>NC_142045.1:31611430-32963930 GCF_982192425.1 Myodes glareolus | reverse complement strand
AATGAGAACATTAGCCGAGATACCTTCTGCAGAGGGCACCTTAGCCATTCCACGAGAGTCTGCGGGGACGGCGGTCCCTGCGTGATTAATAAAGATCACGGGACACTTCAGAAATTTTACATGGGTGAAGAAGGAAACCAGAAACACTTGGAAGAGCTACATTATCGTTGCTGGCTCCTCCAGGCAAACACAAGTGGAGAACTGGGGGTGGGGGTGAAGGGAGACTGGAGGAGCTAAGGACGCCAGCCCCCCAGTTACAGATAAGACGTGAACACAGTGACTTGGCCAAGGTCAACCAGCTGGTCCGTGATAGCACACCTCCAAGGCCAGGTGTGGTGACAATTATCTATAATCAGAGTGCAGTGGGGAGGATGAGGCAGCAGGACCAGAAAACTGGAGGTCAGGCACGGAGAGTTCAAGGTCACATACCAACAAGCTGAGAGCAAGGACAGAGAGATAGCCCTCCCAACACAATGCCTGCTGCTCAGGCATAAGGTCCTGAGCTCCACTGCCAGCACACAAAAGAAGCTAGGCATATGGTGTATCTGTTACCCCACTTGGGGAAAAGAAATGGAAGCAGGCAGATCCCTGGAGCTCATTGGCCGGCCAGCTTAGCTGCATTGACGAGCGCCACGTCCAGCGAGAGAGCCTCTCACAGAAACTAAGATGGAAAGCAAAGGAGAAAGACGCCTGATGTCTCACTGACCTTTGATGTCCACACGCACATGTGCATGTATACGTACACCGGCATGCACACACATGCTCACCAAAGGCTATGGAGGTAGCTCAGTGCAAGAGTACTTGACTACTATGGTCAAGGTCCTAAGCTTGATCCCCAAAACAGAAAAAAGGGGAGCCTGCTGAAAGCTGCCAAGATAACTGTCACTAATAAAGAGAATTCTCCAATACTTATGTTGCTTCCATATCGTGTGTGTGTGTGTGTGTGTGTGTGTGTGTGTGCATGTGTTGGTCTCTTACAGTGAAGATAAAGATTATGTGTGTTACTTCTGTGACTGCTGGAGTCCAGCATGATGGTTTTGTGTCCTGAGGAAGTTCCACATATATTAAGATCAATGACTTCTAGACCCATGATGGGCATACCATGTCAGCTCCACTAATACGTGATATGTGACTTCAGACAATGACCTCAGTTGCCCCACATGTAAACAGTGGCTAACTATAGTCTGCACCTTCCAATATTGTCCTGAGGATTCAGTCCATCTCCACAAAACACAAGGAACAGACCCTTCATTTGCCAGCTCGGTACCGCTGTACAGGGATGTGCCTTGGGGAGACAAGACAATGAGAGGGCACCGCCGTTGTGTGCAGGAGCAAGCCCAAAGCAAGTCAAGGCAAACTCAACAATGCCGCAGCTTCTCTTGGCAGGATGGTGGCAGAAGAGTAACCTCTAAGAGAGACGGCCAAGGTGAGGCTGACGAGGGTGATCTGTGGGTGGACCACTGGTGCCTCAGGCTACGGTGCCATTGTGTCCTGACCTGCCTGCTGAGCTGCTTCTGAGCAGAACCACCTGGGCACAGTGAGTGCCCACCCACTCCTGCACCCTACCTGCCAGCCAAGGTAACAGTAACAGAACTTTACCCCATGTCCACAGGTGCCTCATCACCCCATCTGAGTCACCAAACTCTGCTCTCGGTGGTGACTTCACCTTTCCCAGAGGCTTCGGCACCCACTCCTCCCGCTGAGCCTCACAGCTCTATAGACCCTGTGTGGCACTATGTTGGGGCAGTGTACTGTCATTGTTTGCTGTGCCCCATCTGTGTACTTCCTACCAGTTCCTAGAGTGATGGAGGAAGGTTATCTGTCTATTGTGCTATTTTCATTGGTCAATAAAGAGACTGCCTTGGCCCTCTGATAGGACAGAAAATTAGGTAGGCGGAGTAAACAGAACAGAATGCTGGGAATAGGGCAATGAGGCAGAAGCCATGGAGCCAGTCACCAGGTCAGACATGCTGAATCTTTTCCGGTAAGCCACCACCTCGTGGTGCTACACAGATGATTAGAAATGGGTTAATATCAAGATATGAGAGTTAGTCAGTAACTAACTCTCTAGAGATAATGGGCCAGGCAGTGCTTAAATGAATACAATTTGTGTGTTGTTATTTCTGGGACTAAGCTAGCCGTGCAGGAGCCGGGTGAGGCGAAAAGCAGGCCTGAGTGCAGCTTCTTACTACACTAGAGCCTCCTAAATGCAGGGCCAGGCAGATTTCGGCAAAAGGACCACTGCAGGGGTTGTCCCAGTGTAGCACACACCAAGCACAGGAGACACTTTTGACATGGCACAGCTATAAAATGTCTCTCTGGGCATTTCCTTCCTTCCCTCCCTCCCTCCCTCTTACCTTTTTTTCTTCCTCTAAAAGAGGATTTGCTATACTTCCCAGGCTGGCCCTGAGCCACTGTCCTTGAGTTCAGCATGGAGACTATAGGCACACGTGACCCACTGCTAACCTCCTCACTCACAAGCTCAGAGAAAAGGAAGGGGCATACCTGCCTCTGTCTTTGAAGGGCTGTGCACCTCTGTCTTCTACAAAGGGGTAGCAAAGGGAGAAGGCACAGGACACAGTCTTACAAGATTCTCCAAGGTAAGACTGCATCCCTCACCTTGCTGAGGGCTCTCTGTGTCAGTGACTGGCTATGGGGAAGTGGGGAGTGGGGAGAGAAAGGGAAAAAATAAATCTTGGATCTAGAAAGTTCACCTCAAAATCTGCCTTACCTCTCTAGAGAAAGATTCTCAATGTGTTCTAGATTCTCAATGTGTTCTTCAGCCACCATGTAGAGTTCCCAATGAGGATCCATCTTCAGGTAGAGGAGGGACCCTTCCTCCGGAACACACATCTGCACCCCCTCCACCTCCTATTCAAGGTTAGTGTGGTCAAAGCCCTGAGTTACTGAATGAGTTTTCTGTCCTGCCCGGTTCCTGCAGTTGTTAAGTCCCAAAGAAATCACAGAGGTCTACATTAACTATAAACTGATTGGCCCATTAGCTCAGACGTCTTATTAACTCTTATAACTTATATTAGCCCATTATTCTTGTCTATGTTAGCCACATGGCTTGGTACCTTTTTCGGTGAGGCAGTTACATCTTGCTTGCTCTGTGACCAGGTAAGGACTGCAGACAAAATTTTTCTCTTTCCAGAATTCTCCTGTTCTCATTGACCCGCCTCTACTTCCTGTCTGGTTGTCCCACCTGTACTTCCTGCCTGGCTACTGGCCAATCAGTGTTTATTTAAAATATAATTGAGAGAATACAGACCATTGTCCCACACCACCAAGTCACAGGCTGCACCACAGTGTATCTAATCCTGTGTTCAATTAAAGCCTTCAAAGCATGTCCTCGAAGATCAACAACACACAGCTCAAAATGCTAAGTCCAAAGGACATCATCACTTTATGGAAACTGAAAACATGAAGCACACGGAGAGCAACCGCCAGATTCACGCCTTCAGCACTGACCTCATCTAACGAAAGAGGAAAACCAGCGCACGCACCGGAGCCAGTTCTTCAATGTTTTAGCTACGATTCAAATACACACGTCGTGGATAATAATAGTACTCTTCCACTGTCAAATAAACATAAGCATTCACACTCCCTTCTATTCTTTAGACATTGTGACAATTGGGCTAACACAGTTAATTCAACTCAAGTCCCTGAAAGCACAGACAATTGGTATTTATCAAGGGACTAAGCCATTGAACTTGCCGCTCACACGCATCTCTAGAACTGCCATGGGTGACACCATCCCGTCATCATGTTGCGTGATACAGAGTTGCTAGTTTTTAAACTTCTATGCTCCTAACACTCAAAATAATTCTTTACTTTGTCTTCTAGTGACAGTTTTTAAATTACCGATTCTATATTAACACAAAATTCTATAAAAGAAACAAATTCTATATAAAACCCAGTTTTCAAGAGGTAAATTATACTAGTGTGTGACTTAGGACAGCATGAAAGAGCGTGGCTACACAAACACACATAAGTAGCTCGGCTCCATGGGAAAGAGGCCAAAGGTCAGAAAATAAAGAGAGCCCAGAGAAAAGGAATATTGAGGAAGAGGACAACGGTATAGAGGGGAAGACTAGATTATGAACTACTCAAAATCAAACAACCAGAACTGAATTCTGACCCCCTCTTTCCAACAGACTTAAAAGGTTTCACATCCAGCTTTGTTTTAAAAAGAAAAACACAATCTATTCTTTAAAAAATGTCTAGACAATGATAAACACAAAGAAAACCATACATCTGGCAAGGTTGTGATTATGTCATCGAGAAAGATGGACTTTTTGTGAAACTACATGCATAGCCATCTCTTAGTCAAGAGACCAATCAATAACACAGCTCTTCTTCAGGGGAGCCCGAGTGTAAGGTCTCCAAACACCTCTTCACTCACCGGATTTTCCCCCACGTCCTGCGAAGCAGGGAAGCAACTGTGTTTCACCAACAGCGTGTGAGTAACTACATCCTCCATGCAGGCATGGTGGAGCTGGGATTCCAACCTGGGAGTCTGTGACTCCAGACACGGCATCACTAACGGTTTTATCAGGATGCATGTAGATGGATGAATGGTGTAGCTATGGCGGCTGTGTCTACCTCAGGGCTTGAGGGGCTGCTGGCAAAGTGGCTTATACTTTCAAAAAAGAGATGGGAGGCTGGAGAGATGGCCCAGTGGTTAAGAGCATTACCTACTCTTCCAAAGGTCCTGAGTTCAATTCCCAGCAACCACATGGTGGCTCACAACCATCTGTAATGAGGTCTGGTGCCTGCAGGCATACATGCAGGCAGAACATTGTATACGTAATAAATAAATAAATATTTTTTTTAAAAAGAGCTGGGTCAGTAACCATACATATTCCTTCCCCGTAGCCGCCCACCAGTTTTCATTTACCACACCCCATGTCAAAGGAGCGATGTCAAAGGAAATATTGATGTCTCTTTTGTTTCTAGTCACACAGAGGTCACGTGACAACACAGTGTTGTGGGGGACGTAAGGACAGGAGGAAGATGTGTGAGGGGCTGTGGAGCTTCCTGTGGGCCCCGGGTGCTTCCTGTTGGAGAAGAAACATCTGTCCCGCTGCCCTGGCACAAACTTTACATACAATCTCAAGTTTCAGTTAGTGGTCGGTCTCCACTTCCCGTCCCAAGCTATTGGGCAAGACTTGGGCTTCACTTTCCTGAGACCTCAAAGACGAGGTTAGTAGGATGCCGTGAATAGCTCAGTGCCCACCAGGCTGTGGGCATGGGGGCGAGAAAAGCAGGTCCACCTACAGGGACGAGGCCACAGGTTATTCGAATTCAGGACGGTTCTCAGATGTGCCACAACACTATGGACAGGGCACGCTGTACAGACTCTACACAACTGCTGGTTGGACCTCTCCTCCCTTTGTCTCCCAAGCTCCCAATGGGATCTATAAATCCACATTCATTTACCTAAGGCCCTCTTCTGACCCTTTCCTCACTCATTGTGCAGGGTATTTGAAGACTTTACTATTCAAAAACATGATGTACTGTTGTTGTTGTTATTATTATTATTTCAATATGGCAGAGGAAAAGAAAAACCCAGGGAAGACAATATACTATTGTTTTTGGAAACCAATGATCTGGGGGATTTGTGACCATACAGAATTTCTGGTGGTTTCTGACATCCAACTTCCTCCCTGCCTCAGAGTCTCTCCTCCTTACCACATATTGTCAGGCAAGTACCTGAGCGAGGGAAAGTTTTTAAAAAGAGAACAAGGGAAATATTGAAAAGCCACCAGGCTGTTTTTTATTTTAACATCACAGTGTTGGGCCCGGCACAGCTGATATGAGTATGCAGGGCGTATCTGAATCGCATTGTTTGTGCCTACCTTGCTCTAGCTCTTGAGAGAATTCAGAAAAGGACAACATTCAGTCAACTTATAATAGTGAATTGTGCTGGATCGTGGTGGCGCATGCCTTTAGTCCCAGCACTTGGGAGGCAGAGGCAGGTGGATTTCTGTGAGTTCTAGACCAGCGAGCTAGTCTACAGAGCAAGCTCCAGGACAACCAGGGCTACACAGAAAAACCCTGTCTCGAAAAACAAAACAAAGCAAACAAACTATATACATACAAACTATACACATATAATATAGGTATGTATACTATTATATATGATATATATATAGTGAATTATCAGGACAGGTGAGAAACACTGAACCAACTTCGCCTCTAGGGGGAATCAGCAAATACAGATTCATTAGGGCAGTAAACTGTATGGAAACAGTGCTGACATCACTCTCGGTGCTAAGAAAAACACGCAAGCTTGTTGATGGATATTTCGAAAACACTAAAGCAAGGGGAGTTGATTGCTAATACGATCCTTGTGAAAAGGGAAAAATAACACATATGCCATTCCTTTTTCATAGTGATGTTTTAAAAAGAAATAAGTAATGGTTAAAAATACTTTCAGTTCTGCTGGGCAAGTCACTACCCAATCCCAAGAGAGTTATGTTTGCTTTTTTATTTTTTTTTTAAGAAAAGAAAAAGGGAAATAGAGCGGTGTGTTTTCCACAGTTCCAGTGAGGGCCCTGGGCCCAAAATGTTTTAAAAGCAGAAAACTGGAAACACTGCAGATATTGTCAAAATACGCTTCCCTCTGGTTCAGAAATGGCAAGAGGGAGGGCTGGAAGGGTGGAGCGGGAAGGAATTGTCATCAAAGCATTGTTAATATGAACTGAATTGCACTACAAAGGCGATGCTTCAACATGGAGAATGAAAATTGTTCTGTATTATCACGGATTGACAATATGACAATCGCTCATTGAAAATGGATGACAGCTGTAGCATTACAGCTCCGTGCACAAGGCGAGATGAATGAGTGTTACAAGTTCTTCCAGAATGGGCCCCTATTTCACAAGAGTCCAGCTCTTCCCCCCAAATAAATACACGCCAGCTTTTCACGATCTCAGCAAATTTAGCATCTCTTTACAAAGCAACCTGCTTCCAGTGGCCTCAAAGTGCCAATGTCAAGTCCCCGCTTGGCGGATTTGCAGCAGCTGGGAAATGCCAAGTCAAAATGCCATGCAAGATCTATGCAGCTCCTCAGCAGAGGAAAGGGCAAGAGATAGGAAAATGCCCATGCCCAGATGTGTGTGAACTGACCCACTATCTCCAGATCCACTGGCGTAGTCTCTGGTATCTGGCTATGCATGCAACTTAAATTAACACACTCGGGGGCCAAAGGTAGAGTTACACAAGTCCTTAGCTATAACAGAAGCCAGTCCTGCTTACCTCACACACACACACACACGGGAGGGGGGTAGGGGACAGAGCCAGGTGAACTGGAGAGATGGCTCAGTTGGTACAGTGTTTGCTTACCTTACAGGCACAAGGACATGAGTACAATCCCTAGAACACACATAAAAACAAGCCAGGGTGGGGCACACTCTCATAATCCCAGAGCTGGGGAAGCAGAGACAAGGCAGATCTCTGGGACTGGCTAGTCAGCCTGGCTTAATCAGTGAATTCCAGTCCAATGAGAGACTGACGGATGGATGGATAACACCTCACAAATGATATTAAGAATGTCTTCTTGGCCTCCATACATACATACATGTACTTACATACATATGAACAAGCACACACAAAAAACAAAGGCAAAAAAGACAAAACCCACATATAACACGAGAGAAAAGATGCTCCTTTCCACACTCAGATGTCAATGCTTTTATTTCAAGATTCAAATGCTAAACATATTTTACAGTGTGTCTCTGATACGTTAAAAACAACCTTAAACACATTACGGAGATGTTTTGAAATGTGTACACCTGACAAAATCAAGTTAAATTACCTGCTTCCTCGAAGACTTACAAGTAAGTGTGTTCAGAAAAGCAGGCAAAGCCATTTCTACTTTTTTGCAATAGACAATCACCCTATGGTGCTCAATACCTAAAACTTCTTGCCTCTTGCAGCTTGGTGGCCACTGACCACACCTTCCCCGAGTCTCCTTCTCCCCACCGCCCCCCACTCTCGTAGCCATTACTACGATATGATAGTAGAATTACTTCCAAGTTCCACATGTCTTGAAAAGACAGAAGGCTGCATGCTCTGCTCTGGTGCCTGCTCTTCTTAAACTTAGCAAATGGAATGTTGTAAATATGTGTCCGTGTCCTTAAGCATTTTAAAATAGGACTTCAATGGTCACAGATATCCTTACCCCGCCACATAGCACCGCATACACAATTCCCTATTTTTGGACGTTTAGGCTGCATCCAGTTTTCCCACAAAGAAAAGTCACATGACTATTACATCATAGAATATTTTCATAAAACCTGTACAGATTGCCAGTGGTTCTGATCGGGTGGTCGTCACAGCTCTGGGGCAGGTGCCTGGAGGAGAAACGACCCATCAGGGAGAATAAGGGAGGGGTGCCAACAGTGGCCAGGCTCTCTCTCTCGAGTTCAGACTAAAGCACTTACCCACTCGGTCTAGTCTTCTCCAGTCCAACAGAACAGTGTGTTTCGGTAAAGGAATGAAGAAATCATATATGCAAAGACAGAGGAATTCTGGGGCTCTCCTCCATGCTTCCAAACTCAATATTAAATATAAACTTCCTCTGACACGGTTGAGGATGTTGGGAGTCGCTGGTTTTACCGCGTATTGCCAGCCACCTTTTAGGGATGCTATAGGTCCACGGTAGAACTGTACCTCCTGGGCCTTGTGTGGTTAGCTGGAATCACGGGCCTCCTTTTGACAAATGAATTGTGAATAGAAAGACAGGTGTCCTTTCTGGAACACTCGATGGCTCAGGCTAGACCCTCCAAAGGCTCTCTCTTGTCTTACAACCTCTAATGTAAGTAAGACACTGGTCAGACTGGTGAGAATGAGCCACCCAGTGACCATAGCAAGCAGGGCCCCTACTTCCCCAGGAGCTCACAGCAAGTATGAACAAGAGGGCCACTGTTGTTTAAAGCCCTACTCTGTTTGTTAGTATGGATCCTCATTTCTCCTGCCTGGACAGTTCAGCAACATTTAACTCCTCTGTGATCTCCTGATCTAATCGGAAATGTTCACAGAAAATTCCAATCTTCTCTGTTCGTATAGTTTGAAAAACGCAGCAGATGACAGAATTTTTCAAGTTTCCTGGGTTCACCATGGACGAATCAACAGGTATTTCTTTGTTGGCAGTTGGGGATGGAGCAGTTCCATTGTGTTAGAAGAGTCTGTGCTTCTTTCTGCCAGTACTAGTCCCCGGAAGTGTGTGTACACTGGAAGTGTGTAGAAATCTGTTCCACGATAGCAGCCTGGAGAGGTCATGCAATCTTTAAGAGCTGGGATCTAGGAGGAGCTGCTTGGGTGATTGGGGCCACTGTCCTTGGGAATGACGGCTGGTGTTCTCATAGAATCCTCATTAGTTCTGGAGAGAGTAAGATGCCTTTGAGCAAGCTTGACTCCTGGAGCTTTCTGGGTTTTTTGTTTGTTAGCTTGGTTTGTTTGTATGTTTGTTTGTTTTTAAAGAGACTTGCAAAGTTGTCCAGGCTGGTCCTGGACTCACTCTGTAGCCCAGGCAGGCTTTAATCTTGCAATCTTCCTGCCTCAGTTTCCCAAGTAGCTAGGATTAAAAGCCTGTGCCCCCCACACTTCTTGTCTTGGTATGTGACCCTTTCCCTATGCATTCATCCCACTGCTGCCTTATGGACCACGAAACCCTCACTAGAATATGCCAGAAGAGATTTGGTCGCACTCGCAAACCTCCTGAATCAAAAGCACTGGATAACCTAGCTGGCCTGACCTTGAACTCACAGAGTTCCACTTGCCTCTGCCTCCCCAGTGCTGAAATTAAAGGTGCTCGTCACCATACCATCAAGGACAGTAAACTTTAAACAATAATTTTTTTTTTAGATTTGTGTGTACAGTGTTTTGCCCATGTATATGTATGTGTGTTATAAATATGCCTGGTACCTTTGGAGATCAGAAGAAGGTAATGGATCCCCTGAACCTGGAGGTATGGATGGTTATGAGGTACCATGTGGGTGCTGGGGTCCTCTGCAAGAACAAATACTCTAAACCACTGAGCCATCACCCAAGCCCCTGTAAACATTATTTTTAATGAATTATCTAGCCTTGTGTGTTTTGTTATGGCAACGAAGAAGAGGACTAATAAGGAAATGTGAAGACAGGAAAGACAAAACTCTGGCCCTAAATAACTTAAAACAGAGGAGATACATCTTCCAATTCTCCACAAAAGAGGAATTAAAAGTTAGCAACTGGACTACAGGGGGTACCTGGGCAGGGGTCAGTCTGAAACTGTTTGGACAGCAAGCTCATTGCATTGCATGTCATTACATGCTTAGCTGAAGGAGCATTTCAGGGATGCTTGGGGGATGATAGGATGGAAGATAGAGACAGACTCTGTTTCTCTACAGAGGCCAACGCCAGGCTGCCGTCGGCATGACCAAGAATGTAAGAGATTCAGAGGAGAAGATGCAAAGGACCAAAGGAGAAGGAAAAACATGGCCTTAATACCTCAGAAGACTTGAAGATGAGGTACTAGGGGAAAAGCCTGGGAGACGAATCACGGAGGAAGGAGGTGTGCTTGTGTGCCCAAGAATGCCACAGGGAATGAGATGGCACGGAAGGAGGGCACAGCCAAAGTGCGTGCACACACGAGACAAAGCAGAGCGTGTATCAGGTGTGCAGCACAATCCTGCAGAAACATCACACAAAGGATGTTAGACAAGCGTGAATCCTAGGGCAGAGCACCCAGGGACTTAGAGGGATTTGTGTCTGGCCGGCTGAGTTAGGAGGTAGGTGGGTGTGAAGCCAGGATTTGAAGGAGAGAATTCTCAACCAGGAAGAAGAGAAGAAACAGAGCAGGTCCTGGCAGGTTCCCTTGGCAGGAGCGTGGCGCCTGTATCTGAATAATGAAGTCAGGGCCTGGTTCCCAACTCAGTCAGGACATGGGGGCCGGGGCAGGGCGGGGCGGGGCGGGGGAAGGGGGATAATATACCAGAACCCGAGCTTGCTTAAGGATAGTGGGTACAGAATTCGCTGGTCGGTCCTTTTCCTTTCCTTTTCCTTTTTTTAAAAAAAAACCTCTTAGTCCATTTTTTTTTTTTTTGGAGACTTATTTTGTCATTAATAAAACAGACACAGTAGATGACAAAGGTATTGCATGGACCTGGCATTCCACAATGCGATGCCTGCAAGGCTCTGGTTTAGCCCAAAAGAAACCCAAAGCAGGTAGAGCAAGATTCCTGACGAATTTTGTCTTCCAATGGTGTAAAAGCAGCAGGCAGCCCTGGCTACCTTTGCTCTCCAGACTAAAAGGGAAACATTCCAGTTCCTCAACCTTTGTAAACATTTCCCGGTGTGAACCCTTCGGGCTTAATCTCGCCTCAGCTGTGCTTCCTTCTATCCAAGCCATTTAGCTTGGCTTCAAACAAAAAGACAAAAATTGGTGTAAAGGCTGGGAAAGGAGGAAGGGAAGGGAGAGGGGCTCCTTCTGTAGGATCCCAAGGGAGGAGAGGAACAGATTCCATCCTTTTGACAGTACACCCAAATGGCAAAGGCAGGAAAGAGGGTCGAAAAAAAAAATACACCCAGTTAGCAAGAGATGCAGCAGCCAGCAAAAGGCCAGGGACACTCAACCCTACACAAGAAGGTTTCTTGTGCCTGGGCTACAAAAAGCAGTGGCTCTTTCTCCCCTTTTATCGCCAAAGAGAGCAAACATTCTCCATGAAATCTGTGCTGTCCTAAGGTCAGATCTGCAAAGCTATAATTATCCAGGTAACTCGGGTCTGATGTTTCTCAAAATACCCAGGTAATTATAGGAGAAAGGTCATTTCCTCTATATAATCTCAACCCTAGCACTAGCTGTCTACACTGGCAGTTTTCCAGTAGAGATCTGCCTGTCATTTCATTTTGTTCTTGAATAGAATTTGCCAAAGACTAAGAATCCTAATGTGGAAGTTTTAAAAATTACTTTTGTGCGTATGCCTCTCCCTTCACCCTCCAGGCCCCATAATCTGGTGATGTCCTTACAAGATGGTATGTAAAAACACCCTCTGCTAATTTTTAACATCCAAAGAAACTGCACTCTGGGAAGAAGATACTGTGAGACTAAAGGAAAGGAGAGAAGTGAAGAGAAGTGAACGGACAGAGAGGTCCCAAGGTCTCCAAAACTGAGGGGTTTAACTGCTGGGCTCTGTTCCAAGTGAAAAAGACCACGGGTCTGCAGGTCAACAGCCTGCTCTTTCAGAGTTTGGGCTTTGGCAGCACCGGTGGTTTGGGGACAGGAGGATGCGCATCTGCCTGAGGAAGCCACTGTTCCTTTGCTTCACAAAGGAAAAAAAAATGGCATTTATCCCAAGTACAGCACAGCGTGGTAGGATTCGCCTCCCCCATCCTTTCTTCCCTCTTCCTCCTCCCATCGCCCTCGCCGCCGCCCCTTCCTGTCGGAAGAGAAAAGGTGGGAGGGGGAGGAGGACCCACCGGTCACAGGCGGCGCGGTGGGATTCTCTTTCTTTGGCTTTTACCAGCCGATGGGGGTCAGGACGCTATTGGTTCAGCTTCATGTGCGAGCTGGTGCCTCTCGCTTAGCAACAGCGAGCAGCGGAGGCAGGAAGCAACGCCACCTGGCCCTGCGAGTGTGCGATGCTTTAAAAGGGAGATGTAAGAGGAGAGAGAAAGAGCAATCTAGCTTAACATAGTGTACTCTCAAGAGCGAGGCTGCATCAGGCTGGTAACGACAGCCAGCCAGGCAAAAAAAGGTGGACACGAGCTTTGTCTCGTGGGCATCTCTGATTCACCCTAGGTGGTCCAACACATAGTTTTTGTTTTAAAGAACAATCTACCGTGCTGCATGGGAGGCGGGTGGAGTGATGGTTATCTGGGAGGTGGGGGTGAATCCACAACTCTCTCTGTGAGTTCAGTCAGTCTTATTTGTTTTCACACCAGGGTATTACTAGAAAAGACAAAGAGAATTGGGTGTGCTTGAAAAGGCAATTGCCTAGGTAATAATCATGGCTTTCTTCCTTTTTCTTTTTTTTAATTAGTCAACGCAGTAGCTGTCTCCAAGTGCTAAATTCCATCTTAGTGGTTGACGATTAGCTTTTTGGGGAGTCGAAAACGGCAAAAGAGAAACCCAGTAAGGTGTGGTGTGGTGTGGTGTGGTGTGTGTGTGTGTGTGTGTGTGTGTGTGAGAGAGAGAGAGAGAGAGAGAGAGAGAGAGATGTGTGTGTGTGTTTGAGAGAGAGAGTTGTCAATGTGTATGTGATATGAGATGTGCTGTGTGTATGAATGTGTGTTTGTGTGTGTGTGTATCTGTCTATGGGAAAGATTTTTGTTTTTCTTTTGCTGCTTTTGTGTTTCAAGAGGCATTCTAAGGAGGCCGAGGTGAGCTCTGAAGCTCTCCCTGTCCAAGTGAGTGTGTTGGGACTCCATGCCAGTGACAATATGGAAGTGCATCCAGTTAGTTCCTGTCCTCTCAAAGAACGCAATGCCCCCTTTTGGTTGGAGATCTCCCAGCCATACTTTAGAAGGATCCTTTCACTTGTGTACCCACTACCCTCCACCCCACCCCCAGTCCATCCCATCCCATCCCATCCCAGGCCAGGCCAGGAGTCTTCCACTCCAAGCTACGGAGGATAAAGTATCTCTCTATAATTCTTAGGGGAAAATGGAGTCAACAGGGGTCTTTCCCGGGTGCCAACTGGTGCCCCAGGACAAAGGCCAACACTGGGGAGGCACAAATGGGCTACACCCCCAGCACAGCCTAAACCAGACCCAGTTAACCCCTCCTGTGCCGAGCTGGAGAAGCCACTGACGACAGTGACACCTGCTGCTCAGGGACAGTTGCACATCCTCTCCCAGCAGGTTCTCACGGGCAGCCATTTGCTCCACTCCGGGGGCACCGCTGTGCACGCTCCTCTTCCACCCCGGACACATGCAGCCCCTCTCACACAGGCTGGCCTCAGCTCCTGATACTCGGGCCTCCTCTGCAGGGACATGGCCTACTATAAGCGGAGACCCTCCACCAGAAGGACGGAGAACGGGCTGACAAATGTCCACACCGTCTGCAGACGCATCGCTCAGGTGAAACCCAGACTCTTCAGGCTTCAGGAACCAGGCTGACTTCTTCTGGGAGGAACTGAGTATCCCCTGAATTTCACAGCAAACTACATGGAGTAAAGGGCTAATGCTAATGACAGGGTTCATAGAAACTGCTTCCCACAGGTTGTAGGAGAGATTTTCTGCTAATCTGTATTTCTCTTGCCCTGTGTAGTTCATCAGGTGCCAGGGACTCCCTCCCATTTGAAGGGAGAATCTGTGTAATTAGAAAAGCAAACTACAATTTCCTGAAGTCTAGCAAAACGTCTGTACTGATAGCAATGACATCCAAAGCACAGGAGTCCTGTCTCCAGGAAAACTCAGAAATGTATGTACAGTAAGTACTGGTTACACATATCACATACTGTGCACACACACACGTGTGCACACACATACGTACACAGGCACATCGCAAACCATACATACACATCACATACCACACATTCATTACATACAGCACACACATACACACACACACACACACACATCATAGACACCACACATAACAGACACACATACACACAGTCAAAAAGGTACTAAGCTTAAAGTCATATTAAAAGCGGCAATAACAGCTGGCTTGGGTGGCTCGGGAGCTCTGGCTCCTTTCGTCTTGAGCAAAGACTATACAAGCAGACTTCACCCAAGGTGGCTGCGTGTTGAACAGAACACATGACCTTGCAGGGAGCTCAAGCATGACCCACATATTTGGCCTTTTGTCCCCAAACATTTTCACCCAGGATACCTGGATATTGAGCCTGGATACTCTGGTTTCTTAACCAGGAAACAGAAGTGCTGGGGTTCGCTCGAGATTTCAGAGCAAGCCAGTGGAAGGAACCTCAGCAGGCTCAGGCTTCCTGACTTCAGCTCGCCCATGGCGCCGAGCCACCAGTGCCAGGTGACTTATGAGCAGCCGGTCTCACCTCTGGGTGCTCATTTGTGGCACTGTGTCCAAGTCACATTCCTCATGAAGCGTGTCATGCTTTCATGAACTAGGTTATGGACAAATACCAGGGTTGCGGAAGGCTTTAGTGAACCCCAGGTGCCGTTCAAACGCACGGTAAATGGAAAGCTGCCCGCCGGCATTTACCGAACTCGCTGATGTCTGAACACTAAAGTGTGTTCTGAGTGAAAAACTACCCAGAAAGGAATCACTCCACTCTCCGCTGAGACACAGATCCACAAGGTGGTGCTGCCAGGGGTGGCCGGCTCCGCAGGCTAATTAAGCACAACCGTGATGTGTTCATTCTTCCTCCCAGACTTACACCGGCAGGACATGGACACAAACCTATGTGGCATGTGCAGAGCGGAGTTTCGTTCATGCCATGAGTCGCCCGGCATGTGTGACGGATTATCCAGAGAGGTGACAGTGTTAGAAATGGCAGCCTCCAAATGCCCCTCGAATACAGCTCTTTCACTCAAAGTATACTTCAATCTCTAACTTCTCTTAACAGGGAAGGGAAATAAGCAGTGACTGGTGTATACCTCCCATGTCCTTTTCTTTTCCAGAAGGTTCTAAGCATGAGGTTTCAATATGCAGCACTATCCTAACAGACAACACATAGGAGCCGCTGAAGTTCCCTCATTCAAAATGTCAGAGTCATATCTTCTGACGTCAACACTAAGAGAGAAAGGTACGTGGTGAGAGGCTACAGAGTCCAGCCGTCAACAGCTGGTGGCCCTGTTGCAGCGCAGGGAAGATACGATTCATTTTAAGATTGGCACATTCCTGAAAATGGCGGGGGGCACCTTGGATGTGCCCCGCTTTGTCTCCTTCCGTGGCTGGGTATAGCCCTCGGAGTGTTTCGAATGCATCACACCCGGCTCTGCTCTTTGCTCCCAAGTCAGGCTGTCTAATCGGGGAGCACAGTAGCGTACACCTGTAGTCTTGTGGGTGCCACAAACCCAGTCTCGTGCTTTTCCCCGCCGGCTCTCTGGTTTCCAGACACTGTTGGACCTTAAAACCAACAGGGCTCCTATTTAACTTAAGCACTTCCGGCCCACCAACCTTTGTCACAACATAGTTCATACAGTCCATCACTCCGTGTGTGTGTGGGGGGGGGGGATGCGTGTATCTATTCAGACACATGTACATATGTGGATGTGCCTGCATTTATGTTCATGTAGGGCACAAGTTAAAATAAGGATCTCTTTCCCCACTTTCCACCTTTTTATTATAAAAATAATTTATGTGTACGGGTGTTTTGCCTGTGTGTGCTCTTTTTTTCCCCCCTGAAAGTGTATTCATGTTTTGCTTGCATGTGTTTGTCCATGTCTGGCCCCTGGAAGACACAGAGAGGCAGAGATACAGGCAGCTTGTGAGCTGGCACGTGGGTGCTGGCAACTGAATCCTGGCCTTCAGAAGAGCAGCCAGCGCCCTTCAACCCCCAACACCCTAGTTTCTGAGAGTCTCTCTCAAGGACTCACTACGAAGCTCACAGATTCAGCTAGGCTGGCTGTACAAAAGAGCTTCCAGAGATCCACTTGGCTCCCTCTCTCCACGTGCAGGGATTACAGGCAGATGTGGCCATGCTCAACCTTTTATATGAAGTCTGCGGATCTGAACTCAGGCCGCACACCTGCAGGGCTAGCGCTTTATCAACTGAGCCATCTGCCCAGCCCCAATCCCACTTTTATAAGTAAACAAAAATACCAGAACCATGTATGCGTACACAGACATATGAGGAATTTCTGAATAAATGTATCCGGGACAAGAAACCCCTTTCTGGAAAATGTCATTTATAAAATATTTTAGGCAATCAAGGCTTTTATGTAAATATTTACAAAGCAAGAGAAAAGATTAATTTTCACAAAAATTTGGTAGACAAAATTCAAATTGCTATTTATGAACTCTAAAAAAAAAATCTAAATTGCTTGTGCCATATTCTCTTTGGAAATTTCTCAAGACATCTAAATATAGGTTAAAGGTCATCTTAAACATACGGGGGTCACAAAAATAAGTGGCAGTCCAGGGATTTGGTCATGGGTCATAATTTGGTGACTCTCAAGTCGTTAAAGCTCCTTAAATCCGGGGGCTGGGGAAGGGAAAAGCACGATTTTTCTCTTCACTTCCTAATAAAGACTTCTATGCCAGAACCAGGCTGTTTGTATCCCCACAGCTCTATAGTGCTACTTGAGGTTGGGTACTGTAATACTCCCAGCCCTGTGCTTACTCCTTGGGTTCCCTTTGGCTACCCATGGCCTCTTGTAGTCTACATGAATTCCTGGATTGTCTATTTCCTCATATGTGAAATATGATTGTCAGAATGCTAATGTCAGAATGCTGATGGGTACTGCATTGAAGCCATAAATCAATTTACCTGGTATAACCTAAAATCGCCACAATTTTAGTTCCACTAATCCAGGAGCTTGGAAGTCTTTCCATTGTCTAGTTTCTTCTTCAATTTTCTTTTTCAAGGTTTTGAAGTTTTCATTGTTGAAGTCTTTTGCTTCTTTGACTAGGTTTATCCCTGGATACTTTATTTATTAATTTAAAACTATTGATTATGAATTAGATTTTTTCCCTAATTTATTTTTCAAGTTCAATGGAAGCTATACACACACACCCAGACATATATATATATATATATATGTATATATATATATGAATATTTGTATACATTTATTTTGAATCCTGTAACTTTATTGTGTTTACTAGCTCTCACAGTTTTTGAGTAGATTCTCTCTCTAGCGCAGACTCATGCCATCTACAGACAAGGAGAGTTTGGTTTCTTCCTTTCCTGTTTCCATTCTTTTTACGGCTTCTCTTTTCTAACCACTAGAGCTAAGAGTTTGAGTCCTATCTTGAATAAGACATGGGTGTGACAGCATCCTTATCTCACTCCTGATTTTAGAGGAAATTCAGTTTGCCTCCTTTTAGTACAAAGTTAGCTTTAGGATTGTTACACACAGCCTTTATGATTTTGAGCTATGCTCCAGCTATTCCTAATGTCATACAGCATGTTGAACTTTGTAAAATGCCTTTGTAAAATAACTATGTGGTCTCTGTCCTTAAGTTGACTTACATGGTGTGTTACGATTTATTGGTTTACAACATATACTGTGGCATCAACAGAAAGGACTATGTGGTTTCTGTCCTTAAGTTTGCTTACATGGCATGTTACATTTATTGGTTTACATATACTGAACTAACTAACCTTGACCCTCCAGGATGAAGCCCATGTGGTCAAGACCTTCTTAGTGCATTCATGAATTCAGTTGCAAGTATGTAATTGAAAAAATTTTCAGCTATGTTTACCAGATAAATTGGTCATAGTTTCCCTTTTATGATAGCAAAGAAATGAAACAAATCTAGTTGTTCATCAACAAATGACTAGATAATGAAAATGTTATATATATATGTGTGTGTGTGTATGTGTGTATACATATATATGTATATATATATATATTAGAATATTATTCAACTGGAAAGAAAAATAAAATCACGAAATTTGCAGGAAAATGGGTGGACTTGAAAAGTATAATATTAAGGTAAGTGCCCAAACTCAGAAAGAAAATTGTCTATTTTCCCTCATATATGGGGGATCCGAGCCAATAATATATACAAGTATATAGGTAAACAGACGGAAGCATGGGCCTAATATGACATTTAGGAAGGAGACCAAGAGAAGATGATATTAGCGATGGAGAAGGGTGGAAAGGTAGGAAGAAGCACGAGTCATGAAAGAACACAGCCAACGAAGAATTTGTTTCAGTTTCAACTCCACCATAGTTGTTCTGTTTGTTTGGGTGGAGAAGTGAATTTCAAAGGAGCTAAGCCAGGCGATGCTGGGAACACCTTTATTCACAGCACCTAGAAGGCAAAAGCAGGTGGATCTCTGAGTTCAAGGCCAGCCTGGTCGACATGGTGAGTTCTAGGAAAGCCAGGGTTACACAGAGAAACCCTGCCTCGAAAACAAAAAGAAAAGGGGAAAAAAAAAGTCAAAGCGTAAGCACCTAGCTGGTGCTCAGTGCCTTCAGGACGGCCCCATTGTGCCTGTCCAGAAGTTCAGCGAGATACACAGAGTTGAGATCAGGCCATTGCTTGAGCGGCGTCCTTAAACTAGCTGTTCTGATTGGTGAGTTAATAAGAATAATTTGCTTTCACTTAAATATTTTTCTTAGGTCCTAACTTTCTTCAAGATTTTCTCATCTACGACAGTATGAAGAAAGCTTCGGTCGGGTGGCGTCATTTCCTCAGCCAGTGCAGAATGCACTTAACCTTGCATCCTGATCAGTCCATGCGCTCCCAGCAGGCAGGGGCCCTTGGAAACCATCTGTGATCTCCAAGGCCCCGAGGAATTTCCACCGACGGCTCTGTAAGTACTGGATAGCCACCTCTTTGGTCATTCCATGCCAAAGTACAGCTATGGAATTTCTTTCAACTGTATAGAGTATTTAATAAACATTTTAGATCATCAGATGGAAGCCAGAAAGACAGAAATTGTCTCTATGTGTGAAAATACTATTTTTTTTAACTTTCAGAACTGTCCAACAATAAAATATGCTGCCTCTTGAAATAACACATTTCCTGACACCAAAAAGTATTCAAAACACAAGTGTATAGCCATCTGTCGGGGCTTCTGTGGATGGAATTCCAGTATTAGTTAGGTCAGACCACGTGGCCTCCAAAATCCATTCCTGCTCAAGGAATTTGTTATTTTGACTGACTACTCTCCTTGCCTCTCCTGGACAGCTCATTTATTTGTTAAAATAAAGTGATTCAAAGAAAGACGGACCAGGAGTTTACACCACAGATGATCAAATTCTTATTTATTTGCCATTTTTTATATGGGTAAATTATAAGATGCTATGCATTTGTTTCTTTCAAGATTCAGGATACTTGCTAAATTTTCAACAGCAATCTGAGGAAAAGAACCTAGAGCAGGAAGATTGGGGTTTTTCCTGGGTTTTGTTTGTTTGCTCTTGTTTGACAGCCCCCTGAAGAGGGTCTGCCCCTTGTCTTTATTTCTTTTATTTGCCGTGTAAAAGCTGTGGGAGTGGGGCCACTCCTCAGCTCTCTAGAAGATGACCAGCACATTATAACTGCATCTGTATTCTTCTTTTCTTCACTTTAATTTTCTACATCCCTCATAATTCTAGGAAAGCTCTAAGCTGAAAACATTCCTGCCTCCCTTGTGGAGGGAGAAATACAGTTCCTTGGACACATGGTTCCAGGTGACTAGAAAACCCCAGAGGTTCAAGATGACACGTATTTCTTCCTTTGGGTTCCTGCTGAGCAACTATCACAGGCCAGGCAGGCCTCAAAGCACCAGGGACAGCAAGCAGAAGACCCAACGTCCATCGAGGAGGCACACTGACCATCGCACAAAGGGCCACTTCCTTGTTACAAATAAAATGGGTGGGGGTAGTTACACTGACCGGTTTTCGGGTCTATACGTGTGTAGTTTCCAGTGTGATATGGTTCCTGCCACATGACGCCTGCATTCACGTCAGCAAACTAACCATTGTTTGGAGAAAGGAATGAGTCCCCTAAGTTTCTGGTCCCAACTATTTCTGGAGGGTGCTGTGACATCTCTCCACTGAAGGCACACAGCGTACCTACCCGCTGCCAACCTGAGTTTTCTTTTCATAGTCTCCTTGAGTGATTCAGAAAAGGTCCAGTCACATTCTATATCTTCTGATCCTAAACACAGGCCAGCACTAATAATGATGGCTTACAATCATTAAGCGATTACTGTGTACAGGCACCGAAGTAAGGATGTTAAATGGATTGTACCAGCAATGGCATTAAAACAGAAGAAAGGTTAGAAACAGCCCTTGGCCAGCAAGACTGTTCAAAGTCAGCAGCGAAAACGGCACTTCATTAGGGTTTCAAGGAAAATAGTCCTCCACAGAGCTAAAGTCCAGCCTGGTCAGAATCGCTAAGGACAGCTCTCAGAAACATGGCAGCTTTATAGTCCTGTTTTCTGAAGTAGGACACGGCATCTCATGGATGATTGTCATTGGCATGAGCATCAGTAATAGCCGTCCATGAAGGGGCAGGGTCTACAACCAAGAGAGCTCTTTGACCTCACTCTTGGTACACAGGACTCCAAACAACTCTGTCTCCCTGGCTGGCAACTCGGCTTTTCTCCCAGCCCTCTCCTGACTCTGCTTCTCGTGGCTGCTGTCCTAGGATGGCAAAACGGCCACAGGCTTTGTCATGGTTAAATCTGAAGCTATCCCCACCCCAAATACACACCTCTTTCTGAGTTGTCTTTTTGGTTCCTCATTTTTGAACACACTCCCAGCTTGCAGATGGTGGAGGTTGATGGAAGTGTAACCTTATTACATGCAGAGTTACGCTCGTTTTTTCCTCTCTCTCTCTCAAAACTCCCTTTCTGGAAAACCAGAACACAGTCTAGAGAAGTTTTAGTTTACTGACCTGCCAAATTCGGTACCAGTACTTTCAAAAGTTAAATATTAACCCACAATGGAGCAACGGGAAATTATGAGTCTTTAAGTAAAAGTAGCCTTGTGTTTTCTCTTGAATACTTTGTGTTTGGTGGAAGACCTTCAAGTCTGAAATGTTAGAAAAACATTAATTTCGGCTACTTTGTTACCAAGAAGAACCTGTTATCCCACGCAGCCCTCTCACCCTGCCCGCTGATTGCTGTCAGTGTGTGGATGAGTAGATATGAGATGCCGTTCATCTCTGTACCTGTCTGTCTGGGTTCTGTGACTTCAGGTATCCATCCTTCAACCCTGCACCAGCTCACTGTGACACAGCTCTCTAATCTCATCACCCTACCCTAGTACCTTGTGTTTTGTTTTGCCATTCAGTTTGTCTTACAAACTGGTTTATTTTTTGTTGTTGTTGTTGTTCTTGTTCCTGTTACTATTCCAAAACGCACAATAGAATTTTTTTTTCATGTAAATTCCCAGTCTTTCTGAGTAAATTCCTTGCGTGTAAACATGAATCATCCTGCTACTAACTGAATCTGAAATCTCAGCGTTGAGCAGAGACTAAAGGAAATACATGAAAAGGGGAATATGCATGAGGCAAGGAGAAGAGGAGTCTGGGGATGCCCTGTCTCCCACAGAAGACTGCATCCTGCGTGAAAACTTTGGTAATGACATCTTTTCTTCTTCACGTGCTCAGCAACCACGGTTCGGGTAAAGAAGACTGTCTTCGAGGTGTTTCCTCTCGTTGCTAAGACTGTCCATGTGCCGAGCAGAATCAGATGCCAGTGTGCTCTGGACAACAACTCCTGCTATTTCTACTTCAACTTTTTTTTTCATTTTTGAATCTTTTTTTTTTCATCTGACATTCTTTGTCTGGAAGAAGTAGGTAAGTAGGTAACCAGTCATCAAAGCTTTGGGACAGTCGGACCGACTGTAATACCCCTGGCACTGGCACCAGGACAGGGCAGGAGCCGTACAAAGACAGCCAGGGTCTGGGAAGGGCGGGGGACTGGAGAGAGAAGGGCCAGCTAATGGGTCCAAAGCAGTTTGATAATGTGGTGCAGTTCTGGCGTTCAAGGACATCGTGAAGCGGCCACAGTCAACAATGATTGTATATTTCATAGTGGCTAAAAGAAAGGATCTTGACTACCCCCCTCCCCGAAAAGGAATGATCAGGGCTTAAGGTGATGGATAGGACAAATACCATGATTTGATCACGCTGCATGCATGTGTAGAAATATCACACTGTAGCCCATGAGTGTGCCCAACACTTCCGTGTCAATTAAGAAGTAAGTAAGTGTCTCACGGGAACACTGGAGGGTTCAAAACAAAGCATCCTCTGGAGGAAAAGTCACATCCCCTGCGGTGTGTGCACAGTGGCAGGGGGCGCACGCTTTTAATCCCCACACTCGGGAGGCAGACGCAGGTGGATCTCCGTGAGTTCGAGGCCAGCCTGGTCTACAGAGGGAGTTCCACAACAGCCAGGACTGTTAGACAGAGAAACCCTGTCTCAAAAAACAAAAACAAAACAAAAAAAAAAATAGGGGCTGATGAGATGGCTCTGTGAGTTAAGGTGCTTGTCGCCAGGCCTAGTAATCTGAATTCGACTCCCAGTGGACCCAGGGGACAGAAGGAGGGAACTGACCCCAGCAAACTGTCCTCTGACCTCTGCACGTGAATCCTGGCATGTGCTCCCCCAACATAAATAAAGAAGCATTTTTAAAATCCACTATTTAAAACCATCACTTTTCAAAGATATAAAATAAATGGCTCGAGGTTCAAAAGAGGATTACCATATGTGAACCAGAATACAGCCTGAGGTCCAATCAATTAATTTGTATACATATACGGTAAGGAATCAATCCTTCCAGAGGCTAGTTGGAAGACTGGCCTTGATAGTTTTAAGCTTGTTTATAAAAAGCTAGTAGCCAAAAAAGAGATGGGAAAATATTCAAAGATGTTTAGTTTTGTAGAAACTAGCAGGGTTTCTATTTGATATTGTAATGGCAAAGTCAAATATGCATCTTTTTCTTTTTTCAGATGGAAATGTGAAAGACAGCCCAAATAGAGGTGAAAATGTTTCGCTTCAACAGAGCAATTCTCAGACTTATTTGGAACTTCAAAGATCCCTGAACTTTTGGTCTTGTGTAACACCAATTTTTATTTACACAATTAAAGGTCTGGCAGCCAATAGCTGGGATTGGCAGGTAATAAACATACAAACAAACAAACAAATAGCAAGATAACCATGAAAAATGACAAGCCTATTAGACGTGGTGGCCCATGCCTTTAATCCCAGCACTCCAGAGGCAGAGACAGATGGAACTCTGTGAGTTCAAGGTCAGCCTGGTGTACAAAGGGAGTTCCAGGACAACTATGGCTGTTACACAGTGAAACCCTAGCTTGCAACACACACATACACACACACACACACACACACACATGACAAACCTGAACTCAAGTTGAGCTTGCCTCTCCTAATTTAACCACAGTTCCCACCTCCTGATACAGTTCAGTAGCCCAGATCTTAGAAGCATTGGGACACATCACTCACCATGCAGAAGGTCCCGGGTTGTTTGACCCCTACCAACAACAAAACAAACTAAACCAAAGATTCCTTTGAATGGGGCGTTAGGACAGGACTCACTGGACGGTCACTGTTCGTGTAAAGAAAGTCACTTCAAAGGAACCAGACACCAAAAGGAAAGTTATGAGTCTAATTTATTTCATGAATGTCTCCTAGAAAGTATGTCCCCATAACAAAACAGGGTTTGGATGATGCTGTGCTATGGATAAGTCTCTCCAAAGGTTGAATGTTAAAGGCTTAGGTTCCTGGGCCAAAGCATTACTGAGATATGGTGGGACCTTTTAGAGGCAGATTAATGGGAGACACTGAGCTCATTGGGGGGGGGCAGGGCATTGTTAGGTAGGGGTATAAGGAAGGAGCAGCCTCCTCCTCCTCCTCTTCTCTTGGGCTTCCCTGTCACTGTGAAGGGAGTAGCCAATCGTACACTCTTATCAGGATGTACTGCTTCACCACAGGTCTGAAAGCAATACAGCCAATTGGTCACAGACCAATCCCCCTCTGCAATTTATTATTTGGGTATTTTGTTGTACTGATGCCAAGCTAACAGAAACAAGCCATTGCCTACATCAAGCATCATCCTGATAGTCTAATGTCCCTACACAGTCTGCAATCCATTTAAGAACAGTTTGTATAAAAATAGTCCCAATGCTTAATTACAAAATTTATACGACACGTAAGTGGAAATGGAACAGCACAAGCCACTGGATTTGAGGCAGAGGATTCAGATTCTAGCTAAAACCCAAAGCTTGAAAAACAAAATAATCTGCTCATCAAAATAGGTGGGAGAAGCAGGAAGCGCTCAGAGAAAGCCGTGTTTTCATTTCAAGTTACCAGAAAGTAACATGATGACAGATTTCACATTGTCTACAGCTATCAAAAGCCACACGCTTTCAAAGCAGATGCTGTGCGGCACCTACAAGCCAGGGTTAGTTTTCAAAGCCCTACTCACTCGCTGTACCTTTTTCCTACCCCCTCAATCCTCAACACCAAACCTAAGAGTCGGGATTTTTCAGCGAACAGGCCTCGCTTTTTACTAGAATTAAATTCAAAAGAAAACATGATCCCGAGTCCGTGAAACAGGTCAGTGCATCAAGGCGACTGATCACAGAGAGAGGCCGGCATTATGAGAATAATCCTTTAGCCATGACATGAAGAGGCTGCATTCTCTCTCCAGTTCGCAGACACACTGACTCCAGTACAGGAGGAAGATGCGCAAGAAACAAATCCTCTGCTTAAAGTTTCCTGATGGAGAATCCCAAATGGTTTCTATAGTGAAAGCAATGAAGACTTCTAACCACAATGCAAACGTCCCAGTAGGCCAACTCAAGGCAAGTAACAACACCAGTTTTAAAGATCGTTACCAAAATACACTGTGACCAGCAAGAATTTGTATCAACCTGGCTACACCTGTCACCGGTTTAATGAACAATAAGCAAATGTAACAGTCGGAATGGAAATGGGTTTCATGAGGAAGGCTGTTGTCTCTCTCCCACAGGGTCACCTTGGTCCACAGCTTGTTACTTAGACTTCATTTGGGGTTGGCAAACATCCCTACTTGCTGCCGGAGGAACAGAAGAACGTGACAATATGGTGCCTGTATAAGCTACCACCAGAGCCCAGTGTTTTGACATTGTTACTGAAACAAACTCCGCTATTTATGAAAGCTAAGTTGAATCAAACAGTTGGTGTGGCAGGAAAAAACATCTGTTTCTGAAGTCTTTTTGTTTGGAAAGTCGCTAAGGAAGGAGAGGAAGCATGGCACACACACCAACACGAGAACCTCCCAAACAACCCCATGTGGGCAGTGCCATACGGGATCAGACACCAAGCCCGTACTCAGCTGGCAGATGTGCCTGACTTGAAAGTGGTGGTGCATCTCTGGGGAGAGTTTCTGGATACTCTCAACTCTCCCTTCTGAGATACCCAGGGTAGTATGAATCAAATAGAAAATCTGTCCACAATGGAGCATATGCTATGTTTGCCTTCTTAAACAGAGAATATGGACCGGGAGGGTAGTTCCATGGTAGCCTGGCATGTATGAGAATCTTCCAGCACATGCCTGCCATGGTTAAACTGACCATAATCGCCAGGCATAGTGGTGCACGCCTTTAATCCCAGCACTCCAGAGGCAGAGGAGTGGGATCTCTGTGAGTTCTAGGCTAGCCTGGTCTACAAAGTGAGCTCCAGGACAGCTAGGGCTATTACACAGAGACAAACTACACGCCCCCCCCAAAAAAACCACCTGGTAATTACCAACCATCTGGAATATCATGAATGGAAATGTCCCCTCTTTTTTGCTTGCTGGGGGTGATTTCAAGCTTGATTTAGCTAACTGTACAGCTAAACTATGGTATCTATAATATGCCATATTATACAACACATATATACATATACATACATATATATGTATATATATATATATATATATATCAGTTAATATACAAATACATTCTTTCAACCACAAGGAAAACACCAGGAGAGGGGAATGCACTTTTCAAACTTCAGGCACTTGTGTGTATCTTGAAGTTTCTAGGGAAACGCCATGGTCCTTATTTCTTACTGAGAAAACTCATCAGCAAACTTTGAATTTGAATAACTTAATCATAATCCATATTTAATCACACAAACGGGCCTGTAATGCTTGCAGAGGCATTTGGGGGTGGGGGAGCTGATTCTATAAAATGCCTCCAGAAAAGTCTGGATCCAGAGGCAAATGATCATTTACTTCGTAAGTAAAACGGCATTCTGGAAAGTCACTTATGACAGGAAAATATAAGAAGCACATATGGGCACATCAGACCACGGTCATCCGGGGTTTTCCACACTGGCGGCATAGTCAAGGGCTTTACTAATTTGCAAGTATCCTTGTTGCTTAGGTAGCCGGGCAGAGGCAGCCCCTTGACTTTCCACACTTCAGTGCTAGTTTATTTTTGATCGGATTCCTCAGTGAGGAGCAAACACTAACCGGGAGGTCTGGAACCCCTATTGTTATGCAAACTAACAGGGCAGAACCTGCTGAGGCCTGCTTTCAGAAGTCGCAGTCCTGAGGAGTATGATGGAGCCCTTCCCCTTCCCTGACGGAAAATGCCACCTCCCTGATGTCCCCCTCTCCTCGCCTCACCAAATCCAACAGCTGCCCCTAAAGTTTAAATGGGCCCCTTCAGCTTTCTTTCTTTGGCCTCTTGTCTAACTACTAGGTTTGCCAAAGGCCTTTTGCAAACTGCTGGAAGACAAGGAGAAGCTCTGAATTTCCCATCTCTTGAAAAGGAAGATCTTTTACAAAGATTATCAAGTAGAGACCTTTAAATCACTTGGATGACATTTTTCTAGTCGTCATTCAAGTTGGTGCGAGGCTGTCGCCACCAAGTTGACTTTGCCAAGCATCGTGAGCAAGACTCTTGTCCATTGAGATGTCTCCACCAGTAACTACCAAGATCCACAAACGAAACAGAGTTATTTCCTGTAAGGGTTGTGCCAACACAGTCCCAAAACCACTTTGTGAAAATGCATATAAGATATGGAATCATAAATTCTGAAGACGTTATGTAGTTGGGTAGATCCGAGCACACAATTTGCTTTTCTTTCTTATATAAAAGTCATCAAAGTAGAATGGGTCTCTCTTTTTATTGTTGTTTTTTTTTTCTCTTCCCTATCCAGGACTGGGAAGGTAGCTCAGTGCAAGAACACTGGACTAGCATGTGGACATGACATGGTAAACAAACACACAAAGTAGGGCTGGAAAACCAGATCAGTTGCTAAGAGTTCTTACCTCTTTTCCCCAAGACCTGGTTTCCGTCTGTAGCTACCATAGAAACCAGCTACAGCCATCTGCACCTGCAATCCCAGCATTTATGTTTTGGGAGCAGCAGGATCAAGAGTCCAAGGCCCTCATCCTCAGCTAGGTAGTGAGTTTGAGGGCAGCCTGGGACACATAATATCCTGCCTCAAAAACAAATACAATCCTATACATCTTGCTAATCTGTATCTTACTGTAGGAGACGGGGAAACAGTGCAGTTCCTGTACACATCAGCTGTCTGCCTGCCCAGCTCCTTCTCTGGTATAGCAGCCGCTTTCTTCTGCACTGACAACCTCCAGCAGGCTCTGACCCTCAGCTGGGAACTTTCCAGTCCACCACTCTCGGCTCTGCCAACTTCGAGATCTCCGAGATTAACCCTGACTTAGACAGTCTCTGCTCACCTTTACAATCCACCTGAGTTGTACACAGAGCAGAGTTCATTCTAAGACATTGGACCCGGACGCCTCTGTATTAAGAGTTTTGAGCCCTTTAGTAGAACTCGGCTTTCAATGTCCCTCCATATTGAAGTTGTAAAGTCTATTCCTCTTTCAAGAATAGTGTCATCTGAAACCATGGCAATGGCTCGGTTAGGAACGTGCTGGATGACCCTGAAGACTTGTGGTCACTCCCCTGTGTGTGTATACACCCTCCAACACGTACACATGCACCTCTCTCCCTTACACACATACACACACACACACACACACACACACACACTGTGAAAACCAGACACTGCAGTGTAACTTAGTCAATCAGTCTGCGGTCATTCTGGTCATTCAGAAGGCAGGTCCCCATCTGACCTCCCCTCAACACCACCATCCTAGCACCTCCACTGAACAGAGAGGCCCACGAGGAAACAGACCACAGACTGGTTCCTGGCATGAGAAGGCTACTCAATAAACACCTGCTTGGTGAGAATGTGACGTCTTAACTTTGTGACAGGATTTCCTCAAGGTCTTCTCTCTCGTACAACCGAACTCGTCAGGCCTCGGGAGGCACGCGATTACCGGCAACCGACTGACAGTTTTCAGGGGGCATTTATATGTCTCATGAGTAACTCTGACCAAAAAAAGAGAGTCAAAAATGAATAAATCAGATAAATAAAACATCACAGAATTTGACCTGTGTTTTTTAAGACTGACTTGATTTTTACAGTCTTAATCACAAAAAGACAGAGTCTGGGGCCAGGGGATGTAGCTCAGCAGAGTGTTTGGCTAGCTTATAAAAAGCCTTGAATCCAGTCCCCTGCACCCTGCGAGCCTGGGTACAGTGGTACCTACAATCCCAGCATTCCCCTGAAATCGCAGCCCTGGGAGGTGGATGCTGGAGAATCATAAGTTCAGGGTCAACCTGAGCTACACAGCAAGTCAGACACCAGCCTGGGCTACTGAGACCCTGTCTTAAAATCAAACCGAACAACAACAACAACAAAAAAAATAGACTTCTTACACAGGTCAGCTTGCCCCATTTGGTGCGGATGGGAAAACATGTGACCTGGGAAGGAATCCAGGGGAAAAGAACTTCACTTCAGGCTACAACACTAGTCTGTTCACATGGGAAAGAAAGTGGGGAAATGAACAGAGGGCAATCGTATGGCTGAACTGTCTCCAGTGGAGTGGGGGGGGGGGGGAATGCAAAGCGGAATAATTACGAAAATAATAATCAGTAATTGAATTCCAGCTCTCCTTCTCTCCAAGGTCACGGGGGGGGGAGGTGCATGGCAGCATGGGCCTGTGTGGAGCTGTTCCCACAGGTGACAGTCTGACCTGGTTTGAAGGCTACACCGGGCAGGCAGAGGAGCCAAGAAGGTCTAGACCCACCCACTGCTACCATCAGCTGCTGCTTCCTTTCCAGGAGACGCTGTCCAATTGCAGCCCTGTGAAGCCTCACTTTGAACCTAATATCTGGAGGCCAGCATTGAGAGAACCACAAATCTTTAAGTGCCAATTACCCAGACTCTGAACGAAGGGGATTTGATAATGCGAGGGCTATTTTTAATCTCTGAGATTTCCAATCTTTTATGTAAATGGGTTAGGGCTAAGACTATTTATGTGAGCAACCTCAAAGATAATGTTCACACACCAGCCCCGGAATGATGCACGGTGGCATGCCTTTGCTTCAGCAGCAAAGCTTTCTGGAATGCCTGCACTGATTTTCGGGAACTCCAGACAGTAATCAAGGTAACTGCTGAATGTTCTGACCTCGGGGGGCCCTCAGGAGGAGACCATAGAGGAGACAGAGAATCAAAAGCACTAGGGGCAGAGGAAGAGGAAGAGGAAGAGCAATAGGGAAGGAGGAGGTGGGGGAGGAGGGGAAGAGGAGGAAAAGAGGCGAAGAAAAGGGAGGAAGGAGGAAGCAAAAGGATGCAAAGCTCTCAGATGGTTTCATTTCCTCTACTGCTGGGGATGTGACTTGAGCTCAGTTATCACAAGCACCAAGAGTTTGCATGTGTCTCGCTAACTCCATGAGTGCTGAAGACAGTCACAGTGTGAGGCAGGGAGGATGCACACGTGGTATTACAGTACACTTTACTAACAACGCCTGTGCGTTAAGTCACTGTCCCAAAGCATAACAGCAACCGCGGTAGTGAGGAAGGAGTGTGAGAGTTCATACTGAGTTCCTAAAACGACAATGTTTCTGGATCGCCTCTACGGTAACAGCAGACTCATCTGCCAGCAGCGGGCAGCTAATTCAACTTGTGATACTAAATATAATATGGAAACTTTTCCACAAACACCTAAAGTGTATAGTTCAGGTAATACCCACATACAATGTTAACCTTCTAAAATCTGACTCTCATGAACAGAAAAGCCTTTCTTGACTTAGTCTTAGAAGATGTAGAAGGCACATTGCATGCCTTCGTGTGCCCTACTGGTCCGAGCAGTCACGAGCTTCCCCATGCAAAAAGAAATGGACTTTGTAATCTCGATGGCAGGGATGCTGTAGAGTCCCAGCACTGGGTTTAGAGCAGTCACTGTGGCTTCCTCAGGATTGGCACTTTGTACTTCCTTGAAGATAGCTGACTCTCTGGTAACCCTGAACACAAAGGCTCACACACAGTGGGTGTTCAATAAACAGTTTGGAAGAGGCATCGTGAATGCTTTGTCAGAGGGAAGGAACGATGTGACCACTAACTCGAAATTTATACACAAAATGTTCAAAGACTTGTGGTGAGGAAGTGCTTGCACGGGTCTCTGCCTCAGAACCTTTCAGACTAATTGGACCAGTTCTTAATCTGCAAAGATATGAAAGCAAGCACTGTTCGGTAATGAGAACTCTATGAACCTGAGAGAGAGAGAAAAAAAAAACATAGATTTAAACCCTGACGCTGTTACTTACACTCTGCATCTTAAAACTCTTAAGAGGCAGCTCCTCTTTTTTTCTTTCTTTCTTTTTCGTTTTTTCCAAGACAGGGTTTCTCTGTTTAGTCCTTGCTGTCCAGGAACTCACGCTGTAGACCAGGTTGGCTTCGAACTCAGAGACCCACCTGCCTCTGCCTCCCCAGTGCTGGCATTAACAAAAGGCAATAAAGGCGTGTGCGATTCCTGCCCGGCTCCGGCTCCTCATTTTTAAAGCGGCAGCAAACAACACCACCTGGCTCATACACCTGGAAGGAGTCAATGTATAAATCCCGCTGAAAGGCAAGACAAGAGCAGGGCACACACAGGGGCCCTGTGTGCATCGATATTGGTACCTACAAGCTGGCAGAGCATCCTCTGGCAGACCGGAAGCACTTCAGATAAGCCACAGCTCCTACCCACTGTCTGCATTTTTTGGCCAGCCTCTCTCTCTCACCTACTTCCAGCAAACACTGAAGGGGCTGCTGACAGAATGGACAAGGTGACAGATTAGATGTTCTGAACTTCCTCACTGTCTGAAAAAAAAAAAAAAGAGTGAAAAGCGCAGTGAAAATGATGGGCAGCTCAGAAAAACCATGCTTTGTGAGCAGCGTGAGTAGCGCGTGTCATCTGTGAGTGAGTGGGTCAGCTTAGCCTTGACCCCAGGAAAAGTTAAAATAAGTAAATAAATAAATATATAAATACATAAATAAATAAGTTTGCACCTTGATTATTGAGATCTTAAAATCCTATAGAGAAGGCCCCAGGAAGGGTTGCCCTCTCCCAACAACGCTCAGCTGCGGAGTTCTAGCTCTTTCTCTCCAGAAGGGAGAATCAGATGAAGGTGTCCTGAGGTGTGACGCTAGGAAAGGAAGAACATTCTACATCTGGGGGTAAAGGACCACCAAGTAGAATGTACAGTACAATCAGGGGCGGGGGAGGCGGCTCCATGGTTCAGATGCTTGCTATACAAGTATAAAGACCTGAGTTCAGATCTCCAGCACCCAAGGAAAACTCTGTGAGTGGGCAGGCCTGTAATCTCAGTGTTCGTGAGGGTGTTCAAGGAAGATGCTGAAGATCTCTGGTCAAGGGATCGTGACAAATCGGCTTCAGAGTTGATCAATAAAGTGGGTGGGATGGCAAGATGACTCACTGGTAAAGGCACCGGAGAACCAACTGACTCCTACAAGCTGGCCCTCTGACCTCTACATATGTACACTGGCATGCACACACACACGCATGCACACACGCACACACGCACACACACCAATCCACAAACAGCAAGGTGAAGAGCAATAAGCAAACAGAGATACAGATGTGCGAACACCTGGACACCCATGAGCATACATGTATATGAACGTATACATACAAATATGAGGGAGAGGAAGAGTGTGGGAGAGAGACAGGGGCGGGAGGGAGGGGAAGGGAAAAAAGAGAAGTAAAATCATACTGTAGGGAAAAACCACTCTGGATTTTGTTGGTGGTGTTTGGTTTTCTTTTAAGAAAGGGGGGGGAAAACCCTAAACTGACACTGAGCCAGGCTGTCATTTGAGTTGGTAAAAACAGGGACATCGCCTGCCGTGCTCACTGCCACAGTTCTGATTGTGGCTTCAGCACTCAGCACTCAGCGAGTACTTCAGAATAATTTGTTGAATGAGTTGCCTACATTCACATGAAATCAATGGCTGGGAAAGAATCTCTCTTAATATTTTAGCCTAAGTAAGTACTTCAACTGTGAAGCTAGAGATAATCGTATTTTAATATATAATAATCTTGATTTTTTTCCATTATGAAAATGTTTCCCCTTTCTGAAAGTTCACCGATGAAAGTAATCAGAATAAGAAGAAAACACGGAAGAGGGGAGAAATGGGAAAGGAAGGGCTTTATACATGAAAGCAGTGCCCACAGACATATCAGGAATGAGGAGAGAGGCTGTCAGTAAAATGCTTGATTTGTAAGCAAAAGGACCTGGGTTCAATCCTTGTGATATTAGAACTAGGGAGAATGAGACAGGCAAGTGGCTGGGTCTCTCTGGCCAGCAAGCTTAGACTGCTGGGTTTTTCTATGGCAGTTAGAGACCCTATATCAAAAAAAGGTAAGCCATGTTCAAGGAACAACACCCAAGCTTGTCCTCTGGCTTGTACATACATGCAATGTACTTATATACAAAATGAAAAAAAAAAAAAAGGAAACATGTACAGTCTTCTCACAACTGACACCCACAACTTAATTCAAACTGGTCTTTGCTCGGGGGTGATGTCTGAGTTAGAATCACACACATAATACAGCGTTAATACACAATAGTACCTCCTCTGTGAGAAAGGATACCACCGGAGCAAATGCTCTCAGATGAGCCAATACGGGGGCCGACACCCACCAGGGAGGGCTTCTTTGTGATTTAGCTTACGATATTTTACTGAAACGCGCTTGAGACCCGCATTCCCACAAACGATGCGTCCACTCCAGCCATCAGAATGAGATGCATGGCTCTCCTCCCTGCTAATAAACCACTCGGGACATCCAGCCTTGCTAGCTGGCGTTGTTTCAACCTAGTCTTGGGTACTGAGGGCAACTACTAAGCTTCCCACATCAGACAAGCACATGCCACTCAAGAATGGATGCCGCAGCCTCCAGCTGAATACCAGCTTTGTGGACCACTGGCCTACAGATGCCTCTGCTGAAGCCATCTTGGTCAGTCAGATACAGACTGGCCCTTGTCATTGTCAGGAGGACAAAAACTGGTGGTTTCTCAACATCTGTCTGGAGAGGGCTGGTAGGGAAGGCACATGCGTGCCAAGGTTGCCTCCCTCATGCCTCTCACCCCACCAGGGCAAACGGCAAGGCTGCCTGAACTTGTTCCATCCGGCTGACTCCACTGGCCTCCTCCTGGAAACATCTCTGCAGGCCTCAGAAGCCCTGCAGGGGCACTTGCCCAGCTTCTTAAATTTTACAAGCTGACCTTGAGGTGGGAACTCACATCCTGTATGTCCCATTACCCAAGACAATTCACACATTAAAAGCAGAGGGCCAACAGCTCTCAAGGATCTATTCTGAGGAGGAAGCCAAGCCAGAAGGGGTCTCAGCACTGAGAAGGGGAAGCAGACATAAGTTTCCATCCCTAACCAAGACTCAATCCCCAACTGACCACTTGCTAGGGAAAAAATCGTTTTTTCAAATGTACCTTCACTGGGTATACAAACCACACTTAAGGGAGGCTATTAGATGCTAACACAAAATGAACTCAACGGTAGGTATTTTTGGAGATTTTTGTCTCATATTGCTTGTTTGGGATTTTTCTTAAACCTTACTTATCCTTCACTTGTATATTATGATTTCCAATCTTGAGTTTTTACGGGTGTGTGTGTGTGCGTGCACGTTAACACATTTCTCATACTGCTTCTTTGTTTTGCTTTTATTTTCTTCTTTTTCTTAAATTTATCTTTTTTTTTTTTCTTAAAGAGAGAGGGAAAGAAGCTGTGGAGTTGGGAGTGTGGAGAAGTGGGAAGAATCTGGTTGAAGATGTGGGAAGGGAAAGAGTGAGCAGAATATATTGTATGGAAAAAATACTTATTTCAATTAATGAAGAAAAAAGTAGAGGGACAAGACAGCTCCTTCTTTTTAATGTTAAGAGATCCAAAGTGACGTAAGAGAATCAACACAAACACACACACTAGCCTGAGACAAAACAAAACAAAACCCTTCCGCTCTCAGGCTCAAAGCCTAACGGGACGTACACATTTAAAAACAACAACCTAAATCTAAATCTATCACAGAGTGTACCTAGAGACTTTCTCTTTCCAGACCCAGGAAAACAATAACCTTTACAGTTATAAGTCTATGGGAGCAAGATGAGAAAGAAGCGTGCAATGATCAGCCTTATGTTCTCAGTGACCAGCTGGACAGACGGTCAAGAATATCATTAGTTAAGAAAGCTCCCATTCATTATCAGAGAGTCCCTGAGCAGGCTGGAGTGGGGGGCAAGAATGTACCAGAATGTGTTATTTGAAGAATGTGTTCGTGTCTAAGACATGCGTCCGTGTGGTGGGTGTGGGGGAGTAAGAACAGACAGGCTGTTGTGATCAAACGGCAGCCACGAGTTCCTCAACCAGACCCTTCCGGCTCCCATCCCACCCACTCGCCGAAGAAGGAAGCCAGGGGGAGGTCCCAGGAGCTGACATGGTCCCTCCATTCTAGACACAATTTCTCCCAAGCAGAATCTATCATAGATTGAAGAGGAACCGCCATCTTTTTGGCTTCTCTTCTCAGCTCATACAGAGCAAGAGAAGGGGCGGGCAGTACCAAATGAATCCATAAGAGGACCCAACGCTGCCCAACTGCCCTGCTTTCGATACCAGATCACACCCAGCTTCCCAGCCCCTCATTCATGCCCACAAGAGGGACTGTGAGAGATGGATGAGTTCCCCTGCCCATTCATCTTTCCTGCTCCCCCACACCCTGCACTGAGCACCTACTGGGTATGTATGTGTGTTATGTCAGACACCCACAGGGTACCAGGAGAAGGGAGCAAGTGGAGACATTCAGCTCATGATATCAGAGAGGGGTTTGTGAGTGAAGATCAATCCATAGCCATAGCTTCTGCACAAATCAGTCTTTAGTACTCAGTCTGTGCCATTAGTACTCAGAACCCACGCATTAGATTTCACTATTAGTACTCAGAACCCACGCATTGCACTGCACTATTAGTACTGAGAATTGGAGAGTTCTGCGGGAGAAATCAGAGACGCCTTAAGGATGAATAAGAAGGCAGAACTGACCAAGAGGTAGCCAGGGAGACTGGAACGGGAAATCAGACAAAAGAGGGACAGGAACGGTGATGGAGAGCCCACTCATCCCGCTCTGGTCCCCACTGCTGTCTCCCTTCTCTCAGGCTGCTACCTTTGTGGAGATATTCCCCCTGGCCCCTTCCTTTCGCTCCCCACTTCCTACATCTCTTTTCTGTCATGATGTTCTGCTAAAGCACCTGGGGTCAAATGACTGGCCACGTGCTGAACCTTCTGAAACCACGAATCATAATAAATCTTCCCTCCCTTGTGTCGCTTTTCTCAAGTGTTATGATGAACATATATATTTCATTTATTTTAAAAACATGCTGTAAAAGTGACCTACCATTTATTCTTTCTAGAACTACTCCCCTCATTTTTTCTCTCTCAACCTAAGGTTGTGAAGGTCAAATAAGACATGGTGGCCGAGAGCTGTGCCTTCAACCTTTGCTGCAAAATGAAAATAAAAGTAGCATACTCAATATTTTATGTTTTCAAAGTGAAAATATACAGCGATTATAAATTAACAGTAGAAACCAAACTTCCTTGTCTGTTTGCAATCTCAGGATGAGACATGCATGCCAAAATGAGGGAAGTGGGATCCTGTGGTGACGTAGGATGATGCTACCTCTGTCCTGGAATCCGGTGGTATAGTGGCATGTGCTTTTAATCCCAGCACTCAGAGGCAGACGCAGGCAGATCTCTTGAGTTATAAGCCAGCCTGGTCTAAACAGGGAGTACCAGGGCAGCCAGGGCTAAAAGTAAGAGCCTAAAAAATGATGATGATGATGATGATGATGATGATGATGCTTTAATTCACTTTGTCCATTCTGAAGATACTACTGAGTTCTGGAATCCAACAGAACCAAGTTCAATAGCCCCCTACCCCCCATAAATCCCTGTATCACCTAAGCCATAAAAACAGCCAGGCTTCCGTTTGCCTGTTCTGAAGCGGTGTCATAAGACCCATAACAGCTGCATGGGATTGAATATAGGGATCAATGACGACAGAAGAAAACTTTCTAGGGGGCATCGCAGAAGCAAGCTGATGACCTCTTTCATCAAAGCGCCCTCAGCCCTTCAGAGCAAAGAAGAGCCGAAAACAAGGTGGAGTCTTTCAGTTTCCAGAGCTTCTGGAAGTGAATCGATTGTGAGAGCCATTCTTAGACATAGGATCTCTCCCTTCCATTCTCTTTCCTGCACCTCCAGAGAGAGACCGACTAAAAATAAAAAATAAAAAAATGGAAATGTCAAGGATAAGAAAGCACAGTCCAGGCAACCCCGGGAATAAGGGGTGGGGATCAGATGTGAAGAGATAACGATACAATCACCCACATTCTTGCCAAGCATCCCCAACTTGATCAGACTACCAAGTACAAGCATTCGGACCCCTACATTAGTTTGGACACAGAGACAAACAGGGCTCTTTCATTCATTACCATTTTTTCTGTTACACCTTTATGGTCCCTGCACAGGCCTGTGGGGATAGCAACAGGGCCCAGGATTGTTTACACCAGCTACATCCTGGTAACCAAAGACCACTCTGGACTCTATCAGGGCCCCACTTCCCGAGGACAAGCGAGCCGAAGACCCTGCATGCCGTCCAGCCTGCCTCTACTCGCCCCAGCAACCTATGTCTTCTGAAGAAAATGTAAGTGATGGAAAGGTGATTCAAGGAGGGAAAGAGGGAGTCAGGCCAGGAGCAGATAAAACAACACAGACCACCTACTCGGATTATTCCAGCACTGCCTCTGGTTCCTACCACCAAGACGAAAGGAACTCCTTGCTGGGCTGGAGAGAAGGGACTTTGCCAGGGTGGCAGACACACCAAGGCCCATCCTGAGAGAGGCGGCTGATGGGTGGCTTAGAGAGACCACTGCCACAAGACAGAAGACAGACAGGAGAGAAAGTCTAGACGGTTGCTAAGCTGTAGACCATGTCCACAGAAGGATCCAAATGACTGAGAGACCCCCAGCCAGCCAGAAACAGCAGCTGGGCCTTCTGAGCTCCTACCCGGGAGAAGGTAGACAAGCCAGGAACGGAGAGCTCAGTGCTCTCGTGCTTCCTGATAAAAACACAGCTGCCTCGGGCTCCGACCTCAACCATGATGGTCTTTTAAAGAGTAAACTATGGGAGACTTGATCATGTATGAAGGGCCTTCTGGAACGAGGAAGCCGTAAACGTGACTATGCGATATTTAGGCCTCGTCTCCTTTCCTTGGGAAACTGGACACTTAACAATCTTCCTCTTCTCAATGAAGTTACTTTGGATTCTCAAAAAAAAAAAAAAAAGTCAAGTTTCACCTGTAGATGAGGAAGCAGCTGATGCTTCCCAAGGACTCAATACTGGCATGAATTCTGCGTTAGCCCACCTGGCTGGCACACAGGCACGCAAGGCCAGAGACAGGAGGACGCAATATATTGATTTTCCTAATTGTTATGAAAATGTCCCAGGCTAACCTGGAAACCATTAAGAATTACAAAGGTATAAATCACTCCAAAATAAGTTTTTTTTTAATAGAAAGCAAGACAGATGTTTGGATTTGTTTCCAATGCAGGAAAGAAAATAACAACACAATGCTCTCTTGAACAAAGAATTCCACAGTGTAAATGGTAGCTAATTGTGAGGTGGGAAAAGTGTGTTTAGTCACTTACATTCTGAAGTGAAGGTTAATCTGCGGAAAATGAGAAGCTAGGACTTGTGTAATGAACCCGACAGTGTACAATACAAAGAACCGGAGGCCAAGACTACTCAAGGATTAAAACAGGAGGCAGAGACGTAGGGAGCTGAAATACAGCTTGTTCAGGCTCTTTCCTCCATTTAGCCATGATGGGCAGAAGTGCCTCTAAGGACTAGCATGTGTGCCTACAGGATGCTACTCAAACTATGGTCACTGGACTCAGATCCCTGGACCACTGGCAACATTGCCCAGAGGCTGTGGGGCCCAGCCTGCATTACATAATGAGACATTTTCTCTATCTATCTATCTATCTATCTATCTATCTATCTATCTATCTATCTATCTAGACATAGATTGCCATTAGGTTAGTAAGCACCCACTGTGGAGTTACACAAGAAATTTTTTCCAGTTTCTGTTTTGTTTGTTTGTTTATCTTTGACTTTGTGTTTGCCCTACACAGAAGTCTGCTTGGTTAGCAGAGGCAACCAGCAAAGACTATTTCAGCATGAAACACTGATTTTACTAAAACTAACACATATCTTTATGTGTTTTAGCTCTCCCATATAAGGCAAATCCCCACATGATCTTTTTATTTGTTTATAAAAGGAAATTCTGCACTGAGCACTCTTCTAGGGGAAAGGGGAATTAATCATTTTAATTATTAAGCATAGCCAAATATTTGTACATCCTTAAACCCCAAATATATGAGAAGTTAGATGAGTATTTTTCCCCTTGTGTCTTACTATAAGGGCTATGTTCCAATACATGGGTGCAATGTGACTATATAATATATTCCTTTCACTCATATATTATAACATAATTCTTTATAGTAATATACTGCAACACTTTTATTTGAGTATCTATGACTATATCAATTCCATTCTGCATCTTCTAAACATATTTTAGACTTCATCTGCCTAGACCCCTCCACATATACGCACTAAAAATTGTTTCTGAGGAAGCATAGGCATAAAACAGAAGAAAAAAGCATCTTTCTCATGAGAGTAAACACATCAGGAAAACAAAACAATATATACGCAAGGACTTGAACACGAATGTAAACACATGTGCATGACCCACTCCTGAACACCATCAATCAGATCCCCACTGACTAGCTGTCTTCTTGCTAAACAGAAAAATATGAGGACTGGAGAGATGGTCCCTTGGGGTGACAGCTTTGTCTTGCAAGTATGAGGACCCAAGTTTGAATCCCCATCACCTACATAAGAAACTCTGTAATCCTGAGGTCAGGAGGCAGACACAAACAGAACCCCAGAGTGCAGCATGTAGCCAAAATAGCCAGCTCCAGGCTCCGGGAGAGACCCTGTCTCGAAACTAAAATGAATGAAGTGGAGAAGTAATTGAGGACGGCTTCCTGATGTTATCTCTGCCTCCATACACACCTTCAAGACTTAATACACTCCCACAGGCATGTGCATAGCACACGCACACACACACACACACACACACACACACACACACGGGGGGGCGGGGGGGAGGAGGGAAATAGACCCAAACATCGTCAGATAAGAGACTCATTATTTACCAATACCACGTATTTACTGAAATGAAGCTTTTAAACTACACCCTGGCAAGTTGATTTCAAATTCAGTTGGTTAGTGTGAATGTCCCTAGATGTGTGACGGTAATATGCTGAAGAAGGGTGAGAGTCTCCAGCACCAGGCAGCTGCACAAGAAGAGACTAGTCGGTGATGGCTGGGTTTGAGAAGCCCAGGAGTCTACAGCGAAGTCTGACTGGCATGCTTTTATCATGTGACCTTACTGGTTAGCTGCAGCTACAGAAGCTGAGGTCCCCTAGAAGGAGAGTCAGCAGCAGCCCCATGCTCCACCACCCTCCTCAGTCCTCGCAGGCCAGGCCTGATTCCCATCAAAGGCTCCGGCCGTTTGTTAAGCTGCTCTCTTTTACATTAGGTTTATTTTCCCCACGTTAAACCCTGTCAAGTTTACTGCTCAGAAACTCGTCTGAGAAAAGGACCCTCGCTTTGAAGACCCCTTTTAAGAAATGTCAAGGGGCAGTAAACATGAAATAGTATCCGTAGCGCCACCGATGACGACAAAAGCAGGGGCGAAGCTAATCAGTCATTCCCATAAAACCGCGCTCCGCCATGGTCTCCCCACACAGTAGCAGCCCAGTGAGACCTGCGGTGGGAATGCAGGCCATGAGGAGGAGGCGGCTGAAAGAATTCCTGCTGCGATCTCCCTGGGCCTCTGTCCCAGTCAAAAGGGCTCCAGGAAAGAATGTTTTACAGCTCCTCTGCTGTGAGGGACCAGCGCAGCAAGTTTATTCTGCCTGGGGCCCCATGTGGGATGAGTTTGCTCGTCTTCAAGTTTGCAAAGAGAAACTCTCGACCTTCTACTGTTCAGACTGGATCTTCCTTTAAATCAAACCACAAAGACAGACCAGCAGGCGTGCCCCTTCCTCCTCTCCTGGTAGCTTCTTGGTGGACTGTGAGTCCACTCCACCCGAGTGAGGTGACCGAAGGGACAACCCTACACAGTATAAGATTTTCCAGGCCCCCACTTCAAGGGCCTGGACCTCAAGAGCTAAAGGTTCAAGTGAAGCAGCCGTAAAGTCTCATTTACCCCCAAAGCCACCAAAGGACCCAACAGATGTTCCCTAGAAACAGGATGAAACAATCCAAAGATTTAAGAAAAGGAGATGAAAAAAGAAAGGAAGAAGGGTTGAAGGGAGGGAGGGAGGGAGGGAAGGAGGGAGGGAACTGGATTGGCTCTTGTCACAGCTGTCACAAATGTACCCTGATGCTGTAGAATGGCTCCATCTAACTGGTAATAAGCAGGCCGCCCTGCTCTGGGTAGCTCAGTCCACTGTTACCCTAAAGAACCACTCTGTTAATACACTATTTAGTAATGCACTATCTCCTCTATGTTTTCGCTCCCTGATTTGGTTTCACATCACAACCACAACAAACCCAAGACTGAGAGGGGCAGAAGGTACGTATCCCTCCTAGGCTGGGGACATGGCTCAATTGCTAGTGTGCTTTCTCAACAAGCCCCGGGTTCGATCCCCAGCACCAACAGGATATGGAGGCCACACCTATAATCCCAGCACTCTGGAGGTGGAGGCAGAAGACCCAGGGCAAGGTCAGCTTCAGCTATAGAGTGAGTCTGAGGCTAGTCTGGGGTGTAGAAAATACTGTCTGATAAAGAAATAAGAAGGAAGGGAATGAGGGAGAGAGGAAAAAGAGGGGAGGGGGAGAAAGAGAGGCAGGAGGAGAGAGATAGGAGGCGAGGAAGGAAGGAGGGAGGGATGATCACTCCCATTTTTTGGAGCAACTATGGCTCAGACTTGCTAGGTGATCTGCAGGGAGCTGAAAACACAAATGAGGTCTTGTCTCACCCTTCACAGCTCAGCTCATCTGGGAAAGAAAATTTACTCTGTTTTTGCCTTTGACTGTGGCGCGGCTGAGGCCCAGCAATGGCTTCTGGCTATATGAACAAGCACACCCTGACACCGCCTTCAGTGAACCTTTACTTTAACTGCACTGGGTCAGAGCAAGGAAGGCCTGAGGTAGTCTTGTGTGGAATCTGAAGAAGCCAGAAAAGCAGACCGGTGCGGGGATGGCTAGCTCCAGGGTGCGTGCACATGCCATCTGCCTTAGATGCTCCCGAACTTGAGCTGTTTCTCACTGGAAGGCCATTCAGGGTTAGGGTTAGGGTTGGGTTAGGGTTAGGGTTAGGGTTCCATGCCCCATGTTGTACAGACAACTCCTCTCTACGTCCATTTTCCTCAGTTTTCCCAGAAGATTCTATCTAGTCTCCGCTGCTTTTATCTAGGCCAAATGATGCTTTGCCAATGACAGGGTCTGGGGATTTTGTTGGTTTAGAATCAACTTGTTCTCTGCTTCTCCCAGGTTGTTAACAGGCATTTGGCCCAAGCCACACCTCCTCCAGGCCTGAGCTGTCTCCCACACACCAACTCCTGCTGGCTTCAAAGAAGAGCTGTGGCAAAAGCAGCACCCAGATTAAAAGACAAAACCTGCTGAAGTGGAACTCCCTCTTGGTGGGAACCAGGTACAAGCCAGGGCTAAGGCCCGCCCTCCCGAAGAAGGGTCAAACCTCCCTAGTTCTGGTCATTTCTGGGAGATCCTGTGTTAGGTTGGTTTGGGTGAGTTGTCTGTTGTTCTTGCTTTGCTTTGAGAACTGAACCCAGGGCCTCACAAATGCTGGACAAATGCTCTACCACCAAGCTATAGCCCTATGCCTCTTTTTACTTTTTTTTAATTTTGTTTTGCTGAAGACAAAGTCTCTCTATGTAGTCCTGGCTACCTTGGAGCTCACTATGTAGAACAAGATGGCCTTGAACTCCCAGAGATCCATCTACCTCTGTCTCCTCAGTGCTAGGACTAAAGACATGGGACACAATGCCAGACTTTCCCTTTACTACATTCTTGAGACAGGGTCTCACTAAGTAGTCTGGGCTCACCTTAGACTCAGTCTTCAGCTGAGGCAGGCCTCGACCTTACTATCCTTCCACCTCAGCCTTCCGAAGAGCTATTATTTCAGGCCTGTTCTGCCTGCTCCAGCTTAGCTCAACTCATCTGAACGGCTACCTACGATGCGCCCCAATCTACTGAGATCCCGACGACAGGGTCCTGCAAGACCCAACTTGAGGAAACTTTATCAAACCCCACAGGACGTTTTAGACAAGCCAAGGTGGAAGACCCCTCTGCGATTTACCCCACAGTGATGTGCACCACTTTAAAGCTAATGCCTTACGGTCACCTGAGAGCCCTTGGAAGGCTTCCCTGGTGGGAAAAAAAACGTTCAGCTGCTTCCCATAATGCGCTGCTCTGTGAGCAGCACCGGGAATGTGCGGGCACAAGCCGTGAGCATGCGCAACACTGGGCTTTGAAAGCTCACCACGGCGTTGCTCATCTCATCACACAGCTTCACGACAGCAGCAGCCTTTGCAAGCTTCTTCCTCCCTCAAAAGGCTCCACCTCCCATATCCGAGTTGTGCTCTCAAATCGCCCATACCCTTCCTCCTCCCTATTTCATTTCCAATATTCCGCTTTTTTTCTTCAGGATACTACAAAGCCTGCCCTAAAGCCGGCATTTACTTCCGGACCTCCTAAACGAGAAGGGCTCACAGAAAGGCAGCGGAAGACATGTCAGTGACTATTTTTGGACCGCATAAGCAAAACTTATTTTTTCCAGGGAAAGGATCCTTCAACCTAGTTTGAAGATGTTTAAAAAGAAAAAGAAAAAAAGAGTTGGTTGTATGGTGTTCAAAATTTTGTTTATTCTGTAGCAAAGATGGGGGAGGGTGCATAGTTCCAATATTTAAAATGTGATCCCATTTCCGCGCCCCCCCCCCCCCATAATTAACCACCTTAGGAGACCGGCAACCTTAAAGAAATGCAAGCAAGAACAGCTACGCAGTTTAACAAAGGGTTTCAGCTCCTGTTGCTGTTGTTGCCTAGAGATAGTTTTAAAATGTTCCCTTTAATGCCCCTCTAAAGGGTGTGTGATTGTGTTGTGCTGTGTTGTTGTGTATCTGCTCCATGACCATGGTGAAGCTGGCCGGGAACAGAATTCAGCTGGTTCAGGAACTGCTCCCATGCCAGCGCTGCATGGGGAAACAGGAAGGCCTAAGTGGCTGTTGTCTAACCTGTTTTCTGTTGTCTTTGCTTACCTCTTCCCAAGCTCTTAGCAAACAGGTAATGGGGAGTTAAATACCTGCCGTGCAGTCACTGGGCTGGCCCAAGAGCAGCAGCCAGTAACTTCAAAGGATACACTGACTTGGATGTCTTTCACAGGGGACAGAGCCCAGGCCCCAGGGCACATTATAAAACTGGATGAGGCAGTGACTTCATCCCTGGCCCCTGGTCACCTGAGCCATAACACACACACCACAAGAACTGTCTTCTTTGGCTCCCTGGATTTAAGATCCGGGAGATGAGATAAGTCCCTCCCATTTCTGACTACCTCCATTCTGTGTCCTTATGCCACCTTCATGGTCCCCAGGCTCCTCCACCAATGCAAGAAAGCACAGAACTTGGGATACCCTGTTCATTTCTTCCCTGGCATCTGCCACGAAAGCATGCATGAAGTACCTCTTCACTTTAATGTACAACATGGTTTCACATATAAACAAGATGGCATCCATGTTACCTAGAAATGACCAAGGGGGTATGGCTGGAGCCCGAACATTGGAATCCCAGTTGAACTGAAAAGTGACATTTTTAAAAAATGATCTGAAGCTGTGGCCATGTGTCCTACGGATCAGGTTGCTTCTCATTTGAAAACTCCACTTAACTACTGAGCGACGGTGACTCAGCCTGGGCCCACCCATGTCTACAGTCCACTTCTCATCCCGCCGAGACACTTTCTTCTCTCGGATTCAGCAGAAGGCATCTCCCATCCATGAATCTGCCCCAGACAGCCCTCCACAAGGGTTTATTTTTCCACTGGATCTCTCGGGTCTGTACACCCAGGAAGCATTCGGAGCTCCAGCTCTGTGTCCAATGCTGCTAAAGTCCGGGAGCAACTGAACTCCCTCGGCAGATTCTCACTCTCCGCAGTCCCCCCAGCCCATGAGTGTGCTGTGTAAAGGGACCTTTGGGGCCTCCCCGAACTCCGCTTTGATACACTAGCAGGCCTGGACTCTTAACTCTCAGCAGTCATCTCCAGTGTCTGGCCCCTTCATCTCCTTTTGTCTCAGAGCAGAGCTAAAGAATGCACTGGTCTAAGGGTCAAAATCCTTCTGTGCTCTTCCGTGCTCCAAGCCACTGATCTTACCCTCCACTGAGAACAGAGGACCAGGAAATTTCAGCCACATTTTATGGGAGAAAAAAGAAATTTAAAAAGCAATGACTTTGTGACTATTTAGTGACAAACACAAGGGGAATGAGACCTAAAGCTCCAGAGTGTTCACGCTCTGGCAGATGTGATGAAGCCCCTCCACTTCGCTCTCTGAGTAGAGACAATTCTGCCAACAAGAGACAGAACTAAAGAGGGGGAAGAGGGGACTAACGTGTAAGAAAGGATTTCCCAAGAAATTGTCTCCCTTTTGACTCTTGCTCCCCTTGACTCACTGAGGAAAAGAAGTGCAAACATGAAGCAGATCCTTCAGTCAATCTGCGCCCTGTGTCTGCACGAACCATGTCCATGTCAGGGCTGGCCGGAAGGCCTTTGTGAGTTCGAGGCCAGCCTGGTCTACAGAGCGAGTTCCAGGACAGCCACTAAAGGTACACAGAGAAACCCTGTCTCAAAAAATATAAAAACAAAAAAGATCCCTCTCTGTTCTTCCAGAAGACTCGCTGCTGGTGTACATACATAGGACAGACAGACAGACAGATAGACACACACACACACACACACACATACACACACACACACACACACACATACACACACACACACACACATACACACACACATACACACACACACACACACACACATACACACACACATACACACACACACACACACACATTTTAAAAGTTCCATGTTGCTAGGAAGCCACAGTTAAGCTTGAGGAATTGGTCCTGGTGTTCTGCTATACAATAAGATGACAACATATTATAACTTAAGGATATTCCAAGAGAGTGAGGTGGTGGCTGTTTTCTTCCTTACTTTTTTCTTTATGCCCTTCAAGTGAAAGAAAGTTTCAACAGTAAAATGAAGGAAAAAAAATGAAGCTACACACAGAAAACCAAAGAAAAATCTAATCCCACAGGAAAAAAAAAAAAACCCATATGGTTACAAATGACTTTCGACTAAAATGCTTTGTTACAGTGACAAAGGCAGGCATGCCTTGCACAGAAGAGATTCCGGTGTCCCTAAGTGACAGACGTGGGCCATCAAATCTTTCAAAGTCCACCGCATAAATGACTAGTGTTTAAAAACACTTCCCTTATAAAACACGGGGCCTGTGCCGTCAGAAGCTGGCGGCACGTTGTCGTAGGCACCCATGTGCACTGCTGTTCCGTGGGACACAGCACACCACCCCCCCTTCGAACTACCATGATTGTCTTTCTTTTCTATTGAAGCTGAAGGAACTCGCCTGATCCGCCGGCCAACCAAGCTTGCTTCGATCTAAAGATGAGAGTGTAGAACGTTCAGAAGGACCAAAATGTGGTGATGAAGAGATACCACCCACTCCACGGGGGCACTCAAAACGCGTGGTCTTGAATCCCACACAGAAAGAAATGCGACAATCTACTTTGTCACAAAGTTAGGGTTGCAAGTTCAGAGCCCACATGAAAAGCCTGGTGTGGCATGACAATGTCCCAGTGTTGACGAGGGAGAGACGGGGCGAAGGTCCCCTAGGGCTTACCATACGAGATCTAAGTCAGAGAAAGGCTGTCTCTTGTCCTGTAATTCTAATCAGGGGTCCACACTTCTTGAGCACGCTCCCATTCCATATCACTGTGCATACTCACCCCAGGCACAGCAGCCGACATGTAGCCCAAGAAAAAACCTTATTAAGTGACTGGTTGTTCGGGATCTATTTCTAATAACTATCCTCATTCTGATGCTAGATACTTAATTCCGTACAATCATTTCAAGTTTCAACCTGGCAGTGGAGGCACACGCCTTTAATACCAGCTCCCGGGAGGCAGAGGCAGATGGATCTCTGAGTCCGAGGCCAGCCTGGTCTACAGATTTAGTTCCAGGACAGCCAGGGTCACACAGAGGAATGCTGCCTTGAACAAACAAATGAAGTATTGCCAGATTCTGCTCTGAGTATGGTTGGAATAGACTTAGACACATTAGCACAGTATAAGAGAAGGTGTTTGCTCATGTTTTGATCAGGTTGGATTTACAGTTTCTTTTTTTTAATTATTTAGGCAGACAACTACATTCTAAAGTGATAAATATATATGTATATATACATATATTTTATATGTATGTATCTATTCATATATACATACACATATTATATATATATATATATACACACACACACACATAAAACACTTATAGTCACCATATCAACTGCTTCCTTCACTACTCAGTTGAGTCTTCCTAAAGCATAGAATCATGCCATCTGGGGAAAAGGGACCCAAAAATATTTGTTTAATCATAACTAACATTGTAATCAGGACCAAAAAAAAAACCCACCATTATTCCCTACTGAAGGAAAATGCAATTATAATTAGCCTTCTGAAAATGAGTAACAATCAAGCATAAATACTTGTTAATAGGCTCACACATAAGCACATGAAAACAAAATTGACCCGGTCAAAGAAAGAGCACCTTCTTCTCCTTCCTAGGCTTCACACCCAGCATCCTTCTTTAGGAGGAAACCCACCTTCCCCAGCATGCTGACTCTACCCAAGCATCCTAGGGGTACTGCCCTAACCTTCTTTGACCCCCTTTCTAATATCCAGTGGGTATTTCTCTGACCAAAACATTTCTTCCTTTCCATTACTGCTGCCCAAGGGCCTAACTCACATCTGCCCCCCCAACCCCCCTGCCCCGCCAGGTTCTCTCTGTCTCCCATGTTTCTAGATCTGCTCCAGGGGCACAGCCCTGACCTTGTCCCTCCCACATACGAACTCCTGAGCACCATGTGCAACCTACAAACCAAGTATCCTCTGGTTCTCTCCAACAGAGCCCGTTTCCAGCATCATGTGATCTGGACGTCTCCAGGTGTTTGTTAATTTATGGTTTCCGGGACTTTACGGTTTCACAGTGCTTAAAAAGATTCTAAGTCGCCTCCTAAGAACTTTACATTGGGAGTTTAAGTTAGAGGTTTTGCTGTGTCCCTGTCAAGGCATCTAGCCAGTATAGTTAATTTATTGAAGTTGTGTCTACATTCTACCCTCCCAGAGCTCAGGTCCTTCACGGGAGAACCTGCCTGAGTCATCAAACAATGAACGAAGGAACCAACGGCTCCATGATAGTCAGGCCCACCAGCTTGTCTTCCAGAATAATCCACCTAGAAATATCGGTAATGACACCAATGTGCTCCAAGAAGAAATGTGTCAGCCGATGAGACTAACCCACACACTTTCTAAGAGAAACTAACGCGCCTCAAATTGCTATCACAGGTGAGCCTCAGTTTGCCTAATAACAATTATAAAATGAGTGGAAGCCCGCCTGACAAGCAGCCACACGTCCTTAATCCCAGCGTGATCTGGCAGCTGTGGCCTGGGCTGAGCAGAGGGGATTCCCAGCTCAGCCCGTGTTCTTTAATTAGCTTCACAACCCTGGGCAAGCCACCCCACCTTCAGCTGTCTCCCCTTCTTCACCTGGGTAAGAAGAATCTTTGACTCTGACTTTTTTTGAAAAAAAAAAAAAAGTTTTTTTGGCCAGTTCTAAGGTTCGGCGTATGAGCATTAGAAAGAAGTGCTTTTCTAACATAGAGAACAGACTTGAAGGAAATTCAGAGGCATTGTGCTAAGTGAATAAGCTAGATATGCGGTGTGTGATTATATTCACAAGGTAAACGATGGGGGCTAGGTGGAGGGCAGGTCAGGGGTTGCTAGGGGTTTGAGGTATGGGGGCTGTGTTTCTGCAGTAGGGTGGCACAAAAATGTCCTTTAGGGTTGCAATGATGGAGCAGTTCTATATTGTCATACTAGGAGGCGGCTAGATTTGCCAAAGTTCCCAGAGCAGCAAACCAAAAAAGAGTAACATATTTCTTACGAATTGAATTATTTAAGCCCCTGAAAAACTTACTTTTTACAATTTCGTATAATTCTCTAAAATCTCAACAGGAGCACAGGTCTCCAAGAGAGTTACGCGGGTCTCCCGTATTGGCGGTACCCATTTTGTGACAAGAATGATGGACCGATCGATGGACCCAATTAGTTGGCTGTTTGCTTTTGTGGTTATCGTCTTGAAGCTTTCTGTGTAGGTCTCTTTCTCGGGATGTTACTTCTAATGATGAGCACTGGAAGAGACCCAAGTTGGGCACGCCTGGGACGCCCAGACCTACGTAGCCTTCATGCAATGTTCCAATGCTCTGACCGCTTCCGTGGCTCACTGTAAAAAGATGAGGTGATGGACGGGACCAAGGGCAATGGCACGGCAGTCACAGCAGCACTTAATGCTGGGCACTGTTCCAAGTGTATTTGTATAGTCCTACTAAGCGCTGGGAAAAGCAGCTCATTTAGTCCTCAGAATAAGCCCCCCAGTGGGTGATACTATTATCTCACTTGGCAGTTGAGACAATCAGACTCGCAGGTGGCAAAGTGAGAAGTGAAAACCTAGGCAGTCTTTACTACAAAGACACTATATTGAAAAACAGTTGTGCACGTGTGTGAGTGTGTGTGTGTGTGCGCGCGCGCGCACGCGTGTGTGCGCGCATGCGAGCGAGTGTGTATCGTATACGTCTGTGGCAAAGGACCACCTCTGGCATTGTCCCTCAGACATCATCCACCATTCTTTGAAGACTGGGTCTCTCATTTTTCTGGAACTCACACAGTAGGGATCTGCTTCCCCAGCTCAGGGATTGATTACCAACACTCGCCAACAGGCCTGGCTTTCACAAAGCTTAACAAGGAACTGAACTCAGGTCCTCGGGCTTACACAGTCAGAACCCCACTGCCCAAGCCATCTCCACAGCCCCAGAAAAGCTTTATCTAAATAATGCATTCTTCTTCTTGGAAAGACTATGGCAACTGCTACATAAGCCATGGATTCTCATCTACCCTTCCTTCAGAGGACAGACTGAAGCCCTTCTCCAGCAGTGACAAACCCTCCTCTGCCACAACCTGGTGTCATCCGGGCCTACAGTGGAGACCCTCCAAGAGGCCTTACCAGGTTTTCCCTGCCAGGCACAGCCTCCTACCCAGGCCACCCTCCCTACCCCCAGACTGCTGAAGAGAGTTTTCTAAATGCCCTTGGACATCAGGCAGATAGCAGTTTCTTCTCCTGTTACTCTGGTGTTGCCTGCAAGTTTGGGCCTCTGGGTACGTCCTGAAGCAGACCAGTTCCTATTCTGGAAACGGCCAACCCTCTCCTTAGGTAAAAACAAGCCGATAAATTCCTATAACCCAGAAGGAATGCTTGGTAAAAAGGGGGAAAGAGGCCACACTGTGCTGTGCAGGCTGAAGCAAACACAAACAAAACTCAGCGAGGCCACCAGACAGCACTTGTGAAGGGTTGGGTCCGCAGAGTCCCACTGCAGTAGAAGGCAGATGGTGGGAGAGAAGGGCTCTCCACACTTCCACGCCTTGTTTAGTCTGCTTATCTCAAGTCTAAACTGATCTGGATGGTTGTGTGTGGCCAGAATAGGGTTTAGTGGCCCTTCAAAGGGGCAGAGAGGCCTAGCCCAACTCATACTAGGCTGGATTATTCTCCCTTCACGGCTCCTCTTTCCTAAGGGTTTCTACTGAGTAGGCAAAAGAGAATCCATAGTTTTAATAATTTCTCCAGCTCAGACTGGAAAGGCTACAAACCAGCAGGGAGGTGTCACCTCTGCAGTTTCTTGCTATACCTGACTGAGAGATCAGTTTGGGGATAGAAACTTAATAGGAAAAAAAAAATCAGAGAGTTAATTGCCTGCCTGGTGGGAAAGATGGCAGGTGTGGCTGAGTTCAGGTCCTTCATGGCCACCACACCCTTGTGACTGACAGTTCCCACATCACCTCCTACGGCAAAGGAACTTTTTACCGAATCTCCAAATTAAACCAACTCTCTGTCTACCAGAACCCAGAACACGTATCTCCCAAATCCTCACCTGGAAGGGGCTGGGACTGGGAAAGAGAGAGTAGGCCAACTTGCCTTTCTCCACTGGCTCCCTTTCATCCCTAAAGTAGAGTCAAATGAGCTGAGAAGCCAGGCAAGGCCTGTTAACCCAGAAGCCCGCCTCCAATTAATGTGTTATTGCTCCTTTAAAACCCGGGTTTGAACAGCCTGGCGGCTCCTGCTCCCGGAGGCTGCGGCAGAGTAATTGTCACTTAGCCACTTAACTCCCAGCAGCCCTGCTCACTCACTCCTTGTGGTCTATCTCTCAGCCAATTACTGCTGTCATTTGCGTTTCAATGTGTGGAATCAGAGGCCAGGCCTGGGTACACAGCCCAAGAGAAACCCCCTTGGGGGACAGGAGCCTACCAAGACCCACAAGTGTGGGAGGCCTCCTGGAAGGAAGGAGAGGCCTTCTCTGCCCGGGCTGTGTTCCTTTTCTACCTCTTCACTTCACGGGGGCAACCCAGAAGAAGAAAATCTCCCTTTAAATGCCACATCATTACAAATAATGGTGACACCATTTAAAAAGCAACAGAAGTTTAGCTGTAGTGTGACTGCAGACCGGAGGCAAGAAGAACTAAGGACTTTGACAGTAAGTCATTGCTAAGTCAAGACAAGCAAGAGCCACAGACGTCAAGGCAGGGGACTCTCTTTGGGGCCACACTGCTCTTTCAAGAAACTGGGAGGGGGGGTTGGGTGAGGGATGGGTAAAGCAGGTTCTTATCCCTTTCTTGATCCACCCTAAAGTCTCAGGGAACTTGGGAGCCTCCTCAGCTAACCCTAAGTGAACACATCTTGAACCCATTTCTGTGACCTCTTGTATTTTAGGTGGGTGGTAAGTCACATACTTAGCCTTTGGCCAAAAACAAAAAAACAAAAAACCCCCGCTAGGAGGGGTCTTGGAGGATCAAGAGTTACAGGCCAGCCCAGGATTCCTATCAAGACTGTCTCAAAAAAAATACCTGCACTGTATTATAGCTTTTATTCCAAAAGGTTCAAACCATTTCTGTCTGCCCAGGCAGCTTCCTAGCTGAAATGAATATCTCAGCCCAAGTCTTTATTTGGAACACACTCGATCTACCTGAGGGAGACACACACGCCCTGACCACCGCGGGTAGAGAAGTAAATGAAACGGAGGCACAAACGGGGTCTTTGGGAACACAGGTCCCACCCACACGACACAGTAGGAGTGCTGTGTCAACAGGGAGATAGAGGACCACCCAGCAGGGTGGGAAGCCAGCTCCAGTTGTATCTCCAACTGAGTGGCAGGGAAGCCATAAGCAGCAGCCTCCCTCAGACAATCCACCCTCCACAACTCCTGAAACCACCGGAGGAGGGCCTAAGCCGGAAGAGACCTGTTCTAGCTGGATCTATCTCCGCCTGTCTCTAGGTTGAAAATAAAACTCGGAACTTCTCCGCCAATGAGCTCCGCCAGGCCCAATGACGTCCCGGCGCGTCAGTTCTATTTGTAGGCAAGGTCCCTGTGCCCCAGGTAAGGAGGAGTCTGGGAAGAGGACTGGGGAAGGTGGGCCTGGCTTCCCACCGTGCGCAGACGAGGTTTGAAAAACAGCTGCTGGGCTGCCAGTAATTGCAGACGTCAGCGAGGGCCGCGCCGCCGAGAGTGGGCCCAGAGAGAGCTAATTGCTATCCTCGGGCTATGTGCTCCTCATTGAATACCAGAGCGGGAAATCTGAGCTTTGCAAAGCAAAGGAAAATCACCAGTGAATTACAGCAAGGCAGCAGCCTGCCCACACCCGGCCGCAGCCTCCCATTTGTCCTCGCTCATCTGCTGCCGGCCTTATTATTAAGAAAAATCTATAAATCTGAAGCTGCTAGATTTCTTGCTCGCTTCTGTCATCACACTGGTGACAACTGAGCACAGAGACTGGGTCCTCATATAAACGATGGCCCTAGGGTGAACTTCATAAGGACCCCACTAGTCTAACTTTCTCTTCCTTTCCACTCTGAGTTTGCAAGGCGGTATTATTATTATTATTATTATCATCATCATCACCCAGCTGAACAATCATTTGAACCTCTCCTGCCTTGCTTTCTCCCACTTCCTCCGCCTGTTTCTCAGATCCTTAATAGCTCTCTGGGTCGTGAAGTGTGCGATAAAGCAGCTCTTTTTCTTTTGTCTCAAGGCCAAAAGACTTTCTGGAGAGGCAAGTTCCTCTCCTCCAGCCCCTCCCCGCCTTGAGTGACAGCCCAGTGGAGGTTTGGCAGCCTGCCAAAGATGGCCAAGAACACGGAGCTGTCCAATCAGCAGCACGGATTTCAGCCCACTGAGACAAGGGAGCTGCCTTTCTTCAGCTTGGCTGCAGCCACCCAAGGTCCTCCGAGTTGCCTCTTTAGCCTGTGTACCTGCCTCTTTCTCAAAGGACTTCAGGGAGTACCTGCCGTTGGGCTCATCCTTCTCCCCCTGGCTCCTTCAGATTTAATTTGACACCCGGGGAAGAGCCTTACTCCTTCTCACTTTACCATTCCAGCATTTTCTGCTCCCCTAGTCTTAACAGAGCAAATAAATAAATAAATAAATAAATAAATAAATAAAATAAAAAAATCAATGGCTCTGTCATTTGTGGGTTATCCAGGGTGTTGGAGAGAGCCTGTCTTGGACTTCAGTGACTCCCTGGGCCCCCACAGATAACTGCATATCCAAAACTGGAGATAATGGCTTCTTTTTAAGACACCCTCTGACTGATGGTCCACGCTGTCCCCCAGGCTGGGCTCTTGCCCCGCCTCATCCTCCATCTCCATCTGTAAGCTTTCTGCATTGTATTTCACTCACATTTCTCCAATCCAGCTCCCAGAATCGAGAGATTAGCCCAAGGCCTCTTCCTCCTCTGTGTCTCTGACTCAACACCAGCAGAGAGCTAACACTCAAGATTCACTCTGTCGCTGCTCCAAGCCCCTCCGTGTGGCACCTGAAAGCTGTCCCCTTCTCCTGTCACTATGCTCAGGCCTGCATCAATTCCCCGCCCACTGGGAAACTCCCAGCCTCTGCTCAGCCTCCATCAGCCCCCACAGTTCAGGCCCTCCTACCACTAAACCCATGACTTTGCTCAGGGGCTCCCCAGCTGGACTAGGTAGGCTACATGCTGCTCTTCCTGCCTCCTGGAACCCTGAAACACATCTCAGTCACTGCCCTGAGTTCGCAGGGCTTGGACCCAGTATCTCTGTCTGGTGTCAGAACCCAGTGAGCCACCATGGACACCTGTTACAAACAATAGACTCTCAGCGTTTGGGATATTGGATCTGGACTTTCAGATTACTGGTTAATGCCATCTGTTTCTTACCACAGGGCAATCAATCAATACCTGAGTCTGAATTAGCTCCATTTGGGAGTTATCTATTTAAAGGCAGCAGACTTCCAGACACCAAAGGCCGAGCCCATGTTACATATTTTGTCTAGCAACTTCTTTGCTTTGGGGGTACTTAACGTGAGGAAGACAATGAAGGTGACAATGACGTCAACCACGAGAGAGGAAGTGGGAGATGATTAAACATCCTTTTATTCTCTGAGGCTGTGGAGCTGCTTAAAACAGCCCAGAATGAGTCACAGCAAGACGGCCCACTTATCTTGAAATCTTCACTAACCAGAATCCAGTCAGAATCCTCAGGCAGCCATGCTTCTGAGAAGACAAGACACGTACCAGAGAGGGCACACGCCAGAGCTCCAGTTGAGAATTCGTGGAGGAGTTATACAGTCCTGCTTTCGGAGTCCTTTTTCTTGTTTTATGTCTTCCTTGAGGGACTGAGGAGTTGGCTCGGTAGATAAAGAACTTTTGATGTGCACCTGAGGACTAGGGATCAGCCTCCCCAGCACCTGGACAAATGCTGGGCAGGAGGCAAGGACAGGATCCCTGGAACAAGCTGGCTAGTGAGACTAGTCAGATTGATGAGCTCTGGCTTCGAGTGGGAGACCCTGCCGCAATATATTAAGTAGTCAACATTAATCTATGGGGTGTGCATCTACATGTGGACACGGACCTGCGCGCGCACACACACATACATACATATACACGCGCCTACACAGCTGCACATACACATGTGTCTACATATGTGCGCACACACATACCTGTATATGTATAAACATGCAAAGACAAAGGCATGCACACATACAGACACTGAAAACAAAACCCATCTCCTCTTTATCAGTGTGATCTTTCTCTCTCTCTCTCTCTCTCTCTCTCTCTCTCTCACACACACACACACACACACACACACACACACACACCAGGAACCAAAATAGCCGAAGAGCAGAGTACAAATGGGCATCCGGGGACCAACACGAACTTGGGAGAACTATTACCCACAGGTAAAAGAGGCCAGAGGCAGACTTTAAGGGAATACAAAGGCTGCAGGCTGGGGCATTTCACATTTAGAACAACAAGCTCTACACAGCATCCCAAGCCCGACTGACACCAGCACGGGCTGTTACAAGCAGAATGCTCTCCCCACCAGGATGACTGAGATAACGAGAGAGAGGCGAAGCCTCTGCAGTCCCTGGCTTACAAAGGATGTCTGGAGTCGTCTGAGCATTAGCAAAGCAGCCTGTGTTGATCAGAGATGGCAGAAGCCACAGAGACACAAGAGAAGTGAGTCATCACTTTGCTTCATCTGAGGCGGAATTGGACAGTCACCATTCCGCAGGCCTTGCCCATCAAGAGTGTGCAGTCTGAAGGAACTCGGTGCTCACAGGAATACACTTGGATAGGCATTTTATCTTAATGTGTGGGAAAACAAAGACCTACCAAATAGAACATGGGCTCCTCATCCACAAAAAATGCAAATGGACTATGGCGATATTTAAGTTAATGGAAGAGCAAGAGATGAAAGTATTTTAAAGTAGTTCAAGTTGGAAGACAATTTTCTGTTGGTAGAAGAGTCTCAAGTAGCTCAGGCTAGCCTGAAACTTGGTTCAAGGCAAAGATAACCTTGAACGTCAGCCTCTGTCTCACAAGTCTGGAAGACGCAGGTAAGCGTTGCTGTGCCTGTTTTTCTAAGGTGCTGAGGACTGAACCCAAGACCTTGCAAATGCTAGTCAGCACGCCCCCGACTGCGCTACATCCCCAGTCCTCCTTTGGTCTGGACAACCCAGTCCCAGTTACTCCACTTTCTTCATTCCCTCCTCCACCTTCCACCCCTTCTCTCTGGTCCTTCGTGTACAGAGAAGCAGCTCGGAAGAGGGACATGGTGACCACCACACTCTCTTTACTTCATGACAGTCACGAAACCATCATTTCCCTGGTGCAACCAAAGAAAGCACGAGGAAGGGACCACCAGGGACACCTGGTTACTGTTTGGCAAGGATGGGACTTTGGAATGAAAGATGGGAAAAGACTCTTGAGCTCATGAAAGGGAGAGCCCTCCAACAGGGTATTTCAAGAAGGAATAAAGTACAGGGGGAAGAAAGAGCGAAGGGCTGGCAGACAAAGAAAAAAAACCAAAAGCTCGTCCTTTAAAATGAGACGAAAGCGAAGTGAGGGAAGCGATGGGAAGAAGCTCAAGGTTGATGTGAACGGACCGTTCCCACAGTCCTGGAAGCTTCACAGCTGTGTCTTCATGGTCACCTCTCTTCCTGGGGACAAGATGGAAGTAAGCACTTACCGCAGGGTGGGGGTCACCTATGACTGCAATGTCTTCAACACTGTGTGTCCAGCGGTGCTTCTGAGCTGGCTGTTGTTAACTGGTGTGTTAACTTTCTGTCACCCTGCCCGTATTAAGAAAATGATCTAGAAAATAGCTTATTTAAAGCAACAAACTTTCAAATCTTCCACACTTTCCCCCCTCAACATAGAATAAGAGTAAAAAGAAATAAAATTAAGTTCCGTACTTGTTCAACACATACTATAAGCTTGATCTTGAGAGTTCTTAAAACTCTAGTTTTCAAATTGAGGTTAACTCTGTTTTACACATATAAAGTGGGCCAATTTACACTGAGATAATAGTTTGATGAAGAATATCTATGCTGTACTCAAAGTATCTGCGGATATGTCCAAAGTTTAGAGCTATAGAAATCGGAGTTTGAATCTTGTGTTTTATATATAAGCTGTCAACCTTGCGTTGGTCACTCAACTTCTCGGGACACTAACCTCTTGATCTGTTGAATGGAGAACTGACTTTCCTTGCCAGGAGGATTTAATGAGAGATCAGATGCCAAGCGGTCAGTAGAATTTGGCATGTGGCCATTAAGCCATCATTCCGTCAGTACATATCCTGAGCATCCACCATGTGCCAGACTTTATCCGAGGCCTGGACCTCCAGGAGGTTCAACAACAGAAAAGAGAACCAAAGTCCCTCCCTTCTCTGCCCCCTTCATATGCCACCCCAGGAGCTACTAAGGGCTCTGCAAACCTGCCACCCAGAGGTCTGAGCACAAACACCCTATGGCTGACTGCTGGTCCTTACCAGGCTATTCACTTCAGATGGAAAGGAGAGATCTGGAGAGACCCAGGTCTGGGTGCAGACAGCAACGGAACTCAAGAGATAGACATTGCTGTCCCTTTTGGCTCTTAAAATGAGAAAGGCCATTTATGGGGGGGAGATCAGGGGAGGGGGTAATTGTGGCTCCACTCAGAGGAAGCTCCCAAAAGAACCGCTCCATTGTTTCTGGAACTCTCTCTGGGTCATTTTCACTTTTCCTCCCCTCTCCTTCCCAGCCCTCCCTTTGGTGTCTTGTGTGTTCATGTGGGACACAAAAGAGTCTTTGTTTACAAGACTCTACTGTGCAATAAAACCAGATATCAGGGCGAGAATAAATGTGCAAAACACAGGGACAGAAAAGTTGATAGGAATTGTGTATTTCCTATATTTTCTTATTGACAACACTACATGCAGTAGAACTGGCAAACTTGCAATAGCAACACAAACATACATGTTTATGAAACTAACTACATCCAAGTTAGAAACACGTGCTTGATCCGCACGCATACACACACAACTCAAAACTTAAAACATTTCTGCAGAGCTGAAACACAACTCTGAGCCCTTTATTCTTGTGGCTGACACAACCAACCACCTCATCTCACAAGTAAGAAACTTCAACTCTTTTTCACTGGGTGAGGCAGTAAGGGATTATGGGAAGCCAGAGGCACTGTGCACCCGATATACTTGGCCTTGAATCTCAACCCTACTCACGTCTCACTATCTATGATCAAGAAGGGTTTTAAGTGCCACCAGACCTCATTGGCCTCACCTGAAAACCAGGTTTTTGCGAAGAGCTAAATAAAAAGGACACAAGGAGAGGTTCCAGAAACAGCTGTCTCCCAGACTCCCCTCCCCCAATGTGTATCCTCAAAACCTTCCCTCTCCCTCCATCTTTCCTGTACCTGTCCTTACCCATAGTTCCCCAACTGGTTTTCAGTTCTTGTTGGCCACCTTCTAAACTATTTAGGGCCTGGTATTAGAAGTCGCTCTCAAAACTTAGAAATTTGATGACAGTACTCTCTGATTCAACTCTGGCTGTGGTAATCATAATCAAAACAAACCTGTATTCAGAGCAAAGTCCACGTGCCCCTAATCCATCTGTCCAAGTTCATCCATCCCTCCCCCTATGTGACCATGGTCCCCCGTACCCCAAAGCACTGTCCCTGGAACGCACCATCTGCTTTGCTGCACTGACTCTTACTTTACCCCAATGGGTGCCACCATCCACACCATCACACCACCACCCCCATCTGAAGAGATCCTTGTCCCTTTCACGGCTAGCTCAAGTTCCGCTTCCTCTATGAAAGTCTCCTGAATTCCTGGGCCGATTAAGGGAGGTTACGCTTGTGCACTGGCAATGACTTTCTCTATTTCGCTACTGAGTTACGTGTCCCAAGTCTCTTAACGGTGGGCTCCTGTAAAATCAAAATTAACTCACATTCATTTTTATTACAAGAGGAAAACACCAGAGCACAGACAGAATCAAATCAAAGCAAACCCAAATCTAGCAATGCAAATAGTTAATTTTCCAGCATCTGGGGCTCAGTCATGATCTGCTGGGTTCCAAAGCCCTTGGGTGTCCTACCTCTCTGGCTCTGGCAGCCCCAACACATGCAGCTTGTCTCACAGGCTCAGTTTGGCTCCTACTCCAAACCTGCTGCTGTCCTTGGTGGTCCTCCCACAGTGCTGGCATCTCCACTATGCTGCAACTTCATTGCAACTGAGTCTGCAGCTTCACCAACAGGCTCCCCTGGTCTCACACAGTGTCAAGTCTCAGTTTCTCTCCAAGACCTTTTCAGTCCTGCATCTTTTATATAGTCCCAAATCATGTGGGATACCTACATATTATCAAGTTCTGCTGCCAGCTTGAGATGCAGCCTTGACCCCTCTGGATCACAGTTTCTGTGTGCTGATCTTAAGGAAATACTTCAGAAGATTTCACCTCAATAAATTCTGGTCTCTTGCTAATCAATCACAGCTGATTTTTGAGTCCCAGCAAACTAGCACCCATTGTTCTAGCAAAGCAAAGGTTTCACTCCCACAGAGTCTTAATTAAAAAATTTCACACAATGGACCAGTCCAGAGATAGTCTTTGCATCCCCCTGGAACTACTTCACAATCCATGCCTCCACCATCTGCGTTTCTCAAAACACTCCTATCTTTCAAGCTCCCACAGAAGAACCCACTAAGCTACAAACACTCAATGGCTTTTCTGGCCTAGAGTTCAAAACATTTTCACAACTCTCCCTAAAATAATACGGTCAGGTTCATCTCAGCAACATCCGCTCTTGTACCAACTTCTGTCTTAGTCTGCTTCCTGATGCTGTGAGAAAATACGGAGCACAGCGGACTTACGGGAGTAAAGGGTTTACAGCCTGTCACTGGGGTAAGTCGGGGCAGGAGCCTGGAGGCAGGAACGGAAGCAGAGGCCATGAGGAATGTTGCTGATTGTCCTGCTTGTCCTGCCTTGCTCAGTTACCTTTCTTACAAAGCCTACTGCCTAGAGATGGTGCTGCCCATAGTGATCTAGCCTCTCCTATACCATATAGCAGTCAAGAAAACACCCCCACAGTCATGCCCATAGGTTAATCTGATAAAGACAACTCCTCAGTTGAGGCTCCCTCCTCCTTAACTGTTGATAACCAAGATTAGCCATAAGGATTTAATGCAACAATCTGATGATATTTACCAATTTCTAACATGTTTTCCTTAAGACACCATCTTGCCGCATTACCCAGGCAGGCCCCAAATTGGAGATTCTCCTGCCGCAATCTCACACATTCTAGGGTTACAAATATCCACCACCCTACCCTGATTCTGCCCCTGTTTTCAAGTTGGGAAGCTGGCGATCTGGAGAGATCTCATTAACACTCTTGCATTGATTTTTTTTTCTTCTACTACCCTAACAAAATAACATAGAACAGGCAGTGCAAACAACAGAAATTAATTTCCTTCCAGTTCTAGCAGCTGGAAACCCAAGACAAAAATGCCAATAGGGTTGATTTCATCAAACTCTTCATGGCTTGCTGATGGTTGTGTGTCTTTCTTGTTTCTCCTATCTTCGTTTATAAAGGTACTGACTAGGTTCCCACCTATAACGCCATTTAGCCCTAATCACCTCATTCAAGGGCCTCTTTCCAAATACAGTCACCATCTAGAGCCTAAACAAACAACTCCTCAAGTACAAGATTCAGGCCATAGCAACTCTTGAAGTCAGCCATTTATTCAGTGATAGGCACAGCGTGTGCACCATTTCTTCAAAGATCACCTATTGCTGTCTGTGGTGTTTCACGGTGTGACTGTGTCCCTGGAAAACAAGCCTTGTGCAATCACGCACGACAAAGGTAGTGGGCAGACATGGAAGCAACAGCAAGAAGGGGAGTCAGAGCTATACAAAGCCAGGGTAAAGCTCAGAAAGCCCAACTGAACTGACTAAACTGACCAGCAAGACAGGAAATGCAGCTCTTACCCAAACCCATTCTTCCAGAGCCAATGCCAGGGGCCCACCCCCATGATGCTGGTTTCCTTGTCACAGGAGGAAACTCCTCCACTCTCCCCAAAAGAGGAAGAACCAACCCTCCCCCTTCTACTAGAACTCACTGGCAGGGCATAACTCAGTCACCAGCATTTTGTAGAATTATAAGATAGATATATAAATTAATCTTTTTTTCCTCATCATCGTATGTTGCAACCCAAAATTTTTAAAACCCTCTGAATAGTGTTCTAGAGGTTGCAAACGCAATTAATAAAGATTTTTCTGATTAGTCGGACTATGCCAAATCCAAAAAGCAAGACATGAGTCTCTCTTTCTTGGAGATAATGCAGCTAAGTAGCTTGTATTTAGAAAGGAAAAGCTTTCAACTATATTGGATTTTCTTTTTCTTTTTTTAAGAACAATAATTTACAGCGGCTGCTAGCAGAGAATTGTTAGGTGCATTTTGTTTTAAAATGGGTATTTGTGTTTTGAAGATCATAATTGGACCTCTTGCTCTGTTGCTGTTTATATATGTGTTTGTTTGGGGACCGAACGAAGAGCCGAGATTCTTTTGTGCATAAAGAAATCTCTCATACAAAATTAATCTAGTATGTTGGAGATGTGGCTTTATATAATGCATTAAGAAATAGTCAACTATTTTTGGTTTGGGGATGTGTGGGGTGTGTATGTGCAGGTGTGTGTGTGTGCTCGTGCACGCGTGCACATGTGTGAAGGTTAACGAACAATCTAGGGTGCTCCTCAGGTAGCATCTATGTTGCTTCTGGGCATGGGTCCTTCACTGAGTCCCAGGTTTGTCAGTGCAGTTAAGCTATATCAACACTAGGGAATGTGACTCTGTCGGCTTCCCCAGCAATGGGATTACAAATGCATGCCACCACGCTTTGTCCCTTTCTCGGGTCCTCATGCTTGCGGAGTGAGCTCTTAGCTGACTATTTTTTATCTCCCCAGCTCCTTGGGCATTGTTTTGGAAAATATGAAAAACTCAACTTCAATGCAACAGCCAGACAGAGCAGGATGGAAGTACCTCGGGCAGAGGCAGAGCCTATATTGCCCTTCGCCTGTCCATTGCTAGGTCACCTTGCTGGGCTGTGTGAGATGACCAAGCCTTTTGAGCTAGCAGAGCTGATGAGGTAAAAATGTGCTTCAAAACCACATTCTCAGCCTCACCAGAGCTGAAACCACATTTGATTTATAGGATAAGACGACATATCGGCCTGGAAATGGTTCAAGAGAGAATATTTTTCTATTATCAATCTCCCTGCATAAATACAGCAAAGTCTAACACACCGGACCAGTAATCTCTTTTAAAATGGTGGTGCACTTTATTTGAAAATGTTATCTGTTACGTGTGTGAGTTTGTATGTATATGTGCATGTGCATGACATGTATGTGAGCATGCATACCATGTCACATATGGAGGTCAGAGGACAACTGTGTGGAACCAGTTCTCTGCTTTCATCTTTACATGGGCTCTAGGGATCAAAATCAGGTCAACATTCTTGTGAGGTCAGTACCTACACACTGAGTCATCTCTGGCCCAAAACAGTGCACTTTCTCTTACCTTTGTTGTTGTTGTTTGTTGTTTATTACTTTTTTTCCTTTCATTTCTTATTCTTTTCTTCTTTCTTTCTTTCTTTCTTTCTTCCCTTCCTCTTCCTCCTCCTCCTCCTCCTCCTCCTCTTCTTCTTCTTTTGAATACAGGCTCATATTATATATTCCTGGCTGATCTGGAACTTGCTATCAAGACCAGGTTGGCCTGGAACTCATAGAGCTTCAACTACATACATGTGCCTCTGCCTCCAGTGTGCTGAGATCAAAGGCTTACAAAAGCTCACCCTGCAGTGAGCCACGTCTGTGGCCCATGGCGGTTCTCTTTTGACCCTAAGCATAAATGGCAATACTTTATAAAACAACACCTTATGTGATGTAAGAGAACCATAATAAGACTCCCCATGTATTTAGCCAACTGTGGGGACTTAAAACCACATACATATATTTTAATGTGCATCTTTTAGTTGTCTGTTTGTGATACTACCCTTCCTTTATGATGTTCACTCAAAGCCTTTTTCGCTTTTCTCCCTATAGTGCCTAAGTAGGAGTAGAAGATCTAGAATAAGGAGGAAAAGATAGCAAATAGTTTTACTAGAATCCCCTGCTTAGCTGGAATCCGCCCCAGTGCCCCTGTCCGGAAGCCCTTTAACTTAACCGATCACATAAACACCCTCCATTCTAACCCAAGCCACCAACTATACCATGTAAAAAACCTACACCCGAAAAAATCCTGTGTCCTAACATGAAAAAGATATTGCATAAAACAACGTTCTTTCCTGGTAGTATACATCTTTGGAAACACGTGCAGACAAAACACTCATACACTGAGATAAAATAAAATAAAAAACATCATGGCAATAGATTTAACCAGGGTGGAAGTGCAGGTGTCCTGAGAAGGTTAGCACACATGCATTCAGCCCAAGTCTCCATTTCCAACTGTCATCAAGTCATCTCCCCTACTCCATCTACCTTTTCAGACAGAAACTAAGAGCAAAGTAGGTGTGAAGACAGCCTGCAGGAACTCTCAGGACTCTCAGTATATGTGTAGAACAAATACTAAGAATAAACATGAAAGATACAACTGGTCAACCCCTCTGCCTGGCAAACAGTTACTCCCAGCAGGGCATTTTTGAGTTAGATCACATTTATTCTTCTTGTTTACAAAGCTTGTTATTGATGGAGAATAATGAACACTGGCCTGCTTAAACACTTTCATTGATAAATTAATAAGTGAGCATGTAACTCTGGGAAACTGTTTGAGGAAAACAGGGAGGCAAAATCCAAAACCTTGTCCCATGTGGTCTGGTCTATGAGACATCAATGGATATGCTGGCCCACTGATATCAAGATTATGAGATTCTCGCAGGACATTTGCCCAATAAGAAAATATAACAAGGGGCTAGAGAAAAGGTTCAGTGGTTAAATACCCTGGTTGCTCTTCCAGAGGACCTGTGTTTGGTTCCCAGCACCCACACAGCAGTTCATAACAGTCTAACTCCAGTCCAAGGGAATCGGATGCCCCTTCTGGCCTTGTAGGCACATAAAACACTCAGGAACTCACACATACACATAAAATTAAATTATTTTCAATAGTTGGGCGGTGGTGGCGCACATCTCTAATTTCAGCACTAGGGAGGCAGAGGCAGGCGGATCTCTGTGAGTTCGAGGTCAGCCTGGTCTTACAGAGTGAGTTCCAAGACAGGCTCCAAAGCTGCACAGAGAAACCCTGTCTCGAAAAAAACAAAAATAAACAAATAGATAAATAACGTTAAAAAAAAAAACCAAAAACTTGTAATAGGCTGAAATATAGCTCGGTTAGCACAGTGCTTGCCTGGCATCCATGGGCATTCAGCATCCTCAGCAACACAGCGAGTCTGAGGTCTGCTTGGGATACAGGAGGCCCTATCTCCAAATAAATAAACAAACAAGAAAACAAGCTTACACCTGAATATGAAGCAGCTATGACTGTCCAAACTCCAACTAGACTTTACTGTTGCTGTTTTTCTGCCTCCGAGCTTCTGATGGTCCTTATTAGCTGCTAATCAACAAATAATCCCAACACTCCGTATCAGGCCGCATGCTCAGGACAGTCATCCTTAAATGAAGGAATTCCTTGTTGTCTTTTTTTTTCTTTTTCCGGAATATTTCTTCATAAAAGCAAACTTTCTTTTCTTTTTTTAAAAGGGGCCCCTCCTGGAACATGTAAACACACTGGGGGAGGGAGAAAGCTCAGATTAACTTTCCATTTCCTGTTTTGCTCTGAAATTCCTTCTCCCTGATTAGGCATCCCTGGCTTGGAGCACAGCTAGATTGACAGATCCTGCAGCACAGTCCCCATGGTCACAGAGCCTGTTCCTTCTCACCGCTCTCAAGCTCCTGCAGTCCCATATCTGAGCCACTGACTCCGGGAGATCCGGAGTAAATAAATCTCCTTCCATGGTTTGTATGGTAAATCAGGACTCCCTTGTCCTAGTTCAGCAGAAGAGCAGTGTGTGTGTGTGTGTGTGTGTGTGTGTGTGTGTGTGTGTGTACATACACGCAGACAAGGGAAGTATAAAAGCCAAGAAAAGCATACTTTTACCACTGTGACCTTAACTCTGGTTTCTTTATATAAAACTAGGAAAAGGCGGGGGCAAAAAGCATTTTAAGCACTGCTGAAGTGCTAGGTCTTGACTTTTTAGTGATGTGACCATTGGAAACACATAGAGGGCACCAACTTTTTAGCTTGACACTTCCTGGAACTGGCTCTTGTAGACCAGGTTGGCCTCGAACTCAAAGAGATCCGCCTGCCTCTACCTCCCAAGTTCAGGGATTAAAGGCATGCACCACCACCACCCAACTTTGGTTTGACACTTTAAGCGGCTTCATTGCTCCATTTTTTTTTTTTTTTTTTTGGTTAGTTTGGTTACAGTTTTTTAAGACAGGGTCTTACAAAGTACTATCAGTGGGCTTCAAATTCACAGTAATCCTCCTATCTCAACATCCTAAGGGTGGGATTCCAGGTGTTGTTCACTGTGTTTGGCCTCACAGCTCTATGTTTACCCTCTCCTTACCCACGGACTTACTAATTGTCGCGACTATCTGGGAAGTGCCAGCAACCAGTCACAGCTTGAGGGCCAACTGGCTCCTTTGGGTTGAAAGAAGACAAGGTTGAGCAAACAGCGGTGGGGGGGGGGTTAAATTCTGAAATAGATCTGAAGACTAGTGTCTTCATGGAAACACAGCAGAAAGGTATGAACAGTATTGATGGACGGGGCCGTCTCCACGGTGGTATAAACCATGCGGTAACACTTTTTCTATGAGTGCAGAAATGACTCCATGGCTAAAAGCTTGCATTTCTCTTTAAGAGGACCAGTGTTCAGCTCCCAGAATTTGTGTTGAACGGGCCACCGGCTCTCTACTTGTTCTGCCTAGCAATTCCTTTTATTTCACATCTGCCAGGCTAAGGAACAAAATAGGTCTCCTAAAGTAGGAAATAAGCCTCTCACAGAATGAAGAAAGGAAAAAGAAAGAAAGAAAAAAGAAAACCCAGATGACGGTGGAGGGATGAGAAGGCACTAAGGCACACAAACGGAAAGAAAACCAGAAAAGGAAGCCATAGAGGAAGCACACATGAAAGTCAGCAACCTGAGCTTGTTAGACCTCAGAAGTAAAGCCATAAGCATGGGCTCGAATCCCCAGTCCCCAATGTGGTCAAAGATATACTAGACTTAGACTTAGCCCTGCACTGTATAAGCCTTTCTTAGGCCCCAGTGCTCCCAAACCAATGTGTATGTGGGTGTATGTGGGAACATAAACACAGACATGCACAAGTGCGTGCGCGCGCGTGCGCACACACACACACACACACACACACATTGTTCCAGGATGTACTACCATCTAATCCTTTGGTGGGCCTTCATTCAAACTATCTGCTCATGCTGGAATTCCCTTTCATGGTCCCCTGACGTTCCAATTAGCCACTGATCTTCTCCTCCCCCACCCAATAACCAACTTTATCTCTCCTGAGATCCTCTCGATGCTCCATGTCTCCTGATGGGTATTCCTGGGTCTACCATCATACTTAATGAGCTGTGAAACACTTTGTTGTCTTTCCAACCAAACTGTTAGTTCATTGAAGGCAAGGGTGCAGCCTGTATGACTCTAAAGCCCTACATACAAAAGGCAGTATGGAGTCTGGACTCAGGAATACCATATTGCATCTTGGTCCTGTTTGGTAACCTCCTTTCCAAGATTTTTTTTTTTTGAAGACTTAACAATCAGATTGCCTGACACACAATAGGTACTCAACCAAGGTCAGAATCAACTGCCTTCTGATTGACAGGCCCCAATGGACTCACCAACTGGCACCTGCCCAGGGCACATGGGGTGGATTGTAATTAATCGCTAATACTCTGATCTGTTACTCTCCAATGCAATGTAGAGAATTCACCTCTTTCTAACTTAAACTGACTACCGACAAACACAGCTGAAAATGGAGCCACACTGTCTAACGTAAATGGTCTTTCGAGGTGCCCACTGCCTCACCCCTTCTGCCTGACTCTCAACAGATTGTTTCTGCCATCGAGACCTCCTTTTTGGTTTTACTGTCTCTTCTTCCTCAAATGTAACCTGGAAATGGAAAGTTCTACGTTTGTCTTCTTTCAATCTTTGCATGGCTATTTGAGAAGTATAAAGTTAGTCTTGACTTGTCAAGACGCAGCCTCTCACACTCCCAGAGGCCAGGCCCTAATCTGTTAACGTTGCAGGGTTTCAATTCTAGACATTCACTGATCCTAAAGCAGGAGAGAAACGCCATGAAGAAAATGGGGAAGAGGCAGGAAGAAATGAAGAAGTTGGGACTGGGGGAGGTATTGCAACTGTGCTGGACAAAAGGCAAACCCTTCCTGGGCTCAGTGTGTTCCACATTCCATGCAGTGTGCACAGTAGAGTGCAGATCTAGTGGATGAAGCTATGAGCGCCATACTGGATTTTCCTGTAAAGAACCCTTACTAGGCCGGCCACCATTCAGTGACCCTCACTGACAAAACACAACTCAGGGTCTGCCGATGTCCTACCACAGGCCAACGAAGCCTGAGCAAAGACCCTGAAGGACCTGGCAGCCTTGCCTCTTCTGAGCCACTGCATGATCACATGAGATCAAGAAGGAAACAGAAAGACATAATCTTAAATACGTATGCAGCCAGTCAACACCCGGAAACCATTTTTTTTAATACTCCACTTTCATCTTATTAATAAAAAAGTAAAAACCCTGGCTTCCTTAGCATCATCAAGCAGCGCTTTAGGAAAAACCTTTTCCTTGACCAGGCTAGCTTTTCTCCGGCTGATCCTGTAAACACCGCGAGCAAATTTCCCTCAATGCCTCTAACATATTTTCACTTAGCATCAGTTTGATGTATAAGATCTGACAGCCCAGCAGTTACAGGCCACCTGCATCACTGTCGCCATGACAACAGTGAAAGACAATCCATGATCCCATACCCTGGTCACCCGTTTCAATGCAGCTTATCTGTCCAAAGCCACTGAGTCTAATGGAAGAGTAATTACCATCTTCTACTCATTGTCAAAATTCCCACCATAGAATGCTCTTCAAAATTATTTTATCCCTCTCACATGGCTGCTTTGCAAAAGGAAAAAAAAAAAGAAAGAAAAGAAAAGAAACCTTGAGTGGAAAGCGGGGGGAGGATGGGAGAAAGAGAAGGCTGCCACTGCCATAAACGTAGCTGGCTGCATGAACTGTCCCTGCGTGCGTAGCCTTGGGGACACCCCAGCCAGTGAGAGAGCTCCAAGAATGGCCTTGGCTCACTGACTTTCATCTGAAGGTTTGGAAAAATCTGGGTCAGGAAATAAGACAGTAACCTTTCCCGACACAACTCGGCACAGGGATCACAAGCCCTCAAGGACCTCAGGCAGCGGGCGTGGCGACACTCAGCGACCTGCAAGTCGCTGAGGCTGCCCAAGAGAGTGCCTTTTCCCCCTGCATGGCTGTCCCACTCTTCACACCCAGTATGGCTCATTCTTGTTGGTGGGTACAACCCTGTCTTCCTGAAGAGTCTTTTGAAAACTGTATTTGAAAGCGACCTTTGACCTGCAAACACTTCTGTGGGAAAACCTTTAGGAAAGAAGTGCTTAGAGGAAATAGGAATTCAATTTAAAGCAACATTAAAAGTCACATGGACTTGCAAAGCAAGTTCCAAAGAATTAAAAAAAAAAAAAAACTGGACGAAAGGGCACAGGGTGAGATAACCCTTCCTGTAACTCTCCTCCAGTAGTGCAGGTGGCCTGACCACGGTAAGAAAGGGAGTTATACGCTTCTTTCGCTCCTGTCATTTTCAAAGGAATACAGCCAGGGCCATTAACGACCCAAGAAAGTTACACGGAGTGCTCTCTAGTTGGTGGTTAACAAGAAAATACTTCCATTAAGAAAACATAAGCAAATTCAAATAGTAAAAGAAGCTCTAATCTCGAAAAGGACAAAAAGCAAGATCAAAAAAATCTAAGCATAAACAACGAATTCTTAAATTAGTGTTTACGTGCCTGTCAGAATGCGGTTGACATGTTATATTTATGGCTAAACCTGACAAACCATAACCATAAAACTTGTAACCAGCTGTCAAAACATCCCAGCTACGAACTGACATTAGGGAGGCTAAATGTATTAAACATGGTGTTACAAACATACAGCAAACCTCGGGAGCGCCTCCTTTGAAAGCCTCGTCCCACAACACCTGGCTTTGGTGGCTGGGTGGAGGAGTGGGAGGGTGGGGGTGGCCGCTGTATCCTCCCTGTCATCATTGTCAGCCTTCTTACCGCTCTCTGATATCAGAGTTTGCGGCAGAAGAAGACAAAAAAATGTTGAGTTGAACCTGAGGTTGAACCACCTAATGGGAAAATGCAATAGGGGTGTGTGTGTGTGTGTGTGTGTGTGTGTGTGAGAGAGAGAGAGAGAGAGAGAGAGAGAGAGAGAGAGAGAGAGAGAGAAAGAGAGAGAGAGAGATCGTGTGTGCACAGGTGCATATGTATGTGCATATGTGTACAAGCCAGAGGTCAACCAACCTCAGGTATATTTCCTCAGGTTGGTATTCACCTTGGTTTTTGAGGCACGGTCTCTCACTATTACTTGGAACACAGCAATGTGCCATGCTGGCCAGCCAACAAATTCAGGCTATCTGCCCGCCTCTGCCTACCCAGCACTAGGATTAAAAGTGTGCACTGCTCCACCAGGCTCACTTTAAAGTGGGTGCTGAGAATGAACTTGGGTCCTTTTGCCCACTGAGCCATCTTTCCAGCCAAGGTGACATACATAATCTTCTACAGGGCATGGTGGATAAAGGGGCTTACAGACACACATGCTGTTCAGCCACTTCTGCTCAGATCAGCTAATACAAGTCTAGAACATTCCAACCAGTTCTGCCAAGTTTGACACTAAATGAAACATATTAGTATAATTATTTGTGACTTTCATCTGGTTTTATATGTCTCCCTGACAGTGGAATTTCACAAACAAAGCTAGTGCATTTGCTCACAGCGCTTGGGAGGCAGAGGCTGCCTGATCTCTGAGTTAGAGGCCAGCCTGATCTACAAAGTGAGTTCCAGGTCAGCCAGGGAGGTTACACAGAGAAACCCGGTCTCAAAATAAAAGTAAAAATAAAATCACCACCACCAACAACAAAAAGTCAGATAACAAAGACTAGATAAATATAAATGTCTTGATAGCACAAAGCTGGGGGCTCAAGCTGCCACTGGCAAAATCATTTTCCATTATCCCCACTATGAAAGGAGACCCAACGTATGTCAACCTTTCAATAACGTCTTCTGAAATCTTGACCTTGAAAGGGTATTCTTGTTCCAAGACCAAACTTGGACACTGGCTCCAAAACCCCCACTTAGGGATATCTGTAGCCCCACAACTAATAGAACGAGAAAAGATGTGATCTTTTCTTTGATCTGCGCTTTTGTGCAACCTGGCCATCATTGCCCTGGCCAAATTCAGAATTCCTTTGTTTTTCCAATCTGATCTTTTTAACGACTCCCTCTGGCTGGGTCTGTCCGTCATTTTCATCATGAGTAGATGAAGGTTATTCTTTCTTTTATAATAACCCAGAAGTATGTCTATGACCTGCCTAGTGTGTCCTATCAAGAAGCACCTGATGACTGGGCATGGTGACACACACCTTTGATCCCAGAGCTCTGGAGGGAGAAGCTGGTAGGTCTCTGTGACTCCAAGACCAGCCTGGTCTACATAGTGAGTTCCAGGCTAGCCAAGGCTACAAAGAGAGACCCTGTCTCAAAAACAAACAAACAAACCAAAAAGGTACATAATACTGGTGAAATTAAGTTGGATCATTTGACTAAAGTGTTAGCTTCCAGATTCCCCTGTTATCAAGTTATTAAATTTGCCTTTGTAATTAAAAAGTCATCTGTGGGTAGATATTGTGAAGCTCTGTAAATGCTTTGATCCTCATCAAATACTCACTTATCAATTCTGCACACACCGACGATTTCATAATTCTATTGCTCCATTTTATACTTACTACCGGCTCTCAATAATTGCACTCAACTCCCATTTATTTGTTCTATCAGCTTCTGTGGATATTCCTTTACACTGTATGAATATATGTCACTGTGACTGGTTTAATAAAGAAGCCGGTAGGTCAATAGCTGGACAGGATAAGGTTAAAAGGGAGAGCCAGACTAAGGACACGGGGAAGAAGAAGGGCAGAGCCAGAAGTGTCTCCGAGCAGATGTGGAGTGTCTCCGTGTTGGTTATTTGGGAACTGGCGGGCGGAAAAGAAAAGTCCGCTTACAAACTTTATATCCGTATGAACTTAGGGATTTATATTTCACTAAATTGGTTATTAATCCATTACAATATCTATTATGATAATCACATCTCCCAATCTGGCCAGTAGGAGCCCATCAATCATCAATCAATCAGGCCCGTGACCCCTTGATCCATTGACAATTCACTCCACTTTGTAGCTCACAAAGGTAGTCCGGGTCCGTGCTGTCTTTTCCTTGCCTGAACCCAGGAGTATAGCCATTCCTCCGGGTTACGGTCTGCATCTTTTAAAGTGCTAACGTGATGCCTTCCAAGGCTATGATATGAAGATATTCAAGAGTGCGATGTCAGTTTCACTATTCACATCTTCAATATAGAATGGAGGAGTCCATCTGCAGAGACAGCCGAAGGATGTGCCCAGACCTACGATCGCTGGACTTCGTCACTGGTCACATAGCTGAGCTGTGAAGGTCACAGGGCAGCTAAAGGTCAGACCGGGGGAGAGTTAACAGGGAGCTTAAAGGGCAGAGCCAGGGTACAAGATGGCGAGGGCAAGTCAGTCCTGGAGGGAACCATAGCAAAGGCTCATTTCAGATCGGTGTCTCCAAGAGGGACGAGTCCTCTCCAAATTATTCCCCACATGCAGCTTGCCTCCTCCCCGAAACAGCACGTGGTCCCATTTTACACAGAGATGCATAGTCATGTGTGACTTATCTGCTGGGGAGAGAACACTTCTATGTCCGTTTCAGAACAACAGCAGAAAACGACAAAGTAGAACTTCCACATGAAGTTCAGAAGCAAGCTGAGTCTGGTTTCCTCCTGTAGTGAGTGTTCCACCCTTCAGGGGCAAAACTGTGAATGAAAAGCCAAGTGTGGCAGGCCCTCTGGTCCCTCCCAGAGCTTGTGAGTGAGCAAGCCAGACGTTCACCCTTCCCTTAGGCCCTGGTTAAAGCCCACCTCCGCTCAGCACTTCAGCTTCTGGCCTCGGATGCCAGGGCTTGACAGCCAGGGACTGTTTCCTCGGTAGGACCAGTCATGTGGCCCCTGAGCTGGCCTGGATGACTCAGACCTCCCAGGTTCTTCTCCACTACGTAATATCAAGGCTATTGCTACTCAGTGGCTTCCAGTACAACCCTCGCCGTCAATACAAGAAGGAAAACAAGAAGGACTTCCACCAAAGCCTGGGAACACTGGTATGGGGAAGAGAGCCTGGCTGGCTGCCGTTCAGTCAAGTTCACTTGTTTGTGAATTCCAGCCTTGCACCCGAGTACAGCAGAGCTATAGCTAGAACACCCAGAACCGTTTCAATTAGGTAGGGCGACAAACTTATCCAAAGTCAGATGGAGTACAGTTTGACTAGGGCTGATGGTGCTAGCATGCTGCTCTCTGACAAGGGGTTAGACCGACCATTCCTATTGTACTTTCCTGTTCTCCCAGCTACTCCCCATTTCCCCACACTCACAGCACACAAGCCCCGCTCTCTCCACTCATTTCCCTCTGTCTGTGCCATGGCCACCGCTGTTTCCTACACCGGACACACCTCTGTCACGTCCTCTGCTAGGGGGGGCCCTACACTTCTCTCGGTGCACAGTAATTACGGACAATCTCCAGCCCCTCTACGGCAGCCCTCACCTGCCTGCTTCTGCCTCCAAAGCAGAATGAAATCACTCTGGTTTCTGTCTTCCCACAGACTTTCCCTAAGCCAATCAGAGCCCTTATTGCCCCCCGGACTGTGGACAGACCTGGACCAATCGCCCCAGGGACGTCAGTCGGGGGGGCCCCATCCTGCTCCTCTGTGAACTTACCGTGCCCGGCATCCAGGGCGCTTTCAAAACCTATTTGCTGAATTAAAGACTCGTGTCAAACTGCAAGAGTTCTTTCTCCTTTCACCTAGGTAGAGGCTTACCTTAATTAAAATAAAACTACAATATTATTAGGTTATAAAATCATAAACCACATATAGCTGCACATAATTACAGCGCAATCAAGCCTCCGGTATTTTTAGGTGTTTCCTTCCCCGAAAACCTTAACTATTTTTGATAAAGTACTGATGAATTTCTACTCAGTAAGTTTAGTGTTTGTGGTTTTGTGTGTGTGTTTATATGTGTGAGTGCATGCGAGTGTGAAAGAGACAGCTACAGAAAGACGGGGGAGAAGAGCGAACACAGGCAAACACCTGCCGTATGGAAGGCAGGGGACAACCTGGGGTATTGATCTTCCAGTCTTCCCCTTTCACCTTGCTTGAAGCAGGCTCAAGGCACAGCAGAGGCCAGCATGCCAGGGTCTCTCCATAGGCACACTGGAGTTACGGACGGGATTTGAACTCCCGTCTTCACGCTTACACAGCAAGCACGTTTTACCCTCTGGGCCATTTCTTCAGCCCCCCGCCCCCGTTTGCTTTTTGAAACCTTTGTTGTTCAACTATGTCAGCAGAGTAATGTAATAAGGCCCCATTACCCAGTTTTGTTCCTGGCCTACATATCCTCATCCATGTTTAATACCTATTTTCCCTTCCTGTATTACATTAAAGAAAATTACACTCATCGTTTTCCGTCTGTAAACATTGTAGAATGTACCTTTAGAAGTTGCGTTTCTTGCTGCAAAATACAGCCAGGCCATGATTAGCAGATCCAAAGAGAATTCAGTCATTACCCCTAACTCCACCTGATATTCACGAGTGTGGAAACACCTACCTTTTCCTTTCCTTCACCCTTAGGTCTTCAGCAAGGGCAAGCCACTGTTAGTGCGGACAATCAATGACGAGTTTTCTTATTTGGATAAAAGTCCCAAGCTCAGATCTGACACAGCTCACCACTCCTGCACACCTCACTTCAACACAGTGGGCGAACTACATCGCCGGAACTGCGGTCGGCACTTGTTTGTACTGCACGGATTTTCAACATCATTTTGTTTCCAATCCATTATTTTTCTAGTCCAATATTTTACCCCACAAAGACTTCCACACATGAGTTCACGCTACTTCTGAGTTCTTCAAAGCCCCTAGCAATCCTTTGTTTGTTTGTTTGTTTGTTTTTCTTCCTCTTGGAACTCAAGTTCTCTCAATGAACACAAATGTTTTCACTCTCAATTTGAGTTTTTAAAATAAAACTATGGGTAAAGGGACAATGCCATTTCCCCGACAATTCCCGAACAAGTAAGGAATACATAACTATAATATATGCCTTAGTAAATTTTACACACAAGCAAATGTTTCCATCAACAATAGCCCACGTCAGTGCAGGCAAAAACAAAAACAAAAACAAAACACCACCCAGATGGCTCAAGGAAGGAGGGGGCACCCACCAAGATGACTCTAGGGAGGAGGGGGTGCCTCGCCTAATGACAAGATTGATATGCAGAGACTCACAAGCAAGCTCACTTCTTGCTGACTCTAGACATGCATAAAATGCCCCTTGATCTGGAACAGGAAACAGGTGCAAAATGCAAATGTATCCAGTTTATGAGTGGAAATATTTCTGAAAAAGGTGCACATATTTTTATGTGGCAATTTCACCATTAGATGGAATTAAAAATAAATGTTTTGTGAAGTTGAAATTAACATACATACATATATATATATATTCCTTTACAATTACATGTGTGTGTATAGGATGGGGGAGGATGTGTGAACATGAGTGTGGGCGTCCTCAGAGACCAGAAGAGAGTGCCAGATCCCCTGGGAGCACCTAAGTGGGTATTGGGAACTAGTTTGTACTCTGAACTACTGAGCCATCTCTCTAGCCCCAAGTTAAAATCTTAATAATGCAACAATAATCCTTTTAAATTTTGCATTTGAAATGTACCACGTACGCACCTGTCAGCCTAAAGATAGAAAATAGGTGCCAGCTTAACCTGCTTAGAAGATAGGTGGTGGAGAAGCCAGTTATGAATTACAAATATTGACTAAAAATCCAATCCGCAACATACTGGTTTAGTGGCTTTATTTCTTATTGTTTTATATTTCCTTGAGATTTACAAAGGATGATTCTTTTTTAATATTTATTTATTTGTTATTAAACAATATTCTGTCTACACGTATGTCTGCAGGTCAGAAGAGGACACCAGACCTCATTACAGATGGTTGTGAGCCACCATGTGGTTGCGGGGAATTGAACTCAGGACCTTTGGAAGAGCAGGCAATGCTCTTAACCGCTGAGCCATCTCTCCAGCCCCCCAAAGGATGATTCTTAATTAATCAATGTAGAATGGGCCAGCAAGAAGGTTAAGCTTGTAAAGGCACTTGCCACCTGAGTTTGACCCCAGGGACCTACGAAGTGGAAGGAGAATCAACTCCATATAAAACTTAAAAATCTAAATAAAAATACGGTAGTGATAGGTTAAATATAAGACTCCCAGTGTCTTTCTGTTTGTTGATATAAAAGGCTGTGTTCCTGCTTGGCATGGTGGCATTTGGGAGGCAGAAGCAGGTGGATCTCTGTGAGTTCTGGGTCAGCCAGGAATATATAACAAAATCCTGTCTTAGAAAAAAAGAAACAAAAAAAAAAGAAAGGAAAAGGTGTATTACAGTAGCTACAAATTATGAACATTCAGACAAATTAATCGAGCGATACTATACTCCCAGGATTGTTTGATTTTTGTCATCTATTCAAGTCAACTTTATCCCATATCCAGGATCACCAGGGAATGTAGGGGTTCCTTACTCAAAACTAGTCCTACAGTGTTGCCCACATCTCCTCCTGGGAAAGATACCCGCGCAGAGAATATTTTCCCTGCATGTTTGGTGCGACTGCGGGACGTGAGAAACCAAGAGGCAGTCTGTTCTGCTTCAATGCAAGGGCAGGATGCGATAACACTAAACACGGATCGTCACGCCGAAGCAACTGTTTGGCTTCAATGCTGTCCCGATGCCTTGAAAGACAGTGGTCCGTCTAAGCCCAGACGCCAGCCCCACGGCTGCCCAAGTTGTCATTCCCTCCATCCTGGGCAGCTGTAGGCTCTTGCAGACAAAACCATTAGAGCTGGCTGACACCCCACAGGGCAGGAAATGAATCATCGCTTTACTCAACCGAAACTGCAGCAGGTTTTAAGGAAGCTAAGCACAGTCGACCAAATTGAATCAGTAGCACTTAGCTGGTAAAGAAGTGTCAAGGGACAGTGACCAATGACAAACTCTCAGGGCAGATTTTTTTAGCAAGCTCAGGAGCTTCCCATCTGGTACCATGTAGCTGCACAGCCCACCAATGGGCCCCTGCGAGGACCCTCGGCCACGCTGGGCACCTGTGTCAGGTGAGGCGCATGCGCAGGATATCCAGCGTTTCAGGCTCAAGCTGCCTTTGGGTTTCAGTGGAAGAACAACAACAAAAGGTCCGTGTCTTCCTTCCCCAAATTAAAAAGTTCTACATTCTGTTTTCAAAATGGGGATCTGTCTCATGTGAACTGAGGTGAGTCTTAGATCTTAATACAAGCCAAAATGGGAATTAGGGGGAAGGCCATTATCTTCGATTTCCTTTACCATAGCCTGAAAACAAACATTTGTGTGCCTAATGACAGCGATCCAAACACTGTGAATTTTCTTAAACATGGGCTATTGTCTTCCTGGTGAAGCTGCTTCTCCATTTACACGTTTACTTGTATCTGCTGACCACACACAAAAACCTGATTTCTAAAACTAAAGCTGGGTTTAAATGTAGCCTTATGTTTTATGCGCATTCTTAATATAAGCCTTTAAAACTCTGATTTGCAGAATATTTCCCTAACCAAACAATCAGGTGTTTCCTAGGTGACAAGGCAAGGCATTCCCAATTAGAACGAAGTCTTTTTCTACCATTTCGTTTAGAAATTCACAAAAATACACCTAAGTCGACAGATGACAGAAATTGGTTTAATCTAATTTTTCCTCTCCAAGTGGCACAAAGGTACAAGTTAAGAGCTTCCAGCGAGGTCTCTGGTGGAGGTATGAGCGTCTCAGGTTAGCACAGAAGCAGAACAGGTTCTGTGAGCATGCCTCACACATCTGAGGTCACTAGTTCACATTCAAGAAGAAAGCTACCTGGCCAGGGAAGGGCTCCGCTGGTGAAGGCACTTGCCACCAAGGTTGGCTACTTGAGTTTGCTCCCAAGACCTGCATGGTAGAGAGAACTGACTCCCACAGGGTGCCCTCTGCCCTCCAAACATGCTCAGTGGGTCACGGACTCTCTCTCTCGACATAAAAAAAGAGATTTTTTTTTCTGCGAAAAAACAAGACAATTCAATGTAGTTCTTAGGTAATCTTAGGTTAAAAACCCACAGCAAGCCTTTCTTCATTCCACAGCTAGATAGTCACCGAGAAAGATAGGTGGACCTCTGTACATCTAAACATTTAAGGGTTTGTTTTTAACCATTTTTCCTAATATACTCAGTCTTCTGAAATACTAGCCATGGGCTGGGGCAGAGGATGGTGACAGAGCATTTGCCTAGCATTCGTGAGGTCCTTCTAGAAACAATAATAAATAGTTATGAATTCGAAATACGGAACCAGGCTTCCCGGGTGCCAGTGAGAGGTCTTCCACTTCCTAACTATAGAATGTCAGTCAAGACACACAGTTTCCTTTCTGCTCAGTTTCCCCAGCTGACAACATCCCTACCTCCCTGCATAGCTCTGAAGACGGAATGAGTCACTGAGTATGTGATTGCGTCGTAGAGTCTACCGTATTACAGATGTCACGTGAGTATCAACCGAACCACGGGTGAGGGTCGGGGATTAGAATATGACTATGACCATCTCCCTGAAGGACCTCTACTCTGTCCCAGTGTGAAAGAGTGAGTTCCTGCCAGGACGAGAGTATGTTACACTGGGATGGTTCCCGATAGCCCCAACTTATTCCTACGGGCAGGATTTATATTGCTGATTGCTGCCTACTATTCCAGGTAAAGAGAATCAAACACCAGGAAAGGATACGGGGGGGGGGGGGGGGAGGTGGGGGGGGGTTAGGGTCCGGCATTCAAGGTGCTGTCATTCAAACCAAGCCAATTATTTTCCCCAAGGGATATGGGAATAATGTAGATTTGTTATGAAGAAAAGTGGTTGACAGTCACAGCTTCAGATAAAGGTGACCTAATACATTTTCTAATTTTCTAAAATTTGCGGAGTTAAACCTAGGACTTGGGGCATGCTAAGCACACACTCCGCCCCTTGGCTACACCTCGGCCCTTCATAGATCTACTAACTGAGGAAAAAAAAAAGCTATAACTGTATTTCCCACAGAATTTAAGTCCAAATCTAGGTGTGGCATTAGGGTGTTTTCAAATTTCACCTAATTAGGTCAACCTCAAGATTCTGTCAGTCAGAAAAAAACAGTGGCTGTCAGGACATAATCCTTTCTAAAAAGCCATCAGAAGATGCTACTGCGGACAGTTTTAAGAGCCCATAAGCAGGAAGAGAAGAAGGTTCAGCCACCGAAGTCTCACATAAGACAGAAATCAATTGAACTGCACTTGTCTGATACCGTCTTGGATATTCATTTCATATTTTCCTTTCTCCACCCTCGCAATCCACTCGCACACAGACACATTAATCTCTTGCATTTTGTTACATATAATCCTGTTCCCACAGTTCTAATTTTAGATGTAGTTAGTCCACCAGAATTAATCTTTTCCCATATAAAGACTGGTCACAGCCACAATCTAAGAGTTTTTCCTTAAATCTTTCCCCTCTCATAGAGAAATGCAGCCTATGTTATTAACCGGCCCTTTTGTTTTGAAATTACCTGCAGCCTACTCATTCCCAGAACTGAAGATTACAGAAAACTTAAGTTTACAACTCTCCAGCATCCTTGGGAGCCAGTTACAAGGCCGTGGTCTTTAGCCATTATTTTTAAAAAAAAAAAAAAAACACACAGTAGTTTTAAGGGAAAAAGTACTTCTAGTATCAAAGGAAATCTTTTGGGCTAAAACTCTGAATTCCACCTGAGGGACTGGCTTAACTTTAAGCTTCTCATAGTGCCTGCCTATTGCTAAGTTTACAGACAAAACGCTGTCCTGAAAGGCTGGCTGCTGGATACACTGAAGAGAGAAACGCCAGGAATGGCCATTGTCATCCAGACACATAACGATGTGTGATAAAGAGGGGTTCAGAACCGATGTCTTGGTGAAGGCCTAAGTCACAAAACAATCCCACACCAGTTTGGAATTACGATAAATAAAAGGGTTATTTAAGGGGAAAAGCAAAAACAAAAACACAACAAATAAACCATACAATTAATTACAGAATCATTTGAGAACGAACTCACAGATGACAATGTACACAATTTCTTATGTCTGCAAAATTATGCTTCAATTTCATAGCAAGCACATTGGCCTCTGAAGAGCGCAACTGTGGGGAGAGGGAGGGAGGGAGAAAGAGATTAGGAAATAGGTGAGAAATGACTCAACTTGTTTGAATATGCGTCTCCCTCCCTTTTTTCCAGCCTCTCTCCTCTCAACTTTCTCTATAGCTTCCATTTTCTGGCACCTGAGTCTAATTGAGTCTGTGGAATCTCCTTCAGGGCTACTGTATAAAAGAGTGCTGGCTACCTGAAAGGGAGCATCATGCTGGCAACCCACACTGCTTCCCCATCATTTAGAAGGGAATGAGATGTCATTTTCACACAGCCAAAAAATCTTATATTCAATTTGGAGGAAACAGCACCTTCCAGAGACTTCCCATCTCTTTTCGCATAGAGACGGCCTACATCCTCCCAACAACACAATACCAGATGAGGGAGCAGCGAGGAAGGCCCAGGCACAAAGGGGCAGAGGACAGGGATGAACCCCGACACCTCACCACGTTTCCTGGGGTGAAACCAGGCCAGTTTGGGCAGCCCCAAAACAAGGACCGCTCTTCTTGCTCTGGTTCACAGTCAACCCTAACGTAATGAGCAGGAAATGAAAAACTTACTCCAGTTTTTAAGAACAGCCCAATTTGAAAGCTTGGGCTTCCAAGATCTTTAAACACACGCCAGCAATCACCCTCTCCTCTCAAACGTTCAAGTCCAAGTTCCTTCCTAAGAGACAGTCCTTTCTTCATCCACCAGACCCTTACGATCGCATCAGCTCTCTCCACGTCATCTTATGGCTGTTGGAACATGTGTCTTGTTGATGTCGTTGCTGTTATTGTTCTTCTTCCTCCTCTTCTTCCTCCTCCTCCTCCTTCTTCTCAGAGTTTCTCTGCATTAACAGCCTTGGCTGTCCTGAAACTCACTTTGTACACCAGGCTGGCCTCGAACTCACAGAGATCCGCTTGACTCTGCCTCCGCCTCCTGAGTGCTGGGATTAAAGGCTTGCACCACCATGACCGGCCTGCAGCATGTGTCTCGAGCCCCACGCCATGTGCTCTGTAGTGCACTGGTCAGCACCAGGAAGTCAGTTCCCGTAGGGATGAAATAGACGCTATGCTCATACAACCTCTGATACCCCCTCTTTTTTTTTTAATATTTATTTATTTATTGTGTATACAATATTCTGTCTGTGTGTATGCCTGAAGGCCAGAAGAGGGCACCAGACCTCATTACAGATGGTTGTGAGCCACCATGTGGTTGCTGGGAATTGAACTCGGGACCTTTGGAAGAGCAGGCAATGCTCTTAACCACTGAGCCATCTCTCCAGCCCCGAGACACCCCCCTCTTGATGGGCTCCCAGATACACCCATGACAGAGCCCAAGCTGACTTCTGTGTGGTTCTAGCAGATTCCGAAGGCAGCTCCCAGTTCTTAATGCAGCAGTGTGACTTCCTTAGGTAACGCTGACCAAGCAGGCCTGGGAGAATTGCTAGGCTAGGCGACCACTCGGCCACTTTCAAGTGTCTCTTAACTTGACAGTGACATCTATCAGGAAAGCTCTCTTGAGGGCCCAAAGACCCACACAAGCCTTTCTTCGGAATCTGGGGGTGTGCTCAATTGTAGAATTCTTGCCTAGCATGCATAAGTCTCTGTGTCCCAACCTCAGCACCCCATTAGCAGAGCAAGGAGACCCATACTCGTAATCCCAGTACGTGGGAGATGGAAATCGGAGGGTCAGTAGTTCAATGTCATCCTTTAGTACAACAGGAGCTTGAGGCCAGTCTAAGTTAGAAAGCCTATCTCAAGAACAAAATAAAACAGAAATTGCCCCTGAGAAGCGCAGAGCAAGAATCACAGAGCAAGAATCACAGAACAGAATCCTAAGCTCATCTTTAATGGTGAGTTGCTGGGGCTGAGGATGCAGTCCTGAAGTACACAAGCCTTGAACTAGACAGTCAACCAGCGCACACACACACACACACACACACACACACACACACACACACACACGCCCTACAACAGGCAATGTGGATCTCTCCCCCCCTCCCGCCCCCAAGACAGGGTTTCTCTCTGTAGCTTTGGAGCCTGTCCTGGAACTCACTCTGTAGACCAGGCTGGTCTCCAACTCACAGAGATCCACCTGCCTCTGCCTCCCAAGTGCTGGGATTAAAGGCGTGCACCACCACCACCTGGCTGGTAATGTGGATTTTATGTTAACATTTTGAAATTCAGGAATCCCAGGCTTCTTTCCAAGTTGAATCAGTTAGCTAGTAACTCCTAGAAAACATGGGATAGATTTTGTTCTTACTTCAAGAAAGTCCAAGGCACAGATAGCAGAGTTTCCAGCACCATAATCACAGAATGACTCCAGCTTATGAAAGTCCCATGGCCAATCCTCAGTCTACACAGACACCCTATACAGCACAAATTCTTTCAAGAGAAATGATTCACAGGAATAATTGTTTTCTAATGTCTTTTAATGAAAGAAACTAAGCAATGGCTTTGTTTTTTTGCTGTTGTTGTTGTTTTTGGGGGTTTTTTTTGGTGTTGTTTGTTTGTTTTGTTTCGTTTTTTTGTTGTTGTTGGTTTTTTTTTTTTTTTGGTTTTCAAGACAGGGTTTCGCTGTAGTTTTTTAGAGCCTGTCCTGGAACTAGCTCTTGTGGACCAGGTTGGCCTCGAACTCACAGAGATCTGCCTGCCTCTGCCTCCTGAGTGTTGTGATTAAAGGTATGTGCCACCACCACCTGGCTTTGTTTTTTTTTTAATTAAGTTCCACCACCTGGCTTTGTTTTTTTTTAATTAAGTTCAACTTTAACTTATTCTTTAATACATTCAATTCCTGTGTGTTTTACTAAAACACATTTCTACACATAATACAACAGAAACTAATACTAAGATACATACACTGGACAACTCTCAATAAATTAAGCATTTTAAAAAATAAAAAATAGTAGCTGTTAAAGTATGTATTTTGAAACAATGAAAATTTCACCACAAAAATGATTGGTAGTTAATTAGACATAGTGGTGCAAACCTATAATTCCCATCCTTAGAAGGTGGAAGAAAGAAAAGCATGAGTTAGTGGCAAAAAAGAAAGGGGGAGGGGAGGAATGAAGAAAAAAGGAAGGAAGGGAGGGAGGAAAAAGAAAGAAAGGGAGGGAAGAAGGGAGGGAGGAGGAAAGGAGAAGGAAAGGGAGGGAAGGAGAGAGGAAGGAAGGAGAAAGAAAGCAAGGAAGGAAGAAAAGAAGGAAGGGAGGGAGGAAGGGAGGTTAGTGATCATAGGACTTTATTTATCATATTCATTCTTTGCAAGCATTCAAACTGCATTACACATATTCACGTATGTATATGCACAAGTTCATACAACTCCTTCCTAGGTACAGGAGATGGTACAAGTCTTAATGATGCAACACCAGATTTTGATTTATTGGATCTTATTTTAAGATAATGATAAAAGATTAATATTATCATGAGCAATAACACTTGAGCCTGGCAGTACCCTGGAGGGCAAGATCTCATCTCCAGAGAGTAACAAGTGCATGGGGTTGAGATGCATGTTGCAATAACAAGAACTATAAGACCACAGAAATGCAAAACATTCCTGTCCCCAAAAGCCAAGCCACCCCTTGAAGGGAACCTTCCTGGAATGTGAGATTGCCTCCTGGTTCCTTTTCCTTCCCACTATGCCTGCTTGTCTGCTGTGGGAGCTCCTTCTGCCCCTTCAGATAATAGCCTTTAAGATACCAGCCCACTTGGGCGTGGTCTCTTATACTATAAATGTAGCTGTGAAGTGTGTGCTTTGCTGTCTTGCTTCCAGCTCTCACTTCTGGCTGCTAGACTCTGTTTCTGTTCCCCATTCATGCAGAGGACTGTTATCTAGGACTGTGATCTGGAAGTCTCCCCTAAATAAATAACCCTTTATTATTCACAATTCTGAACTAGTGTGGGATTAGTTTGTGACTTTCGCCATTGTTTGTCCTCCCCAATCAAGTCTGGCTTCACTACAGCCTTCTCAAGGATGGCCAGTCCCCAGTTGAATTTGGTCCTTGTTTCGTCCTGTGACAGAAGTTGCTATCTTCTCCTTGCTTTTCATGGTCATGGTGATCATGACCAACTGTACCCTTCCTTCCTCATCTCCCAAACCACACTGAGTCCTGTGCTTCCCAAGCTTCTGTCCCCATTCTCCTCCCTTTACGCTCTATGTAGCTGGCCATCAGCTCTGAAGCCTCAAGCATCTGTAATGCCTCTTCCTGCCAGTCAGCCCTCTGGGCTGAATTCTAGACCTGTGCATCCAAGTGACTGCTAATACTACTTCAAGATACCTTGAAGAAGCTCATTAAATAAAGCGTGCTCCTGATTACATGTCTCTTCTTCACATAGAAGATCGCTCTTTTAGTTCCTAGGTTGCTAATGATGGAAAGCTGAGGGTGACCCCAATTTCTTTCCATCCTCCCGTGTCTAGTCAATGAGTTTCTTACCTTCATCTCTACCTACCACTCCTTGGCTTCAAGCCTTCAATGATTCTTGCTGGAATATTCAAGAATACCCTGACCGGCTTTCTTTCCTACCCCCAAATCTTTGACTCAAAACTGTCTTTCATATGGTCACCCAGTGCCTTATCTGAAGTTTAATGAGCGCACCATCCCCTTCCTTACAATCCTCTTCTGGTTTTCGTTCACCTATATCACAGAGTCCAAGTCCTGAACACCACAGAGAAGGCCCCCGGCATCCCAATGTCTATCATCCACCCTCTTCTCCCACCATATCTCTCTTCTCCATCTGTCTCAGCACACCCAGACATTCCTGGTACCCTGCCAACCTCTGTGTTGTCCATGTACACACACACACACACACACACACACACACACACACACACCCAAAGCCCCCGGTTGTGTTGTAGTGCTTGACACTGGCCTACACCAAGTGCCACATGGTGAATAGCAGTGTGTAGTTAAGTCTAAAATGAATAACACAGAGAAAAGTATGCGAGAGAATGTGGACTCACATGTCTCTCTCATTGGTACCTGCTGAGCCGACCACCAGAAAGCACAGAAGTGGGCATCCTGATGGTGTGCCAAGAATAACAGCCTGTATTTACAGGAAAGTGCATTCTATACCCAGATTATCGCTGAAATTTCTACGCAAATTCCATCTCAGTCTTCCCATAGAGACTATTCTACCGATGGGGAAACTGAGCCCAGATGGAAAGTACCTTCATTTAAAACACTCAGCTTTAGCATGAAAGAAGGAGTGCACGAGAATGCAAGCCAGAGACGCACACGGCTACTTGTGGACACATGCACACGCATGTGTTTTAGTGGGTTCCCCAATTTACATGCGCACTGAGCACCAAGCAGGAAGGACATGACAATCTGCTGTGCCGACAAGCTTTGGAACTCCTGTCCCACCACATAAAACGACTTATTAAATTACCGCCACTGCCCTTGTCTAGTTCCTCACTCAACATCAGCAGCACATCAGACAGCTGCTCCCTTCTCTGCTGGGGCCCTTTGCCTGTGCCCTCGCTCTCTCTGGCTCTCTCATCTGTCCATCTTACTTAACAGCTTGCCCAAAACCGCTCCTCCCACCGCTGACTGTGAAGAATTCTCTAGAACTCTGAAAAGGCAAGACCACTTCTTTACAAAGTGAGCATTCATTACCCCAGAAGGTACAGAAGCAAAGAAATCCACAACGGCTCCAGAAGGTTCTAGATACCATGAATGAGTGAAATAGCAGAAAGCACTGAACTTGGACAGGAACCTTTGTGCCAAGTGTCCTCGTGGATGTCCTGGGTGCTTGTCACATCTAAAGGAGTGTCAGCTCCGCTCAGGGTTCATGCCGAGCACACATGTCAACAATGAAAACAGGATTTGGCTCTCGGAATCAGTTGCTCTGGTCCTCTGAGTATATGTTCAAGCGTCAACAAAATTTTGATATTGGCACATTAAGAGTGGAGGCAACTGATGGATTGGACCAACCATGAGACCTAATACAGCAAGTAGGCCACAGGTAGGACCAGTGACAGAACAGACACCTATACAACTTTGAAGTTTAGAGCAGAGACACCAGTCAGAGGACAATAACAACAACCAGAATCTGGGGGTTAGGGGGAAATCTCTATGAGTTTCCCCCAACCTTGTTCCAGTGACACAAAAAGAAAACTTTCCTGAGTCCCCAAACTGTTAGCAGCCTCCTGGGATCGGAGGTAATAAGTCACACCAGCTCAGGAGCAATGTCACTGGCGTCTACCACTTATGATAGCCAGGACAAGCAACTGGAATTCTCTGAGACACACTAGCCTCACTTTTGAAATGGAAATAATAATTACAACAGCCACAGGGTGACATCATAAAAGTAAAGGGACATTCCTTATGAAGGGCTGCAAACAGTGTCTGGCATGTGAGTTCTCTGGAAACGGGAACTGTTGACGTGGAACTTTTCAGGTGGCTAGGACCATGGGAACCCCTTCCAGGCCATGGTGAATGCTAACAGCCACCTGGATGCTGTGCACACCAACAGCCTTCGCTTGGCCACACTCCAGCTTCAAGGTCAAGCCCGCGTTCTACCTGGAGGGTCCTGCTCAGTCCTTGCGTGGCTGAGATTCTTGCAGGAGCTTTCTTTCCCCTAGTGAGCCTTTTTGCTTTAGGCAGTTTGGAGCATCACACCCAGGCCTCCTGCATGCTAGGAATGTGTTCTAGCACTGAGCCACACCCTTCGTAGCTTGAAACAATTATTTAGAGATGACTTCTGACTGTGGTATGTATCACCAAGAGGCAAGGGCCAAAGAGTAGGCAGAGCTGTCTGTGTGGTTACTTCTGGGACCACTGGGATGGTAGGCTGAGCCACTGAACCAGAAACATAGAAAAGAAGGAGAAACAGACCACTAGAAGGGCCAAATACAGGAGCCAAAACTCAACTGGTCATTTAGGATGAAAAAAGAACCCCGTGAGACTCGCTACAGCTGTGTGACTCTGTGAGGCAGGAAAGGTACTGGTCACACAGAAAACCAAGTATCCACTGAAGATGCCAGACACCACTGACACACAGCTACTGAGGCAGGCACACCTCATATGTTTTGCTTTTCAGCTGGAGCCCGGGACACATAGCTTATCCCAGTGTCGCCTGTGTAACAGCCAAGCAAAGAAACAGACACTAAACTCCATCAGCTTTCTTGAATTTAGTCAGAGACAACACCTCCCCCCCCAGACGTTGGGATTGTAAATATACTCATTCTTTTTTTGTTTGTTTGTTTTTGTTTTTTGAGACAGGTTTTCTCTGCAGCTTTGGAGCCTGTCCTGGAACTAGTTCTTATTGCCCAGGCTGGCCTCGAACTCACAGAGATCCAACTACCTCTGCCTCCCAAGTGCTGGGATTAAAGGTGTGCGCCACCACCACCTGGCTGATTATACATGTTCTTAAAACAACCTTAAAAGAGATCCTGGAAAGAAGAGGGATGTTTGGCAAAGGAGACCACTAAGGACAGGAAAGGGTGTGTGTCCTCAGAACAGGCTGGATAGACACACTGCTTTAGAAAACTGTTTGATTGTCGGGATAATACAAACATGCTAATGTAGGACACTTTTTAAAACCTGTGTTTGTGTGTGCATGTTCATGCTCATGTGAGTACAGTGCTTCCGTGTGTGGAAGTCTGAGGGCAACCTTGGGTGCTGGGTCTTGCCCTCTTCGAGACAGGGTCTCTGATTATTTGCCACTGAAGATGCCAGACTTGCTGGCCTGGAAGCTCGCGGGGATTCTTTGCCTCCTGTCTCACTGTAGAGCTCTGGAATCTCAGGCACACACTACCAAATACTGCTTCCCCCAGATTCGGGGAATCTGAACTCAGGACTTCAGGCTCGTGTGACAAGCATTTTACTCACTAAGTTATTACCCCAGCCCCAAACTCTATTTTAGAAAATGTGCTGGCCCACCTGTTAAGAAAATAATCTTCAGTTTGGTGGTAGTGGCACTGGGGAGGCAGTATCGCCTGTGTGTGTGATGAGCCCTCCATGTCTTCTCATGGGCCATACTCACAATTTTATCCTTCTAAACATGCATTAGTAGGTTGATGCAGGAGGAGAGTAATTTCAAGATTATCCTGGGCTATCTAGCAAGTTTGAGGCTAGCCTGGAATACCCTCTATCAAGAAAACATATTTTCTAAAGAAAGGTGTGATCAGTATTGTTTGAAAACGGCTACCAGTGAGGCACTGAGAGCGAAAAGCCACCTGAAGGTCACTGTCATATCTACTGCAGGCGTCTATAAGATGCACTTTGAATACTAGCATTTTTTAAAAGCATAAATTTCTTGAGCTATTTCTTGCCTTTACAGAAAGGAGGGGCTTACCTACAAATCACTGAGCAATGGCATTTACAAGCATGTTTTGGCTTCACTCTTAGAGGCAGATGGGGACAGAAACCCTAAGGCCCTGGAAGAAAAGTGGGCAGGCCTAGGGAAGGGGCTAGAAGATACTAGCCCTGGAAGACTTGAAACTACAACCAATAACCATGCGGTGAAGCCCAGTATCACTATCTGTTCCAAAAACAAAACAAAACAGTATTGCCAGGGGCTTTGTGCTCATCAATAATCCTGGTATTCCGCAGGTGGAGGCAGAGGATCAGGAGTTCATGGTTAGCCTAGGCTATGTAGTAGTTCATAGGCTAGCCTCAATTATGTGAGCAATGTCTCAGGAAGAGAAAGAGAGAAAGAGAGAATTTATAAGTATGGTCCCTGTCTCAGAGAGAGAGGGAGAGAAGGAGTAAGAGAGAATTTATAAGTATGGTCTGTTGGATATAACCCTCAGTCACTGGAGTAAGAGGTTCTGTTTCCCTGTGGTCGGGGTGGAGAAGAACACAGACACACTGAGGATTTACGGTAGCACAGCCTGAATACACATTACCAAAAACTTGTCTATCATAAATTGGGTTTATGTTTGCTTTTTCCTATACACAGGGTCTCATGCAATTCAGGCTGGCCTAGAACTCCCTATGTAGCCATAGTGCCTTTGAGCTCCTGACCCTGCCCCCTCTAGCTCTAGATTGACGGGCTCACAGCCATTTGCTCAGAGATTCACGCGCGTCAGTAAGCACCCTGCCAACTAATTGTCATCCCTAGCCACAAACCGGTTTCTCACTTACTGTAAAGTAGCCCAACAGATCAATCAGATCAAGCCATGAGTGTTGTGGTCCTCAGAAATTAAGAGACTCCATCAAAGTCACATAGTTTGAGCGACAGACCTGAAGTAAACCTGAGTCCCCAGCTCCCCGTATAATACACTTTTCCTTACGCTAAACTGCCTTTCCCGGGTGGCCATGAGGGCCACAGCAGTTTTGACAGCGGGAACGCTGTTGCTGTTTAGATGTGATCATCGGAAATTCTGTCAACGTGACACAGATTAACACAGCTGTCAAAAGGAGACAGTGGCCGGGGAATTCGCAGTGGGGAACCTCGAGAAGAGGCCAGAAGGAAAAGGAGGCAAGCCACTAGCATGGCAGACCGCCTCTGAGACCACACAGGCTGCGGTGTCCTTGTGTGAGACACCGCAGGACACAAGGTGACGGTCCTCAGGAGAAGAATGGGGTGAGGGAAACAGAAAACGGGGGCAGGTGCTCTGCTGAGAGCGGGGGTCCCACCTCTGCAGCTGCACCAGCTGCCTCTTCCCGAAGCACCTGCAGAAGGGCAAGGCGCCTGGGACTCGTGTAGAACCACATGGATGCCTTCAGAAAGGAACGCCGAGTGGGGCTTCCACACACAGCCTTTAAGAAAAGTGTGTGGGGAGGGAACCACTTCCTCTCCCCATTGCAAAAAAAAAAAAATCAATTCTTGCTAATGAATAGTCAATATCCCAATGTCTGCAAGCATTCTTTGCTTTGATTTATTTCACCATCCCCCTTCTCTTTCTCCCTTGTAGCTCTCGCCTCAGTGGCCGTCTCTCATCCCCCTGAGCCATCTTCACCATCAAGTTCAGGAGCAGCAGTGATAACTTGATGTCAACAGCGGATAAGAGCGTTTGCAACCTATGCTGTGGGGTAGAGACAGAGAAGATTCAGCCATGATGGCCTTCACTCGGACTAGACGCACTTTTTGAGACCAGGCTTCTCTCCATAGCCCCGACTGTCCTGGAACTCACTATGTAGACTAGGCTGGCCTTGAACTCAAGAGATCTGCCAGCCTCTGCCTCCCGAGGGCTGAGATTAAAGGTGTGCGCCACCACCGCCTGGCCCTGCTCTACAGCTTTTAATTGCCCTGTATAGACATGCATGCCTCAGAAGTATGAAGCTTAAGAACGGCAAAGAAGGGGCTGGAGAGGGGGGTTCCGTCGCTATCAGAACTTGTTCTTCTAAAGGAGCGGTTCGATTCCTAGCACCCACATAGCAGCTCACAGCCATCCAAAACTCAAATCCAAAGGGATCCGATGCCCTCTTCCGACTTCCACGGGCACCATGCATGCACTTGGTACACAGACATACATACAAGCAACACAATCACACATAAAACAAAATGAATACACAAATAAACAAACAAACAGAAAGGGAGGCCCGAGAAAGGGAGAGACACTTCCTTACCGGCTCTCCCGTTAGAATGGAGCTGAGCAAGAGAGACGTCAGCGGAGTGGATGAAGAACGCCCTTCAGCATGCAATGACAGCAGATCCCATACTTCACTATCACACAAACCTGGCCCCTCCGAAGACTAGGAAAGGAAGCAAGAAAGCAACGTCCAGGCAACGACAGTTCTTGCAGCTGCACAGGCAAGAGGGAGAAAAACACCTCTTGTAACTTCCTCTGGCCTCGCCTGAGAACTCTGGAGTTTGGGAGGCTATTAGAAAAAGGTTAAATGTGAGAGCAGGTAATGGGATACCAAGGGGCCCGTGTCAGGGTTGTTTGAACAGTACTTGGAAGCAATTGCTATTGAGAGCTGGTGACCACTTTAAAGGGCACTGGGAGAAAGCAGAGTCTGCAAGAAAAGCCTCCTCAGGGCCCTGGGAGCAGGCAGCTGGAGCCTTCCAGCACTGTACAAACATCCCCGGAAACATCGGCTCTCCGCTCCTTCGTCCAAGATGACTGGGTACGCACACGTTCAGCATATTTTCCTGTGTTGTTCTTGGCATCCGTTCAGTTCTGGAAGTATGTGGCTGTACAGACATAACTGCACATCCCCCTGTCTTCCGTTGTAAACTTGGGAGGTCTGGGGTCTGTGTCTTTAACTTCTTGTTGAATTTATTCAGATTGAAGCTGCCCACCAGTTGCTTAACATTGTATCAGTGAGATCCGTTCAAAGTGTGAGTACTGACTGTCAGAAACACACTGCCGGGTCGGGCACGGTAGCTTACGCCTATAATTCATCGCTCAGGGTACTGGGGTAGGGGGATCTGGAACTGAAGGCCAGGCTGAGCTACAAAAACGACCCTGTCTCAAAAATACTAAAATCTGTATAATTTAACTGATAAGAACAGAAACTACACTTGATCTTAGCCAAAAGGCCAAGAAGCGATGAAATTTGTATAATTTAAAAATTAGTAAGATAAACTTTTCCCGACCCTTAAATTCATTTTCTTATCAAAGTGATAGCTCTGCCCAAAGGAACTTGTGCTGTCAATCATAGGGTAATGAACATGGACCACTAAACTATCATTTTGGCTTAATGCATGATCGTGACATGCTATATAATTACCCAGTCCCCAGAAGATTCTTATAATTAAATCACGGGGCATTTTGTGAATGTTTTGGACAACAATTAGAGGACCACAAAGTGAATGGGATTGTGATGTTTGCCAGTTACAATGCAAAGAAGGACCCCTAAAATTCAATTAGAAGAGTCCTTTAGTTATTACATAATTATAATACAAATTTCATTAAGACACAAGGGTGTTTTTTTATACATATAATTGAACTGTCCTCAGAATCCCCAAAGAATATATTTCTTAATAGTTTGCAAAAAACCACATGGTTACATTTCCAGATTCGGATTTCTTCCTCCCAGACTGGAGCAGCTAAACCATATAGGCAGGGCATGGAGTTCCAGTGTTGTTGGGCGACTTGCTTATTTGGTCACTTGGAAAGTGAGCAGGGTTTTGCTATATTTGTCTCCCAAATGTGCTGCATAGCTAGAATATCTGCTAGCATTCTGAAAATATAAAATGACTGCAAGGATATTTACAAACTTACGGGTGGGCAAGACGGTGGGGAAACGCATTTGCCACTAAGCCTGACAACACGAGTTCGATTCCCAAAATACACACAGTGGCTGCAAAGGAAGCAACTCCTGAAAGTTGTCCTCTGACCTCTCTATGCACCCCATGGCATGTACACACACACACACACACACACACACACACACACACACACACTAAAAAGATACTAAGAAATTCCAAGGAAAGAAGAATAGTTCATCTATAGACAATGTTACCCCTTATTAAGTCCCCAGAGATTTTACAGGTCAGTGTTCAAATAAAAATCTCGGATTAGTCATTAGTAGGACAGTATATATAATTAGGAAACAGCAGCACTGGCCTTGCAATGACATCTGTTTAGGAGAAAAAGAAATTCATTTAACCCAACAACATCATAACCCAATCAACCTTTGTGGGTGTTCGACACCAAATGATTTCACAGGAGCTAGGGAGATGGCTTAGTGGGTAAAACCCTTGCCCCAAGTCTGAGGACCCAAGTTCAAGTCTCCAGTGCCCATGTAAACGCCCAGTGAGTGTGGCAACCCACTTGGAATCCTAGCACTCTGGAGGTGGAGACAGCTGATCCCTGAAGCAAGCTGATTGGCTAGACTATAGTATCAGCAATCCTGCCTCAAGATAGAAAGGAGAGAGCAACAGAAGAAGACATCCAACACTCACCTCTGCTCTACACACACACACACACGCACACGCGCGCACATACACACACACACACACACACACACACACACACACACGGGTATGAGTACACACACATGAAAAGGAAAACGGTTCCACAGAGCCCAAGACTATGGTGGCATTTGGTGCTCCTCAGCCAGTGTGTGTGCCTTCCATTTCCTCCTTTCAGTTCCTGGAATAAAAATATTCTCTCTCACGGAGCACAATAGCATAATAGCATGGGCTACAGCCTCTCCTCCTGGAGTGTGAGCCTCCCTGGGTGTCGCCGTCTGCTGTGTTTGAGAGAACCTCTCCCAGGACCATGTGTCCTTTTGGCGACCATTTCCACACTTTGGGGGCAAAGAAAAGGAGCCAGAATGGGTGGCTCTAACTGAGAGAGACCAAAGCCATCCAGGACTCAGGATGACGGAAACTCTGGCCTTGTGAACAAGTCAGTGGGTTGGCAGAGGAGACCTCTCCAGAAGAGAGTGGAGTTAATTAGCCTCTTTATGCACACACACACACACACACACATGCTGGCTTCACACATTCAAAAAATAGACCCAGGCTAAGCATAGGGCCTGTTTTAGCCCGTTGTGTAAAAACTAGATAGACAGGGGCTCACTCTCCTTTTTCTGTAGCAGGAGCCCTGCCTCTAGCATTCTTATCAGTCTTAGTGAGGCTTTAGGAATGAAGAGGCAATGTGAAAAGAGCCCTGCAAATTGTTAAAAGCACAAATCACTTTCACTTTCTCAAGTACTGAATATCTAGGAAACCATACTTTTATTAATTAATCAGCATGCATGCAAAAAAAAAATAATAAATGTTCTCTCTTTGACGTGGCCACTATGCAGAAAGGTCCCGCTGTCGACTTGTGGAACAAATGGTTTGATGAGTGACTGAAGTCAGGAGCAGTGAATGATCACCAAACGTGAGCTCCTGGGCCTGGCCCCAGACGGCTGCAGTACAGCAAGCTTGGCCCAGGGCCAAGAGCACGCCTGCCGGGGAAACAGGAAGTCACTGAGAGCTACCACAGACCCGCGGCTGAGAGAGTTCCCCAAACAAAAGCCAGCCACTGATTTCCACAACTGGCCTTCCATGACACCATATGGTCAGCAATGCTGTCTTACCACAACACAGAGGCCCGTCTTCGGGGTCCCGTGTGCCGCAGAGCGGCTGAGCCCGTAGCTGTCCTGTGATTATTTTCATTATTTTATGACTTTTCTTGGAATTCACTTCAGTGTAACCCAGCTGAGGGCACGGGGAGGAAAACGCTATCTCCCGCCCCTCCTGACTCAGCCCTAATGAATCGCCTTTTCTTATATCAGAGAGCAAGGGGCGCCAAACCACTGCGCATTCATTCCCGGGGCATGGGGGGCGGGGGTGAGTGGCAGCGGCTTTCTGTGGGGACAGACGGAAAAACTGGACACTTAAAGTTTCTCCCTCTGATCTCTGTTGACACTGGATTTAATTTATAGGGAAATCCAAACCTTTTGGCTCTTCCCTTTCTTCTCTGGGAGTACCCACTTCAAAGAATTCTCTAGTCACTGTGTGGAGGGCCTGCTGCTGAGCTGCCATGGGCAAAGACGGATCGACTGGACCGTAAACACGGCAAGCATTTTCTTCCTCAGCGATTCACCGAAAAAGCCCCTCCTCTCCGTCTTCTGAGTAATAAGGCATACTCTCTGAGAATATTCTAGCTAGACCCCCTCCATCTCTGCCGCACGTGTCATGACGAACACCACTGTGGATTAAGGGCTGATTTGGTTCTTCAAGGATGGAAAAACTAGAGGCAGTGGAAACCTATTGACTTTCGGCCTTGAGAGATCTCCCCTCCCTTCCCCACCTCTCTCAGATGTTTTCTTTTTTCTTTTATCTGTGAATGCTCTGCCTGGATGTATGTATAGACACCAAGCGCATGCAGCGTCCATGGAAGCCAGAACACAGCATCAGAGTCACTAGAAACGAAGTTACAGACGATTGTGAGCTACCATGTGGGTGCTGGGATTCGAACTCCGGAAAAGCAGCCAGTGTTCTTAACTCTTGGCCATTTCTCCAACACTCACCACCCATTTGATGTTTTGTCTTATTTTGTTTGGGAGACAGGGTCTCCTATATCCCAGGATGGACAGGAACTCAGCAAATAGGCAATGATAATCCAGAACTTCTGGCTTTCCTGTCCCTACTTCCCAGATGTCAATAACCGGCATAGTGTCTCACTGCTCAGGATCAAACCAGAGCTTCCTACAGGTTAAGCAGGTACTCTGCCAACTGAGCTATAAGCCCAGACCCCAATCTCTTACTTGCTCCCAAGTTTTCGCATTAATCCAGGAATTAGAAAGTTAAGTAGACAACAGTAGGGTAAGCCACCCCACCCTGAATCTCCTGTACAGGCGCTGACACTATTTACCCTGTAAGGAAGCCCAGGCTAGGAGGGACAGGAGGAAGCCAAGTGAACATTCACTGCTTCATTTTCTAGAGGGTCACTTCCCCGCCTAGATGGGCCGCCAAAGCGAAAGGAAAACCATTCTTTAAAGTCAGGTGGCTGTTAGATTGCTTCCTCAAGAATAACGAGTGACTTTGAGAAGTCAAAGGGCACAGTGCGCAGCCTCGGGATTTCCACCCCAGCTGCTGCACCGACTGCTATTTCTCCTCTCGTACCGAGTGCTCTGAATTCCTCCGCTGAAAGGTCCCATTTTGAAAATTAAAAGGGCGCAATTGCTAAACTATCTGAAAAGTGTCTGACTTGACAAAGGAAATCACAGACACTATTGCTCCGTTTTGTCACCTGGGCTGTGACTCTTGCCAAGGGAGACTCTCTGGTGTGACTCGCTCTCCCCAAGCGTCCTCTAGCTGCTTTCTCTAAAACCCTCATTTCTGTAAGTCTGTCAGAGGTAATTATCTCTCTCCTCAAATTTATTGCTCTTCGGTGTATCATAAACACATAGATTACACAAAGTTGATGAAAACAAGTGACGCATGCGTGGCCCCACGGAAGGAAAGACGGTCATAAATAATTACCCCAAGTATCCACTATCTCTGCTAATAGAGTAATGAAGTAGCTGTGAACACCACGGGCAGCCAATCCCCTTTCCTGTCCTTTTATGGCGGCTCCCACACCCAAGAGCCAGTCCCAGAAGCTCCTGCAGGAGTAGAGACAAGGAACTTCCTCAGATGTGCAATCTTTTGACACTCCAGAGGACAGGCAAGTGTGCAAGCCTATCAAAGCGGGTATCACAAACAACCTGAGTCCCAGAGGAGGGGGTCAAAGACAGACTTCTGAAAAGCCATACTTTTCAGAGGAGGGGGTCAATGACATACTGTCATTAAGCTGTTGCTACATATTCTGGAATTGTTCCCATTCCAATCTTAGTCACAAATTTAAAAGTTACTAAAAGCCCTGAGTGATCCCCATCAGTCCTTTAGCTCTATGGACAGAATTCAAGGCTGAAAAGGTAAGACACCTCTTGGATTTCAGCAGCCTGGGTGCCAGATCTGTCTGCTGCCCAAAGGGCCTGCTTTGTCATCATCTGCTTCTCTGGGGATGACAAATACAGTCTGTGCTGATCAATAATATTGGCCCCAAATTTATTTTTGCATGTGAAAATATTTCCGCTAATCTGCCGTCACGACCAACAACTTTCTCAAATGTTCCTTCCGCAAGTTCTGAGAAGGCAGCGCAAAACCCAAATCCGAAATAATTTTCTCCAGGCCTCATTAAGGAAGAGGATCGCTGTTTTTAAAAATCCAATAGCAGCTGCACACCATTGAGAAATTCCTAGTGAAACTACAAAACACATTCTCAACCATTTAGCCACAACTTCTAAACTGAGAAAGTTGCCTCTTGTGTAAAAGCACCTGTTTATCCAACATCCTGGAATCTGGGGGGCGGGAGCGGGGTAAAGGGTTACTGTTAGCCCTGACTGAGAAAGGAAAGATCTGCACACATCACCCCGAGGTGAGGAAACACCCTCGCTGACGGAAGAAAAACAGCACCTGGGGGTTCAGCCAAGGCCTCCCTCTCAGGGCCATACTCTGTGGTCCCAAGAATAGGAGGGAGGACAGCTTGAGAGTTGGGGGGGGAGTGGTGGTGTAGGTCCTTCTGGGGGAACTCCCCACCCTCTGCTACTTACACCTTCTGAAACCTACACTCAAGAACAAACGACCAAGATGAGTTTATCTCATTTATTTTAGTCAGTATCGCTAAAGCCGACTCCGGGTTAGACGGACATCAATCAGACTCGGTGGCAAGAGAGTTAACAATCATCCCCACTTGGTCCTGCTGAACTCTCTCTACAGCTAACTCTCTCAAGATGAGCCTAGGACCCCAAGCACAGTTCTCTTTAAAAACCGTAACAAACTGGACATTTCTGAAGCACCTACTTTGTCTAAGTTACCGTTTTTTTAGGAATTCTATAATACGGTCATTTTTGCAGCTGGACTCTTTAGGAAGACCGTGTTTTCAGAGAGGGTTTGAAGTCATACGTTTATCATAACAAAGGGGCATTCTCGATTGCCTTTGAAAACGTGTTTTATTATAATCAGGCGGCTATGAAATAACTAGTATTGGAAACACTTGGGTCACCATGACTCTGCTACCATCAACACAGAAGTGAAGGTTCTATTTTTTTATACTTATTTATTTATTATGTACACAATATTCTGTCTGTGTGTATGCCTGCACGCCAGAAGAGGAGACCCCATTACAGATGGTTGTGAGCCACCATGTGGTTGCTGGGAATTGAACTCAGGACCTCTGGAAGAGATGGCTCTTAACCTCTGAGCCATCTCTCCAGCCCCCCGAAGTGAAGGTTCTATTGCACACCCAACGCACGCACGCGAGACATCTGTGTACTTTGCAGGTAGTGAAAGCCATCCTTAGGGGAAAAAAACTCCAATGCAAGAAAGACTCAGAAACACCAAAAACACGAAAAACACCAGAACACCAAAAGCAAACAAGAGAAAAAGATACATGCCCGGGGGAGCAAGTAGTTGACTGGGTAGTTAAGAAGGAGGCAGAGGAGCTGAATAGCTACGGTCCAGCAGCAACACCAAGACTCTTGGTTGATGACGTTGGATGTGCAGGGCTCGTGGCAAGGGAGGACTTTCTTATTCTGTGTGTACAGCAGCACTCACCATTTAAGCTACTGAAACGGAAGGAATGGAGCTATTGTCAGCCTTTCCCTGGATCGGTACTGAATATCCGGCTGCATTAGCTGGCCAGATGCTTCTGGGGGCAAAAAGTAGCTAAAGGGACTTGGGGAGCTAGCTTAGCTGGTAGTGTGTTAGTCTGGCAAACACAGGATCATGATTTCAATCTCACAGAGTCCTCATTTAAAAAAAAAAGTCACCACAGGACGGTGCACTTGTGACTCTAAAGCTACGTGGATTCCTGGGGTGCGATGGTCAGCCAGCCTAGACTACTTGGGGGAGGGGGGTACCAGGCTAGTAAGACACTCTGTATCAAAAACAAAACAACAACAAAATGTAGATTACACCCAAGGAATGGCACTTGAGATAGTCTTCTGTCCTGCACACGCATGTACACATATGTGCATGCACATACCCAGGCACATATAAACCACACATATACACATATGTGCATGCATATACCCAGGCACATATAAACTACACATGTACACATATGTGCATGTGCATGCACATACCCAGGCACATATAAGCCACGCTTGTACACATATGTGCATGCATATACCCAGGCACATATAAACTACACATGTACACATATGTGCATGCACATGCCCAGGCACATATAAGCCACTCTTGTACACATATGTGCATGCACATACCCAGGCACATATAAACGTGCACACACAGAAGTAGCTATGGGGCATCATAGTTATAAACTGGAGGAATTATATTGAAGAAAAAGATAAAGCACGGGTCCCCAGCTACCTTACCAGTTCTGGTTTATTTCTCTGGTCACATCACTGCCACACCTCAATTGGGTTTAAGGTCCTACTGTCACCGTGACAAAGACAAAGGGGTGGACAAGAAAGAGAGACACACGCAAGGTCAGAGGTACATGAGGTCAGGAGACATGGGAATTGGGAGCCTAGCAAAGCCATGTACCAAGTCTGGCTCCTGTTCAAACTGATCTGCCTTCATACAGGCAAAGTCAGGCAGACAAGGCCTTCCCCTGGGGAGGACACAGCTCTGCAGAAAACGGGGCTGCTCAGGGAAGCTTGCCGAGAGACTCCTGCATCCTAGTGAAGGCACAACAGGGCAGAGTGAAGGACACTCCAGCCACGGTGAAAACACAGGGTGTAATTCCTTCCTGTCAGAAGGTTGCTCTGCCAAAGGCAAATCCAAGTAGCCACGATTGGGAGGGGTCACATCAGAGCGTAATAGAAAGAGTTGGGACGTCTGTCTAACTGTGAGGGGACTATGGGAGCAAGCCTACTCTCCAGCACTTTCCAGAGTCGGCTGGTCAACACGCTGTTATTACCACATTACACAGACGACTAGATTAGTCAGGGCAATTTAACCCGCAGGAAGTGGCATCTCACAGACTTCTTGAATGCACTCCCATAAACACTCCAGGTACTACTGGGCCAATTCACTCCCCCCCCCCACCCCCGCCACACACACCACCATCAAAACCACCCCGGCCTGAGAAGCACAACACCAACAAATGCAAAGAAGGCCTCCGACTCAGCCAAAGTCTCCGCTTTAGGACAACAGAAAAGAAGATCGTTCCTGTAAGACACAACCTTTAAACTCACGAGTATCCTCAAAAGGAGTAAGGGTGCAGCTCAGCAGTGAAGCACTTAATTCTCATGCTGAAGGCCCTGGGTTCAGTCCTTAGCACAACCAGAAATAAAACTGCTAGCCGGGCAGCGGTGGCGCACGCCTTTAGTCCCAGCACTCAGGAGGCAGAGGAAGGCGGATCTCTGTGAGTTCGAGGCAAGCCTGGTTTAGAGAGCTAGCTCCAGGACAGCTAGGACTGTTACACAGAGAAACCCTGTCTCAAAAAAATAATGGAAGGAAGAAAGGAAGGAGAGAAAGAGAGAGAGACAGAGGAAGGAAGGAGGAATGTAGAAAGAAAGAAAGAAAAAAAGAAAGAAAGAAAACTGCTGAAGCTGGGAGTGGAGATGACACTAGAGATGACTACCATTTTGGGGGAAAAACATATTTTTTAATTCATTTGTATTTTACATTCATTGCTGTTTTTCCTGCATGTTTGTCTGTGTGAGGGTGCTGGAACCCCGGGATCTGGAGTTATGGACGGCTGTGAGCCACTGAGTGGGTGCTGAGAACTGAACTCAGATCCTCTGGCAGAGCATCCAGTGCTCCTAACCACTGAGCCTTCTCTCTGGCCCCTACATATATCCCATTTACACATCCAGTTCTCTTCTTCCATCACATGGGGTCCTAGGAATCAGATTCAGGAAGTCAGGTTTGGCGGGAAGTGCTTGTACCCACTGAGTGACCTCACCATCCCTGAAAACCATGTTGTTTAAACAGACAGACTCATTGTTTGTCGTGTGATGTGCTGTAATGAGTCATATTAAACCATGTTGCATTGAGAGACTTTCTGTCAACTGCTTCTTCTCTGCTTTTACTTATTATACACAGAAACGCAATCTTCGCTACGGAAATTCTCAAATGTGTACAAGGGATGAGTGCACAGGAGGACTGCAGCATTTAACTGCCAAAACCTGCGGAGGGGACTTGAGATTTTGCCTCAAAAAAAAAAAAAAAAAAAAAAAAAAAAAAAAAACAAGCAAGCAAACAAACAAAAATGAAGAAGTCGATCAAAGTACCTACCAACTGGAGCTCTTCCATGGTACTGTGAAACATTCATAATGGTCAGAAGGAAAGAGTTGAGGCTCTACAAGTCCCTCATGGGGCAAATGGCCAAGGCATAACACAGGGGCTGAAGATGTAACTCGGCTGGTGGAGAGCTAGCCTAGAATGCAGGAAAGCCTGGACGTGATTCCCAACGCTATCAACCAGATGTGTGGCATGCCGATGCCCCTAATCTCAGCATTTGGGAGGTGGAGACAAGAGGACAAGAAGCTCATCCTGGGTTATTTCCCACATTCCAGGCAGTCTGAGGATGCAGTCTGAGGAGCAATCTAAGGACAGGACTGCCCTTTTGGTCGGAGGATTCAGAAGAGGTAAAAGGTCTCTCTAGTGGCTGGCTACACTGCCTCTCTGATCTTTCCGCTTTTAACTCCTAACATCCGACTCCAGGTTTTTATTATTAATATTTATTAGAATTAGTACTAAAATTTATTTTTTTGCATGTGCATGCATTCACAGTGCATGTAGAGGTCAGAGAGCAACTTGTATGATTCAGTTCTCTCCTTTCTTATTGTGGGTCCCAGGGATTGAACGCAGGTTGTCAGCCTTGGCAGCAAGCATTTTACCCACTGAGCCGTCTGTGGGTACAGATATATGGAAAACTGCAGAGTGCCTATATCTGCCTATATCTATTTAAATGGGAGAAAAGATTTTTTTAGGCTAATAATGCAATATGATTCCAATTACGTAAAATATCTAACATGTAGGTACATACAACTGGTGATAGGAAGACAAGACAAATATACGCAATCATGGAGACTGAACGGAATCAGGCCATTCTTGCTGTTTGTTTTCATTTATTAATTTATTTAAGCAGCATGCTGAGTTCCTCCTATCACGGGTAGGTCCTTTCAGAATCACAAGGACATAAACATGAGTAAAGCGACAGACTCCCTGTCCTGGTCCTCCCATGCCCCAGCCGAAGCTAAAACTCTTGCTGAAACACTGCCACTCACGAAGGCAGCCCCTTCCATCTCGGAATTTTCGTAAAATTGGTTTTTAAAATACACATTATGCCAAAACCTGGCTTCTAATAACTGCCAACCACCGACCCTAAATTTATCCCAAGGTCTCAAGGAGCACTCCTAATCCTTTCTTGGCATGGCTGCCCTTTATATATTTTCAGTCAGCCATCCTGTCATCCCTGCCATCACACCACACACTCAGCTTCACGCACTGATCTCCACTGACCATGGTTTCCAGCCCTTGCACCACCCTGCCTGCTTCTACCTAAGTGCCCTCCTTTCAGCTGACCCCCTGATGCCAAGTGATGCCCAGGAGGTAATGAGCAGGACACCACAAGCACCACCCAGTCAGAGACTAAAAGAAAGCGAAAGTGAAATCCACCAGCTTCAACAACCACGCCTTCATCTTTTCAGTAACAAGCCCCAGAAAGAACTATATGGAAAAATGTGAACTATAGTAGGGTGTGGCAGCACATACCTGGAATCCCACACTTTGGAGGTGGAATTCAAAAACTTCCTCAGGTACACAGTGCGTTTAAGGCCAGCAAAAGCTATTGGAGACTTTGCCTTGAAAGAAGGGGGGGGGAGCACGTTGTTATAAACATCAGGTACTTAGAAGATACAAAGTATTTACTATCCTTGGGGTTTTTCCTCGATGTTAGTTTATTGCTCCCAGAAATATGGTACCTAAGAGAACCACAAATTCTACTTCTTGAAGCTGCTTGAAACATGCAACTGTGTCCTGCTGTCCTCTCTGAGGACAAGGGTATAACCCTTCACCACGCAGTTTCCAGTGGCTACAAGCGTGTTCAACACACAGCGGTGGTTCACTTCCCACTCCTTAGACCTCAGCTTGCGCAGGCGCTGGGCTAGCCTCATAGTGCTCTATTTCCAGGGAGCACATGGGCAGGAGAAACCAAAGTCCATCATGAAAACACAGCTAAGGAGACTCTTAGCATGAAAACACAGTGCGGGAGACTCTTGCCCGTCTGATGCATTTGATCCTGACTACTGTACCATGAGATGTGAGAAAGACAACTCAATGCTTTTGAGACGGGCAGGGAGACAGTGCCAACAACCCTGAAGTGAAAAGCCACAAAATTCCCAGTGAGCTGGCCAGAGCTGAAACCCAAGCAGAACCTGCTTTTTCAACTCATTAGGGCCCCACCACTTCTCTCTCATTTAGCAACAAACATATTACAGAGAAATGTAACTGGAGGTTTCTCTCCCACCTGCCAGTTCCTGAATAACCATTCTGAGACTTAATATTAGTTACAAATTGTTTGACCTATTAGCTCAGGCTTATTATTAACTAGCTCTTACAACTTAAATTAACCCATTTCTATTAGTCTATATTTTACCACAAGGCTCGTGGCCTGTCCTCTCACATATTGTTTCTTCAATGACTGCCTGCATCTCCCCAACTTTACCTTCTTTCTCCCTCTATCTATATTTTGCCCTGCTATAGGTCTAAGCAGCTTCTCTATTAACCAGTGGTAACAAAACATATTCACAGCATACAGAAGGGCATCCCACTCAGAGAGGCTATGAATAACCCACAGGGCATAAATCCATCCCCAAGTACTCTCTCCTTCCTACCTCCAGTGAAGCATCTTGGTCAAAGTAGGCTTTCCCACACCCAGTAGTACTGACACTCTGGATCAGGTGAATTCTTAATTGTGAACATGTATTGATTTGCTTTCTACTGCTGTGATAAACACCATGACCAAAACTAACTTGGGGAAGAAGGGGTTATGACAGCTTACAAGTTCTAGGCTACCACAGAGGGAAGCCAGGGCAAGAGCTCAAGGCAGCAACTGAAGCAGATGCCATGGGGGAACACTGCTTACTGACTTGCTCCCTTGGCTTGATTTTTATTAATGCCCAGGGGTGACACTGCCACACAAGGCTGGGACCTTCCATATTAACCATCAATCAGGACAATGGGCTTGCCTACAGGCCACCTGATGGAGGCATTTTAGTGGCTGCAATTCCCTCTTCCCAGAAAAGAAAAAGAAGAGAAGAAAGAAAGGAAGGAGTGAGAGAGGGAGGGAGGCAGGGAGGGAGGGAGGGAGGGAAGGAAAGAGGGAGGGAGGGAGGGAGGGAGGGAGGAAGGGAGGGAGGGAGGGAAAACAACGACAACAACAACGAAAAACTAGCCACCATAGTGTTCATTGCAGGATGCCTGTCAGAACGCCAGGTTTCTGTCATGGAGACAACTATGGCACCCCAAAATTACAATATTCAAAAATGTCAGGTGTGGATGAGGAAAAACAATTTAAAGCACACCTTACCTGGTAACTCCAACTACCCACGCCACGCTGTTGTTAACCACACACGATCAAGACCACCATTTCTCCTCCATCTACACCTCCATGTTTATCTCCCTGCCCCTGGAATTTTCTCAGCCCTTCTGCCTAGCTGACCTCCCTCCACCTGCGTACAGCTCTTATCGAGGACCAGCCCCTTCAGATTCATTCACAGTCTCTGGGTTACTATACCCGGCATCTGTCAATCGAAGGCAGAAAAATAACTGATCCGTGTGAGGATAGCGGGGATAGGCTTAGTCTTTCAAAGCTGGGTCATCCGTCCCAGTCACAGGTAGGAAGGCGGGCCAGGCTGACGCTGCCCGCACAAGTGCAGGCATCCAGAGCACTCCAGTCCATCTGATTGATGGGAAAGAGGTGCCGGGAAGTGGATGGATGGAGGAGGCAAACATCACTTATCCTAATCCCTTCATCCCAAGCAGAAGCAAACGGCTGACATAGCTGGGGACTGAAGGGTTCACATTCAAGTGACATTACACAGCCAGATGCTAACCACCTGGGCAGTTAAGGGCCAGAAAGGGGAGCCTGGAAGTTGTTAGTGTAAAATTAAATATTTCATTGAAGTGTTCTCGAGTTGTTAAGGAAATGCTGAAGGGGATGAAGGTCAGTTATTAGAGTGTTTAAAAAGATTCCATTTCAACATAAGGTCCCTCCCAGCCAATGGGAAGACTGATAGAACTAAAAGGCGGTGCCTAAATGATCCTTCAGCCATCACTTTCCTTAAGTCAGAGGAAGTACAGCAAGATGTCCGTGGTTTTTGTTAAGTTCCCCAAGAACAGCATGCCAGCCTTTCGCCAGCCTTTTTAAAAACAAACGAGCAAGCAAAAGGCCACCTCAGTTGCTTCCTTTTCTTCTGCTTGTGTGCATGTGGCCCTAGGAAAACTAAACACAGTTTCTTTCGCAAATAGAGAAAGGGATGGATTCAAGAGCCTCTCTAGAGTTTATACAGCTAGATAGCCTTCAAAAATAAAAATAAAACGTGCTTCCCTTCGCTGCCCCTGCTAAACAGAAGCCTGTAATTTCTAAGTATTTCATAAGCAGTGCGCCCTCAACTCTGTTTTATGAGTAATTTATCCATTCTTATTTCATTTTTCTTTAAACTTTCTTAGATTTAAACAAAAACAAATTAGGTAAAAATAATTAATCACTTCTGGCAATAGCCAGTTACCAGAAGTTGTATTCCCAACTTGCAAACCTGAATAATGGACCTTTGGACGTGTCTATTTGAGATACACGTTGTTTCATTAATGAAAACTTAATTTGGAGAGACTTAAAACTTCACCAGTGCCAGTGGTGGGACATGCCTTTAATCCTTTGGGAGGCAGAGGCAGGCGGATCTCTGAGCCCACGGCCAGCCTGGTTTATGGAGCGAATTCAGGGACAGCAGGAAGGACTACACAGAGAAATCCTGCCCAGGAAAATAAAAAGCAGTAACAACAAAAAAACTTACTAGCAATCATCTATAAGTCAGCTACCCCACCCTGTCAAATACCGATGTCAAATGAGTTAGAAATAACAGCGTAATGCACATCACTTTTCTCAGAATACTGTGAGAAGGGAATATATAGAGCCTGAAGCTCTAAGTGGTTGACACACAAGACTATATTGATTTAATAGCAATCAGTTATACTCCTGAAATAAGTTACAGTAACAATGAAAACCTATGAAGAATATACATTGTCATGCAAATTTAAAAAATTAGTAATTTAACCTCTGTGAAGTACTGCATAGACTGTGTATCAGTGCTATGCAATCAGTAAAGTTTAAAAACCAATTTATGCCATAATATGTGTGCTAAGGAAGAATAAATACTGTGTACAAAGTCAAGTCCACACTGATCCAAAACGATGTCTTATCCAAGCGTCTTGTGAGCTGTGATAGCCAGAGGCATCTGAGTTAGTTTTTCCTCTGCTTGCTGCTTCCTCAGTGATAAAAGGGCTAAAGAGCAAGCGAAAGGGAAGACGGGAGCTGCAGAGAAAGCAGGAAATGAAAGCAGGGAGCCATAGGCTCCAAACCCCCAACTCTGAGCTCTTCAACACCAGAGTACACGTGAACCATGGCCTGAGACTTCAGGCAGACACTGTGAGTACCTGAGTGCGGGTTTGCAATCTGTTTCTGTTAGTTAGACATCTGATGGACACCACACACTTCTCTATGGTGGAGAGTGTGTCAAAAGACAGGCTTTGGCTATCATCCACTCCAGGACAGAGTCCAGCAGAGAACGACTGGAAACCAAACAGAAGACTCATCACCCACAGAAAACTCCTCAAGGAGCGTCCACAAAGTGGAAGTGCTTTGAAGGCACCCAAGAACGACAACATAACATGCAAAACTGTTCATTACGCTAGATTCTGGGGAGGGGGGTGCAGGAGCTCAAGGGAAGGCTTGGTCACAAGCGTTCTTATCGCAACCAAAGGAAAAGCCCTGTTGGGAAATCTAGCAGCGAACTCTGAGTCTCACAGGCTTAGGGGGACAGTAACTGAGTGTAAGGAAACTTAACCGCCCATGATCTTCAAGTCTCCTGCAGAAACTGAACAGTGGCCAGAAAATGCTCATTTCTCTCATATTAATGAGGCAGAAAAATCTGAAAAATATCTTGTGAGTCTAAAAAGACAGGGTGGGGAGTATCCAGAATGCTAGCCACTTGAGAGTCAGCTTTACCTGGGAAGGGATCTGCCCATTTTGTAGATTATGACTAACAAGGAACTAACTGGACTTCTACTTTGCAGGCTGACGACTGGCCACTCTGTACAAATAGAATGTACCATGACCAAAGAATAAAACAGGATTACATGTATTGCTGTTTGAAAACAATGCTTCTTGAGGTTTAGCGCAAAGAACACCATATTGTTAGGAATAGAGAAATAAAAGTTCACAGTTTTCTCACAAACTTAAGACACCCTAGGTCAGGCGACGGGAAGGTTTGGCAAAAGCCACCCCCCTTACCCATGACAGCAGCCAGATAGTTAAGCCAGAAAGGTTGCCATAAAAATAAAATAAAATTTAAAAGGCAAAAGGATTCATGGAGAAGAAGGTTCAGTAGTGACCTAGTATATTGGCATTTCCTGGGTCTATTCCAAGGATAGATGGGAACAATTTTGGATGGGGTACAGTTATATCCAATACTCAGTGATTAATACCTATATTATCAAATGAATTTTAAGCAATAAACTCTTCAGAGCATGGGTCACATAGATTTATGCACTGTGCAAACTGTCTATAAATTGTTAGGATGGTGACAGGGAAAGGCCAGGCACAGCACAGGTCCCCAGGGGGAATAAGACTGCCACCATTTTGAGATTGTCAAAATGGCATTGATGTGCTTTCTGATGCTCTAAATGATGGCACCTTTGTCAAATTGATCAATCTTCGGACTTGCAAATCAAAACGTTTCTTAACGCTGGACCCAGATCCTATTCCAAGTGCAGCAATGAACATATTTTGCTACCAGGAAAGACACTGGAAAACACTAAGATTCTTAAGTGCATGAAGTCAATAGTTCTCACCATGGAACCAAGGAGTCTTGGGGAGGGGGTGCCCTCTGTAAAAATAAAATAGTTGTAGCTGATGTCCGGACTGAGGTTACCTGAGTCTAGAGAGGACCTGTCACTTGAAGTAGTATAGGCTCAAATCTAGGAGAGCTGCCTGCTGTACGCACCAGGCTACAGAGAACCGACAGCAATAGTAAATAGTCTAGAACCAGGGGAGATTACTGCTCACCACCTCTGGTTGCTTTCAGCTTGCTAGTTTGTGTGTCTTTCATGCCTATGCTTGTAAATGTGCGAGATAGGAAGACAAATCAAAAGCAGCAAAGCCCTCATTAGATTGTCCTCTTAACCCAAGCCAGGTAGAAAGAGCCAGTCGATATTTAGTACTTCGGAAATATTGGTCCTAAGAAGGTAAACAATAGCAATAAAACAGAAAAGAATCCTATTCGCTTTTATTTTTTTTTTTTTTTAGCATCACTGTTTGGCTGTAGTTGATCACCATTTTTCTTTAGAGCTTTCCAAACACTAAGTCCAATTCGAGAACTAAATTTAATTGCTCTGGGCCTCCCTGGAGTTCCACTATAACCCAGCAGTCAATTCAAGAAAACGAACAGGAACATTTTCTTAGTAACCCATCTTGAAGATTTTTTTAATCTCATAGATAGGCCAAGCTTAAGGTACTCTTCCATCTTAGAAACAGATGTGAATTCTGAAACTAATCATTTTACAGGAAAATTTAACTCATAAAGGATGGTTGCGATGTTAATTTTTCTCTCTATGCACAGAATCTACACACAAGTCTTTTCTTCGTATTAAAACGGTTTATTTTCACTCCACATCACACGCACTTTATCTTGGCACCCGTGAGACGCTTTTATTTGGAAGAAGCTAGAATACACCGTTTTGCACATGGCTTTGGTATTTCTCTAAGTCAATAAGCTAAATTATTGAAAACTGATAGAAAAATTTGATTTTTCAGGCGATGTTTTTCAAGTCTATTTGCTCTTAACTTACTAAAGTAGGATTCATTGCGAAATTTATAGCTGTTGTCTTCATCTATTCAAATAAGCTTTTTTTCATTTTGAAGTTAAACCCTGGCTGGTGCGAGCTGCCTCCTAGGTAACCTCTGAGTGCAGGCTGACTTTTACCTGCGGGTGTCAGCTCAGAGGTACCCCCACCCTTGTCGTTCCACCATCAGAGGATGGTAAGGGAGGACACAGTCCAGAGACAAAACTTTCTGGTCCCTAACTCTACTCCTCTCGCCTCCGTACCAGGTCTCTAAAATAAGAAGAAAGAAAAAGGACAGTGGCTTTGTTCAGCACGCCCAGTTGTTCCGCATCATCCCCAAAGGTCGTAAACTGTGTCAGAAGACGGGAGTTTTGGAACCTCACGCAAAAAGTCCGTTTCTGTGCAATTAGGGAACAGAAGATGTGCAAACACTGAAGAGGGTGGGGGTGGGCAAGGATGGAATCCTCGATGTCTGGCTTATTCTACTCCAGCCTCAGGTTCGCAAAGTCAATCTTCCAGACTGAGGGCGAGGGCAGAGAGGGGGGCTGGGGGGCTGCTAGAAACACTGGTGCCACCTGGGTCCCCAGCTACAGTCAAGACGCCGGTCTCGTCCCAGTTCAGGGTTACAATCAGGAAAAAGCCAGTGTGTCCGTGGTTTGGAGCTTCCTGTTTGTAAGCGAGAAGCTCCCTAGAAGACTCTGGGACCCGGGTTCTTCCTCCCACCGCATTGGTGGCCTGAGGCGGAGGAGGGGGCAGGGCCGGAGGCGCTGGGCGGTCCCCGGGGCTGCGCAGGGCCGCCAGGCGGACAAAGCGCCTCCCGCTCCCTCCCCCACGGCCGCGTTCCAAAAGGGAGGGGAGGGAGGGCCGGAGGGGTGGGATGGAGAGGGAGGTCGGGGAGGGAGGGGAGGATAGGAGGAGGGCGCTGCCCGTGGGACTGGGCTGGAGCGCGCAGAAGAGGGAGGGCAGGGAGGAGGGGCCAAGGAGAGCAGGGAGGAGGGAAGGATTCTTGAAGCCCAAGATAAACAAATTGTTCCTCTTCACGTGCGGGATGGGGGGGGGGAGCGAGCTCCGCGGCCTCCCCTCCCCCACGCCAGCTCTTTGTCACCGCCCGCCCGCCGGAGCGCCCGGCGACACTGGCACCACCCCTGGCGCTCCGAGATCCGGAACGTGCGCGATGCACAGAAAGCACACGGAGAGGGCGTCCGGCGTCCGGCGCCCGGCTCCAAGCAGCCGATGGAGGGGAAAGAGGGCGCGCTCCTAGGAGATGGCCATTACCGGGGCCTCGAACCCGGAGACACGGTGGGGGAGGGAGTGCAGACACCTTTCCCAAGCTTCCTGCCTCAACGCCCCCCTCCTCCTCCTCTTCCAAAGAGGAAAGCTAGAGAACCCCAGAGAGGAGATAAGAGAAAGGATTCCACCCTCAGGGTTAGGGGTGGGATCGGCCCCTTCCTCCTCCTAGCACTGAAGCCATTGGCTGCGCATCCTTCTGCGAACCCACCCACCCGGCCATTTAAGCCTTTCTCCTCCCTGCTCCCCTCCACTCCTCCGGGCTCATTACCCGGTGCCTGAAAGTTGGCGAGAGCGAGGTGGGGGCAAGTTGAAGAAGAGGATGGGGGACCATTCCAAGCCCTGCGGCTGTGGCAGGATCAGGGCGCAGCTCTGGCTTCCTCGCAACCGCCCAGCCACGGCCCTCTCGACCCCTCGCGGCTGCCCCACCTGCCCTGCCTCAGCGGCAGGTCTCGAGCGGCGAGTGCAGCGCTCGCGCGCCCCGCATCCGCGCGCGTCCCCACGAGCACGCGCGCGCAACCACCCTCGCTCGCAGCTCACCCACTTCAAAGTTCATTCACAAAACTCTCAGACTTTCCCAAGCCCAAAGGAGAGGAAGCCAGAGACTCTTCCTTCCCCTCCTAAGGGTTAAGAGGCTGGTGCCCACTCAGAATGTGCGACGGCATCAATTTCTCTCCGCAGCCGGCGGATGTGATGAGAGGGGTGGGCGAAAGGGGACCGATCTGGGGAGGCGCGGTGGCACCGCGAGAGGTGAAGGCGGGGCGCGGAGAGGAGCAGCGTGGTTTCTACTCCGGGTTCATTCTCATTCGGATCGGTTTCTAAGACAAGGAGGGGGAAACTTTTCCTGCACCTCACTCCAACGCTCTTGAAGCTCCCTCCTCCCCCTTGCAGTCGTGACTAGCTTCCCTCTCATCCCCTCCTCCCCAAATCTGACAACCCTGACAGATTAACAGGTAGCGGCGTCAACGACAACGTTTACCATAAGAAAAGTTGACGTTAACCCTTCGGCTCCATCCCACCTCACTCGCCCCCGGTGCAAATCAGACCCTCACACACCCCCACGCCAGAAACTCCACGCCCCCGACCCCAACGCGCGACCCAGTGAGCCCTCACCATGATCAGCGTGTGGTTCCTCTGCTCCGCCGAGGCAGCGTCCGCATCTTGCTGGGCTTTGCTCGGGTGCTGTTGCTTGCCGGTGCCGGCGCCCGATTTCTTGGCCCTCTGCTCCAGGGTCCGCTGGTAGAGGCTCACGGTGTCCCGGCGCTCCAGCTCCAGCTGCTCCACCTGAGCCTGCTGATACCTGTTCTCGCAGTTGACGTGGTGCCGCCGGCAGCCCTCGATACGCTGTCGGAGCCGCTCGACCACCGTGCTGTGCTTGGGGACGGCCGCCGAGCCGCCGCCGGGGCCCCCGGAGCCGCCGCAGCCGCCGGCAGCGGGGTGATTGCCACTCGGAGCAGCCGGAGTGCTATTGGGAGTATTCACGCCGATCCCGGCCCCGCCGAGGCTGCTGCTCAGGCTGCTGTTGATGCAGATACTACTACCATTCGCGGCAGCAGTGGGGGCTGCGAAATCCCCCATCCTGCTCCCGGGGCACACTATTTTGGAAGAACTTTTTTTTTTTAATCCACCCCCCTATCAGCCTCCTCCTTGGGTCCAAGGATTAAAATAGTTTAAGTGGAACGCGGGGGAGACGCAAGCACATGGATGAAAACAGCGATCCTCACGGGGCGAAAATAAAGAGGGAGAGATTTTGGGTGGTTTTTTGTTGTTGTTTCCTTAAAAAAAAAAAACTGTAAAGATCGAGGGGAGGAAAGAGGGGGTGTTATCGGAATACCATCAGACACCTATCAACAAATAGAATCCCAACAAACTGAGCCGGCAGCAGATCGGCTTGCAACTCAAGGGGAGATCCGCTCCTCGCCTGCCTCCTTTTAATAATCCATTATTTTCTAATAAATTCCAGGAGGTTTCCGGTGGTTGGCAAGCATTTTCTCCCTACGTACCGAAAAACACACCCCATGTACACACACAAGCGTGTGCCTCCTGTGCGGACACGCGCGACACACACTCACTCCACGCCGCATCGGAAAACGGCGAGCTTGCTTATTGCATTTTCCTTCCACAAAAAAGTTTTGGTGTTTATGCCGCCCCGTGTTCTCAAAGTACTTTGGCTGCTCAGTTGCATTTCACAGGAGCCAAACATCGAGTCCTCGGGCTGGGGCAAGTAAACACATGGACAGTCCGAGGCGACTGCAAAAGTAGATCGCTGAAGTCCTTTGCGAAACGCCGCGCGGAGAGCAGCCCCTAACGCTCGGCCAGGCTGCCGCTGCCGCCGCCGCCTCCACCACCATCACAATGATCAACTGCTCGCCGCCGCCGCCGCCTCCTCCTCCTCCTCGCGCTCCTCCACCTCCTCCTCCTCCTCCATGCCAGCGGAGTGATATCAGGACGCGCGAGCTCAGTAAACACGGCAGCGGCGGCGGCTGGAGGCCGTGAGACGAGCCCGGAGACCCGGCGCAAAACCCGGCCCGGACTCTCCCCGGGCGGGAGCGGGCGCGGCGCGCACCTACCCGGCTCCCGCCTCCTTCGCCACTCCCCCCTCACCCCAACACACACACACGCCCGCCCTCCCCGTCCGCAGCCCAGCTGCTTTCCAGGCTAGGAAGCTCGACCTGCCAGGAGGAGGGAAAGCAAAGATTGGGGGAATCTCAGGACTGGATCACCTTTTGACCCGCGCGCGCGCGCGCGTGCGTGTCTGTGTGCGTGTGTGTGTGTCTGTGTGTGTGTGTGTGTGTGTGTGTCTGTGTGTGTGCGCGCGCGCATGTGAGTGAAGCGCGCGGTGCGCGCGTCTGTGTGTGTGCGCGCGCGCTCTCTCGAGCACACGGGGACGCGCCAGGCTGGCTGCGTTTCCTCTTGCCCAGTGAGGTATCCACGGAGTCCAAGTTGTTGCTTATACATTTATGCATTATATTGCAGAACTGTACATGACCAGGCAGAAACATTGCAGCTTTCCGACAGCTGTCATTCCCACCCATGTGGAACGAAAAAGGCAAAGGAGTGACTTGTTTTTAAGAAACAAGTAAGTCCCTGCTAGTTCTGGAAAACTCTTGCTCAAACTCTCGGACCCTCTTAACGCAAATACTTAATTTTTTTTTTTACTACGTTTATTTATTTATTGGGTAGGGAGAAGTGACTAGTGCCTCAGCATGCGTAGAAATCAAAAAACAGCTCTGTGGAGTCTTTTTCTTTCTTCTAAGATGGATACCAGGGTTTGAACCAAGGTTGTCAATCAAGCCCCAGGGGCAGTCACCTTTACCTGCTGGAAATCTCATCAATCCAAAGTACCGAATTTTCAGTGGACAGAAATAAGCGGTGGAAAAAACAAAATTAAAAAAAAAAAAACCAAAAACCTTGGGATATTTTTATTTCTCTGCACATACCGACTGTTGTTATTAGAGCGATTATTGTTTTACTTACCCTTGAAAAAGTTAAAACCAAGCAAGCAGGGACTTGGAGGTGAGACTAACAGTACATTTTAACAGACTGTTTTGAACAGTAGGTGCTAATGACAGCAGTAATTAAGGGTCCTTCGGAAATCAAGTGGAAAGATTGCAGATTTCATGCATTAGAACTATAGGGAAAGCAGCATTTCACAGTTTGTTGTGACCAAAACAAAAACAAGCAAAAAAAAAAAAAAAAAGCCTTACCTTTTGCTGGGTATATTTCTTCCTATTTCAATGAATTCTCAGGAAGTACAATTGAAACGGCGTAGCAGCTGCGCAAAAGTCATCTCAAGATTCGCTTTATTATGGCAAACTATCCACCCAGACATTGAGTATCGGACAAGGACAAGGGAAAAGCTCAAACACCCTGGGCTCAGACGTACATCATTACAGACCAACTTTTGCAAAAACAAAAATGCGAGAATTGCTCGTACTTCTGGGATCTGTAGGCCCCAGACCTCACTGGTGAAGTGTGCGTAAAAGGGCATGTTGTGTTACCTCCACAAATCAGTGAATTTTGGAGGGGAGGGATTGGTAAAAACACAACCATGTTTTCTAAAAGTACCCAGGAATAAAAGAACGTGGACCTTATTGTTGTGTGACAAACCTTTCCTGGGGAGATGCAACACCCATGTCTGCTCATTCCAGACAGAAGCCCCCACCACCAACCAACATATAGATACCACCAAAGACCCACTTGGTAAACCAATGAGTTTTATTGGGGCTACTTACAGGAGTATGGGTAAGGGATTACATACAGAGCAGAAAGAACTCAAAGAGAGCTGCATCATCCAAACCCACCAACACAGGTGACAGCTCACAAAGCTGGGAAAACCGGGAGCACACAAGCAGGCAGTTCAACAGGTTGGGGCGGGTCCCTTGCAGGTGCCTCAGTTGGTCTAAACCTCTTCCAGGTAGATAGGCAGCTTTCTGCTTCTTCCAGGCAGCTGGTCCAGAGCCAGTCTTCCTGACTTGTCTGAGAGTCTCTTTTACAGTGTCTCTCCCTCAAGTCTGAGGGGAACTCTCACCTTTTACAGCTTACTCTGTCCCGGAGGGGCCTAGTGAATCTGGTCAGTTTCAGGAACTTCCTGAAGCTCTTTTGAGGTATCTATCTTCCTGTTTAAGGAGCTTCCCTACAGGACAGAATGTTTCCATTTCAGATTAAGCGGTTACACACTTATGCATTAGGCATGAGGTCTGATTTAAACTCTCTTTATTTCTTGGTTTTGCTGATTAGCAGGATGCTATTTCTAACCTCATAATATCAGCGATCTGGAGCTTCAGTTTTCTGCAGTTAATCAGGTCTATACGGTGAACCGTATCTTTAACAGCCACTAAATTATTTGGCTTTTAAAAGGGGGAAGCAAATTATTATTTATCTTGGTGAAAGGCTGCAGGAGGAAAATCCTAGTGGGCAGAGGCTCTCCTGGTAAACTCAACTTCCGTTTCTGAAATCCATCTACTTCAGACACAGCTCCTGAGTCAGAAATGCCCCCTCAATGTCAGTCAGAAAGCTAATCTGAGGGGCTGAGGAGATGGCTCAACCTTTAAGAGCACTTTCCGCTCTTGCAGAGAACCAAGATGTGGTTCCCAGCACCCTCGGGGCAGTTTACAACTAGAATCTAGAATCCCAGCCCCAGGGGCTCTGGCACCCTCCTCTGACCTCTGTACTCACCAGACACACACGCAGGGCACATACATGCAGGCAAAATAAAGACAAATAAATACGTTTTTTTTAAATAAAAAATTAAACTGAGTGAGTTGCATACAAAAGAATTCATTTCTAGTCTAAAAACGTGTAGAAAATTAAATGATAAGAAAAAGCAATGTCTGAGTAACCATCTGCACATATTCACAGAGAAGCCTATACCCCAGGAAGCTCATGACTTCACCACAGAGAGGAGGTGGTGTTTCTGCACTTTCCCTGCTCCTTACACCTAACCCATTTACCTATGTCCCCAAGTCCAGACTGCAACTTGCTTTACTCAGGCAAGAAATTGGAGGGTCTGAAGCACTGGGTGTGTGGTTTTGAGACATTGAAACTCATTCTACTTTTCCTTGCAACTCAGACTTCAATTTTTTTTTATGGAGAATTTCTCATTCTGCAGAAACAAAAATAACAATTATTGCAGCATTATGGATTCCCATAAACTAATTATCTCATTTATCATAAAAATGAAACTGAAAGCACATGGAAATTTGCATCCCTCCCTTTGGGGACCAGGGTGTAGAGAAGTATACTTGGTGACTATACCCAAGAGCTCCCCAATGGTAAGTAGAGATACACTTGCATGGTTACTGCAAAAGTTCAGCCGGATTTTAGTGTATAACGTGGATCACATTCAAAAGAACAGACAGTTCATAAAACCTCTCTCTCTCTCTCTCTCTCTCTCTCTCTCTCTCTCTCTCTCTCACACACACACACACACACACACACACACACACACACACACTATTACCTACCTCTTCAAAGTGGTGGGGATGGCAATCAAAGCAGTAGTCTTTGACAACATCAAGCCGGACAGGACTCTGTGCTTCCTTGAGGTCAGAAACGCCATCATCGTTGTGTAGCCGGACTAGAAGAATCAGGAAATGAGCAGGCCTGGAAGACTGAGCAACACAGGCCAGTCACCATGAAGTCCTGATGTCCTTCTACTGAGGCGACCTCCTCCAAAGCAGAGAGCTTTGTCCTGGCTGTCTGTAGACTTCCTGATGCATGCCTGCAAGGCTGCCTAAATGACTCCTTAGGAGTCTTAGAGAAAAAGTCAAGTTCTTCAGGCAGTGGCTTGGCCCTCCTCTCATTACTGGGTTTTGAGAGTGTGACCGACTTTGGGTTTCATTTGTGCATGCTATAGAGCAAGTCTTCAGGGATGTAGACTCACCAGCAATGCTTGCTGAGATGGGAAAATAGAAACTAATCCGTGATGCAGCAGGCGTGTGTGGCGTGCGCCTTTAATCCCAGCATTCACAAAGTAGAGGCAGGCAGATCTTTGGGTTCAAGGCCAATCTGGTCTACAGAGCGAGTTCCAGGATACCCAGGGTGACAGAGTAAAACTATGTCTCAAAGGGGACATCTAATCTGAGATGCTACAGGAAGCATAAGTCGGGCAGGCTGTGATGGTTTGGGCCCAGAAGGATGGCTCAGTCAGCAAAGGGCTCACCTTGCAAGCCTGAGGCCCTGAGTTTGATCTCCAGTACCCACATAAATGCTGGGAGATGGGAGGATCCTTCATCCTGGCTGGCTAGCCAGTCTAGATTTTAATTGGTAAGCTCCAGGCCACCAAGAGATCCTGTCTTGGGCCATTACTGAGGTTACCATTCAAGGCCATCTTCTGGCCTCCACACCTGCATGAGATGACGACAGTTGTATCCTCAGACCTGGCTGACAGCTCGAAAGATACCAAGGAAAGGCTGTGACGGTCAAATACCTGCACAAGGCTGTCCTATAGCCCCAGCTGGCATTTCTGAGAATTGAATCACATTCTCGTCCCTTTAGTCATTTCTGTCATCTGCCTGTGTCCCTCTGATAGGACCCCAGTGACCCAGTGACAAGAAAGACAACTTCGTGTTTAGTTCATAGACCACTCTGCCTCTCCACTCTCAATGGATCAACAAAACTGACTTCATTTTTGTATCCTAAACCAGGACTTTGGTGATCAAGTATGATAGGAACACTGTTGCTTATATACAAACACGCCAATATTTATTAGTCCTTATTAGTGATGCATTCCTGAAACCCTAGCCACCTGTCTAACAATTCTGCTGTTTCATACCACTGGGTGGTGGTGGCACACACTTTTAATCCCAGCGCTTAGGAGGCAGAGGCAGGCCGACTTCTGTGAGTTGAGGCCAGCCTGGTCTACAAAGCTAGTTCCAGGACAGGCTCCAAAGTTACACAGAAAAATCCTGTCTCAAAAAAACACCGAAAAACCAACCAACCAACCAAAATACTACTGTTTCAGTAATTCCTCAAGTATATCGGTGGACAGCTGTAGGCCACACACTGTGGTAGGCGCTGGGTACGTAGCATAACAGGATGCAGAACCTGTCCGGACCTCAGTGGATGTGGGCAATGGATGTTGTGCCAGAACTAAGATGGAGAGGTATGGGAACAAAGAAAAGACTGCACGGTCAGAAGTCCAAGGAAGCTTTTCCAGAAAACTCCACCAGTAGTTCCCTCTCACAGGAACTACTCTCTCGTGCTGGTGAGTCGGAGAGGGTGTGAGATAAGGCCAAGACTGAGGAGGTAAACAGGAATCAGATTGTTCCAGGCCCTCCAGAAGTTCAGAGTCTGTCTGTGGGACACCACTGCCATTGAAAGGATTTCTGGCGATTCACACTTCTTTTTTTTTTAAAAAAAAAATTATTTATTTATTATGTATACAGCATTCCTTCCATGTATGCCTGCAGGCCAGAAGAGGGTACCAGACCTCATTACAGATGGTTGTGAGCCACCATATAGTTGCTGGGAATTGAACTCAGGACCTTTGTAAGAGCAGGCAATGCTCTTAACCACTGAGCCATCTCTCCAGCCTGCGATTCACACTTCTTGACGTCGTTGTGTTTTCAAGAAGTGTGCTCTGGAAATTCTGGTTCCATCAGATACTTCAACAGGAAAGTTTCTGAGAGCTGAGTAACTTTTTATTTTATTTTTTTTTTTATTTTTCAAGACAGGGTTTCTCTGTAGTTTTTGGTGCCTGTCCTGGAACTAGCTCTTGTAGACCAGGCTGGCCTCGAACTCACAGGGATTCGCCTGCCTCTGCCTCCCGAGTGCTGGGATTAAAGGCGTGCGCCACCACTGCCCGGCTGAGCTGAGTAACTTTAGGGTGTGATTGCCTGGCATCTCTCTTGAAGATCCGTTACCACCTTGACAAGAACAAGAAATCTCACAGCAAACCATGTTTGACTTTGTGTAGCCTAACAGAGCCAAAATTCTGTTCCATCTCACAGAACACTGCAGAAAGCTCTGTGCTAGAAAGTGAAATTTGCCGAGGATGTACCTCAACAGTAGGACACTGCCTAGCATACAAGAGAGACCTTAGGCTCAGTCACCATTTCCCCGAAAAGGAAGGGAGCGTGTGTGGAGGAAATTGAAGGCAGTTATGTTAATTTTAAAGTGTGTGTGTGTGTGTGTGTGTGTGTGTGTGTGCGCGCGCGCGCGCGCGCGCGCATGTTTGTGCACGTGTGCTGTGTGTTCACGTGTGTGTGTGGATGTGTTTGACTGATGTCCAGAAGCAGGAGGAGGATGTCAGGTGGCCGGCTTTATTGCTCTCTTGAGAAAGGGTCTCTTACTCCACCTGAACTTAGTCTGAAAGCCAGCGAGCCCCAGAGAACCTCTTGGCTCTGAGCCCTACAAGTCTGAAATTGCAGACTTGGGCAGGGCCACAGTCTAGCTTTAATACAAGGTCGCTAGGATTTGAACTCGGATCCTCACAGTACATACTCTAATGTGCTGTGCCGTCTTCCTATCCCTGGAAGACAATTAGTCCAAATCCACCTATATTCACAGTTGCCAGGCAGGTAGCTTGAGCCAAAGGGCACACTCCCCTCAGCATCCACTCTGCCAGTTGTCAATAGCAAGCAGGGCTAAGACCCTTTAGTAACTTCTGCTGAATGTGTTGACCTCTGACCTTAAAGTGGGGGAGGAAGCAGCTTCGTAAAACAGAAATCCCAGAGGGGAGAATTTGGCTGGCCTTTTCCAACATGGCCCTTTGGGTATATTAATTCTTATCTCCATGTAACAAAACTACTTATGAGGGGTAAGGCCAGCCTTATTTAATTGGACCCTTAATTATGGGTTATCTTTTAATATGAAAAGTCACCTTATGTTGGAAGCCTGTGTTCTGTCTAGAATAACAAATGCTGGCCTCCTGGAGCGACTTCTATGATTTCCTTGTGCCTGGTAAGCCAATTGCTATGAAGGTGTCATTCCCCATGGACCAGCGGTCTCTCAAAGTTTGTTTCCTTAATAGGTAAATATTCCTCCCAGGATCCCATTGACGTTATTAATTTTCACTTCTTTAGGAGGAAAGAGTTTCGGGAGTCCTAGACTGGGCCATAAATTTCAAGAGGAATATGAACTGGTGGATTGTTTTCTTGTTCGTGTATTTTAATATGTGTATAATGGTTTTATAGTTACTATGGGAAAGGTTATCTGAAGTCCATGATGGGGAAAAGTTTTCAAGAGCCTTTCATTCGGTTTCACATATTTTTTCTTTCTTGGTGCTGAATCACTTGACATAGCCAGGCGCCTGGCCTGTAAAAGGTCTGGTTTCAATTGTGGATGTTGAAAACACATCTGTGGTGTACAGTCTATAGCCAGCCAGACTGCGACCTTTGAAAATTACTAACTTGACCTTCTACGGTCACTGAATGTGCATCCTATTCCCCCATTGCATTGCTGAAGAAACTGAGGCTCAGAAAACTTAAGAGATGAACCTAAACTATGCAGACTAAAGTTCCAGAACCCGGACTTGAACTCTGCCATTCTAATCCCGGAGCACAGAACTGCAGAAAGAATGCAGAACAGGTTCCCAAATTGAAAGTTCAAAGTTCGCACACAGCTCCTACTGCTTTGCTGGGCCATGTCTCAAGACGGTCAGTCTGCTGCTCTTCAGGGTTGAGGCTGAGACACTGTTTTCTGCAGAAAGCTGTCTTCTCTGCTCCAGTTCGAATCTGGGCCGTTCCTGTCTTCACATTTCAGGTATGTCATTGTTTTCTATCTATTTCCTCAATTGTTGGTTATTAAACGTGGAGCCTGATTCTAGGCCCGGCTATGAAGGTGGCATATTGGACTGATGTGTGAAGTCACAGTTCCTCACAGTCACCAGAAAAGAGATCACAACCAGGGCTGTACAGGGTCCCTGGGGGGTTCAATCCTGTGGTCTCGCTCTTTAGAAATTATTACAATGCAATCTAAGAAAAATCAGAATAGACTATGATTTATTTATCTAAATGTTGCTTCTCGGCAGTCTCAGGGATCCTATAAATTGCCTTGGAGAGTTGCCAGGGTGGAAGAGAGGTAGAACAGAGCAGACTCGTATGCCCACATGGCATCCTGGCACATGTTGGAAGATGGAGGAGTTCATGCTTGTTGTATCCCATGCCAGGCACTACCAATTTGGCCAGAGACTTTCCGTCTATTAATGACCTGCTCCCCCCCCCCAATCAATCCCATTACCCCTAAGAACAGGTAAAACAGACTTGGCCCAAATGTGCTTTTAGCTTTCAGGACTGCTACTAGCCCTTCCATTTTACCTGAAAAGGGTACCTATGCCTTTCCTAATAAGAAGTTATGGCTTGGTGGCCCAAGGGCTTCTTCATCTCCAGGGAACAGGGGAGGGAAGAGAGATGTTTGGGAGCTGAACCAAGTCACTGGGACTTATACAGAGCTCAGACACTTGATGGATGACGTAATCTGCTAAGGATTCAGTCTGTGCCCTCCTGCTTACATGCTGAGGCCCCAGTCAACAGCAAGTGTGATGGTATCTGGATGTGAATTTGGGTGGCGGTAACTAAATCATGAGAATGGAGCCCTCGTATCACAGTAGTATTAGTTATGAGGAGAGACCTAAGGGCCAGAGAGAAGGCTCAACAGTTACTCACACATCCCACTCTTGCAGAAGACTCTGGTTCAGCTCCCAGCACCCACATAAGGCAGCCACAGCTGCCTATAAGTCTGGTTCCAGGCCTGTACAGGTGCCTGCACATACATGCACACACATACACACCCACGAATACTTACTCTAAAATAATAAAAATTGATCTTTTTTTTTTAAGAGGTTACCTGAGAGACTCCTTTATCCCTTTCTCTTTTCCTCTCAAATCTCAGGAACAAGGTTCTCAGCTCCCTTTTTGGAGCCCACACCTCCTTGGACTCCTCAGCACTCAGATGCATGAGAAATAAACGTCTACATTCAAGCCACCCAGTCTATGACATTGCTTTTCATATGTTTAAAGACATTTGTTTATCTAGTGCGGAGGAGGTGTGCACACACAAACCATGGCACCCACACAGAGATCCAAGACTAACTTTTGAGAATTGGTTCTTTCATTCCCCCATGAGGGGCTCAAGGGCTGATCTCAGACAGCGAATTAGCGCAAGCTCCCTTCCCTGCAGAGCCACCTCAACAGCCCCGGGGTGTCCTCACTAAGGCAGTCCACCATGACTGACGGAGACTTAGCCACACACTAGAGAAAACGTTAGCCATTGCTTTACTAAGTACTTCCATTTTATAACGTGACACCGGGACCCAAAGGGTGGCTCTGGGTTTAGTGCATGAGAGAGACCTTCTATCTCAGCACCAGGCACCATTTACAAGATCAGATTCAAGGCCTCTGTCTTAACACCTTCCCGGTCTGTCATTAGACCATCCGAATTCCGGAGTGCGGGGTAGTTCTCTCTCTCTGCTAATCCCACTGATTCGATAACGATTTACTGATCGCAAGGTCCTGTGCTAGGAGCCCGGATACACACGAAATAAAAGTTTGCTCATCCAGGAAGCCTCCGGAACAATTGGTGGACGATAAAACACTGAGAGCCCTGGTAAGGAGAGATGAGGGGGAAAAGGAGCCTAAGTCTAGTTAGAACGACACCGCACACTAAGAAGAGGCAACAGCAGCCAGATGCCGCGGCTGAAGCAGGTAGCGCTTGGCTCACCGTCTGACGGAGGCTCGCCCAGGCGTGTCTGTCTAATGGCTTGCTGCTGCTCTCCCGTTTTAACATTGGAACAAAGCCTGGGCAACATCGGTTTGTCTCTGCACAAGCTGCACTCTTCATGTTGGCTCTGGCAGACAGTCTGGGTCAGCGGATTTTAAGCCGCGTTGAGACCTAAGAATTCCTCCATTGGGCCCCAGGGACCTACGGTGAGGCGAGGCGGGGAACGGGCCCTTCTTTAACTCAACTGCCTTCTTCAAATTGGGTAAGTGTTTTTGTTTTTATAACTGATTCCAGTTTAGAGTTGAAAGTAGTGTTCTCTCTCTCTCTTCTCTCTCTCTCTCTCTCTCTCTCTCTCTCTCTCTCTCTGTGTGTGTGTGTGTGTTTGTGTGTGTGTATGTATACATGTGTCCAGATGTGGACCTATGTATGGAAATCAGAGAACAACCTTGGGTGCTGTTCATCCAGTGCCATACCCCTTGTGTTTTGGGGTAGCATCTCTCACTGGCCTGAAAGTTACCAAATCGACTAAGTGTCTGGCCAGCAAGGCCCAGGGATCCACCTGTCTCTGTCTCTCCAGTTGTGAGATTCCAGGAATGTAGTCTGTTTCTGACATTTTTAACATGGGTCCTGGGGATGTGAACCCAGGTCCTCATGCTTGCAAGGCAGACACTTCACAAACTGAGCCATCCGTTGGCCATGATGCTCTGGTTCCTTTCTCCTGTTTTTCCTTTTGGCAGTGCTTCAGCTGGAACTCAGGGCCCCATGCGAGCTGGACAAGCACTCTCTCACTGAGATAACCTCCGGTCCTTGTTCTTCCCTTCATGATGTCACCAAACCCTGCTCTCCAAATCAATTAACTTTGGTTCTAAAAGTCTGAATACTTTGTTTAATGTCAGGTCCCTCTTCATTCTTTCGGGCTGAGTAGATTCTAGGGTGTTGGAACCAAGTATTCATGAAATGGAGGAAAGCCGTTGCTATGCCAACAGAGAGCATGGGGCTGGAGGCTGGGCCTTGGAAGCATCATGAGGATGCTCTGGCTGGTGGGCTGGTGGATGGGTTTGGGAGTTCCTATGCCTCATACATGTAGAATCTTAGGAAGTACCTCTCCAGAAGGATGTATTCCAATGTCACTGGGTTTTATCTTACTGACTGGTATATACCAGTGCGGGACTAGAAAGGAGAGCTAGCCCTGTCCCAGACTCTTTTGCTACTCTCCACGTATTGAATAAATGTCAAGGTGATGTCAAGGTCATCACAGGACATACCGGTACTTGGGTCTAGTCATGCCTCTGACGAGATGGCTTTTAATGAGGGCAGAAGGTGAACTAATGTGAACTGGAGCAATTTTCGGATCAGTATGTTGCCTACCTCCTGTCAGATTCAAAACAAAGGTCTGAGCTTTGGACTTAATGCTACTTATCTTTTTACTACATCACCTTCTGCCATTTACTATTAAAAATGTTTCAACATGGAGGAAATAAAACTGTTGTATGTCAGCTTCCAGCAAGAACACACCTGTAGACTCATAGGGTAGAGTCATGGCTGCCCATGGGAGGTTCACTGGATCAAATAGTTCCCATCCACTGATGGATGACTGACAGGTGTTATCAAAAGACCACCCTGATTGGCCAAGGGCAGACATCACCTTCCTTAATGTAGAAAGTGTGGCATCTTTTCTTCCCAAGTGTTCCAAATAGCGGGAAGCTCCTGAGGCATACAGATGTTACATGGAGTTGAGGCTACCAGAGACACGTCCTCCCACACAGTCAACACTAGTTTGGGGCTAGGGACTGATGTAACTCAGTTGGTAGGATACTCACTTAGTACACACAAAACCCTGGGTTCAGTCTCCAGGCATGGTGGCATATAGGTGCCATTTCTCAGGAGTCAGGAAGAAAGAGGAGAAGTTCAAGATCACCCTCATCTGCTCAGTAAGCTCAGGGTGACCCTGGGGTACCTGAGACTATGCCACACACACACACACACACACACACACACACACACTCTGGGGGAGCGTTGTTATGATGTTTTGTTTCTCGTTACATTACTCCGCTTTAAATATCCATATTTGTGGTTTCCTGATGATTGTGCCCATGTGCCAGTAACTGGACATCACATATCTTTTACAATCAGCCCACCTGCCTGCGCAGCCCCAGAAATCTGCAGAGGTCTAGAAAGGCTGGGCAGGCCCTAGCTCTAGGGGCATGCCAGTCACCAGCCACATTGCCTTAACCCCAGAGACTGGTTGCAAGAGAAATGTGACTCTGGTTGGTTCCATTAAAATTTTCTCCGGGAATTTCCCTGGTATTGCCAGAAAAGTGATTTTTTTTTTTTGGCCCTCCCCTGGAAGCTGTGGATCATGTAAAGGTTAAAACTGCTTGGGCCCAGCTTTACCACAGCGTAGAGGAGGCCAGCCTGAACAGCAGGCTAATCCAGGAGCAAACAGAGCCAAGAACTGGAGGTAGTTCCTGTGGCATCCCTGCAGTCTTGATCTCCTGGACCTGCGGGCAGACGTGCGGAACCCACAGCCAAGGTTTCTCTCCACCCTCCTCCTTCCTCTGAAGTGTGCGCATGCGTGTGGGATGACTGACGTGTCTGTCGTTTCGGGACTGGTTAAATAAATCGTATTGTATCTAAAGAATGAACACAACTGAAGGCTACAGTTGGGCGACTGGATAAATCATAGCAGACGTTTAACAGCAGCTGCTATAATGATCATATTCAGCATTTTTCATTGGCACCCAAAGATTTTCTTCGTATGTTGCTAATTTTGACAGAGCAAGTTGACCTTGTGCGCTTTGGTGGAAAGATAAGTCAAGAGAATCACAGAACAATATGGCGAGCTGTCAGTTCAAGGCCGTCCTGGGGAACTTAGCAAGATCCTTCCTCACAATAAAATAGGAAGGCAGGTGGTGCATGCCTTTGATACCACCACTAGGGAGGCAGAGGCAGTAGGATCTCTGTGGGCTCAAGGACAGCCTGGGCCACATAGCAAATTCCAGACCAGTCAGGGCTACTTAATGAGACCCTGTCTAAAAAAAAACAAAAACAAAAACAAAACAAAACAAAAAAAAACTATACAGGGCTGGGGATAGGTAGCTCATTGGTAGAACCCTTACTAGCCTGCAAATGACTCTAGATTCGATTTCCAGTACATCAAAAGAGGAAAAGAAAAGAGAAATAAGTAAAATAAATTAGCATGATTGTACCAACAAAACAAAACCCAACAAAAACCTAAAACAAAACCTAACCCACAAAAAAAGACAGAAACCAACACTATACCACAATGCAGCAACTCCATTCCTAGTAAGTGTCCAAAAGAACCTCAAACAGGATAGCTAAAGGGACATTTGGCCCCAATGGCCCCGCAATAACATTCGCAATTGCCAAGGTGCAGAAACAACCCGAATGTCACAGGTGGATGAGACTGTGGTATAAAGTGTGTATAACATAGACCATAGACTCCTATTCAGCCTTGCAAAGGAAGCCCTGCTTGCGACAGACAGTGAAACCCGTTCTCAACTTCTTTTGTTCAGTCTGGGATTCTAATCATGGAATGGTGCTGCCCACAGTTCCAAGGCTTCTTTCCAGCTCAATTAACCCAGAAACTCCCCCACAGATATACACAAAAGGTTGTCTTCTGGGTGATTCTGGATCCTGCCAAGTTACCATTCAGGATTAACAAAACTGAACCGAAATCTCCTCACTTTGTGGGGCTCAGCCTTCAGATTGAGGCTTCCTGTTTGTTTTTCAGGTTCCTTTAAAAAAAAATGATTGGAAATAGATTTCTTTTCATACAGAATATTCTAATCACAGTTTGCCCTCCCCCAACTCCCTCTGGATCCTCCCAGCTTCCGGTCCCCACCCAAATCCATACCCTTTCTTTCTCTCATTAGAAAACGAACAGGCATCTAAAATAGAATAAAGTAAGTTTCATTTTACCAATCCATTCTGAGTGACTGACAGCTAAGTAGCCACTTCACTGCTGTTCCTAAACACATACCTGTGTTCTAGAACTCAGGATCAGCTGCCCAGGGATGGCGCCACCCACAGTGGGCAAAGTTCTCCCATATTGATCGTTAATCAACACCCCCATAGGCTCACCTACAGGCCAATCTGAAGAAGACAGTTTCTCAGTAAAGTTCCCCCTACCTGACAGGTTTGTGTCAAGTTGGCCAAAGTCAATTAGCACACTTCCTGAGTCCGTGGCTGGAAGGGGAGGCCAGGGAAGACGACAGTTATCTAGTTTCTCTGGGTCCCGCACAGGAAACAGAGGCAGGCACATGGGATGGACTACTCAATAACTCCTGGCTCATGTCTGGATTGGGGTTCTTTCACCACACTGAAGGAAACTGGATAGACACTTGTATAGAATATCAGCTCACTCTTTATTGATCATGTGCTACTTATTAGGCACTATGCTACATAAATAAACTCATTCTGTTCACACACTATCTAGAACGGATATAGCATTCTCTGAATGAAGAAACTGAGGCAAAGAGTCAAGCCCAGCTGGACTCCATAACTGTACATAACTGTTGGCTCTTCAATTAGAAAGCATTCTCGCAAAGTCTGGAAGAAGAGTGATGCTGGGCGGGGTGGTCCAATGGGAAAGAGGACCAGTGTTTGGATCCCCAATACCAATATAAAAGCTGTCCATAATCCCAGCATGTTACTAGGTTAGCCACAATTGTAACTCTAGCTTCAGTGAGTCGCCCTGTCTTAATATTTAAGGTAGAGAGTAATTGAGGAAGGCACTGGACGTCCATCTTGGACCTACATATACACGCACACACGTGTACATATATGTCAAAAATAAAAGAAGAAGCATTGAAGAACTTTAAGAACTGGATAAGATTTATTCCCTAAATTTATCTATTTATTTATTTTGGTTTTTTCAAGACAGGGTTTCTCTGTGCAGCCCTTGCTTTCCTGGAGCTCCCTCTGCAGGCCAGGCTAGCCTCAAACTCACAGAGATCCACCTGCCTCTGCCTACTGGGAATGCTAGGATTAATGGCATGTGCCACTACCACTGGGCCCCTAAATTCATTTTCTCAGGGATTAAAAACAGCTCCCACCATGGAAAAACCTACTCACTTACATCTGGGTTCAAAGAGCAAAGAGAGTGTACAGAATTCTAACCCTCTTCCTAGCACACATTGTGATGCCATTAATAAAATTTAGTTGAGACCAAGGAGTTAGCAGCAATGACTTGGGGGTGCTCCCTTACTCAGGCATACATTGTAAATTTGGTTGGCATTGAGCAAGCCCATTTGAAGATGAAGGCAATTCATTTTTAGTCTTGTGAATTTATTGCTTTTTATATCCAAAAAGTATTCTTTAAACATCTGTATAGACGTGCCAGTGATGGTTCCAGCATAGTCTTTCACTGGCTCCCATTCCTACGTATCTGGAGCTGCAGCTCCTGCGTCACAGTGATTTGGAGATAAATACTACAGCCAGAGAGACCCCAGTTCAAGTCCAAGCCCTGGTGTCTTAGAGAGCATCTTCTTGGCTAAGTTTGGCAAGTCTCACCGAGGAACTATTTGTGGCAGTAAAATTGAACTTAGAAAAATCTTCCAGATTTTTCCTGATTATGGCTTTGTAGGCAAGATAAACTTTGCAAGTAGAGTTTCACTTACCCGTCAAGAGCTAGTTCATACTGTAGTGCTTTGAAAGAAGGTGAGTTGAGTCAGCAGTTTCAACCTGAGTGCCTAGCTGTCTGATGGGATCATAGGACTTTCCGCTCACACTTAGACATCATAAGAGAACTATTAAAAGAACTCTGATTCACTAATTTGGTGCTTCTTCTTCCTTGTGGGGCTCTCCGGGAAAGCTGCCCACTTGCAGACGGTTCCTTTGGCGGTCTCCCTGCGCCTTTCCAGCCCTTCTGACCAAGTTCTTAAGTACCTCATAATGGGACCAGGAGGTTGCTGAATTCATTTATAACGTGTCAGAAGTAAAAATTTTTGTACTACTGGTAGACTCATACTGATAGACGGAAAGACAGTGTAGAACCATCTCAGTAGGGTTTGTATACTGATAGACTCATCACACAGTGTAGGACCATCTCAGGAGGGTTTATATACTGATAAACTTATTACACAGTGTAGGGCCATCTCAGGAGGGTTTGTATACTGATAGACTTATCACACAGTGTAAGGCCATCTCAGAAAGTTTCTCATGGGCCCATAGCCACATTTATTTGGGGCTTTTTGCTAACATTCCAGCAGGAGTTAGGAGGCAGCAGAGCTCGTCCTGCCTGATGACAAATATTTGATCTTGACTATGTTGGTACTTAGCCACGTAACTATCTCTATCGATGTCAGTATCATCTTCCAGCCACAAAATAAAATTATTTCTCATCAGTAAAGCTGGTCAACAACAAGAAAAGATTTCCCCACTTCACGTAGATCTGAAGTGTGTTTGTTGGGGGGATGGTCAGGGGATAGAAGCCCATAAGGGAGGATGGAAAACATGAGAGAATTCCTGTTGAAGGCATTGTGCTCGAGTCATGCACGGAGGCAGAGTGGACAGAAAACAGAACACACAACAGCGTGAGCTAGCTCCGGAAAGACGTTTGAACAGTGTGGGGAACCAGGATGTTAATCTCCATCGTCAACTAGACTGACTTGACAGTCACCAAGGAAACACACATCTGGGTTTGTCTTTTCAGGGAGGTTTAACTGTAGAAGGGCGGACCCAACCTGAATGTGGGTGGTTCCATCCCCGTGAGCAAGGTGTCGGGGGGGAGGGAGCGGTCCCAGATTGAATAAAGAGGAGAGAGTGGGTTGAACACCAGCAGTCATGGGGCTCTGCTTCCTGGCTGCAGACGTCGTGACTAGCGCCACCTCAGGCTCCTGGGTAGTACTTTCCCCTGCTATGACTCGCTGTCCTCCTCAAACTGGGATCCAGAATAAAAACGGTTTGTGTCAGGCACTTTGTCATTCTGATGAGAAAAGTAACCAATACGAGTAACACAAGACCTGACAGAAGTGGAGATGTTAGTGTGTGCGCTTTATAAGAAGTCAGTCCTGTCCCCTGCCCCCATCCCTCACTGCCTCTGGCCTGTCTCACAGGACATGGAGTTGAAACGAATATCCGTCTTGAGATTCGGTCCTCCAGCGCTTCAGAGGCTGCTCTGGGCTTCAGTGGTCCCGTGGCACAGGACTCTTTGAGGACGTTAGCATCCTTTGAGATAAAGGATACACTGAGCCTGAGCTCCTGGTGGAGCAGAACTAATGAAGTGTTCTAGTTAAAAACCGAGGCACCCCTGGGAGCCCCGGAAGCCAAGCGGCTGCGTGCGTTCCTTTGGCAACTTGATAGGAGTCATCCGATAAGAGGGTTCCCTTGGAGAAGAAATTCTTCCTGCACATACCTTTTGGTCTTTTGTTGGGGCCCTTTACTTGGAGTCGGAGGGTTCTCTGAAGGTCGCTGCTGAAGACCGTTTCTCAGACTTGCGGCTCAACCAGTATTCTGAGGAACACGCAGAGCTCCTGCGTACTTCCTGCCAGGACCCCGCGCAAATGAATCCAGGACTACTGACTGGCCTGCCTGTCCCCTTTCCTCGTTGATTTTTCTAGGCATGCCTGCAGTGAGGATGCTTCGGGGTGATGGAGCAGAAAACCCTACCAAAGACATATCCATTAAGGATCCTTATCACCACGTGGAATGATTTTTACACAACTAAGCTAAATTGAATGACTTAAATAACTATTGTAGGGCCAGTGAGATGGCCCTGTGGGTAAAGACACTTGCTGGCAAGTCTAATGAGCCAGGTTCTATCCTTAAATCAAGTATTACTGTCTTGAAAATGTAAAGTCTTGAACTTTCTTTATTCCAGTGTATGAATGTGAGGTTTTTTTTTTAACAAGACTAAGCAATTATTTCTAGAAATTAACAACAACAAATACGCATTTCCAGATAAAGTCTATATAAAAAAATAACTGATGAAAATTTTTGGAACAAAATATCACCAAAGAAAGAGTGGAAATAGTGCTGAAGAATTCACAAAGAAGATAACACAGGCAGACAGCAACTATGAGAAAGAAGTTTTGAGTCATGAATAATAAATTAAAAGGCTCCAAAGTAATCTATAGAAGGTTCCAGGGGGGAAACTAATGAAAGTAAATATGAAGGAACAACCTTTAAGGAGAAAACAGGCAAGAATTTTTAAGAATAGAAGACGTAAATCCCCAAACTAAAAGTTCACAACCAATCCCAAACAGCAAAACGGGTCCATATTGTAGGGAGGTTGGACAGGGTCAACAGGAAATGGGATCCCCAGAGCTCCTGAAAGGGCAGGAATCCTCCAATCATCTAGCATCTTCATCAGCAGACAGGATGATTATTCACACTGCTGTAGAAGAGTCATCTCCAGCCTGGCTGCCTTGTCACTCGGAGCATCAGCTCTCACCTCACGGGGGAGACAAATGGAAGAGCCAGAAGCATTTCCCTCAAAGGATTAACCTGAGAGGAAAGGCCTCAGAGCAGATAGGGCCAAAGTGCAATGGGCAGACACAGCCTTCAGCCCACTTTGCAGTACAAAAACGGGGAAAGGAAAGATTGGGTTCTCAGAGCTAGTGAGACCAGGATTTGAGTCAGGCAAACTGGGGGAGGCTGGAGGAGAGAAGAACAGCAGGGCACGAAGCTGATGAAAATACACGGATGCAATTTAGTTAACCATAGACGGTGATATTTGAATGCCAGAACAGAAAGATCGTGATTCCTTCTGTAAGTAGCCAAATTATGCCTCTTGGTGTGTTTAGGGAGATGGCAATAAAGGGTAACTTTAAAGTCTTTATGGGAATGCATAACTGACTATGCCCGTGCCTACCTGTAAACCCAGCATTTGTAGGCAGAAGTAGGAGGATGCCGGGTTCAAAGCCAACCTGTGCTACATAGCCGACCTTGTCTAAATAAACAAGAAATAGATCAATGACAGATAATCGAAATGAAAATTTAAAAGTTGCAATTGTATATGTTTCAGATATAAGCATACCACAATAAAGATAGATATGCAATGCATAGCTTCCAAATCAGAAGGCAGAAATTAAACATGGATCATAACATTTACAATTCAACAGGAGCTAGAAAAGCAGAAGGAAGATGATGGAAAAGGAATAATGGTTAAAAGAGAACCAAACACTCTAGAAAGGTATTTTCAAGTCTCAGTAATTGCAATAAAAATATGACATGAGAAGCCAGAAAGATGGCTCAACAGGTAAAGCTGCTTGCAGTAAAACCTGATGACCCTAATTTCATCTCCAGGACCCACATGGTGGAAGGAGAGAACCAACTCATGCAAAAATCTCTGGACCTCTCTAAATATGCTGTTATGTGCATGTCCACAGACACACACAGAGACACACAGACACACACACACACAGGCAATGTCAAAAATACTAAAATTGAGATATAGTGTCCAGATAATTAAGAAATTAAGAAATATTGAAGCCCTGGTGTGTATTTATAATAAACAAAATTGCAAAAATGACCTACAGTAGAAAGACTTTTCTAATTCATGTAATCAGAGAACAATTAATTTAACAGTGAGTCTTTTCCTAATTGCATTCTACAGAGTATTAGTATTTGGTATCTGGCAATCTTAGCATTTCTACCTTCTAAGATTTAATATGGATTGCTTTCAGAACGCTTTTCTTTTTTGAAAAAAAAAGGTTTATTTATTTATTTTATGTATGAGTGTTCTATCTGCATGTACACATTTATGTCAGAGGGAGTATCAGATATCACTATAGATGGTTGTGAGCTACCATGTGGGTGCTGTGAACTGAACTCAGGACCTCCAGAAGAGCAGTCAGTGCTCTTAACTTCTGAGCCATCTCTCCAGCTCCCAGAATACTTTTTAAACTGGCATTTTTAACAGTCCTCTAGCCCAGAAAGGGGTAAAGGACTGCATAATCTGCATAATTCTTAACAGTTGGTTGATTAAAAAAAAAAAACCAAACCAATTACCTACCGATTATACATTTGTGTGTGTGTGTGTGTGTGTGTGTTGGTATGGGGGAGTGGAAGGTGTGTGTGTGTGTTGGTATGGGGGAGTGGGTAGTGTGTGTGTGTGTTGGTGTGTGTGTATGTGTCAGTATGGGGGAGTGGGTGATGTATGCGTGGTTTGTATGTGTGCATGTGTCGGTATGGGAGAGTGGGTGGTGTGTGTTGGTGTGTATGTGTGTGTTGGTGTGTGTATGTGTGTGTGTGTTGGTATGTGTGTGTGTGTGTGTCGGTATGGGGGAGTGGGTGGTGGGGGTTAGAGAACAACTTTCCTGAATTTGCTTTTCTTCTTCCACTTTGGCATTGAGGTTGGATCTTCCTGTTTCTGCGGCTGAACACAGTGTCTCACTTTTCTGTCTTTGCCTCCATCCCCTTGTAGGAATTCTGGGGTTAGAGGAGGGGCCTCTGCATCAGGCTTTAACAAGTGTGGGTTCTGGTGATCCAACTTGCACAGTCAGGCTCACGGTCGCAAGTGCTCTGACCAGCTGAGATGTCTCCATAGCCCTGGATGACTTTTAGAACGTAGTACACAGATGACTATACTAACCAGGGAAATGGCTTTTATTGTCTGTGCACTCAATGTGGAGCCAAACTATAATTCTCTTTAATGATCAATACTATGGGTTCCTGTGTATTTGAGGACACACATTTTTAAAGTTTCTGTGCAAAGTGCGCTTTTTAGTTATAATCCCCCCTCTCATATTTTACATACATACATTTATTTATTTATTTATTCATTATATTTTTGTGTGTGCACATACTCATGGAGGTTTAGAAGTCAACTTTCAGCGGTCAGTTCTATCCTTCCACGATGTGGGTCCCTGGAATCTAGCTCAGATTGGCAAAGCTGGTGGCAAAAACCCTTAACCCTCTGAGCCATCTTGCTGGCCCTCTCTAATGATATTCTCAAGGGGTTTTCAGGATATCACTGTCTTGATTGCAAGGCACAGAAGATTCCTCAACTAACCACTTGCAAATTGAGATATTCAGGTAGCTTCTGGCACCTCAGGGCAGGGTGGTGGGTGGTGAGTGGAGTAGGCTGTGAAATCTATACCCTAAGACAAACTCCTTGACAGTTTCAAAGCCTTGTCACAAGTCCCTATATTTCCAATCTTTTCTCTAGCTCTATAATTCTGTTATTTAGAGAATGTTATATAAATGGATGCAGACAGTATGTATCAATTTCCTCCCCAGCATTGTTCCATTTAGTATTCCATTCCTTTTCATTTCTCTCTCTCTCTCTCTCTCTCTCTCTCTCTCTCTTTCTTTCTTTTTTGAGTCTTTTTCCTGGGTATGGTCTGTAGGGCCCTGTCCCCTCTTACTCCCTGGGGTGCATCTGGAGGACAGTTCTGATCAGCCAGCTAAGCTTCCTGCTAGTTTCTGTTATCTCTGCCCTAGCCTGGTGATTTAGCTGAAGGACTTTGTTTCACCTTTGGTATGGCAATTTCCCACCTGCCCGGGAGGGGAGAGTTCCTACGGGCGTCAGTTTCTCTCTCCGCTTGACCCACTGTCTGTCGCTGCTCTCCACCCCCTGCCTGGGAAGGAATCCCCTACAGTGCCAGGTCCCATACAGTGCCAGTTTCCACTCTGGTTGGGAGGGGGTTCCCTTACTGGGGCCAAGGTATATTAGCCTTGCATCCAGCTAAATAAAGTGGCATTCGGCTATCTCCTGACGAATGACCCAGATCTCTCTGTGTTGTGTCTTTTGTTCAATCCCCAGGCCTTTGCCCAAGCTAGTGGCCAGTACGGAGGTGCACGGACCATACCAGGAGGGTGGCGCAGAACTGGGTGGTAACAATGGTCTACCTTTTTTTTAAAATCTATTTGTTCATTAAAGAACAATTGAATAGTTTCCATCAGGGATGAGTTAAGCATGAATAAAACCTCTGTGAGCATTCATATAGCCATTTCTTCAAGGCCATAACTTTTATTCATCTGACCACTACCCAGGGGTACAACCATCTATTCTTATGTAAAGTATAAGTTTAATTTAAAAACAAACTGCCAAACTGTTTTCCAGGGCAACTAGTGTTTAGTATTCCTGTCAGGGAGTGCAAATGATTCAGTTTTTCTACATTCTTGTTGTTATTTGGTATGATCAGTTTCTAAAATTCTTATCATTCCGATATGTGTGTATGTGTGTGTGTGTAGTCAAACTGCAATTCTCTTTAATGATCAATACCATAGTATAGGCTGAATTTTCTGCCCTGCCTGGTCCTGCAGCCATTCAGTCTCAAAGAAACACACAGAGGTTTATATTAATTATAAACTCTTTGACCTATTAGCTCAGAATTATTATTAACCAGCTCTTACAACTTAAATTAACCCATAATTCTTACGTATGTTTAGCCACATGGCTTGGTACCTTTTCTCAGTGCAACATTTTCATCTTGTTTCCTCTGTGTCTGTGTGGCAGACTGAGCCGTTCCTCTTTCCAGAATTCTACTCTGGTCACTCCGCCTATACTTCCTGCCTGGCTACTGACCAATCAGTGTTTTATTACACCAATACAAGTGACAAATCTTTACAGGGTACAAGAGCATTATCCCACAGCCAGGGCCCATCTAACATTCCTTGGGCAGCTGAGCAAGAAGGGTTTCCTATGCAGCCATTGCAATGGAAGACCTCAGAATGAAACAGAGGGGTGAGGCGATACTAAAATTAATCTATAGGAAGTTGTTGCTACCCCTAGAGCTGGAGAAGCCTAGGAAGCTGTGGACATTGCAGTGGAGAATCAGAATCACCTGTCTGGTACGGATTGGGAGATGTGAAACAGCTGAGGGACACACAATATCAGTTAGTAGGGGCTGAACCCGAGGAGATACAGCCACTAGGAGAGTTAGTGGTGGGGGAACAAGGGGCATAGCTTGGCGTCCCCCTCTTTCATTTCTACTTGGTGTCACTGATGGTTGACCCTAGATAGAGTGCAGGTTTATTTGGGGAGAGGGAGAGGATCTGTGAAATCCAGTTTCAGCAGGAAGACAGAGGAATGATCTGAGAGCAAACAGAAGAAACAAAGCATCCTCGGAATTCACTCAAGGGGCTGAAACAGTGGTTCCCAACCACACTTCCTAAGTTATGGCCCGCCCTGCAGGCTGGCTTTCATCACCAGCCTGTAGCCCAGAGCCAACCCCACTCGTTCCGCTCTTCCACAGGTTCCTTGCTCAGACCATCCCACAATAATGCAAGAGTTCCTGTCACTCCTTGCTTCTTTATATCACATGTCAGTACCTGCAAGCGAGCATGTGCATGCATGTGCATTATATGCACAGTTTTTACTTTGGTTTTTTTAATATCTCATAAGCATGATGAATTCTGTCATTTTCATCACGCTTCATGCCCTCTAATTTTGATATTTATTTTACGTGTGTGTGTCTCCGTGTGTGGGCACACATATGCCACAAGGCGCGTGTGGATGCCTGAGGACAACTGGTGGGGTCTGCTCTCTCCTTCCGCTGTGTGGCTCCCAGGGATGGAACACAAGCTTGGTGACAAGTGCTAAACCACTTGGTTTTTCAGAAAGTGCCTGCCACAGAGTGTGCAGTGACGAGAGTGTTGAGAGGCGGAGCAGACATGGTATCTGTTACAGTGTTGTTGGACGCATAGAAGGATTTAAAAAAAAAAAACCCAGATGTCCAGCAGGATGGGACAGCTAAATTGATAAAAAATTCTGTGAAACAAAAACAAAGAGAACCAGCCCACAAATCTCAATCCCAGAGAACCTAGACAACAAAGAGGACCCTAAGAGGGACATACATGGATCTAATCTACATGGGAAGCAGAAAAAGATAAGATCTCCTGAGTAAATTGGGAGCATGGGGACCATGGGAGAAGGTTGAAGGGTAGGGAAGAAGAAAGGAGGGGAGCAGAGAAAAATGTATAGTTCAATAACATCAATTAAAAAAAGAAAAAAAAACAGAGAAGAAAAGAAAATGTGTGTTGAAGGATCCTTTTATAGGATTTTTATAAAGTATACATTTTTTAAAAATATTTATATATTTACTATGTATACAATATTCTGTCTGTGTGTAGGCCTGCAGGCCAGAAGAGGGCACCAGACCCCGTTTACTGATGGTTGTGAGCCATCATGTGGTTGCTGGGAAATGAACTCGGGACCTTTGGAAGAGCAGGCAATGCTCTTAACCTCTGAGCCATCTCTCCGGCCCCTAAAGTACGCATTTTATAACACACACACAGAGACAAAACGACAGAAATTGGCTTCTGAGGGGGGTTAGATGTTAAATGATTGGATGTGAAATTATTGTCAACTTACAGAATCTCCATCACTAGGGAGACAGATCTGCGAGCAAGCCTATGGGTGCTCTGATTACTTTAAGCTCATTTTAGTCGTGGGTAGGACTACTCCCTGGGCTTGGGATCCTGAGGTGCATAGAATGGAGAAAGGGAGCTGAGCTCCCGCAGGTACGTGGCGTTGCTCTTCCCTTCGGACTGCAGATGCGCGCGGGATGTGAGCATGTGCCTCGAGCTCGCCCGACTTCCCGTCAGGACAGACTGTACCTTGAACAAAAATAAACCCCTCCTTAAGTCGCCTTTGCTAGGGCATTTTATCTCAGCAACAAGGAGAAATGCTTGTTTTTTACCTTTTGATCTATTTCTGCATTTTCTAAATTGTACAACCAATACAGTTTTATGATTTTGCCTCAGTCACTGTTCTAGTGATGTGAAGAGACACCATGACCATGGCAACTCTTATAAGGAAAACATTTAGTTGGGTTTTGCTTGCAGTTCAGAGGTTGAGTCCATTACCATTGGGCTGTGAAGCATGGTGGCATGCAGGTAGACAAGGTGCTAGAGGAGTTGAGAATTCTATATCCGGACTCATAGACCAAGGAAGAAGAGACATTGGGCCTGGCATGGGCTTTCAAACCTCCACAGCCCATCCCCAGTGACCCACTTAATCCAACAAGGACACACCTCCTAATCCTTCTAATCCTTTCTGAAGTTCCACTCCCTGGTGACTAAGGTTTAAATATAGGAGCCTGTGGGGGCCATTCCTACGCAATCACCATAGGTCTGAAAAGGTTATTTATTTATTTTTTTTTTAGATAAAGAGAACCACATTTTTGTCTTCCTTTTTCTTATTCCTTTTTCAGTCCACTTTGCCCCAGATGGCACAGTACATAGAGATCCTAGGATTATCGGCTGGTCCAGATGATTACAATCCACCCCTATAAATTGCTCCTTTGTCCAGACTCCTGAAAATGTTAAGCAGGGTTAGATGGCTGCACAGGTCAACAAACAAGAAAGGTACGAGGAAGGATCAACTCTTTATCCCCCAATCTTGCCCAAGTATATAAATTTCCTGACTCTCCGCACTCCTCAGTTTCTTGGCCACCACTCACTCAGAACTGGTTTGTGGCATAAAGTGCCAAGGGAAGGGTTAAACTTGGAGAGAAGAGGGATGGATTAAAAAAGGAAGAAAAACTATCATCAATATGCCATAAAATATCCATGCTATTTCTAATTTATTCCTGTCCGTTAGAGAGAACACATCTAAAATGCTGCAAATATTCCTGGAACGTGGTATCACCCTTCCCTTTAATAATGTGCGTCTGTGACTCTCATTTGCGCTCTGTGAATTACTGTTTTATTTAATGAAAAAAAAGATAAATTGTCCTTGATTTGTATTTATTAATTTCTATGAATTTGGTATCTGACATTTATGAAAGCTTAGCCACATAATTTCTCCCTTCTTTAATTTACAACCAGAGAACTGTTTAAATATAATTTTAAACGATGCATAAAATGCTTTCTGACATATTTGTTTTCCAAATTTCCAACATGATACTTGCTGTTTCTGCTCAGTGAACAAACACTGTCTCAGAATTGTGCAGGAAGAAAAATGTCCCTTGCTTGGGCCTCCTTTATTAAGCCTTAGCTGTTGTGTTCGGTGGCGACTGAGCTCACTGGACACTGATCAGTTTCCTTGCAAGGGTGAGCTAGTTGGAGCTAATTCAATCCATGATGGGAGACCCTTTAGGTGTAACAATCTTCAATTTGAGCAGAACCCCAGAACAAACCCTAAAAACAGACACAATCCTGGCAGCATTTTGAGGGAACAGAAGTTAAACGAAAGGTGAAACCCATTTCTTAACGATAACTATTGTCTCCATGCTTATTCAGGATCGAAGAGCTTTTAAAATGAAGTAGATCCTTTCTTCATATTGGCTTCCTGAAAACGATTCTGTTTAACCTATTCTGGATTATAGTCATATTAGTTCATAACCCCTTTGAAAAACCGCATAGCTAAGACTCAAATTGTGTGACATCAACCTTCATTTTCAATGTTTGAATTTTAAAAGCAAACATGAGATTTGTGGGTGTATATTGCTTCAGAAGAAGTATCAGTCAGCTACCATGCTTTGCTATGCATGTGTGTATGTGCATGTGTGTGCATGCCTGTGTGTGTGTGTAGGTCCACGTGTGTGTGTGTGTGCATGCATGTGGAGACAGAGGACAACATTGGGTGTTATTTATTACTCAGGTACCACCTACCATTTTATTTATATTTTATTTTATTTTGAGAAAGGGTCTTTCAATGGCCTTGAGTTTGTCAACTAGGCTACAATAGCTGGCCAGCCATTGCTAGGAACTGAGTCTCTCTGTTTCTCAGAGCTGGGATTAAAGCTCATACGATCATGTCTAGTCTCTTTTCTTCTCTTTTCTTTTCTTTTCTTTTCTTTTCTTTTTCTCTTTTCTGGTTTCAGGGGAATCGAACTCAGGACCTGGTGCTCACAAGGCAGATATTGTATGACTAGGCAATTTCTCCAGATATATATCACTTCATTTTTAACTAGTAAGTTATGGAAAGAAAATAATGCCTGACTTTCTCATGAGCGATCGGTGAATAAAGAAAGCCAGGCTCAAACTGCCACCCCTTTCTGACTTCTCTTGTTGAAACAGATGTTCCCTATGACCAAACGACGACATCCTCTGATCAGGAAGTAAAGACTTGCTTGTGGACTTACGACAGACGTCCATGCCAGAGCTCCGAAAGCCGTCTGGGCAAGCAGGCTCTTATGGAAGCATTTTTATGCTGAAATTTGGCTGGAAATTCCCATTTTAATGTGTTCTAAGAACTTTCACCCAAACATGATTTCATTATTTATGATGATTTTAAGGAGAACTTTCTTCCTAATTGGGGATTTCAGATGCATGCCTCATGACAGTATGGTGCTACCTGCCCCTTTAAGCGGATGATGGACTTGCTGACGTCAGCAGCTAAGGACGAAGGTCTGTGAGACCGGCTGACAGGACACTAATTCCCAGCTTCGTGGCTGTTGCCTGCTTAGGGAGCTCGTCAGTGAGTTATGATTGAGAAGGGCTGGAGCTGACAGGGGCCGATGTGGGGAGAGTCACCAACTCTGAAAATGCTACAGGAGTTCTCAGACTGACCCATCTGACAGAGAGCTAATTAGGAAGCATCTATTTTGATACTAAACCACACAAATCTGAGCCCAGCCAGCAAAGGCAAATCTATAGGAGCCGAGGAGACATCCCCCCTCCAGCTGGCAGTAGGCGCAAACTAAGCATGTTCCCAGGCTTTACTCAATAGCCAGGAAGGAGTCCTCATCACAGACAGGACAGCTCCTCCTGTGGCGGAGGACGGATTTAAGAGGGATCAACATTGTTGCTAGAACCTAGACACTTCCTTTGTCATTTGTGAAAGACAGTAACAGAGCTGACCAGGTTGTCCTGAGAACATGGGATGCCAATCACTTTGTCCTGAGAACACTGAACCTTGGTTTTCCCATTCAGGTTCTGATAAAAATAGCCCCACAGACAAGCATTCCAGAGAGCAGGCGAAGGAGGCTGAGGAATCCAGACAGGGACAGGGAGGCATCACAGTAGGTGGAGAGGAAGTTTCTATACAGCTGAAAGATTAGGTTCCCAGACTCTGACCAGACCCTAAAGGCTTTCAGGGCAAGAATGTGTTAAAGAGATGGGCATCATACAGTGACAGAGAGATTGCTTAGCATATGCGAGGCCCCGGGTTCTATTTCCAGTGAAAAAAGATTAACTTTACACTCTAGGTGTGCCCCATGGTGTCTGACTACCCCCTTCCTCCAATGTTTGTAAAACAAGACAACGATAGCTCTCCCCTGAGATTAAAACAATAATGATCTGGGAGGGTGGGGGCTCAGTGGGCAAAGGGCTTATTATATAAGCATGAGGACCTCAGTTCAGATTGACAGCATCCGTGGAAGATGCAGGCCACAGCAGCATGTGCTTGTAACTCCAACCTTAGGGAGGCGGAGACAAGATGATCCCCGGAGCTCACTGGCAGTCAGTCTAGTTCAATCAGGGAGCCCCAGTTCAGCGAGCAGCTCTGTCCCAGAAAGGTGAAGAAATGATTGAGAAAGGCAGCTAGTGCTGATCTCTGGCCTCTGTACCACACACACACACACACACCCTAGATACACACATATACATACATACAAATACACACATACATATACACACACATATATGTACACACATACATATACATACACAAATATACACACATGTATATACACATATATACACACATACATACATATATATAATACACACACCCCTAGACACACACATACACACATATACATACATGCAACCACACAAATATATGTACACATACATACACATATATTCATGTGTACATACACATATGTACGCACATGCATATACACACATATGCATACACATATATGCACGCACATGCATATACATGCAAGTATATGTACACATACATACACGTGTGTACATGCATACATATACACAAACATACACATATATAATACACATACCCCTAGACACATACACACATATGTACATGCACATATGTACACATATACATATGCACACATACATACACATATATATACACACACACAATAACATTTGGTTATTTGTCAAACATGAGAAGAAACAGACTTCTGTGAGTCGTCTTTCTCTGTGGGATTACAGTTGTCTACGCAATGGCACAGAAATATTTTGGGGAGGGTAACGACAGGCACCTGCATGTGGACTCTGAGTTTGTCACCCCTGCAGGACTTGTTCCTCGGGCTCTATGCGCAGTGCTGCCGCCGCCATGTGAAGTCTCACCATGCAGCCTGCCTGGCAGGCTGTGAATGAGTCATGTCCACTCCCTCTTCAGCCTTGGCATCTCTAGCTCTCTCTGAGTGAAACAGGGCAGAGGAGAAAGAGGTGTTTTGCAAACACTTGCCCAAAGTTGGTACGCATTTTATCCTTGATGATCTATCTGCAGAACAGGGGACAGGCCAGCGAGTCACCGAGGGTGTCTGAGAGATAGCTACAGGTTTATTTCGCACACCTACTCTTGAGCCAAGCAAAAATCCTAGTCGGGGCCGTGGTGGGAGGGTGAAACCGGGTGACTGCAAGGCTGGAGGGTCTGGGCTGTGGACAGCCTTCAGCTTGCCTGCCGAGCAGTTGGGAGGCCATGAGCAACACACGTACAGCATGCAGTTCATACTTCTCTTGTAGAGAGCTTCCTACACACCATAACCGTGGTGGGGATTAACGCCCCCATCGACAAGGCTCCTAGCCCGATGCCAGACATCTCCATCTGTAGTTGCTACTCGCCTTCTCCTCAACTTATTTTGGGTACCGATCCCAGCAGCCTTAGAGACAAGGTCCCAGGGCGGTGACCTTACGTGAGCGGTGCCGGGGTAGTGGGAAGGAAGCCAGCGGGATGTGCCGGAAGGTACACCAGTATGGGCAGTGGTGCTCACCCTGAAGCGGACTGTCGGGACACAGAGGTGAAAGGTGGTCCCGTCTAAGGGAGAGCAGTGTGATGTATTCACACACATATTCCCGAGAATGATCAGACAAAGGTCACCAGATGGGAGCAGAAGAACTGACAGGGAATTTCACCCGCAGTGTTCTACATAGGGAGAGCTCCCAGGTCCCATGGGCAGACCGGGGCGGGGATGTCGGGGAGGGCACAGTGGAAGTCAGCCTTAAGCATGCCGACACGTCCCAGGAAACTGAGCGGGACAATGGCAGACACCCCAGGGAAAATGGAGACATCCAGAACCTAGTGGTAACTTCCATCAAGAAGCTACACTGTGGAGGTAAGGTAAAGCAGTGGGAACTTCAAAGGCAAAGGCTGTGATGCCGAGATGTCTGCAGCTGGCAGGAGAATCAGCACTTGAATCTCCGCAGGGCGGTGCTTGATACATTGGGGCCTCTTCCGCCTGGTCCTGCATCTGACCTGTGTATACAACAGCATCCTTAGATTGATGTTGTTGAAAACACTTGAAGAATCTGAGCTAAACCCCCCAGGGTTTACGAGCGGTGATGCGAAATCCTATCGAGGATGCTCGGCTCTGTGAGGGAGCAGATTACTATGTAGATGTGTACTCCAAAGGTGCACCTCTCTGGGAAGATGGGCGGGCTAGGAATGAGTTGTCTAGCACAGCAAAGCGGTGCTGTCCTTTAGCCTCAAAACTCAGGTACCGAAGGCAGGAGGATCTCAAATTAGAAGCCAGAGCAACTTTACTTTGAAAACAAAAGCCCTTCTTCCTTCCTTGAGATAGCCTTAAGGAATAATTCAATGAAAGGGATGGCCTTCCTGGAGGGTTGGTCCCCAAGTCTCCCAGTAGCATCACCAAGGGCGGATGCCAGCACTGTCTCCTGTGGCTTCCAGATAGTCAAGGCACACCCTGGGCGGGGAAGAGGATGTCCCTCCTTCAAATCTTGAGCTGCCTTTGGGGTAGTTGTGTGTTCTTGGGCAGATATTGAGCCTCTTTGGGCTGGGGGGGGGAGTTTCTTGACCGTGTTTTACAGACTTGTGATTCTCTACTTGGTAATACACAGGAGAAGCTCAGAGCAGCTAAGCATTACCTTTACCCCTGCCATTAAGAGCCCCCTTTCAAGTTGACAGTCATCCCTTAGGCACGCTAATAGCCTCCAGCAGGTTTTACTCTGTTTGGGGAACCACTTTGGCTTATTAAGAGGTCTCTTTGCAAGTTCTACTTGTAGGACATAGTATCTACAGTGTACAATACAGCTTTGTGTGCTTAAGATTCACAAAGAGAGTCATTTAAAAAGTTATTCTGGGGGGGGGGGTGCACTCATAACACAGCATGTCTATGCGAGTCAGAGAACAGCTTCTCTGGATTCTGATCTCTTCCACCTTAGTTTTGAGCTGGGGGGGGAGATCTCTCTTGTTATGTCTGCCGCTGTGACTGACATGATTCTCCTGTCTCTGCCTCCTGTCTCCTGTAGGACGGCTGGGCTTGGATTAGGGACACAAGCTGGGACACCTGCCTTTTTATGTGGAGTCTGGGGATCTAATTTAGGTCATCAGGGGGGTGTGGCACATTCTCTTACCCCCTGAACCAACCTCACTTTCTGGGAGTAACTCTTACATTCATGTTCATACTAAGTAAACCGCCATCACAATAATAATAACAATAAGGGAGGCAGTGGGAAGTTCTGAGAGGTGATTTGGTTTCCGGGTGTAACTCATCCCAAAGTCCACCCAGATGTGCGTGATGAACATGAGCATCTTTTTCTATGCCATTTTCAAATGCTGCACAATCAAGAACGTCTTCAAGTGTTTGTCCTAGGACACAGTCTGGAATTCTGCCAAGTTTATCTGGATTCCAACTTGGGGGGAAAAACAACAAGTCGCAGCCCCTGTTGATGGAGCCCTGCTAAGTGAAGTTATGCTCCTGGAGGGAACCCAAGATCCTCAACTGCTTAGGACAATAGGGCTCCTCGGAGAACAGATGTCATGTGTGTCAGCATGGAAGGTGCACACTGACAACACGGACCCGTCAGAGCACCTCCAAACCATAAGAGTGCTGGGAAGGCTAGGGAGTGGAAAGGACTCCTTGAAAAGGGGGTTCGAAGCATCATGGACCCTGTGAAGAAGAGCGAGGGGCAAGAATGGTGGGCCCAGGGTTGAGGGGCTTCTGTCCTCAAAGGCATTGCTAATTAACTGGCCACAGAGATGCTGCTCTGTTCCTAACAGCTACGTCAGGGGACTGACAGAGGTGTTTGGCAACAGAGGAACAGATAGAGAAACTGTGGCAAAGGCCCACATGGAATGGTCTTCAGCCTTTAAGAAGAACGTAGTCGTGGCGTTGGCAGGAAAGCAGATGCAACTGAAGATTAGCACAGAAGCAATACACGCCGGTCTCAGAAAGACACAGCGCATGTGTCTCCTCACCTGTCCTTCCTAAATTTTATATAGATATGTAAAGCCATGCACATATATGTGGCATGAAGATAGAAGTAACTCAGTATAGGGGAACAGAGAGACTCACGGAAAGAGAAATAGTAGGGCAGGAGAGAAGGTGTGTGGGGTGCTTGTTCAATACCCAGTGTATAGATGTATGAAAATGTTCTTAATTAACCCAGTACCACATACAGTGAATATATACAATGAAAATTCAAAAGATAAGGGGCATTGCTAATCGGCTGTGTGACCCTAGGAGGTCTGTCCAGCCTCCCTAGACTAACAGAGACCTCTTCATCAATGGAAAGCCTAGACTCGTCCCAAACCTTACACAGTGCACCTACATATTGCAAGAGAAATTACTCTTTCAGTCGGAAAAACAAGAATTCCAGCACTCCTGAAAACATCAGCCTCTGGCAAGTAATCTTCATAGACAGACGCGACACCACTGAGTCTTCAGTCATTATCCACTCAGAGAAGGCGGATGAGCCAGTGTCCCTGTATCGCCGTAGGCTGGTTTGCTTCTATTCCACACGTTTACTTCAGAAGACCATGGCCCCATACCCTGAAGACACTCAAGATATGTGTAGATGGGAAGTCACAGATAGGTTAGTCACAGGAGGACCAGGACTGCACCCTGCAGCAAGAGCTGTGAAGCTAAGGTGACCATAGGAAAATCTGGGGTGGATTGGAGGCAAGGAATGGAGTGTTTAAGTGAGCCTGGGAGGAGAGCCGGTCAACAGTGGGGATAGATACTTCCTACGTTGTGCTATGGGTCAGGGGGAGAGGTAAATATAGCACATTAGGGCCAGGAGGATGTTTTTCACAAGTGAGAGAATAACACATATCAGCACTAAGAATTGCTGAATAGGTGTCTGGAGATATGGCTCAGCAATTAAGAGCAGAGGTTGCTCTTCCAGAGGACCCGGGTTCAACTCCTGGCACCTGCATGGCAACTCACACCTGTCAGTAGCTCCAGTTTCAGGTGTTCTGACACCATCACACAGACATGCATGCAGACAAAACACCAACAAACATAAATAAAAGTAAATTTAAAAAAAAAAGAATTGTCTAGTCAACAAAGAACTCGGGCCAGCAGGTACAGTTAAAATTTGTATAAAGCTCCGATGCAGCCAAGAAAGGGCCGAGAGATCATGTCTGATGCCAGGGAGTGGCTTCAGTGATGGATTCAGGCTGGACAGGGACTAAAGAGAAGTGTCGAGGGACCAGAACAGAAGGAGGTGGGAAGACCGTAGGCCGCAACTTCAAGTCTACTGCAGTTGTGCTGAGATACCAACGGGAACAAGCTGCAATGGTGAGAAGTTACAGGAAGAGAAGAGGATGCCACAAAGGGGGCCAAAATAATTCATGACGGACAGGTCAAAGGTAGGAAGACTCTACACATGAACAACAGAGACTGGGCGGGAGAGGGGGGAGACTCTGGAAAAAGTAGATGAGGAACAGCCAGGCCACTGGCTGTATCGCAGAGAATAACTTGTTAGTAAAATCACGAGACTAATAAGAGGGCCAGTGAAGAAAGCAAAATCAGCAAACTCTTCAGAAAGTAGAAGTAGTGGCTGGACCTAGGAGTGGTAGAATTTGGTAAGCAAAAGGTCACATGAGGAGAGGAAGAAGAAAGCAAGTGTGGGCTCTGAGCACCAGTGTGGGGCTGGAAGGGCACTTTGTCCACCTTCGGGCTCTGAGGGTTAAGAATAAATAATTAGCAGATCACCCGAGAGGGCTCCCCCATGGGGGACTAGCACATGTATGTTCTCCAGAGGTGTCCGGCCGAGAGGGAGTCAAGAGTTAGCCATGACTATTATCATTGGTCAGAGAAAAGTCGAGGGGTGGGGGTCATCTTTGGAGATTTGAAAGCATAAGGCAGGGATTGGTGAACTAGTGTGGGGTCATGTGTTTTTGGAAAGTGTGGGGGACTTGCAGCCATGTTAATGAATTAATTACTTATTGCAGGCCTGTTAGAGGGTTATTACAGTTCTGTACATGGACCACCATACATGAAGGACAGAGGACAGTCTCAGGATCAGTCCTCAGGTGCCTTTCATATTTTGTTTGAGACAGGGTTTCCTCGCCGGCTTGGAATTTTACCACATGCACAAGCTAGCTGGCCATCGAATTGCTAGGGATCCACTTGTACCCAGCTTCCATCTTGTCACCCCTGAGGTTGCAGGCTCAGGTCACGACACTATGCATGTCATGTGCGTCTCCAGATGTGGACCCAGGTCCCCACGCTTGTGAGACACTTCCCAAATCCCTAACAACTTTTTTCTCGTCCACATAGTTATTCTTGCCCCTCTTCTTGCTTGTGCCTCCGTCATTCCGTCACCCCCATCTCCACTCGGACTGAGCATCTCCTAAAGCCTGGCTAGAGGCACGATGTGGGTTCTGCCATGAACAGGAGGAGCAGGCACCCAGGAGAGGTTGAAGGAGTCTTGAGGAGGCCGTGTGTAGGGTGTTCTCTCTTCCTTGAGTCCCCCACCCCCAGTGAGGATGGTGGAGGCACAGCTCCACCTTGCAGACCAAGACTGTGGTGACAGTGAGCTCTGGCCCCTATAGAGGTACCTACAATGAAGATGCTCTAAAGATGGGTCTTTTAACTGTCCACCTTCCATCTTCTCCGGGGCTCCCTCCTGCCTAGCTCAATGCACAGTCAGACGTCAGAGTTTATAGGTCAGGTAGGCTCTAGGGGTCACCCTTAGGACCAGTGTGGGCATGCACATTTATTTGCGCAGCTATTTTTGTTCCGGGTGATTAGGTGCCACAGGGATCATGTGGCCCACAAAGTCCACAGTCCATTGCAGAAAATGCCAGCCAAGTCATGGAGGATTGACTTAATGATGACTAAGGGTGAGTCTCCGAGGTCACCAGGAAGATGTGTTAGGAGACAGCAAGAAGTGAGGGATGGGGAACAGACCAAACATTATAAAACCCAGGTGGGATGAGAGCCTAGCAGCGGGAGGAGACCCGGGACTTGCGGTTTGCTTCTGGGACTGATGAGTAATGAATGACCTTGAACCCAATAGTTCCAAGGTAGACGATGGCAAGCTCTTTGGAGTTTGGCATAACGTTTGGAGTGAAGCTTGTCATGATCCTGTCTGATGGTCACCTGAGGGTGGTGGGAGGCTTGCTCTCAGAACATAAGCTCTTCACCTTTGTGGACGGCTGTGCAGGCCCACAGTGGACCTGATACTCTCTGGTTAGATCACGTCATTGCATAATGTAGCCTTACGGCACAGTACTTAAATTGCAAGATTTCCTCTTCCTAGGCTGAGAACAGTCTGTCAGATTCACCCTTTCCAATTTACTACTGATGCTTCCTTCAATGGGAGGGCCTTTGTAGGCTGCGCTTCAGCCACATCAGCTCCATTCTGCTTCGCAACCAAGGATGCTAAGCACGCAGTCTGTGAACAACTTTAAAAAGTTAAATGAAATACCTACAGGCAGACACTAAAGCGGTTTGTCTTATTTCAAGATGTTCTTCCTCGGTGTCTAGAGGTTTGTCATTCAACTCAGACCCTGGACACATAAGTATAATCAGATCTCAGAAGAAATTGTGACACACAAAGCTGCTGTTGTTACTGGTTTTTTTTTTTTGTTTGTTTGTTTGTTCGTTTTGTCCTTTGTGATGGTAAGAAAATAAGATAAAAGGCCTTTAAACAAAGCAGATCAGCTCTGAAGCGGTGACTCTGGAAACAGTTAGGAGTCTGGCCACAGTCTTGCTTGAGGACCTGAACTTCCAGAGTGCCTCATTCGCCAGGTGGCATTTCCTCTGTGGTCAGAACCCCTTCAAGGATGAGTTCATAGCTTTTTGATTTCTCAGTGAATCCCTTCTAATGCATGAGTCACTGGGCCGGGACATGGCAGAGCCGGTAGTGGTCGGTGTTCATGACCCGCTGTCCCACGTCTATTTGGATCATCTCTGTCCTGCAATTTTTATCAGCTAGTAATCGGGTAACTTGCAGCCACCCATCCATTAATTATTAGCAGAAAGGACGTGGAGGTCGGAAGTCTAGAAGACACGGTCCCTGTCCTCGTTTTCAAAATGGAGTGAGGATGGTTTGGAAAGAGAAGGCTTCCTAGGGAACTAGACAAGGTCCTGTAAGTGCTGACTCAGCGGATGTTTGGAGAGCGGACCCTTGGAGAGGAGGGCGGCAAGCACTGGAGTCCCCGGGGTGGGAGGGAGTATGGGGGCAGGGACGGAGGACTAGCGCTGAGTCTAACGACTTCCTCTCTTGATAAGGTTCCTAGACCAGTGGATCAAGGGAAGAATGTGAGTCAAGTGGCTTAAGAGCCTTTCGAGTCTTTTGCGTTAGTCTTGTGGACTTACGGGAAGATGAATGAAACAAGACCGTGTTGATCCTCAGCCATTTCCTCACCAGCCTCTTTCTCTCTGTACATGTGTGTGCACGTGTGTTCATGTCTGGGGTGCACGTGCGTTTCAGGAGCGCTGTGTGTGTATGCGTGTGGAGGTCAGAGACAATGCGTGTTTGGTTCTTTGAGGTGGTGGGCACCCTGTTTTTGAGACAGGGCTTCTCATTGGTCTGGAGCCTGCTAAGTAGGCGTGGGCTGGCTGGCAAGCCCCTTCGCTGTCTTTGCTTCTCCAGGGAGGGGATGACTAACTCTTGTTGGCTTTATAGAAAACAGAAGTCCTCTTGCTCAGAAGGCAAGTACTTTACCAGCCGAGTGATCGCTTCGGCTCCTCTCTCTCCCTCCATCCCTCCTTCCCTCTTTCTCTCTCCTCATCCCTTAAAAAAATCATGTATTATGTGTGTGTGTACCTGCACACAGGCACAAACACGAGCCATCCCAGCTCTCATGGAGACAGCCCTCTATGGAACCAATGAGATAAAAACTGGGGAAGACACACAGCGAAATGACTCTGCAGAGGGGACTCACCAAAAATATTGATTAGTGGATAGATGTAGGCTCAGAAAAAAAGACTCTAGTAGTTTGTGTGGTCGACTTGGCTCTGCTCTTCCCCGTAGCTTTATCAGCATTTTGGGTGGCAAAGAAAATAATCTCAAATTTGGGTAAGGATTAATTTGTATCTTTTGTTAAATAACACATAAACTCATTCTCAAAGGGTGTAAGTAGTCAATCATTCAAAACTGTATGAAAGTCAATCATAAAGCAGGATAAAGTATTTATAGATAGATCTGGGTGGGGGGAATGACAATGTTCCAGCTTGTTATAAAAAGAAAAAAAGAGCACAGTTTAAAGAGAAAATACTGACAAACAACAGGATTGAGTAAGATATCTGTACAAAATAGCATCACAATCATTAAAAAGTTAAAAAAAATGGACTGTGAAAAAGATTTTAATAAAACATAACAGAATAACGTTATATAACATAATGTATATAAAAAAGCAACAAACTGAAACCTCAAAACTACAAACAAACAAACAAAACTGGGTTTAGTCTTTGAGAAGAAACACAGAGAAAGGAGGGCTCAGTGCACACAGGTTCATTCCATGGGTCACTGAGAATTTTTTTTTTTTCAGAAACAAGGTTCTCTGTGTAGCTTTTTTGGGCCCTGTCCTGGAGCTCGATCTGTAGACCAGGCTACAGATCTGTGAGTCTTGAACTCACAGAGATCCGCCTGCCTCTGCTTCCCGAGTGCTGCTATTAAAGGCTTGCGCCACTACTGCCCGGCCAGTGAGTGTGTTGAAGAGTCCAAGGGATTCCCTCCAACTGAAGGTCTCCACATCAGAGGGCTCCCGGCAGAGCATAGCACCAGCAAAGGAGCAGCCCCTTTCCAGGGTCTGTGCCTTCTCCAGCTCTCCGTATTTACCTTCTAATCCCCTGCTGATTCTTCTTCCCAGACTGGAAACTTCTTGAGGGTTAGAGCCGTTGTGTGCACCTTTACCTCTTGAGAATATAGGATTGGGCATCTCTTCGTTACAAAACAAGTACCAGTCACAGCCTCCATCTTAGGGGCCATGAGGGAGCAGAGCAAACTGAAGAAGGAGTGGAAAACAATACTCCCTACGCCTCCATCTGAGGGTAAGATGGGACTTACAGCATCAAGGGAAACGGCCTCAGTCCCAACATCTACCTGTAGGGAGAGTGAAGAGGTCTCACCAGAACTTGTCTGTTCCCAGTCAGACCCCCCCTCCCCGCCCTCCCGTGACCCCACTCCATTACCTGCAAACACTGACAACCTAGTCAGCAGTCTCTGCCTTGAGGACACCGAGAATCCCACAGTGATCTTTATTTAGGTGAAAGTCACCCTGTAGTGAGCACAGGATGCCTGGGCCAGTTTTTATACCCAGAAGTCTTACTCACTTGGGTACTGAGGTTGCCCCTGGTCTTTGATGCCCCGATATGTTGAGAGGGTCAATTGTCCTATGGTATGTGGTTGGAGTCGTCCAGTTGGGGGATGAGACAGGAGTCAGTCCAGGAAGAGAACGAACTCCAGAAAAAAAATGCATGTTGAGTTACCCTTGCTGGGTCACCATGCACGGTCTGCATCCCCTATTCCAGGACTCCCCTAGCAGGCAGCCCTCTCTTTCATGTTGCCTTGCAGGCCAGGGTCCCTGATACCACTCTCTCCTCATCTCTTAGGTGACAATAGCTGAATAGCTGCTATCTGCTGTTAGCCTCTGGTTGCTACACTACCCTGACTTTTGTCTACACATACAATAATCTTTAATTTTATCTTCCAATTTTATGACTTCATCGGTTTGCTGAGGGGAACTTGGCTGACGCTGAGGGTAATTTGAATAGTTGTTGAATGAATGAATGAATGATTCTAGGAAAATTAATTATAAAGATACCCTCTGTATTAATCACTTTTCTCATCACGGTGATAAAATACTTGACAGAAACACTTGAGGAAAGGCAGGATTGTTTTGATTCATAATCTAACAAGGCCTCAGAAAACCATGGCAAGGAGTTGTGGTGGGGCAGCCCCATGATGGTGGGAGCATGTGCTGGTGGTTTCTTACATGTACTTGGTGGATCATGAAGAGGAACGCACCCAGAAGCAATAATGTACTCCCAAGGGCCTATCTCCAGGCCCTTGTCTAGTGAGGGCCATACCTTCTAAAGATTTTAGAATCTCCTAGAACAGGGCTCCCCACTGAGAATCAACTGTCTAAACACATGAACCTGTGAGGACCATTTAAAGCTCAAATCAGAACATTTCCCTTCTGGCCCCCACACTCTCACAGCCTCCTCACACTGCAAACTGTGCACAGTCTAACCTCAAAAATTTCTATAATTTTAATAGCCCCAGCAGAGTTCAAAAGATCTAAAGTCCAGGGGCTGGAGAGGTGCTCATCAGTTAAGAGTGCTTGCTCTTGCAGAGGACCTGGCTCAGTTCCCAGCATCCATATTGTGGCTCACAACCATCTGTAACTCCAGTTCCGAGGGATCTGGCATTCTCTTCTTACCTCTGTAGGCATCGGGTATGCATGTGGTACACACACTTTCAGCAAAACAGTCATTCAAATAAAATAAATAAGAGAAAAGAAGAAAAGCACCTACATACAAAGTTTTTTGGAGACTCAAGACTAAATCTTAGCTATGATTCCCTTTTTTTTTAAGTTACACCCTTCTAGTATATAATGGTACCAAAAAACATCTCCATTATAAAAAGGAGAAATGGAGACACATCAAGGAGAAATTGAACCTATGCAAACCACAACCCAGAAGGAAAATGTTAGTGGTTTAAGCTCCATGTTCAGCATCTGTCCCATCATCTGAGATTCAGCCACCTCCGGCAGCACTACCCTCCTGCCTGCAGCACACAGGCTCTCTTTTAGGCTAATTCCACTTGGTGCCTATAGTTTTCTTTGGCAAATGTCCGACGTTGCTATCATTTCCAACATCCTAGGAGTCTTTATGGTAACCTGGATTTTACCTTCACAGCTTCATGCACCATTTTCTCAGACGCTCCATGCGGGAAGTCCAGTCCTGCTCCATATCACTTGGCCTCCTTGGATTATTTGGAACATTAGTGCAAGCATCAGTGACCCCAGAAGTCTTGCATTTTTCATGGCTGCTAACCCAGCATATTATGTGTGGCATTAAGTTCTGCTGCCAGCTTCGGATACAACCTGAACTCTGTTTACCATGGCTACAGTGGTCTCTGAATTGTGGGAAGTGGGGAAACACTTCTGTAAGTGGCTCTTTTGCAGCAGAGAAATCCAATGGAACTCACTCTCTGTCTCTCCGTCTCTCTCTCCCTCCCTTCCTCCCCCCCTCCCTCCATCCCCCCCTCTCCCTCCCCCCCTCTGTGTGTGTGTGTGTGTGTGTGTGTGTGTGTGTGTGTGTGCTCTTCTCAGGCAATCTCCTTCCCAATGAAAGCCTTTCTAATGCATTTCTATCTTTGGCCTTGAAGCCTTTGATGGGTGTGCACTACCCTCAAAGCAACTCTGCTATTATCCAGCATAAAGTTTGTGATTACTCCTTAATGGTGCCACTCTCTTTAACAGTTATAGCCACCTTGCCTTCATACATAGTGTCTAAAACTTTACAAATATGAAGATCCTTTTCTTACCAAACTGCATCTTATTGCCTTTCTGCTCTGTTTTGCTTTGCTTTGGTTTGGTTTTTTAATTGCTCTTCTCACTGTAAACCTGGCAAAAGGCAGCCAGTAATAACCATGCCACACCCAGAATGGTATCCTCTTTTGAAATTTGCCCCGTCAAAAAAATTAGTGTGTGATTTTTTTTTTAAATTTAGCCTCATTCACCTACAAAATATAGCTGGGTTTTTCACCAGAAGATAATAGGAATGATTTCTAGCCTAGTTCTCAAAGAACTGTTCCAAGCTAAACCCTCATGAACACAGTCTTTAGGGTCTGCACTTCTAGTGACATTCTGGTTTTATAAACTCATACTTGAATGATCCATTAAGGTCTATTTATAGCATTCTGCTACTTTTCTAGTCTGCATTTCCAGACTCCCCCCCAATCTTCTTGCAGACAAGTTCCAAAGGCCTAGGAACCACTTAATCAGGAACAGCACAGAAATTGCCACGCTTCTCAGTACAAATCTTCGGTATTAGTTATTTTTCTCATCCCTATGGCAAGACACCCCACAGAAGTGATTGGAAGGAGGACAGGTTTACTTTGAACAATGGCTCAATCAGAGGGCACAGCTCATGATGACGAGAAAGATGTAGTAGGAGGCCACAGCACCCATAGCGATCAGAGTGTGAATGAAGCTGCAGGGTCTCACATCTTTGCATACAAGGAAGCAGAGTAAGTACCGGAAGCAACAAGGGACAATATGTCTCCAAGAACTCTGCTCCAGTGACTAGCTTCTTCCAGCTAGATGCCACCTCCCAAAAGAGTGCCACCAGAAGGGAACCAAGAGTTCAAAGACATGAGGTCAGTGGAAACGGGCAGCTGTGGGAGAGCGGGATTTCCCCACGTGGGCAGCCTCACTGTGGCATCTTAGGAGAAGTGAGCTGTTGCCCATCAATAAGACAGAGGCTACATAGAAGGCCGTGTGTGTAGGCAGCGGGAGGTGGCCTCTACTGGGCTGAGTTGGAAGCAGACATTAGATGAGTCACAGAGAAAGACGTGTCGAGTTGTGGCAATTCACATGATACCTGTGAGATGGTCCAAGAACCAGATTAAAGGATGTGAGTAACATAAGACTAGGTCTGGGCCGGAGAAGCATGGCCCAGTCACCTATCCTTTCCACACGTCTGCTACCCTGCCCAATTGTTCCTATGGATCCAATAAACACTGGCAGCAACAGTTACCAAAGAAATGAGGTGAGAGGGACCGTGGCTGTCTGAACCCTGCAAAGTCAGCAACGCTATTCAGCCGAAGTTAAACTACTATTCTCTTGGACTTTGGTGACATTATGAATACCAGTCTGTCAGAGAGCTCCATCATAAAGTGGAGCATTTCAAATAAAATGTCACATCCTGTGACTCTGGAATCTCATTTCAAACTGCTCATCCTAAAGAGAGTTTATAAAGGTAAATTTCCAACGCATGAATAGCCCAGGTTGAACAAGTAAAATGTATAAAATGCAAGCATGTATGTACAGAGAGTAACTATGTGAAAACGGACATGCATGTGGGCAGAAGTGAGGTCATTATATTCATGGGAATACAGTGAGAAGAATCAAAATGGAAATCATGTTTTCCTAAAAGTCTTAATATCACTGTAACAGATTTGCGATCAAACATAAAAAAAACTCTTTAAGCCTTTGAAATGACATAGCACCAGGATGGGCCAAATTCCCTCGCAGTTCAGAGTCCCCCATTCTGCCAATGGTTTTCCTGTGCTATAAACATCCCGTGCAAATTCCTTCCCACGGACTTGATGCAATCCCATGCCTGAGCCTCTTCTTCCAAGTGTCTCCTCTACATAATGCAGAGATGTTTGCTCCTGAGAACTTTGCATAGGAACAGCTGCTTCTCTACATCTGTTAATTTTGGTTCCCATGTTGTTGTTGTTTCTTTGTTTTTCATGGCATGGTCCACTCTCTACCATATACTGGATATTTTGTGTTCACCCAAAGTACACAGGTTGACGCCCCATGCAATGTCTTTGGATGATGAGGACTTGGGTGGAACTTGACAGAGTTAGTGACCTTAACAAAGAACCCACGAGGATCTCCCATCCCTTCTGTCTTAGCCATTCAAGGATATAACAAAAAGAGAGCCATCTACAAACCAGGAAGCAGGTTCTCACAATATCCCGAATCTGCCAGCACCTCCATTTTGGATTTCCCAGTCTCCATAATTGTAATAAAAAGTTTCTATTACTTACAAACCACCAAGACTGGAGCATTTTGTTTTAGCAACCCACACTAAACAAGCTGTTGTTTGAGATCATGATTTATACACCGTTTTTTTTTTGTTTTGTTTTGTTTTTGTTTTTGGCTTTTCCCTCCCCTGAAATGTTTGTTTCATGAGAATGAGCACTATTTGGAAATCCCATACCATCTAGATTAGTACCAGGTATATACTTGGTACGGATGACTATTCATTTAATGAGTGAAATGACAATAGAATCGTCTAGCTGGGTGTGGTGACACATGTCTGTGACCACAGTACTTGGTAGGCAGAGATGGGACAAAGAAAAGTGTGTTTGAGGGAAGTCTGGGCTACATGAGACCTTGTCTCAAAACAGCAAACAAGCAGAATGATTGGCAGGAACAAACATAAAAGACCTTGGACTAAAATTACTATGAAAAAATTTGACAGAATAAACCTGAGGGGTGACTCAATGTTGACCAGTCAATCATACAAATGGAAAGTTACATAGACCTTACTTATAGGAAATTAATCTTAAAGTGAAAAACTTGTAGCTGAGATAAACTGTGAATGCAGTAAAACATTAGACTACAAAAAGAGTCGAAACAATCTTGATGGCGACAAAAGCTCTTGCCTGGAGGATAGATGAAATAGTTCTTTTCCCCCTAAAATACATTACTAAGAGCCAGATTTGGCTTCCAACCTTAAACAAGTCAAAACGCTATGTGAAAATGGTAAACTCTTTGGGGGGACTAGACTATCAGCAACATACAGAAGCAGTCACTGAGGGATGATTAACGGGCAATGTGGTCTCACCATCATCCAGTGTGGAACCACAGGGGAAGGGGGTGAACCCAGGCAATCTCTCTAAGACATAGGCCTGAGTCAAGGCAATGGGCTTAGGAGTTGAGCAAAGTCTCAGTCAGAAGGTAGCGTTGGCTAGGAAGAACAACAGAGCAAAGAAAGCTGCTCAGGCACAAAATCCAGTGAGCTTTCCAGGACCCCAGTGACTCACCAGCTCAATACTGACTGGTTGTCTGTGTGAGGACATCATCAGGATTAGAGAAAGAGCCATGCAAATAGAGTGCGAATCACAATTTGTGGGAACCTTATGAGGTTAGGGACAGTTTCTGTTCTCGCCAATAAAGAATGAAAACCTTTTCATAACACGCTGAGCAGTGAGTAGGTAGAGACCTCGAGGGTGCTGCTTCAATGTGGGGGCAAACTTAGCCTAAAGATGCCATGGAGTTTTTTTTAAGCAATCTGAAAAACAACCCATGAAAATACAAAACTACGAGGGAGTAGGTAGGAACCAGATACCTCTGCGGGCCCAGGTGTGAGTCTGGGACCTCCAAGGGAGAAGGCAGGAATCAGATACGTCTGCAGGTCCGGGTGCAAGTCTGGGACTTCCAAGAAAGTAGACTGGAGCCAGAGACCTTTGCAGAACTGGGTACAAGTCAGGGACCTCTGTGGGAGGGGGCCCAGACCAGGGCCATTTACGGAAACAGGACTGAGCCACTAACCTAGGCCAGAGGAGGCCTGAGACAGTGAACTCCACAGGAGCAGGTACAAGGGATCAACCACTGAGGGTGTAGGGCAGAACCACAGACCTCTGTAGGTTTGGGCACTAGTCTGGGAACTCCAAAGGAGTAGGCCTGAGCCAGGACCTCTGCCAGAGCAGGCCCAAGGCAGCAACCTCAGCAGAAAGAGCCCCAAGCAAGCTATCTCCATGGGAACAGGCTCAAACAAACCCTGGTATCACAGAGTGACCTCCAGGAACATGGAGTGACCAATGGGGTGACTGGAACACTGGACCTGACTGCACCATGAGGAGCAACCATCTGAGCCTTGGATCCACTGGAACCTGGAAGATGGATCACCAGAGTCACAGACAGCCCCAACTACACCAATCAGAGGAAAAGGTGGGTAGACAGGGTAAGAATACAGACAGAACCATAAAGAGCAATACAGCATCAGTTTAAAAAAAAAAAGCAAGACTTGAACAAATAAATATAGAAGCAGAAGAAAATTGTAGGTACCAAGATCTTTTTCCCTTCTTCCTGGCGATTCACAGGGCCGTGTGACCTCCGGCTCCCTGGAGATTCTGTACTAGCACTGGCTTGAGGGGATAGCTTAGGAAGAACCTGGCTCTCTTTGTTATGGTGATTCCACCTGTATTCAAGGTTCTTCAGTGGGCTCCACACACCTGGCCCCTCCCAGCTGATTCTGCCTGAGGTGCCAGGGCCTGTATTCTCCTTCTCCTGCTCCTGATGGGAGGAGGCCTTGCCCTTTTGATCCCCCTTGCCCACTGGTATAAATACCCGACTTGAGTTTAATAAAGTGGCCATTTACTCTTGGTAAGTGAGCGGATCTCTTTTGTGTGTGTCTGTTTTAAACCCTCAGGACAGTCGTTCATTCTCGTGGGCCCGAGTTCGGGAAGGCGTGCACCTGGATCGGGTGTGGGTATCCACAGAAGAGGCAGGGTCCTAAAAAATAACTTTAGGAAAATGTTTGAGGCCCTTAAAGAGGAAATGAAAAATTCCCTCAAAGATTGGAGGAAAAAAGAAACAAAAAATTGGAGGAAATCAACAAATCCCTTAGAAGAAACCAAGAAGAAAACAATCAAACATATCAAAGAAACTACTCAAGACTTGAAAACTGAAATAGAGACAATAAAGAAAATACAAGCCAAGGGAATTATAGAAACAGAAATCACGAGGAAATGATCAGGAACTAAAAAAACAAGCATAAACAGCAGAATGTAAGAGATGGAAGAGAGAATCTCAAGCACTGAAGATACAATAGAGAAAATAGACTCATTGGTCAAAGAAAGCATTAAATCTAACAAAATCTTAACACAAAATATCCAGGAAATATGGGACACCATGAAAATACCAAACCTAAGAATAATAGATATAGAAGAAGGACAAGTACAACTCAAAAGAACAGAAAATATATTTAACAAAATCATAGAAAAAAACTTTCCTTACCTAAAGGAAGATATGCCTATAAAGATACAAGAAGCTTACAGAACACCAAATAGACTGGATCAAAAAAAATTCCATCACCACATAATAATCAAAACACTAAACATACAGAATAAGAAAGAGTATTAAGAGCTGCAAAGGAAAAAGGTCATGTAACATATAAAGGAAGATCTATCAAAATTACACCTGACTTCTCAATGGAAACAATTGGAAAGCCAGAAGGTCCTGGTCAAGCGTTATGCAGACATTAAGAGACCACAGATGGCAGTCCAGACTACTATACCCAGCAAAACTGTCAATCACCATAAAAGTACAAAACAAGATATTCCATGACAGACCAGATTTAAACAATACCTAGCCACAAATCCAGCCCTACATAAGATACTGGAATGAAAACTCCAAACCAAGGAAGTTGACTACATCCACAAAAACAGACAAACAGACAATTGATGAGCTCACAGCAGCAAATCCCAAAGAAGGGAAAAACACACAAAATAACATTAACAACAATGAAAACTAAAATAACAGGAGATAGCAATCACTGGTCATTAATACCCCTTAATATAAATGCTCTCGGCTCACCTATAGAGACACAGGCTAACAGATTGGATATGAAAACAGAATTCATCCTTCTGCTGCATACAAAAAACACACCTCAACCTCAAAGACAGACATCGTCTCAGAGTAAAGGGCTGGGAAAAAATTTTCCAATCAAATGAAACAAGTTAGTGTAGCTGTCCAATATCTAACAAAATAGACTTCAAACTAAAATCAATCAAAAGAGACAAAGAAGGACATTTTATATTAGTCACAGGAAAAATCCATCAAGAGGAAATCTCAATACTGAACGTCTATGTCCTGAATATAAGGGTGCCCTCATATGTAAAAGAAACACCACTAAAGCTTAAATCACACATTAAACCCCACACACTAATAGTAGGAGACTTCAACACTCCGCTTTCACCACTGGACATGTCTGTCAGCGAAAAAATAACAGAGAAATAAGGGGCTAACAGATGTTATGACTTAAATGGACTTAACAGACATCTATAGAACATTCCATCTAAACATAAAATAATATACATTCTTCTCAGTACCTCATGAAACTTTCTCAAAAATTGACTACATACTAGGTAACAAAACAAGCTTCAACAGATACAAAAAAATTGGAATAACCCTATGTATCTTATTGGATCACCATGATTTAAAGTTAGAATTCAACAGCAACACTAACTCCAGAAAGCCCACAAACACATGGAAATTAAACAGTTCTCACCTGAAGCATCAATGGGTCAAAGAAGAAATAAAGGAAGAAATTAAAGACTTTCTAAAAATTCAATGAAAATGACCACACAATATACCCAAATTTATGGGACACAATGAAAGCAGTGTTAAGAGGAAAGTTTATAGCACTAAATGCCAACATAAAGAAGCTGGAAAAATCCCACACTAGTGAATTAACAAAACACTTGAAAACTCTGGAATAAAAAGCAGCAAACTCACCAGCAGAACTAGACATCAGGAAATAATCAAATTGAGAGCTGAAATCAACAAAATAGAAGCACAGAAAACAATTCAAAGAATTGGTTCTTTGAGGAAATCAACAAAAAAGACAAACTTTTATCCAAACTAACCAAAAGGAAGAGAGAAAATATCCAAATTAACAAAATCAGAAATGGCATAACAGCAGACACAGAGGACATCCAGAGAATCATCAGGTCATATTTCAAAAACCTGTACTCTACAAAATTGGAAAACTTAAAGGAAATGGACAACTTTCTGGATAAATATCACTTACCAAAATTAAACCAAGACCAGATAAGCAGATTAAACAAACCTATAACTGTTAAAGAAATAGAAACAGTCATCAAAAGTTTCCCAACCAAAAAAAGCCCAGGACCAGATAGTTTCAGTGCAGAAGTCTACAAGATCTTCAGAAAAGAACTAATACTAATACTCCTCAAGTTATTCCACACAATAGAAACAGAAGGAACATTGCCAAACTCTTTTTATGAGGCTATAATTACCCTAATATCCAAACCACATAAAGATATTATTAAGATGGAGAATTACAGACCAATCTCACTCATGAACATTGATGCAAAAATACTAAATAAAATACTGTCAAATTAAATCCATCAGAAAAATCACCCACCATGATCAAGTTGTCTTCATTCCAGTGATACAGGGATGGTACAACATACGAAAATCTGTCAAAAAATAACACCATATAAACAAACTGAAAAATAAACAAAAATAACACCATATAAACAAACTGAAAAATAAAAACCACATGATTATGTCATTAGATGTTGAAAAAGACTTCGACAAAATACATCATCCCTTCATGACAAAGGTCTTGAAGAGAGCAGGGATACAAGGAACATACCTAAACATAATAAAGACAATATACAGCAAGCCAATAGCCAACATCAAACTAAATAGAGAGAAACTCACAGTGATCCCACTGAAATCAGGAACAAGACAAGGTTGTCCACTCTCTTCATATCTATTCAATATAGTTCTTGAGGTCCTAGCTAGAGCAATAAGACACCAAAAGGAGATCAAGGGGATACAAATCAGAAAAGAAGAAGTCAAACTCTCACTATTTGCTGATGATATCATAGTTTACATAAGTGACCCCAAAAATTCTGCCAAGAAACTTCTACAACTCATAAACACTTTCAGCAGGATACAAGATTAACTCAAAAAAAAAATCAGTAGCTCTCCTATATACAGATGATAAATGGGCTGAGAGAGAGGTAAGAGAAACATCACCCTTCACAATAGAACCCAATAGCATAAAATATCTCAGAGTAACTCTAACCAAACAAGTGGAAGACCTGTAGGACAAGAACTTTAAATTTTTAAGGAAAGAAATTGAAGAAGACACCAGAAAATGAAAAGATCTTCCATGTTCTTGGGTAGGTAGAATTAACATAGTAAAAATGGCAATCTTACCAAAAACAATCTACAGATTCAACGCAATGCCCATCAAAATCCCAGCAAAATTCTTCACAAACCTTGAAAGAATGGTACTCAACTTCATATGGAAAAGCTAAAAACCCAGGATAGCCAAAGCAATCCTGTACAATAAAAGAACTTCTGGAGGCATCACAATCCCTGACTTCAGACTCTACTAAAGAGCTACAGTACTGAAAGCAGCCTAGTATTGGCATAAAAACAGACAGGAGGACCAATGGAACTGAATCGAAGACCCAGATATTAATCCACACACCTAAGAACACCTGATTTTTTACAAAGAAGCAAAAAATGGAAAATGGAAAAGGAAAGGCATGTTTGGCAAAAGGTGCTGGCATAGCTGGATATCAATGTATGGAGGAATGAAAATAGATCCATATCTATCACCATGCACAAGGCTCAGATACAGATGAGTCAAAGACCTTGACATGGAGCCAACCACACCGAGCCTCATGGTAGGGAAGGTGGGAGGTGCACTTGAACACATTGTCACAGGAGACCTCTTCCTAGATATAGCCACAGTGGCACAGACACTGAGAGGAGCAATCAGGGACCTACTGAAACTGAGGGGCTTCTGTGGGGCAGGGGACACGGCAGCCTGCAGAGTGGGAAAAGATCTTTAGCAACTCCACATCAGACAGGGGACTGATCTCCAGGATATATAGAGAATTCAAGAAATTGGTCATCAAAAGAACAAATAATTCAATTTAAAAAAAATGAAGTACAGGGCTGGGCAGAGAACTCTTGACAGAGAAATCTAGAATGGCTGAGGGAAACATGAGGAAATTCTCAACATCCTTGGCCATCAGAGAGATGCGGGTCAGAGCAACTCTGAGATTACATATCACACCCGTGGGAGTGGTCAGGATCAAAAACACTGGTGACCACTTATGCTGGAGAGGATGTGGGGTAAGTAAAACACTCCTGCATTGCTGGTGGGAATGCAAATTGGTACAGCCCCCTTGGATATCAGTGTGGCGATTTTTCAGAAAATTAGGAAATGGCCTTCCTCAGGATCCAGCAATATCATTTTTGGGTATATCAAGGGATGCTGAATCATACCATGGGGACATGTGCTCAGCTATGTTCATGGTGGCATTGTTTGTCATAACCAGAAGCAGGCAGATCTCTGTGAGTTTGAGGCCAGCCTGGTCTACAAGAGCTGGTTCCAGAACAGTCCTAAAGTTACAGAGAAACCCTGTCTCAAAAAAAAAAAATTAAAAACTTTAAAAAAAGAAAGAAAGAAAGAAAAGAGAAAGGAAGAAAGAAAGAAAAAACCTCTGAAACTGTAAGCTGCCACCTCAACTAAATGTTTTCCTGTATAAGAGTTACCATGGTCATGGTGTCTCGTCACAGCAATAGAAACCCTAAGACAATTTGAGAGAGACCACTTCCCAAAGCCCTTCCTCCTTGTGCCATTACATTATTGATTAGGTTTCAATATCTAAATTTTCAGGCACATTCATTCAGACCAGGGCAACTATTGCTGGTGAAGACACAGCCGTAGAGTCTATTTGGAAATGAAGCATACGAGAAAATGAGACGGACAGGGCTGTGGGTGCAGGTAGCATAGGCATAGTTTTGGAGCTGTGGGAAATTTCAATAAGTGTGCTTGGAGAGTTAGAAGGATGAGAGGTAAGGGAAGGAAAAAATACATGAAAAAGCAATTACTAAAAAATTTCCAAATTTGAGAGAAACTATAAATTCATACGCAAGCAACTCAACCAAACAATGGTAAGATAAAGGAAGAGACTTCACAATCCATTTTTTCTTAAAGGCAATAATATACCGAACAGTTATGAGCTACAAAGGTGAAAACAGAAATCACATATAGGGGAGCAAAATAAGAATTGTTATAAACATAGAGAGACAACCAAAATGTATTATAAACATAGAGAAACCAAATAAAAATTGTTTGGGGGAAATTTTAAGCCAAAGAGATACTCTAACTACTAAATTTTGAAAAGCAGGATAATTCAGATTTTTATATATAGAAAGATATATTTTGAAAGCAAAGCAAAATAAAGACTTTTAAAATAAAAAATAGTAGAAAAATTAATCAGTGTTTTGGTTTGGTGTGATTACACTCCCTTCTGTAGAGGTAAAACTTTGCCTTCTCAAAATACTTTAGGTTGTATTTTTTTTTAAAAAAAAAAAACAACTTTATTTTCCTCTTTGTCTGTGTGTTTGTGTATGATGAAGAATGAGAGGGAAGGACATCTAAGATACTGATGTTTGTAACAGACCCTAGAACAGAGGCTGCTGGGGAACGTAGTGGTTTGATGAGAATGTCCACCACAGGCTCCGACATTTGAAGACTTGATCTCTGGTTGATGGTGCTATTCAGGGAGGCTTAAGGAGCATGCCTCGGTTAGAGGACGTATGTAAGCAGAAGTAGGCTTTGGAAGTTTTAGCCTTAGGGCCACTTCTAGTTCTTTCTCTCTCTTTGTGCCTGTGGTTCAAGATGTGAACTCTCAGTGAGTTCTCAGCTTCCGGTCCTTATCACCACAACTGCTGCTTAGTGTCATGCCTCTGCTCCACCACCATGTACTCCTGGCCTTCTGGAACCCTAAGCTGAAAGAAATTCTTCTTCCTTAAGTGGCCTTTGACCCTGGTGGTGTTGTTTTGTTGTTTATTGCAGCAACAAACGAATAACTGATGGAGGAAAAGTGAGGAAGGATTTCATCTGTCACAGGATGCTCCTTACAAACAACTAAAGGGTTAAGTTTTACTGTTGGGTAGAGGACAAACACGGTGATCAACCAGCACATGTGATCAACCAACCACACAAACAGGCCCTCACACACATGAGGCAAACATTCTACCACGGAGCTATATCCTCAACTCAGCCTTATATGCTGTAGGGTAGACATCAAGTGTGTTCATCCTGTGTGGAGTCTGGTTATCCTTACAATGCTTTTTCCCTCCTGTTTTCTTCTGAGCAGACAGAAACCTCGATTTTTTTTTCTGGCTCTAAAATGTTGTAACCCAGACCCCCAAATTTTGTGAGCCCACTAAACAACCTCTGTGGGCCTGATATACATAAGGAGAAAACAGATTTGTTTGCTTGTTTGTCCGACATTTCAACAAGTGTGAACAAGTAGAAAAATACATAGGCTGGCATGGTGAGGACTTGATGCGTAAAACTGCAAACCCTGCATATGATTTGTACACACAGAGCTGTTTTCCCCTTGTTAACAGCTAATTACTGTCTTGTCCTGTGTTACAGGATTTATGTCACCTGTCTGCTAGCCAGTAAAGAGCAGTGTTTTTGATCTAAGAGGTGTGGTTTTCATTGGGAATAAACGTGACCCAAAGAAAGGGTGGGGCAAAGGGATGTGAGACCCTTTCAGACAAGTAGTGAGCAGTGGATGCAGCAGCAGGTGACCCGTTTTGGGTTCCCCATTCTTTCTTATGATATTTGTGCACAGACTTTGCTTTATAATAAATGCTAAAGTACCCTTTGATGCCCTTCGTCACCTGGTGTCCCAAATTGGGCACCATATGCAAATAGGGCCTTGTTTTTTATCCTGTTCACCTGCTTCTAAATTTCCAAAAGTCACTTCCCAAATTACCGTACAGGCTCCATTTACAGTCCTATCCAGACAATATACAAAATCCTGCAGGAACTGTTTTTCTATATAGGACCTCTCTATATTATTCTTTTTACCTTTTCTTGCCCACAGCATCCTTGCCTTCTGGCCTTTTCCCTAGCCTGAATGTCTAGGTCTCTGCACAGCTCATACCTCCCCTTACTGCAGAGGCCAACTCACCAATGGCTTCTCTCTGCTTAGAACCAGTGCCTTTTCCAGGGACTCTGCATAAAACAGCCCCCTCTGATGGTTACTGTTGACTGTCCACTTGACAGGATGTAGAATTATCTAGAAGACCAACCTCCAGGCCTATGATTATCTAGATTGTGTGGAGGTGGTGAGACCTACCCTAAATGTGGGTGACACTAGTGTTTGTCTGCCCCATGGTCCAGTCACCACAATTTCACTACCATGGTGAACTGTAATCCCCTTCAATTATAAGCTGAAACAAACCCCTCCTTCCTGAAGTTTTTGTTGTCATAACAAATGAACAAAATAACGAGTTTCCCCTCCCTCTGTCATCCCATTTCAATCTCCATGGCCTCCAACAGGCTCAGAGTTTATAGCACTCTTCAGTTTTTAATTTAATTTAATATCTATTTATTTGTGTATGCAAATGTGTTTATGGTGTGTGTGTGTGTGAGAGAGAGAGGGGGGGGAGGGCAGAGAGGAGGAGGGAGAGAGAGGAGGGGGGTAGAGGGGAGGGAGGTTTGTGTACAGAGGCCAGAAGAGGGGCCCCATGGGTTTCTTTTTCATGCAGATTTTGTACTTGTTTTTTTTTTTTTTTTTTTTTTTTTGATCAGTAGTTTGGAAAGGGGGAGTCAGTACTGCGTGATATAGTTGCAGGCTGGGGAGCCAGATTCCAGGTGGCAGTGGACACTTATCCTTGCCCTCTCTATGTCCACTTTATAATCTCTGGGTACACCACTGCACCCAGCCTTATTTAAAATTTTTAATACAGTATTTTAATTACCGAGAATTTTATCTAATGTATTCTGATCAGATTTACCCCTCCTCCCCAAGCTCTTCTTATATCACTCACTTCTTTCCCACTCGCACGTCACCTCCTCTTCTTTCTAAAGGGACCATCATGGAAGGGGTGGGGGTGGGGGAAGACTGTACAAGCCCGAGGACCAGGACACCTGTATTAAGGCAGTGTCTTCTGTTGTTTCAGGGTTGGGTCTGAGCTGCCACCTGCGCTGTGAAGTTAGAAAGCTGTTCTGCTGCTCTGTGAGCCTCCATGGTACAAAGTATCATAAGATCAGTGTACCTCATGGTCACAAACCCACACTCTACCTCTTTGTCCACAAATTGCCTGCTGACCTGATGTTGCGTAGTATGAGACATAAGCAAGGGGTTTGTGCCAAGTGATACTTTTCTGTGAGGATATTGAGATCAGATTACAGAAGACAGGCTAGGGATGGCAGACAACTGGCTATTCCAGGATAGGGGGAGTCCCAATATCACCAAGTAGCCAGGTGTCTCCCCTGATAAGCTGTGCCATCCTAGGGCTTGGCATAAGGCATTATTACTGCCAGGTCGTAGGACCAAGGCTAGACTGACCTTGAGTATGTTCTTTGGGACCTTCACACCCGAAATAACTCCCTGGTAGTTTTTCCAGACTAACATAAGGTTCCACCACTTTATTGTTACCAGGGCCCTCAGCTTTTGTTTTCTACCATTGCCATGGAAAATGCAAGAATTTGCCCTCTGTTCAACATGACCTAGCACTTTCTCTAAGACTTGACCTGTTCCCCGAGGCCCTTGCTAGAGCACTAAACAAGGAGAAAAGTCTCAGAAGGTAAGACATTCTTGTTTATCCTGTCTTCCACTTGACTTGGTTGGCAATCACCTTCACCAATCCTGGGGATCTCTCCTAGCGTCTGCTGGTAGTTAGTTTCGAGCTAACTTTTGTTCTTGATAGAAGTTCAGTGTATCATCTCTTCCTCCCCTTTTCAAGACCACCCAGGTTTGGTTAGCAAGGATCACTGAGCTCTGAGCCTGGCAACAAGAGTGTGCAAGTGGGGTAGCTCCTCTTATGGATGCTTGCGGCTCTTGGGGGGAGGCTTCATAGGGAAAGAGTTGGCTCTCAGTAGATGTGTGAATGTTCAGTGTCAGCATGAGAAGTTGTCACACTCTTGGCTTTAAATTGCATCTATTTGTGACCTCAGTTTCTCTGGTCCAGGAGTCAGGGTCATCTTAGCTGGATCCTCTCCCGAGAGCCTCAGAAGACTGAAATTTAGAAGTCAGTCAGCTACATTCCTTTTGGGAGTATGGCGTCCTCTTCCAGATCCGTGTGACTGTTTATGAATTCAGTTCCTTGAGGCTATAGGACTGAGGTTCCTACTGTCCGGCTGGCTGTCATCTAGGGGTTACTCTCAGTCCCCAGAGGTCTCTCGGTGCCTTCTACATGGACTTTCTTCCAGACCAGCTTCCAACCTGGCAGCTGCCTTCCTCAAGGCTAACTGAAGAAACTCTCTGACCTCAGAAAGCAGCTGATCTCTTCTCCGGAAGATTTTCAGTTAATGAAGTCAGGCCTAGGCAGGATAATCTCCCCTTTGATTAACTCAGAGTCAACTGGTTTGGGAAGCTAATTATCTCTGCAACACCCCTTCACCTCTCCTGTGTCCTATTGGCTAGAAGCAAGTCCCAAGTTCTGGCTGCACTCAAGGGAGGGTGTCTGCTAAGGCATGACTCAGCAGGGTCACCATTGGGTGTGTCTGCACCCTAGGGATGGGTGGACTCCCACAGGAACACAGTAGATCCAGGGGAGCAGCCGGGGCCACCAGTCAGTTAGGCACCCTGCTGCTGACTTAAGCAGTATCTCCTCATAGGCACTACGTGGCAACGACCATTCTGTAGTTCGTGAACTTGAGGTGTTCTTCCTTTGGTATCTGGCTCCCAGATTGGAATACAAGTTCAGTAGAGGCAGGGAGCATATCTGCCTTGGTCATATTCTCACTGCCTGGCACAATGCTTTTCATATGACCTGAATGCTCAAAATATGTAAATGAATGAGTTGCGAGTGGATGAACAAAGGGCTCTAGTAACAGTAGTCCCCTAACTCTCTGACGCTGTCCCCGGAGCCAGATTTAATTGATCTAAGGGTGACATCTTTTAGGAAGCTAATCCCTTCGCTTTCTCTGATCATGTTGATCAGAAACCCACAGTCAACTGGGCTAGCTACGCTCTGGGTAGCTGAACTGAAATTGTTGCATTCCCCAGAGTGTTCTCTGCCATGTGCGCCAACAAACAGAGCATACCGGCTTGCAGCATGAGGAAAATGTCCCAGGTGTGCCAAGAAAAAGAGAGGAGGCAGATGGAGCAGGTATGCTCTTTGGGTGTCTAGACACACATTCCTCCTGGGACCTCATCCATGATTCTCAAGAGGTTCCATAGGGTCCTGTCTATGTATTTCTCTCTTGAGTTCAAAGCAGTTTGAGTTGGATCTTGGCATCCCCTTAGTTTATCCTGGGGGTGTTAGAACTCTGGGCAAAGAGCAGCCATCAGAGTTTAGTTACCACAAAAGAGGGAAGTTGGAATGAGGTGGGGAGGGACTTGATGTTGTAAGGGGAGAAAGAACTGAAAGTTTTAAAAACAGAGGTTAGGAAAGAAATAAGAAACATTCAAACCACAACGGAATCAGTAAGCTTACTCTGTCCACAGACGACATGAGCAAACATGACTCCACCTGGAAGGCTTAGCAACAAACAACCTGTTAGAACTAAAATTAGTAAGGTTGTAGGATACCAACTCAATGTGCAAAAATCAGTTACACTTCTACAGTTAGCTCTCCAAAAAGGAAATTAAGAAAAAACCCTCCTGTCTACATTAGCAATAGTAATAATAATAATAACAATAACAACAACAACAACAACAACAACACTAAGGGGTAAAAGGAGGGGGGAAGACAACTCCATCCTAAAACAGAGCAGAAAGTGATATCTGGGGGTAATGTTGCCTCAGGGTCTAGGAGCATTTATAGTATTCCAGGTTTTGTGGCTTATCCTGTCTTGTCCTCTCCTGTAAAGATGATGCTACAGTCGCGGAAGAACCCAGCGCTGCTTTCCCAACTGAAGACTACTAGAGACACCACCTAAAGCAGAGAGCGGATGCCCACAGACCCATTGCTCACCTTTTCATGTACTAAGTATTATTAGGGGAAAAGGGAAGGATCTATTGAAGACGGTGTGGGTACTGGTGAGAACGATGAACCAACAGGGTCTCTTTCCAGAGGACAGGAGGCCAAAGAAGCACAGGGGAACAGGACCAGGAAGGAGATCCATGGAGGGACTGGTGGTTGACCAGATGTCTTGTCCTAATTGTAGGTGGAATAGAGGTGTGACTAGTAAGCTCCAGGGCCTAGGAGGAGCACATGAGAGCGGCAGAGAGAGATTCTAATTCTTCCAGGTGAGAAGAGAGAGAGAGACATGTTGGATTGGCTGCTGGGCGTGTCTGTGGGGAACTGACAGACCACTGTAGGAGGCACAATTCCCTAGGCAGGGAGTCCTGAACTGTATGGGAGTAGAGAAATCAAGTTAAGTACCAGCAATCAAACAAGTGAACCCCGATATATGCGTGCATTTCTCTCTGCTCATGACTGTGGAACGTGGCACGACTTGATGTTTGAAGTTCCTGTCTTGACTTCCCCCACAGTGATGAACTTTAGCCTGGGAACTGTATGGTAAAATCAACTCCTTTCTGGTCTAAGTTGCCTTTTTTATAAGGATATTTGATCATAGCGACAGAAACGAAACTACATCTTTCCTTTGTCTTCCTTTCCTCCCCGTTCTTCACTTCTCTCCTTCCCCTCCTCCTTCTCTTCTCTTTCTGCTAGGGAGTCAAACTCAGGGCCTTGCAAGTGCTCCACCATGGAGCTACAGCCCTTAGAGTTAACTTTCCTGGGACTTGTGTAGGCAACACCCATCTTGTCATCGCCTCTGTTTCATGACCATTGGCCAAATTTCTGACCTGACATTTGGGTGGGCACACAGGACCTTCTTCCATCTCTTCAGGCTGTCTTTCGAGAAGGCAAGTGAGCTGAAAGAGCCCAGAGGGAGAAACAGCGCAGCAGCTCAGAGGCTCACCCTTGGCTAGAAAAGGCAAAAGGAAGAAGGAGAAGGGGCGTTCCATCAGAGTTGAGCCTACCATAGCAAAGGTGGCTCCACTGTAGCCATCAAACCACTCCTTTCACAGTAGAAAAGGGCCCCTTACCCAGGCTTCCTTCTGCGTCTAAGCTGGGCATCAGAACAGTTGCCACAGCTAAATGAAGGCGAACAATGCATGTTATGGCCAAGCCAGGGAGGTGGTTTTGTTGCTGTGTAGTGATATTTTGTTTGTATTTTAACTAGTAAAGCTTGCCTGAAGACCAGAGTGCAGAGCTGAGTCACTAGAGGTCAGGCAGTGGTGGCACACACCTTTAATCCCAGGACTCAGGAGACAGAGATGTAAGGCTCTCTGTTAGTTCAAGGCCACCCTGGTCTACCAGAATTGGTCTAAAAGAGAAACAGAGCTCACACACAGGTGATTCCAGCACTTGGGATCCCAATTCTTTAATCCCAGCACTAGGGTGGTGGAGACAGGAGTGATAAGGCTGGGCGGAGAGAGGAATATAAAGCGGGAGGGGGCAGGAGCTCAGTGCAGTCTGGAGATGCAATCTGAAGGTGCAGTCTGAGAAGTAATGCAGTTTAGGTAGTCAGAGGATTTAGTCTGAGGAGGCAGTCTGAGGACAGGATTGCCTATTCAGTCTGAGCACTGACAGAGGTAAAAGAACTCTAGGGGCTGGCCACTCTGCTTCTCTTCAGCTTTAGCCCCTATATCTGATTCTGGGTTTTTATTATTAATACCAATTAGAATTCATGCTACATTGCTGTTGAGTTTTGTTTTTGTTTTTATTTTACGTGCATTGGTATTTTGCCTGTATGTATGTCTGTGTGAAGGATGTCAGATCTTGGAGTTACAGACAGTTGTGAGATGCCATGTGGGTACTGGGAATTGAACCCCGGGTCCTTTGGAAGAGCAGCCAGTGCTCTTAACCATTGAGCCATCTCTTTTGACATACTACACGTGCTTATTTGCCAATTCTCAGCTATGCAAGATTATGCTCATTCCATTACTATTGACACACAGATGGGAAAATTAATTGCAAATAATACTTCACACTCTTATTATATAGAATTTTTTTTGTAAAATGTAGTATATATGCATGTCATAAAAATACCACTAACTTACTCTAAAAGACTGCGTATTTGCCCCTCAACTAACAAGGATGTGTGAAATTCCATAAGAGAAAAACAACAGTAGTCATTTGACAATGCCCAGGGAAGATCAACTCACATATAAATTACATGACACACGGGCATCAAAAGCTTCGAATAGTACTAAGTAATAAAAGGTAACTCAGCGATCTAAAGAGAGGGTGGTTACAACTAAAATAGCGAAGGAGATGTGCTGTGGACTAGATGCCAGACAGAAATCTCTAGTGGCAAACATTAAGACTTGACAAGAAAGACAGAAGGGTAAGGACAGTTTTGGTTGGTTTATTAGAAATGAATGTGTTATAGGTAGATAAAGAAATAGAGAAGACCACCTAATGTCCTCCCCTGGTCTCTTTGAGTACACACAGGTGTGTGTGCACCCACACACATGTGCATCCACACACACCCCACACACACTCCCAAATGTATAAATATTCCATAGATCTTGCAGTCATAGAAGGTTTATTTCTTCTGGTGATAGTTGCCTGTATGGATGTCTAGCCTATCTATCTATCTATCTATCTATCTATCTATCTATCTATCTATCTATCTATCATCTATCTATCTATCAATCATCTATCTATCTATCTATCTATCTATCTATCATCTATCTATCTATCAATCATCTATCTATCTATCTATCTATCTATCTATCTATCTATCTATCTATCATTTATCTATCAATCATCTATCTATCTATCTATCTATCTATCTATCTATCTATCTATCTATCTATCTATCTGCCTACCTATCTATCCATCCATCCAACCATCTACCGTGAAGCAATATTGACATCCTCACACAGTAGGAAACTAGGAAGAATAAAAAGGTAGAGAGAGTCAAGGTTAGTGATATAAAACTTTAATCCCCGCCTTTGGGAGGCAGACACAAGCAGATCTCTATGAATTTGAGGCCAGCTTGGTCTACATGGTCAATACCCAACCAACTGGGGATCCACAGTAAGAGCCTGTATTAACAAACAAACAAAGAAAAAATAGAGAGGCTAAAGAAATTATGAATGTAGGGAGAAAAACAGCACTGAGTTTCCTTCAAACCAAGTCGAAAAAATAAATATGTTGTATTTATTGCCCCAAATCAAATACCTGCTTCAAAGCAGATAAACAGACAAAAAGCCACCATCAGGGGAAATGAAACTTGTGTGGCTTGAGATCTAAGGGAAAGCTATACATTTGGGAGAATGTGTATATGTGGGGTTTGTATGTGGGGGGAGTGTATGAGTATGAAATTGGGTACATATGTCTGTGTATATGCTCACAGAGGTCGAAAGGAGGACATTAGGTATCTCCACCTTGTTCTTTTGAAACAAGGATTCATGGAACCTGAAGCTAAGCTACTGATCAATAATTGTTGTCTTTGCCCCACCCCACACCCAAATCGTGCTGGCACGTTTGGCCGCTTCCTGACCTCACATGGGTCCTGGGATGCCAAATTGGGTTCCTATGCGTATACCACAAGCTCTCTTGCTGAGTCCCTTCTCCGGTCCCAGGAGTAGTTTGAAATAAGGTGAGTCTGACCACTGTGAAGTCAGATTTACCAAACATTCCCCCCCCCCCTTAATAAAGGCAGAAGGTGTGGGCTAAATCACAAAGGAAATTTCCAGAAAGCAAGGGTGTAGGGTCCTCTTGATGCCACGCCCCCTGTCCCCCCACCACCTCCACTCCCTTGTTGATAGACGCGACAACCCCAGATATCTCTGGATACCTGTCCAAAAGTGGCTTGGGAACCAAAAGAGCAACAGCTTTGGAAACACCGTTCAAGTCAAGGAGTAAGCAGCTTCCCCTGTATCTGAGGAGTCCTTCCAACCTTGTCTGACCACACAGATATGCTTGCAGGCACACATATGTCATATTGTACTGTGCGCTGTTTTCATCCAGCCCCATAAAGGATATCATGGATGACTAAGAAGACTTGTGACATTTGAAGTGGGCATGTAAGGCCTTTGTTAATCCGTGACAAGCAAACGCCCCCTTAGCGTAGAACATTGCCCGTCCTTTGTGTGTGGGAATGACGAGCGAGCAGCGAATCTGATCTGAGACACAGATTGCAAGAAACTGCTGACCCGGTTGATTTGGTAGCAAAAGTGTCTGGTGTCGGCTCTGCAGCCTTATAGCTCACTTTAACCAAATCCGTCTCAGTTAGGTTCCAAATCAGTCCAGGTCAGGGCTTCCCTGGACCTCTCCCGAGCACTGGCTCTCCACCTTCCCAGTGTTGTGACCCTTTAATACAATTCTTCATGTTGTGGTGACCCCCATCCATATAACTTTTCCTTGCTACTTCATAACTATAATTTTGCTGCTGTACTGACTCATAATGTAAATACCTGATATGTAGGACATCTGATCTGTGACTCCATGGCGGTTGTGACCCATGAGTTAAGAACCTCTGCTCTAAAGTCATTCAAGCAACCAATCCAAATTCTTAAAATAGGCAGAACTATGTGGCCCTTGGGGGCCTGAGCTGTAAATATCAAAGCATCCTTGTGGGTGTCAATTATATCCACGAGGGACTATAATACTTCAGCTAAGCTAAGACCACCAAGACTACAAAGTGTGGGGCTGGGGACATAGTGTCTTAGTAAAGGGCTGTAGCCATAAGAAGTTGAGATTTGATCCCTAGCACCTATGTAAAAGCCTGGTTGTTGATAAGTCCAACACTCAGGAGGACAGGGACCACGGGACCCCTGGGGCTCCCTGGGAGCCAGCCTTGCTACATCTGCAAGTGTCAAGACCCAGTTAGAAATCCTATCTCAAAAAATAAGCGGTGTGTGTGTGTGTGTGTGTGTGTGTGTGTGTGTGTGTGTGTGGCTCCCGAGGAACAGCACCCAGGGGTTGACCTCTAGCCTGCATGCACATGTATGCATGTGTGCATATGTGTACCCTCACATACACAAGAATATGCACACACAGGCTCGTGCAAAATAAATACAATTTAAAAGGAAAAGTGTCTTATTCTGTAGATTAAAAACATTTCAAATCTGGAATCAGTGGTGATAAAAATACAGACGCAACTTTGAAAGTTGCAGTGCAAGGAGGGCGCTAAAGAGACTTCATGCTTCAAGTCAGTTCCGAGGGTCCAAAGCCCGCAGAATCCAAAGACTGTTTTTCGTGTTACAGCCCTGGTATCACAAAACAACTGATTTTTAACCTTCTGCATGGGAGAACATTCTGGAAATTTTATTTGCTCTGGGGACAGCTCAGGGTGAGCTCTGTGTCTCACTTAGATTAAAGATCTCAGTGGTGACCTCAGGCGGTGTCAGGACTGAAGGTCTCTGCTCTGTGTAGACAGAGCAGGCTGAGACGAAGAAAGCTGGGTCTAGAGAGAGAGAGAGAGACCATTTTTGTGGCTCTACAAACATCCCCTATATCATTTAACCTCCTGGAGACAAGTTCAGGTTCACAGAGCCCGGGGCTGTCTGAGAAGGCTGCTGAGTTGTGAGAAGAAGGGAAGATTATAAAAGAGCCTGGGAAACTTTAAACCGGAAGTCCTTTGGAAAACTCCGTCCCATCACTGTGAGGGGAAAACCCGCTCACAGACATAGATTTCAGGTGGCCAATATAAAACTTTGTGATGTCATTTTAAAAACATAGCGGGCAAAGTGAGGATGAATTGAAATATCTGCCTTTGTACTCATACCAAGGTTAAAATGGGAAGAGACGAGGCCGGGCGGTAGTGGTGCACACCTGTAATTCCAGTACTCGGGAAGCAGAGGCGGGCGGATCTCTGTGAGCTCGAGCCTGGTCTACAGAGGGAGTTCCAGGACAGGCTCCAAAGCTACAGAGAAACCCTGTCTCAGAAAAAGCAAAACCAAAACTGGTGGGGGGCGGGGGCCGAGGAGAGAGAAGAGACGGTATTGGGAATAATGGGTCCCAACTTCTTCAAATCATTTCCGTTTCTTGTCTATGCTCGTTTTTTTTTTTTTTTTTTTCCGCCGCAGAGTCTAGCAGGACACGGAAGAGGGAAAGCCATGGAGTTTGGACTCTCGCCCACATATGGGAGCCTGAACAAGTTACCTAGTACAGCTGACACTCGGTTCCTTCATTGGAAATTTAGGGAAATGACCACTCCTACAGCAAAACAAGCATGGAAAAGTTTGTTTGTTTGTTTGAGGTTTGTTTTTGTAAATTTAAACGTTGTTAGGCTGTTACTTTCGGTCCTAATGCTACTTAGTGTGTCCACAGGGCGAAGTTGGTCAGAAACGTTAGCGACTGGAAAGAAATTTGAAGATTGTCACTAGATTCTCCAAACCCGTGGTTGTTTGCCTCATGCAATGAGCTCAAGCTTGCTTGTAAATTGTTCAGTTGCATCGAAGAGTGACCTTTGTATTCTGTGCAGAGGGGAGAGTATCAGAAATATACGTAGTGCTGCTGGGCAATGGTGGCCCATGCCTTGAATCCCAACACTCGGAAGGCAGAGGCAGGCAGATCTCTGTGAGTTCAAGGTCATCCTGGTCTGCAAAGCCAGCTCCAGGACAGCCAGAACTGTTACATAGAGAAACCCTGTCTTGAAAAATTCAATACACACACACACACACACACACACGTATATGTGTGTGTATATATATATATATATATATACACACATATACATATGTATATGAATGATATAAATACTTTTCTATAAAACTCAAGGAAACATACATGTTTGATACACTGATTACTACCATGCACTTACATGTAAAATTCTAAGTAAAAAGTAGAGAAAGGAACCATGTTGTGACTGTATAGTGGGTGTAACAAAATCACAGGATTTTAATTTCTCGTCTTTTTTTAATTCTCAAAAAAATCCTCAAAAATGGGTGGTCTTTTTTTTTTTTTACTTTCATTTAAAGAGTTGAAGAATTGCTGAATGATAATATAGTTATTTAAGCTGTACATATCCTTAGTACATGCACAATCTCTGTGTTTGTGTGCATTCCTTATCACATAGAAAAAAGAATTTAAGTTGGATGTGGTGGCACCCATCTGTAATCCCAGCCTTTGGGAGGCCGAAACAGAGCCAGCCTAGAGTACAGACTGAGACCACATCTCAAACTTAAAAAAAAAAAATCAAATGTGCCAGTCAGTGGTGGCACACGCCCTTAATCCCAGCATTCAGGAAGCAGACACAGGCGGATCTCTGTGAGTTCGAGGCCAGCCTGGTGTACTACAGAGTGAGTTCCAGGATGGTCAGGGCTGTTACTCAGAGAAACCCTGTCTTGAAAAACAAAAACAAAAAAGAAAGGAAGGAAGGAAAGAAAGAAAGACAGAAAGGAAGGAAGGAGAAAGGAAGAAAGGAAAGAGAAAGAAAGAAAGAAAGAAAGAAGAAGGAAGGAGAGAGAGAGAAGAATTTATTTTTTTTAATTTATATCATTACCCTCATTATTGCAGTTGTGTGGGATAGGAGGTCCTTCTGTGTGTGTGTTGCTTTCGTTGGTTAATTAATAAAGAAACTGCTTGGCCTGATAGGACAGAACTGAATTCTGGGAGGAAGAGAACAGAGTGAGGGAGAGACGCCATGAATCTCCTGCCTGAGATGGACATAGGTTAGAATCTTGCCGGTAAGCCATAGTCATGTGGTGATACACAGATTTAATAGAAATGGATTAATCAAGATGTGAGAGTTAGCCAATAAGAGGCTAGAGATAATGGGCTAGGCAGTGTTTAAATGAATACAGTTTCTGTGTGATTATTTCGGGCATAAGCTGGCAGGGTGGTTGGGACGACAAGCAGCCTGCTCTCTCCTACAACAGCTGTGTGCACACATGGTGGAGGTGTGTGAGAACAATTCTGAAAAAGGCTGTTTTCTCCTTTCACCTCTATGTAAGCTCCAGGGTCTGGACCTAGGTTGTCAGGCTTGCCCTCAAACATCTTTACCCAACAGTCATCTCCTCTGCTCTCCATTTTTTTAAAAATTCTTCCTGAGTATAGATTCATAACCAGGCCTCATTAGTAAAATCATCTCGCTCATCTCTCTTGAAATCAAGCCTTGTCTCAAACTGACTTCCTGTTGGTGGACCCTTCCTTGCTTTCCGTGTTGAAGTCTTGATGCACCCTTCCTCTCTTGCACGAATGAACCCCCGCCTTATTCTGCTGCCCTTTGTTTCTCTGTTTAACTATCCGTCTTTGGAAATTTTAGTTGTTCATTTTTGTGCATGTGTGTGTGTGTGTGCGCGCGCGCGAATGTGTGTGTGCATGTGTGTGTGCACGCGCGGATGTGTGTGTGTATGCATGCATGTGCACCATGTGCATCCAGGTGTCCTCGGAGGCCAGAGGACATTGGATTGTTCAGAGCTGGTATTCAGTTGCAAACCACCTGATGTGAATTCTAGGAAAGAACCCAGGTTCTCTGCAAAAGGAGGAAGTGATCTAAGATGGTGATGCCTGGCTACACCTCCAGCCCCTAAGCCTCAATTCTTTTAAGAAATCTATCTGATTTGGCTGGGTCTTCCCATGACAAGCCTTCATAGCATCCTGTATATCTCTTCCCTAATATTCATCACACGTGCAAATTCTCCAGTTCTGTCTTCCCAGCGGAGCTTATGCTATGGCAGAACCAGGACTCTATCCGTTTGGCTTACTGCTTAATCACCAATACCTAGCCCAACTTGTGATGGATGGGAAGCAATAAGTGTTGATTGACTGACTGAATGAACGCATGGCAAAGCTGCTAGGTCTGTGCCAGAGGGTTGTGAGTATGAGATTCTAAAATAAATTTGCCAGCTACATTTTGGGCACTGTCTCATGCACGGTCTTCTGAGAGCTCGGTGTCCAATTAGCCCCAGTTCTGAACAATGAGAAGCGTTAGTGAGCTCCTGTGTAATCTGGCCTTGCAATCGCGTCTTCCTGATTGTAATGAATTGAGACGAGGAAGGTGATGTCACATTGAGTGACTGTCTAAGGTCTTTTCTTGACTGCTCTACAAAGGAAAAAAAGAGGACCCAGCAGATTCCTCCCAGAGAAGGCTGCAGGATAGTGTTATCAATGTTATCACTGTTCAGTCAAAAAGGACATGAAGGAGGCACATAAGTCACCCAGACATCTCACCATGGAGTTACACAGGTCCCTTATGTAGGTGATGAAGCAGCCAAATTCCCTGACAGCTGTGAATTACTCGTCACTAATCAAAATGCCCAGAGAAGCATCGAGGCCATGGACGTGGTGCTGATCAAACTGCTTGCATCAGAATTAGATACGTTTTATCATTGCTTTCTTTTAATCTTGATTCCTGAGGTTTGAGAAGAAACCCGCAGGGATGCTAAGCCTAACCGATGGCTGCTTGAGGGGGTCATTTCCACTTGGAAGTGGGGCGACTGTGGTGACCCCATCCAGGCCAGGTCTGGCCTGGAGCCCTGAGCTTTTCTGTCCCATTACCTCCCCTATGGCTCGGGGGTTACCTCAAACCCCAATAAAGGCTGAACGACATGTGGCTTTTTAATATGCTTATAGTTACACAACGCAGCCAATGTCTGTACCCCATTCTCTCACAGTTGAAGTATTGACTTGCTGGAATAAGCCTCTGGTTTTTACAAAGCCGTGCAGTGAGAGACAGGTGAACCCGGGAGTCTGAGACCTGGTAGTTAGTAAGCGCTTTACATGACCTTGAGACCCCAAGCAATACTTTAAATGAGACTACTATTCTTGCTTAGTTAAACTTTCTAATGTTTTTAAAAGCCCTTCATAATATTATGGATAAGTAAATTCTTGGACCCAATTTCAATTCGAGTCAAATTCCAACTAATAAAGTTAGACCCATAAACTTTCTCCTTAACAGCTCATAATATTAAACTGAAAACAGAATTCTTGAAGCACTCACTTTCACTGTCTACCCCCGGGACAAACGTCACAGACTTAGCACAGATGTCTTCAATAGACATTATTATTAAAGAGACTATTACTTAGAAGAAATTTAGACCGTCAGTCTAGCACGGCTACCAACGGAATACGTTTGCGTGTTCAGATAACCATATCTACACATAATTGGGAGGTTTGGAAAAAAGACTCAAAGGCTGTTGACAATATAGTCGTCCAAGAGTGGCCTCGACTCATTCATCCATCTACCTCCTTATAGCAGCTTTAGATTTGTTAGCCCCTTCTCTGTACCATAAGCCTCAACTTTCAGGAAATTAAAAGTTGGCCAGAAAGAAAAAAAAAAAAATCTCCCCAGTTAACAAGCATCAGCTTAAGACAAGAATTTTATAAAAAAATCTTGAGGGGAGAAACATCAGCTTTCTTGCTTATAAGAGCCAAAATGAAGAAGTTTGTGGTTTGAGGCACTTTTAAGTTTTATAATTCCAAAGCCAGTAAAACTTTAAGCAGAATGAAGGAAGTCCCAGGTCCATAACGTGGATTAATGCCTTAGGTGTGCTTTGAAGGTGACGGAAAGGAGGCCAGAACAATGGAACTATCTGTTGGGAGAGATGCTCTGTTGGGCATGAAGACTTTCAATAGCACTGCTTCTGCCAGCGCGGGATTTTGGTTTCTATCTTCAGGCTCACAATATGAAAATTATTATCCACTCTAGTTAGTTAGGTAATAACGGGAATTTATACAGCATCTTTCACTTAAGGATATTAAAGTCGGGGAAAAGGGCGTCTTTCCTGGTCAATGGCTACCCTTCTGGTGGCCCGCTCTAATGGAGGTGAATCAGAGGTCAGTGGTCATGAAGAAGGCCCTGCCTGATACTGTCATGCCCTGGTAAGCAAGGACACTGGGAAGGAAGGTTTCAGCAAATGGAAGCTGAAGGGTGAGTCTTCGTCTCCTAGGCGGGATATGCTTGCTGGTGTTCGGCCCTCAGCTTGTGTGCTTTATTATAGGCTGTGCCTGCATCTTCATTCAGGTACTCGGAATTCAAGATCAGCAGCTGAAGCAGGTTCTGCCCACTGCTGACCCTGAACCTAAGAACAGAAAGGTGAGTGGGTTTGGGATCACACAGCCCCTCACTGACCCTTGCTCTGCCATTTATCAGCCAAATGGCCTTGTTTCAGCTAATCTAACTTAAATGCTCTTGAGACAGAGTTTTACTGGGTTTCCTAGACTGGACTCAGACGTATTCTGTAGCCCAAGGCTTGTCTAGAATGCTCCGGTCATCTTCCTGCCTCCATGCTGGGTCTATAATGTGCACCACCACCCCAAACCTGGTCTTCCTGCCTCTGTGCTGGGGTCATAGTGTGCACCAACACCCCAAGCTTGGTCAAGCAGCCTTAGAAGCCATGTGAGGCTCTCTTTATTTGTTCCTAACATGGAGTTATAAGAAATACATATTCCCAAGGTCTTTCTAGGGATTACATAAAGAAAAGAGTTTGGGAAATAGTAACAATAAACATTAGATACCATTTTTATTATTGGGTGCCTTGGTTTGCTTTCCAACAGTCTGTGAGGCATATTTCTTGTGTACTGTCTAACAGAATAACTTCCACCATTGTATGGAGGAAACAAGAGACTATGCTCCCTATTTGTAGTTTCTGAAACTTGATCGGGCAGTAGCACTGAGCAGCTATGTACCTCAGTTGAAGAGGTCTGTCAGAGGCAGGGTCCTGGGAACCAGACTTCAAGAAAGACAGACACTTCTAGGACATACGACTTCACAGCAATCCTCCGGTTCCTTTGGCTCTTAGAGTAGCCCAAGGCTTGTCTAGAATGCTCAGTCATGTTCCTGCCTCCATGCTGGGTCTATGTGCACCACCACCCTAAGCCTGGTCTTCCTGACTCTGTGCTGGGGTCATAGTGTGCACCAACACCCCAACACTTCCCTTTTCCACGATGATTCCTGCACCTTGGATGCAGGCGCTGTGCTGTAGGAGGATCCATTGGAACAGCATTTTGATTGGTTTTGGCTCTCTGCAATGGTCTCCATCTGTTACTAAGAGTCGTTTTCTCAATAAGGGGTGAGAACGGTACTCATCAAGCACGTGACTGCCTAAACTTGGCCTGAACAGAGACAACACCAATAGGCATGCTGACAGGGAAGGGAGAAAGCCTGAGGAGACTCAACCCTAGACAAAGACTTATAGACAACTAAGGGATGCTGAGTACGAGAGAAGTCGTCTTCCCCAGGGAAGAACACACCAGTTGGTTATCCAATACCAAATGGTCAGCCCTGAGAACATCACACCAGTAACGTCACAGAGACTGAGCAGGTTTCACATGTGCACATTGCAACAACTAAGGAAAAGGAGGCCATGAGTGTAAAAGAGAGCCCTGTGGGGGAGGATAGGGGAGGCTTTGGAGGGAGGAAAGGGGAAGGGGATATTATAACTTCAAATAACTGTGTTTAAATATATAATATTGAAAGGAGAGAAAGGAAGGAAGGAAGAAAGGAAGACACAGTAATGTAAGACCAGGATCCAGTGAGCTGTGCAGTGCTGACACTCAGCACATTCATTATGTACAATGTGAAGGAGGGCATGGGTTGGCTCGTCTTAGCAGGGGGTCTTTGTAGGGGAGCAGTCTCATGGGGCATGACCTTGCAGTCATCCAGGATGAGGAAGCTGTGGTCAGCACTTCTTGTACTTACTGTTTTTAGCCTAAGGTCAACATCTAGAGTCAAACTAGGGGAAGGCCTTGCTTGTCCTGTGAGTCTGAGAATGGGTCCTTGACATGGCTTTACTCTTGTCAACATCATTCATACAGGGATAGACTTGCTCCCCACACTATGGGATTCATAAAGCCTGACTCCCGACCCTGCTCTACCACTGACACCAAGAGAAAGAGCCAGACTCTCTGTGGCTCAATGGTAACTCTCCTCCCTTGTGTGTGTGTGTGTGTGTGTGTGTGTGTGCAATATGAAAAACTGAATGATTAACCTAGCCTCCACCACTCAGTTTCTTTGAAGACCAAATGACAAGACAGATGTGAACGAATTTTAAAAACTATAAAGCACGTAGTTTAAACAAATTAGTGCGTCTTAATAATTTCCAGCGTGCCCCAAGTTTACGACTGATTTCTAGATCCATATTTCCCCTAAAAGTTTATTGTTATTTCGAACAATTTTTATTTATTACTCATTTATTAATAAACATGAAATTAGTTCTGAGGACGCCCTATTGTTAACAAGAAGCCCAAAATGGATTCACGGCTTAATAGTGTTGTTCTGCTTTTATTCTGGTTTGAAAAGTGGGGCCTTCACAGGCTGTTGGCATAAAGGGCTGCACGGCTTAATAACTACCATACTAAAGTTCACCGGAATGTACTTGATGGTTCTGACATTTATTGCTTATAGAATGTACTTTTCCAGGGCTGTAGTTGGTAGGGTGATTGACTAGCCTGTCTGAGGCCCTGGGTTCAAACCCAACATCGTGGTCTTGTTAGTATTCAGGCGTCTGTACTGGCCTGTCCTTGGGGTCCTGACAGGATGCATCCCTCAGCTGCAACCATTAAGAGCACCTGTATACATTTACTATGTTCTCTTTTGAAAGGTGGGCCTTGTCTACCTCCTCTCTCTCTCTCTTTTTCTCTCTCCCTCTCTCTCTCTCTCCCTCTCTCTCTCCCTCTCTCTTTTTCTGTCACCACTCTTGTCCCCAGGGACCGATCTTTCCCCCCCTCTTTGTCCCCTTCTCTGCCCCTTCTCTCTCCTCTTCCAGTAAACCTCCTATGTGAGCCTTGTTGTCCAGTGAGACTTCTCTTTGTGGAGTTTTTAAATTTTAACATTGGTGCCATGAGACTCAGCAGGCCCTCCCAGTTCCTCAAGGCATGCCTGGACCCTGTAACCTGGTCCACATACGATAACCTTGCTTCTCCAGCTAACAGGTCACTGGGCCCCTCCATCCAACACTGGCATGATTGATGAGCCCCCTCTTTTCCACCTCTGGCCACTCCCCACGTGTGGGGACTCATCTCTGGAGTGTGGTCTCTCGCCTTTTGGCCTTATCAAGTCCTGGTACCAAGCAACCACAGCTCTATCGGTCTCGGAGCCCCTGGCCCCTGTTCTTTGTGTGACGCACATGGAATAATCCGTGCCCACTTAAATCCGATCACCTCTGAATTCCCAGGGTGCTAGGAGTTGCAGACTCTTGGATCTTTGCTTCTCTGTCTCACTCATGGGAACTGTGTCCACCTTCGCAGTCAGACCTTGTCTCGATCTTAGACATCAATCCAAATGACGGCTTCCCGGCACTCTATATCCCGATATTTTATGGGACCTTTGCAACATCCTGCCTGCGATCTGATAGGCAGAAGGAGGTGTCACCCTTTCACTCTTCCGCTTTCCCCCTCCCCCAATAAACCTCTTACATTAACTCTGTTGTATGCTTAGTGGCAGGCCCCTCCTGAAGGTAACCACTTTACGCTGGGACCCTACCCACCTTCTCCACCCTCAACAGATCCGCCCTCTTCCATTTGCAACAAATCTGCTTTCTCGTTCACAGTGGCTTTGCCTTCCATTCAATACTGGCAATTGTGTCTCTTGTGAGGCTACCTGCCTCTGTCCATTTCCTGTGGATCAAGGCTTCCTTTCTCAAGCACAGTCCTCTCCTTACCTTCTGGCTTTTCTCGAAATCTTGATGCCAGGTGACTGTGTCTCTCTTGGACTCAGAGCCCTTGGCCCCTGTTCTTGCACGACAATGTACTGAACAGCTTGTGCCCACCCAGTCTGATCCTCCCGGAATCCCTGGGATGCCAGCATGTTCAGGCCTTTGGATCTTCTTTCTCCACTTGACTGGCACCCACTCAATCTTCCTCTGCATCATCCTTGAGAAATATGTCATACACCTCCTCGCTCTCATTGGGATGAGCTTTGAAGACCCACTGACCAATTTCTTCAAATCAAATCTGGTCTCAGCATTCCTTGGGCCGGACATTTGGGAAACCAAGAAAGAATTATTCATTTACTTTCTTTTCAGTTGCTCCAAAATCTTCATGTGTCTGTCTACCCTCCCTCTCTAAATGTCCCGTCTAGGTCTTCGGCAATGTGGTTGTCAGAGATGGAAACAGTCCTCAGGACTGGGGCCCTGCTCCACGGAACTTCAGAGGACACCAAAGTCAACTGCCTTGTCCCCAGAAGAAGGAGGGTGCACCTCGCAGCTGTGTTCACCTGTACAGGATTGGGAACCTCCAGTGGAGGAGGATGCTTTCCTTCCTGACTCCTCCCTCGTTCTCCTCTTTAACAACAACATCGTGCTTCATCAATTTCTTCCCTATGTATCTCCAGTGATACATTCAAAAATCTCCGATCAAACAACTAGTCAGCTATTGTTAAGGACTACCAACTGTTAGTCACAGAGCTGGAGGCGCAAGACTGCCAAACACGCCCAGGTGTTAAGAACCAACAGCACCCCGGAGGCTCCACGTCCCCCCAGATTCAGAAGAGAGACTCACGGAACAGATTCGAACGTAACTCCTTACCATTCCTTTATTTAAAAGGTATTAAGTCTGCGATGACTGCTCTCAGCCATTGTAGACTCAGTAACCACCTGAGTCTCCTGGTAGATTGGATAGAAAGAGGGTGTCCAGGTGATGCTGTGGTGATGGGAAAGGACCAGGTGCTTTAAAGTTTGTTTGTGGAAAGATAAGAAAGCTTAACTGGTAAAAGGTGGGTCTTGCCCACCTCCCCTCTCTCTCTCCCTCCCTCCCTCTTCCTCTCCCTTTTCCTCTCTCACCTCTCTCTTCTCTCTCTCCTCTCTCTCTCTTTCTCTTCTCTTCTCTCCTCTCTCTCTCTCTCTTTCTCTCTCTCCTGTCTCTCTCTCTTCCCTCTCTCTCTCTTCTCTCTCTCTCTCCTGTCTCTTTTTCTTCCACCCCTCTTGTCCCCAGGAACTGATCTCTGCCCCCTTCTCTGCCCCTTCTCTCTCTTCTTTCAACAAACACTCTATGTGAGCCCTGTGTATAGTGTGACTCTCTCTCCCGACATTTTGAAAATTATAACAGGTCTACTCTGTAATTTCAGCACTGGGGAGGTAGAAGCAGGAGGATCGGAGCTTGAAGGTCATCTTTAGCTGCATAGAAAGTTAGACATCAACCTGAGCTAAAAACCTTGTGTCCAAACAAAACACCCCACAAAAAATGGGGAGACTGTCCAAACGGGAAAGGGTTTGCTACTGCAGAAACGTGAAGACCCGAGCTTCGTCCCTGGCCTCCTTGTGAGAGCCAGGTGTGATAGCATGTGTCTATGAACCCAGCTCCCTGGAGACGGATGCAGTATTTTTCCACAGCAGTAAGTGAATTCGGTCTCTAGTTTGTCTAATCCTCACAAGGACCAGCCTTGTGCTGTTTCCCTCTGGCACTGATGCCAGCTGGGCATGTGTCTCCAAGAGGTGTGTGTTACTGCTGTAGGGTGTCTCCAAGCCTCTGGAGTGTGACACTTCCAGTCTCTTTCCTTCTTTCCCCGAGACAAGCGCCAATACTTGCTTCCTTTGACTGTGAGTCCCATGCCTTCTGAATGGTGCATGTTTACAATTGATGGGGCTTCTGGTTTCGTCTCCCATTTATCTGTCTTGTGTGGTTATATGAGCAGGCAGGCACATGGCATGGTCAGAGGACAAATTGCCAAAATCAGTTCTCTCCTTCCCCAATATGGGTTCTGGGGATTGAACTCAGGTTATCAAGCCCCCATATAACCTATATCTTCCCCATACCTAATCTGTAACTATATGTATTCCCTGTCTACCTGTGTGTATAGAAACAAGGAGAAAGTTAGTTACTACTGTGAAGGATTGGCTCCTGTACTTCTGAGGTGGACACCTCCATGCACAGCCATCTGCCAGCTGGAGGCCAGGACAGTTTGCAATGTCACTCCGAATAAGTGTAAAGTCCCCCAAAACGGAAGCACCAATGTCTGAGGGTAGGGAGAGACGGAGTCCCAGCTCCAGCACAGAGAGGGGGTCTTACTGACCTACCTTTCTGTTCTGTGCACCTGTCGAAGGACCAGATGATATCCAGGCTAGTGAGGGTTATCTCCTTTACTGTGTTTTATGATGTAGGTGCTTATCTCTTCTGTGGAAACAGATTCATCCACACTCCAGAGATAATGCACTGTTAGTTATCTGGGCATTTGGTCAACTGACATAGAAAATCAACTCTTACTCTTACATTGACCATTTTCTGCCTAGGTATGAAATCCTTGTATTGTATTCCACTTGCTCTGTTAACATGCTTGAGATGGGTTTTGCAACCTGACTGGACCTGACAAACACACCAGACTGACAACCTGGATTCATTGTTCAGACTCCTAAAGCATGCTCTATTCTGAGTAGCGTGCTGTGTATACATATCCACTGCTCTTGGATGCTCAAGAACCATTGCATTTTGACAAATCTCTAATCTAACGCTCTCACCCACATTGTTTAGGTAGGAATGCCTCTGCCCTTTGACCCTGGGATAGCTAGACTTCTGACTCAAGTCTAACTGAAGCCCATTATGTCAGTGATTGGTTCAGTGGAGGTCACGCACTCCTCGTGTCCTTGAAATTAATGTCTTCTTCTCAAACTTTCACGTTAGGGCTGAGACACAGCTCAGGTAGAGATGGCCAAATAACTAGGGGCAACACCTTATTTCTTCAGTGTCCATGTGGATGTTTCCAGAAGGGATTAGCACTTGAATCAGTAAACACACTAAAGGAGATCACTCTCAACACCCTCGGGGCCATGGACTGCATAGAGAACGCTTGTTCTTGTGCCATGAGCAGAACACTGATGGATGTGTGGGCAGGCATCAGGCAATGCCCCTGGCCTTCCAAGCTGGCACTGAGAAGGTAGGAATGTGACTCATACGATCTTCCTCCAGCCTGGAGTGTGGATGGGACTCCTGATGTCCCCTTTCCCACGCGACAGACTCCGCGTGACCATGTGCTTTCAATAAACAGTGGGGGAGTCTGCTGTGCTGACAGCCACGTGCGAGATCAAGGTAATGCCGGAGATGTACCTCCTAATCGATGAGTTAGCTTAACTAATTACAGTCTTTGTATTCGTAATTATAAATTAATTGCAGCCACAGGGACAGAATTCAAATACTCCTTCTGTTATTTTCCAAGTATGGCATGATACTGAAGAGCGCTGGAATCGGTGATTCAGTCTAAGCACCCTCATTTCACAACCAAGCGTGGGAGGGTGTAGCACAAGCCACTGCTTAAAGTGAGAAACAAGAGTCTTAGAAAGGTTGGACAACTTGCCAGGGTTATGCACCAGTAAATTCAAACCCAGTTCCCTCTGACGTGGAAGTTTATTATCTCCACATTAGGAGGGATCAAGAAAGAAGTAATGAGGGGTGCTGGAGAGGTGGCTCAGTCTGTGAAGGGTCTGATTCATAAGCATAAAGACACAATTTTGATTCCCAGCATTCAGTTGAAAGTTGAGTCTGATAACCCACCAGTAATCCAAATGCTGAGGAGATGGAGACCAGAGGAGCTGTGGACTTGCTGACCAGCCAATCAGTGAGCTCCTGGGTCTATGGGCTTGCTGACCAGCCAATCAGTGAGCTCCTGGGTCTGTGGGCTTGCTGAACAGCCAATCAGTGAGCTCCTGGGTCTATGGGCTTGCTGACCAGCCAATCAGTGAGCTCCTGGGTCTGTGGGCTTGCTGACCAGCCAATCAATGAGCTCCTGGGTCTGTGGGCTTGCTGACCAGCCAATCAGTGAGCTCCCTGGTTCAGTGAGAAACCATGTCTTACAAAACAAAATGGAGAAACAACTGAGGAAGACAGCTGATGTCAATCTTGGGCCTCTACACACCCATGCACGCTAGTGCACACACACAAACACATGTACATACATACACATACAATAGCTCAAAGAAATAAATTCATTAAAACTATTTTATCCATTATCTCTTAGCTCCATTTCCCAAACCTGAAGCCCTAAAAGAAACACATTTCTGCATGGGGAACGCCCGAAAGCACCATTGCAGGCACGGGGCTCACCTGAGTATTGAAGCAAGCAAAGCCAAGAGCGGTGGGGCTTGGAACTGTTGGAGAGTCTGAGGCTGCTCCTAGGCCGGCACAACAAATGGAGGCTTATATTTGTGGAATGATTTACTACCTCTCATTAGTGTATTTTATACTTCACTGGGCTTAGATAGGCAAATTATATAAACACTTTATATATAAGCAAACCATGTCAGATGTCAGGGCTCAAAATATGTATTTAATTAAAGGAATACATCTCTTAATACCAAAGCCCTAAATACATATTAAATAATACCCTAATCAGAAGGTAAATGAGACACGCTATCCAACAGAAAATAAGTGACCCACATATATAGTAATATGTCCGTTAACGAGGCAAACGCATGCCAACAGCACACTTCAGAGTCAGAAACTTCATTACTCATTGAAGCAATAACATGAGCATCATAAAGGAGGACGTCCGAGGAGGACAGAGAGAAGTGGGCACCGTGTAAAATTATTAGACATTAACCAGAATAACAGCAAGGAGATGGCTGAGAACAGTGGCCGGTCTCAGAGAAAGGCGGGACAAAGAGGGAGTGGAAGCTGAGCTAACATGGGATCCGCAGGAGAGTGGGGGAAACGGCAGGAAGAAGAGAGATGCTGGATCGGCTGGACTAGTGGAACCAGCTCGCAGTCCGACTGGGTCACTCTTGGAGCACCAGAAGGAGCATCCCTTGAGAAAAAAGCTGGGCCAGTCAGACACCTCTGGGTCTACTGTCTGGAGAGGAGAGCCGGCACTTCTGTCTCCAGACCCCACTCCCATCCCCAGGGTTCCCTGTGCAGCAAGGACAAGATCAAGACGAGAGCCGTGCACAGGTGATTTCACAGCACCGCCTACTGAACCAACCACTTGAAGGTCGTTTAATAACAGGAGACGTCTTACATTGTTCCATTAGAATTAGCAGACTAAGTGCGCTTGCCTGGCTGACGATCCACACAGACCAAAACTCAAAGCACAGAGCACAGCGCATCAAAGAATCGATGTCCGCATACAACTGACCTTGGCCAGAGCTGATGTTCTGTGTGTGTGTGTGTGTGTGTGTGTGTTTGACTCTCTGTTTCTGTTTGTCTGACTCTCCTCCCTCCCTTCCTTTCTCTCTCTCTCTCTCTCTCTCTCTCTCTCTCTCTCTGTATGTGTATAGAGGTGTACATATTGAAGTCACAAGTTGACATTGCGCACCTTCCTCTCTTCCTCTTCGATATACCATTGTTTAGATACGGTCTCTTGTAGAGCCTAGAGCCCATCCATCAGGCTAGCCTGACAAGCCAGTAATCTCTGGGGATCCATTTGTCTATTCCTCTGGAGCTGGGATCATAGGTGTGCACTGCCACACCCAAAGCCAGTTGTAAGCTAAACACTTTTCCGACTGAGCCACCTCCAGTCCCAAAGCCTTTTCTTTCCACACAAAGGTGAGAGGCTGGGATATGGGTTGGCACAGGGCAAGCAGAAAGGACAGTAGCAAACCAAGGATTGTGACAGCAACCGGAGACTGGGGAAGCCCTACATTTCGCTGATTTTCTATTTATGTGTTCAACCAAGCAGGACAAACACACTCTATTCACCGAGGTATTTTAGGCCCATGCAGCTGTGTGGATTAGCAGGAGCTTCGCTGCCCAGCCTTATGACTCATGCTAACACTGCTATATATGATTTATGAGGACTTAAAGGAAAGAAAACAGCCAGCTCTGTGACGACGGAGCTTCATTTTCAGATGACTGCTATTTAGCTAAGAGTGCCTGTGCCCTGTTGGGACAGAGGCATCTTTAGCTGAATAACAGATACAACCATAGGAAAAGAATCTGTGGCCTCTAGCTACCATCAAAGGGTTACTGGCAGGAAACCTGCATCCACGCTGATAAAGACAGATGTCACTTAAACTGGATATCACTTCAAAGATGGGTCTTGGGCTGGGGGGAGATGGCTCAGTGGGCAAAGGTACTTGCCACCAAATCTGATGACCTGAATTTGATCCCAGAACTCATGTGGTAGGAGAGAAGTGATATCTGTGAATTGTACTCTGGCTTCCATACCCCACGGTTGCAAACCACACACAGACACACACACAGACACACACACACACACACACGCATGCATGCACACACACACACATACGCACGCACGCGCGCGAGCGCGCACACACACACACACACACACACAACAAATAAAATTTATTTTATTGAGGAAATGACTTATTGATTAAAACACTGCCAATGCAGACATGCGGATCAGGGTTTAGAACCCCAGAATCCTTGTAAATGTCTGGTGGCCATGATGGCCCACCTAGAATTCCAGCTTCAACGAAGAGTAAGCTGACCTAGTGAGTCCCCAGAGCAAACTGACCAGTGGGACTAACCATATCAACAAACTCTGGGTTTGATTGATAGACCCTGCCTCGGTGAATAAGGCAGAAGAGCTAACAAGGATGACTTCTAACATCAGCCTCCAGTCTCCACATCCGCAAGAGAACACGTCTATCCTCCCACACACGCACCCACACAAATGCCCCCGACACATACACTTACACATGCATACTACACACGTGAAAATAGAAAGAGAAAGAAAAGGCGGGATGCCTGAGGCTGGAAGGAGACTAGGTTGTACTGGTGTCCAGGTTGGTGGTTACTGCCGGATTATCTCTGTGCCACGGTCTGGATCTAGGTTTGGATCTTGGATCTAGGTTCCTAAAGGTTCAAGGGCTGTAGGTTTGGTCTCCGGGTGTGCTGTTGAGCTATACAGAGCTTTAAGAGGGGATGGAAATAAACAAGTAGTCCCCAAGTCTCGGGGCGACACCTTGGGAAGGACTGGGGTGATCCCATGAATCCTGGGTACTTCTCTGTGAGACTGGTATAAAGCCTAAGCTATTGCTGGGCATGCAGGGTCTTCCTTCCCCCACCACTCCTGGCATTGCTGCCAGCCATGATGCAGGGATGCCGTGCAGTTAGGAGGAATGGGCCCCTGTCAGGGTCATTCACTACACCCTCCAAAACCTAGTTTAATAAGTTTCTTTCTCTTCGTGAGTAGGCACATCATTGTATGATTAAAATCTGGCAGGAAGATCATTTCTAGTTGATTTCTGAAGTGATTCCTCTGAAAGATTCAGTAGGCCTCCGGCCCCTCCACCTGTCCCTGCCGGGGTCAGAAAGAAAAAGGCTGAGTTGTCTAACAGTAGTGGTTTTGAAGAGAATGGCCCCCATAGGCTCATAGATTTGAAGACTTGGTCACCAGGGAGAGGCACTATGGTAAAGGATTAAAAGAAGTGACCTGACTGGGGTAGGCATGTCCTTGTTGGGAGAAATGTGCCACTGGATGTGGGCTTTGAGATTTCAAATGCTCAAGCCAGGCCCAGTGTCCCTTTCTCTCTCTCTGTTGCCTGCCTATCCAGGTATAGAACTCTCAGCTACCTCTTTGGCGTCTGCCTGCATGCCACCATGCTCCCTGCCAGGGTGATAATGGACTAAACCTCCAAATGTAAGTCAACCCCCGTCAACTGTTTCTGTTTGTAAGAGTAGCCATGGTCATGCTGTCTCTTTGCAGCAATAAAACACTGCCTAAGACACCAACTCCGAAGGCCCTCTGACTGCTTCACTAGGAACTTCCCTGACACCCCGTTACGCCTCTTTTCTACCTTCTCTCCCTGACCAGCAAAGGTCTGTGTTTACCTGGGGAACAGCTAGGTCTGCCACTAGTATGCCAGTGGCAGCTTTGAAATAAAGCAGTGTTGTCTAAGAGAACAGCCTTGGCAGCACCCTGTTTGCCCGCTTCCAGGAATGCAGTCTTACTTATGGGCACCCGTGCCACACTGTGCAGAATCAAACTCAGAAGAATGTTTGAGAAATAACATACTCACGGGGCCTGCATTTTCAATACGTTCATTTTAAATTTAATTGTTGGAGGCTCAGGACAAAGTTTGGGGTTGTGCCTTTAATTCTTAATCTATATACATAAATATACATATACATGGGTGTATCTCATTCATATAGAAGTTCCAACAAAGTAAACTGGAAGACTTGCAAAAAGAATCAGAGATGACAAATTTTAAAACACGAAAAGTGTAGGTCAACAAGGTTCTGTTTGAAGTAGGAAAACATATAAATGTGTTTTGATACAGTTCCCCCGCCCCTCCAAGCAAAAGTGTTAGGAGCCTTATCTGTCGATGGATTCTGCTGTGGTTACTTTGGGAGCAGGTTTTGGCATTGACTGCATGCGACCCAGGCTTTGCCCTCACTGCCATGCACACAAAGGACTTGTGCCATTGGCTGCTGGTAATTTTTTTTTAATCTCTCCCCCTGGAAGCTTCTCAGGCAGACACTTGAGCTGCATCGAAGTGTTCACTGCTCTGTGCACCTGCCTAACTTCAGAGCCTCCATCATGGCTTTTGTAATGAGGCATGCCATATTGTTCTACAGTACCGGTTAGACTCTGTTATGCACATTTTAATGGAAATACCCCAGTGTCTCCCTTAACACACTGCTGAGCCTCATTGGGCTCTGCTACTATGAACTGTCTGGGGCCAGCAAGATGGCTCAGTAGGTAAAGATGCTTGCCGTCAAGCCTGATAACTTGAGTAGAGAGATTCCTGAGACCCACATGGTGTGTGACTTTCCCACAAACTGTTCTCTTAATTCTCTCTCTCTCTCTCTCTCTCTCTCTCTCTCTGTGTGTGTGTGTGTGTGTGTGTGTCCCTTCCTCTCTTTCTCTTTCTTTTCTCTCTCAAGTAAATGTGAAAAATATTTTTAAAGAACGGTCTAAAAAAATTATCTAAGGGAACAAGTTAGGGCCAATAGCCTGAGACTAGTTCAGCTGTCTTGTCTTCCAGGGCAACTAACTATGCAGCTTTGTTTTGCAGACCATTCTAGAAGTTTCTACTAGCAGAGTAGTTGGGGCATTTCCCCTAGGAGTGGGAAGATGCTGTGGGACAATGGTCTTGTACCCTGTAAAGATTTGTCAGTTGTATTAATAAAATGCTAATTGGCCAGTAGCCAAGCAGGAAGTATAGGCAGAGCAACCAGAACAGGAGAATTCTGGGAAGAGGAAAGGCTCAGTCTGCAGTCATCACCCAGACCAAGAGGAAGCAAGATGAGAATGCCTTGCTGATAAAAGTTACCAAGCCATGTGACTAACACAGACAAGAATAATGTAAGAGTTAGTTAATAAAAAAGCCTGAGTTAATAGGCCAACCAGTTTATAATTAATGTAGGCCTCTGTGTATTTCCTTGGGATTGAACAACCGCAGGACTGGGCAGAACAGAAACCTCTGCCAACAGGAAGAAGCCAATGAGTTTCATAGAAGTTGCAATCTTACGGGGGAAAAATCACTTTTATGAAAAATTATATGTTGAGAATTCTAAGTGGACAAAATTCTGGAGACAGAGGAGCAAACAGACATCCTGAGTTGAACTTCCTAATGATGGCAACTTTCTATAATTCTGTACAATAGCCACCAACCACATGTGGCTAGTGAGCAAGGGCACAGGGGTCACCGGTCAGGCCAGCCTGAAGAAGGGAGTTCTTAATTTCTTTTAATTTCACTTAAATTACCACACATGACTAGTGGTTACTGTCCAGAATAGAAAAATCCTCAAAGTTAACCACCCACTTATGTGGGCTGTGTGTGTGTGCGTGTGTGTGTGTGTTTGAGTGTGTGTATATGAGTGAGTCTGTCAGTGTGTATGTGTGTATGATGTGTATGAGTGAGTGTGTGTGAATGTGTGTGTGTGTGTGTGTGTGTGTGCATGTGTATGGTTAGAAAATCAAGGGCCTAAATTAAATATAAGAGAAGAAAAAGAATAAAAAAAATACTTACTTGAATATTCCTGGGAAAAAAATCCTTTTGAATTGTTACCAAAATCCCTTGACCCAAGCTATGAGACCACGCCTGCAATCAGTCCTAGAGAGAAGAGTGTCATCATTTATTTTCCTTAATCATTAGGGAGCTAGGCTGTTGTGCCCACGTAAAGGCTGGGCACTTGCCTGCATCCACACCTACTGATTGATAGCATTTCGAGCAATTTTGTGCTCAGCAGTGGACAAGGGGGAAAGGTAATGAAATTGCTTCCTCATTTACCAGGCCAAGCCAATAACGTGACATTGTGTGCGCCTGTCAGTTTTATACATCGAGGGTGCCCAATAACAGGTACCAAGACCGCCCCTTTAATGTGACATAAATCAGGAGTTGTACAAGAGGAGAGGGGTCACCAAGAGGCCACGGGAACTGCAGGCTTGTCCACTTGTCTGATTTTTGAGCCTTCTTATTGTTCCCTGGGCAAAAGAAAGAAAGAAAGAAAGAAAGAAAGAAAGGAAGGAAGGAAGGAAGGAAGGAAGGAAGGAAGGAAGAAAGAAAGAAAGAAAGAACGAACCCACAAAACTCTCTTTACTCTGTTGGGAAGGCCAAAGAGCATGGAAGGTACCACAGCTGTGCACAGAAGAGCCAAGTGGAGGTGATTGCCTACAGGTGTAACAGTCTAGCCCGTGTGAAGGGCAGGGGGTCTCCAACTCAAGCAGCAGGGACGACATCCCACCCTGTTCTCAAGTTCCCACCCCCTCCTCTGGGCTCGTTTTCCTGCAGGGTTCTCATGAGTAAACACTGAACAAATCTCGGAAAGTATGGAGAATCAGACGTTAATATGGGTCCTCCAACCAGGAGGAAGAGAACTTATTAATGAACCCACAATTCACTTCTCCAACGTTGGCTTTCTCCCTGCTGGATGCAGGCATCCTGGTCCAGCATTCGACAAGGAACTGATAAGTTTAGCGGCTGTCATCCTGCCTCCTTTTTCCTCACCCATCCCTTTGTTTTTCCCCCCATGGCCAGCTGCTACAGAGACTCGGTCAATTTAGATGAGCTGGCTGAGGCGTGCGACTCATTATGCCAGCCAGGCACCCTCCTCTAAATGTAGCTTTTGCCAGGTACGGCTTGAAAAGCAGTCTTCACAGAGCAGCGTGTGTGGCAGCTGGGAACGAGAGTGAGGATTCTGGGAGCGCGCGCTCAGGCTTTCCCGTGCACGGCTGGAGGCATCGCTCACCCTTTCTTTTTGCCTGCCTTCATCCTCACGCCGCTCCTCTGTGTGTTCTCCACTGCCACCCGTTTCTGGCTCCATTGTTCCTTGAAGCCAAGCAGCCAGTGTGCAGCCAGGCCCAGCACACGCTCTCCCAGCCAGAACTTCCTCTGAAGCTGCAGTGCGTAATTACAACCAGCTGCTCCAGGCTGCTGGCCGCCAGCTCTGCAAACAAGCATCCTGATGCCCTGGGTGCCAGGGACGCGGCAGCCTGCTCTTGGCAACCTCTGGGGCTCCTGAGGAAGTGCCCACACCCTTCTAGGATGAGGGTCAGGCCCTTCCCTTCACCTAGTGCCCGGGGCTTTCCTCTCGTGTGGGGACTCCCCTACATCAGATCTCCCCCCCATTGTGTGTGTGTGTGTGTGTGTTTCTTGTGTCTCTGTGTAGCTGTGTTTGTGTGGATGTATACACATTCGGGGACGAAAAATGGAGGCCAGAGCTCAACATTGCATGTCTTCCTTGATTGTCTCTACATTATTTTTTCTTTTCAGACTTGACCTGGAGCTCATAGATTGAACTAGACTGGGTGACCAAGGAGCCTCAAGGAGCCGCTATCTGTCTCCTCGGCCTTCCTTGAATCTGCCACATCTGGTCTTTACAGGAGTGCGGGGATCCAAAGGCATATCTCCTACGTTTGTAGCAGGCACTGCACCAAGTGAGCCCCCCCGCCCCCCGCCCCCTTGAGCTGTCTCCACTGCCCAATGGAAGGTGCCTTCTTGGTCATCTACAACTTGCTTTGCCCCGCTGTGCAACTAGAGGGGCAGGATGATGTGTCTTCGGGGTCACATGAGGGGCGCTGGCTTCAGTATCTCAGCTGAGGCATTCTCTAATTATGTACACACAAATCCGGGTCAGAAGCATGCGCTTAGTTAGCTAGCATGAGGCTAACAGACAGTCAGCACTGCTTTAACAAAAAAAAAGTGAGGATCTAAACACTTCTCACCGACCCTCCCTAAGGAGAGCAACTGTGGGCAAGAGAGCGAGGGCTTGCCCGTGCCCCACCTCTGAGCTGCGGGTTCATTTTGGGGCCTCAGCGATCTTTCAGGCTTGGCTAGAAGGATGACTCTGATCCAAAATTAGGCTTTGAATGTGTGACACAAAGCGGCCAGCCCCACCCACCGCCTCTTTCTGCCCTATGCTGTTTCTTCCCAGCCTGGCTTTGGGCCAAATCTGGCCGTTCTGGCTCCTGGGGGGAAGGGCCGGCCCCAGTGCTGTTTCTAGGCAGAGTTTGGCCTTCATGAAGGTGCATGGTGCAACCCAGGAAGAAGCGAGAGACTCCTCTGCTGGGAAGAGAGCCTGGCCCTCCCATTACTCACCCACCACCCCAGAGCTGGAGAGGCTCTCGCAAGAGACGGAGAGCAGGTATGCCACATAGAACGTCCTGTACTGCTCCTGGCCACTTGTACCTTCCATCCTAAAGACCCCAGTGGTCCTATGGAAGGGAAGATGCTGGACTTGGGGAAGGCATGCTGTCACACTCAGAACCAGCTGGATGTTTCCTGTTGAAAGGGCTTCTCATTTATGCTGAAGGTTCCCAGGGATGTCCTAAATGGCCATAGTGGCTACGCAGAGAGGCACTTCTAAGAGAGGGCGCCCCCTTGCTCTGAGCTTTGGCAGCTTCGCCGTGGTTAGCAGCAGCAGTGTGGCCGCCTTCTGTTGTACTAGGCTCCCCTTTAGTAGTCTTTGTTCCCCAACATTGAAAACTCTCAACAAAATACGTCTTGCTGAGCAGTGCTGGGCAGGGAGCATTTGCTGGGAGTGAATCGTAACTGGCAATAGAGCTTGGCTGACCAGGTAGGTAAGCAGAGAACAGAAGCCTTCGCTGAATGTATGAAGTTAGTGCCTCATGGGCTGTTGCTTTTCTATGTTTCTTCACAAGCCTCTCATCACCTTTGCAATCTAATATCCTTCTGAGGGAAAAATTAAGGCCCGTTTCCAAGTTTTGAGCCTGGTCACACTTCAAAAGCAGTGCGTGTCTGGAAGAGCATGCAGCCTGCATGTTACCTGTGCAGTGTGGGAGGCTCCAGGATCCAGGGCAGCCTGGAGACCCCACTGACTCAGTCCTGTAAGAACAAAGTTAGCAAGCAAACAGTGTGGCCATGCCTGCACCCTCCCTGTAAACCTTGACTGAGAATGGCATGGATGAGAGCTCAGCCTCCCTGCACCCTAGGGAGAGAACGTGGAGAAATATCTAGAGCACTGGGTCTCAACCTCCCTTGTGCTGTGACCCTTTAACACAGTTCCTTACATTGTGGTGATTCCCAGTCCTAAAGTGATTTCGTTGCTACTTCATAATTGCAACTTTTGCTCTGTTATAAATCCTAATGTAAATATCTGATATGCAGGATAGCTGATACACAATCCAGGGTCACAGCCCACAGGTTTAGATCCACCTATCAAATCAGTGTGTGGAGGCAAGGAGGCAGCTGAGGGCTGAAAGAGAAGAAAGATGCATCTTTGGGGCTATAAAAGATGAGGTGGTTAGGGATCGGTGCCAGAACAAAGTCCTGCTTAAAATTCTTGTTGACATACACGGGTCATCCTGGCATGCGGAAGAGAGGATTGGCAGTTCAAGGCCAAACAGCCACAAAGCAAGTTCAAGGACGGCTTGGCTACTACAGATACTGTTTCATGGGACAAAAACAGAACAAAACAGGGTTGGGGGTACAACTCAGTGACAGAGCTCTTGTTTAGCATATGCAAGGCTTCAGGTTCTGTTTCTGGTAACCCTAAAACCGAACAAATTAAACCCAAAGCACAAGCTCTGTGAGTTCCAAATCTCCAGAGGAAGTCATGTTTTTCCGCACAGAGAGAAGAGGCAAGCTTTCTGGTATCATCTAGCGCCTTCCGGCTCTTACCAAGATGTCCTCAGTTCCTCCAGATTAAGGTATGTATGTATCAGTCTCTCCATTAGGAGATGGAGAAACTGAGGCCCAAGGAGGTGAGGAGGTCCCTCAGAGAGCAGCTGATGGGCTGGCTTCCAATGTCTGGCTTCAAAGCCTGCTTGTGTGTGTTTTGCTTATAAATGGCCATCAGTGACTTTGTCTTTAGGCTACACACTAACAAGCAGGGTCCCACTACATGCAAAGCATGTGTGTACCAATGAGATCTCCTCTTTCCTGGGGCAGAACACAGGATACTTAAGAAGAATGAAGAAGGAGAAAAAAAAGCAACTATTACCATTAGAATCAGAAACCCCGTCAGAGGCAATCTCCCAGTGAAATTTTAGAAACAATGGCATCATAACCATTGCCTTTGATATCACCTGCCAATCCACTAAAAAAAAAATGAATCTTATATATCCTAGCTGACTTTCCAAGCATTCCATTCAGAGATTTATTTTTGCCTTATTAGAGATGTTCCTTCTTTAATATCATGGTGCAGAGAAATGGACTGATAACAAAATAACTACAATTTCATGGGAATGTTTATATGTTGCGAGAATATCTATTATCACATGTAAGTCAAGTGCTTGAGTTGATGGAACATTTCCATTTAAAAATGTAGGTTGCGACCCATTTTCCCCTTATGGATTGTCTGCCCAGACATGTGTCCCTCTAGTTTTGTAGCCTGCCCCTGCCACTTGTTTTGTGACTTTAGGCAGAGGCATCCAGCCTTGGTCTCCTGGTCTAGCCTAGGGTTTTTGCAAAGACTGATTGACTCCATGGTTGTGCAAGTCTGGAATTAACCCTGTGACACAGCTTCTGCTCAGTCAAACTTGTTTTTTTATCCTTCTTTACCTTTGAATACATTCTGTAAAAGCTTGTGTGTGTGTGTGTGTGTGTGTGTGTGTGTGTGCGCGCGCGCGCGCACATCTTTATGTGTTGTGTGTGCATACATGAAGGTCCTTGAGGAGGTCAGAGAGTCACTCTCTTCAATTGTTCTCCCCACTATGTTCTGAGACACAGTTGCTCGCTGGCTCCAGAGCTCACCGATTGGTAGACTAGCCGGCCAGTTAATTCTGGGATCTGCTTCTCCATGCACCTACAAGGGTTATACTAGGGTTACAGACACGAACCACCACCCCCAGCTTTTATGTGGGTGCTGGGGATCGGAATGGAGGTCCTTGTGCCTGTACGGCAGGTACTTTACGGCGAACTTTAGAACGGTTTTGCTCATTGGAAGTACATATTTCACACGGTTCTAGAAGGTATATTTAGAACTCCAACTACATGAGAAAATTCTCAGAAAGGTTTTGTAGTTCGCTCAAAGTCACACAGTGAACGAGTGCTGGCCCCAAAACCCGACACCCCACACACTTGTCCTGTGATCATCTCTTTAACTTTCTTCCATTGCCACTGCAGCCTTGACCTGAAGGGAAGCAACTGATTTAAGGCCCGAGCAGCTTAGTTCCTCCTCTGAGGACATAGGTCCTTTGGGCCTCTCTTTGCCCCCCCCCTGCGCTGCACCCAGGCTTGAAAACTGTCATGTCTTTCAGTAACTCTTTCTAATGCTCCTGGAGTCTGCAAGCTCTCAGACTCCACAGTGCGTGAGCCAAACTGGGGGTGGGTGTTCTTTCAAATGGAAGCAGTTGGATTAGATTCCACTGCACGCCTAGTGTTGTTAAATATCTCCAGCATGATAAAAATCATCCCAAATGTCACCAATCCCTGGGGGATTTATTAATAATTAAGCGTTTTTAGATCATTTAGGAATGCAGGTTCCATTTAGCAAGAAAATGTACACTAAATGTGTCCATTATCTTGCACTTTGCCGCAGGATTTGTTAGAGAGCTCAGCTGGGGTCCTCCACGACAGAGGACAGTTACTGCAGGTACCGCCTTCTCCTGAAGACAGCAGTGTCCTGGGCCGGTTTATAAAGTCTGTGTTTATTAGACGTGTTTATTAGAGTGACTAACAATAGAGACAGTGGAAGAAAACTCCCAAGGAGTCCAGGGAAGTGGGGGAAATGAAAGCAAAACAAACAACCTGAAGCAGCAGGGACCCAGGGTCTGCAGGGTTGTGAGCTTTTGCTAAACTCTTGAGCTTTAAGAAGTTTAAGGGTGAGGCAAAGAAACCTGTCATTCCCTATGTGCCACCTCATGGGAAGGCCGTTTATATTTTTATTGACTTGGCACCAAGAAGATGTATCATTCTGGTGTGAACAAGATACAAACGCAGACACACATGCACACGCATACACACATGGGCATGCATATGCATGCACAGGCATATACATACATATACACGCATACACCGGCACACATAGATATACACGCATACGCATGTACACACAGGCACACACAGACATACACGCATACACATGCACACACAGGCACACACACATACATGCATACGCATGTACACACAGGCACACACAGACATACACACATACACATGCACACACAGGTACACACACACATACACACTATTCTTTAATGAGCAGTTCTATTTTCTTTTGTAAGCTACCCAATTATCTTCTCTTTTCTTCTCCCCCCCACCTTATTTCCCACGCAAGGCCAATACCCCGAATAGCCAGAAAGGACAGAGTGTGGTAGATGAAGTCTGTTGTCCCAGTGCCTGGAAGGTAGAGGCAAGGGGGTCAGGAGTTCAAGATTTAACCTGGTTTACATAAGACCCTGTCTCATACAGAGGAGGAGGGAGATGGGGAGGAAAGAAAGTGAGCGCAGAAAAAGAACCTGAAAAGCAGGTTGTGGTCTCCTTTGTCACCTTCAGAGCTTTACTGGTCTCTCCTATGGCCACTAAAATGTCCCTTTTGAAGTTGATCAATGGAAGAAAGGAGAGAATAAGGAGAGAGGGTGGGAGAGAGTAAAGAGGGAGGGAGCAAGAGAAGAGAAGAAGAGGGGGATTATGGGTAAGACTGGACATTTTATCTAACTTCTTTCCCTCTAGTCCCCTTTCCCTACCAATAGAAGTTTTCATGGCCTCAGAAATCCCCTCCAGCCCTAAGGTTAAGAATTCTGGGTTTGAAGCAAAGAGGCCTTTCTCCACCATGCTGAACACTTTGTGATCTTCCCAAATGAACTTTTTGGATGAGTTCTTCCACTTTCTTGTTTTCCAAACAGAAACCGGTTTCTTCTTTCATGTCAAGCCCCTGCAAGGCCAATAAAAGAACCATAAATGTAGCAATCAATCAGGGTCCCCAACAAAGAAGCAAAAAGCCTCTTGGACAGGGTGGCCAGTGGCCACTCCCATCACCGCGAAGTGAAAGCTTTCAGGAAGAACGTGATGTGACTGGATGCCTGAGGTGACATCATAGACAAGGACAAGAATGACCAAGGCTCGTAGAGGATGCTTACCACCGCAGACTCCCAACATCCATCCCTGTGGTACTGCCGTCAAGGGCCAACTTTCAGACCCCCGACCCAACATTGCCACGTGTGTGTTCGAGGGGTGGCCCTCAAGTGTCTACCACAGACATGCGGTCTGTTATTAGCATCAGAGCCCAGGAAGGAACAGTACTGGACAGAGACGGCACGGGAGTCACAGCAAAGGGTTGGTGTGGGGCGAGAGGCAAGGGAGAAGACATGGTGTCCCCGGCAGGGGGCAGTCAGCCTGTTGGCCATAAAGTAGCCCAAGAAAGAGACCTGAATCCTGAGATGGTGGGTGCACTGGGGGAGGAAGGATGACCCCAAGCCAAGTAGATTAGGAAACTCAATCATCCCTGGTGACTTTCTTCAGCCACAGGCTTCTAACTCTGCAAGAGACTGTTGATTTTTCACTGTGGTAAACCCGCTCATCGCAAATGACAATTGGACTTACTCCACCATTTGCGGAAGCAGGCAGTGTATTTTCTCACTGTGCCTTAAACAACACGCTTACATCACCGTCATAGCAAGTTACCCAAACCCTGGTAACTTGAAGAAGGGCTTTGCTCTGACACTCTTCAGTGTTTAGAAAATCCTCTGCTTACTGCCAAGGCCAAATGATGAAACGTCTGCTGATTGCTACACCAGGTCCCACGCCCTGTGGACCATGTGTTGTTTCAGACAGGGGCTGTGAAGCTATATCGGGCGAGGTGTGACCTCCCTCATCAGCAAGATTCATAGGAAGTACATGTATGTGAGTGCGTTTAGGGGGCAGGAATATGGGTCCCTATCTCATTTCAAGGCTGTAATTTTTTATACTGCAGGTTCTAGGTAGAGAAACGCTAGGCTGAAATGCTGGATTCTGTGCGTGGCCACAGGTTCTCCAAGTTTGCAGGGGCTATGCCAACCGATTCACTGCGTGATGATTATATTGTGGTCTTTGTTACCTTCTGATCTCTATCATAGAATTTCTGACAGAGACAACTTAATGGAGAAAGAATGTTTTGGTGGCTCACGGTCTCCCAGGATGTCTGTCCACCATGGAGGGGACAGCATGGCGGAGTTTATGGGCTGGGAGCGTGTAGCAGAGGCTCCTCATATGTGGGAAGGTTAGGAAGCAGAGCTCAGCTGGGAGCCAGAGTTTCAATCCCAAATAATCCGCTCCTGCTGAGGAGGCCACAGTCTCCAAGGCTCCACAGGCTCCAGCGCCACCGGGGATTGGGGGCTCCGTGTTCACACACATGCAGCTGTAGTGGGGGCGAGGCTGAAACGGGGGGGTGGGTGGGAGGACACCTGGTTGGCTAGCCGGAGACCCTGAGATAGGACAAAGGCCCGCAGTTCATTACGCCGCCTTCTTCCTACCCAGGGTCAATTAGGCCTGTTCTGTAGAATTTCCTGGAGGCCTTGTCCTCAGCTGGAGGCAATAAATCATATTATGGGCTTGTGTTGCACAGAGGTTGTCGGCCTGACTCTCCCACACACTCCGCTCACACCCACACGGGTACAAGGCCACACGTCTATCTGCAGAGGAATACGGGAGCACTTAGCTCTCAAGCCCACGTGCCCTTTTCTATTAAAGTCCCTTGTCTCTGTCTCAAGGCTAATTTCTCTTTAGTCTTAGTTTCTTTTTCCTGTTTGTGCCGACTGGCTCCTATTTAGTTTGGATGGCAACTCTGACGTAACTTACCTATACATTTGAGAGACGCTAAACATAGCCAAATGCGATTCGTGGTGTCTGAAAAGTGAGTTTGCAGATGGATTCTGAATGACGGGCGGACCTTTGCCATCCTGTCAGGATCAACCTCCCCTTTAAAGAAGAGGGCGAATGACTTGTCCAAGATTTGTGGGTAGAGCAGGGAATGACATGATCCCCTCTCCCATCAATGTTGCTCCTTTGCATTATGTCCGTGGTACCCACCCACCACAGTCTGGGCTTGCATTCTCATGGCTTCTAGAGAGAAACTAACGGGTGGTGAGCGGGGCGTGGCACCTATGGAGAACCATGTAGAAAGGTTCTCTATGGAGAACCACACCAGGCCTGAGTGAGCCAGTCGGTGCTGTTCTACATCTGAGCTTCAAGGCCTGCTGCTTCTTTTTCTGAAAAGCCAGCGGTTGTTTATATTTATTTATTTATTTGGGGGCAGTGTCTTACTATGTCGCTCCAGATAGCCCCATAACTCATAGCAATCCTCCTGCCTCGGCCTCCAGAGTGCTGGGATGATAGGAACAGCACCAACATACCTGCCTAACATTGGCGTTTTGTAGCCGTGACTGCATTATCCAGCCTTAGGTTTATAAAGTATTACCATTTCCATTTGATAGGGGAGGACACTGATGTTTGAGAAATATCATATGGGACTGGAGGGATGGCTCAGCAATTTAGATCAGGTTAGGAGCACAGGCTGCTCTTCCAGAGGACCTGGGTTCAATTCCCAACATCCACTCACAAGGGTCTGTAACTCCGGTTCCAGGAATCTGACGCCCTCTTCTGGTCTCCTCGGGCACTGCATGTATGTGGGACAGACATACATAAGAAGCAAAATCTCCACATATGTAAAATAAAAAGTAATAAAATAAATGCATAAATAAAGCTTCATATTATATCCCAGTGTGCACTAGCAAGTGGCAGAAATATGAGCGCAGACCTTTTGACAGCAAGCATATGGTTTCGACTTCCCTGTGGGCCGCCAGGAAGGCCGACAACAATCTAGCAAACACTTATTGAGCATCTACTAGGGGACAGACACTTCTGACAGGGAGCATAGATGATCACAGATCCTCAGTAGGACAGAGAAGAGCTTAGGGAAGTTGGTCTTTAGGTCACTCAGCTGATAAATGACAGACCTGAGCCCAAGAAGTTCAACTCTCTTACCTGAGTATCACACCCCCACAGTACACTACAGAACAACTGGAAGTTGTTTCCTTTCTGGTATGTATTTAGAGTTTGTGTGCGTGTGGGTGTGCGCGCGTGCGTGTGCATGCACGTTCAGGTATGCACACACCCCTGCATGTATCTGTGTGAGTGCTCACTCAAAGGCCAGAAGGCTACAATCTCAGTCATCCGCTTTTCTATCAGTTTGTCTTTGAGGCGGAGTCTCTCACTGACCTGGAAGTCACCAGGCGGGTAAAGCTGGCTTGCCTGTGTACTCAGAATGTACTGGGCCAGCTTCCCCACCACTAAGAGTATAAGTGCATACCACCCGCTTGGGCTTTTTTCACATGAGTTCCAGTGGGCTGGACTTGGGGCCTCACATTTGTTAGGTGAGCATGTTGCTGACTGAACCACCTCCAGCCATTGGCAATTGCTTCTGTGGAGTTTCCCTGGGGAGAATGGACTGTGTTTTCCAATTCCAAGCCTGTTCCCACGGTGGGTTGCTCTCTCCAGATGGGCCTTTCTCTGGTGCCGGAAGTCAAAATCCCAAGGTCGGAAGTGCTTGTCCTTGCTGCTGGCTGGCAAGGTCTGTTTTCACAGCCAATCCACTGCGGTACAGTTGTCATCCAAAGGAGCACTTGAGAGGGCCCTCTGGCTTCCGCTGAGAGCCACCCCAACTCAGCTCACAACAACGCAGCTTCAAGAGCATCCTGTTTAGAGTCTCTCCTGACGTGTGTCATGTCCAGTTCAACAGACATCTTCTGTGCCCTGGTAGGTTGCCTGCGTTCCAGAGCATATTTGTGAATCTACCTTACACTTCAATATGAAGTAGGTCTAGTCAGTGGCCCACAGGAGTGGGCCAAAGATGTGTAGTTGTGGCACTGGTCTATTGGACTTTGTTTAGTTTGGTCTAGACCTGGGTGTCACATGTATGGCATATTCTTCCTGCCAACCTCAAGATTTTCAGAATTTTTTTTCTGTCTTATATTCTTATTGCTTTGATATTTCTGAGAGATAAAAAGTAAATGGAAGAGAGAGAGAGTATGTGTGTGTTTCAGAGAAATTCTTTGGCTACCAGTAGGAGTTTCTTTGCCTGGGTTAGCATTTAATTTTTGTGTATGTGTGTGTGTGTGTGTGTGTGTGTGTGTGTGTGCGTGTGTGCATGTGTATGTGTGTGTGTTTCCTAGCATTTAATCTTTGTCATCTCTTTTGACCTTGCACATGCCTCTGACAGATGAACCCAAAGCCCTCCATGGCTGTTGGAGTAGTGTAGCTCCATGGTCACCAAGGGATAGCTCACGAATGGTGTCAAGAGCATGGCCTGCAGGTTGCAAGGTTGGAAGCATCACCCCGAGACCTCCACACTCAGGTCTGTATTTGCACTCTGGAGCAATACACATTCAAGCCAGCGTCAGACCTGAAGTGTGTGCAGTGGGCGTGGACAAAGCCAGCAAGTAACTGGCAGGTTCTTCACGACTGGTGCTGAGCTTCTTCCAGTCAGGTCAATAAAGAGTTATGCGTGCGCCGATTCACACTATCCAAGACTTTTGTAAAAAGTGGCGGTAAAGCACTTCCTCTATGTGACTGACGTAGCACAAATGCCATAGGAAAGTCTCTCCCAGCGCCCTCGCGCAGCCCCAACACTGGCTGCCTTGCAAGAGCAAGACAGATCTTATTGTGCAACCACTGGGTTGCCAGGGTGCTGACCTGAATTTCTCTATAATAGAAAAAGCAGCAGACGGTTTGGGAGGACCGTCTTATCGTTCTCAGCTTTATTTTTCCTCCAGAAAGGATAATGAACTTGAAGTCTCGCTGCGTGTCCTTGGCGTCCACATAAAAATAAACACAGCTATCCGTGTCTGAGGAAGGTCTTCCATTTCAGCCTGACAATGCCCTCGGCTGCAGAGCTACAGTGATGATTGGGATTCCGATTCTTCATGTTAGAGCAAACATGCGAATTAGCATGTGCGCTTCAGAAGCCTCCATTCCCTCCCACAGAGAAACCCAAGCACAGACTGGCTGGCTACTTAAGGGAGTGTTAGGAAGGGGATTTAAGAGCTGGTTGGGTGGCCCAACTAGGTTAGCTTTCAGACTCTGACATACTTTAATGCTGGTATGCTCTCTGCTCCACCTAGGTCTGTACCCAGAATGCTCTACTCCAAGAAGACCATTGGTCTTTCCTTCTCAAGGTTGTTGTCCATGGTGTGGTTTGGGTTTTCCCTCTGGACTAAGGACATTCCCTATCCTCGGACACAACTAATAACTACAATAAGAGCTCCTTTTTAATGATCCAATAGCTGATTTTAAATGTTTTCTTCATAAAGTGTCAATTTCTAGAGTCAGGGAGGTGGCTCAACTGGGAAAGTAATTGCCACACGAACACAAGGACTTGAATTCCACGTCCAGAAGCCACGTAAGGCAGCTGGGTAAGGTGCGTATCTGTAATCCTAATCCTGGGGTAGAGGAGGGGACACATGAACCACCACCACCAAACAAACAATGCAACTAAAATACAGAAGCACTTTTTTTTTTTTTTTTTTGCTAGCAGACATGTTTAGGAAAATATAATCCACTGTGAAGTATGGAAACTACATTTGCTTCTTTATCATGCAATGCTGGCGGTTGAGCTATGTAAATTTCTCAGCTCTGTAGAGCTATTTTTGATTAGGTCAGATGCTGGGAATTGTGTCCTGTGCTGTCAGAAATCTTAGGGTGTGGGTGTTGGTTTTTTGTTTGTCTGTTTGTTGTTTTATTTGCTGTTTAACCAGCATGTAGGATCTGAGCAGAAGCAGAGAGTCTATGGTTTCTTTCTTTGCGGTTCACGTGGAATAGCGTTCGCGTCCTTCTGACTCCTCGCCCCTCCAGCTTGTCTGTCTGCAGTGGGCGGGCCCTTAAGGTCTTCCTCCAGCTCTGTGGGTGGAAAAATGACACCGCCTCTGCCTCTCTGAGCGTGGCGAACTCCCCCCAGGTCGGGGCTGCTCACGTCGACTAAAATAGGACAAGAGTAGGAGACATCGATGACCAGATGCGTGAGGAACAAGGAGGGAGGAAAGCGGGGTCCTGAAAATAGAAATCACACCAAAAAATAGATGACGGGCTGATAGCGCCCTGAGGCCTTTGTTCAGGAACATGCTGGCGCTAAAAAGAGAAAAACATCAACACCACGTTCTTCTCTGAAGGGTGACTTGCTTTTTCCTCAAAAATTCTCCCCAGAGAAGGCCTTGTGGGTTGCAGCGAGCTCCACTCTCCGTTTTTATCTAGAAGTCTTCTTTAAGGCCAGTAATGCTCTCTTTCAAGGACTGCTCTATCATCACATTATTAAGAATAAGATAATTAACAATAAGATAAACAAAAATCCACAGAAACACTAACCGTGGCCATTGCGTGTCCTGGTCTCGGGTGTTCCATCTGTGCTCACAGGTGGAAGGAGTCCCAGCAGCCATGCGTGTTTGCACCGTGGCCATTGCGTGTCCTGGTCTCGGGTGTTCCATCTGTGCTCACAGGTGGAAGGAGTCCCAGCAGCCATGCGTGTTTGCACCGTGGCCATTGCGTGTCCTGGTCTCGGGTGTTCCATCTGTGCTCACAGGTGGAAGGAGTCCCGGCAGCCATGCGTGTTTGCACCGTGGCCATTGTGTGTCCTGGTCTCGGGTGTTCCATCTGTGCTCACAGGTGGAAGGAGTCCCGGCAGCCATGCGTGTTTGCACCGTGGCCATTGCGTGTCCTGGTCTCGGGTGTTCCATCTGTGCTCACAGGTGGAAGGAGTCCCGGCAGCCATGCGTGTTTGCACCGTGGCCATTGCATGTCCTGGTCTCGGGTGTTCCATCTGTGCTCACAGGTGGAAGGAGTCCCGGCAGCCATGCATGCGTGTTTGCACCGTGGCCATTGCGTGTCCTGGTCTCGGGTGTTCCATCTGTGCTCACAGGTGGAAGGAGTCCCGGCAGCCATGCATGCATGTTTGCACCGTGGCCATTGCATGTCCTGGTCTCGGGTGTTCCATCTGTGCTCACAGGTGGAAGGAGTCCCGGCAGCCATGCGTGTTTGCACCGCTTGTTCACCGTAAATAAAATACTCTGGGAACCTAAAAATACAGCAGGAATAAAACTTTCTGGGAAAAAAAAATTAAAAACCAGCAACTTTGTGTCGTATCAAAAGTAAGACAGGGACGCAAGGGGATTGGCATGGTTTTTCAGAGGCAGAGTTTCCATGACTCTGGGGGCATCAGGGTCTTACCGGGCCTGGCTTCCCTCTCAGTGTAGACATGCTCAGATACCGTCTATGTGATTAGACATCGAATCCACTGCACTCTTTGGCAGATGTTTTACGAAAGTATAAGAATTCTGACAGCATTTGGTTAGCCCCAAACCATCCTCTAGTAGTTTATTTTCGTTTTCTGTGCTTGAGCGAAACCCAATTCCTAAATGAGACTAGCACTGGGAAACACTATCAGTGTACAAGAATGGTGTGACTCTCTTTTATTTATTCATTTATTCATCGTTTATTTATTTATTTATTTATTCATTCATTCATTCATTTAGGTTTTTCGAGACAGGGTTTCTCTGTAGTTTTGGAGCCTGTCCTAGAACTTGCTCTGTAGACCAGGCTGGCCTCGAACTCACAGAGATCCACTTATCTCTGTCTCCCGAGTGCTGGGATTAAAGGCGTGTAGGCTGGGTATGACTGCTTTATGGGCAAGAGCACAGGAACGCGGTTCTGTCTAGAGGCGACAGGTCCCAGAAATGAAATAGAGGAAGCAAAGTGAGCTAATCAATAGCGTTAGCGATCTGCAGAGAGGCTGGTTCTGCCCTGTCGCGCCGGAGGGACCCATCACTGACTACTGACCTACTGGTGTTTCAGGAGTAGGCATCTAACACGAAGGCAGAAAGACGAAAGATAAAAGATTAGACCCAGCCTCACTCTGTTCTGATGCGCCTGAAGATAAACCGAAGCCAGCATATCACAAGAAGACCAAAGACAGTGACGTTGCTGACAATTTATGCCTGGGCCAAGTGCCAGGGCTGGAGAGACAGGGAGAGAAGGGCCTGCTTCCAGCCACTTGGGAAACCAGTGTTCAGACCAGAGTTAGTTAGCTAACTCAGTAAAGTGAGAACATGTTCCAATCCCCCAGGAGGTATGACGGTCAGGGAAGATTCAAAATGAAGGTTTTAGATCCTGACTATGCAAGAAATCAACAGTTGACCAAGTGTTAGGGGAAGGGCCCGAGCCACCAGCCCCACTGTGGCACTTGGCACTGGAAACATGGCTCTTTAAACTATTGTCGTATTAATTGTCTGTGCTGCATCAAGAGTATTTGTAAGTGTCTATTTATTCCTTTCTTATTTTCAAAATGTCAGTTTTCTGTCAATCGGGAATGCACGGATGGTCTAACGCCATGAATTTGCTTCAAGGCCTCTCATCCTGGTAAGGTTGGCTAGGACTACAGACATAGGATGAATTGACTAGCATTGGAGAATTTATTTCCACGTGGCTCACACACACACAGCTGGCGAGCTGCTGTGGGCAACGGCAGGAGGCCTTGGCTTCTTTGTAGCGACCCGCTCCCTGCTGCTTCTTAAGCATCCTCATGACAGGGTATCCCGTTTGCTCTAGAGGTGAGTGACTCTTGCAGGGGCAGCCGCAGTGTCTCCTGTGTCCCAGCCTTAGAAGTCACATGGTCACTGTACAGTGTTCACCTCTTTACGGGGGTCACTCTTGTAGGAGAACGTGCATGCTGGTAGGCAAGGGTTGGTTCACCTTAGAGGCGGGCTACCGTAGCTACTCTTGGCCCAGCCACTGCCTGTGACCACCGGCTGCAGGAAACATCTGCGTAATGCTTGAACCGCATCCCACCCCCGTAGTTCCACAAACCAGAAGCTTGTGGAAATGCATGATGATCCTTCTAGAGCAAGGTCAGGGGCTCCTGAGTTCCTAACTGCCTTGGGCAGGTGGTGGCGGAACGCATATATTTCTCCCATAGACCGCCTTAGCAGGAACAGGGATTGCTACCTTCCCCAGATACTCAACCTCTGCTTGGGCAGCAGTGTGCCTACGGGCGAATGAGAAGTCACCAACTGCCGGGCACAGACCAGGGCTCAGGATAGAGTTTTAAATCCAGCCCGACTCCTACTTGCTCTTCTCTGCTAGGGTATGGCTCTCAAATGGGCATCTAGTGGCCACTGAGAGTTAAAAAAGCCTACCTGAGTGTCTGAATGATGGCTGGGATCCTGGGGCGGGGGGCAGGCGGGGGGATGGGGGGATATGGTCTCACTGGGTTGCTGCTCTTTTCCTGGAAGGGAAATGACCTTTCTGACTCAGACAAGAGTAGAGAAGCTGGTGTCAGCAATCGCTGGGTCCACCTCTGGTGGATCTGTGACCATCTCCGCGAACTCCCATTATTATCTGTAAAGTAGTCCCATTCCAACTGTGAAATTTAAAATTTTGACTCTAGTGCATGCTGGGCAGTTTATGTGAATTATATCTCTGCTAATCTTCACCAGAATTCTGAAGGAGGCTCCACGGCCACGGTCCTACAAGATGAAATGACTCGCCTAACCTCCCAGCTACTGAGTTACTTAGCTCCAACTAAGCAAGCCTGACTCCAAAGCCTATGGTATACATGCTCCTGTCTCAGATTGCCCCAACAGAGACTGGGTATAAATCAATCACAAAAGGATGAATTCCAGAGAAAGGAATGGGGGGCGGGGGGGGGGTGAGGCTCACACAACTGTGGCAAAGCCCACAGATGGGAGCTCAGATATCCTGAGGGCCAGTCCCCTTGTGCATCCAGTTGGGATCCGGCCTCTTCCAACTCGGTGACATTGATGTCAGGTCTGTCCTAAGGGTTGTAGACTGTTCCTCTCCTCTCACAGGCCATAGGTTGTTTATGCTGTCTGGCTCTGTAAAAGCACCACTTTTAAAGAAATCCTATCACAGCCTGGGTCGGATAGCCAGGGAGGTAGAGGCTAGGGGGAGAGACGTGCTAGTAAATTCAGGGTCACAAAGCCCCAACCTGCCCGATATACCTTTCCAACACCAGGCTCTCCCACAGAGTTTGCAGGCCAGCTAAGGCGGCGTGGAGCGTTCATCTTGGCTCCAGGTGTCAGCGCAGGCCCGCTACAAGGAGGGGACCCAGACTGCAGTGACTCCTCCAGAGGGGACTCGGGCATATGCCGGGCACAGCCTCTCCTGCAGCCCAGCGGCAGGTCTCCAAGCCCTGTGGAAGGCCGGGGTCACGGGTGTCTGGGACTCTCACACGTGGATCCCCGTTCTCCTCCGGCGGGAGCCGGGGATGTACCAGCTCCGCCCGGGGACGAGACCAGAGAGAGGGCGCCCTGCCCCGGGCCGCCGAGGCCCTAGAGGCTTTGTGTGTTTGGAGCCAGATCCCCCACTTCCTTTCCCCGCCTCCTTCCCGCTCTCTTTCTCCGGGACCTAAGTCCCAGTGGAGGCTCCAGCAATTAGCACGCGAGGAGGGGGCGGCAGGCGGCGGGGGTGGTGGCGGCGGCCGCGGGCAGCGTCACCCCCTTCCCCGCCACCGGTGTCGCTTCCGCCAGCGCTGCCTTCGTGCGCCACCTACCGGCCTCCCGAGTGCATTGCGGCGTCCGCCCGCGCTGTTCCTAGGCAGATCTTGATCTTCCGTGGACAATAGACAATGGGAATTTTTTTTTCCTGAACAATGATTTATTTGAGGGGGTGGGGACTAGGAAGAAAGAGGGAGAGAGGGAGGGAGGGAGGAAGCAGCACTGTGTTTGTCATCGCTTTAGAAAAAAAAAATCTCTGTTCTGTCATTGTTTCTGCATATCCATTATATGGAGGACAAAAGAATCCGGTCCTGGCACAACAAAGCTAAGAGAAATGTTTTCCGTGGCTGACATTTAATCGTGAGCACAAGGTGCTGCATTATCATGGGAAGAGACTGCCGAATGGAGTGAAGGCACAGGCTGGCTTCAAATGCCTGGCTTCTCTGCTTTACCGTGTCCTCGTTTCGTATGGCCTCAGAGAGCCCCACTCGGGTTGTGCGGTACACACAATCCCACATTTCTATAGTTTTTCAACCCACCGCAGGGATTCCTTGGGGAGCATTCTCACAGCACCTCAGAGCCTGCTCTTTTGCAGCTAACAGGGACAGTCAGCTTTTCTTCGCAGCTTTCTTAATAAAAGGTCCTTAATAAAAGGATCTAATCCGACCCCCGCCCTGCCCACCCACCCAACCACCCACCAGACCTGCTGGAGACGCTGGAGAACACTTCCTCCAGCCTGTCATTTTAGAGATGAAAGAGGTGAAATGCTTATTCAGAGCACACAAGTAATTAGAGATAAAGATAGGACCAGATCTCTGCCCATCCCTGGTCCTTGTGACCTGCCTTTTGCTGTCTTGATGCCCAGCACCCCCTGACCTGACCAGTTCATGATCAGGCCTCCTTTCTAGCAGCTATTGGGGTACATTGCGGAAGATGGGTGGTAACTGAGGGGGTGGGACAGAAGGGCGACTTAGCTCAGTGGCTAAAGGACTCCTTCATTTGTTCCTCCTTTAGACAATGGAGGGAGGGCAACGTGTATGCCGTCTTTATCTGATTATTTAGTTTTGTTATGATAACAAGTAAAACTGGTTATAGTTCTCCGTAACTCTCCAGAAACCATTTCTTTTGCCATGCAGGGTTTGAACTCTCCTTTTGATCCAGGACCAACCTGGTTCCTGTGATATAAGAACAAGGAAGATCTTTCATCTTCGGAACTGTGTTAGGTGGTCTCCTGGTAAGGGGGGGGGGGGGAGCGCCCCCCTCAGAAAAGATCTTGGGGGAGATGCAGCTAACTGATCATACGCTAAGACATTGAAACATTTTTTTTTTTGTACCACCTTGCGGAAACATCCTGCCACAGTGCTCCAGCCCCCTTTAAAGTCCTCTTGTGCACACCAAGTCAGTTTCAAGGCTTCGATGAGGAACTCGGAAGACATCTGTGCACATCCAAAATAAGTCAGCCCACAGCGGCAGCCTGCGTGGTTTATGGATTGTTCAGCCTGTTTAAAGCAAACAGACCCACCTCACTGTGTGCAGACAACTAGTCAACAAGCAGACAAAATCTCCAAACAAAAGACCAGAACATTCCTCAGCTCTCTTTAAACTGTCTTCTAAGAGCTGGGGAAGAAAACACTGGCTTGGCAGGCAGTCCCTGAACCTTCCGGCTGGGTTTTCGCGCTTTATGAACATTGGTTTGTGCAGGGACCATGTGACATGGTAACAGGACGCTCAGATCTCTAAATCTCCTTTTCCTCCTGTCATCCTTCCTCCACCCCCTCCTGGATGGTGACTCACCCTGTCTCTGCAAAAAGATCTGCAGTTCGGTGATGTTCTAATATGACAACTCCATGCTCTGCCTCAAGGGTTCTGTGAACATCAGGTGTGATCAAACGAGATAATGGAGGGTGGAGGATCTTGGGAAAGGCTCAGGTCTTCCTCAGACGTGGGACGTCGTTTCCAGAGGGCTGAGAGGCTGACACATGGCGGTTACTCATTGGAACCCTGTCCTAGGAATTCCGAAAAGAAACCAGGCCCACGTTTCAGCTAGGAGCATAAGGTCCCACACCAGGTTTAAGGTGAGAGTCGATTATTGAGGCTCTAAGCCTCATCCTAAAGAATGCTCTCCCCTCACACTGCAGCCTGGTAACTGCTAGAATCATGGTGACTCACCGCTCCCCCATGTCCTTATTTGGTAGCATGCAAATAAAAAACGATCATTTTCAGATTTAGATTTCCTCAAATCGTGGTGCGAACAGCTATTTTTGCTTTTGCTTCAGTCACCGTTCTCTGTAGTAGAAAGTGTATTTCGAGTTGTAAAAACCGCTTTTTTAAATTTGAAGTCTAAATTTAAATATGGGATTCAGCAACCGAAGAACTCTCTTGGTCCGATCAGGAAGTCCAGTTCTTCTGGCATATGGCTGTCCTTTCCACGCAGCGTTGATGGCCCGAGTACTTTACAAGCCCATGTTTGTAGTCCATTTCCACGGTACCTCAGCTTGGCTTCCTTACCTTACCCATGGATGTACTAGGTGTGATTCACTTCGCTTCCTTACGGACTCACTGCAGGTTCAAGGACACGATACTCACCTTGCTGAAAGTAAAGCCTTACCAAGGCTGCTGTTCTCTGCATCACAGGTCTATCCTTGACTGTGCCAGATAAAGACGATCCCTTTAGTGTCCCCAGTATATGTGACATCTATCCCAAACCAATACTCATACCTCCATATAAGTCAGACCTGGGGTTTTCTTACTTCTCAAGGACAGATGTCTCGCAGGAGTTTTGAACCTATTTCTTCGTTTTTTTTTTGGGTTTTTTTTTTTTTGTTTGGTTTGGTTTGGTTTGGTTGTTATTGTTTTGTCTTCGAGACAGGGTTTCTCTGTGTAGTCCTGGCTGTCCTGGAAATCATTCTGTACACCAGGCTGGCCTTGAACTCACAGAGATCTGCCTGTCTCTGTCTCCCAGTGCTGGGATTAGCAGTGTGCATCCCCACCGCCCAGTTTAGACCCATTTCTTGGCTGGAACCCAAAGCCACATCTTATCTGCACCAGGCGGCTGGCTCATTCCTTCCTGGGGGATTCCCAGGGTGCACAGACGACAGACAACACCTCAGGGTATTTTCAGTTCCATTATCCTGACCTTAAATCTTCCTAGTTGATGAAGCCACCTGTGGCTGCGAGGGTCTAGGTCCACGGTGCATTGTGAACCCCAGCTGATTCTCCCTAGTCCATCTTGGTTGCCCACTTGGATTCCAGACTTCGTAGGGGACTAGATGGCTCAGCTCTGACATCAGATCCCATTGAAACATGAAAGGAGGCCCGCTTCTAATCCTGCCCGCAAAGCAATCACCAGACTCGCGAAGTCGGTGGCAGCTGTGGCCCCTTAGGCGACTGGGTGTGTCCTCTGCCCAAAGTCACACACCCTGTGAGCATTCCTCACTGGGGCTTGTCGCTACTGCTCCGGTTCCCTCTCTTTCCAGCTGTACTTGACTATGGGCTTCGGCGGGATCCGTTCTCACAATGTGGGGTCACCCAGCGGGGGTACCAAACAATTGTCATCTTCCACACATCTACAAATCTCACAGAGTCCCGCAGGCAGGAAGTTAGCACCTCCAGCCTGGCGCCTTGGAGCCACAGGTGGCTTCAGCAAACAGGAGAAGACTGGGGAGCGTTTCCTAGTAGCCACTAAGGGTCTACGAGTTTATCTTTCTGTCTTACATCTCACAAGATTCTTTTGCTCCGTTTCTCATCACTTGCATTAACTGTGCTTAGTCCAATAACAAGGTCAACATGGTGATGCTTTTTGTCGAGACAGATGCTCTTACAGTAATGGAGACAGTGGCTACATCTGAAGCGTAGCAAATTAATTTTTTTCCTTTGCCTGCATCAAATTTATTTCCTCCCTTTTCCTGGAAAGCCAGGAAAGGGTTTTCACTTAGCTGTACATAGGCTTCGTTGGAGACACGGTTTGTGAGTGTAAATGTTTGTGGGAGAGGCTGTTAGCCTAGGGGAGAGCCAGCTCATCCTGGTTCCTGTCCCTCCTGCGTTTCTTTTTCAGGTTTCAAGAGGAGGAGTCACCTGAGGATTCTCCAGTAAAAGGGGGCCTGGGCTATGTAAATACGGGGCCAGTGATTTAACCTCTCCGTTCTAGTCTTATTCCCATAAACCCATTGTAGACTTGAGAGCAACAGAATATGTACAGTTTAGCCCAGAACCTGGTGCATGATAAACACTCCTTAAGTGGCCCCTGCGACTGCATCCTGTGCTGGCGGACGTGCATGCGTGCGTGCGTGTGTGTGTGTGTGTGTGTGTGTGTGTGCGCGCGTGCGTGCGTGCGCATGTGGAGTGTGTGCGTGTGTGTGCACGTGCGTGTGTGTGCGCGTGCGTGCGTGCGCATGCGGTGTGTGTGCGCGGGGTGTGTGTGCGCGTGCGTGTGCGTGCGGTGTGTGTGTGTGTGTGTGCGCGTGTGTGCGTGCGTGTGTGTGTGTGTGTGCACGTACGTGCATGCGCATGCGGTGTGTGTGCGCGGGGTGTGTGTGTGCGTGCGTGTGGTGCGTGCAGTATGTGTGTGTACGGGGTGTGTGTGTGCGTGTGTCTGTGTGTGTGTGTGCGTGCGGTGTGTGTGTGCGGGGTGTGTGTGTGTGTGTGTGTGTGTGTGGGTGTAAGCCAGAGGTTGGTGTCTGCTTTCTTCCTCAATCACTTCACCTTATTTATTTATTTTTTTAAAGACAAGTTCTCTCACTAAACCTGGAGTTCACCCATTTGATCAGACTAGCTAGCTAGCAAGACCCTGGGACCATCTTGTCTCCCCACCCCACCACGGGACTGGGTTTACAATGTGTATACCACTGTGCTAGCTTTTTATGTGACTGCTGGGACTCTGAACTCAGGTCTTCGTGTTTGTTTGAAAGTGAGACCTCAGCCCTCTGACACCCCTGTGTCCAAGAAGTCTGGGATGATTGAAAGTGTCACCCCAGCCCCTGGCCTGGGAGTTGCCTTGGTCCAGACTCCACCTCCGGACTCCACTTCTAGACTCCAACTCCCAGCCTGTCAAGTGCTGACCCCTCCCCAGGGAGGGTCAGAACCACTCTCACAGGCTATAGGCTTGCACCAGAAAAAGGAACACATGACTTTGGGTTTTGTGTGTCTCCCCCTCTGTCTCTCTCTCTCTCTCTCCTTGCCACCCGGCATGGCGGCATTTATTAAACGTGGGCATTTTTGATTTGGTCTAATCTGGTCTAATTGGAGTTATTTGCACTAATGAAGAGGCTCTTCTTAAGGTTTTTCTTAACACCTTACTTTACTGAGCCATCTCCCCAGCTTCATTCTTTCATTTTACAATTTACAATTTGGTAAAATGACAATATAGCATATGTGCTGACCATTTCCTCCTAGTCATGATATCTGTCTGTCTGTCTGTCTGTCTATCTGTCTCATTTATATTTATCGATCCTCATCTGTCTAGCCATCTATCACCTATCTATCATCATCTATCAAGCATCTGTAGTACAGTTATCACATTTCATGTATCCGAATAGCCAACTATCACTTCTGTAGTATTGTTGTTTACATGTAGATGGGTGTGTGTGCATGGCAAGTGTATGAAGGTCAAAATAAAACTTTGTGGAATTGGGTTCCTTCCACTTTTATGTGGCTTCTGGGGAGCAAACTCAGGTTGTCAGGCTTGCGTCGGGTCACAAGCAATCTTACTGGCGAAGTCATCTTGCCAGCTCTCATCTATCCATCCATTTAGATATCATTTATTTATCATTCATCAATTATCTATCTATCCATCCATCCATCCATCCATCCATCCATCTATCCATCCACCTAGCTAGCTACCTATCATCTAACACTGTCTAGACTACTTCCACTGAAGGCCTAATGTGCCAAGCTATGACATACTACTATCACTGTCACACTGGCCTTTTTTTCCTTCTTCATCTTCCAGTATCCAGGTCCTATGTGTTCTCAACAGTGGAATCAGCTCACATCAGCGTGCCATTGGGGAGCTGCCAGGAGATGCATGCGGATGGAGCTGTGAAGTGGCTATGTCAGTGGAGATAAACATCTATGGCAAGGCCCAGACAGAGCGAGCATCTCTGTCTACAAAAGGATATTTCCACCCATGATCAATACTTACAACATTAAAAGGGATGCCCATCTTGGATTTCTCCCTCTATTGCCACCTCAGCTCCAGCAGCTCACTGAGTTCTGCCTTTACTTGGAAAGGCAACTCAAATTTCTTTCTCTCTGTTCATCCTATGCTCAAGTCCTGGTTCGATTCTTGCTTCCTGTGTGGCCCATTGCAGTAACCTTTTATCTGACTTCTATCTGCTTCCCATTCTTTCCCTTTAAAAACTATCCTAAAACTGCTGGACTACAAAATGACTACTTTCCCCAAATATATGGACACCTAAAGCATCCAGTTTCCTTACAGGAAGATGTCCAAACTTCCCTAGGCTTCCCACTACTTTTCTGTTCCCCACATTCCTGACAAACCTGTGAATGAGTTTACCTCTCTCCATGTAAAGTTTGTTTGTCCCACTCAACCTCCTGCATCTGCCTCGCTGATCTTTTCTGGAAGGCCCAGAGTTTCGTTCCTGTGTTGAGTTTGAAGGGGTGCTGGCGAGTGCTTTCTATGCCATTACATATCGGGGATGAATCTTGTGAGTTTTTCTTGGCTCTAAGTCATCTAGGGCGACGAATGACTTATCAGAGACAGAGTCCCCAGGGTCTTTCAGACAGTTCAGCTCAGGGTTGTGACGACTCTCCTCCCTTGCACCTGTCGCTTTAGGGAGATGTCCTGAAATTCTAGTTCACCTAGTCCTTCTTCGACCTCTTCGGCTCTGCCTTTAAAATGTAGATTTTCACATCCAATACAAACACTAGGATCCACCAACTCTGGGACAGGGGCAATGTTTATTCGAACCCAGACAGTTCTATACAGTGTGGTCTATTGGATATACTAAGGAAAAAAACAACTTCTTCGAGTTAGTTTTAACATTTTTTTTTTGAGTGCACTGGGGAGATGGCTTGAGGGATAAAGCACTTGCCATGTAGGCACAAGGGCTGGAATTCAGGTCCTCGGAACCCACACAGAAGCCTGGCAGAACAGTGACTGCCTGTCGTCTCAGTCCTGGGAAGGCAGAGACATGGTGTCCATGGGACAGACTGGCTAGTGGGAGAAACTGGATGACCTCCATATTCAATGAGAGACCCTGCCTCAATTAATAAAGGAGAGCGTTGTTGATTAAGACAGCTGGCATGTAACACCCGTACACACACATACACATGCAAACATTCAAATGCACACACACACAAAATAATGTTAAACATTATGACTATTGTCAGTGAATATTTAGTTAGTGAACAGAATAGCTGATTAATAGTGTCTCTATTTTTATAAATATAAATGTTTTAATAAATGTAAATGTAAATAATGTTCCTTACATGAACATTTTTAGCATCCCTTACATTGAGTTTGATGTTCAACACGTATTCATTGAATAACAATATTCCAGACACCACAGTTATAAAGTTGAGTTTACCATGGCGGTGCATGCCTGCCATCCCAAAACTTGGGAGGCTAAGGAAGGAGGATTGCTTGGATTTCATGGCCAAGCTGGCTACGTAGTGAGGGTCCCCACCACTGCACGTTAAATAAACAAACAAGGAGAAAATTAGCTAGGAAACAGGGTTCCTAGATCCTTCTCCTTAAGCACTTCATAGTCTAGTGGGAAAGGGAAGAACAATGACGAAGAAGCCAGCACTGTCAGACAATGTTCATGTGACACCAGCAGGGAAGGAATGTGAGTGTGTGCATGTGTGTGTGCACACGCGCGTGCGTTCACACGCACATGTGTGTGAGATGATGTACTGCTCTAGTGTAATAGAATGAAAATATCATGAAGTCACCACTCTTCCCACTTCTCAAAAAGCAATGTTTTTTTTTTTTTAATGCCTTATTAAACACTTGGAAGGACCAGCACTCTGTGGACCATTTAGGGAAAACATTACTCCCCTCCCCCCGATTTTCCATGTCTCCGTGGTGACACTCCACACCCTCCCCATTTGTTGGGCAAGTCCTTTGGATTTCATCGTCACCAACCTTATCATCTTTGTTCGTGAAATCAACATTGGGCGAGGACTCCAGTGTGTAAGGCATTGGTTAGATGAAGGGATGAGTGTAACCAGGAATTGAGTACACGTCTTATTCAAAAGAAACCTCTCACAGGTATCCACTGATTTATATTACGTAAGTCACAGAGTAGAATATAAGCAAGCCCATCAGTCCTGCAGTCAGGAGAGGGGTCAAAAGGTCTGGGGAACGGGAGGAACTGGGCCTAAAGAAGAGGGTGCCTAGAGAAAGCGAGCTAAGGTGTGGGTACGTGTCATCCAAGCCATCTTCAAATGGCCATAGTGGAGTTGGAAGATGAGTGTCCAAGAGCTTGAACTGAGGTGAAGACAAGAAACACGGCTGACACAGAAAGCTACAGGACTGGGTTGGGCTGTCAGAGGAGAGCTCTCAAATAAGGGAGATGGCAATGGAGGCCCCTGCTTTCTTACGGTAGTAATTTAAGCACTGACAGGTTAGATTTGTAGCATCTGAAAGATGAATTCAAGAATTTATGTGCTAATATAATTAATCAAACTTATTTTCTTTCCCCTTGCTTTTCTTAGAGGGATGTTGTTAAAGGAGCTCCATGTAGGCTGACCACTGTTTATGCTCTTGAGAAGGCTAATGTGTGTGGTGCTATATACATTTGATCTTTAAAAACACCACAGCTGAAAAATATAAAATGGAAAAAAGAAAGCATATTTAACAAGTGTTGCTGGCATAGCTGGATATCAACATGTAGAAGAATGAAAATAGACCCATATCTATCACCATACACAAAACTCAAGTCCAAATGGATCAAAGACCTCCACATAAAACCAACCACACTGAACCTGACAGGAGAGAAAGTGGGAAGTACACTTGAACACATTGGCACAGGAGACCACTTCCTAAATATAACCCCAGCAGCACAGACACTGAGAGAAACAATTAATAAATGGGACCTCCTGAAACTGAGAAACTTCTGTAAAGTAAAGGACACAGTCAACAAGACAAAACAACAGCCTACAGAATGGGAAAAGATCTTCACCAACCCCACATCAGACAGAGGGCTGATCTCCAAAATATACAGAGAACTCAAGAAACTCGACACCAAAAGAACAAATAAACCAATAAAAAAAAAATGGAGTACAGACCTAAAGAGAGAACTCTCAACAGACAAATCTCAAATGACTGAAAGACACTTAAGGAATGCTCAGCACCCTTAACCATCAGAGAAATGCAAATCAAAACAACTCTGAGATTCCATCTTACACCTACAAGAATGGCCAAGATCAAAACCACTGATGACAACTTATGCTGGGGAGGTTGTGGGGGAAAGAAACACTTCCGCATTGCTGGTGGGAATGCATCTGGTACAACCCCTTTGGATGTCAGTGTGGCGATTTCTCAGAAAATTAGGGAACAATCTAATTCCAGACCCAGCAATACCACTTTTGGGTATATACCCAAAGGATGCTCAATCATACCATAAGGACATGTGCTCAACTGTTTATAGCAGCATTGTTTAAAATAGACAGAACCTGGAAACAACCTAGATGCCCCTAAGTGAAGAATGGATAAAGAAAATGTGGCACATTTACACAATGGAGACTACTCAGCAGCAGCAGAAAAAAAAATGGCATTTTGAAATTTGCAGACAAACAAATCTGCAAATTTGATGAATCTAGATAAAAATATATTGAGTGAGGCAACTCAGACCCAGAAAGACAAATATAATATGCACTCACTCATAAGTGGCTTTTAGACATAAAGCAAAGAAAAACCAGCCTACAGTCCACAACCCCAGAGAACCTAGACAACAAAGAAGGCCTTAAGAAAGACATACATGGAACTACATAGGAAAAAGAAAAGACAAGATCTCCTGAGTAAATTGGGAGCATGGGGGCCATAGGAGAGGGCAAAAGGGGAGAGGGGAAGAAGGGAGGGAAGCGGGCAAAAAAAAATGTATAACAGCTCAATTAAAAACAATAAACCCCACCACATCTGGATTCTGTTCCCACCACATCTGGTTGCTGTCCGGGTAGCTCTATCTTGAACCCCTCTATCCTTGGCTTGTTGGACCAAACCTTAACCTCCAGAACTACTTCCTGCCACGCCTTGTCTTTTTCTGTTGGGCTTGGTCATAACGGGCTACTTAAGTTGGAGCAGAGGGGACAAGGGAGACAGAAAGAAAAGGCCCCAACGCAGCAGAACGAAAGTGTTGGTTTGCAGAGTCCCTTAGAGCAGGGGTTCTCAATCTGTGGGTCTTGACCCCTTTGGAGGGGGTCAAACGACCCTTTCACAGGGGTTGCCTGTGATGATATGACCATCTACATATCAGATATTTACATTACGATTCATGACAGTAGTAAAATTGCAATTATGAAGTCGTAACCAAAATAATTTTATGGCTGGGGGTCACCACAGCATGAGGGACGCAGCCTTAGGAGGCACTACTTGAGCCCACGCAAATCAGAGCCACACACAGAATGCCGGAGGGCGCATTTGTGTTTCTTCACATCACAGACAACTGTGTGCTGTCCTTGGAGGTCTTGGTGGAGCTGCTGGGCAGTAGCTTCCAAAGAACTGGCGCCTTGTCTTCTACTTACTTGACAATGATATGCCCTTGCGGAAAATGAGACCTTGTCCATGCCTTAATTTGGGGCCGTCAGAATCCCAACACCCACTTGCTCAGGGGTCCAGCTAGAGTTTGCTAAGGCAGAGCTTACACTTGCTCAGGGGTCCAGCTAGAGTTTGCTAAGGCAGAGCTTAAAGAGCCTTAGCTGTAAGCAGCGGGACTCTGTATTCCAAATCTTCTCTCGGAAAGTCCCCGGCGACATGCTCTCCCGCCACCGTGGGTGAGAGGTGAGCAGATTGCTTTGCCAACACTCCATTTGGTGTGGTGAACGTTTGTTTGAATGGCACGGGGAACGAAGGCAGGTTATCATTGCTGCGCCCAGTGGTCTGACCCAGAGAGCGGAAGAGCCGGGAGAGGTGAGGAGAGGTGAGGGGGAGATTAGCGAGGCTCAAGCGGGATAATTGGAAAAGCAGGGAGCGGGCAGTAAATTATGCCTCTCTGCTGTGGCTTAGTGACAGCACCAGAGGAGATGAAACAGATTGGCAACCCTGGATGAAAAACAAACGCAGAGGGTCAAGGAGGGGGAGCCTAGAGCTGAGCTCTCGGGGCTTCCCAGAAGCTTGCTAGGTTTCCATGCTTAGAACGAGACAGAGGATAAAATAACGGGTCATCTGTGTAATTTCTCTGGAAGCCATTTTTATTTCACCAGAACCTAGACCTATTAGCAAGAAACAGGCTGAAGTCTTCTAAATTAAGGAAAGACAGAGAGTGAGACAGAGAGCGAGAAGGGAGAGGGAGTGAGCTAGCTCAGTTAATGTGGGCACTGGACTGTGTGTGTTTGCCTCTTAGGGCACCTGCAACCTTACTTTGTGAGACTGGGAACTTCCTTAACTTTTCTGTGCCTCAGTTTCCTCATTTGAAGCAAAGAAACCATTGTGCTGTGATTTTGCATATATAAAGCTCTTAAAACTTTCCTTGGCCCCCAGAAAACAGTCCAAGAAGCTACCTGGATTCACTTTGAAAACATCTTGGAAAACTGAAGGACTTCCTTTCTTTCTTCTCCCTCCCTTTCTCTCTCTCCTCTCCCTTCCTTCCACCTTTCATTGCACCTTTCCTCCCCTGCTTCCCCCCGCCCCTTTTTTCTGAGACAGGGTTTCTTTGTGCAACAGTCTGGGCTGTCCTGGAACTCACTTGGTACATCAGGCTGAACTCACAGAGATCTACCTGCCTCTGCCTCCCAAGTGCTGGGATTAAAGGAATGCACCTCCACCATTGCCCGACTTTCTTTTTCTTTGTTAGGCAGTCTTGCTAAGCACCCTGGGCTGGAAGTTGCTCTGCAGCTCAAGCCGATCTCAAGTACATGTCTTGCTGCCTCAGTTTCCCAGGACTTGGGAGTACAGGGATGAGCCACTACATTCAGCTTGAATTCACCTTTGTTTACTAATACCGTTTAGTATATGGAAACCAGGGGCAAAACTCTTATTCTATATCCCACATGATATCTATATCCTATATCCTATATCCATGCATAGGATATCCTATATCCTATATCCATACATGACTTGTATATGGTGCAAATGGGCACGAGGGCGTGTGCACACATGTACGTATGAGGAGAGCAGAGGACCACACTGGACGTCTTCCTCAACTGGGATCCAGCTGTCTCTGCTCCACAGCACTGAGGTTACAAATGGACACCAGCATATCCAGCTTCCGTGTGAATGGTGGGGATCCAGACGCAAGCTTAACGCTTCCGCGCCAAGCTCTTTGCGAACCAAGCCGTCTTCCCATGAGACTTTTCCGTGTTCTGCTTAACGTGCCTGTAGCTGAAAAACAGGACCTCCATCCTAGCTCCATTTTAAGAATACACTGACCACATAAATTCAGGAGCCAGTCACACCCCACTGCATCCCAAGTGTCCTCAAGAGCATGTCACCATTTCAGAAAGCCACCTCGCCCATGGCAGAAGTTGCCTGTGTGATTTACTTCATGTGAGCCATTTTGTGTTCATGGCCACTTGTGCCTCCGTGGAGCCTTATAACTGGGTTGGGCCATCTCATATTTTGCATCCTGAACTACACATTGCTTTATTATAAATAATATATCTCTTTTATGTCAAAGCATTGTGCTGATTTCCTTTTGATATGTGCGAGCTGAGTTATGCCCATTAATTTTATTCAGAATATGAAGGTGGTATTTAAAAAAAAGGCTTGTAAGAGAAAAGGTGTAGACTAGGGGTGTAGCAGAGGGCCTGCCTAGCTTCCAGGAGGCTGCGAATTCCATCCCCGCCACCACATACAACAGCAGGAGTCGTCCATCCTGATGAGTTTGAAACCGTGGACTATCAAAGCCTCACACACCACAGTCACCGAAGTCTGATGCCAGAAGCTGAGCTCCGAGTCGAGGAAATTGGAACCCCAAGGTGGGGGAGGGTCACATGTGGTCTGACTTTGCCTCTGCTGTTTAGATGCTTATTTGGTAATTAGAGCTCATTGCCTGTACCTGCTCCCAATGAGTCTAATTTGTAGTTCATGATTAAGATGTCAGGCCTCAGCTGGGGCTGGTGTGTACGCCTGTAATGTCAGCTACTCGGGAAGACGAGGCAAGCGGATGAAAAACTCAAGGTTATTCTGGGAAACTTAGGGAGACCTTGTCTCAAAAAAAAAAAAAAAAAAGTAGAAAAGGATGGTTGAAGGAGCAGAATGAGAGACACTGGTGCTCTGGTCTGGTTTGTTGTCGGAGGGGAGGTCCCTGAGCTGGAGGATGAATGTGTGGAAGATCCTGGGGAGCCTGCAGGTGCCGAGTAAGCTGAGCTCCATGGAGTTGCTGGTAGGGAGGAGAAATGGGTATTCCTTCTCGGATCTCTTTTAGCTGAACAATCAATCAGACAAACTTTTAAAAGTCAGCATTGGATATTAAACTGAAGAGGAAAGGCCATTTACATTTTCTATTCCTAAACAGTTCTTTCCCCATCTCTAGGAGTTACGACCAGGAACGTCTCTTTTCTAGAGAAAGATGCTCTCTTTGAGAATGATGGAAGGCCTTCGCCTTTCTCAGTTCCTGATTTGTCAAAGGCTACCTCCCACCTAGCCCCGGAAGGACAGAGAGTCCTGAGGCTTTATCATCTGCTCCTATGGAAGAAAAAAATATCCCATGCCGAGGGTCTGGCTGCTGTGGGTTGCTCTCTCAAGGCTCCGATGGGGATCTAGATGGAGTCTCGGGAAAGGCCTGTGTTGAGCGTGTGTCGTTGTAAAAGAAGATTGTACTTCCATCATGGAGAGACGACAAGAAGACTTAGTTTTCCTGTGTGGCTCAGTCAGCTTCAGAGCCATATAATGAAAATGCTATAAACAAGGGGTTTGTAAGCAAGAGAAATTTAATTGCATTTTGGTGTCTGGAAGTCCACGATGAAGGCGTCCATACAGTTGGGTTGAAGACTGCTGTCATCCTCTTCTCTCTCTTCTCTCTCTCTGTCTCTCTGTCTCTCTGTCTCTCTCTCTCTCTCTCTCTCTCTCTCTCTCTCTGTCTCTCGTGTGTGCGCATGCGCGTGCACTTTTGTTTGTTTGTTTGTTTTCAAGACAGGGTTTCTCTGTGTATCCCTGGATTTCCTGGAACTCACTTTGTAGATCAGGCTAGTCTCAAACTCAGAGAACCATCCACCTCTGCCTCCCGAGTGCTGGGATTAAAGGTGTGTGCCACCACCACCCAGGTTTTTTTAACACATAAAATGAAATGTGTGTGTGTGTGTGTGTGTGTGTGTGTGTGTGTGTGTGTTTCAAGACAGGACTTCTCTGTGTACCTGGAACTCATTCTGTAGACCAGGCAGGCCTCACAGAGCTCCACCTGCTTCTGCCTCCCGAGTACCCTCACCCCCCACCCACCACATCCACTCTTTCTCATTTCCCTTCAGCAGAGGGCAGGCCTCCCATCTATATCAGTCAACAGACAGAGGCATATTAAGTTGCAGTATGATTAGGCACCACCTCTTCTATTAAATCTGGATGAGGCAACCAGTAAGCGGGAAGGATCCCCAAGAGCAGGCAACAGAGTCAGAGACAGTCCTGCTTCCACTATCAGGAGTCCCACAAGAAGGCCAAACTACACGACTGTAACATATATGCAGAGGTCCTAGGTCAGACACCTGCAGGCTCCCTGGTAATCAGTTCAGTCTCTGTGGACCCCTATGAGCTCAGGGTAGCTAATTCTGTTTTCTTGCGGTGTCTTTAACCCCTCTGACTCCCACAATCCTTCCTCCCCCCTTCCACAGGATTCCCTGAGCTCCGCCCAATGCTTGGCTGTGGGTCTGCATCTGTTTCAATCAGTTGCTGGGTGAGGCCTCTCTGATGGACCTTCCGTCTCCTTCACTGACATGTGGCAGCAAAGAAAGGCTGGTTGCTCTCCATGGCTCCACCCTTAAGAAGCTCTCGTCTCCCAATGGCCTTGTCTGTAACACTGTCGCATCAGGGGTTAATGTTTCAGCCTGACTTTCGAGAGGATCACAAACATGCAGCCAATAAAGGCAGAGCGGGTTGTGAGTTTCATTTCACCTTATTAGTAAATCCACCTATGTAAATGGCGAAGGTCTAAGGCAAAATGAAGAGCAACTGAAGCTTTCAGAGCTTTCATCTGTGATAAGCTGTGTGCAGAGTTATACCGTGTCCCAAGGAATAAGTTTACCACTAGGTGCTAAGAGCAAAATGTAAAAGTTGGGCAGGGAGGGCGCAGAGCAGCAGGCTGGAAGTGTTGGAGGAATCCACTAATTAGGATGGAGTCAACATGCATGGTCTACATCTGGGGCTTCTGGAATTTTCGGAGATAAACGTAAGAGTCTCACTCTTCTCTCTGATGGTCTCTGAAGACTTTGTGTTCAATTCTCTTCTTTCTGGTACTAAGAGAGAAAAAGGGCTATCTGCTTGGAGGAGGAGAAGGAGGAGGAGGAGGAGGAGGAAGGAAGGAAAGAAGGAAGGAAGGAAGGAAAACGGGGCTGGAAAGATGGCTCAGAGGTTAAGAGCACTGGCTGCTCTTCCAGAGGTTCTGAGTTCCATTCCCAGCAACCACATGGTGGCTCACAACCATCTGGAATGAGATCTGGCACCCTCTTCTGTCTATATGCTGACAGAACGCTGTATACATAATAAAAATAAATAAATCTTAAAAGGAAAAAAAGAAAAGGCTAGAATATACTTCAAACTACTGAAGACACTGGAAAGCCTGTGAGTTGCTAGGCATCAAAGACCTGGATAAACAGGAGGATAAAATTCTGGCACACAGCCTCAGCAGTAAGTTGACAGACACTGCAGCCCTGAGCAGTTGAGGCCTTAGTGGGAAAGCTGTTCGAAGCCAAGCTTCCATCATGATGTGAGAATAGCTGTCAGGGGCTGAGCTCTGTGAGCAGCTGACAGTGACCTTGGGCTGGAGGACCTGTGCAGGCTTTCGGAGAGACCACGAAGTCTGAGTGAGATGAGCTTTGGGATGCTGGCAGTGTCCATCTTGGCTGTTTCCCTCAGATCTGTGTCTTGCGGTCTCTTTGCAGCATTGTGGGTCAAGGAGGGTCTGACTCCTTAGGTTGCTCTTCCAGGGCAATGATGTGGAGGTGGACGATGGCAAAATGGAAGAGAAATGGGGGTTCCTGGCCCCATCCTCTCCCTTTGGGCTGGACATCTCCTACCACTCCATTGGCTGCTAGCAGTACCACTGTAGTTCCAGGGTCCACCCAACAACAAGCTCCACTGCTGTGAGTTCAAACCTTCCCACCCTCCAAGTCTCTGGATTTTTCACTGTCCCCTGGTGGGCCTGTCCTTTGAAAGGATATAGGCTACCGTGGTGGGGGAGGCTTGGTAGAGTTCATGGCAGTAAGAGTGTGTGGCTCGGATTCTTACATCCCGGAAGAAACAGCTGAGAGCTTGCAGCAACATTGCTTTGCTATACACCCCTCAAGTTCTTGCCATCTACTTCCTCCAGCTAGGCAACCATCTTCTAAAAACTCTAAGCCTCCCAGAACGGAGCTACCAACTGTGACCCAAGTGTTCAAAACACATGACTTTGTCGGGGACTGGTACTTAAGACTCTAACCACAATCCTTGGTATAAAGACACTTCTGTTACCAATTCTTTGGTGGATTTGGTTTCCTGGTTCAGACCTTAGGAAATGATCAACTATGACTCAGGGTGAGGTGCTGAGGGCTGGCAGTGCTGGGAGAGAGCTGCCGGTGAGCAAGACAGCTGAGCATGTGTCTGACTTTGGAGCTACAGAGCCATGGTTTCAAGGGGGAAACTGTAATGGAGAAATGACTGGGAATAGGTCAAGGTGAAAAACTCTACAGCAATGGAATTATCAAGGACTTGAACCAGGAGAAGACCACCTATGAGCCTGTTTAGAAATATCCAAGGCGGGGCCAATGAGAAGGCTCAATGAGTAAGGGTGCTTGATGGGAAAGACCAGTGACCTGCATTTAGTCCCAGAGTATGAAAAGACCCCAGGATGTCAAAAGAATTCAAAGACGTAAACGACTCCAGAATGTTGTTTCTCCCCCCACCACATCTGTATTCACACACATCACATACATAATATTAATAACCGAAAATAAAAATCAAGTGCCGTAATGGTGTCTGAGAATCACAGAACCACCACGGCATATTTAGGCTTTGTATAATGCATGTACCGTGGACCTGGCTTCAAACAAAATAAACAATATTGTGGTAGTGCTACTAAATATTCCTGTAATATTTCTGCCACACTGAATTCCCACTAGGACAAATGTATACAAACGACTCATTATAATTCCCCCCCCTCTTATGAGAGCCAAGCCACTGGGGCCTCCGCTAGGAAATGGTAAGTGATGAACGTAGAACAAGGCCCGGCGCTCTAATGTCGTTTCTAAAACATGAAAGATTTTCAGGAGCACCTCCGTTGTGTTGGAAGAGCAAAGGCTGCCTGTTTAAGCCGCTCTGTTTTCCCTTGTAGATTATGACAGAATAATACAATCAAAGTAAGCCCTGGTGGCCGCTGAGGTCATCGCTCGGCTCCCACTGACATGTTGTGTTGGTCACAGGGCACAAGATCCAGAGGAGAGCACAGTCCTGGGGACTTCAAGAAGGCAACGTTCCACCTGTTCCTGTCTCCCACTGAGACCACAGGGTCAGAACATTTGCATCTTGTAGTGCCGCCTCCCGTCCCGGCACTGAGAACGTCACAGGCACCGGAGGTGACGAGGAGAAAAGAACGACGAGAGGGTTCGGGTCCTCGGAGGTGAGGACGTTGGATGATGCAGTAAGGAAGTGTGTGTCACTGCAGGGTTGACTGTGCCAGGCACCACTGAGGTAGCGATGCTAATTCCAGCTCCATCAAAATCTTCAGGCAGTAAGGAGGGTGCTACCTGGCTGGTTGTCACGTGTGGGAGAAGAGCCAACACTGAAAGCTCAGGACAGAATGGTGGAGTCACATTATAACGGCCTGGGTCCCTAGCTCTCTGGGTCCTCCCTCTGCACCAGCAACAAGGAGGGGCTTAAGAACACACCTTCGAGTTCATGGCCACCCTTTAAAGGAAAATGTGGGCGTGTCTTTCTTTTCTCGTCACAGGCATTCAATCCCCAATAAGAAGCAACTTTGAGAAGTGGTACTAGTTGGTTTTCTCAAAGCTGCTCCCAAAGCAAACAGGGTGCTTATCTTGGCTTATAATATGAGGGTATGAGGGGGACACAAGACAGCAGGAACTCAAAGATGCTGGGCACCCCATCCCTGCAGTCAGAAAGCACCCTCATGGCAGCTCACAACCATCTGTAACTCCAGTCCCAGGGGATCTTTCTCTGACCTCCGTGAGTACCAGGTGTGTACATGGTGCGAATACATACAAGCAGGCAAAACATTCAAACACATAAAATAAATAAAAAAGAAGATAGAGTGAAATAGCTACATAGGAATCCATCTGAGTTCATCACTGCTACACAACAAATCGTGCTGAAATCTGGTGGCTTCAAATAGCAGACACTTTATTACTGGTCGTGGTTTGGTGGGCTGGGAATTCAGGCAGGGCTGAACACTCTATACCAGCGTAGGTCATACTTACGCCATTCTGGAAACTCCCTTTTAGACCCACACCGTGTTGAAACTCCTAGATGACTAGGTTAGAAATCCTGTCAAGTCGACGATGGCGATTAGTCAATCATAACGTGGCTCCAAAACTCCTATCAGTGAGCGTGGAGAAAGGGTAAGGGTGGCCCATGAGTGCTCCTGCCATCTGAGTTCAGTGGAGCGGCAAAGTGGGGGTGACTCTGGGAAACTGGTCTCAACAGACCGCCTCGCCAGCCAGAATGTTTCACAGAGCCTTAACCTTTGTAGGCCTCTGACTGCCCTGACATTGTGACCCTACTGAAAAAGTCACATGGAGAGACTTCAGTGGCCAGTCCCAGCAGAACTCAGCCTCCAAACAGTTCCCTTGAGGCATCAGTCCCCTGAACGAATCAACCCACCGGACAGTAAGTGTTCTGAGTGGCTTCCAGCAATGCCTCGTGAAACACGTCTGCTGGTTCAGCCTCGCCTGAATACCTGACCCACAAAGCCACGAGCTCTAATAAAATGGCTGCTACTTTAAGCCACCTATGCGGGTGTGATTTGCTATGCAGCAGTGGGTAACTGGAACATACTCCTAACTCGCGTGTGTCCCAATCAAGTCACAAATGTGACTTAATAAATGGAGCTTAGCAGTCCGTCCCGCTTCCCTGTCAACAGCATCTCCTAGCTATTGTCTGTTGGGAACCCCCAGTAATGTGGGGGGAATATCACAGAAAAAGGCTACTCTGGAAACCAAAGACTCTGCTGAAATAATGAGGCGATTGCTGTAAATGAGGTCAGTGATTCACAAAGCATCTTGCTGAAGCCAAACCATCGACAGCACCTTGTTATTTGTTCGGAATGCAGACTCTTACCTCCAATCCCAGACTCCAAATTAGAAGTTCTGGGAGGGCGCCAGCAGCACACATTTAAATGAGCCCCAGTGATTTCAGCGCGCAGGATAGAAAGAAAATGCTGCTAGAAAACATAATGGCACCTTTACCTTGGGAATCCCCCTACAGCCTAGCGTTTCTCAGCATTGACATTAAGACAAGGTAATTCTTTGTCGCTTCCTTGTAGATCATAGGACATTCAGCTGCATCCCTAGCCTCTACTCACTAAATCCCAATGGCACCTTTTTTCCTAATTTCCACAACCACAAATGTGACACTAGACATTGCTAAATGTCCCCAAGAGGACTGAAATCACCCCCAGCTGAGAACGGGTACCATGATCCTGTGGCATAGCATTGTAAAACATCCTCAGGATTTGTGACAATCATATATGCAGGCACAGGCTTGCAGATGCAGAAATGACTGCCATAAAGAAAGATGTTTGCATCCAGGGTCCCCTAGATGAGGGACTATGGGAAGACACGACGGGGGTGGGGTACGAGCAGGGAAGCCTCAGAGTCAGTCAGAAGACAGAAAGGGCACAAGATGGCATGGGCAGAGCCTTTATTGTGGTGCCCATGGAGGAACTGGAAAGACGAGGTTTGGGAAGCAAGCTTGTATGGGTAGTGGGAATAAGCCTTACCATTTTTTAGACCATTGTGTCTATACTTAGTCGCCTGCTACCTGATTCAGGGGCAATGAGGGGAGGGGTATAGTGGTATAGATGTGAGAGAGTTCAGCTAGAGTTAGGGCTTGGTGTGCACTGAAAGATACACTCGCAGGCTGATGGCTTGCTACCTCTAGGAACTGACCGCACAGGAGAGGACCGTCCCTCCATGGCCAGCGTTCTGTTCCGTTGTCAGCACATTGTCCAGGATAAATGGGCAATTCAGCTGCTCTGCTTTTCAGCAGGGGAGCCTGAAATCCAGAGATCCCACCTGCCGCAGTCATGTCTCCAGCAGCGGAAGGACCCAGCTGGAAGCCCAGGGCTGTGGGTCCTCAAACACAGCTCTTAGTAACAGGCCGGTCGGCTGTCCACCTAGCAGTGAAGCAATTCGGAGAAGAAGATTAACAGATAGGACAAAGAGGAGGTTGAGTAATTTCTGCATCAAATTATACACAAGATAATGAGAGGGAAAAGGCACACAAACACACATGCACACACATAGTTATACGCATGTGCAAATGTAGATAGTCAAAGGTACAGACACACAAATATGCATATGTACACACATAGAGATACACAGGTATATGTATATGTAGATATACAAAGGTGCAGACACATAAATATGTATGTGTACCCACATAGATATATGCATGTACATACCACAGAAATACACAGTTATACACACATAAATATGCACATGCACCCAGACATAAATACATTTATACATATGAATATATAAATGTATAAACACAAAAATGTACACATATACGCACATAAACATACATATGTATACACAAAATATACACACCCCTAGATATTCATGTATGCAAATAAAAAGTACATATTACATATGTACACACAGAAAGTATACATAATAAACACAAATATGTACATACACATAAAACACATGTAAAACATAGATATACATAACTATACAATATAAATAAATACATATACAAAGCATAAATATACACAAACACATATATACATATAAAAATATACATATGTTCATATGCATAAATGTTAGCATGAACATAAACATTCACATGTGCAGACAAAAATATGTACATGTAACACATTAATATACACAATATGTACCCTGCTCCCAACCTTGTATATAACTCTCACCTTCTAATCCTAATGCTAACCTTGACTCTGACCCTAACCTTACCCCTTACTCTTAAAACCCTAACCCTGACCCTCTAACCCTAATCATAACTATAACACTCAATCCTGAACCATACTCCTAATCCCAAATTCCAACCCCCAACTCTAACCCCAAATCCTAGCTCTGATCTCCACCCTCACCCTCTAAACCCTGATCCCAATCTTCTACCCCTAAACTTAGCTTCCTAACTCTAACTTCTAACCCAAACCTAAGTCCCCAATCCTAATCCCAAACCTAGCACCTAACCCTAAATCCTAAACCCAACCCTGACCCTGATCCTGACCCCTACCCCAACCCTATTCCAAACTACAAATGCTAACTTCTAGCCCTTCTTTAAGATGCCCCTGACAAGCTTGTGTTATGATGGAGCCACTGTAGGAAAAATGAACAGAAGCCCAGCACTGCAGTGTCTCTGCAAAGCCCTAAAGAAGACTGGCAGTGGTGGCACACCTTTAATCCCAGCAGACAGGAGGCAGAGGCAGGCAGATCTCTGTGAGCTCTAGGCCAGCCTTGAACTTGGTCTACAGAGTGAGTTCCAGGACAGGCTCCAAAGCTACAAAGCAACCCTGTCTCTAAAAGCCAAAACCAAAACAAACAATCAAAGCCCTAAAAAAATGACCAGCAGTTCTTGTCTAAGTGAAGAAAGGGAGAGAGGGGTTTCATGGCATCCTGTAGGGTGCCCTCTTCTGGAAGGAAGATGTTCTAGTGTGGGATCCAACAAAGTCGCTCCAAAGACAGGGTGACTAAAAGTGACTTGTGAGTTGGGCTTACAGGTGACAACCAGAGCCATCATGTCAAACTCATTGTTATACGACAGCTGTGAAAAAATGTCTGGGCTTTGGTGGCTACAGGAGCCAAGGGTACCTAAGTACCCAGCACAAGGAACACTATGCAACTGAAAGACCAGAATAAATCCAGACCCCCTCCCCTAGCAGGAAGAGTGGAGCCAAAAATCTAGGTTGGCCGGTTCAGTGACTTTGTTCCAGGAACTGGCTGACCACAAAGTTAGATAATAATCTTGAAGAACAATCTTGAGAAATGGGGAGTTACCCCCTTGTGATTATCACTGGTATTTTTAACGCCTTCCCTACCCTCTTTGGGTTGTGGTTTCTTCCCCTAAATACCCCTTCTCCCAGCTACTCGGGGTCGAACTCCTCTACCCCAGCGCACTGGTTCCTGTCGATAAACCTCGTGTGATTACAGTGAGGACAGTCTTTCGTGAGTACTTGGGGGGTCGTGTTATCCCGAGACTTGAGTGAGAGTCTCCCAACTCCGGGGGTCTTTCACAACAATGGGCAGATGTGGAAATAAAACAGTTCAGGGAGGGGACAAGAACTGTAGTCGTTTTTACCCTTTTGGCTTTTGGGGGGTGGGTCTGACACCCAGCTCCCAAATAAATCACACATGGAGGTTTTTTTCTTAGTCATGAATGCCCTGCCTTAACGTGGCTTGTTTCTTGCCTGTAGGCCCATATTTCTATTTGGTTTGGCAGCCGTCTCTAAAGCCATAGTCAGTGTCTGAGGATGGTCACGCAGCCTACCAGACAGGTCATCATTGCAACCTAACAAAAGGTCAGGATGTCCTTGCTCCTTTCTTTGTAGTTTGGAGGATGCCTGATAGAGATGCTAATTCAAACCTGCGTGACAGCTAGCACACACAGCAGACGGGTAGCTGTGGACGCGACTGAAAGCCATTCACCTGGTTACCTAGGAGACAGAATGCTAATGTATCTCCCCTCAGTTAAGTTTTGGTATGAAGACTGTTGGGAGAATAAAGAAGGAGGAATCCTTCAGGATGTGAACTCAGGACTTCATGAGGGACCACTGAGAATCCCCCTCCCGATAAAGCCGTGTGAGTTGTGTCTTTATTCCCACGCCCCCACGTCAATCCAGGGAGAGGGAAAAGTAGTTTATGTTGGAGCATCGGACCCCGACACTTGCCAGCTTTTCTTATGCTAACCCGATCACCTTCTGCCTCTGGGCTTTTATCTTTTGCTATTTCTGGATTCCTTACAGAAATATTGCTTTCTCTGAGGCTTGTTGTGTAGCTGGCCCCTGATGTCCCCCCTCTCTTCGTTCTGTTGTTGCTTTTCTTTCTTGTCTCCACCCAGATTTCTTCTTCTGTTTATCCTCTCTGCCTGCGAGCCCCCCCTCTCCTTGCTCCTGCCTCACTATTGACCACTCATCTCTTTATTGGGACCGTCAGGTGTTTTAGGCAGGCACGGCAACACCGCTTCACAGAGTGAAACAAACGCTGTGTAAACAAAATCACACACCTGAAAACAGCATTCCCCCAGAGACAAGCTGTGCTAGGCACAGGGAGTCAACCTACCCCCCAAAACTTCTCTAATGCAGGAGATTATTCTGGGGATGACTGTATTGCTGGACACATCCTGCAGATCGCCACTGAAGAGTGTCACCTGAAGAAGCAAACTTTGGAGATGGACTGAATGGGCACCTGTAAAGTCGCCTACCACAGGTACAGACTTCCTGTATGTGACGACAAAATAGCATGAACTATCACATAGTTAGGAAAGGAAGAGATTGTGAACAACTTATGCAAATGATGGGGCTTTTCTGAGCTGCCTTAGTCCTTGCCGACATGGTTTTTAGCACTCCCTTATCTAATAGGTACCAAGACCCATTTTCACTCTTTTGGATGAGTCAGCAGTGAACCTTCAGAATACTAACTCAAGGTCACCGTCACGGCCACACTGCTTGTCATATGATGATAACACAGGGGCTTGCTATGTTATTCCGCCCATACTCTATAAAAGCACTTTATTACATGGATGGCATAGTAATAATGTTTGAGGGCTTCACAGATTTAGAAAAGCATCTAAAAAAACGTACAAGTACACGTAAATAAATGACAGTGAGAGAGGATTCCATACAAGGTTGGGACACGTAAAAGAAATGTCCTGTCTTTTCTTTCAAAAGATTAAATAAGACAAAGCTTTGTTTAAAGGCCTGAAGAGATTGCTCAGTGGTTAAGAGTATGTATTGCTCTTGCAAAAGAAGCTGAGTTCAATTACCAGCACCCGCAGCAGGCAGCATACACATACATACATACATGCATACACACACACACTTAAAAAATACTTTTAAAAAATGTAAAGAACTCACTTGGCAAAATTTAAAATTCCTCTAGTGTCAGCCCTTCTAGAAATTAAAGTAGTCTCAGGTCAGGAAACTAGGGCACAGACAATGCTGGTTTTGTATGGACCCATATGCTAAGAATAGCTGTTAAATTTTAATGTATACACTATAAATGAAAATTACTTAGCTTTTAAAGTGAATAGTTACTCATAAGGTTAAATATATAATATTTTATGTCATATATGGCCCTTTGCAGAAAGGTTTTGTCAACCCAGTGATCTTGTATTTCTTAGACTATGTTTTTGTTTTTTTATCTTTTGTTTCTTGTGTGTTCTGTCCTCCTGTGCATGGCTAAGTGGGCCTTATTTTACTAAGAATAGTTCAATAATATCAGCAGCTATCCCGTAAATAATTTGGGTAGTAACTAGTCACTAACCTAAGGGAACTTTATAACAATCCTTTGAAAAAGTTATGAGTCACATGCTTTTAACAGTCTTCAGATGAGAAAGGTGGAGCAGAAATTTGTTATTAAAAATTGGCCATATACATGATACCACTAAACTATATATTGTCTACCCTCTTTGGGAAGATTATTAGTTAGAAGCATTCAGATTTAATTATGGAATTACATATATTTGTGTTAAACTTCAGTTCCTAGGAGATAAAAGTAATAAAAAGACAAATGCTGTATTTTTGAGTCTTTGGTAGGTTTTAAAGCCTAAACAGCCATTCACCAAATGAGTGACAATGGAGGCAGTCAAACAATTTCCAGATCACCCTCTGCTGTGGAGTGAGGAGATGTTCCGAGGTGGGAACTGTGGTGTGGGAGAATTGTCTGTATTCTGTCAATCATATTTTAATAAAACGCTGATTGGCCAGGCAGGCAGTATAGGCGGGAAAGCCAGACAGGAAGTAGGGGCGGAGCAAAGAGACTGGGAGTATTCTGAGACACAGGAAGCTCCCTCCATCACTCCTGCACAGACCACCGAAGAGGCAGCATGTAACTTGCCCAGCCGAAAAAGGTACGGAGCCATGTGGCTAATGTAGATAAGGATAATGGGGTAACATAAGTTATAAGTGTTAACAAGAAGCCTGACCTAATGGGCCAATCAGTTTATAACCTTATGGAGTCCTGTGTGTGATTTCTCTTTGGGATTTGCCGGTTGTGGAGTACCGGGCGGGACGGAAACCCCAACAAGCCGGCCCCCTCATGTTACAGATCTGCCCAAGCCACTCCTCTAACAGACCAGCCACAGCTGCCTGGAAGTAAGGTCTACACGGCCAGGGGCTTTGTGTTTTCAGATTCATCGATATGTTATTAATGTGTAAAATACTTGGGCTTTTGTGGACGCTGGAACAGAGAGCACATTGATTCATAACAACCCCAGAAAGCACTAGTGGTCAGGGCAAAAGTAGACACACATATGGATAAAACAGCACAGGAAAAAAAGGTCAAGCTCACCCTAAGGTAGGCAATTATCCACCAAGGATTATAGGGAGTGTCTTTCGCCACTGCAGGAGGTGGATATGTGTAGAAATTAGCTCAATTCAGGAAATAACCAGACCAGCTAAAGCATAAAACAATTATATTTTTATTTATTATAAGGGGGAAACTCATGAAACAGGAATGCGGGAATCACACAGAGAGAGTGCACTTGGTGCACCCATTTTTTTCTCTCGGGCTCCAGGAAGCCACACCTTAACTAGGTTCCACCTCTTAAATATGATTGGTCAACAAAGCTTACCCCATCATCTCCCCTTTTTGTCTAAACAAGAGCAATCCAAACTCAATTCAACTATATACAATAAGAACAGATATCCAGTATAAAATTACAACCAACATAAACAATATTAAGCAAGGAACACATGACAAATTTTTCAATAAACATTCTATTCCAAAGAGACTTAGCTAAATCATAAGAGGAAGATAACTACAACTATCTAATCTTCAACCCCAACCTAAGCCTGAGAAAGGAGATAATATTAATTGAGTAGGCAGGAAGTGCAGTCAAGCAACTTCCAAAACAAGCAGTATATGAAAGAGACAATTGGTTACCTGAGCAATCACCCAAAGTCTCATTTGCAATGTTGAAAAATTTGCAACTTTGGCTAAGGGCTAGCAAAACTGACATATCATTTTCAGAGATAGGGAATTTTTCAGAACCGTCTTACCCTGCTTGGCAAGGTTTAACAGTCTTTTTCTTGTATCCTGTTTGTCCTGTCTAGACATGGTACATTTTATCAGTGGTCGATGCATGGGCAGTTCCTTGCCCAAAGGCCAGTTTTGTCAAAAAGAAAACACGCTCCAAGTGGAATGTCTTTGGTGCTCAATATTCTCTCGGGAATACATCGGTGCTGTCAGAAGTAATCATGTCTCATGTCAACAGAACCCTAAGTTATTTAAATGCCATATTCTACAGATCCTTGAAGTGGTTGAAAATTACCTATCTAGGCAGAATACAATCTCTATGTATGTAAAGAACCTAATTAATCTGACGTATGTATAACAAACATGAACAACTATTGACCTATAATATTTAATACCTGTATAACATAAAGACTAAAACTTCATGTCAGACTATTAAAGAATCTGTAAACAAATGTGCAACAAATGAAGACAATGACCTCAAAAAGTAAACAATGTATAAGTATCTTGATCAGAGGTAAGGATAATAAATAATGCAATATGAAAATATATCCTAAAAGTTGTATCAATGTACAAAATGTCCTAAACAGAGGTAGAAGCATGCATATATACAATCTGACAGACTAACTTTGCATAGGTGTACAAATATTGTAAACAGAAATAACAAATATAATTTGAACTTGTATCAATATACAAAACTATACCAATGTAAATTATCCATAAATAGCTCACAAGTGTTCACTCTATTATCCACTATTATTATTATATTTTTTTTATCCTACATAGTGTCCAACCCTCTAACTAATACAAATAATAATCAACAACCCCTAAATGGTGTTCCCAACCCTGAGGACAAACTTTTTTGGGAGCAGGGACGTTGTCCTCTAGAATTGCTTCCTGCTGTCATGGTTGCAATGTTCTCTTTATCGGATCCTGCAAAAGTAAAGTGATGGTTAAGTTTCAAGATTACTGTCTAGTATAGTTGCAAACGATTTCTAAGCAGTTAATAGGTTTTTTTTTTCCCCCAAAGTTCTTATTTCGAGTTCTGGCCAGAATGTCATGAGAAAGTTCACCATGTCAGCAGCTGGTACCCAAAAAAACAGCCTTAAAGCGGCACTATCAGTATCATGATGTCATCTCAATCAGGTGGAGTTGTTGCTACGGGGTCCCATCTGCTTCCTGGAAGCCTCAAAGATTACTGCGGGAAAAGAATCTGTAGAAAACTCTATTGTTCACCTGGAAAACTTAAACATTATTTTAGAGACATATATCCAATAAAGAATACAATATAGACATGAAGAAAGTAAGATTTTTCCCAAAGTCTTACTCCTGTTCCATACCAGATGGCTCCTGATATGAGACAAAAACTCTGAATGTTCCTTTTAACAAAACAGTTGGATTTAGAGAAGTACAGAGCCATTGTCCAACTCCAAAGTCAGCTTTATATATTCATAAATATATAAATATATTTAAATGTATAAGTATTGATTACCTGTCCTCATAAGTCATATTCCTTTTACTCAATGATCCTTATTGGATATTTATTTGTCCTTCTGTCAGCGTCCAAAGATCCAGGGTCTCTTGAATTTTTGAAGATGTGTATTTTCCTGTAAAGACAAGAGCAGAACCCTGTCCCAACCCTGTATTTCCTTACCACCTGATTGTCACTGCTGTGAATGAGCTGTCATTTCTCTTTTTCGAGAGGTTTCTCCTTTTCAAAGCAAATCTTTATAATTTTGATGGTATCCATAGTTTTTCTTCTCCTATGGAAACAAGAGTGAAACCCCTTCTCCAATGTAGCATATCTCCTAGTTTCCATTGTGTGGTCAACACATCCTTGAAATACACTTGTTGATTCAATTCAGAAGTTTTTTCCATTATCCAACGTCTCTCTGATGCCGTTGTTCCTTTCTCGTTAGTGTTAAGAAAATTCAAGGGTTTCTCAACCTAGATGTAGGAGGGAGAGCCTTGGACTTTCCACAGGGCAGGGTGTCTTGCTCTCTCTTAGGATTGGAGGGAGGAGGGGTGAGAAGGTGTGTGGAGTGAGTGGGAGGAGGGGAAGAAGTGGGAATTTGGATTGGTATTTTTTTTAAAGTTGTAAAATAATAATAAAAAAAGAAAAAGAAAAAGTATTCTGGAAAATAAAACACTAATGGGAATTTTAATCTTTTAAAAAGAAGAAAATTCAAGGTTAATGAAGCATTACACAATCTATTTCTGCGAGTATTTTCCATTCCTTTTTTGTTTGTTCAGCATATCCTTTATAGCTGATTTGACCTTTCGATTACTGACTGACCTGTAGGATTATTTGGTATACCTGTAATGTGCTTAATATTATAATAGACAAAAAAAGTTTCATTTTCTTAGATACATATGCTGGACCATTGTCTATCTTTATTTGTGCAGGTATAGCCATGATGGCCATAACTTCTAATAAAGGTATGATTACTGAGTCAGCCTTTTTTGAGCTCAAGGCAGTTGCCCATTAAAAACCTGAGTATGCGTCTATGGTGTGGTGCACATATTTTAATTTACCAAATTGCATAAAGTGGAACACATCCATCTTCCAGGTCTTATTCCTTTGAGTACCTTTTGGTTACTCCCTGCCGGTAGTGGTGTTTGGTTATAGAAAGAGCAAGTAGGAGATCTCTTTATACTCTCCTTAGCTTGTTGTCATGTAATCGGAAACTCTTTTTTTAACCTTTGCTATTGACATGATGCTTTTTTATGAAATTCTGAGGCCTGCAGCACACTTCCAATCAATAATTGATCAATTTCTGCATTACCTTGCAACTTACTCTGCAGGTAAAGGCAGACCCGTATGGGATTGGATGTGTCTTATGTATATAGGACAAAGCCTATTCCTGTTAATGTCCTGCACCTGAATGAATAATGAAGCCAATTCTGTATCACTTGGTATAAATTCAGCAGTTTCAATATGCAAGACAACTCTTTCTGTGTATTGTGAATTAATAACTATATTGAGAGGTTCTTTAAAATTTCTTAGTACCATAGGAATAGCATATAATTCTGCCTTCTGGACAGAATTATAAGGGCTTTGTTCCACCTTACTTAATTCTTCTGATTTGTAACCTGCCTTCCCTGATTTATTTGCATCAGTATAAAATGTTTGGGCTACAGTTATTGGTACATCACATACAATTTGGGGAAGAATCCAGGAAGTTCTCTTTATAAGATTAAGTCTATCACTTTTGGGATAATTGCTATTAATTTCTCCCCAAAAAATTAGCACAAGCTATTTGCCATAGCTCATTGTCTTCCCACAACTTTTTTATTTCATCAGTAGTGAAAGGCATTATAATCTCTGTTGGGTCTATACCTGTTAATTGGCAAAGTCTCAATTTACCTTTTATAATTAATTCAGCACCCTTTTTTCACATAAGTTTTTAATTTTTTACTTGGTTTATGTGGTAAAGAGATCCATTCTAAGATAATATCATCCCTCTCTGCATTAAGATTCCTGTAGGAGAAATTCTGGAAGGCAATATGACTAGAATACAATTAAGATTTGGATTCACCCTATCCACATGTGCCTCTTGTAATTTTTCCTCAACAATTGTCAATTCCTTTTCTGCTTCGGCTGTTAATTCTCTGGGACTATTCAAGTCTTTATCACATCTAAGATTTTGTTTAAATGAATTATTAGATCAGGTGTTATCCCAACAGCCAGTCATAGACTGGAAATGTCTTCTAACAACCTTTGAAAGTCATTAAGAGCCTGCAACCAGTCTCTCCTAATTTGTGCCTTTTGTGTTCTAATTTTCTGCAAACCTGTTCTATAACCTAGGTAATTAACAGAATCTCCTCTTTGAATCTTTTCAGGAGCAATTTGTAATCCCCATTTAGGCAAAACTTTTTTTACTTCTTCAAACATCCTTTCTAAAGTATCTGCATTTGAATCAGATAACAAAATGTCATCCATGTAATGGTAGATTATAGACTTAGAAAATTGCTTACATATTATTTCCAATGGCTGGCTGACAAAATATTGGCACAGGGTGAGGCTATTGAGCATTCCCTGTGGAAGAACGGTTCATTGATATCTCCTACTAGGCTGAGAATTATTATAAGTAGGCACTGTGAAGGCAAATCTTTCTCTATCTTTTTCTTGTAAAGGTATAGTGAAGAAACAATCTTTTAAATCAAATAACTATGAGAGGCCATCCTTTTGGTAACAGAGAAGGCAGAGGAATTCCAGACTGTAGAGGGCCCATAGGTTGAATAACCTTGTTGACAGCTCTAAGATCTGTCACCATTCTCCATTTTCCATATTTCTTCTTAAGAACAAATACAGGAGAATTCCAAGGACTGGTTGATTCTTCAATATGTTGAGCATCTAGTTGCTCTTGTACCAGCTGTTCTAAAGTTATGCTGTAGTTTAGCTCTGGACTTTATATGCTGATGTGTGTGTGTGTGTGTGTGTGTGTGTGTGTGTGTGTGTGTGTGTGTATGGAGGATCAGCTGAAGATGAATGTTGGGTACCACAGACATTCATTAATATACTTTATCAGATTTATGGTGGTTTGGATAAAAATGGCAACCACAGGCTCATAGGGAGTGGCATTATTTGAAAGGGCTACGATATATGACTTGTTGTAGTAGCTGTGCCCTTATTGTACCCTTACTGGAGGAAGTGTGTCACTCGTGGTGGGCTTTGAGGTTTCAGAAGCTCAAGCCAGGTCCAGAGTCATGCCCTCTTCCCAGCTCCCTGCTGATCTGGAATTAGATCGCTCAGCTCCTTCTCCATATCTGTCTGTGTGCTGCCTTGCTTCCTACTATGATGAGAGTGAACTAAACTTCTGAACCTGTAAGCCAGCCCCAGTCAAATGCCTTCCTTTACAAGAGTTTTCCATGGTCATGGTGTCTCCTCACAGCAATACAATACCAACTAAGATGAGGCCCAATCTGATTTTTATGTTCATTAGTCTTTGTTTTATAAAATTTGTTGCACATATATTTGTATTCATAACATCTTCTTGATAACTATTCCATTTATTAATTTATTGTGCCCACCTTCATCTCTTCTGATTCATCTTAATTTGTAGTCTGTTGTATCATATATAAGAATAACTATTCTAAAAAAAAGTAACTATTCTAAAGTTTTTTAAAACTTCATTCACTAAAGAGTGCAATTTAGATTATTTGAGTCACTGTATTTGTCTCTTTTCTAATAAATATTTTTATTGGAGATGCAGATAGTTGGGCCTTGATTTTCAATCTGATACTTAGAGCCTTTTCATTGGTAAATTGAGATAATTTATAGTTAAGGTTACTATTAAGAAATGTTTACCAATTCCTGTAATTTTGTTGTATCTTCTAGTTCATTGTGTTACTGTTTGTTCCTCTATTTCTCAATAATATTAGAGGGCTACTAATTTTTCTTGTTCTACATGATGGATTCCTTCCTAGTTCTCTTTTGTTCATCTGCTTTTCCTATGAAACTCATTCTTTCCTGTTCTCTCATTAATGGGACTGCGTTTCTTAATTCTCTGGATGTAGTATTCTTTCAAGTATATTCTGCAGGGCTGACTTGGTGATCATGCACTACACTCATTTGTTTGGCCTTCAAATAATCTTAGTTCTCTGTCAATTATAGAATACAGCTTTAAGCTAGGAAGGAAACTCACTCAGTAAAGAACTGGCCTTACAAGGATCAAGGACCTGATTTGATCTCCACACCTCATGTGGTGGTGATGCCCAATTATAATTCCATCATTTGGAAAGCAGACATGGGCAGATCCCTGGAGCGCACTCGCCTACTTGGTAATCTCTAAGCCAGTCAGAGACACCATCACAAGGAAGTATATTTGGAGGGAAGAGAAGAGTGATTAGGAAAAAGGAGATATTAATTAAAGGTTACAGAATTCTAGTCAAATAGGAAGAGTAAGTTGTGACGAAACATTGTACTACATGGCAATGTATATCTTCCAAAATAAATGAAAGAGAAATCGAAATGGCAACATTCCAAGTTATATAAAGAGAAGTGTTTATTCATATAGTTGAGTCATTCAACACTATGAATATATCAAAGAAAATGTTCTACTCCATAAACATATAGCCATTTTCTATGAGAAATAAAATTTCAAAGAAGTTTAAAACGAAACTATAAGCAAGAGTGCTGGCTGATCTCACATCAGCGTGACACAAGGTAGAGTCGCCTGAGGAGGAAAACACCTCCTTAAGATCCAGCTGTAAGGCATTTTCTTTTATTTTTCCTTGATGCCATAATGAAATGATTAATAATCTATTATTTCATCCAACACTTTAGTGCAGTTAAAGATTACCCTTCAGGTTGGACAGTTGTGCATGCCTTTAACCCCAGCACTCGGGAGGCAGAGGCAGGTGGATCTCTGTGAGTTCAAGGCCAGCCTGGTCTACAGAGTGAGTTCCAGGACAGTCAGGACTATACAGAGAAACTCTGTCTTAAAAAAAGATTATCCTTTGGTAAGGCACTTTCTTAATTAGTGATTGATGGAGTAGGACCTCGCCCATGATAGGAGGTGCTGTCACTGAGCTGGGGGGTGGTCCTGTGTTCTATAAGAAAGCAGGCTGAGCAAGTCAGTAAACAGCACCATTCATGGTCTCTGCGCCAGCTCCTTTCCACCCTGTTTGAGTTCCTGTCCTGACATTCTCCAGTGATGGACTACAGTGTGGAAGGATAAACCCACCCAACCCTTCCCTCCCCAACTTGCTTTTTTGTCATGGTGTTTCATCACAGCAATAGAAACCCTAACTCAGATGAAAGGGCATGATGGTGTCTTTATTATACTTTGAATAGTAATAGTTAATGATGATATGTCTTATGTAAATGGGCACATGCATCAAATACGCATTAAAGAACTCTGGGAGTGATACACAACAACTTCCAGTAAAATTGTCTGGGGATGGCACAAGCAAAGAGTGACACATGCTTTATCTGAATGCAGTATTATGTTCATGAAACATCAGGTGACACAGACATCGTTTCCTGTCCACGGAGTCATACAACTATTGTGTGCCCTGTTAGTTTACTAATCCACTGTAAAAAGCGTATCTCACTTGAGCATTACAATTGACCTTAAAAGCAATCTACAGCCTACATGATTATTTTTGCAATTATAGAGCCATTGTTAATGCATGCTGCCTTTGTCTTATTTTGTATTTGGTTGTTTTAAATTATATTTGATCTTGTTATCTTGTACACATACAGAATTAGTTCATAATTAATGTAAGTGTAGTTTATATTATCTAATGAGATAAATACAAATAATGAAATGTTGATGAAAATAACAAGTAAAATGTACAAAAAACATAGTCTAATGTTTTTCACCCTCCAAAACACCTTCCATTACTACCAAACATAGACAGTATTTCTAGACTACGTGATATCCATTTAAAAAAAAATCAAGAAGAGTGTCAGGGGGCTGGAGAGACGGCTCAGTGGTTAAGAGCACTGTCTGCTCCTCCAGAGGACCCGGGTTCAATTCCCAGCACCTACATGGCAGCTCACAACTGTCTAAAGATACAGTTGCAAGGAATCTGACACCTTCACACCAATATACATGAAATAAAGTTAAATAAATCATAAAAAATATTTTTTTTTAAAAAAAAGAGTGTCAGCAATTGGAAAGACAGCTTAGTAAGAGCAGGAGTTTGTTAGTGTGATCTTTGATCAGGTGTTCCTAGCAGCTCTATCTCTGCAAGGCTCCCTTTATGTCCTTCTTCCCCATCCTATACATGGTGGGATTCAGAGTGGGAGGGGCAACTGCGTAGAATACAGCAGCAGAAGGTCAAGAAGAAGAATTGCTTTTAAGGTCAATTGTCTTTACACAGTCGACTGTGTCTGATCTCAGACTGTCACAACTACGAGATGCAGAGTGCGCGTGGGAAATGTTTTGGATCTACCATCTTGGCTGAAACCCACATGGTAGTGGAGAAAATGCACACACAGGAGAGGGCGATTGCAACCAAGACGATTATTACCATGCTTGTAGTGAAAACCACGGCTCTAATCTCCTCATCGCCTGGGGGCCCAAGAGCCTCAGCGCTATGGAATATCACAGAAAAAAAAAAAAAAAGACAAGCTAAATTGGATCATAGAGCAACAATGAGAATGTTGCAGCTACATTCAGGAACCCAGACATTACCCCCACTGAACTACGACACAGCCATCGTCCTGACACAAGTACCTTGATTCATGATGACCTCACAGTACAAGGGCCAGTAGGTGACCACATAGCAGTCATAGGACAACATTGTAAGAGTGGCTGTCTCAGTAGAAGCCACGCTCGTGATAAAGAAGGCTTGCCGAGCACACCCAAGGAAAGAAAGGGGGTTAGCATGAGTTGACAAGGGATTTGGGAACTGTGACAGAGACGTAGCAAAAATTCAAACCGTCAAAACAGTTGCTTAGAAAGAAGTACATTGGGGTTTGTAGATGAACATCCAGAATGGTGATCAGGATGCTCCCTGTGGAAGCTGCCACATCAACTAGTAGAAATAGACTAGCATGTGCAGTCTGAAACTTCCAGGAGCCTGAGAATCCCATAAGCAGAAATCCAGCCATTTCTGCACCATTCCTGTCATTGGTAGTTGCTTCATTTATTTCTGAGGAAAGAGGAGAGTGGATTATAGGGCCAAATGTGGCACCCAAAGCAATGCAGTTTGTGATAATTAAATAAGATTGTGAATATGGGAATCTGGATTTCTAATCAAATTTCAAGGATGTGACATATCTCAAAAAGTTATTTTAGGAGTGTAGGAGAATGCTACACAAAAGGAAAATACTAGGAGACAATAACTACTCATAAAGTAATCAGCAAAACATAGCATTTACCAAAGAATGCAGAAAGAAACTCATAGTTTGAGAAATTTTAGAATTATTCCTACCTATTGAATATGCACACATATTTATTTTACAGAGTATTGCTTGTTCATAAGTGAAAGTATAGCCTAGCAAATGATTTGTCACAGTTCCAAGGTTCTGCAGCAACACAAGCAGGGTTGTGTTAGTGTATGTAAAACATTCTTTGTTTCATAACTGTTCAGGGACATCGTAGGCACCTTTCATAGAAATGTTGAGACACTCACCATAAGCATCTTAATAAGAACCTGGAATTTAATTGCTTAGTAGGAGCACTTATGGAATTTAAAACTGAAGCAGAGAATGTAACAGAATTCCAGGTGGATTCAGACGTGCTGAACAGCAAGAAAGGGCATGAGAAGTCATGATGATGCATGTGCCAGAAATCCAAACTGATCTTGCGTTGACTTGTCAGCAGAGACTTGTAGAGAACAGGTGTGAGCTACATTCAAAGAAATACAGACCCGAGTTAGTTTCCAAGCTGCAATTTAGAAGAAAACCATCCAGTGAAAAGCAATGGGGATGAAAAGGTCTATCGTCTGATTAGGGTAAGAGGAAGGAAAGCTGAGGAACATGGGTTCAAGTCAGGAGACTCTTGAGTTTATGATGCCCAGCAGTGAGATAAAATCAGATTATGTCCTCAGGACACCTATCATGTTAAGGAATCTGTAATTGTTAGCCTCTGTCACACATTTTAATGCTTTGGTTTAGTTATGTTTAGTCCTGCAAATGACATCTGAGTTTAGTTCCCAAACTAGAAGCGTGGCAAGCCGAACTCTGGGATATATTTCATCTCATCAATTTATAAAGCAATAATTTATATACAATAGACAGTGCCCATTTAAATTACAAAGTTATAGAAATTTGGAGAAAAGTTTATTATGTGCTTGGCCCACTTCTACTCTAGATCATCTTGGGTGTGCCTGCTTTGCTAGGCAGAGTCGATAATAAAACAAGGAACAAGCCAAGGAGAAGAAAACAGGTACCTTCACGCTGGAAATCACACTGGTCAGAGCTTCCTCGTGCTGACTGTCTGTGTACCTGAGATAGGGGCAGGCAAAAAGGGAAGAGAAATGCTTTCTGTAACAAAGAATAGCCTCAATGCTGGGTCCCTGTTTTCAATAGGTCTCACCAAGGCATAGTTTTCTTACAGAGTTTCAACAAATGTGAACGTTTTCGTGACATTAATCTGTGAAACCCTTAATGTGAGGCCTAGCGTGCAGACTTGAAGAAAGGCATTGGAACTCTTTAATTTATCATGAATCTTTTCACAGTTCAATCGATATAAATATTTTAATATGTTCACAGAACATTCCTTTTATTAATATACACAGACCCAAAACTTCCACCACTGAACAACTAGCCCACAAATGAGGCTGCATAGTCCCTGTTGATCCATATAGATATCAGTAGCTATTCCTACCTGCCAGGTTCCATACCTGAAACTTCATAAGGACAATCTATTAAAAATAAATAAGATATTTATGGTTTTTCTCCACAGACTTACTTCACACAGACTGATTTCTGTTGACCCAGGTCATCACACAGTTCTGAATGTTCAAATTTCAAAGTCCTCTTTTATCTGAGAAACCTGTTTCTTTGTTTATATACCAGGCATTCTATAAAACTTACAGAAAGATTCTGTCTGTTGTCTGTCTATCTATCTATCTATCTATCTATCTATCTATCTATCTATCTATCTATCATCTGTCTATCTAATCTATCATCTATTGTCTATCTATCTAACTATTATATATCATCTATTATCTCTATCTATCTATCTATCTATCTATCTATCTATCTATCTATCTATCTATCATCTGTCTATCTAATCTATCATCTATTGTCTATCTATCTAACTATTATATATCATCTATTATCTCTATCTATCTATCTATCTATCTATCTATCTATCTATCATCTATCTATCTATCTATCTATCTATCTATCTATCTATCTATCTATCTAACCTATCATCGGTCTATTATCTATCTATCTAACTTATCTATCATCTAACTATTATCTATCATCTATCTATTATCTATTTCTATCTATCTATCTATCTATCTATCTATCTATCTATCTATCTATCTGTCATCTATCTATCTGTCATCTATCTGTCTACCTTATACCGGGGTATTTATTAGGATGATTTGCAGGCTATTGTCCAGCTAATCTAACAATGACTGCTTATATACAGAAGGTCCGAGAATCCTGTAGTCGTTCAGTTGGATGTCTCAGCTGGTCTTCAGTATAAGCCTACCTGAGGAAGTGGGCTCTAATGCTAGTGAAAGAAGGGACTTCCTAGCTAGACAGAAGCCAGCAGACAAAGAGCAAAGACTTCCTTTTATAGACTTCCAGCAGAAGGTGTGGACAAGACTAGAGGTGTGTCTTCCCACCTCAAAGATAGGGATTAGAAATCTGTAGCAGAAATCCCTCACAAGAGTGCCCTTCCATTTTTGGAGTTTAGTTCGTTCCACACGAGGTCAGGTTGACACCCAAGAACAGCAGACACAGAAACCCCAGCTCTAAGGGTGAGGTTGCAAAGGACCCTATCCTCCTCCAGTCCAGAAACGTAATATCCTGAGCACCACATCTAGGTGCTTTTATTTTTTTACCTTTTAATGATTTCATTTCTAGTCTTTGTAAAACAATGACGGTTAAGAGCTGAGGTCCAGTGAGAGAGGTTTTTCAGAATTCAGAGGTCTCTAGAGGTAAGATCCTGGTGTTTACAAGGTGTTGTTTGGGAGAAAGAAGCAATTCATCCCGGCGGATAGAAAAGAAGAGATGCAAGATCGAAGAATAGAAATGAACTGAATAGTATAACATTTCTCACACCCAGAAATTAAATTAGAAAACATGCTTGTGATGATAGTGAAAGGAGTAGTTGAAAATTATACTCAGAAAGCTGTATTTTCATAGATAGTATCTTCATGTGTTCATTCTCCAACATTGCTCTGTTCTTTCCACATCCCTTCCTGTCTCAAGTCAAATACATGTAAGGCATGTTTTTTTTTTTTTGATGAAAATCTAATCTGTTACCTTATTTTTAGACCTATCTGTGGCTTTCTTTGATATTAAAGGCAACACTTGACATGGCCCACACATGTGGTTCTAATTTAACTGTCTGTCTCAATGGCTGTCACTCCTGGCGCAAATGAGAAGCCATCGTTGACTTGTGAAGTGCTTTTTAAACATGTCCTCATGGTCGGGCATGATGGTGTGAGCCTGTGATCCAATCACTTGGGAGGTAGAGGCAGGAGGATCTCTCTGAATTTGAGGCCAGCCTGATCTACATAGCAAGCTCCAGGCTAGCCAGGGCTACAGAGAAAGACCCTGCTTTAAATAAAGAAGTAGATAGATAGATAGATAGATAGATAGATAGATAGATAGATAGACATAGAGAGAGATTAGTAATAAAACAAAGTAAATATTTTCTCATGTATAATTAGCTTCATTTTTATTAGAGCATACAAATTAGTTTGGACTAGGGATGCTAATTTTGCATCAATAGAAGTTCTAAGTAGGCTCCTACTTTGTAGTTTGGTGTTTATTTACTAAAATATTTCAAAAATATAAATTATACATTTCGCTTTAACATTTTATGAATTACTTGTTTTCTGTGGTTGCTTTAGTGTCTGCCTCTTTTCTTTTTCTTTATAAAAATTCTTCTATACAGCCAGGTGGTGGTGGCATGTGCCTTTAATCCCAGCACTTGGGAGGCAGAGGCAGGTGAATCTCTGAGTTTGAGGCCAGCCTGGTCTACAGAGTGAGTCCCAGGACAGTCAGGGCTACACAGAGAAACCCTGCCTTGACAAAAACTTTTTTTTCTTCCATAGAGAAATGATAGATTTGGATGTTCCATCCCGTGTCTCCTAATAGGGATATCAGCTTGGTCAAATTCCACATACAGAAACACCTTCACTTGAGGAAACAAAAAGTTGTTAAAAATAGTAATAATTACAAAAGTCAAATATGAAAATTCACAAAAATTAAAGGATGTCAAAGAATTTAAATATAATGAAATCTTTACCTAGAAGTTGATGTGGGAGAATTGTCTGTATTCTGTCAATCATATTTTAATAAAACGCTGATTGGCCAGGCAGGCAGTATAGGTGGGAAAACCAGACAGGAAGTAGAGGTGATGCAATGAGAACAGGAGAATTCTGGGAAGCAGGGAGATTCCTCAACCACTCCTGCGCAGACCACCAAAGAGGCAGCATGTAACTGGCCCAGCTGAAAAAGGTACCAAGCCATTATGGCTAACGTAGATAAGAATAATGGGTTAAGATAAGTCATAAGAACTAATAAGTAGCCAGAGCTAAGGGCCAATCAGTTTATAACCTAATGGAGTCCTGTGTGTGATTTTCTTTGGGCTTGCCAGCTGTGGGGTACTGGGTGGAACAGAAACCCCAACAAGCCGGCCCTCATGCTACAAGAAGTGATAGAAGAAAACCTTGTCCCTGACTTTTGAGAATTCCCTTGTTTGTTGGATGAAGTAGCTGTGTCCCATGATTCCCAAGGTCGCTTTCACCTTCCTTCATATTTGCTTCCTTCATATTTGTTTCTTTTTGCTCATCAAACTTAGCAACTTCAAATAACCTTTCTGAATCCATGGACCTTTTTTCTATTTTTTCCTTGAGTCTGCTCTTAAGGCACTATATGAAATTTTTCATTCCAGTTACTGTTTTTTTTTCTCTTTGCGTTGGAAATGGACAATTCAGGTTGAAATTCTTCCTGCCTTCATGACCTCTGAACTCCTTGCCATGCCAAGAAGCTATCAGCTAACTGCTCCTGTCTCGCTACTTTCTGCACACAAGTAGGTGCAGGTACATACATCTCTTTGCTTCTGTTTTGAGACAGAGTCTCATGGAGCCCTTGTCGCTATTGGGAGAGGTTGAAGAAGCTAACCAGAAATACCATACATATGCTATCCTTGACACACAGAGAAAAGTTGGGCATGCTGGCCCACACTTTTAAGCCCAGCACTTGGAGGCAGATCTCTGTGACACCAGCCTGGTCTACAGAGTTCCAGGACAGCCAGGGCTGTTATACAGAGAAACTCTGTCTCGAAAATCAATAATGAAATGGGAGGTGGGTGATGGAGAGATGAGAGAGACAAACATGTTATAAAACTAACTAGGGACTAGAGAGCTGACTAAGGGGTTAAGAATACTTGCTGTTCTTCTGAGGGGACCCCACTTTGATTCCCAGCACCCACATAGTGACTTACAACCATCTGTAATTCCAGTGACTGGAGATCTGAAGCCCTCATCAGTTGCTGTGGGCACCAAGTAAGCAAGTGGTGCACAGACGTACAACCCTGGCAAAACACTCACACACATAACTTTTAAAAATTCTTTAAATTTCCATGTGGTGGTGATGCACACCTTTAATCCCAGTACTCAGGAGTCAGAGGCAGGAAGATCTTTGTGAGTTCTAGGCTAGCCTGGCCTACAAGTGAGTTCTAGGACAGCCAGAGCTACAAAGAGAAATCCTGTCTCGGAAAACAAATCCGAAAAGCTATTTTAAATGAACTGAACAGTAGTTCAATTAATACACATATAGCCAATGCATCTCAACAAGTGTCTGTCTAGGTAGGATAGTCCTTCGCTTTGCTCCAGTCCTCAGGTTGTTCAGAGTTTATTGATACAGAAGGTCGGAAGCTGCTTATATCTGTTTCTCTCAACATCAACTTTAAGGGCTTCAGTTAAGGAAAAAAATGTATTTATTTTTGCTATGAGGACTAATGACGTGAATAATAATTTTGTGTTCAAGTTATATACTTTAAATTCTGGGTTTGAAAACAAAATCATGACGCATAATACTAGAAACATAATGCACTAATTAGCCAGGTCCCGGCTTATGAAATACAGAATCTGCTATAGGTTCTTCGGCTTCCCTATTCCTACTCTTCTCTATGGACTGGCACACACACACGCTCACATGAACACAAGCTCACACAAACACACTCACACACACACTCACACAAACACACACACACACATATATTGCCAATCTACACAAATTCACAATTGCTGTATAGGATGGGTTCTGTGTGTTTACTTTTTTAATATTTTAATTTTTAAAGATTTATATATGTATGTATGTATGTATGTTTTGTTTGCATATATGTATGTGTGTAACCCATGTGTGCTGGTGCCCAAGGTGGCCAAAAGAGGGTGCCAGATTCCCTGGAGTTAGAGGTATGGATGGATATGAGCCACCATGTGGGTGCTGGGAATTAAACTTGGGTACCCCTCTTAACCACTGCGTCATCTCTTTAGCTGTGTGTTCTGTGTGTTTGAAAGGTTCAGACTTATCGTGACTCTGCCAATCTCAACCATAGCCAGTTCTTGATTTGCTAACGTGAACTGGGAGATGCCGAACACGACAAACAAATGTTTGTATTTTTCTCAAGCCATGAGAGTTGAAAAGAAAATATCCACAGTATTGTTTGAGAAGAACCATGAAAAAGTTCTGGCCCATATTATCGAAGAATCATTGAAGGGCTGGAGAGACAGCTCAGCGGTTAAGAGCACTGACTGCTCTTCCAGAGGACCCGGGTTCAATTCCCAGCATCCACATGGCAGTAAACAACTGTCTGTAACTCCAAGGTCTCACACCCTCACACATACATGCAGACAAAACACCAATGCAAATAAAATGAAAATATTTTTTAAAAAAAGAATCATTGAGTTAACAATGATATATGATCTCTTTTTGAAATTTCCAGAAGCCAGTAAAGTGGCTCAGTATCCAGACTTAAAACAGAAGCAGTAGTTTGTCTCCAAGGTCTGTGCTCTTTAGCCGCTCTTTTGCCTCACGAACAGTGCCAGGTATGGGATTCATCTTGTGAAACAGGCCTCAGACCCACAGGGGATGTGTTGGTTTGTGCCCCCGTTTGTCACGCTCTTGCACCTTTGAAGTTCCCGTTCTTTGTGAAGTACCGGGTCTCAGAGATTTTCTTTCGGCAACCAAGAACAGATGAAGACACTATCTAACACTCTCTGCCACAGTCTTTACCTGTTCGTTACCTCAGAAAGGCTCACTCAGCTTCCTGAAGAGCGAAGGAAAGGCCAAGTCCGCACGCACGGTGCCTCGATTCGAGGTAGATGGAGAAAATTCTGCACTCGGTGCCTCGATTCGAGGTGGATGGAGAAGATTCTGCACTCAGTGCTCTTCTGCTCCCAGGACAGCTGCTCTAGTCCGCTCTACTACCAGCAGGGTGTCCCTAGCCTTGGCAAAAGTCTGACCTAATAGTAGTAACGAGAGTCCCTGCTGGGCATTTTGCATCTGTTCGGCAGCCATTTCCAGGATATGTGTGGCGGTGATTGTTTTGAGTTTTGTCAGGCAGCCCTGGCTGTGTCTAGCAGTCACTGTGTCTCCCAGGTTTGCTTCAAGCTTGTTCCAGTCCTCCTACCTCTACCTTGCGATGACCCCGGGATTAAAGGTGTGCACCACCACACCCAGCAAATGTGATGGTTTTGCAGTGCTGGGGACTCAACCCAGGGCCTCATGAATGCAAGGCGAACATTCTACCAAGAGAGCTATGTCCTCAGTCCCAAGCTAGTCCTTCAAGTCAGAATTTGGATCATGGTGGCCTATCATTCTTGCTTGTTCTTTGGGTTTTTAAGGTCCATCAATTTTGCTCATAGACTCTAATGAACAAAATTTGAGCTGTAATGCTTTGGGGCCTATCCAGTATCATAAAGTGGCACATGCCTGTAATCCCAGCACTCGGGAGAACCACAGAAACTTCTAGACCAGTCTGGCAGACATAATTAATCAGGCCAGCTGTCTTAGTTAGGGGTTCCATGGATGGATGGGAAGAGGGAAGAAACACTGTAACCATGACAGCTCTTTTTTTTCTTTCCCATAATAACTCTTATAGAGAAAACACTTAATTGGTACTGGTTTACAATCCAGAAGTTTAGTCTATTATCGTCATGGTGAGAAACCTGGCAGTAAGCAGACAGACACAGTGTTGGAGAAGAAGATGAGAGTTCTACATCTGGATCGACAGGCAGCAGGAAGAGAGCGACACTACTGTTTGAGCATTTGAAACCCAACGACCTCCCCCCAGTGATATACTTCCTCCAACAAAGCCATCCCTCCTAATCCCTGTCAAGTAGCAGCATTCCTTAATGACCAAGCATTCAAATATATGAGCCTCCAGGAGCCATTTCTAGTCAAAGAACCACACCAGCCAAGGCTACATAGCCAGAAGAAAAGATATTTAAGCCAGGAATGGTGGAAGGTAAAAAAAGGTGAATTAGGAATTCAAAATAACCCTAAAATGCATAGTGAGTGTGAGGCTAACCTAATCTGTAGGTGAAGACCTTGTCTTAGGAAAAAAAAAATCAATGAGAAAACAAATCAATGGTAAATAGATATCAATAATAGATAGATGATAGACAAACAGATTATGGACAGATGATAGATGGATGGATAGATAGATCAATAGATTGATCAACAATATATACATGATAGGCAAACAAATAGATGATAGAAATATGATAGGTAGGTAGATAGATGATAGATAGATAGATGATAGATAGATAGATAGATAGATGATAGATAGATCGACAGACAGACAGATAGATAGATGATAGATAGATAGATAGATAGATGATAGATGATCGATAGATCGACAGACAGACAGACAGATAGATGATAGATAGATAGATCGACAGACAGACAGACAGATAGATAGATGATAGATAGATGAAAGATAGATAGATCGACAGACAGACAGACAGACAGACAGATAGATAGATAGATAGCAAGCAAGAGAATTCTGGGAAGAGGACTCAGGCTGCAGTCGTCACCCAGACACAGAGCAAGCAAGATGTGACTGCCTCATGAAAAAGGTACCTAGCCACATGGCTAACACAGACAAGAATTATCGGCTAATATAAGTTATAAGAGTTAATAAGAAGCCTGAGCTAATAAGCCAATCTGTTTATAATTAATGTAGGCCTCTGTGTGTCTTTGGGACTGAACAACTGCAGGACCGGGTGGGACAGAAAACTCGATCAACACGCTATACCCGTTTAGAGTGAACCAGGCAGTCAGGTGGTGGTGGTGCATGCCTTTAACCCCAGCCTTCGAGAGGCAGGATCTCTGAGTTCAAGGCCAGCCTGTTCTACAGGGTGAGTTCCATGACAGCCAGGACAACACAAAGCTGTCTCGTCTTGAAAAACAAACAAAAACAAAACACAAAAAACAGAATAAATGAATAAAACAGATTTTCTTTTTAATTTTAAAAACCATTATTTTACATTCTTATAAAAAAAAGAATACTATCATAGTACCAGTAGAGGGTGATAAAACACTGCTTTTCAAAGTTAAAAAAAAGCCTAAAAAACAATTTTTAAAGCAATTTTTTCTTTTTTTTTTTTGCTAAAGAAATTGACTAGGACACTGGGCGGGAAAAGAAGTCAAACTAACGGCAGACTTGGGGAGTGGCATGGACCATTAGTCCCACGAGTTGGTAGGGAGGGGCAGGTGGGTAGGTGTCTGAGTTTGAGGTCAGCCAGTCTGGTTTACATAGGTAGTTCTAGGCCAGCCCAAGCTAGAGTGAGCCTCTGCATCAAAAAACAAAATGAAACGAAATGAAACAAAAGACAATCAATAAAAAAAAAAACCCACAAAACTAAAAACAGAGTGAAGGGTGGTCTCACAGCTGCAGTCCCAGCTCGGGAATCCCCAGGGGAAGCAGTGAGATGGTGGCAGAGTCAAGGCCAGTCCTGGCTGTATTGATTTCATGCCAGCTGGACAAACCAGTGAAATCATATCTCAAAACCAAAACAAGTTAGTGTGGCCCAGATTTGCAAAAGATTCATGGTCTTTTCTTCTTTTAGCTATTTATTTTACGTATATGGACGCTTTGCCTGCACTGATGTTTCTGTACCACTTTCATGCAGGACTCGTGAAGCCAAAGGAGGGCACGAGACTCCCCGGAACTGGCATTATAGACAGCTAGGATGTGGATCCTGGTACTAAAATCTGCCTCTTATGACAGAGGAGTCAGTGCTCTTAACAACTAAACCATCTCTCCAGCCTCAGAATCATTATATACCTACACACACACACACACACACATATGCATATATGTACACATACATACCTAAACACACACACACACACCAGGACAGTGATGGTCAGTATGGGTGAGTGTCTCATGGACACTCTTCTATATTATAATGATATCTCTATGTCATTTATACCTCTAAGGGTCTTCCAAGTTCCAACAAAGGACAAATCACATGAGTCTGGCTACACATTTTGAAATTCATAAGAAATCCGGATTGAAATAGTTTCCAGATAGATTGGGATTTGGCTAAGAAGCATTTAGTAGTCTACTTGTAATGTGGTCAGAGGAGACAAGCGCGGGTGATCAGGTGTGGTTGTGTCTCATTGACTTGGACAGACTGAGATATTGGAAGACTTGCGCATTGACCGGGAGGTCCCGCCAACCCCATGAGTCAGTGCACGTCTGCTCCTTTAAAAACGAGTACTCAGAGTTTAGATGGCTAACTTAGTAGGTAAAGTGCTTGCTACAGAAGCGTAAGGATCTGAATTGGAATCCCCAACACCCATGTCACAGCCAAGTGGGAGGGGCCGTGTGAGAAGCCAGCTTTGGTAATCCCAATGTTATAAGTGTCCTAGAGCCAGACAAATCCTAGGGGCTCGCTGGCCCTGCAGTGTAGCCATTCTGTGAGATTCAAGTTCTGTGAAGAAACTCACTAAAAAGGTAAGGAAAGCCAGGAAGTGGTGGCGCACGCCTTTAATCCCAGTTCTAAAGAAACCAAAACCCAAAATCAACCAAACAAACAAAAATAGAAAAAAAAAAGTTAGAAGAAGATGCCATATATTTGACACGGAGCTTTGGCATCCACACGTGCACACATGGGCAATACTGCCTCACAAACAGATACACAAACACTGTACACACACACACAAACATAAATACTGTGGCCAGGCGATGGTGGCACGTGCCTTTAATCCCAGCACTCGGGAGGCAGAGGCAGGGGGATCTCTGTGAGTTTGAGGCCAGCGAGTATCCAGGACAGGTTCCAAAGCTACAGAAAAACTCTAGCTCAGAAAACTAAAAAGAAAAAAGAAAATTACTGAGGAATTTGGTGCAGGGGTCCGAGTGCTTGGCTGACATGCATGAGGTCCTGGGTTCAATCCCTACCCTCTACGAAACGGTGACACAGCCTTTAGCTCCGGTGGTAAAGCACTTGCCTACTAAGCATGCGGAAGACTGGTCACCAACTCCAGGACCACAAAACTAAAAAGAGTTATACGAAAAACGTGTTTACAGGCCAAAGGTACGCGAAGCCGCAAATAAGCTACCGTGGCCACTAGATGGCAGTCAAGCCCTTACGACCCGACTAGTTTGGAATTACTTTGCCTTTCTGTTAAATGTCGTGGTGGATGAGGTAGGGGGTTTCCCTTCGGGGAACAGTGTGGGGAGCCGTCTGGCGGTATGGAGACCCTGCAGTGACTTTGCTGTCGTGGGTTGGAGCTGTTCTGTACCCTTTCTACCTTCCAGCGAGGTCTCCTCCCAGTTTAAGGCGCAGCTCCCTCTCGGTGGGCTGCCTGGTTTCCCGGGGCAAAGAACCAGCAGCGACAGGGAGGGCTGCGGAAGGGCTGTGTCTTCGGGTACAGCAGCTTCAAGGCCAGCCGTTTGACTCACCTCTCAGCAGAGAGCTCTTCTATCATTTAAAGGAACTTCAGACTTAAGATAAAAGGACCAGTAACCAGGTGTGCTAATCCTACAGGCAAGCCCCTGTTACGCCATTATCTGGGCTGACCCCTCACAGCCTGAGCCCATTATCCTCGCAGTTCCTCATTGAGAGAACTTCCTGGGACGGGATGGGTGGGGGGTAGAGTTTGAATGTGAGTTTAAGCCTCTTGGCTGCACGGCTGGGACATTCCCTACCTTGCTGAACTGCCAGTGTGTGAATGGTCTCCACGGGTAAGATCTGGTAATTTAAGAGGTCGTCTGGAACGGTCGCTGTAAGCAGAGAGGCGGTGGTTTGAATTAGAATTGGAAGCTGTTATATGACCTTCTGAGAGGAATTTAGTCTATGCCTTGATGACTCAAAAAAAAAAAAAAAAAGATATTCAAATTTCTTAGGGTAGCCCGTCTAGTAAGCAAACCCCTGAGAACCTTCTGTGTCTGCTCTACTGGGGTTGTAGGCATATGCTGCTACGTCCGGGTCTTACATGGGCACTGGGGATTTGAACTCGGGTCATCATATACGTCCGGGTCTTACATGGGCACTGGGGATTTGAACTCGGGTCCTCATACTAGCACAGCAAGCACTTTACCCACTGAGCCACCTCCCAAGCCCATAGTTATTGATTTTATTTTATTTTTTAAAGAATTATCTTGCCTTGCCTAGTGACTCACACATTTAATACCAATAATCAAGAGACTTGGACAATGACTTTGAGGGTAGCCTGAGCTACAAAGGGAGACCCGTCTCAAAATCAAACCAAACAAAACTCCTTAGGTTTACTTTACATATTATTTTATTTATTTTCTGAAGCTGGGGATTGAACGTGGCCTTGCATTTACTAGACAAGGGCTCTGCTGCTTAGTTACATCCTCAACACCCTCTTGCTTTTGTTTTTCCGATAAAGCAGCCCTTGCTCTTAGGATACATAAAGAGCTTTGTGGCGATACACGTGTTTCAATAGGGAAGTGATCTGGTGCGTCGTAAGTGCCGGTTAAACACATCCTCCTAGGACAAGGACAAAGCCTTTGAAACTCTGACAAACGACCTCTATTTGTTTAGCTGCCTTTTGGTTTTTGGACAGAATGTGAGAAATCTAGACAAATCTTCCAAAAAGCGGGTGAGCACTTGGTCATTGTCTTAGCGTTGCAAAGGTTAGGAAAACAGAATGCTGGGGCTGGAGCGATGGCTCAAAGGTTAAGAGCACTGACTGCTTTCCCAGAGGTCTTGAGTTCAATTCCCAGCAACCACACGGTGGCTCACAACCCTCTGTAATGAGGCCTGGTGCCCTCTTCTGACCTGAAGGCATATACGCAGACAGAATATTGTATACATAATAAACAAATAAATAAATAATAAAAATTAAGAACAAACAAGAATAAATGCTGGACCTGGAAGCCAGTGGATTCCGCTTTCCTTTAGTAATGTAGTGTAGATTTGTTGTAATTGTTCTGTTTGTTCCCTTTCTTAATCTTTTTTTTCCTAGAAATATAATTTTGGATATTTTATTGTTTTGTATTTTGTTCATGAAATAGATATGCCTGCAACTTCTGCTTCTTCGAGGCAACATTATATATATATATACACATATATATATAACATTATATATATGTACATGTATACATATACCTAACCCTAACCTAACCGTATATATAGTCATATATAACTATCATATGCCTTATATATATATAAATCATATCATATCATATGTATACATATCATATTATATATATATATATGTGTGTGTGTGTGTGTGTATGTAAGGTAATATTATCCAGTCCCAAGGTTATTTTGTGCCTGCCTGGTCATTTCTCAGCCTCCCACCCCTCCAATAGCCACATTCACCTTGGCGACACTTTTGGGACTGTCCAAGACCTTGACCATGGTCCAAACATAATATGTAGTGTCTGGAAGATGCCGCTGGCCCTTGTGAAGAAAATAAACGTTACTAGGCCACTCTAAAGTCATCACTAAAGCCCCCCCCCCCCACAGCATGGATGTAATTATGGTTTTGTCTTTTATAATGCTTTTCAGGGGCCCATTCTTGGTCTGGCCATTAATACGGGACTCAACACTTTTCCCCCCAACATAATATTTTTATTGATTATTTGAGAATTTCACATAATGCTCCCAGATCACATTCATTTTCCAATCTTCCCAGACCCATCCCCCACCCTTGCAACCTCTCCACAAAAGACAGAGAGAGAGAGAGAGATACCAAAGCTTTTCATTGGCTTAATCAGCATGAGTTCTGGTTCTGGATTCTAGTTCTGGTTAAAGGGGACAAGCCCTGCGGGAGCCCCCTAAGTAAGGCAGTCAACTACCCCTCCCCCCGCCGCGCGCTAAGTCTTCTTCTGGATAAGAGAGAAGGGTGTTAAAAGGCTCTTTCTGGTTTGGGAAGACAATTTCTGACAGGAAATTCTCCCCTAGTCCGGCACACAAGGTTAGGGCGCAAATTGTGGGGGAACCTTTATCCTGTATCCCCAGGAAAGATACAGTTTTAGTTGAGTAAATGGTCAGCCAACTGTGCAAATGTGCAAATGATTAAATGTGCAATAGACAAGTTTGGCCCAGGGAGCTGCTGGTTTGATTTCTTGATTTTGCGGTTGGTGTTTCTGTTTCCTCTGATCCACGCAAAGGGAAGCGGACTTCGGTTCACTGAAGTTCTGCTGGTCTTCCGGATTCTGCCAGTAGGTGGCACCCTCTGCACGACGTTGCTTGCTTTTTTAATTAATACTCTTGATCCCCCTACGCCGCCCCTCCCCCATCTCTCCCCCTCTCTCCCGCTCTCTCCCTCTCTCTCACCTACCTGCGTCTTGCTTCTGTTGTGAGGTTTCCCTGGGACCTGTCCAGGCTGCGATCGTCCCTCAGCAGAGTCGAGTCACTGACGCCATTATGGGGGCTCAGATCTGTACAACTGAAGCTCCAAACTACCACCTCCTCCCTTTCACACACCCCACTCCTCCCCGATAATCCCCAAGCCCTAACTACTGTCGCCACTTTGGAATCTGTGCCCTATGTGAGGTTGTCAGAAATTCCTTCAAACTCTGTTTACTTCAAGTGAAAAGAGCAGAGACAAGGAGAATCGTTTGGTTTTGTTTTTCCTCGGCCACTGGAACAGATGCTGCAAAACTACTGTCTTTTAAGCAGCTTTCCCACCCAAGCACCTTGATTGAGACCTCAGTATGCACTCACGCACGCAAACCCATGAATTTTTCTCCAACTACTGAGGTTCTTCAGGGCTAATAAGAGTCGCCTGGAACATTCCTCAAGCGATTACAAAAAAAAGAAGAAAAAGCTTTAAAGGTTACACACCTTTTTAGATCCACTGGTTCTGGAAAAGGTTAGGACATTCAGTTTGACTTTTGTTACTCAATTAGCTTCGGACATGGGGGAGACTACCTCCAGAATTTAGAGGGATGGATACCTCTCACTGTATGAAAAATTTACAATAACCAACCCCCCTAAAAGGCAGCAAGCTGACGGGGCCACACGGGCAGGCAGAGAAAATGCTGGATGCTCTCTGGTCAGCTTCCTCTCAGCTCCATACTGCGCGTCCTGCTCATATCCAAAGGAGAGATCCTCAAAAACAAGCAAAAAAGGAGGGGAGGCAGTTACCAGTAAAAAAGATGCCCGTACAGGAGTCATGGGCGCAATTAGAGAGCCTCACACCTCAAACAGTTAGCCCCAGCCACAAGCAGGCGATTTGCTCCTTCATGGTGGTCCCGGACTGCCCTTCCCATTCTGAGCAGAGATCTCAGTCGAAAGGTGGGCACCACCGTTATCTTTACTTCTTACCAACAACAACAACAAAAGTGCCTTTGCACCTGCCTTTGAATTTAGCTTGACTGCCTCTCTGTCGGAAAAATATTTTCTAGCCCTCCCAGACTTCACAATGGAAACAAATCCAGACCCAGGGACCCGGCTGCAGGATTTGCAACAGTTTTTTGCAAGGTATGGGCTGAGACAAACACTCCAGGCTTGGCAACTGACCATCCACCAGCTGTGGTAAGTCTCTCGGCTACAGCCTTGCCAATTAGGGTCTGACAGTCTCCCCTGAACCGAAAGATGAGACCGAAAATTGCTCCCCATATCAAGAGGCTGTTAGAAGCTAACATCCTTACCCCCACGCCAATCGACTTGGAATCTGCGCTTCTGTATTCCAAATTCATACACTTGGCTCAGTCTCTTCCCAGAAGACCCACACATCTACACAGTCCTGGACCTTCAAGAGGCTTCCTCCTCCACTCCCCCAGTGCCAGTGAACCAGCTCCTGTTTGTCTTTGAATAGACTGATCCAATGTCCAACCAGACTATCCTGAAAATGGCTGCCCCAAGCATTCATAACATCACCTACACTCTTTGGGGAGACATTACAAAGATATTTAACAGGATTCAGGATGTCACAGCCTGCCTCCACTCTGCTCCAGTATGTAGATAACCTTCTACTGGCAGTAGTTGGCCCTGCCACCTGCCGGAAAGATACAGAGGATTCACTCCAGCTACTCACCACTTTGGGATATGGGGTCTCCATGAAGAAGGCTGGGCTCTCTCAGATGGAGGTCTCTTATCTGGGATCCCAGCTCTCTCAAGCTAGGAAATTCAACGCCACCCAAAAGGAAGCCATCCTCAAACCAAGAAGCAGGTATGAAAATTTCCGGGGGCGCCAGGATATGTCAGGCTCTGGATTCCTGGCTGTGCGGAAATAGACCATCCCCTTTATTCTGCCCCTGTGGGAGACCAGTCTTTAAAATGGGCTGAAACAGAGGGACGAGCCCTTAGAAACTGAAGCAGACTCCAGCCCTCGCCCTTGCCCTCACGGGTGTCACTAAACCGTTCCACCTTTCACCCAGGAGGCTTTGACATCGATCCTGGGATCTTGGTGCAGACCTCTAGCGTTATCTGTCCGAGTGCCCTCCAGGCGGCAATTCTGTAGGCAGACCATAGCAGCAACCCCTATACTAGGAAGGCCATGCTCGCCCTGGCCCGGACCAGGACCCAGTTAAGGGCTTCCCTTGCCTGTGGAAACTCCCCTAAGAGGGGCAAATGACTGGTGGATGTCGAATGCCCGCATCACTCAGTAATGGAGCCTGTTGTCTGATTGGCCCTCGAGGCTGTGACGTTGGTGCCTAAGACCAACCTGGGGTCCTCCTCAATGACTGTGAGGAATTGCTGGACGTTTCTCAGGCCAATGGCCCTTATCTCAGGATACTCCCTTGCCTGGTGCAGGGGCCAATCTGTTTATTGATGGAAACAGACAGATCATCAGTGGAGCCAAGAGAGCCAATAGGCCACATATGGGCACAAACCTTGCCACGGGGCATACCGTCTGCAGAAAAGGCAGACCTGGTTACTCTCACTCAAGCCCCACAGGGAAAGGACAAACATGTAAACATTTATACAAGCGGAAAGTATGCTTTTGTTATCCTTCATGTCCATGCCGTGATTTATAAGAGAGGTCTATTGACTGCAAAAACAACAACAAAAATCTCAACACCACCACCGCCGCCACCACCGCCTCCGTCACCGCCACAGCCACCTCCACCACAATTGAACCTCGCTTCCTTTTGTCAATAGTTAAAATGGTCAGTAAGGCCTTAACTGTAACCTGGAAACTCCACTGAACCCACTAGCCTCGGTGTTTTGGATAGTTTAAATACATGAACTGCACTAGTAAGTCTACCCTCTCTAAATTGTTTTTTTTTTTTTTTAACCAGTAAAAATTGACTCAACCTTTTACCTCTGGCCCTTCTTAGAAAAAGAGGTACCTTTTACAAGACAAGATTTACCTCTGTGAACTTATGTTTGGAGGGCCACCCTGTGTTGTCCTGTTTAAGAGAAGCTATCATTGAGAAGATTACTAATCAATACTTTTCAAGTGTCTCCACTCTCCTCCAACTTGTCCAGATTTCAGTCCGTTCTAGGGTTTGGAAGCCCATCCAGATCCTTCCTCGGTGCCCTGTCCTTCATTCCAACCCAGGACCAGACGTTCATCACAAACTCAGAAAAATGAACTGACACGTGCCTGGAAAGGTCATCACGCCGTTGTCCTGACAACAGTGGCCTAGCTGGGCGGTGGTCCTCCTGGATGCTTCACTCCATGACAGCCTATTACAGACAGAACCAGAAACGGGCTGTCTCACTCGGGTCCACGCAGACTGCGACTCTCTCATAAACAGGACTCCTGTTTGGTTGTATCTGTTGTCTCCTTTCTGCCTCTTGACCCTCGTCTCATTAGTACTCTTTCTTTTCTTTTCTTTTCTTTTCTTTTTTTTTCCTTTGATTCTCTGAGATGGGGTTTCTCTGTAGCTTTGGAGCCTGTCCTAGAACTAAGTCTTGTAGACCAGGTTGGTCTCGAACTCACAGAGATCCACCTGCCTCTGCCTCCCGAGTGTTGGGATTCCAGGTGTGCGCCACCACTACCTGGCTCACCATTACTCATAACTCAGAGCTGATGCCACTCCCACAGGAACTTGGTTTGCCTGTAACTCACTGTATGACCTCAACACACACACACATATACATACATATACACATACACACACACACACACACACATACACACACATACACCCTCTCTCAAAAAACTTAAATAAATAAATAATAAATACATACCTACCTCTGAAATTATGCTCACTGAGTAATAGAGAGGACACTCTCTGTTTTATTTATTTATTTATTTATTTATTTATTTATTTATTTATTTATTTTGCTGTCACATTTGAAACAGAGAGGAACCACAAGGACTGTGTGTTGTTCTTGGCTTTAACCTTTGTCCCTTGTCTTCTGATAGTGAACTGGATTTGACTCCTGCAGTAGTACATCAGCAGAGCTAGATTAAATGGAACAAGACCCATCACGTGGACTGTAGAGTAAGCTGTTATGATTCTAACACCACGCTTCTGGAACTCAGGAAGGAGGATGTCTTTTCTATAAAAAATGCAATAATTATCACTCTCTGGTGCCTATAGAACTCAGTTTGATTCAGGATAAAGAGAGTCAGGGAAGGACTTCAGATAGGCCAACCACCCCTGAAGAGCTGGCTACTGAAGCGGTCTAAACAGCCAAGTGCTAATGGCTGCATCGTCCCTACTTTATTTCTGTATACAAATGCAAAATCATCACTATGGCTGTTAATTTTGTGCGTCTTAAGCTCCTTTTATTAGAATAAACTGAACTAGTTTTTTTTTTAATCTATTTTTATTTTATGTGTATTTGTGTTCATATGGATGTGTGGACCAAATGCATGCAGCACTCCTGAAGACCACAAGATGGCAGCCGATCACCTGGAACTGGAGTTGCAGGTACTTGTAAGTTGCCAGTTGTTGATTGCCCCTGTGATTTCCCCTTCCCTTTCCTCCCCTCCCCCTGCGGGATGGGGGTGGGGTGGGGTGGATGGAGGTAGGATGGGGTGGGATGGAGGTGAGGTGGGGTGAGATAGGGATGGATGTTTAATGAAAGCTAGAAACATAAATGTCCAATCCCATTAACAAAGTAAGTGATCCTTTAAAAATAACTGATAATTACGCTCACTGGGTAGTCCAGGGGGAATACTCTCTCGTACGTAGGTAGTTGTGGGTGCTGGGACACCTGGGAGGACAGCTAGTGCTTTAACCACCGAGCCATCTCTCCAGCTTCTTGAACTGGAATAAGAAAGGAGATCGCTCTCAATTGTTAGCCATCTTCCCGCCCCTCCCCGAACCCCTCCCCTTTGTACTCCATGCTGGCCCTGAACTTGCTGCAATCCTTCTGTCCCAAGTGCTGAGATTACAGACTTGAGACACATTTCTCTCTCAATTTTTCCAAATGTAAATTTTCTAGGAAAATCACTTTGAACCATGAAGTTAACATTGGATCAGTTTCTAGTCCCGACACTGTGGAGTTGTAGAAAGTATGGCGTGAAACAGATGAGCTCTGAGCTCGGATAACAGCTGGTTCCAGTCAGGTCTGACTAGAGTTGGGGCAGCTTCTAAGATAAACCTGTTTGTGCCCGAGTTTTCATTTCAGTGAGGATAAAGCACATTATCCCTTACTTTGCTGGGTGATTTGAATGATTTATTCAAAAGGTAGCTGTAAGCCAGGTGTAGCGGTGCACACCTGTGGGCCCAATACTACCGAGGCAGAGACAGGTAGATCTCTATGAGTTGGAGAACAGCCAAGGCTGCAAAGTGAGAACCTGTTTTTGTTTTTGTTTTAAAAAAAGCCCACAAAAGGTACCTGGTCTGTAGGTATTGTTCAAAGTACAGCTTTTATTGAGGCAGATTAAATATATGTGTTTTTAGAAGTATATAGGTATTTTCCCTCTTGTGTTGTTAGAATCCAAATAAGGGTCTCAACGTACATTAGCTCAGTGCAATACCATCATCCTACAACACAAGCTTCATGTGTGCATGTATAGATTAATTAGCTCAGCGTGATACCATATGTACATGATGGTTTATGATTTAAGATATAGAGTTAGAACATTTAGACATGAACATATGCACATGAGTACATATATACTATTTGTTTCAGTTTTGGGAGAAATGGTATAGATTTGAATCCAGGACCTCGTCCCACTGAGTGGCATCCTTAGCCATTTCATACAGTAGGTTTTCCTGTTTCAGATGATGCACAAATCAGAGAACCAGAAGGAAAGCATCCAGTGGAGCTTAGTGTTAGACTGCAGAGATTTTCCGAGTTGGAATCTTCTAGAGCTCAAACACGCAACATAACTCAAATACCCTGTTTTCAGTTTGTTGTTGAAACATAAGATTATTTAAAGTACATATGGCATCTTTTGAGACAAATTAGCTTCTTTCCAGGCACTCTCTCAGTCATTGCTAATTAGAAATTCCATTTTTAAATGTTAAGCCTCAGTGTGGCAAGAACCCCGTATTCCCTGCATTCTCAGGAGATGGAGGCGAAGGATCCGGAGAGTTCAAGGTCACCTTCAGCTACATCTCATTTAAGACCAGCCTCTACTCCAGGAGACCCTGCCTCAAAACCAAAAATAAATTGTAAAAGTTAAATGTTACAATCTAGAGTCTTTCCATGTGCTTTTAAAAGTTGTAAATTGCAAAACAGAAACACAATAGCCTGAAAGAGATACATTGGCTCTTTATTTTCTGCCACAGGGACTTTACATAAGAGTGGCCCCTCGAGTCAGCTAAATCCAATATTTAAGAATCTTTTTCTCCCTGTCTCTTTAAAAAAAATTAATGTATATATGGATGCTTTGCCTACATATGTCTCTGAAGCACGTTCGTGCCTAGTAACTGCAGAGACCAATAGAGGGCGTCGGATCCCCTGAAACAAGACTGTACATAGCAGTGACCCACCACGCAGTCCTCTGTTAGAGCATTCGGTTCCCTTAGCCTCTGAGTCATCCCTCCAGCCCCTGAAATTTCATAATCTCTTGTCTTCCATTTCTACACCCTCTCTGACAAGGTAATCTACACATTATAGAAAAACACATGCACCCTTAACTGACTATACAGCCATTACCTCTTGTTATCATTTTTAAATCAACAAATGACAAGCAATATGGTTAGTTGCCAGAAAGCACTTAGCAATAGGACCAGCATCAACCTGACTAGTGAGTAAAGGTCCCTGCCACCAACCCTGAGGAGCTACACCGGGTCTCCTCCGGGTCTACAAGCTGGAGTGAGAGAATGGAATTAGGAAAGTTATCCTCTGACCTCCACACGTTTCCTGTTATGTGAACTTGAGAGTGTATACACACACACACACACACACACACACACACACACACACACACACATTAAAAGAAAATACTAATAGTTTCTTCTTCAATTATTTCTTTATTACTGTCCTGGACTCTGTTAATCATTTATTTGCAATCACATCTGACCCCCTTCCCAGGCTAGAATGCTATAGAAATATAGGATGATAGATTAGAAAAGGAAAGAAAATGGACCGATATTATAAAACAGCAACTGATTTCTTACTTTGTAACTTGAACATTCATGCACACTAGTTTTTTCCAAGTAAAATGCCTTGTTACACTCCCTCTCTGCCAAAAATGTACTACCATCTGTGTTCTACATGGCAGCGTTTTCTTATTTAATACACATGTCCCGCTTTCGGGAAAAGCATGGGAAAAGCTTTAATATGACAAGAAACAGAAATAAAATAGTGAAAACACATTGTGTTTCAAAATGAATGCAAGGTTCAGATTTGTGACACTGGGAGAATTTGAAGTTTCATGTGCTCTCCATTAATTTTATGGCCATACTGTGAGTCCTCAATGTCATACAAAATTTAATTCTAACATGCATGAGGTTTGGACTCAGAATTTGTTTATTAAAAAAATAGTATAAGGGCCTACTATTTAAAATGGGTTAAATCTCATCAGATGGTTTCACAACCCTGAGGCACCAGGAGTGTTATCGCCAGCAGTGGGACAGAAAGCCGATTTTTGGCCTGAACAAGAGGAATTCTGAATTTTGCATCCAGCCCTAGAAACGGCACAAAACCTGGGCAAATCACGTACCTTCTCAGCGGTCCTGTTCCCTAGTTTGAGACACGAGGGCTCTGTGCTGACCTGATATTGCCCATCTTTAGGTGACAGGGGCGCTTTCTGAACTGGTTAATGTATCACCAGCATTGTGGGAGATCATTTCAGATATTTTTATTCCAGCGCAGTGCTAGGGATTAAAGCTGGTGTCTTCCACACGAGTGACTGAGTACACAGCCCACCACTGAGCCACGCTTGCAATCTAATAACTCCATTTTATCCACTTATTATTTCCAGGTTTTTCTCCCAATGCTAGGCTTTAAACCTAGGGCCTCAGACGGCGGAATCTACCACTAGGCTGCATCCCCAACCCCTTTATATTTTGAGACAGGGTCTAATTAAAGTCTTTTTCTAATTAGACTTTAACTTGTTCTGTAGCCCAGGAGACCTAAAACTTAAGATTTGCTGGGATTTGGGTCCTTTAGCTCCCGCTAAAACATTTGTTTTGTTTATTTGTTTGTTAGTTTTTGAGACAAGGCCTCACTACATAGCCTTAGCTGGCATGGAAGGCACTACATAGAACCGACTGGCCTGGAACTCAGAGAGATCTGACTGCCTCTGCCTCTCTGCGGGCGGGGCTTACAGGCCTGCGCCACTACTCCTGGCAAGCTGACATTTTTCATGAAAACAGCTTTTATAGTAGGATCTTCCTTTTTTCCCCACTCGGGTTTTTAAATCCTTCCTCCCTCCTCCTTCTCTTTTGAGAGGGGGACAGGGTCTCATGTAGCCCAAGAGAGTTTGGAACTCACCTTGAACTGCTGACCTTCCTGCTTCTCCATCTGAAGTGCTGGGTTACTGGTGTGTGCTACCTTAATGGAGTTCCTGCTGGAACCTAGGGCACCATGCGTACTCAGCCGGGACTCACCCATCTGGCTAAGTCACAAGTACAGCTTTCTTAATCCAGCTTTCTTTTGAGCCAAGACTCATCATCTTGGTGGAATTCATTTGACTAAAATTACGATGAGCCATGACTAGCAGAAAGCGCACACAGGCTGCAGTGTTTATGCATACACTGGTATTACAGGATGCTCCTACTTCTCCCGGTGCGCCGATATGGATGGGAATGCATGCGACTGAGGCTCTAGCCCTGGCACTGGCTACCCTCTAAGTGTGCTGTCTTCTCACTTATTAATTAAAGGAGATCAGAGATAATCTCTGCGCTTACTGTCAAATGGAACATTTTGCAGGGCTATCAGAGTAGAAAGTTCAACTGAGATAACTTTTCTCAGGAAACGCTCGCCTGTTTCTTTCAAAATTCCCAAAGTACGTGCCTGCTCTCCCAGCGACTCCTATGTTTGCACACTTCTCCATCCTTGTGAGGCTGGGAAACGACCGTTCCACACGGCTTTTCTATAGAGAATAGTTTGTACCAGGCAAAGACAGGAAACAAGTGAGACACTCAGCAATGCCCTCTGCTTCAGTAAACTGACATTTTGACACAACTGTAGAAAAATTGTCTGGATCAACCTTTTAAGAAACATTAAAAAATATTTTGTCCTTTGTATTAGGACATTGACAGTACAGGTTCTCAAATTCTTTTTCTTTTTGGTATTGAACTCAGGGCTTCTTCACACACACTAAGACTGTGCTCTCCCACTAGCCCATACTATTTAAAAAATAGTGGTCTTCTTTAAAGAAAGGAGATAGTGGTCTTAGAGAATTTGAAGATTTGGGGAAAGATTTAGGAAAACTCCTTTAGTCAAATGCTCTTATCCCAGAGAAACACGTCCCAGGAAAACCAGAACAGAAATGAGGTTCAGGGCAAATTCACAGCTGGGTTCCATTGCCAAGAATGATCCACTAGTACCTCCTCCTATTGCAGGGTGCGGCTGTCTGAATGTGGGCCCATCTCGGCAAACTGGGACTGGAATGGGAAGGAGTAGCAAAGAGTTGTGCTTTGTGGTCCTTTTATGCCCACTGATTTACTCAAGTCTCCTAGCGGCTGCCAAAGAAGACCCCACCTGCCAGCATTTATAGCCAAGGTGAAAAGAAGAGACGACAGTTAACCTCCATCCCCCCTCAGCACTTCTGGTTCAGGATCTCCACCCACAGCTCTTTTCAAATCACTAGGAAACCATTGCAATAAAAGGATTATGAAGAAATAGTGGTCTGGACTAGAGAGATGCTTGAGACAAGGAGGAATTAGCCTCTACATAGTTTTAACCTTTGTGAGAACCTGCTTTTCTTTAGATGCCCCCCTTTTAAACAGAAGAATTCCACGTAGGAAAGAAGAGTGGAATGCAACAGCAACAGGAAATCAGGAGCTGTCTTTTTTTTGGACACATTCAAAACCCTAATACTCATCTTCAAGTCTGAGGCATCCTATTCATTAAAAGAAAATGCCATCCATATTTCTCTTAAAAGAGAAAGCAAATTAGAAAACCAAGCGAGGAAACGTTTTCTTCTGTTCCGTAAGACGAAAAGGATCATTATCTTTGTACCTTTGGCCCTGCTGAGCCTATATTAGATATCCAGATCTGGGAGTTCGCACTGGGAAAAATGAGGTGCAGGTGGGAGCAGGCTGATGGCACAGAAGCAGGAAGCTTAAAGGACCCGGGGCGGGGGTGGGGGTTGGGTGGAGGCTGTGCCCCGGGGGAGAGGAGGGGCTGTGCCCCAACTCTTGGGTCTGATCTCCTTTTTCGATTTCACTCAACACCTCATCGCTTCCATTCTAAATAAAAAGAACTAAGCAACCAGTTGAACTTAATTAGGGGTAATAAAGTGCCACGGTCTCTAAACGCTCTCCTGACCCTTTGGCCACCACTCCGGTTCTCAGGGGGACAGTGAGATTCCCGCGGCTGGAAAGCGGTTCCCACAGAGGGCTTCAGATCCGAGGCGCTACTGGATCTGTGTGCCTGTGCAACTGTAGTGTCTTCTCCCCCGAGCCGCACCTCTTCTGGGTTCAGGATGACTGGCAGCTGGGGGCTGGACCGAACCGCAGAGTCTTAGCTCGCAGGTGTGCAAAAGGGTAACGTGGGAAGGGGGCGCGGGGGACCGGGAGCCGCAGAGCCATCATTGGTCTTCACTGTAGGATCTTCTGGGGCGGCCCGGACAGATGCCAGCTTAAGAAAACATTCCTCCAAAACAAACCCCACCGACTTCCCCGGAGCTCCGCGAAGACGCGTGGGCGGAGCGGGCTTAGTGGAATCCACGAGGCGCCCCGCCGCCCACGTCGCGTCCGGGAGCGCGCAGCGGCCCCGCGCCACCCCTCGAGTCGGGGTTTGGGCTCCGAGGAGTACTCGTTTGCACTCTGTAGTAAACAAAAGTATGGTCGCCGCCTCCTCGCTGGTTTGCCTCCGAACAACCCGAACTCTGCGAGGCGAGAGACTCAGAAACACTTGAAAATTACAGAAAAATAATAACGGAGATTGAAAATAAAAAAGTGTGTGAGAAAGAAAAACACCCCACTACCCCCCACCAACCCACTGCCGCCTCCCGAGGGAAAGCTGTGCCCGCCCAGGCCCGCGCTCATTGGCTAGCTGGGCGGAGACGTGGCGCGTCCATTGGCCGCGCTGGCTGTCAGTCAGGGGCGGGTCGGCGCGCGCGCCGCCGCGGGCGGGGAGGCTCTGCAGATCCCGTAAGTCGGGAGGCTGCGGAGTCGCTGCAGTCCCTGCCACCGCCACATTCAACAGGCAGCAGCGCCGCCGTCGCGCGGCCGCGGGGAGAAGGAGCGAGCGGCCCGCGGCGTCTGCCCGTCTGCTCTTGCGTCCGCGGCCCTGTCAGTAGGAGCGTGGCGCCCGAGCTGCCGGGCCCCGCGGCCTGGTCCGTGTCCCGTCCAAGCCACGAACTCGGAGGATCCTGGACCCGCGGTGGCCCAGCAGCGAAGTTAAGTTCTGGGCGCGTCCGTCCGCCGCGCCGCGCCTCGCTCCGGCGTGCGTCCGCTGACCGCGGCCCCCCAATCTCGGAGCGACTCTCCGGTCGCCCCGCTCCGCGCCCCAGGTGGCCGCGACGCCCGGTTCTTTCTGCTGGTGGGGGAGGGGCGGGGGTCACCATGGCCGAAGCGCCCCAGGTGGTGGAGACCGACCCGGACTTCGAGCCGCTGCCCCGGCAGCGCTCCTGCACCTGGCCGTTGCCCAGGCCGGAGTTTAACCAGTCCAACTCGACCACCTCCAGCCCGGCGCCGTCGGGCGGCGCGGCCACCAACCCCGACGCCACGGCGACCCTGGCCTCGGCGTCCGCTGTCAGCACCGACTTCATGAGCAACCTGAGCCTGCTGGAGGAGAGCGAGGACTTCCCGCGGGCGCCCGGCTGCGTGGCTGTGGCGGCCGCGGCTGCTGCCAGCAGGGGCCTGTGCGGGGACTTCCAGGGCCCCGAGGCGGGCTGCGTGCACCCGGCGCCGCCGCAGCAACCCCCGCCGACCGGACCGCTGGCGCAACCACCACCCGTGCCCCCCGCCGCCGCCGGGCCACTCGCGGGACAGCCGCGCAAGAGCAGTTCGTCGCGTCGCAACGCGTGGGGCAACCTGTCGTACGCCGACCTCATCACCAAGGCCATCGAGAGCTCGGCCGAGAAGAGGCTCACCCTGTCGCAGATCTACGAGTGGATGGTGAAGAGCGTGCCCTACTTCAAGGATAAGGGCGACAGCAACAGCTCGGCCGGCTGGAAGGTGAGCGGCCTCTCGGGGTGGCCCTGGGGGGACGTGGTGGGGCGGGCGGGAGGATCGGCGGTGTGGGTTTGCGGGTCCCGGAAATGGCAGGGCGTGCGCGGGGAGAGCGGGTGTGAAATGGCAGGTGTGCTGGGGACTCCTCCGAGATCTGGAGCTTTGGACTGGGTGCACGCGAGGGAGTTCGAAACGGGACCCGGAAAGGGCTTGTTTGGGCACCAAGTGCAGCGCCAGAGCAGGCGTGAAAGTTAGCTAGTTGTCGGAGCGAGGGGTTCACTTCGAAGGGCTCCCCACTTGCCACCCCGGACCTGCGAGGGTTCGGGCGGCTGCTCTCCGCCCACACGCGCACCCACTCTCCCAGCTTTTGGCGGTCAAGATTCCCCCGGACCCGCCAACCGAGGTCTGTGCTGGAGTCCAGGCGACATCCCGCTTCACATACACGCACCCTTCGGGGCTCCGGCTGCCGGTGGACTGGCTAAAAGACGCGCAGCTGGCAGAGCTAGGTGCAGGCCCGCAGCAGCCGAAGGTTCCCGTGGCCGGAGCAGATTTGGTTTTTAATCCAAAGTAGCTTGAGCAGGTGGTCGAGCGTGCCCACTCACTGGGTAGGGTGTCTGACCCGTGCAAGTGGGCGGCCACGGTTTTTAGGCTCTGGGCAACCTAAAGTTCAAGTGTGACCCTTGGCCGGGGCGGGAGGCGGCGGGGAGGGAGGGACCGCGTGCACAGGAAGCTAGGGCCTTTTTAAAGGGCCAGTGCCTCCAGCCTGGGAGGCCACACTGGCACTCGGGGAAGTGCTTCCACAGTTGGTCTTGCTTGCGGAGGGGCGCTTTTAATTGGAAGCGCCGAAGCTGCAACGCGTGACTAGATTATGCATGGGTGTTTGTGAGTGCGTCCTCTAACCGTAAAGCTTGGGGCGACCCACGAGGGGCAAGGCTGGGAGCTTTGAGTAAGTATTTGTTGAAAGTCTTAAGTGGGGTGCTCGCTTATCGAGTTGGCAAAGACGGTCTGCCTCGAAGGAGGGTTGCAGATTTATAGATTTAGGTGCTCGTCGTCCTTGTTTACCTTTCTGAAGGTGGTTGGGAGGGGACTCTGGAGTTGGGACTGCAAAGTCCCTACCTGGTGGTGGGTGGTGATGTAAGGGCCTGAGGCCTTTTGGAGGAGAGAATTGAGATGTTGCTCAGGTGGTCACCCCTGACTGACAGTGTCTCGGCGGCGGCACAGGTGGAACGTAGATCTTAAGATTCTCCAGTTCAACGCAGCAGCTTTTAGCTTTTCTCCTTCCTGGTCTTGACTGTACAGCCTAGCAGAGATTGTTACAGCAAGGTGGTTTCACGTACATCCCTGTGGTTAAAGGATCTAAAAGGTCAAGTTACTCACATCTTAGGAAAGTTCTTAGAGAAAGAGCCAGGGTGGTTTTATTTTTGCCACACTGTTTTAAAGGTATATACTATGTCTGACATGTGGTATTCTTACCAAGTGTTCCAAAAAGTAAAATACCAATTTCTCATATTGTAATTCACAAAAATAGAGGTTCTCTATAAGATCCAATTTGACACAAGTTTTTGAGCGCTTTAATCATCTGTGGAACTTAAGCTGTTACATGAAGCATTTGTCCTTAAAATAAAGCAACAACGACAAAGCCTAAAACCCTTTGGACACCTGAAGTACAGTGTGTACTTACGTGTTTGGAAAGGGATACAACCTTCTTCAGTTTGTTTGAGTGCCTTTAAAGATAAAGTCAGTGTTTGGGGGTATTTTTAGTTTGTCTTTCAAATGGCTTTATGAAGATACTCTTCAACTAGAACTATACCTTAATTTTAAAAATTAGTTTTTAGAAAAATAGAGTTCTGGGTCATATTTTTAAAGCTATTTTATTTTCATCCTTTTGATTTCTTAATAATTCAAGTGTAACTATTTATGTGTTTTTAATTTTTTTTCATTGGAGCCAAGAAACTTAAGCCTGAAGTGAGGGTTCTTCAGAAGTGGAGGTCTAGCCACTGTTGCTTGATCAACTAGCAAGTTTTGGGGTGGAGGAGCAAGTCACCACATTTTCAAAGGAGTAGATGCTTGACTGTAAGAAGTCTGTTGGTGTGCCCTAAACTGTAGCCAGTGTGTTTTCAATCTTAGTAAAGGGGTATTTTAAGAAGAAACCTGAACCGTTGTAACTCAGAACTAGTCTTCTGGTTAAAGCTTTCATAAGATTCAGTTGTGATACTTGTTAAAACCAAGTTTCACTCTCAGATCTGAAAGATAACCCTGAAAATTCATAAAAGGAAGAAATTATATTATGACTTAAAATCCGATTCTAAGATGCAAATCGAGCAAAACTTAACTGTTGTAGTGCCATGGAGAAGCAGCTCTGGAGCAGAGTATTTCCTCTGATGAGCTGCTGAGAATTAGGCCAAATCATTAATTAAACTGTGCTTTGTGATACACTTCCTGGGACTTCCCTGAGAATTCGAAAGTCTTTTACAAAGGACAGAATAACTGGAAAGTTGTTAGTGTCCAAAAATTTAATTTTAGAAATCAGGACATAGTTCAGTTGGTAGAATGGTTTCCTAGCATGCAGGAGATTCTGGGTTCACTCCCTAGCACTGTAGAAACAGGTTGTGGTGGCACAGGCTATTTTTCTAGCGCTTGTCTGTAGTTCCCAGGTAAACAGGGAAATGGTGTATATTTGTATATACAGGTCAAACATTTTTGGAGAATAAATTACAAATTTAAAACAAGGCATAGTGAAACATGCCTGATATATTGCATTCAGAAATTGGAGATAAGAGATCATAAGTTAAAAATCATCCCTAGTTCTATAGTGCAATCTGGGCCACCTGAGTCAAAGAAAATGAAAGAAAAAAACCTTTTACTGTTTAGTCAAGCATTGAGCATATACTTTTCCTGTTTGTGGACATGGTGTGTAAGTAACATCTGTCTGTGCGAGCACACATTGTCAGCTGGTATGCCTGGAATGGGAGGTCTTCCTCAGTCCCTACCGCAGGTCTCAATAGGGTCTCTTCCTGTGGCGCTTAGGGACTTGGCCAGACTGGCTTGAAATGAGCTCCAGGGGGTCAGCCTCAGGCTCCCGTGGCAAGCACTTCAGAGCCCTCTCCCCCAGCATTTTATCTTTTTAACGACTGGAACTACCATAAGTAACACACAAGTGGAACTTAACACTTGGAAAACCCAGAGTCTTTTAAATAGCACAGTATTTGTAAACAATGAAACTTCATTTCCATGACCTGTTTCCTCGCTTAGACTCTCTAAAGCCTGGGAAGTAGCATTGTGAGCACATGGTGTTTTTTTTTTGTTGTTGTTTTTTGTTTTTTTTAAAGTGGCGGTTTTGAGTTGACTCTTGTTTTGGTGGAACACTTAAAACATGCTTTAGGGCTGGGGGCTCAGACTGCAGTGTGCTTGCCCAGCATGCAGGAGAGCCTTGGTTTATTCCTGTGTGCAGCGCGTGCTGGTGCTCACAGCATTCGCCAGAACGTTGGGAAGTGGAGGCAGGAGAATACGAAGTTCAAGGTCATTCTTGGCCAGATAGTTCCCCTGAAGTATCTGAGACACTGCTTCAGCAACAACAAAATTACTTGACTTTAACATTTAAGATTTATTAAAGAAGGATGTAGTTTTTTTTAAAGTGAAATAGCAGCTCACTACTTGTTAATTTTGAGTGAAATTTCTTTAATTTTATCAATAAAATGATAGTGTATTTTAATGTCTTCAGATTTGAGTTTAGTCTTTTCATCTATAGGTGAGTAGCTGCAGCCATCTGACTGGAGGGTAGCTGTTGTATTGTGCACACATACCTATGGCTTAAGAGAGCCCGTCTTTCTGAGACGGAGGAGAGGACTTCATGGTACTTTCCCTGTTTCATTGTGTCTGTGTGTGCACCGTGTGTAGACATTCTTGGAAGTCAGAAGAGGTGTTGGATACCCTGGAGTTACAGGTGGTTTGTGAGCCATGATGTCGGTACTGGTCACAGACCTACAAAAGTGGCGATTGCTCTTAACCTCTGACCCCACCTACCCAGCTCCTATTTCTAGTGTCTGGTGCTTTTTCCTTTTGTAGTCACTGAGGTTGTTACCTTAAAACCGCTTTTATACTCAGACAAAACCGTCAGCCCTGCAATATGCCGGCTACCTGGGAACATGAAGAGAATGGGGGTGGGCTCGGAGACAGTGAGGGTGTGTGTGTGTGTGTGTGTGCTATTAAATGCTAAAACACATTTTAGAGATTTGAGTCCTGTGTGGTAGCCCCACGTGGGACACCATAGCAAGAGGACTGAATTTGACCCACGCTTTATAGCAAGCTCCCCCTCCCTCAAGTCTCCACAACGGAAAATAGATGCCAAATCTGAAAAATAGAAGATTATTATTACACTTTTTCTCAGCAGGAAGGATCTTCCATGTTTGTTGCATAAGGATTTTTCATACATGCGTATGTTTTGATCAAATCTGCCTTCCGTTCCCTCTCCTCTAGCTCTTCCCTCACTGTCCGCAACACCTCTACCCTCCTCACTTCATGTGCTGTGGTGTTAAATGCACTGAGACTACTTAATGCTGTCTGTACGTGGGTGGGTGTAAGACTCCTTCCCCTGTGGTCGTCAGCTGTCAAAAGCTCCTCAGCCACTCCCACAGCCCCTGCGGTTTTGGTTGGCTTGACCTTGTGCAGGTCTTAGCCTTGTAGTCCTAGCCACTGTGAGTTCATGTGTGCCCTGTCATGCCCAACAAATACTGTTTTGCTGTAGATGGCATTACCTGTGGCTCTTTAGATCTTTCTGCCCCTTCTTCTGAGATGTCTCTTGAGACTTGGAGGTGCTGGTGGTGATGGGGTTTAGAGGTCCCATTTAGAGCTGAGCATTCCAGAGTCTTATTCTCTGCACATTGAATAGTTGTGACTCTTTGCGATCTACTGCTAAAAGAGGCTACTGTGGTGAGTGTGCAGAAGTGAACTAATCTGTGGTTATTAAGATAACTTTAGGGGACCTTCAGTATGCTCATTTAGCATAATAATTCTAGATTCTCTCCTAGAGTTTATAACCTAGCCAGCCCTGGGGTTTGGCCCACTAAATAGTACCAGACATGCGTTTCATTTTGAGAAGTGAGCTTTAAATCCGCTTAGAAAGTGGTCGGCTACTCCCATACCGTTTGTGCCATTGCCGCACCCGTGGGCCTGATCTTGCCAGGATGACCACTGCTGTAGCTTTCTGGATTCACAGCTGGGTGTGAATGTGGATGATCTTTCTCCTTAATAGCGTATAGACCCTTCCAGCCCTATGAAGACTAACTTGATTTCTCTACACCCTGTGACTTAGATATGTAGTGTTTTTAGCAACAGCGTCTTACTGTCAAGTTCTTGGTGGTAATTAAGAGCAGTGGGAGTAGCTGTAGTCTCTTGTTTGAGTGGGAGGAGAGTTTATGGTACCCTGCTGACCAGCAATTTTAAATGAGGTAGTCCGTACCTGGGTTTCTTACTCGATAGCCTGTGGGATCTAGAACAAGCATGTGCCACCCTCCCCTGTTATAGGGTGGTAATATCATTTAAATGCTTTTTATATGTATACGACATATTCATATATTAGGAAACATCTATAATAATTTCTGTATGACTTTCAAATGGCTTTTCTGTTAATTATCCCTCCTCATGCTCCCTCCTTCCTTGCCCTCCCACCCCCACCTCATTTATTCCTCCCATTAATTCACTTTCTGCCCTCATGCATCTAAGTTCTGTTCCCTTCTCTTAAATCGTCCATGACCCCTGACTAGTTTCCCCATTTCCTTAATTTCCAATTTAAACACACATATCTAAAGATTTACAACTAGCCATCACATATGAAAGAGAACATTCAGTGTTTGTCTTTCTGTGTCTGGGTTATTTCTCTCAAAATGATTATTTCCAGGTTCATCCATTTACCTGTGGATTTCATAATTTAATTTTTATTTCTAGCTGAATGATACTTCATTGTGTGTTTGCATCACTTCTCGGTGATGGATGTTCCGGCTGCTTTTGTTTCCTAGGCATTGTGAATAGAGCAGCAAATGTCTCTAGTAAGCCATAGACTGCTGGAGAACAAGGCCAAAACTCGGATAGCAAGATTAGATGTGGTGGCTCTATTTCTAGCTTTCTGAGGAAGCACTACACACATGGCCATGGTTCATGTTCCAGTTTGTAATCCATTTTCCTTTTTAAGACAGTGTCTCACTATATATCCCTGATTGACCTGGAACTATGTAGACCAGGCTGGCTTCCAACTCATGCATTTCACCTGCCTCTGCGTCCCAAGTGCTGGGACTAAAGCTGTGCACCTAACACCCAGCTGTAGTACACACTGTCATTATGCATGCTAATGTTTGTAATCAATATGTTAACATTTATAATTAATATGCATGCTAACATTTATATTTTTCATTTTGGTTATTTGATTGAAGTAAGAAAAATCTCTAAAAGTAGTTTTAATTTGCATTCCCTGATGGCTAAGGGTGTTGTACATTTTGAAAAACTGTTTCTGAGCCATCTGTATTTCTTCTTCTGAGAACTCTGTTTAGCTCCATGCCCCAGCTTTTAATTGTGTTTTGTTTTTGTGTTTAGGATTTTTGGGGGGTTATTGTTTGGTTGGGTTTTTGTTGTTTATCTTTTGCGTTCTTTGTATATTCTAAACACTGACCCTATGTTAGTTTTATAGCTGTTAAACACCCCCCCCCCCCATTTCTTGGGTTGCCTTTCTAGAATGATGGTGCCCATTGCTGTACACAATCCTTTTAGGTCATGAGATTCTGTGTATTAATTGTTGATCTTAATGCCGACACTTCTGGGAGTCTTGTTCAGAAAGTCTTTCCCAGGCCTGTAAATGGAAACATAGTCCCTACCTCCCTCTCTTAAGAAGTTCAGGGATCCAGTCTTATTTTGAGGGCCTTGATCTTTGGGAGTTGAGTTTTGAGTGGGCTAAGAGATGAGAGTCTGGGTTCATTTTTCTACATTTAGCTATCCAGTTTTCTTGAATGTGTACTTTTGACCTTTTTGTCAAAAATCAGTTGGCTGTAGGAGCATTCTGTTCTGGTTAGTGTGTCTGCCTGTCTGTGTGCCAGTACCCTGTAGCTCTGTATTATTGCTGGAAATCACACTTCCATGTTTTTATCACTAAGGAATGGTTTTGCTATCTTTGGGTCCTTTGTGTTTCTATGTGATTTTGAGATTATTTTTTCATTTTTTTTTTTTTTGTGAAGGTTGTTCTGAAATTTGGAATCAGTAGATTGCTTTAGGCAGAGTAGCAGTTTTCCTGTCAATCCTACTAGTCTGTGACTACAGGAGTCTGTTTTTTAAGTTAGTTACTTCATTTCTTTTAAAATTTCAGATTAGTGTAATGTAAGTTTTAGGTTTGTCCTTAGGATTCTCTGAACTTCCTCAGTATCTTTTATAGTGTATCCATTTTCACCTGTAATTGTATTAATTTTGGTCTTTTTGAATTTTGAGTAGTTAGGCTAAAGATTTCTTTATCTTCTATATCTTTTCAGACACCCAGTTCATTTCTTTGATTCTCTGTACTGATTCCTCCCTCCCCCCAACATGCACACAGGGTTTCTCTGAGTAGCTCTGTTCTGGGACTCACTCTGTAGACCAGGCTGGTCTTGAACTCCCAGAGATCCATCCACCCACCTCTGCCTTCCAAGTGCTAGGCTAGAATTAAAGACGTGTGTCACCTCCGCCTGATTGTTCCTATGCTTTTTAGAGTTGCTTTATGTCTTCATGTGATTGATTTTGAAGGACGCTTCATGGACTGCAGAGAACAATATGTATTCACAATGGTTGCGTTTCTGTTGCTGTGGAAATGTCATGGCAAAGGGAAATGAAGGAAGGTAGGGTTTTGTTTTGGTCAGTTTTTTATCAACATGATACAAACTGGGGTCATCCTCAAAAAAGGATCCTCAACTGAGAAAATGCCTCCATCAGATTGGCTTATAAGCAAGTCGGTGGGTGTGTTTCCTTGTTACTGTTTGATGTGGGAAGGCCCAGCCCACTGTGGGTGCCGCATGTCTTGGTTGTCTTCGCTTCAGTTCCTTCCTCCAGGTTCCTGTCTTCAGTCCCTGCCTTGTCTGCTCTCAGTTGACTTCACTGGGGTAGAAACTAAGACCTGTTTGCTTTGGCCTTCAATGGCAGGAGGGTAAAGTTGATCGTGGCAGGAAAGGAAAGGCAGCCATTTGGGAAAAGCTAGTGTTTCAGGACCAAGCAGGAAGCTGCTTGATGACATTTTTCATCTACAAACAGGAAGAAAGAACAGGGGGAGGGGTAAAGCATGAACCTTCAAAGCACACCCCTGGTAACATTCCCCCAGAAAACTCCTGCCTCCTAAGGTTCCATAGCCTCCCCAGTCCACCAGCTGAGAACTGTCTTAGTCACCGAGAGACAGACAGACACTGGACCTGGCATTGGGCTTCTGAAATCTAAGCCTAGCTACAGTGACAGTACTCTTTCAACAAGGCCACACCTACTCCAACAAGGCCACACCTACTCCAACAAGGCTGTACTTTCCTAACCCTTCTAAACCTTCCTAACAGTTTTACTCCCCGGTGAAATAAATGAGCCTGTGGAGTCCATTCTCATTCAGATCACCACAGGGACCAAGTGTTTAAACACAGGGACATTTCTCATGCAGAAAAACCACATTATTCCTTAATTTTTGGACAGAGTGTTTTGTAGATGTCTGTTAGGTCTATTTGCTACGTGGTGTTATTTAATGTTTCTTGGTTTAGTTTTTGTCTAGATAGCCTTTTTATTGGTATGAATGGGATATTGAAGTCACCCACAGTCACTGTGTTGAAGATTAATCCGTAGTTTTAGATAAGTCCTGTGTTTTATGGAGTATGGAGGTGTTGGGTTAACACGTGTCTAGAATTGTAGGATCTTTTTGGCAGATTGTTCCTTCAGAGACTATGAAGTGACCTCCCTTATCACTTCTGATTAGTTTTCATAAAATAATTGCCTGCCTTTATTTAGTTCTGCTTGCTTGAAATACACACACACACACACACGGCTCATTTTCTAATCTAATCTAGTCTGTATCTTTTATTGTGGAGTTGGAACAATTAATACCAAGAGTTATTATTGACAGATGTGTATTAACTTCTGTTATATTGATGATTTTATAGTGTTTTCTCAGACCTCTTTTAAGTGTACTGGCATTGTCTGTTCCCTGTGAATTCTTGGGTATGTTTGTCCTCTTCAGACCTAAGTATCCCCTGGAGAGCTGGCTTAGTGGTCAAATTCCTTTAGTCCATTTCTTCATGGAAAGTTTTAATTTTTCTTTCAATTTTAACAGATAGCTTTGCTGAGTATTACAACAGATAGTTAATTGCTGAGGATCATTCAGAGCTTGGAATACGATTTTCCAGGCCTTGCTGACTTTAGAAGCTTCTGTTAGGTAACCAGGTGTTAGCCCAACGGGCCTGCCTTTGTAAGTGACTTAACCTTTCTGTCTCGCAGCTGTCAGGACATTTCTTCATTCTGTGCTTCTAGTGTTTTGGTTACGTCTAGGAGTTTCTTTTCGGGTCCTGTCCATTTGGTGTACCTGGATGGGCATCTCTTTCTCTAGAGCTGGGAAATTTTCTTTTATGATTTACTGAACTGTTTCTATTCTTGTAATTTGATGGTTAAGTGTTTCCATGTCATCCCAAAGCTTTCCCATGATCTCTCCTTAGCTTTTCAAATTGTGTTTTACATTTCTCACTGACTTTTACTGAGTGATCCAATTTCTCTCCTTTGTTTCTAGCTCCACCTCTGTTTTCCACATGATCCGTTTTGTTGGCGAGTCTTTCTACTGAAATTTTGTTTTCAACTTTAATTTTCAGCATTAGTTCAGTGTGGGTTTTCATCAGCAATTCTAGCTGTGTTTTTATTTTAAGTTGCCTTCCTTATTTCACTTACCCTCCCGTCCCCCCGGAGTATATTCAAGTCTTCTTTGACTTGTTTAAACATAATTATAATAATTTTTAAAATTATTTAGAAGTTTTTCCAGGTGGCTTCTTATTATGAACCATTATTATAGGATTCATAGCTTTTTGTTTTATTGGTTTTCAAGATAGGGTTTCTCTATAGCCCTGACTGTCCTGGAACTGGCTCTGTAGACCAGGCTGGCCTTGAACTCAGAGACCCTCCTGGGATTAAGGGCGCGTACCTCCACCCACTATGCAGAAGCTCTTTTATTATTGCTGTGTTCACCTGAACAGTGTGCACAGGAAATGTGTGTGTAAATGTGGGTTGTGCACACTAGCTCTCTGTAGTCAGAGTGTTCAAGAACCCACAGTGGTTCTGGGGATGGAGCTCAGCCCGTCAGGCTTCACGGCAAGCACTTTCACCCACTGAGTCATCCTCTGTTCTATGGTTTTGATTTTGTTGCAGATAGTGGGAATGGTGCAACTATTGAGGGGGCGTGGATGTTAGTCTTGTTAAGTAGCAAACATTTGAGTACTGATAATAAGGCCTTTTATTATTTTTTTGTTGTTGTTGTTTATTTTTTGACACCGGGGTTTTTTTTTTTGTAGCTTTGGAGCCTGACCTGGAACTAGCTCTCATAGACCAAGCTAACCCTGAACTCACAGAGATCTGCCTGCCTCTGCCTCCCTAGTGCTGGGATTAAAGGTGTGCGCCACCACCGCCTGGCTGGCATTTTGATTTAAATTTCATTTTAAATTTTAGAAAGTTGGAGTTGTTTGAGGTCTCCAAATGCTGAAAGGGGAGCAGCAAACAGACATTCTGTCGGACTTCATGCTTTACACACTGTATCTTGGTATCTGTATTATTGGGCTAGGCAAAGAGAACTCAGTGGCGTGGTAATGCTTTTTCTGTCTTTTGCTTGTAAACCCCTCGTGGTTTTGTTTGGCGGTTGGTTTTGGTCCTAGATTTACTTAGTTTATTTATGTCTGAGTATCTTGCCTGCATGTACCTGTGTACATTGTGCACGTGCCTAGTGCCAGAAGATGTGAGAAGACAGCATCAGACCCCTGGAACTGGAGCTGCTGAGTCCTGAACTGTGGTCCTCCTCAAGGACAAGTGCGCTTAACCACTGAGCCCTCTCTCCAGCCTCTAAAAGTAGATCTTAACCTCAAAACAGGGCCAGTTGACCCAAAATGATACCAGTTGACTAGATTAAATATGTTCAGAACAGCAGAGTAAGCCTGACGAGTGTGTGATGAACCAAATAGTTCATGCAGCACTGACTTCCTCGGTTAGGACTTGAACCCAGGACTTTGTTTATGCTGGGCAGGTACTCTAGCTTTTTTTTTTTTTTTTTGGAAGGGGGCGGGGGTGGTCTCACTAGTGGCCCAGGCTGGCACTGAACTTAAGATCCTCTGTCCTCCTCAGTATCTGGTGTTACATACAGCAGTGTACCATCAGGCCTGGCTGCAGTACAACTTTATTATGGCATAGCAAAAGGCCCATACATAAAAATCTATTAAAGCTGAGGAGCCATTTTAGATACAATGAAACTGCTTTAGTAGTGTGCTTATAGCAGTACTAGGAAATATTATTTTATTTGAAGATGCCCTGCTGGGGGATGGGAGAAGTTAAACACAAACCGAAGAGCCCACTGTTGGCAGGTTTTTATGTGTATGTTCCATGGAGAAAACAGTTTTTAGAACACACTGGTTACCGTACTTGTATGATGGTTATTATACCAGGCTAAGGGAATCAACTGATTTAAAAATTTTGAAATGATACGTAGGTTTTTAAATTTAGTGCAGTTCTGAATTTCAACCTAATTCCCCCACCCCACCCCGTTTATTTTGGAAGTAGAGAGATACTGTCAACTGTCTTTGACCTTTAATTTGTGTCTCTTCTTGACTGTAATTTGCAATGGGAAAAGTATAGGGTATTGTCTGCCTCGTGGAGGAAAGGTAGAAATCAGCTTGTAGATCTGGGGGGAGGGAATCTTTTCTTCTAAGATCCCTGTCACTTCCGACATCTTTAGGCGCGTTCTTTAATTGTTGGGATGAAAACACATCTGCATTTGTAGAGAATGGTACCTCTGCCATACTGTCTCCATCTACAACACACCACCCCTGAGAATTGCTGCAGTGTGCAGGAAGCTCAACTTGGCCGCCAATGGAAACCTTGAGGTTGCCCCTTTCTCACTGAGATTCAGTGTCAGTGACTTTCAATCTCTGGGAACCAAAACTCTACCTTGATGTATGATACTTGTCTTAATTACAGTGTGCCATTTGTGGCGTGAGTTAGGAACTGATCCTAATGACACATCTAGGACCTTAACAGCCGTGGAGAAACTGCCCATCTTCATCTGGTTAAAGTGAAGCTATGGTTAGGGGAAGAGTGGGAAGAAGGGAGGAGTCTGCTTTTAGTGTAATAAATGAAGAGATTTCCTGACTACATGGGTTTCTCCATTGCTGTTTGTTCCTCCCAAATCTGGAAAATAGGTCATGGTTTTGTGAATCTTTACTTGTATTAGACCAGGAACTTTCTAAGTATTGGATTTGAGAAAAAATATTTTTTCTGTTTACAGGCATATTTCTTCCCATTTTTAAGTTGTTAAAAGTACCATTTTGCCTTTGTGAAGTACCTTCATAATTGTGTTTCCCAGTTAAAACTTTGAGAAGGAATTAAATGACCCTGTTATCTAATCTCATAGTGGCTACCTATTGTATTAGCTATAGGAAGCGAATGATACCCAAGAAGTCAAATTCAGATCTTAAGCAAGGGAGGAGCCTAAGGAAGTAAGATAAGGGAGGGAGAGAGGGAAGGGACACTCGTTTAAATTATGTGGGAAGATAAGGGTTATCATTTCAGTGGCCCCAAGTTCAGGAGAGTTAGCTGAAGCCTAGAGGGCTCAGAGTTTTTCCTCTTTCTTTACTTTTCCTTTTCTCTGTTTCTCTTTTAAAACTACCCCCCCCCCTTAATTTGCTGTGGTTTTGACTACTTGCATGTGTGCAATACCTCCAGAGACCAGAGGAGGGCACTGGACCCCAGGGACTGGAGTTCCAGATGGTTGTGCGCCAACACGTGTGTGCTGGGAATTGAACTGAAGTCCTCTGCAGGAGCAGCTGGTGCTCCTAACTGTTGAGCCATCTCTCCTTCCCTCTGTTTCCATTTTTAAATCTAGAAAACTGTTGTTTCCTCCGTCAGTGGTTTACACTAGAAGCCTGCCATGCAAATGGCCAAGGGAAAATTCCTTGCCTGAGTAAACAATCTTCACACACGGGATCTTTTCTCTTTGTAGGGAGACACGGGTAAGAGCGATACAACACTACTACGCAGCTACACATTCTGCGTAGTACTAAGATTTCTAATCTAATTTGGGGAGAGAAATTACAGCAACACCCACTTCCTGAACTTACAAATAAATATTGTGTCTTCAAAACTTGAAGATGAAATCCTGTAAACATTTGTACAAGTGTCAAATACTTGAGACAATTTGGTTGCTTGGAGTCAAGGTCAAAGGAAATGGTTTGCACATGGTTTAACTGGAGACCTTATTTTGACAGATTCTTGAGTTAGTAATGGTCAAAACGTGTGTTTCTGTCTTGATTGAGAAAAGTTTTAGTCACTGTTCCATAGACTTAAATGTCAGGTTGTATACAGAATATCCAGAGAGATTTCTGTGCTCGGTCAGTGTAACTTTTTATCAGGGGTGATAACTCTTGCTACGAGGCTCCACTTGAGAATCATGACTGTCAAAGAATCAGACTCCATTTAACACAATCCCCAACAACTTTAAGGCAAGAGTTACAGTTGCCCCCCATGTGCATCTGGGAACTTTCTCTACAGGACTAATTCCTGAGAGGGTGGAGGGGGAGGACGGGGAAGGGATGCCGAGGAGAGGGACTCTGGCAGCACTTACTGAGGCTGTTTGTGTTCTGAATAGCTAGCTGGGTGAATCTCTAAATTTAATGGAAAATTTTACTCTCTGAATAGGTAGAGAAACCCTCATGAAATTTGCGTACAATGAATGAAAAGAAAAAAAGCCCCCGGTGTACCAGTTTTACAACCCCCTCACCCACATGTATGATCAACTGGGTCTCTTTCAGTCTCAGCATATTAGGATTTTAGCTTTCTTCTGGTGACCTGTCATGAGATTTGAATATATCAAATGTGAAAGACTCCTATGTAATTGGTGTGTGTGTTTGTGTGTGTGTATAGTACTTTCTTGGGATGAAATTGGTGAAATAGAATAAGTTCTGTAGACCTCAGGTTTGTATTGCTACAAAAAACCTTTCAGATTACTGTAGAATACTTTTCTGTTTGTTTAGAGAAAAGGTCTCCAGGCAGCACAGCCCTGGTTAGCTCTGACTTGCCGTGTAGGTTAGACTGGCTTCAGCTTGCCATAGTTCTCTTGCTTCTGCCTCCTGAGTGCTGGGTTATAGAAATATGTCATCACATCTGGTTAGAATTATTAATTTAAAGAAGCTTAATATTGGTTTATTGCTTTTGGGAGTTCTTTGCTGAAGTATTTGATCAAATTAAAATTTCTATAATTGGGCACATTTTGATACGATTGGAACATCTTGCCTTTTATATTGTTTTTGACAACATTGCTCATAGTAACCCTTCCATAACGCTCTATTTCAGTAATCCAGTGATGCTGCCTTAAGGTGCTTTTATATTTTCATTTTGAGACAGGGTCTGTCTCTGAGGTTGGGGTTGGCCCGGTATAGTCCAGACTAGCTGGGAACTCGTGATCTTCCTGTTTCGGTCTCAAGTAGAGGGATTAGACATGCCCCACCACTGCTGCCGTGACTGTTAACTGAGTACAGCCCTGATATTTGAAATGAAGTCACCTATACTTTCCCTTTGCCAGCTGTCCTGGTGTGTTGTGCCTACTTGTTTGTAACTTGTTGGGATTATTTCAGGACTCACCTAGAAAACTGATTTGGGTCAGAGTAGAGGCGTATGGGAGACTCTGGGTTGGATTCTCCAGGGTTTTATCTCTGAGGAGCCTTTTGCAGAAAAACTAACTTTGGTAGGGAACAGATACCTTGCCCTCTGAGGTTAGGTTGCTTTTGCTGTGACCTCAAACAAGCTGCAGCTATCTTTCTGCAAAGGTTTTCGGAGCATAATTGCACCAAAACCCACTGGAGGAGCCAAGCTGAGTGACTTGTTAGATGGTCTTTGAACGAATGGACTTGAGTGTTCCTAGGACGGCATACTGAAATGGCTTTAAAAACCTAATTAACCTTCTAGTTTTTCATCAGCGGAAAGCTTTTGAATGTACAGTTTCATCTTCTGTTTATGAATACATTTTAATGTTTTAGACAAATAGGGGACATAACTTTTGGTATCCTGTCTGGGAGTTTGATATCCTCAATTTAACTGGAATTCCCTCGTTTTGCTTCCTGTGTGGAACAGGATGGAGATTGGGGTGGGTGGGGAAATGAGTCTGGAATGCATGAAGACGGTATTAATGACGTTGCTGGGTGTGGTGAGTCGGCAAACATTATAGAAGTTTGAGATGAGGAAAATATTTGGTTAAGTGTAGAGCACGAAAATTCTGTAATTGTATTTGTTGTATTTGGGGTTTTTGTTGTTGTTGTTTGGAACGATTTTTTTTTTTAACTAGTTAGATTTTTGAAATCCTTGGACTGTTTTGCATCCATATACATTTGAACTGAAATTGAGGGCTGGAGAGGTGGCTCAGAGGTTAAGAGCACTGGCTGTTCCCAGAGTTCCTGAGTTCAATTCCCAGCAACCACATGGTGACTCACAACCATCTGTAATGAGATCTGGTGCCCTCTTCTGGCTTGTAGGCATACATGAGGCAGAACACTGTATACATAATAAATAAAAACATTAAATTAAATTTTAAAAAACGTGAAATTTGTCTTTTTTGCTGGTAGTTCTTCCAGACTATTGCCTGCCATAACAGTAGTTCAAGCTGAGGAAAGCTGTTCGCTGCTACACCACAGAATTATACCTGCTTCCTAAATTAATCAGAAGTACCATAAATAATGACTTGTTTTAAATTGTCCTAGAATTCAGATGTCCAGAAATTGAGACAAGCAGTTAAGCTAGAGTTCTACAGAAGGTACGGTTCTTCAGAATCCGTCCTATGGGGCATCAATAAGCCTGCTTTCTTTCTCTCAAAAGTAGATTTTATTTCATTTTCATTTATGTGCATTAGTGTTTTGTCTGCATTCATGCCTATGCGAGGTTGTCGAATCCCCTGGAAATGAAGTTACAGACAGTTGTGAACTGCCATGTGGGTGCTGGGAATTGAACCGGGGTCCAGTTCAGCCCGTGCTCTTAACCACTGAACCATCTCTCCAGCCCCATAGGATTGCTTTCTGGTTGTTACTTTTCCATTTTTCATCTTAGGCCAAGCCTGGTGGAAATGCAGGTTAGAGCAGGGCCATCTGTTTTGCTTTTAACTGCCTCCTCAATGTGGAATCTGAGTGAATTTGTAGTAAATGGAGTTTTCCCCTCCACTTTTCTGCCTCTTTGCTTTTTCATCTCCTTTATTTCTAATTTAAAGTATTTGATTTGAGTAAATTTCACATTGCTGATTGCTAGTGTAAGTTTATAGATGCTGTAACACCATTGCATTGACTCTCACCTTTGGGTATAGTCATTACATTATTAATAGAATTAATCCTGTTCAGAGGCAAGTAGAAGATTCGGTGTTTGACAGATTTTGGTGACTTCTCGGTGTTGATGTCACTTGTTTTCCAGTTCATAGTTTGTAGTTTAAGGGCTTTTAAGCTTTTTGACCTTTGTAATACAAATATGAAGTCCTGGAGTCTTAGCTTTAAAAAAAAGACATCTTGAGTAGACCACCTTACTCTCAAATTTGCTGTGTAGCCAAGGACGGCCTTGACCCCGTAAGGTGCTCGGATGACAAAGTGGGCCACCATGATGTCTTGAACAGATTTTTACTTTTTTCAGTAGACAGGTTCTCACTGGCTGTCCTGAAAAATCAGTATGCACCCCAGACTAGTCTTTACTCTGTTTTTTGTTTGTTTTCTTTTAGACAGGGTTTCTCTGTAGCTTTAGAGCCTGTTCTGGAACTTGCTCTAGAGACCAGGCTGGCCTTGAACTCACAGAGATCTGCCTGCTTCTGCCTCCTGAGTGCTGGGATTAAAGGCGTGCACCACCACTGCCTGACCTAGTACGGATCCTCCAGCTTTACCCTCCTTAGTGATTTCTTCCAGATGTGAGCCCACCACACTCCACTTGAACAGGATTGTATTTTATCAGTTTTTAAAGATTTAGTTTTATTTTTTTATGTGCACACATGTTTTGCCTTTGCACGCACACACGCTCGCACTGTGTGTCTGGTTCCCATAGAGGCCAAAAGAAGGCATTGGGCCTCTGGAATTGGAGTTACAGAAGATTGTCAGTTGTCATTTAGCCCTGGACACTGAACCTGGGACCTCTGTGTAAGCAGCAAGTGCTATTCACTGGACCATCTTGCCAGCTCTTTATTTTGTGTATATGTTCTTTAATTTGTTTGTAAACGGATTTTAAATCATTTGATACAGTATATCCTTTGTTTGGTTGGCCATTTGTAGGTTTTTGAGAATACCCTTTCTCCACACTATAATAATGAGAAAAACAAAACAAAACGCTGGGAGACATTTTCTTCAGTGGTGTAGTGGCTGGGAAGTTGCTTGTGCCTCCAGTAAATGAGCCCTCTCTTTGTTCATAAAAGAAAGATACTGAGGGCTTCAGTAGGTAATGGGTGTGTGTGTATGAGCAAGATACATGAATACATAGATGGAACTGTCCAAAAAATTAACCAAAACAGTAAACAAAAGAAAAAAATGTGTGTTACTACACTGGCTTATTTCTCTGTAATTTACCCCTTCTACACATCTTGCTTTGGATTAAGAAGCTGCATTGAATTAGCTTGTGGCTGATTTCCCATTAGAGGCATGAAGCCAACCCCTGAATTTTAGTCTCTCAACTAACCAGGCTGAAGTTGTAGAAGTTCCTTTGAGAGCTTAGTTTTATGTACTTGAATATTATTGCCAAAATGTAGGACCCCCAAATAGATTTTAAAAAAGAAATACAAAGTGAACTACAAAGAATAGTGTTGCCTGCCTTTACGTTTGGAAGTTTGTATTTTAATATCTGGCCTTAAAATTATGAGGCCATGGACTGGAGAAATTTCTTATGTTAGCAAAAGGAGGCAAAAGTGCAGGGAGTGCAGTGCCTGTGTGACCTGATGCATCATGCAGCACTTGCATGCACTTCTTCCTCCTCTCCCACCCTCTCTCTAGTGCATGCCTGAGAGTGTGTGTGAGTGCCAGGATCACAATCACGTGCCGCTCTGCCTGACCCATTTTTGTCTTCTCATGTCTTGAAGTTTCTTACCGTTTTGTTTGTATTTTGTTCTCACACGGTGGCTTCTGTCTGGTCTTCTTTCACCCCCCAGCCATTTTCCCTCCCCAAAGCCTTTTTAGTTTGTTTGTTTGGCTGGTTGGTTTTTTGGTTTTTCGAGACAGGATTTCTCTGTCTTCTGTCTTGCTTTGGACCCTGTCATGGATGTTACTCTTACATAAAGGTGGCCTCAAACTCCCAGAGATCTGCCTGCCTCTGCCTCCTGAGTGCTAGGATTAAAGGCGTGCGCCACGACTGCCCAGCTCTAGCATTTGTCTTTTATAATACCCTCAAGATCCTAACTGTGGCTGTGATTCTGTAGTAGATGTTAGGAGGCTTAGGCTCTGTTTCTGGATTGCTAGCCATAAAATTCTCACCCTGACAGTCATGTCATAACTGTACCAGCACCCTCGTCTGTAAAGTGGGGTTACTACTACTACTACTGAGAAATACTGTAGACAAGTTGAAATACTCCAAGAAAGAGTCTGTAATTACGTCATAGCATTAGTCAAAATGCTTGGCCTTAGAATTCAGTGGAACTGAGAGGCTACTGACTTTGTGATTCTGTGGAATACTTCAAAATATAAACAAACCAGAACCCAAAGAATAACCAAGACTATGCAGATATATCTTCATAATTCTGTAACAAGGAGGTTAAGGGTAGGTGCTATTGTGCCTTTGAAGGGTTTTGTTGTTGGAGACTTTTTGTTTTGTTTTTCGCAGATTATTTTTCTTAAGCTCATAGCAGTGTGCTGCAGTTACATTTATTTCATATGAGAAGTACAACCATATTTATTAAACTTGAGGTAAGGTGGTGGGTGGGGGAAAAGGGGAGATGCACATTGTGGAATGATTTCTCAAACCAACACTCAACGTTGGTATCCCAGATCAATGACTTGGATGCTGCCCTCCCAGCTGGCCGGGTCTTTCCTTCCTTCAGAAGAGCAGCAGCGGGAGGGTGACGCCTGCCCCTTGGAGGCTTTTTGTTGTTGGGGTTTTTAAATTTGTTTTGTTTTTACTTTTTTCATTGTTATTTTTAAGACAGGGTCTCACTATATAAACCCGGCTGGTTTGGAACACAACTCTGTAGTCTAGGCTCATACGCCTACCTGTCTCTGCCTACTGAGTGACAAGAGTAAATGCTTATGTGACCACACCCTGCCTCTTGGATTTTATGTTTTAGAGAAACTTCTGTTGAACTGGGAAATACCTAGAATCATGAAAAAGGAAGATTATTTATGTGCCTGTAGTCCTGCCTTTTTGAGACTGAGACGGGGGATCACTTGAACATGAGTTTGAGACTTCATCTCAACAAGTGGATAGGGAGGATAGGGCTGTAGTTCAGTAGTAGAGAACTTGCCTAGCATGTGGTAGGCACACTAGTGATAGTGAATAGCAAAACTCCAGAGTAATGAATAAACAAAACAAAACATGTAAACTGATTGAGTTGTATGAAGTACTGTGACCACTTTGTTACTATAGCAGAAAGGGAAATTATCTGGAATCTCAGAAAACGCTAGTACTTAAAGAGAGGACCCTGCTTCCAAGCCCTGCCCAAACATCCTCTCCTTTCTGGATAGACTTTTAAGACTCATGACTCACACTGATTCATTCTTTTGAGTCATTTTACATGGTATTGCTTATATGAAGAGGTAGCATATTACCATTTTGGGGGTTTTTTGTGGAAAAAAAATTTTTTTTGAGACATAATCCTGGTTGACCTGGAACTTGCCTTGAAGACCAGACTGGCCTTGAGCTCACAGAGATCCACCCACGTCTGCCTCCTGAGTGCTAGGATGTAAGTGGAGACTGCTCATGCGTTTCCTGACTGCCCAGACCCAAATAGTCACACAGGAACTATGTTAATACTGGCCAACAGCTCAGGCATATTTCTAGCTAGGTCTTATATCTTAAATTAACCCATTTCTATTATTTTGTATTTTACTATGAGGCTCCTGGTTTGTTACCTCTTGCTTCTTGGGCAGCTACATGGCACCTTCCTCCTTCGGCACCTACATGGAGTCTTTCTGACTCTGCCTACTTTTTCTGTGTATCTCTGCTTGAATTTCCCACCTGACTTTACTCTGCCCTGCCATAGGCCAAAGCAGCATCTTTATTCATCAACCAATGAAAGCAGTACATATACAGAAGGCCATCCCACATCACTGAGATTAAAGATGTGTACCACCATGTGCCGAGCTACCTTTTCCTGAGCAAATGATTAATAGAAACTCACAATTAGTACCTTTGGACACAGGTTTAATTTTAAAATAGTAGAATTTTGTTTACTTAAGTACAAGAGCTCTTTTTACAGAAGTCCTGTGATGTTAAGAACCTTAAACAGTGTCAAAATCTAACCAAAATTGCCTAATTTAAGCTTGAATCAGTTAGCATTTAACTCTTGGTCTCCTTGTCTAAAACAAGAACACCTCTGGGATTGTGGAAGGTAAAGACATGGGGTTTTCGTGTAGAACAAAGACTGCTGTTGCCTCTCGTTCTTATTTTAATTGTAGATTTTTCAGAGAGAAGGGGGAAGATTCTAAGTATGTCTGCATTCTACAAAAGAATAGGCGAATAGTCTCAGTTTCTTTTCTTTTCTTTTTTTCCTTCACCTGGTACACTTGGCAATCCAGGAAACTGGTTGTTATAACTTCTTAAGTTTGGTATTGACACCTAGTGATTAGGGACCAGAGGTACTACAGAACACCCCACAATGCACAGGACCAGTCTCCTTCAACAAGGAATTATCTGGCCCACAAAGTTAGAAATGTTGAGGTTGAGAAAATACGTTCTTTGGGGTCAGGAGAGAGGGTAGGTGAGGTAAAAAGTTGCTTGCTACCAACTCTAATGACTTGAGGCTTGACTCCAGAAAGGTGCATGGTAGAAGTTAAGAGCCAACTCCTCCAAGATTGTTGTGACCTTCATTACCTCAAATTAGAGGACTAAATGTGAGACCCCAGTTCTTCACCTCTGGAGGTTGGACCATCACAGAGGGTCAGACAGGCTGTGCTCTCTGCCAGTAGACAATGAGGGGCCGTCCCCACTTTCTGAATCTTCTGTTGATAAGCTTTTTCTCTTAGTTGTCCAAGCTACTGTTTTGGGTTTGTTGAGATAATGAGTTGCTGAATTCCTTCCCTGATCCTCAAGCCTCAAATTAAAAACATCAGAATGGAAATTTCCATACAAATTTCTTACTTTTGAACTCCTTTTTTAGTATTTTCTTGTTATATTTACCCCTTTTCTACTTTTTAAAAGGTCTTAACTTTTGTTTGAAATTTAAACCAGCAGAAAAAGAGGCGGCGCTGTGTACCTGGGCACATGGAATCAGTGTGTGCTGCAGATGGGTCCCCGTGTCACAGGCAGCAGTGCTGGGTTACTGTTGATCACACTCCTTCAGATGAGTTCACACTAGTAAATCTACTGATGGTAGGATTGTGCTTCATATCGGAAGCATCGTGACCTTGCCCAGGTTCTCCGTCACTTCCTCTTAGGCTTTCTTTCCCCTTCTGTCACCACCTTGGGTGATTCCCACATTCTGGCTTCTTGCCTGTCCACCCTTTCCACTTCCTGGAAGTGTCTTCTGCCCTCTATCCCCAGTTTATCCTGAATGCAGTTTGCATCATATCTCATCACTGTCTTAAAAGGGGCTCATATGCAAGACCACTGCTGCCTTTGGGAATGTCGGTGGGGTGGACATGTTGATAAAACAAGAGTCTTCTCACCCTTGCCCTCCTGTCTTTTCTGTATTGCTTCCTTCCTGCCTCTGCCCAGGCACACGGCAACCCACTTCCCTCACAAAGCTTGTGTTGAGCTCCTCTTGCGTATGTCTGAACTCTTCCCCGACTTAGGAGTCTGCAGTAGTTGTGCTCTTTCTGGGAACTTGTGTGTGCGCCCTATCCTTGTTTGTCTCTCTCTGGTGAGCCCTATCTTTTTCCTGCTCTTTGGAAGCACCTGAGTGTATGTATAGTTCTCTACCTATAATGGGCAGGAAACAAACATTTGATAAATGGCAGACCACAGTTTTAATGGATATGGGAACCTAAAAATAGCTTTTTATTTTGTATTATGTTTTTCTTCACTTTGTACTAGTGATTTTTAAGAATTTCCTCTAAACCCAAATTAAAGTGGCAGACATAATCACTGGTAGGTGACTGGTAGACTATTGGTGGTAAAGATGGTGTACTGACACTTAGAAGTGGTCCTAAGTATGGGGCTTCCAAAACTTGAGCCTCATGTGTAATGTCCAGTTTACACATAGACAGATGCTTTGGGGTTGATTATTTTAACCATACATTTCAAAGTTCCCTGCATGAAGCTGAGGAAGTCAGCTTGGGTTTTTGCAAGTCAGCTGTATCACATGGCTGCCCAGCACTTAGCAGTTTCGTTACTTAGGCACTCAGCTTGACTACCTTGCTTTTCCTCATTTAATTTATTTAAATTCCTTTTATATGCATGGGTGTGAAAGTGTCAAATGCCCTGGAACTGGAGTTAAAGAGAGTTGTGAGCTGCCATGTGGGTGCTCGAAATTGAACCCGAGTCTTCTGGAAGAGTAGCCAGTGCTCTTCCGTCTCAGTGCTCGGCCATCTGTCCAGCCCTGCTTTTTCTCATTTAAAAACGTGAACAACTGGTAGGTTTTTGTTAGAAATGAATAACATATGAACTGTGTTCTGTAGAGTTTGGTGTGTAGAAAATGTTTTATAACTAGAAGCTATTATTATCACTGTTTTAGCATGGGACAAAGTGTGTGCGCGCACATGCATGTATGTGCATTTATACACACACACACACACACACACACACTGAATCTTGTGAGTTGGTGAATATTTGATAGGAAGGCTTTGGCTGAGGGTGACGTCCCAGTGAGGAACCGTTGGAGATAGTACACTGGGACCAATCAGAGCTGTTACCTTTGTGCTTGAGCCTTGAATCCAGATGCCCTCTACTTGTCATTGATATTCTCAGTCCAGTTGTGTCTGTCTGTTCATCCACACCTGTGTGCATGTACACTCCACAGTGCTTGTGTTGAGTCAGAGGACAACTTGGAGGAGTTGGTTCTCTACTTCCACCATGTATGTACTGGAGGTTCAACTAAGGCTCGATAGGGAGGGCCTTTATCTGCCAAGGTCTCTGTTCTCTGTGCTTCGGTGTTCCCATAAAGTGGGCTGATGATGGTGGAGGCTTGTGTGAGCTCACACGGTGAGCTGATGCTGCAGCACTCAGGAACAGTCTGAAGCCTTTCGAGTGTCCCTGAAGACTCTGTTGGCAGCCACTGTGCTGGGCTCTTTTGTTAGATGATGCTATTTCATCCTCACAGCAAACTTCACCACTCTCATCTGCCAGGTTAGGAAAGGGAGCTCTGAAGTAACCAAGGCTTTGTCTGAGTTTGGCTAGCTTTATTTGGCAGAGGTTAGCTGGACCCCACTGCTTCTCCTGTGGACCTGGGACAGGGATCCTCTGGGTACCCAGGAAAGGGGCAGCAGTGCTGATCAGCCTCAGTGAGAGGCTCCCTCCAGTCACAGGCTGTGCTGATGCCCTTCCTACAGAGGTGACCAGCTGGCCCAGTTGTAGAAGGCAGCAATTAGAGAAGAGATGTTTAGATTAAAGGATTGCTCAGACCATAGCATTATCCAGATTTCCCTTTGTAAAAATACCGTGCCAGAATTTCTGTGAAGATTTTTTTCATTATTGTAATCGCAGACAGAGTATTTGTCAAAGTTTCTGTTGTGCTTGGCAGCCAGATTTTGAGCTGAGTGCAGGGATTGCAAGCTTGAGCCATCCTGTTTGTTTTTTTGAAAGATCGCCTAAACAGTGTATGTATAACATGTCTTCTTCTCCTCCATGTGAACTGGAGTATTCAGTTACAAATTAAGTCTCTAATGCTTCACTCTGTTTAAAGGCTTTTTATTAGAAACGTTTAATTGATTTCCTTCTAACTATTAAGTGAAGCTGTCATTGTCATGGTCCTGTAAAAACTGCTGATATTTGGTAGCCTACAGAAAAATTTATCTTCCCCTAACTTTGTCATTTTTTCCATAGGAAGTGATGAGGAGTCAGAATGGGAAGCAGCGTTTTTCCAAATCTGTTGTTTGGTTAGTGTCAGGTTTTGCTTTTTGTTGTTGCTGTAATAAAATAGCAGGATGTTGCCACTCTGATACTGCCAGATGCCAGATGTGGTGGCACTTAGCTTTATTCCCAGCACTCAGGAGGCAGAGCAGGTAGATCTCTGAGTTATAGGCCAGCCAGGACTACGTATTGAGACACTGTTTAACAGCAGCCAAACCTTGACACAAGCAACTTGGGGATTTTTTGGCTCACAGTTTCATCACAGCAGGAGCCTCAGGAATCTGGTGCCTTGGAGCCCATGGTGAAGTAGAGAGGGAGGGAGGATGCTCTACTGTTTCTCAGCTCCCTCCCTGCACTTTGATCATGCAGGGTCTCAGCCAGGGAATGGTACCTCTTATGGTCAAATTGGCAGTTAGCACTAATAACAATAGTGACTGGAATGAAGCCTATGACATCCTTAGAAGCCTACTGAGGACATTGGATCCCCTGGATCTGGAGTTAGAGGTGTGTTAGCTGCCTGGCATCGGTGCTAAACTGAACTCCAGTCCTCTGAAAGAACAGCAAGAGCCCTTGAATGCTCACCCAACCTCTTCAGTCCTATATGCATTTCTCTGGTGTTAGAATAATGCCAAACACCCAACAAGGAAGATGCTTTATGCATTTAATTGATGAAGAATCATAAATGGTACAGGTTAGGTATAGAAGTTTAGATTTAGTTGTTTAATTGACATTGAATCTGTAGAAAGTATGTTTGTGTGTGTGTGTATAATTGGGACCAAAGCCACCTTTTTTATACATTTAGAATGACATTTTTTTCTTCAGCTTCTTAGGTTTATATTTAGTTTATTGACTATACCACTGTTCATTTGTTAATGTCTGTGTGAGGTTTGTCATTAGTTATATAGCAAGCCATTATTACTTGTCTGTTACATGATTCTGTAGACAAAAGCCAGTTGAATTGCTGATGCCTGGCCAAAGTAAGTCTTTGTGGTGTTGCCAGAAAAGTTCTAAAGTGAAGAAGGGCACCTTGGAAACCACAGTTTCCAGTATTGTATAAATCCCAGCGCTCGGGAGGCAGGGGCAGGAAGTGGCAGGCAGATCTCTGTGAGTTCCAGGATAGCCAAAGCTGCTACACAGAGAAACCCTGTTTCAGAAAAAGGGGGGGGGGGAGGTAAGAACAGAATTCCATAGGACTAAGTCTCCAGCACTTCCCATTGTAAGTGCTTGTAATAGTACTTCTTTTCTGTTTTGTTTGGATTGTTTGAGACAGTCTGGCTATTTAGCTCAGGTTGTCCTAGAACCGGAGGCATTCTTCCCTCGTCTTCCAAGTGTCAGGAAGTGTCAGGCCTGTGCTTGAGTACCTGGCCCCGTTTGTTTTTTTTAAAAAACTGTGGTAAAGTACACAAAAATATACCATGGCAGCATTTTTGAGTTGTGCTGTTTGATAGCATTAAATACTTTTCACATCATTTTGTGACTATTGTTACCATCTATTTTCAGAACTTTCTTTTTCCTTTTTTTTTTTTCCAGACAAGGTTTCTTTGTAACTTTGGAGCCTGTCCTGGAACTAGCTCTTGTAGACCAGGCTGACCTCGAACTCACAGAGATTCGCCTGCCTCTGCCTCCCAAGTGCTGGGATTAAAGGCATGTGCCACCACTGCCTGGCCAGATTAGTTTTATGTCGAGAATTAATAACCATTTCTTTTACAGTGTACTAACAAAGAGATAATTGATTTGGTCCTGAAGGTGTGATCTGACCAGTAACTTCCTGTGATCTGAAAGTGGTACTTGACTAACGTACCACAACACCATTTTCTGATTCTGTTGTTCTTTTTTCTACTCTCCTCCATTTCATTATTCAAAAAATGAAATCTTTGTATGGGGGACTCAAGAGTAAGGTGAATATGTGCTAATTAGGAGTGTGTGTTTTTATTTTTGATGGTGGGACTGGCTCAAGGCCTTGTACTCCTAAGGTGCTACCCCAACCTTAGGAGACTTGTTTTGATTTAGTAGTAATCTTTGGTGAGAGATATTTTTGTTAATAATTAGTCTGCATAGATGCCATACCAGAACCAATATAATACGGTGATTGGTATGGGCTTTGAGTCACACCCTTGATCTGGAGCATCTGCCTATGGTAGTTGCTTCTTACATAATGAGTAGAGCATCCTTCAGGTAGATGGAGTACTTAACTCAAAAGGTACAAGTTAAAATCAGCTCACGGTGGTCACAGCTTATCACAGCTCTGCTGTTCAGTAAGATTACAGTCTTCTCTCCTTGGTCATCATTACTCAGCATTGCCTGGTCAGCCTCTAAATTAACACTACTTTGCAACGTAGATTGCAGCTTTAGGAGCTGGGTGAAGGGGAGCTTGAATGTAGGAATTTGAATGGCATGTGTTTTATTGTGACTGTTGTATGTCCTTGTCTTTAAACTTGGGGCTGCTTTGGGAGGGTTACCTGTGACATCAGCTGATGACATTTTGACAGGCATGTTTATTGATTTCTGCAACTGAAGAGTGAGACTTGAAGTGTGAGAGCTCCTCTTTTTGTCCTTTATAGTCTTAGCTCTGAGTTCTAGAACCTTCCCTTCAAAGGATGTTACCTGTATTGGATGTCGTTTGCAGCGCTTACACATGGTATAGAAAATTTAGACTTTAATTACAGGGGAAATCCTCAAGTTAAAAGAGCAATAGCTGAGGGCTGCAGAGATAGCTCGGCTGTTAGGAGCACTGGCTGCTCTTCCAGAGGACCTGGCTTCAGTTCCGCACACCCACATGGCAACTATTACACAATTCCTGTAGCTCCAGTTTCAGGGATCTGACACCTTCTCACAAACCATATATACAGGCAACATGCGAATGCAATGAAATAAATGAATAATTTAAAAGTGAGAGAAAGTTTTAAAATCTTTAAAATAATAAAGATTTTTAAAGAAAAGACAAATAACTGGGTTTCTACTTCATTCTCTCCCCCACCTCCAGATTAAACAATCTTCATTGCTGTTTCTGTTACATCATAATCGAGTCCAGATCCTCACACACACACTGCTGGTAAACAAACTGTGCCCTGCCTAAGGAAGGCTCAAGCCGAGAAGAAACGTAAAACACCAGGGGCTTTGCTGCCCATTCTTTCCCTCCGCCCCATAGTTTCCATGTGTGCCATCAGCACAAGGCACCTGTGCCCACAGCCCTGCCTAGGAGCCTCCTTCAGGCTCTTCCTGCGTGTCCACACCGCTGCTCTGTTGGTGGAGAAGAGTGGTTCTCAAGGCGTGGGAGGGCGCCTCCGTCTACTTCATTCTACTTGAGCCCCCCTTCCATCTTCAGATCCTGCCCTCCACAACAGCTTGTTACTCCCTTTCCAAGTTAGGAGAAGAGGGGTCCCAGCATCTTGAGGCTTGTGTGCATGGATATGTGATGTGCTTCTAGATGCCTTTTCCAGCTACCACAAATGTGTTACCTGTCCTTTAATAAGAAGCCTGAGCGCTGAGCCCTCCTTAGTAACTGTTTACCTTCCCAGTCATTAGGGATAGAGTGTTTTCCGAAATGCCAAAAAGGAGTGTATTTAATTTGAAAAGCATCTAGAAATATGTGCTCAGTTACTTGTAAAGCAGGGTGCGTATGGGGATAGACTGTATTTGCACGTTGAGAGGAATGGAGTAAAGCAGAGGGAATTTCAGCCAAAATAAAAATCTGGGAGAAGTGATCACTACCAAATAAACTCACTGGCCCAAGGTTACACGCGTACGGCTTGGCTCTTGGCTCCTGTCTTTATCCTTTCCCTTCCTTCTGGCTCCCAGTGTCGACCACCTTGTAGTGTCTTTTTTTTTATTCATAGCTTGGATTTGCTTCCAAGGCTTATTTATATTTTTACATCGTGCCTTCTTCCTGCCCCAGCTCCTTACAGCCAGCTCTTTGTGGTAGGTTCAGAGGCACAGCTTCATCTACACCTTCCTCTTCCTGTACGCAGCCTTGTTTATTCCCAGTTGCAGTAAGAAGAGTTGTTCAGAGGGGCCCTGGCAGCGGCCCCCTCTGGTGCATTTTGCCCTCTGTACCTTTTTGGAGTTTCTTTTCCCATCTTTCCATTAGACTTATGTTGTTTCATCTTTAAGATTCATTCCCCTATAGAACTCTATGTAGCGATACCATCTGTGGTTCTTACTTTTTCTTAACTGCTTGTTTATTTTTGTTGTTGTTCTTGTTTTTTTTTTTTTGATGCTGGGAATTAAACCCCAGGTCTCGTATGTGCTTGGCAGCAGTCTGTCCCTGAGTTATACCTCCAGAGCCGTTTTTCATTACTTGTCTGTTTTTTCTTCATAATTCTTGTAAGCGCTAGTGCTTCTGTTCACTTGTTTTGTTTTTGTGCGCGTGCAGTATTGGCTCAACTAAACGCTCATATTCTGGGGAGTGACGAACAAATACTCCAAATACCTAAAAGCTCTATTTATCCTTCCAAAGGAAGACTAACCATATGCTACTTGCCAGAAAATTCTGTGACCTTACCTTAAAAATACAGTTTTAACTTGCCCAACAGTGGGACAGATTATGAGAAATGTATGTTGGTGATTCGTCATTGGGAACCAACTAAGACTTCTATGGTGTCACAAGGTTACTGCAGCCTTTGGAACCACTTTCACGAGTGTGCACCAAAACAGTGCTGTGGAGCACCTGGCTGCATGTACACATACATCCCTTGGATTCTCTTCTCATCCATAGCTGCTCTGGTCCACACCACTGTAATTGCCCCTAGTGGTCCCTGTGTCTCCTGACTGGCCCCTGCCTCTGCTTCCTGCAGTCTGCAGTCTGCTCTCAGCTGGAGCAGAGGGTCACCCTGCTTCATCCTTTCTCTATTACATGACCTCAGTGATTTTCCTGACTTCCTTTTCTCCCGTGCATATCCTCCTGTCAGACCACCTTCCCTCTGCCTTTGTCTGGAACAGATGTCTGGGGCCCCTTCTGCCTCATCTGCCCGTCACCTGTTCGGTGTAATCTGCCCTCCCACAGCGTTTGCTCTCCATGTTGAGAAGGTGTTTGTTTCGTTTATCTTTATTTTTTTTTGTAGGTGTCAGGAGCTTGGCACAGCACAGATTGCACAGGACAAGCGTTTTGTCTGCTTTGTTCATTCCTTTGCTTAGGACGTGGTAGGCGCTAGACAGACACTATCTCAGAAACTCAGCCTTGCACACTGGGTAGAGCTTCTGCTTCACTGGGATAGCTAGAAATCGTCGTGGGAACATTGGTGATTGCCACTTTATACAGTGTTTACTGGAGTTGATGACACCTCTTCACATTGCCCAGATGGGCCTCCTAGCTACTTTATTTATCCATGCTTCTCAAGCTAAGAGGGGGAGGGGTTTCGGAAAGGAAACTGAACAGCGAAGTGTAAAATAACTGGCTCTCATTTCCGGCACAGCTCGATGGCAGCAGGTTTTGGGGGAGGGTTGGAGGCCACTGCTGTGTAGTTCCCTGGACCCTGGGTCACGTCTGGTGACAGTCTGAGTGTGTTATGAATGGCTGAGGTAATTGGGAGACTGACTGGCAGATGTGAGCGCCTCTGCTGAGCTGTGCTTTTCTCTGCAGGCTCAGAGCCCTCCTCTCACTGACTGCGGGACCGAGGAGGTTATAACCACTGCCAACAAAATAGGAAGATGCGATGTACCTCTTTCACTGTGTCTGTTTACAGATTGAGATGGGCACATGTGTCATTTTCACGACTTTCACAATGTCAGTGACCTTGAGTTGTGTAGGTTACTTCTCAGGGTGGGAAGACTTAAATGTTCTGCCTTCCTGTTGCAGGATCATGTTCTGAAGTGATGTGAGGTCCTATTCTCTGCATTGTTCTTGCCTCTTCAAAGTTAACTGAACTCATGACCAGCACATACCCTGGTAGGGAAATGGGTTTAACCTTAAAGTTCAATCTACTTGAAGAGAGGAAGCAAGTGGGGACCAGTCATATAGAAATGAGTTTGGCATCCTAGGTATCTGGCTGGTTGAGTTTGTGTAGAACTGCTGGCCCCGAGTGAGTCCCTTGGGACTTCCCCAACAGTCCTTTTTGTATTGAATTTTATGCTTTCTTCTGAAACAAGCCACTGAAATCAGGAACTAAAATTGCTGGAAAATACCTTTGGAAACTTACTTTGCAAGGTGGAGAAAGGGGTACCTGCCAGTAGTTAAAAAGCTGTGACATGCTAGTCCCTCCACCCCAGTTTTCCTTTCTCATTACAGGGAGCGATTTACCTTCTCTTCTGCCTCTTAAAACATTTCAGGGGCTCTTAGAAAAGTGGTTCCCACCTCCAGCGTCCAGTTTTAAATTTTAGGAAAGAAGTCCTGAGTCATGAAGGAAGATCATGCAACTGAAGAGGGCAGGCAGTGTGGACTTACACTCTTCTCCTGGAGTACCTGTCTTAAATGAGATCCTAAAGCCCCATGATTGTGCTAATCTCAACAAATGAGAGTCAGGAAATTTCAGTTCACAGCATCTCTAACCCAGCTACACACCGTGCTCTCAGTCAGAGTCTGCGAGAATGCTCTAGACAGTGACATGGGATTGCTATGGAAGCTGAGCTGCTCTTGTTTCAGACTGTGATGTGATTCAAGTCTGTGCGGTGACTCCTTCCTTCTTCCTTTCCTGTCCTTTCCACGTCAAACAATAATAGCTGACATAGAGGGAGGAGGCTTCTTGCACACCACATATAACTGTGTCATATCCTTATTACCTAAAGGAGAGAGGTGACAGACAGGCCAGAGTGCTTTTCACTTTCCTCCTGTAGGCCTCTAACCATTCCATGCAGATTCTGTTCTTCAGAGCACAAGCTTCGGGGTACCGGCTTGATGCCAGCGCTGGTAGAGAAGCGTCCACCTGCAACGGGGAGCTTTCTACAATGCCGATTCCAAGGTACTTGTTCCTGGGATCATTTCAAGCCATTTTACAGCTGTGTCTGATATGAAGCTTATTCTTTGTATCTTGAGGAAGGAAATACGGGGGCAGGAGTGGTAGAGTTTGTGGGTCATTTGCTCTTTTTAAAGTTTCTGTAAATGAGGAGTGTTGGGGAGAGCCTGGGTTAACTTTGTTGGCCACAGAACCAGTGTTGCCACTTTTCTTTTTCCCAGGGAATCTTACACTAACTTGCATGTTTGTATGTGCGCAAGTACATACTAACTCCTAGAGTGGAGAGACGGAGAAAGGAGGGGTATCTTTCTGGTTCATTAAGATTGAAAACTTGGTGTCATCCTGATGCTTTATGAAGAACTTGGTACAGCTTTCCCTCCTAGGTTGCACATTCCATCCCTTTAATGTTGTTCTGTGTTACATGCCTGTTGTTTATAGGACTCTAGATCTGTCAGGAACCGTAGTGTTTTGTTGGGAAGACCCAAAGGCCCCTTGCCTGTGTGGTGCGACAGTTAGCAAATACAAGTGGGATACTGAAGACATTGTCACTGTCTTTTCTGACAGACCCTTAAGAACCAGTGCTGCTTTTGGTTAAACCTGTAAAACACTGCGGGAGAAACCTGCTCCTGGTTCTTAGGTTCATCTTTCACCATTGGTAGCACACACAAGATTCATGCAGTTTCTGCCTCATAAAAGTCACTCACCCACCCCAGCACATCTGCTGTTGGCCTTGTTCCGCTCTTTCCTGTTAGCCCCTTCATGTTAGAGGCACAGAAGGAGGGACGCTGAGTACTGGGAAGTCCTCTAGCAGGCTTTCTCCTGTACTGTTTGAAGAAAGGTGAGACAATCATGGCTCAACTCTTCATCGTAATAGTTCAGCAGACACTGTAGATTTGTCTGTGCACGTTGTACACTGAGAGCCTTATCTCTAAATGGAAACTTATTAAAATATATGTTGTATACCTAAGGTTGAATGCAGTGGTGTCTTAGATTTTTAAATTTAAATTAAATACGTCCTAAGTACTCTGCATGATTTGAATAAGCAGTTTCCATTATGAAATAGTGTCACAAATGTTTTCTAGAACCCACATTCATTGTCTTGAGTGCATTACTGCTTTATTAATTTCGTTCTTCTAATCTACATTTACCCTACATTTGCAGTAAAGGTGCCATTAAAATAAGCTTGCGGGGGGGGGGGGGGGGGGGGTCAGGGTCTCACCCGGGCTATATGACTCTAAAACCTTCCTCCGCTTCCCTAGTGCCGGCATTGTAGTATGTATCTTCAAGCCCTATAAACATTTGTGTTTTGTTTTTAATTTTATTTTATGTGCATTGGTATGAAGGTGTCACATTCTCTGGAACTGGAGTTACAGGCAGTTGTGAGCTGCCATGTGGGTGCTGAGAGTTAAACTGGGTCCTCCAGAAGAGCAGCCAGCGCTCTTAACGGATGAGCTGTCTCTCCAGCCCCCGCATTTGTTTTTTTGACAAAAAACTTTTCTCTAATATTAAGTTGAGAGGCGCAGTAATGAAGACTTTGGTCCCTATAACGTCTGTGCTATGTGAAGAATGCATGCAGTTTAGTAGACCCCAACAGCCTTGATGCGTGGTCAGAGAGATTTGTCCGCCTTCTTAGCTGTTGGATGGCCACGACAATAAACAGCACTTTATCTTGATGTGTGAATGCATTTGGTTGGTTATCTTGGCATTGCAGGCTGTTTATTGGTCATGAGCTTGGTTTTCTGGTGTTTGTGAGTTTTTCCTTCTAGGTGTTATTGAGCTATTGTCTTAGAGCCCATATTGAAAACACGCTCTTTCTTTTAAAATGGATTGTAGTTATAGAGCCTTGTTAATAAAATTTAAAACTGTGAGGCAGAATAACACAGTTATTTTTATATTTTCCTGTGAAAACAGCCTCACTTAAGCGAGCCACAATGAACAATGATATATTTCCTCCATCGTGATGGAAAATAAGCCATTATTATTGCAGGCCTGACTCACAGTGAACTTGCTGACACTGGGATGTTTTAAAATCATAATCATAAGGAACAGGTTAGGGCAGAAACTTGGGTGCTCGGCCCAGGAGTACCTGCTTATTAACAATGTTTTACAAGTTGGATGGTTTAGGCTTTCCGGTGTAGTGTCCTAAGCCTTACACACCAAACACCCCTTGCACAGTTATTGCTTACTGTTTTTAGATAGTGCCAGACAGACAGATATCTCATTATAATTGCCATTTTTAAAATTCCACCATTATAGACACAGAGAGAGAGAGAGAGAGAGACAGAGACTGAGAACAAACACGAGCAGCATCTCCTCTTTCCCTGGTACACTCATCATCTTTCTTTCCAATGTCCTCAGTTAGTAAATTAGACACCTTAGAGTGGGGTGTAGGGGGTAAATGTGGTATTCTTTAATGTTATAAAATACAAAATATAAAAAATACATGAGGTTGCAGAGAAAAATCCAAAGAGCTCAAGTACACTCTGTGGCAGATGTGTTTCTTTATTGATGGGTCTTGTGGTCAGATTCGGTGGTGGCGAGCTGATGAGTAGACGCTGCTGGGAACCGTATGTGGTGGGAGCACAGTGCCAGGGCTTAAATTCAGAGCCTGATGCATGGGAGGTGGACATTCTGTTAGGAAACTGCATTCCTAGTTAGTAGCTCAATCTAGAAATTTTCTGTTACATTTACAGTTTGTGTGTATGCATGTACGTGTTTGGGGGTGGATGTGATGTACATGAGCGTCATAGTATGTATGGAGGTCAAAAGTCAGCTTGCCAGACTTGATTCTCACCTTCCAATATGTGCGTTCCAAAATGAAACTTGGGTTGCCTGGTTCAGCATTATATACATTTACTCATGAGTCATCTTGCCAGCCCAGCTAATGGTTTATATTTTTGACAGCAACTATCACATGAAAATATCAAGTTTTTTAATTAGGTCTATATTTATTTTATGTGTACGATTGTTTAGCTTGTGTGTATGCTGTGCACCACATCTATGCCTAGTGCCTGCAGAAGCTAGTTGAAGTTACGGATGGTTGTGAACCACTGTTGGGTGGGGATTGAACCTTTGTCCTCTGCAAGAACAAGTGCTCTTAACACAAGCCCATAAAAATAAAATAAAAATCTTTAAAAGAAAATGTAGGTTCAAGTCAGGTGTAACGTGCACCTAAAATTCAGAGTTAAGAGCAAGAACAAGTGCTCTTAACTGCTGTGCCCTCTCTCAGAAATAACAGATACTTAATTGTATCTGTCACACGTACCACCGTTGGCTACCCTTCACAATGGTTTGGGAAAAGTCAAAGTGTTCTTTTTCATTCTGTGATGTTGTTATTGTTAATCACTAAACCATGTTCTGCTGGTGGGATCTGGGTTACAAAGTAGTCTGGCATTGAGGGACTGCTTTTTCCTAAGAATTTTTTGATAGATAATTAAATATGAGTGGTTTGGATAGCATTGAGCTATGTGCTATAGTAAGAAAATGTCAAAACTGAAAGACTTTTGCATTTGTATTAGCTGTCATTGTTTAATGTCACACCACTGTGGAAGTCCTTTAAAATAGCAAAAGTGTATTTGAACATTTATTTATTCCACCTGAGGGTTTTAAAACCACCTTTTAAAAATATCATTACTACTTGCCGTGAAAGACACATGGACGCCCTTCCCACTGCTCTGTAGGATCCATCACATCAGCTGAATAGTGTTACCTTTTAACACCTGGTCGTGACAAGTCCTAATGCTTGGCAGGGAGGAGGAGGAGGAATTCTGTGCGGTGATTCTAAAAGGATAATTTTGTTCTACCGTCTTACATAATACCTACTTTATGAATCAGGAAATTGAAGACAATGCTTTAATTTGGAGACCTGTTCTAATAAAATGAAAATAAATCGAATTAGAGGTGCTGTATTAGCACTGAGCTGTCATGTCACCCCGAGGGACAACAACAGAACAGAAGAGCTTTTGGTTTTAGGATGAATATTTCAGTCAGCTATTGCTGCATAACAGCAAGCCACAACTTCTCAGTGGCATGCAGCTGTTGCTTTTCTTGCTAATATGTGTGGGTTTGCCTAGACAGTCTACTTTGTGATGTGTCTTTGAGGTCAAGGCGGAAGTAAGTGACTCCTGAGTAAATTTCCATGAAGGTATCAGCTGTGCAAGAACAGGAGCCTGGCCTCAGTCTTGTGTTGGTTTTGTTATATTGTTATTTTATGTGTATGAATGTTTTGCCTGCATGCATGTTGTATGTGTACCATGTATGTGACTGTGGAGGTGAGGTGAGGGCATCAGATTCTCTGAAACTGGAATTAAAAATGATTGTGAGCTGCCATGTGATTGTTGGGAATTGAACTCAGGTCCTCTCCAAGAGCAGCAAGTCCTCTTAACCTCCGAGCCACCTCTTTGGCCCTAGCATCCTTTTCCAAGCCCTGCATAGGATCAGGTTCTCTAGCATCCCATTGTAAGTGACCCTGAAATCCAGAGTACATTTCTCCCGCTCAGAGTCAGAGAGGAAGTATTACGACCAATGCGTCCATCCTTGTCACGTTTGGTAAGAGGGTTCGTGACTGATGCGAGCGAGCATTTGGCAGTGAGACTGTGGTGCCATCTTACTACTTTGGTTATGTCTTTGTCTCTGCCCCAGCAAACACCAGTTCAGTTTTAAATGTGAATGTGGATGTAGTTTACAAGACATAGGGTATATTAAAGCCAATCAGGTGAGGAGCAAGGGTCAGGGGGCATTGATCTGAGGCTTAAAGAGATTGAGGCAGATCCCTATTCTGTAGGAGTGGGGAGGGAGGTGGGAGATGAGTCAGGCAGTTCACGTAGCTTCCCTCATGTTCTGTAAAGTGAAGGTGTAAGACTTGAAGTCCTTACCGTTAAAGGCAGGTTTTAATTGGTGCTCATAGCCCTACTTTCTGTTGCCCTGTTGAGGGCTGTGCTCAAGTTTGGTAAAGACCCAGAGTCAAGAGAAATTACGTTAGTAGCCAGTTGTGGTAAGGCAGCTGACCAGAATAAAACCGGTGAATGTGTGGACGCCTATTACTTACGTGGACTGCTTTAAATAGTGTAGAATATTGGTTTGGGGAGGGGAAGTTGAGACAGGATCTCACTGTGTTGGGCTGGTTAGAGCTCAGACTCACTGCGTGGTCCAGGCTGGTCATAAACTCACAGTTTTCTAGCTTCAAAGTTCCATTGCCAGGGTTTGAGATGTTTGTCACAATTTACCTCTTGTACTATTGCCTGTTGACTGCTGTATTGAGTGTAGAAGAGGCAGTAGGTTCTAAGCGCCAAACGCCTCATTCATTCATTACTGCACCTACTGTAGTCTCTCACTGACAGTTATAACGCATTTGAAGAAATGAATGAAAATGAAATACCCAAGTGGGGGCTTAAGGGAGACGTTCTCTAGAATCTCCAAGAATAATAGTGGTTTTCTGTTGTCCATGATTGACAACTAGGGTGGACAGCTGTCTGCTTTAGGCAGACCTCTGACTCTGTTATATTGTATCACCAGCAGTGGTTTGCTGTCAACCAAGATACACATTTTATCTGAAGGCAGATGTGAAAATAGAGTTATACTGCCTTGTGCCAGAGTCCTGAAGAAGATAGAGCCATGCTCGAGAGATAAGGAGGAGCTCATTGGAAGAAACTTGAGTGATCTTGTCTTGATTGAAGAGTGGGGAGAAATATAGACCAGAGATGTGCATTTATGAAGAGACTTCTGGGAACTGTGAGTGTCACAGTAAATCTGGAGGAGCCTAAACATAGTCTGTAGGGAGAGACAGGATGAGATGAGGCAGAGTTAAATCAGCGCTTTCTGTAAATTTCATCTGTATCTCTGGAATGCAGTCAGTTGTAAGGTGCAGGACCATCCTCGTGGGTAGGGGACTGGGCTGGCCTGGTACCTGGCAGATAGCATCTACATGAGCAACACTTTACAGCCTTCTGACTCTGCCTCTTCCCTTACCCTTCCATAAAAGAGAGTGATGTCTGTCATATAAAATTTCCTTCTCATAAGCTAACAAGCTTCTGAAATGTGTGTTCATGCAATCCTGTTTCAGGATCAACAGACTCAGGCAGCAAGGACAGGCACGGTGTATGTCAGGATTGAAGAATCATAGAACCTTGATATGAAAAATTGTCTACTTAGTTACTAATGTAATGAATGGTTTGGGATCTTAATTTTTCCATTTGTTTTGATTTAGCTAATAATACCTTGAAATTTGTTTTTTTTTTATTATACCGTAGTTTGGCTAAGTGAAACATGCCTTTATTTAGTGACTCTCACTGTATCACTGTGTTAGGATATCTTTTATTTTGTGCTATATTTGCTAATACATTTTTATTGCTTGTTCTTAGTACATTTTCTATTTTATAAGGTTGATACTTAACTACATTTAAGTAGTTGTCAATTGATACTAAGACATTTAAACATTTTATATTTTGTGTGTGTGTGTGTGTGTGTGTGCATCTGGTGAATGTGTGGTGTTTTGTTGTATATGGAAGCCAGTGGAGGAGATCAGATTTCCTGCTCTTGAGACTGTGTTTCTCCCTGACCTGTAAGCCCCAGATCCCCTGTAGGAGTTGCTTTTGAATGATCACACCACAGCATTACATGAGTGCAGAGGACTTGGGCTAATAATCGTGTAACAAGCACTCCTGGACATTGGGACATTTCCCCAGCTGGATAGGCATTTGTTAGTGGTTAGTGGCAGCACACCATGGGAGAGCCAGGAAAAAGCAGGGCCCACGTTTAAGATGAGCGCTGAGTCATGGATGCAGTTTCAACAGGCGGAGGCTGCACTCTGACTGGAGTGAGAGGAGATGCAGTATAGTAGCAACAGCTTAGGGGCAAAAATTGAAAGCAGTGGGTGGAGTTGGACTATTGGAGGTGGGACTGAAATCGAAGACTCTGTCTCCATGATTGACATTTGAAAATGGAGAACTGCTGAGAAAGGAAGTTTGCTGTGCTTAGTGATGACAGTGATAACTGTTTAAAAAGTTGAAGGGACAGACTCTGAAGCGCTGGACCACTCAGCATTGTGAGAGAACTCCTGCCTCAGCACCATGCTCCCGCAGTAGGTCTCCAAGGAGTTTAGCGTTTCTGTTTCCTCACTACTCCTGTTGGTATTTACTAGGGACATTTTAAATTGTTTTGATAATGTGACCTGGCTGACTTAAAATGCAGACTGGTTGACAGCTGAGAGCTTGTATTTGTATGCCCGTGTGTAGATGCAGAGATTTTGGTTTTAATGTTCTAAGCATCAAACCTAGGCCCTTGTTCATGCCAAGTAGGCAGGTGATCTGTTACTTGTGTGTTTGTTTAAGATAGATCACCTGTAGCCCTGGCTGACCTTGAACTCAGAGTCCTCAGCCCTTAACCCTCCGAGCACTGGGACAGGAATGTGATGTCATCTTGGGTCAGCCCTTGTTTTTTTGTTTGTTTGTTTGTTTGTTTATTTTGTTTTTATTTTTTACTCTAAATCCCCAGCATTTTGAAGACTGTTTTCAAATTCTGATTTTGTCTAACTTAAAAAAGCCTTCTAACTGGGCATGATTACTTTGCCTGAGAATCTGTGCCCTTTTACTGAGGCCGTGTAAACTGTACTTCATACCGTTTTGAGACCGCTGTCATCTTCAGCCCAGGCCTTGGTGCTGTGATTACAGTACAGTGTCACACCTAGGCAGACCTCGCACTTACAAAGTTAGTATAGATGTTTAAAGTTTTGTTTTGTTTTGTTTTCCTGGGAGGAGGGGTTTGAGACAGGGTTTCTCTATATAGCTTTGGAGCCTGTCCTAGAACTCACTTTGTACACCAGGCTGACCTCGAACTCCCAGAGATCTGCCAGCCTCTGTCTTCTGAGTTCTGGGATTAAAGGCATGCTCCGCCACTGCCTGGCTTGTTTTGCTTTCTTAAAAAGAAATGACAGTTGTTTCAATCACATTCAATATAAACTGCATTTAAGAAAACATTCTGGCCAAGTGCCATGCCTTTCATCCCAGTACTCAGGAAGCAGATGTAGGAAGATCTCTGGGTTCGAGGGCAGCCTTGTCTACAGACAGAATTCCAGGACAGTTACACAGACAGGGAGGGAAGGAGGGACGAAGAGAGAGAAAGAGAGAATGAGAACACTCTGAAGCCAAGAAGTGGCTCAGCAGTTAGCAGCACCTGGCTGTTCTTGCAGAGGACTTTTAAAAGCCTACCTTTTTTGTTTCCCTCCAGTCTCACTTTTGAGGACAAGAAACACGTTGATTTAAAGTCTAAGACATTAAAGATATAAATTCAACATATTGTTCAAGTTTGAAAATAATGTTATTTCATAAGCAACATTAAATGCTGTTTCTAACCAGAGTAAGAGTCGCCTTCAACAGGTGTTCCTCATTTGGAGACTCAGGTTTTACAAAGGTTAAAATGTTAGTTAGTTCCTGTTACAGTAGAACTTCTGCACTGAGACTAGTTTGTGTGACTTCTGTTGTGCTGCAGCCCGATTCTCCTACCTCAGCTTTTCGGGTGCTGGGGTTACAAGTCTGTACCACCGTGCCTGGACTGAAGACCTAGATACAAGTTTTTCCCCTTAAACCCCCATGAATATGTTGAGTTCTCCACCACTGAACTACTCCTGCATGTATGAAAAGTCTTTTGATAACTGTTATATTTTTACACGATAATAAATAGTAGATAATGATAAAGCAAAGACATAGCTTGGGCATGCATGCCGGGCAAAGTGCCAACCTAATAAAAGCCATTTAATTACAGATAGTGTAATTTTTAAAAATTTGTTAACAGTATCTGTGTTTAATATATTAAGTTCAAAAAAATTGATTTCTTCAGATTTGCTTGGAGGCTTGAACAAGTTTGTTTCTAAATTGTGTATTTTAAATATGTGTAGTTCAAAATCTAAAACAGAAAGAACAACATTTTTAACTGAAGCTAATGTTTCAGGAGAAATGTTTTCTCATTCTATACATTATTATTTAAAAGTAACTGCTTAATGTACATAAAGCTTGCAAACTTGATTTTGACGAACAGACATAAGTTCAACCAGTAAATGTGCAAAATACCTTGGCAACTGACTTGAACAGACTAATAATCTTAGGTTTTTAATTAGATTTTTTCTGTGTATGAGTGTTTTGACTGTATATGTGTGTGTACACTGCATTTGTGCCGGTGCCTACAGAGTCCAGAACAGGGTGTTGGGTTCCTTTGAACTGGAGTTAAGTAGTTGTGATCGTCTGTTTGGGTGCTGGGACTCAAACCCCCATCTTCTGTAAGAACAAGTGCTCTTAACTGCTCAGCCATCTCTCCAGCCTCACCATACTCTGAGTTTTAGAAAGCAGTGTGTGTGTGTGTGTGTGTGTGTGTACATGTGTACATGTACATGTGCAGGTGGGCCAGCCATGGTACATGTCTGGAGATCTAGGAGGTTGAAAAACAGCCTTGTTGAGTCCATTCTCTCCTTTCATGTTTTAAGTGGGTTCCAGACATCAAACTGGTTTCCAGGTCTGAGCAGCAAATACCTTTACCTGTTGCACCATCTTGCCAGCCCTTCAAGCAGATTGAGACTTGTTGCAGAGGGCTGGGGATTTGGTTCATTTGGTAGAGGATTGCCTGGCATCCATGAAAGCCTGCCTGGTTTCAGTCTCCAGCACAGTATAAACGGCCACGTTGACACCTGCCTGTAGTCCCAGTGCTTGGAAGGTGGAGGCTAGAGGATCATAAATTCAGGGTTATCCTAGGCTATATAGGAAGGTCAAGACCAGTCTCGTTGCAGCAGAAATTGTCTCCCCTGCCCCACACAGAAAGGCCTTAGAAACCTTAGCCTTAGAGCTAAGTTCTGCTTGTATTATTTTTTATTTTGCCTGTTCAGACAAAAGACGTACCTCCTTTTGAATTCTCATTTAATGTCTTCCAGACTGTGCCGTAATGAGTAAATTTGTTTTTATTTCCTCATCCAGGAAAGTTAGTACAGCCTGGAGAAGAGGGAGATGAGTCCTGTAAAAAAGAAAGCAGGTGTTAGTGAGGCTCTAGATGCTTTCCTTATAGACTGGAGACCCAGGTGTGTGTTAGTGAGGCTCTAGGTGCTTTCCTTATAGACTGGAGACCCAGGTGTGTGTTAGTGAGGCTCTAGATGCTTTCCTTATAGACTGGAGACCCAGGTGTGTGTTAGTGAGGCTCTAGGTGCTTTCCTTATAGACTGGAGACTCGGGTGTGTATTCAATACTTCACAAACAGTAGTGTTAGTTCCCTACCTGGATTCATTTATTTACTTACTGACCTTCTCTTTTTGAGACATGGGGCTGACTGTGTAGCCCAGGCTAGACTGACTTGTGGCCCTTGTCCCTCAGATTCCTGCAGGTTAGACCATAAGCATGAATCTTAGCTTAGCCCCTTTTCATCTTTTATTTATAGACAATTTCTTAAGAGCACTGTTCATTGGTTAAAAATCATCTTCAGATGCATGAAGAAGAAATCTAAATGAAAACATTTGTTCTGTGCAATTGGGCCAGAAATTTGAAAGCTCAATTTAGTGGAGTGCCTTTCAATCTCACTGGTGATATGCAAATTAGGTAGAGCCGTCATATCGAAATTACACTAGGACTAAATTAGAGTATGGAAGCCCCATTAAGAGTACTGGGGTGCTATGTAGTCTTCCCAAACAGTAATTTACTAGTTAGCATACTAAGACAGTAATTTGCAGGTAATACCTGAAGTAGCTGGAGGACTTAACAGGATTCTGAGACCTTGTGCTCCGGGGAGACTGACTCGGCAGTCACAGCGTGGGCCTTGAGAACCTGTGTCTTCAGACTGAGCACCTCTGTGGAGCTGCTGCCTCAAACCGAAGCTAGTCTTGGATTTTATTCTTGTCCTACTGGGTCCCTTGTCCTGCTGCATGCTCTTGTTTTATGTAAATACTGGCCGGTGTTTTCCTGGTGGTCCTTTGTTTTTAGAGCGTTCAGTCCATCACCTGGACATTGGCTTAAATCTTTGGAGGCCTGAGCAGCATCTCCACATCTTTGCCTGCGCTGGTCTGTTTGCTCAGTTCAGCAGTCACTACGTGGCTAGCTTCTTGTTGTGGAAGACCTGTCACTGTCACACCCCCTCTCCTACACGTAATTTTCCCTCCATTGGGTTTTGGGTAGTTTCCCCCTTCGAAAGAATGGTTTTCCATGTGAGCACCTGGAAAACACTGCCAGCTAACTTCGCTCTCCCTTCTCTGCCTTGCCTCCTAAGGTTCCATTGCACACGGCGGCACCACTCTGGTCTTTCTGTGCTTTGCTGCCTTAAGTGGGCTCTGATTAGGTAGCAGGTGCTTCTGTCACTCATTCCTTCAAAAGTCTTTAGGCTGTAGTCCTACCTGGAATTAAATTAAAGCCCTGTCTAGAGTTCACAACCATTTAACCCTCTGAAGGGTTAGCTTTTCAAAAGCTTCCCTTCCCACATCCTTCTACCAACCATCCCCACCTTGGGAATCCCCCTTCCTGCTGGATATTTTATTTAACCCTCTTCTCTTATGCAGTCATCCTCATCTTTCAGCACCACTCAGCGAAAGAAGCCCGGCTTCAGACAGTACATGATGTTGTGTACATATAGTTACTTCTAGTTGTGGAAAAACTAGGATGTATGCTAGTGTTGTGGAGAAAAGGGACTCCTGACCGAGGAACAAGAATAAAATAATAGGGTTGAAGAATGAGCTGGGTAGAAGCAACAGAAGGCTGTTACCCCTATGTGCTACATACTTGCCTTCTTGAGTGCTGTGTAAATTACACCTCAATAAAAAATGGTCTTATGCCCATCGTGTAAAAACACTGTGGTGAGGCTTACATGTTCTGACGCATGTACTGTGTTGAGCACAGTGACTGGTTGTGGTGGGGGAATACCCCATCCTTGTTAGACAAAAATAGTGTTTGTCAGTTGGAAATGCATAGCTGATTTACTGCCTCACTAGCTGACTTTGCATACGGTTAGGTTTTGGAGACTTGCAGTGCTGGTGACAAAATTCAGGGCAAGCACTTCATAGCTGAGCTCCGTCCCCAGCCAGAAAGGTTTGGTTGTTTCTTCATTGCGTTACTCACTTGAAGTATATAGCTGTAGTTACTACTCAGTTAGTGTGCTTTGTTTAGTGGGTTATTTGCATTTATTTTTTATTATGGTGTGTTTTGCTTATCACGGTGATGTTTGGTTTTCAATAGAAATGATGGAAGTATGACTTAATAAATTAAGCAGTTAACTCTTTGCCTGTTTGCATACATCCTATAAAGAACTTTGCCTGTTTGCATACATCCTACAAAGAACTTTGCCTGTTTGCATACATCCTACAAAGAACTTTGCCTGTTTGCATACATCCTACAAAGAACTTTGGCTGTGTTTTTAAAGTATTTAGGGGCCAGAGAGATGGTCAAAGGTAAAAACTCTTGCAGAGTAAACCTTGGTGACTTGAGTTAGGTCCCCAGAAACCATGTAAATGTGGAAGAAGAGAACCAATTCCACAAAACTGTCCTCTCACTTCCACACAAGCATGCACGCGCGCGCGCACACACACACACACACACACACACACACACACACACAGTAATAATAATATATGTATTGAAGGCAAGCTTAAGATTTATTTTCCAGAATGTCTTAGGGTTTCTATTGCTGTGAAGAGACACTTTGACCACAGTAGATCTTAAAAAAGAAACTATCGAGGTTTCTCAGTTACAGTTCAGAGGTTCAGTCCATTGTCATCATGGTGGGACATGGGGACATGCAGGCAGACATGGTGCTAGAGAGGTAGCTGAGAGTTCTACATCTTGTACATGCCACAGGAAGGCTATTTTTTTTTTCAAAGCACCACACAGTTTTCTAGTTAATAAAGATGGATTTTTTTTTTGAGGTAGTATCACTTTGTTTCTTAGGCTGGCAAGATGTTCTCTTGGCTCTCACCTTCCAGGTGCTGGAGTTACAGGTACGTACTACAATGTCCAGCTGTAGGAAGCATCCTTGAAAAGATGACTTACAAGTGAGCAGACTACAACTTAATGCAGGGTTTGGGGGGGGGGTTGTTTGTGTTTTGTTTTTTGTTTCTTGTTTTTTGAGGCAGGGTTTCTCTGTGTGACTCTAGCTGTCCTAGACCTAGCTCTTGTAGACCAGGCTGGCCTCGAACTCACAGAGATCGCCTGCCTCTGCCTCCTGAGTGCTGGGATTAAAGGCGTGTGTGATCACTGCCCAGATGCTTTTTGTTGATTTTTTGTTTTGTTTTGTGTTTTTGTGTTTGATGTAGGAACTTTCCTAGGCATGTAATATGTGTTACAGTAATGTACATAGCAACGTTACTTTCCTAGGCATGTAATATGTGTTACAGTAATGTACATAGCAACATTACTTTCCTAGGCATGTAATATGTGTTATAGTAATGTACATAGCAACGTTACTTTCCTAGGCATGTAATATGTGTTACAGTAATGTATAGCAACATTACTTTCCTAGGCATGTGATATGTGTTACAGTAATGTACATAGCAACATTACTTTCCTAGGCATGTGATATGTGTTACAGTAATGTACATAGCAACATTACTTTCCTAGGCATGTGATATGTATTACAGTAATGTACATAGCAACATTACTTTCCTAGGCATGTGATATGTGTTACAGTAATGTACATAGCAACATTACTTTTTGTGTAGTGTTTTTTATTAGCATTGGAAAATCACTTTACAGAACTTTTAAAATTAGCTTAATTGTTGTTTAAATAATAAAATACCTTTCGAGATGACTCATAGAGATAGCTAGAGTAGAGTAGATCCTACCAAAGCTATTAGTCCTGGTGCCATATTTGAAGAAGCCCAGAGTTAGGAGCGAACATTTAGAGATAGGACATATAAAACAAAGCAAAACAAGAAATGTACATAAGAACCCACAAATTTAGGTAGGTGATGTTGACATGAACCATGATTGTGTAAATAGTCCATTCAAGAAAGTTTTAGCACTTTGGGTGTCTGTTTTGTTTGTTTGTTTGAGACAGAATCTCACTATGAAGTACTGGCTGGTTTGGAACTTAACTCTATAGACCAGGCCAGCCTTGAACTCAGAGATCCACCTACTTCAGTCTCCAGAGTGCTGGGATTAAAGACAGGAACCCCTACACCTGACAATTTCATGAGTTTTTGTTCTCTTTCAAGTAATATACCAATGAAAAGGGTCATAAATTCAATCAGAAGTTTAGGAAAAGAAATACAGAAATACTTAAGTATTGTTTGTGAACACTCTTCCAAAACAGTGTCATAAAGTCTTGCCCATTGTTCCTGTACCCTATACACACAGCTTGACAAGGTCACACACCAAGTTGTGTGCCTATGGAGAGCCAGTTTTCCAATAGTGTTCCGCCCACTGTGGGTGGGTTTTTTTGTTCCTGTCTGAGTGGCAGCCTCTCACCTCGCCTGCCGTACTCTAGAGGCTAATTTTGTAATTGTCAGTCTTTAACCTCTGCCAGCTTGTGTTTTGAAACTGAGAAAACCCTTGCCACAAACTGGTTTTCAGCTAGAAGCTGACTCTGAAGTTGGGAGAGCTGAGCATTTAAGGAATGTATCCTTTGCGCTGCCTGCCAGCCGTACCAGCTGATCAGAAAGAGGAGGCTTTGCCCACTCGCCCCCAGACATGTAACTTTGTTGGGTGCTGCAGTACCAGACTGTTCATGACTGGCGTACTTAATGAGATTTCGTGCACACCTAGTACCTCTGAAAGGGCTCTTGGGGCTAGAGAGGGTGTTGAGGTCGTGGAGAGGGGACTTTCATACTGACTAGAAAAAGGCCCCATGGTCGAGAAAGGTCCTAAAAGTTCAGTGACTTCAGCAAGGGAAAAAGCAGGGCTGTTTGCTTCCCATTAGCCCAGCTTTGTCATTTATGTTCAGAGACCTTGTGGAGGCCTTGATTAAGCTCTCCAGATGGTGATGGGCTTTCATTTTTAGGTTCTGATCTCTTACGTGAGTGTACCTCAAACAGAAAGACAAGCCCCAGGAGTCCAAGTATCAGAAATGTGTGTGTAAAATAATTACATGAGGGTTCTGATACCACACCTGCTCATGTTTCTGTCACCTCCCACTGGGAAGATCTGACTTGAAGGATGAGAGGAAAGGCCCCAAAGCTACATTATAAGGGTTTGGAGACATAGCAGACTCTGGTGGCTTTATCCACCCTGATAGTAGTCCTGACTATGTCACAAGACTAGTGTGGAAGTTGAAGTTTGTTATAAAGGAAAGGGCTGGATATAAAATCATTAACAAAATGTAACTATTTGTAAACAATGTTCTTGAATTCTTGCCTCTGACTTCCAGTAAATGGACTTTAATGTGCAGATGTGAGCTACAATAAATCCTTCCTCCTACAAGTCGCTTTTGTTCAGGATATTTTATCACAGTACCAGCTGAAGAAACCAAGAAGCCGTACTAACACGACACACCATTTAGTCCTTCATTTCCCCATGCTTAGGAGACTGAATTCACTGATCTGTCATTTGTATTAATAGTTGTAGGTGACTGTCCTCAAATCGGCTCTTATTAGGGGACCTCATCAAGTAGTGTTGTGTTAACAGTGACATGGTGCCTTAAAATGCGTCCCTAAATGTAAATTATCTCAGAAGAGATAAAGTCCTAATTGTTTTGCTATATTTTAGTATCTTTTACTGAAACCTTGGTGATTCTTTAGATAGTTAATGTTTGTGACAATATCAAAGAGGAAAAGCTCCGCTTTGCTCTTCATTCCCATAGAATGAATCAGCTTATAGGTCTAGGTGAACTTGAAATGCTTTCAAGCATAGTGTGGCAGGAATAAGTTTGTAATGTCATAGTTTATAGTATCTAGGTTGAGCAGAGCGGTATTTTAGAGAAATTGTGGACTGTTTTTCAGTTCTGTATTATATAGATAACTCATAGTCAAGTACCCAACCTCTTGAGCCGTAGATTTTATTTTTGTTTGTCCTTTGAGACAGGGTCTCACTGTGTAGCCCTGGCTATCCTGGAACTCACTGCATAGTCCAGGCTGGCTTCAGAGATCCACCTGCCTCTGCCTCTGCCTCTGCCTCTGCCTCTGCCTCTGCCTCTGCCTCTGCCTCTGGGATGTACTGTACCACACCCAGCTTCATAGCTGGTAGTTAAATTGTTTAAAATTCATTACATTGTATTGTTTGTATGTTTGTTCATGTGTGCATGCTACAGCACATACATAGAGGTCAGAGGACAGCTTGCAAGAACGAGTTCTCTCTGTTCGCTGTATGGATCCAGGGGTCAAATTCAGGCCAAATGTCCTAACCATCTAAGCTATCCCAGAGACTTAAACTTTAAAAAAGGAATTAGTTATTATAGTTAATTGAGTGTCCTTGTGAGTGTAGAGGTCAGAGGACTTTATATGAGATTTTCTGGAAATTTCTGGCCTATTCTCTTTTTCTGTCTCCTCTGTATTGCCTTATTAGAAATGCTGGCATTACAGGTGACAACTACTATCTGGTTCTGGGTTTTTGTTTTATAACTTTTTTATGATTTTATTGAGCTGTATATTTTTTCCATTCCCTCCCTTCTCCCTTTCCACCTGTCACCCATGTTCTCAATTATCTGGGTCTATGTATTGCGACATGATTATCCTTTACAGCTAGTAGCTATTTATTTATTTATTTATTTATTTATTTATTTATTTAGTTTTCTGTTTTTGTGTGTGGTGTTTCTTTTGTGTGTGGGGGGGTTGTTTGTATGATTGGTTTTTTTGTTTTTGTTTTTTTGAGATAGGATTTCTGTGTAGCTTTGGTGCCTGTCCTGGAACTAGCTCTTGTAGACCAGGGTAGCCTCAATCTCACAGAGATCCGCCTGTCTCTGCCTCCTGAGTGATTAAAGGCATGTGCCACCACCGCCCAGCTTAGTATCTACTTCTAAGTAAGTATAACCGTGTTTGTCTTTCTGAGTCTGGGTTACCTTATTCGTGATGGTTTTTTTCTAGTTCCATCCATTTGTCTGTAAATTTCATGATGTCATTGTTTTTTTACAGTTGTGTAGTACTCCACTATGTAAATGTACTACATTTTCTTTATCTATTCTTTGGTTGAGGGACATCTAGTTGTTGCCAAGTTCTGGCTATGACAGATAAAGCTGCTATGAATATTGTTGAACGAGTGTCCTTGTGGTATGACTGAGTATCCTTTGGGTATATGCCCAAGAGCGATATCCCTGCATCTTGAGGTCGATTGATTTCCAGTTTTCTGAGATGCTGTCATACTGATTTCCAGAATGACTGTAGAAGATTGCTCTCCCACCAGCAGTGGAGGAGTAGTGTTCCCCTGACTCCACATCCTCTCCAGCATAAGCTGTCCTCAGTATTTTTGATCTATCTTTAAATTTTTTTCAATTTATTTATTTCCATTTTATGTGCATTGTGTTTGGTCATGGGTGTTGGATTCCCTGGAACTGGAGTTACAGACAGTTGTGGGCTGCCATGTGGGTGCTGGGAATTGAACCTGGAAGAGTAGGCAGTGCTCTTAACTGCTGAGCCATCTCTCCAGCCCCTGGCTCTGCGATTTTAGGAGGCCCTAGGCCTGTGCCTAAAGCAGTTTTACTCAGACAGCCTTCTCCCTCATCCCCATATTTCATAGCATAGTAGTGTTTTGTACAAATAATCATTATCTCACCTGTGAAATAGTTGTATATAGAGTTTAATAATACAAGGCTTAGCCAAAGGCCATGTTGGTGTCCATGGTGTGTGCTGCCTGCAGAGACCATACAGATGTGATCAGAGTCCATGTTAGTGTCTTTGGGTCATGCTGCCACTAGAGGCCATGTTGATGTCTGTGATCTCTGCTGCTGCCGGGGACCATGTTGAGGTCCATGCTACTGCCACTGCTGCTACCACCATCACTACCGCCTGTGGCTGTCATGAGCAAGGAAGCGTATTTTGCAGTGAGATCAGTGACTACAGACTCATAATTGAGGATGAGAGACATTAAGGCTTCTATGACAGTCCAGACAGGAAGTTATTAGTCTCCTTCAACATCGTGACAGAAATGCTCATGTGTAGCTTCACAGTTGATGGCTTCTAGGAGTAGGAAGTGACATGCCTCAGTTATCTTTAAGGGGCTGGCCACTAGGAAATTTACCCATGTTCCAGTGAGTGTATGGGCAACACATAGTGAACTTAGTTGGTTTTTTTTTTTCTTCTCTTTTGGGTGTAGGGTGCAAGGGAAGGAGAGGTGGACCTGGGAGGAATGGGAAGTGAGTATGAACAGGGTGCATTGTATGACATTTCAAATACTCAATAAGGATGTTATATTGGGGAAAAATAATAAAAAAAAAATAGCGACAGAAGCTTGGAGCCAACCTTCATATACTACAAGCTTCATCGCAAAACAGGGCCTGCATTGCCATAAAGTAGTAATTTAAGGGATTAGAATATGGAAAATTGGTATTGGTGAAATTGGGTAAAAAGGCAGCAGCTTGGTCTTTTTCAGTTGTCTGGCTGTGCTAAGGACAGCAGAAAGACAAAGGGTGTAAACTAAAGGTTTTCATCTCTGAGGGCTTGCATTCAAGGCAAGAGTTTCCTCCAAGAGGCAGGCCCGAATCCAAGATGATCAGAAAAAGTCCTCAAGGAGTGAGGGAACCAAGTCCCTTTCTAGGCTGTTAAGGAAAAGGGAGCTCTTTGTATTGGGTCTTTGAGTAAAGATCAGTCTGTGCTTAGTACAGCTTTGTAATTCTGCTTGTTTATTGTGTGTGTGTGTGTGTGTGTGTCTGTGTGTGTGTGTGTGTCTGTGTCTGTGTCTGTGTCTGTGTGTGAAGGTTAGTGGACAGCTTTTGCCATTTTATTCTCTTCTGGGATTGGATTCTGGGATGTGCTCGGATTGTCAAGCTGTGGCAAGCCGGCTCACTGGCCCTCTGCTTACACTGTTTCAGAATAATTCCTTTAATGACACCCCAGACAAAGTTCTTAAAACATGTCATATACCGAGAAGAAACTGTCCTGGGTGTCAGTTTTAAATGAGGGCAGTATGTATGTTCTAAGTTTAGTTTGCCTAGGATGGAGTAATCCAGATCACTGTTGGAAGAGGCAAAGAGTGCTAGGGCTGAGAGCCGAGGACCACAGGTTATGCTGTATCAGTCAGCAGTGGGATCCTTAGGCTGCCTCGGTGGGTGCGGAGGTGCAGTGTCACAAGTCTAGAGATTTCATCTCACTCTTTGCAAAGCTCTAGTTTACTGAGCTTGGGAAATGAAAATTTTCTGATGATGTCATTGTTTTAAGTACTGTAGTTGGGACAGATGCTGCTAGCAGCTTCGTGGGAAGATGGGAGAACTGAGAATTGGAAATTTAAGTAGCAGCAGTCCATCGAACCATTTTCTACCCAGCCTTTGTCTGCTCTTGAAAGTTTAGTTTCTTTGATAGGTTTTTGGATTGTAAAGTGAAAAGGAGATAGCATAGGAATGTCTATAATGATTTCGACAGAAGGAAAAGTATGCATTGGAATCTCTTACCTCAAGGAGAATTTTACATGTTACTGAATAGAAAGTCCTTCATTTTCAGATAATTACATCCTGAGGTGTACTCACGGCAAGATGTTAACTGTTTTTGTAAAATAGACATGTCTCTTTCGAAACTCGTGGGTAGATCAGAAGCTTCAATCTAGGATGAGAGATGCCCAGCATTGAATATTATATGTGGTTCCTACCACGACAACCATGTCTGTGGACTTTTCTCCTCTTTGTATTTATGCAGGGAATATGTGCCAGGTGCCCCATACATGCCAGCTGCAAACTGGTGGGGAGTCACAGTCTCTGAAGCAGTGACATAGAAATATAATGCTCTGTGTCACATTTATTTATTTATTTGGAAAAAAAGTAGCTGCTTGCTGACTTTTGGAAGTGATTTTATTGAGGTGATATTTAAGTAAACATTTGTAAAGGTCAGATCTTCCTTTGAATATTGTACCTTGTACATACATTTTCTCAAAAATATCAAGGAAAAAAAACAGTAAAGTTCTTCTGATACACTCTTGCAGTCTGTAGGGCCGTAAACAGGCTTTGAGTCTGAAGATAAGAAGGTGACTGAGTATGGAGCTGGTGAGCTCTGTCTGGAATGAAATGCTAAGTTCATTCACAGGAATGTTTGTGTTGAAGGCTTTAAGGAGATGACATAGAATCCCTTGCTGAATGACAAAGCTCTTCAGAATTTAGTGGCTATTCAGGTATAGTTTCTGCAGGTCAGGAAAGCTGCTCCCTGTTTGGCTGTGTATTTGGAGTGGGAGGAGATGACCCGGAGCCTGACTGAAGAGAGTGTGTTATAGGCTGCCTGCTGGTGACATCTCAGCAACTGTGTCTCCAAAGGAAGAACGTTTCTTCCTGTCCCCTTTTTAAAAAAAAATTAAAAAGACCTCATTTCATGGTTTTTGCATCAAGTTATTCAAATATATATATTCAAGTATGTACATATATATATATCTGCTACAGGAAAATGGGCATTATCTAGAATTACAACAAAACAGTGACACCACATTACAAATCGACTGGCCTTTGTGGTCTTCAGTGTTGTCAGTTCACGGAGCTACTGACACTGTCTTCAACTGCTCTGCTGCTCTCCTCCCCAGATCTGGTTGACCTTTGGGTAGGTGGGTAGGAAGGCTCTAAAGTCCTGTTCTTGCCTCAGCCCAGGTGCTTACTCACCTCAGAGTCCCCTCCCTGCTGGGGGCTTTTACCTTCAGGCAATCAGAGCTCAGCTTCTTTCTTTGGCTTTTGGGGGAAGGTCACAGCACCATGTGTTTAAGTGGGCTCGCTCTGGTTGGGAAGCACCACACCACTGTCCCCCAGCAGCACATCACCAACTGGCCCTCAGTTGGTGAGCAGAGCGCCACTGTCAGGCCCTGTCGAGAGGTTTTCTAGAACCTCAGCATCGTGCTTTTCCCTTCCATAGATTAAAGCTACGGAAGGGAAGGGGCAGAAAGTGGATAGATGCTGAATACAAGATACTTTAAAAACCATGTATAAAGTGGAATTTTGATTGAAAAATAATGTGATCTTAACAGCTTAATGCTTTCGACAGTCTGAATGACAGTGTACCACCGAAATGTTAAATGATTACCCTGTGACTCTAGTATCTGTTGACTTACCTTACTGATTTAGAGAAAACCTGCAGAGAAGGCGTTGCTTCTGATTTATTTAAAGTAGACGGGCTCTTCAGTATGTGTTCATCCCGGGCCTACTGCACTTCTCCCACAGATAGCGCACCTGGGTGGCAGACTGAGTTCCCCTTGAGCGTCCTTTTGCTGTGCTGCAGAGATCACAACCAGGTCTGTTGCGGTTCTGACTTTGTGCTGGTCATGGTGGAATTTCAGGGTTCTGGTTGTGAGCTCCCGTGTTTTCCCTCTAGGGCCATCCCTTTGTGGGGCTCCAGTCTGTCCCGCAGAATATACAGCGCATTTTACATCCCTCTTTTCTCACTTTTGGTGAGTTAATAAGAAACGGTCTCTCCTAATTTCTTAATTCGGACGTTTGTAGAATTTAAAGGGTCTTGTGTTCTCAGTTGAATAGGACACTGAGTAGCAAAAATGCTCCAACAAGTGAAGAATTCCACCTGGTTCTTAGCTGCCAGATGAGCTTCCTGTCTTACACCTGATGCCTCCTTCCGGGTGTTGGCAAGAAAAGCAGATTTAAGGCTGTCTCTCTCCTGTGCACCCTTGACAGGTAACAGCCTCTCACACTCTTGATTTTAGATTTGGGAGGAGGTGCGTTTTAAGAAGTGATCATTATGGGGAAAAAAAAGTGTTTGGGGAACAGTGGACACCAGGAGTCTTTAGGTAAGAAGTAGCCAGGAATCTCAGCAGCAGGTCATACTGTATTTAGCCACAGTTTGGTGCCTCTCGTACTCTTGTCTGCTTTATTTGGTTTAGATACAAGATGGTACTGTCCTAATCAAATCCATTGTTATGTAAGAATGGGCTTAATTGAACATCTAAGAGGGCTTCCCTGTTGCTGCTGTCATTCTTCGACAGAAATGGCATTTAGGAAACAGTTTTATTGCGTGTTAATACTTTATGTGTGCACGTGTCCATGACACAGTCGTGGGATCAGAGGAACCCACTCTCCTTCCACCATGTGAGCTCTGGGGGTTCGATTCTATGGTCTGACTTGACAGCAAATGCTCTTACCTACTGAGGGAGCCGTCTTTCTGTAGCAGAAGTGATGACATCTTAAGTGGTCTATTCAAGACTTGCTTCAGAGTGCTCTTGGGAGGGGCCGATAGAGAAGGAAGGCTGCGTTCCTTCTGAGAAGCACTGAGTAGAGCTTTTGTTCCTTTAGTTACACTCTGTGACAAAAGAGTTCTGTACTACACTGTTTCCTTCTCGTGCCTTTATTCCTGAGCAGCCCCAGTGACCAGCCCCAGAGATCTGTGAGCGTTTCCTGAAAGCAGCTCCACTGCTGACACGTCAGAGCACATTTCCTGTTCTTAGTCTTCAGACAAGGCTGTCCAGAGGCTTTGAGATAGGTTCTGAAAGATTTTGTTAATCTATTCTGCCTTATTTAAGGAGGTGGCCACATTCATTATTTGACTTATGTTGCTGGTTAATTACCCAAACTAGAACATGTTTCCTTTCTACAAATTGAATGTTGAGAGAATAACAAAGACCAAATATTTTACAACACAGATCTTTGAGTTTAACTCTGAAATAGATCTTTGCTTTGCAGTACTTCTGGTTTTAGTGACACTTAATACTGTGTACTGTTTATTTTTAGCAAGTTTTGAATTTTAAGTAAATCAAAAAATTTAGCTAATTGCTTCTAAAAATAATATAAACTGTACTTTCTTTTAGTTTCCCATGTCCTAATTGGAAAAGAAGGTCTTGCTTTGGATAGAAATGCAAATTTTGTGCCAGTCTCTTCTTTCAGATTGGCAGGCATTGCAATGAAGTTGTTTGAGTTGTTTATGGAAGTAGATGAAGTGTGGAATTTTTTAGTACACATTCTTGCTGTCACTTTTTAAAGGTTTTTAGTTGACATAAAAATTGTACGTATTTAAGGGGCACCAGGTAATGTCTCCATTTATTTGTTTGTGTCGTGTAATTTTCAAATTCAGGTAAACACATTTGGCCCCTAAAAATACTCTTTTTGATAGAAACATTTAAGATCGTTTAAGAAGCTTTTATTGAAATACTCGAAACGTTGTCATCTTCGTGTTTGGTCACCCTGCCATACAGCAGACCCAGACTATTTTCCTATCCAGCTGTAATGTAATCTAAGCCTCCCGACCTGATCTCCAGTAACATCTTTCAGTTTTTTTCATTACATGGATAAATTTTTTTTTTGGGGGGGGGGGTTTTGAGACAGGGTTTCTCTATAGCGTTGGAGCCTATCCTGGAACTAGCTCTTGTAGACCAGGCTGGCCTCGAACTCACAAAGATCCGCCCGCCTCTGCCTCCCGAGTGCTGGGATTAAAGGCGTGCACCACCACCGCCCGGCCATGGATAAATTTTTATATTGCATGGATAAGCGAGATTGTGTCTCTGTCCTGCCTTACCTTCAGTTCTGTCCAGCTTTAAATTGCAGGACTTTGTCCCTTCTATAGCTGGATAATATTTCTTGATATGTATACATCATTTTCTTTATACATCCATCAGTAACCACCTGTCTTACGGATTGTAGGTGTCTGTGGTCCTTCCACTTTGTGTTTGCTCTCTTTGTTACTGACTTTGTGACAAACCTGTTTATTTTACCAAGAAAAGCTTCGTATGTGCCCATTTGATTGCATTGAAGGTTTGGTTTAAGGCTTGTTCTGATGAAGCCTGGTCTTTAGGGTTTAATAGATGAAATAAATACAGGAGAAATTTTTATTTCCTAGTCCCTTTAAGTGATTTCATCTTTTTTGTTGTTGTTTTATTTAATTTTTATTCAATACAATATATTTTGATCATGTTTTCCCTACCCCCACATCCACTCAATTTTATATTGTTCGTGCTCTCTCTCTCTCTCTCTCTCTCTCAAAAACAAACAAAACAAAAATGAAAAAAAAGAAAATCCTCACCAACAACAATTACCAAATTCAAAAGCAAAATAAAACGTCCTCAAATTTAAAAAACAAACAAAACATGGTTCGCTTTGCATTGGCCAACTACTTCTGGACATTTGGCCTGCCCTGGATGGTGATTGATACTCAGTGACACTTCGTTGGGGAAAACTGATCCGCCCCCCACCCGCCCTTTGCTAGCAGATATAAATTGCAAATCACTTTTTGGTTAGGGGTGGGATCCTATCTGGCTTGAACTTGTGCATGCTGCCATAGTCTCCGTGAGTTCATATGCACCATCAGTCCTGTTACACCTGGAAGGTGCTGTTTCCTTGGAGTCACCCATCCCCCTGATTTCGCACTCTTCCCACCTCCTTTTCCCTTTAGTTCCCTGCCTTGAGGGGAGGAGTTTGATGAAGTCATCCCATTTAGGACTGAGTGCTCCAGCTAGGTGTGCTGATGCACACCTTTGATCCCAGCAGAGCACTCAGGAGGTAGAGGTGGGCAGATCTCTGAGTTTGATGCCAGATTGGTCTATATAGCAAGGTCCAAGTCAGCCAGGGTTATCTAGAGAGGACCTGTCTCAAAAAACACCACCGAATAAGATGGTGCTCCCCAGTTTCTGAGCCTCCACACACTGTTCACTTAGGGTCTCTGTGGTAATTGCTACTTACTACAAGAAGGAACTTCCCAGATGAAAGCTGAGTGAGGGCACTCATCTCTGTGTTGCAGTATGTTCTTAGGAGACATGTTATTGCTGTGGTTCTTTCGCAGAATGATAGTAGATGTTTCCCCCTAGGCCCGTTACTCGGGTTCTTGACCACTTGAGCAGTGAGGTTTCATCTTAACGGTCTTAAAGTAAGTTAAAGTAAGTTCTGTCAAACACAAGGTTGTGGAGATGGATTACAGACTTAAGAATTTTTTTTTTATGGTCTTGATTCTTTTAGGTGGTTTGGTTTGCTGATTATGGAGAAGGTTAGTAGCCATCTTTCTTTTCTTTCCACTTGATGGACAAGAGAAACATGAGGTTATGAGTTGTTTCACTTGAAACACAGCTTGGCAGTGCTCGGGTTCAGGCAAAGACGCTAAGCTTGCTAAAGAAAATAGACAGGGCGGTTTTACAGACACACCTGACCTTGGTGAGCATACGGTTGAGGGAATTGTATTTGGCCAGTTTGAGGCATACCCTATCATTTGGAAACGATGGGAAATGAGCTCTTCTGTCTTTTTCCATGTGTAGCTTTTATAGTTTAAGTGAATATATACTTAAGTGAAAGATTCTATTTTGCTGAACCTTTTGTTAATTGTTCAATTCTTAATATCCCCAGATATCCGTGATATGTGCTCTGCATTCTATAATGTGAAAATAATCACTATCTAGAAAAGGTTACTGTTTTGGTTTTCAGATGGAAGACCCCTTGCCCTGGGTAGTGTGACCCTCAGGTGTCACAGAGACTGTGATTGCTCTTTAGTTAGATAGGTTTTGTAGTAGGTGTCTCTGTAAGTGAAGATTTTTGTTCCATTTGTGTTTCCAGAACATTTGGCAGAAACTGCAAGGGAATGGAGGGAGAGCTCTCTACCTCTTGGTTGGCAAAAAGAACCAATGCAGAATTGCTGAGATAAACAGCTGATTCCTTTGTTGAAAGGTGGCTCTTCCTGCAGGCTTGAGAGGAGGCAACACTGCCATGGGCCGTTTTCACCGTCTTTATGGCTAATAGCAGCTCTTCTCTCCGGTATGGATTTTTTTGGGGGGGGGGGTGGTGGAGGAGGTACAAAATGGTATCTTTTTTAAAATGACTCCTCAACCCAGAATAATCTAGCTTTGGAGAGAGGCAAATGAAATTACCTATTTTTTTGTTTGTTTTTGTTTTTGAGAGTAGAAGATTAAGTTCTTGTAGCCAGTTTGGCTAATATGGACTTTTGCTTGTCATTTTTGTATCTTCCTGTGAATAATCAAAGCTTCATTGCCTTCTTTTAGCTGTGGTCTCTTTTGTGGTTTTCGTTGTTCACATCCCTTTCCAGGCAGAGGTCGGACAGGTACACATGCTTTCTAAAAAGAAGGGGCAGAAGAAAGTGTGGAATAATAAGCCCTCTGACTGGAGTCATCCTTTACCATTGGTGCAGTGGGTGGAGTTATTCTTAGAGCCCCAGTTTTGAAGATGGCTGTGCAGAAACCCATCTGTACTGCTGGTTGCCAACATTTCTGGTACAAATATTGTCATTTGCTCTTGAGGCAATCTGCTATTTCAGTCCTAGATTCAGTTTTATAATATGCTGAGCAAAATAGCAGAGGAAAAATATCTTGGTAGTATAATCTTCAGTTTAAAAACACAAAGCAGTGTTTCCAGTAGAGAATTGTTTGGTGTAGCTCCTTAACTCAGCTGTAAGGGTAATCGAAATTCATTTCTTCACGCATGGCTGAGGCCTGGCTCCCTTGTCCTGGCTGCACATCAGTAAATTCTGTACCTACTGAAAGGAATGAGATAGTGTTTGTGCAGATCAAAGGTTTACATGGTATTTTTTAAAGGTGTACTGTGTAAGTGTGTAACACGCCATGCTCATTTTGCTGAAAACATGAATGTACCCAGAAATTATTTGGTATATGAGTTGGCTTTACATTACAAATAATGAAATAGACAAAGCAGGCCACTGTACAAATTTGGAAGCCGAAGGTCCAAACAGCATGTTAAAGGTCTTGCTGCTTCCATTGTGCTGAAGCATGAATATGTGTGTCACTACGTGTTCCTTCTCTAAGACACCAGGAGTCCATCTGTGCCAATGACCTGGTCAGTCTGTTCAAACGCCCAGCTCTGAGCACTCTGGTCTGTGTACTCACTCTCTTAACTCCTACTAAATAAGGTGCTGGGGGTTAAGCTCCTGCATGAATGTGAGGTACAAGCAATATGTGAACAGTAGCCATAGCTCCTGGCTACAGAAGTTGTCTCATGTTATATAACTGTTCCTACTGGTGTCCTTCACTGTCCCAGGCCTTGAAAGTTACAACTTTATTGAGGTTGCCAAACATCCTGGCAGAGATTTGCATAGAGCAGTTGATTAGTTACTGATTAGTTACTCTAGAAATGGTGAGCTTGAAGTTTTGCTATCATTTTATTGGACCTTTGTCATGGAGATTTTTAGAGGGAAAAAGCATATCCTGTAGGAAGTAGTATGTTTCCTTCCGTTTCTGGCTTTTTCATTTGGCTCCCAGCATAGTGAGAAATTGTCTTACAGTATGACTCCGTGTACATATGCATACGATACCAGTGCCTTATAAAATAATATTATATTTACCCATTAATGGGAAATATACTTGCTCTGTGTTAATTCATGTAAAAAGTCACTGGCCCTGACTCTGAAAGTTGATTTTTACTACTTTATGGATTGTGATCTAGAGTTTTATCCTGGGGCAACGCACATTTTTCTAAGACTTTCAAGTCTTGGCAACATCCCTGAAGTCAGGGAAGAGGTAAATGCATCTACATATATGGAAGATTTGTCTGGGATAGAAATGGGGGTGGAACACAGTCTACTCAAAGACAACTGAGGACTTAGTTACATTAGTAGTCTCTCGGAATGGGTCTAAGCATGGAACTCGTTAAAATTAAACAGTGAACCCAACAGCTCTGAAAGACAGCTTTAAGTCCCAAGTGACAGACTAAACTGATAGTTTGTTAACACTTACATACACTCAGCTGCTGTTGCTTAGGCCGCTCTCCTCACAGCCTCACGCTCATGGGACCCCACAACCCTGTCTACAGAAGCTTCCATCTTAAGAAAGTTAATTGCACTTTTCCTCAAATAAAAATTCCACCCTTAACCTGATATTGGCTGGGTTGGGAGAAGTAAAAATAGCTTTTGTTGTTGATGTTAGTATTGGATTTAAAAGAAAAAAAATGACTCCTTGACCATTTTCTCCATTGTGCAAGTGTGACTTGTGATTGGCTGGGGAGGGATGGACTCTGAGGAGCTTTCTTCCGTGGGGGTGGGGTGAGGACCTAACTTCTGCTGTTGTGAAGTCATCTCAGTGCGTTCAAAGGAAATACTGAATATTAAAAGGGAAAGCAGGGAAAGAAAATTCCAGAAAATTGAAAGGTGAGGTTGACATTCCACATTCATTAATTCTGCTTTTAGTTTTCTTTCTGGGAAAAAAAAAAAAAAAGGATGTCTTCAGAATTAACTAGCGTTCTGTCCACAGCCTCATGATTGTATTTTGAGAATATCCTTTTTTAAACACCTAGAAAACTGCCTTATATTATTTGATACTGATAGTGCTAACCTCATGTTCCTCAGTTTCTCAGAGTTGACAGCCATGTGATCTCACCTTTAGAATATTCTGGAATTTCACTCTCTTCCTCTTGAAGCACAGTCTATATGGAATAGCATGGTTGAGCTGAAAAGAATCTTGGACATGAAGCTGGTCTCAGCATTGACAGGCCTGATCGATGTTTAGAACAGATTCCGGGCCTCTCTCCACACCAAACTGAATACTAGTCTCAGAATGTTTGCGAAGCTTTCCAACTATTGCCCTGACTGGCCACCACTCATTTTAAAGTTGAGAAAAAGGAAATTAGATTTGTTGTGTTGGATTGTTGGGCTTATGAGTAGAGTAGCAGGAGGAAAAACTTAAGTCTGATGGGAAGTGGGGTAAGGGTCAGGCTCAGCAATCCCTGGGTGAGGCCCGGTCGGATGGCATTTATGTTGCGGGTACTATGTAGGTGAGTCTGAGCGATTTGACGATGATGAGCAGAGCCCTCCCTGACCTGGTGGTTTGTGTGTGTTTTGTAGTGTTAGAATCTTTGTGAATGTGCTTCAAGTCTGTCTGCCTTTGTCAGCCTCACAAACCATAGGGGCAGCTAGAGCTCCGCCTCTCAGCGGTACGGCTCACAGGCTTAAATAATTAGGTCCCACTTCTTGCCTCCAAGTTGTGACAGATACCACTGGTCCTCCTATAGCCTTCTTACCTCTCCAGAGGCAGCACTAGGTCAGAGCTGGGATCGTGAGGATGCTTGGGGATGCTTTCTGAAGCCCATGAGATGGCTAAGCTGACAGTGTGTGCCTGTAAGTCCTGCGTAAGACTGCCCACCCCCTTTTAACTCAAAGATGTTAGTAATACAAGTCTCAGTCAATAATTCAATTTCCTTTTAAAAATATCAGTACTATAGTTGTGAAATTTGTCCGTGAAGTCAACACTAACATCAGGAAGTCAAAGCTGTGCAGCTTGAAAACCTTTCAGTGTGGGGAGAAGGTCACAGAAGGCAGAAAGATGCAAGTAGGCAGGAGAGGTTTGGTTGCATTTCTAGTATAGAACATTGACATTTGTGAGAAAAATATTAGTTGAATAGTTCACTATTACTTATGAAATTATAATTCACTAGAATTAGTTTCCATTTACTGTAGGTATAGTTGCTACACTCTAGTCCAAGCAGGTGAAAGTTGAGATATGGAACATCAAACTGGAAGCAGATGGGGGCTAACCACAGTTCTGTTCATGATAAAAGAATGACTGATTAAAGAACAGCTGGTTTCCTGGTTTGAACACAAATTCACCCTGTTGTATAAGGGTAGCCCCTGCAAGTCCTCCTGTGTCTCAACAATAAGTGGGAAGGCTGTGTGGCTGCTGTGCTCACTGTGTGACTTCGACGCAGCCTCTTCAGGGCTCATACAGGGAAGGGATCACAGCTATAGTATGTTCTGGCACCTTGTACACTACCCAGAAAAGATGGTGGTCTTTTCTGTACCCTCCAAGTGGGGGTCCATGAATTTAGTTTTGTGTTTTTATTTGTTCCAGTCTTCTCTTCCAGTGGTACTAAAAATGTTGGTGTCCTGACCTAACCTAAGGCCTGTGTTTACTTAACCAGGCACCATGTGATCGTGTGTGAGGTGCGTGCCGAGTGGTGCTCTAACATCTTTGGAGCTTCTTCCTCTGCCTGGTTGCACTGTCGTCTCTATTGCTAACGGTGGCTGCATAAGCACAAAGAATAAGGGCCCTATGTTTATTCTGTCTGACTGTGTGCCGGTACTGGGTTCTCTCCTGACGTAAACAAGGAGGTGACGTGAACTGAGTGCAAGTTTGCCTTGCTTGGAATGAGGTGCTAGCCTCTGGTTTGAAATTTTGCACCAGTGCTGTGTACCAGCTGTAAATGTGTTGTAGGATCATTTCATTTTGCACTTGGGGAGATGGAAGCTTGGAGAGGCGCCATCACTCACCTGGGTCCAGTTTATCTGCTATTTGGGGGGGGGGGGGGAAGCTGTTCATCTACCCAAGCTTTGTGTAAAGTTCTTCCTCCTTGCCCAGCTTAAGTTCTCTTGTTTCTTAGAAAAGTAGAAATCTTAGCATATAGTCTGCAAAGTGCAACCTTTTGCTTGGTGATGCATGCAAATCTTTTTTTTTTTTTTTAAATATTTATTTATTTATTATGTATACAATATTTTGTCTGTGTGTCTGTCTGCAGTCCAGAAGAGGGCATCAGATATCAGTTCAGATGGTTGTGAGCCACCATGTGGTTGCTGGGAATTGAACTCAGGACCCTTGGAAGAGCAGGCAATGCTCTTAACTTCTGAGCCATCTCTCCAGCCCAATGCATGCAAATCTTCACAATTGTTTTTATGCATGTACAAATCTATTAGTGTGCTTCTATTCGATAGAAACTGTTCTGTGAATGAATGACTGGGGAAAAGGCATGGGTTTGTTTGTTGTTTCTACAATATAGTTTATTCTGTCTGTGAAAGTTACCTCTCCTTTCACAACTGCAGAACAAACAGTATACACAGAGGTAAACTAAATATTGAAAATTCTCAGGACATTCACGATCTAGAGGCAATGTCTTTTGTAAGGCAGGAGAGGAATGTGCTGGGGAAGGTAGGTACAGTGGAAGGACAGACGTGATCTAGATGCATTGTGTAAATCTAGTTAGATGGCAAACAGTAAGTTAAAGTATGTTTTTAAATGGTTTATGCCAGGGAGATGGCTCAGTGAAGGCACCTGTCACCTTGTCTGACCTGAGTTGGATTGCCAAGATCCACATATTGGTAGGAGAAACCTGACTCCCACAGATTGCTCTTTAACCTATCTCTCCATGCTTGTCCTAGCAAGCATGTGTCAGATATATTTAATTTTTAAATTTAAAGGTAATTTTAAGTAATAGTAAATAATTAACTATAAATAATTGGCTTAACAAAACTTGAAAAATTGTAATAAAGAATTTTATTTTACTTAAAAGTAGAGGAATCTAAAATGGCTGAAAGACACTTAAGGAAATGTTCAACATCCTTAGTCATTAGAGAAATACGAATCAAAACAACTCTGAGATTCCATCTTACACCTGTGAGAATAACCAAGATCAAAAACACTGATGACAACTTATGCTGGAGAGGTTGTGGGGAAAAGGGAACACTACTGCGTTGCTGGTGGGAGTTCAAGCTGGTCCAGCCCCTTTGGATGTCAGTGTGGCGATTTCTCAGAAAATTAGGAAACGACCTTCCTCAAGACCCAGAAATACCACTTTTGGGTATATATCCAAAGGATGCTCAATCGTGCCACAAGGACATGTGCTCAACTGTGTTCATAGCAGCATTGTTTGTCATAGCCAGAACCTGGAAACAACCTAAATGCCCCTTGATCGAAGAATGAATAAAAAATATGTGGTACATTTACACAATGGAATACTGCACAGCAGAAAAAAAAGAATAATAATAATAGCGGCATTTGAATTCTGCAGGCAAATGGATGGAGCTAGAAAACATCATTCTGAGCGAGGTAACCCAGACCCCAGAAAGACAATTATCACATGTACTCACTCATAGGTGGTGTTTAAACATAAAACAAAGAAAAACAGCCCACAAATCACAATCCCAGAGAACCTAGACAACAATGAGGACCCTAAGAGAAACATATATAGATCTAAATCTATATGGGAAGCAGAAAAAGACAAGATCTCTTGAGTAAATTGGGAGTGTGGGGACCTTGGGAGAGGGTTGAAGTAGGGAGAGGAGAGGCAGGGAGGGGAACAGAGAAAAATGTAGAGCTCAATAAAAATCAATAAAAAAATAAATAAATAGTATACAGTAGAGATGTCAAGGATGTCATGGTTGATGCCCACTGTCAAATGTGTAGAAACTATTTTTGTCGTTGAGTTCTCATCATTGATAGGAAAGACTGTATGTGGGTCTTCTGAGCTCAATTCCCATGACCCCAGAACCCCTCACTTAGCTCATAACGTTTCTTTGAGTATTATTGTAGCTATGACTGTTTTATTTGTGCCAGATGTCTTAAGATTCTTTCTCTCATCCTGTCTTTTCAGCCAATCACCTGCTGTTTCCTCCTCCTGTTACTTTCCATATATGACTTACCTTCCTTTATCTCACTTGAACGCTTTAACTTAAGCATTCAAAGAGGTAGGAAAAGTTTGATCCATTTTTCTGTTATAGAAACTAGTATTAGCTTACTTTCTGGTGTTTGTGGAAGGGAGGCTGACTACAGGAGCTGCTTCACACTGAGGAGACTGAGTAGCTTGCAGCAGCTGGTTCTTTGTCTGCTAAGGACCAGTAGGCAGCACTCTCCCGTTTCTACCATCAGGGCCCACAAGGCTTCCTAGGTACCTAGGTCAGGTATGCTCTTTGTTAAGAGACATGGGCAGTTCTGAAGCTTTTAACTCAAGTGCCCTTTCTGCCCCGAGCATACTTACACCTCACAAATGCCTTTGAAGCGGTTACAGCTAACACCACTGTGAGGCAGTTAAGACATTCTAGGCAAGAAAGCAAAACCATGATATTTTTTTAAAAGTTGTACAAAGTAATGACTACAAAGAAGGTGAAGTCAGCCAGGCGGTGGTGGCGCACGTCTTTAATCCCAGCACTCGGAAGGCAGAGGCAGGTGGATCTCTGTTAGTTCAAGGCCAGCCTGGTCCACAGAGGTTGTTCCAGGACACAGGCTCCAAAGCTATAGAGAAACCCTGTCTCGAAAAACCAAATAAATAAATAAAGTAAGTCAGGGTTAGATCTCATAAAACACTTTGATTAGCATGTTATTAGTTATGAATATAGTTCTGTTATATTTTCAGATAAAAATACATAATGTATTTTTATCATAATTTCCCATAGGCTTAGGTCTTCTACCCCTGAATTACCATCTTTTTGTTAAATGAGTTTTTTACAAAATGTGTGCTGCTGTACATTAGTTTGTAATATATTAGGCCGAGAAGAAACATGCTGTACTATGTGATTGTACTTAGACACATAAGCTGTTTATTAACCTCTCTGCCCTCTGTGCCTATGTAGCAGAAAGCCTAATTTAATAGTGGAGTTTCATTTTTTTTTGCTTGGTATATAAATTAGCACAAAGTAATTTGTTGGAAATTTATTTAAAAAAGGAAACCTGTAGTATTGAGTCCTTGTTTAAGTCTATGCCTCAAATAGACTTACTCAGATGAAGTCATTTTACCACAAAGGAACCATTGTTTCTGAAGCACACATTGAAGAATACCTTGTTAGACCATGGTGTGCTGCTAAGTTGGAAGTAACCTGGAAGTGCTAGAGGAGAAAGATCTTTCCTGGTGATTAAAGAAAAGGTGCTCTCTGGGAATCCAGAGGATGCATTTACATAGTCGCTGGTTGGAGCTGTTGTATCAATGAAAACAAACCTGGAGGTCTGGTATGTTGTACCAAAGAGGAACTTTAATAGAGTGCACAAAAGGTATCAGTCTGCAAATCAACATTCTAGAACCGTTCATCAGGTGTGTTAGGTAAAGATGCGCAAACTGTACCCTGACACTTGCCAGGCTTTGGTCCTGTACTTCTTAGTAGGCTGTCTGGACTCAGAACAAGATGGATCATGTGCACTTGGTGCAGTATTTGTTGAAGCGCATTCCCCCGCATACCATCAACACTGCTGCCACCTTTTAAGAAATGTTAATATTTAACTTTACTTGAAATTATTGTCTTGTCCTTTAATGGGGAGTTGCGGGGAAGATGGAAAAGGAGTGTGTGCTATGGCCCACATGGAGGTCAGAGGACAACTTTGAGGAGTCAGTTTTTTCCTCTGCCTTTCCATCTTGAAGTCAAGTTTCTTTAAACCAAACAGAAATGATGTGACTTGCCATTAAAGTCACAAACCAAGGTGGCAAATACAGAATCTTACATCATCAGTCTGCCATTCCTGTTTCCCAGGACCAACTTTTTTTCTCAGCCAGTTGAAGTTGTTCCAATTTGTGTGGTTTACAAGTTCACAGGTCTTTAAATCTAGGAGATGGAAAATTGTAGATTTTAATTTGTTGTTTTATAAGAAAGGGTCATAATGTTGTAGCTCAGACTGGTGTCAGATTCTCAGAAATCTGCTGCCAAGGTCAACCCAGTATTAGCATTGCATATGCGCCGCACTCCAGCTAACGCCTGGACTGCAGGGATTGAGTGCCCCTTCCTCAGCTACCCAACTGTCCCAGGAGCTGACCTACATTTGCAGAATAGTTGAGCTGTTTGTTGACATCTCTTTGTTTGATAGTAACTGTGCCTTTTAGGTGTGGCTGAAAGTTGCACCGTGCTTAGTGCTTTGTGGAAGACTGGAAGGAATGTCACAGGTTGGGGTTCCTCTGGGGGAAGAAGGAAGGTGGGCGGGGTCCACTGATCACCGACTTTTACAGTTGCATTCAGATGGGAGTAATCATTAGCCCTTGAAAATGATTGGGGGGGAGGTGGCTGGAGAGATGAATCAGAGGTTTAAGAGCACTGACTGTTTTTCCAGAGGTCCTGAGTTCAATTCCCAGCAACCACATGGTAGCTTAAATCCATCTGTAGTGAGATCTGCGTACCCTCTCCTGGCCTGCAGGCTTACGTGCTAAGAGAACACTGTTAACATAATAAAAACAAATAATTTTTTAAGAAATGCTTTTTGGGGGAAGTTTAGATCTTGTGTTTGGGGGTGGGAGGTTTGGAGGTGGCTGCAGCATTTCATTTCACAAGAGTAGATTAGGGAACTAATCAGAATCCGTCTCAGGTGAGACAGTGGTCCAGGTCAGCCATGGGTTGGTCTTAGTCTTGGATGCTTTTCATGACCCTACCAGACAAAGTGTGAGTCATCTCTTGTCAGTTTGTCTGTGTTCGTGATTGAGTCATTGTTGCCTTGTGAGGCATCATTTCCTTTAATTTCCTTTAAGCTCTTCAAAAACACCTGAAAGATTTGATCAATTTTAGATAATGACCTCAAGAAACAAAGATAAACCATCAAAATATAAGAATTGAGTTTGCATGTTGCCAGATGTTGAGAATGTTGAATAAAGGTGTTTAAAAACAGACTTCATGGAGGGAGGCTTTTAAATTTGTTTTCAACAAATACATGGAGTCCCCACTCCAGTATTTTACCATCTTAGCTTCCAGGGTCGGTAAGGGAGAGCAGAGCCAAGTCTCCTAAATCAGAAGACAAGAGGTAAAGACTGATGGAACATAGAACCACATCATATTCAGTTCCCAAGTTCTGAGGGTGACAATGGTGCCTGGAGCCTGTGCTCTCCACACAGGCTGCACCAGCAGTCTCTATCCCAAGGATGCTTTTCAGAGTAGGGAAGAATCATGCAAAGACAACTTGGAGGAAATTAACTCAGTAACACTGAACACTGGAGTAAAGCAGCACGGAGTACTTTAAAGTGTCTACCACTAATGTTCAGGGCGTGTGGAACTTTATGCCTTGTCCCTGGCTGGAGTCATCTTCTGTGCATGGCACCTGCAATGGAGTATGGTTAATATACCCAGTGACATTCCATAATCTTGTACTCTTAATTCATCATGATAATACTACCTTTTCCGAAGAAGACACTTTTCAAGCTATAATGCTAAAGGTCAAATATAAGAAAACCCCGGTGGTGAAACTTGCAGGGGTGCCCCTGCAGTACAGCAGGTGGATCCTCTGTACATTTCATCCTCTCTGACTTCGACAGCCCCGGGTCATCTGTACCTGGCCATAGGGCATACCATAGGAAGAGTCTTCCAGTCTTCGCCCGTCAGAACGCCCTGGGTAAGCACCTAAAGCACCTTTGTCCTCCCCGGCTGCGCCCCCAGTGGGTCCTTCTGTGTGTTAGCTGTGCCCCAGAGGTAGGACTGCAGCACAGTGGGGTTGTTCACCGTGGGGGCAGAACCTGGGTCTAAGAAAGAAGCAGCAAAACTGTGATTGGGAGGCATGGCTTTCAGGTGGACGCTGGAGAATTTGAGGGGTCAGGGTGCCTGTTGGCCTTTAGGAACCTTAATAGAAACAACATTGTGGAAACATTTGTTTGCAGATAGGGCTGCTAAGGTAGCAGCAGCTCTGGGAAGACTGCCTTCGGAAGGAAGGGTGAAGGGTGGGGCTGTTATACCAAAGGCCCTACTGGCCCTGTTGTCAGTGGAAAGTCTGGGAACAACCTGGCTTGGGCATGTGATGGGACTTTACTTAGTGACATTCCTGTAGTTCTGTTAATGTTAGATCAGCCAGTGCAATATTTCGGTATCTAATTAGAGACAAATATTAGGAATTTAGGGTGACAGTATTATTACCCCAGCAGTGACTACTTAGCAAGCATGAGCCTTTGTTGCCAGAATAGACAAGCTAGTGACAAGGTTCTCTATAAGCTTCACAAGAAACTATTATATTACAAAGAATCCACAGTTCTTCATTATACTTGTTAGAAGAGTAAATGCTGTAACTCTAGCAAAGTTTACTTTAGTCTTTAAACTTTTGAAAACCCTTAAAGTTGATCTAAACGTCTACTCTGCACTTACTTTTATATTCAATTAAAGTTCTTTATCGGGAGAAAATAGGTCCTAATGTGCTACTTGGTTTAGATTTTTATTTTGTTTTTTGTTTTTTTTAATTCTTGTAGCCAAATAGATAAAGTACTTAATTACATTTTAATGCTGTGTGTTTATAGAACCATTTTAGATTAAGAAAAAAATGGTATGGCCTGTAAAATAGACAAAGATTTTCATTAGGAAACAGCAGAATCACTTTACCGGCAAATGAGATTCCTCTTAATACTCTCCTGTGGTGGGGCCTTGTCTATTTAAACAGCTGTTTCCAGAGAGCAGGAGAAAGGGTTTGTATTGTGAGCAGTCGTTTAAGGGAAGACTGGGGCTAGAGAGACGCTCAGCAGTTAGGGCACTTGCTGCTCTGACAGATGACCTGGGTTTCAATTCCAGCACCCATGTGGCATCTCAACACCCATCAGTTAGTTCCAGGATCCACCACCCTCTTCCAGCCTCTGTGGGTACCAGGCACATACACGTCACACAGATGTACATGCAGGCAAACACCCATATACATAAAAATTTTGTAGAAGTTTTGGAAAGGATAAGTTCTTTGGTTACCAGAGTAGGGGAATTATGGTTGAGTGCAATGTAGTTGATAATACTTGGACTTTGTCTGTGTCTCTCTGACTGAGGTTTAAGGGCTCTGGGGAACACCTGCATGGTACAAGGAAGTGGAATTAATCCCAGGAGAGCAAGCTTCCTTTTGAAACACTTGTAGATTCCTTTAAAATAATAACAATGGTAGATTATGGGAGAACAAGATTTTAGCTATATCTACCATTGGGACCTTCTTAACTAGGGCAATACTGTATATAGCTGGCCTTGTTAGATTTTGTGGCATTTAGACCAGAGTGTCAAGTAGTTTGTTCTCTGGGTGACAGAGGTTGTAGGTGGGCTGTGATTGAGATAAATGGCCCATGGTTGGGCTGGAGGTGAAGATGCATCTAAAAGAGCTGCTTGTTTCAGCCTCCCCTGGATTTTGAGACGTGTCTTTGGAGGCATTTCATTTCTCTTTCTCTCTTAAATCTCTGTGTAAGGCATGCTTGTATGCTGGTCTTTGTCTTATTTGAGACAGGCCCTTTGTGTTCTACTGCACATGGCCAGGGTGGCGGGCCCACCAGCCTCTGGAAGATTCTCTTGTCTCTGTTCTCATCTTCTCACTGGGTTTGCAGATGTATGTGCTGCTGTGTCTAGGTGTATGTGGTTCTGGGGATTTGAACTCGGGTCCTCATGCTATACAGTAAGCACTTTACCTACTGAGTCATTTTCACATTATGAATGTTAAAAGTTTTTTTTTTCACAAAAGTAATTTCATTAATAATAGGCTGTCCTGTGGGACACACAGTTAAAGTTTATGATAAAGGTGAAACACCATTTATTAAAAATTACTACCTTCCAAGAAACAAAAACTTGTCAGAATTAATATTATTTGGTACATTTTTCTTTTAAAAGTCCCATTCTAGAGCACTTTTTCTTAAATAGTAAATGAGATTTTAGTATGGAATGGATCTGTTGACTAAAGAGCTGGTAAGCCATGGACTTGTTTATTTCTTGTTTCAGAGCTTTGTTCTCTGCTGTTTAAGGCGGCACCTCCACTTTCCCTCGTTGTTTCTTAATGGTTAGTACAGACTCACTCATTTGTAATTTGCCTGCTCACCAAACATGTCTGTCTCTCAGTTCTTTGTATGTTCTCAAACTCTTCATCCCATCATGATCTTAGGGGCTCTAAAAGTTTGTTCTCTGTGAAGTTAAATGGTCAGGGATTTAGAATAGATGTCATGTCCTTTGCCATGTCCCACACAGCTTGGGTCCCAGAACCCTGCCTGGGGCAGCAGGGTGATGAAGAAAGGACACACATGGACATGTATACACATGCACAAGCAATGAAGCTGGGATCAGGTGGGGTTCTCTTAATTCTACCACCACCAGGCCCCTGCAGCTTGAGCATGTTGATTGGGTGTAGCACAGGAGGAGGAGTAGAGTCTGGGTAGGAAGTCTCTGGAAGAACAAGCTCAGGCTGTAACATCCCCCATCCCCACCCCCAGGAGCAGGAAGCCAATTGCTCACCTGTGCTCACACTGATCAGTGTTAGTTCATAAACACTTATGTTCAGACTTCAAGAAAACCTTTGTCATTTCTCTTCTGCCTTGCCCATATGGGTAAGGACTTTGCCAGTTTCTCTTGGGCCAGTTGGTCTTGGAGTTCTTGACAGGCTGTGCTCATGTTGAAATACACATCTGGTCAGGGCTTCCTGTGCTCCCTATAGTCCTCACCCTCTTCCCTGTTTTTGTAATAATAACGAGAGATAATCTGACCATAAGTCTTTTGTATTTTAGGTGTGTCAGTGCAATTGCACCATAATACCCTTGCTGTCATTATTGAGTATAGTCAACCAGGACACGGACCCAAATCAATTTACAGTTTTATCTGCTTTTATTTGAAGGAACCTTTTTCACACATATGTATTGTTAATCCATGTGATAAATTAAGTGATACTTAAATCATCGGGCTGTAGACCACCCTGAATAATTGAATGAAACCCACTGGGACTCGAGGTGATTAGAGCAGTACCCGTCATAGGAAAGGGAATCATTAATATAAATAGGTATAGAAGAATGTGACCAAGCTCTATGTGACCGGATTTATCTCTATGGGTACGATTACCAGACATCTCAGAAATAGAACTGTTGCGTTGTTTCCCAGGCCCAGTCTTCACTTTGGGGAGGATGTAAGCATACCCTTTCTTCCACATTGGCATGGGCTGGCTCAAGCCATTTTCTGTCACGTCCTTCCTTTAGTACCTTAGGTTTCACTCCTGGGGAACAGTGATGTTCTTTGTCAGTGAGGCCATCTTCTGTACAGCTTAAACTTTTAAATGTAAATGAGGCCTTTTTTAGAGAATTGGTAGGGATAGAGAATCCTTCCAGAGAAAAAATTTGCCATTACCCATGGGCCAGTTAGTTTTGGAGTCTTCAGCAGGCCATTCCCGTGTCAAAGTACACATTCACCCAGGACTTCACTCATGCAGGATTTACTCTGGTCCGCTCCATACAGACCTTTGCAGTACAGACACTTTTAAGAAGCCACAAGTTGCCACCCGCAGTTGTGGTGGGGACCGTAAAGTAATCCTAAGATCGATATTTGAGAAAAAACATAATTTTCATAGTTACTGTCTCAGTTATGATCTTTGATTTGTCAACTAGCCTGTTTTCCCTTTCCTGGAGCAATCTTGTTGGCATTCTGATATCAGCTGCCAAAGACACCAAAGTACGCTAAACATTACCAGAATTAAATCTACAATCTTTGTAAGGAGGAGAAAAACCTAAAGATTGCAGTTCAGCTGTGAGGACATGGAAGCCTGAGGAAGCCTGTTACACAGGAAGTCTGTGATGAATGACTCAATCAAGTTGGAACCATTCATGATGGCTTAAAAATTCCTGTTTATATATTCCTTTACTTCCTATAACAAAGTAGCCAGTTTATTTCCCTCACTTTGTATAAAGTGATATCCCAAGCCCTTTCCGTGCACACTAGCCCACTCTGATATATATTTATTACAGGTAGTCCTCTGATCGCCATGGCTACTGACAGAAGTTAAGAGTCAGTATTCACTGAGAGTTGCCCAGTACAGACTAATTCCAGGGCCAGCACCTTTGGTTCTACCTCATCAGGCATCGCCCAGATGCAGGAGGCTTCCCACGATACCCATGAGTTCCCTCACCTACATGACAGCAGAATCTCCCACGTCCTTGGTTCAGTGAAAGACGACTTGAAAGTAGTTTTCCTTACTCTGGAATGATTTGAGTCCACAGCAGTTGGGTAATCTCCAGTTCCATGTTGGATGGCCTAGAAGAGGGTCAGTGTCTGAGAGTGTAGACCAGGTGTCTTTAGTGTAGACAGATAATGGTTTAAGCAGTGTTCAGGTGAGGAGAGGGCTCTGGGAAGTGAGATCATCTTTATGGAAAGGCATGGATTAACTGTCCATAGCAAATCTTCCATTGTGACATGTGTCTGAGCCCAATTATGTGCACATTGTTGACAATTTATATCGGTAGACATGCACACACATAGAAATTGTTGAGTAAATGTCACATGACTTCTTTCTCATTTGCAAGCACACTGGACAATTTAAAGTCGTTTTATTGGGAACTCTGAATGGTGAGTTTTGCTGCTCTCAGTATTTAGTTTGTTTTCACTTGGGAAGTGTAGGAAGACAGTGTAAGAGAGGAAGCAGGAGGAGGAGATGGAGACTTGCTGGGCATCTCTAACAGTTGTGAACAGTAAGAACGTTTGGAATTTAAGTAATGTTTGGAAAAACCTAGTTTGTCTAGCATTTTTTGAAAGAATTTACAGAATTTCTACAAGTGGGAGCTTTTTTGTCATATGTTCTCATCTCAGAGCATGACGTTCTCTGTGCTGATTGTCCGTGTCCCCTGCAATCAGGTGACAGTTCTCAGCAGCTGGGGGTCTCTGGGGACCCTTTCATTTTCCTTCTGAGCCCCCATACCCTCTTTTCCATGGACTTTCTGCAGGACATCACACTGCAGCTGTTGTGGTGTTCTGTCACAGAAGAGCCCACTGGGAAGCAAGTCGTGCTGTGTAAAATTATCAACTGTTAAGGCAGACTGGGTTTTGTAAAGTATTCAATGAAATCGTTTCTCCCCCTCAGGTTATAGTCACACAACCTCGGTGCGTTGTTCAGATTTTTCTTGTTTGTTTGTTTTTTGAGACAGGGTTTCTCTGTAGTTTTGAAGCTGTCCTGGAACTAGCTCTTGTAGACCAGGCTAGCCTCAAACTCACAGATCCTCCTGCCTCTGCTTCCCGAGTGGTGGGATTAAAGGCGTGTGCCACCACCGCCCGGGTGTTGTTTTGGTTCTTGATGCAAGTGAATACAGAGGGACTTTTTGTCAGCCTGCAGCAGTGTTGAAGGTAGAGCCTCCAATTACGAAGCCAGGCCTTGAGTTGTGTCTCATGGAGAGGGGTGTCTGCCTTGGTTGCCCCATTTCTAAAGTGGAGCTGGTAAATCTGTCTATATGTAGTCCTCTCTATAGGGCTGTTCCAAGAGAGGAATGAGATGTAGCCACAGCAGTAAACTATAAAGGAAGAGCATATACAAAGGCCAGGCTTTCATGAGCAAGATGCATTCAACATAAATTGCTATCTGGTTATTCTTGGTTGAAAAGCCCAAGAGTGTGCTCACGATAGTAAAGTAGAAAGAAGTTAAGAAATGTAGACAGACCCTGACTAGCAGGTGGTGGTTTCATACAGGCTGAGAAACAAACTCAACTGTGGCTCAGGTCAGACTCCAGGATCCTGGAGCCAAGGGTCTGGGTGAAGAGAGATGTCTAGGAAACACCAGATCCACCAGTGGCAACAGTAGCTGAAATTAGTATGCAGAGGGCTGGGCAGGTTTTCAACACAGACCTGGGGGAGAGGGGTAAGAGGCCCAGAGTCTGTGTGTGGCTGACTTTACAGCTGCTTCCTCACCTGATTCTGTTGAAGATTGGGCATTCCTAGGGATCTACTGTAATGGATGAGTGGTCTCAGTGTTTTGTTCAAGTCACGCATCCTTTTTAATCGGGTTTCAAGTTATTTATGCAGTTCACATATATTGTGTACATTTTGTAGCACATTGTTAGATGAGAATTTTTTAAATGAAATTTAAAACTTCAAAGTAAATAAAAGTTTTAAATATTTACTTCAGCACTTCAGTGACTACCTGATGGCCGCTTTAGACTGGGAGGATAAAAGCATCTTGGTTGGGGAAGACAAGGTACTAAATGACCCTGTCTCGTGTCTCTGGGGTTCTCCCCCTTCCATCTGTGCCTAGCTTTTTCACCCTGGGACAGTACAGAGGATCTCAGTCAAAACAGTCCCAGTGGAGATGCCCAACTACGGCCATTGAAACATCTCTGCTCTTGCCAACAAGTACTGTAGAAATGTCTAAAGACCATCATAACCTTTCTCAACACAAGTTACTATTTCCAGTAAATAATATATAAATGCCTTGTATTAGTGGGAAGAGTAGATTATATAATGTGTGTGTGTGTGTATAATATAAACAAGTATAAAACGCATTATTCTAAAGATGCTGTTATCCTAGTAGTGTAAGCTTAGGCATCTTCACAGTCACTGCCTTGTTTAATGTGTTGGACTGTCCTCGAGATAGAGCTGAGGGGAGTTTGCTGCTCCTATACAGTTCTTTGGAAGGCATGTGCTGGATGGTCAAATGATTCCCTTCTTGTTCCCTTCCCTTCACAAAATCTCTGGAGGGTAGCCCGTGTCTTCCTTCCTTCCTACATCCTTTCCTGCTCTAGCAAAAACAAAGCCCCGTACGATGAGCTGTCACAGTTTAGAACGTGAGTGGATGCCTAAGAGATAACAGCGAGCATCGCGTCTTCCCTGTAATGTGTTTGGGGTGTCGGTCAACAAAAGTTTATTGAATTCATCTTCTGTGCAGAGCATCTACTGAAGACTTTGTGATTACAAGCTTAAGTTTAATCTTCTTGTGTTTAGGGGACTTGGAGTCTGGTCTGTAGGGTATAGGGAAGAATTCTCAAGAGCAGAGCAGGTTGAGCATCAGAGTCCACCAGGGTCTCTGTCTGCCTAACTTGCAGGGCTTGTCGGGTCAGGCTTCCTTGGGATGTCTTGTGCTGCTTGCAGTGTTCAGCCACGCAGGTAGCACCAGGAATGTGACGGAGACTTCACTGTGCCCGGAAAGCTAGCAGACTGGCTAATACAGAGATGGACTGGCGTAGCTGCCTCATGGTGTCATAGAGAGCCAGGGTTTGGGTGAGTGTGCTATCCGTGATTCTCCGAGCCAATGTTGAGAGCACACTGTCTCAGCTCTAAGGGTTACAGGCAGCTCAGCAGAGAATTGTGGACACAGCACCTCCCAATCCCTGCCCCTTCTTTAATGTCCCACTGGCTGCATGAAAAACAGGAATTTATGTAACAAGCCCTGCAGAGCAAACTTTTTTTCCTGTTGGGGGAAGGGGGTAATTGTTGGCAAAGCTAGTGTACCGTTCTATTACTCAGAGTGACCTAAAATGTCCTCAGAAAAATATGTAGTGTGATATTTTGATAAGTAAAGGATTGCTATGGCCAAAACAAAGGCAAAAAAATAAGACCAGGCAGTTAGTAGATACTCACCCGGAAGTTAGTGAACTGTTTTTAAACTTTTTTTTTGAAGATTTCATTATTATTATGTCTTCTTCAGTCCTGTTGAGAATGCCCCTCCTTCACATGTGCTTGCCATGGTCTGGCAAGAGCGTCCTGGGCCTGGGTGTTACGGAGCTGTGCCCCCTCCCCCTGTTAGTTGCAAGCAGTCAGGAAGCTGATCTCTGGGAAGATCTCCCCCATACTCCTTTGTTATTAACTAAATGTGATTGGACAGGAGTCAGGCTTCCTCTCTTCCAGCGGTTTCACCAGAGCTTATCTGTGTGTCTATTGTGTTCAGAGAATGAAATTGTCATGATGGAATATTGTGCTAATGCCCAGACTCCAGCATGTAGACGGCATTGCGGAATGCAGGTTTACAGAGCTGGCTGCTTTCCAGCCCACCCCAACAGACTGCTGCTTTAAAGGAGGAATTGGGAATTTTGGTCACTAGTGTTGATGGTCATGGCAGCCAAAGCTAACTCAGGGTGATGGGGTGGGGGAGAGGATAACAGGGAGGATTGGGGCAGCAAGGTTTTTGAAAATTATGGGATTGAGATACAGTGAAATACATGAAAGAGAAGTATTCCTTAATCTCTCTGGGAGAGGTTTGGAGTTCAACACCTGTCCCATCATTAACAGGCCCTAGAATTGGGAGAGATCTCAAGTAGGAATATAGAATGAAGTCTGAGCAGAGAGAGACTGACTGACTACCACTGCCACATACCTACATATCTGCCTGGCATCCAACCAGAAAGCTCCTGTTAGGCCATGTCTGATCCATCCTTGCCGTGCACCCTGGCAGAAGGACCTGACACATAGCTGTTGTGTTGCAATCCTTCGGTGGAATGTAGTGCAGAATGCATCTTGAAATGTGGGTTTCTAAGCTCTCTTGGACCTCTCTCTGACTTTTGTCTTTAGAAAGTAAGATTGCTACTACATTCCTTTTGTTTCCCTTTTCTTGTTGAGAAAAGACGTGAATGTGTCGGGGTCATGTGGAAGTCTGACCGTGTATTGTCCTGCTCTGGTACAATGGTTGGCACATGAGTACCTTCATTCCCGGTCAACAGCATGAGGATGTGGGCATTGTGGCTGCCCCCTCGGGCGACCACAAATCTAGTTAGAGTCTTTTTGTGGTCCAAGAGGGGCCACAGAGTATTTGGGCAGCTAAGCCTTGCACTCAGTTGGCAGAGAAGGCCAAAAAATGGGTAGCCATGTGCATAGCTCTGCTCTGAAGATTGTGAGTTGCCCAGAGTCCTGTTCCTGGATTTGGGATTAGCTCTCTCCGGATCTAGTCAGACTGCCAGGTGAATAGTTAGCGGCTGAGCTGGGGTAGAAAGATTAAGTAGTGAGCTACCTCCTTGAACTAAGTGTTTCACTTCCCCAGATGGGTGTCACAGGCTCCTCCAAATTCAGAAGTCTTGTCTTCATCTAAGGACTAAGGGACTGACCCATTTATTCCCCCATGTGTTTACAGTTTGCACACGCTTGCTGTGGGTGTGTTTCACCCCTACTGAATAGGAGTAGAGGGGTGTCACTTAGGGCGCCGTCCTCACCTCTGGGAAAGCTGCGCCCTTTTTTACAGGTCCTCAAGTTGGTGGGTTTCCTGTTCTCTGTTAGAGAAGTTCTTGAATTTAAATGTTTCATTTTATGGCAAGTTAACTTTCTCAAGAGAATAACTTTTCTTTTTATTTATTTTTGCTTGTCTGATACAAAGACTCAAGGTATAAATGAATTTAGGTCTTAATTATTTGGGTTTTTGTTTGTTTGTTTGTTTTTGTCTCGTCATCCTCACGAGAATGGGCCTCGTGAGGAAGCTCACTGGCCACAGACTCACAGACTCTTTTTCCTCCCAAGTGGTTGCTGCATGTCTATCTGGAGTATGGTTCAGATCATGCTTTCTCTCCCCGTTCTGTGATTCTGTTGGCCCAGTGATATAAAATACCTCACTTTGTAATGAAAAAACAATTGGAAAGGGCTTTGTTTTTGAGATAGGTTCAGAAACTATATATAAAAGAAATGTAGCTGATCTGTATACAAGAAAATACAGTTGTGTTTAATTAATTAAAGACATAAGCGCTAATTATGTTTTTAAGAAAAACGCTATTTCTCGTACACCAATTTGAGGTCCTTTATAGTGAGTTTATTTCTGCTGTTGAGAGCCAGTGGTGCGTCTCAGCTGGTGAGGCACCTGTGGCACAAGCCCAGATCTCGTGTAAAGGTGGCAGGTGAGAAGAGACAGTGAAGTTGACTTCTGTCCTCCACACGTGCTCTGGCATAAGTACTGTGGTAGATTTGCCCTCCTCACAAGTAAAGAACTGTTAGGCTGTTCAGATTGAAACTATGTGATGATCATGTTGAACAGTACATTTTCCAAGCGACGAATGCCATCCTTCTAACATACTGTTTTGCTTTACAGAATTCAATTCGTCATAACCTGTCCCTTCACAGTAAGTTTATCCGTGTACAGAATGAAGGAACTGGAAAAAGTTCTTGGTGGATGCTCAACCCAGAAGGAGGCAAGAGTGGAAAATCCCCCCGGAGAAGAGCTGCGTCCATGGACAACAACAGTAAATTTGCTAAGAGCCGGGGTCGAGCTGCCAAGAAAAAGGCATCCCTCCAGTCGGGGCAGGAGGGTCCCGGGGACAGCCCTGGGTCTCAGTTTTCTAAATGGCCTGCAAGTCCTGGGTCCCACAGCAATGATGACTTTGATAACTGGAGTACATTTCGTCCTCGAACCAGCTCAAATGCTAGCACGATCAGTGGGAGACTCTCTCCCATCATGACAGAGCAGGACGACCTAGGAGATGGGGATGTGCATTCTCTGGTATATCCACCTTCTGCTGCAAAGATGGCTTCCACTCTGCCCAGTCTGTCTGAAATCAGCAATCCTGAAAACATGGAAAACCTTTTGGATAATCTCAATCTTCTCTCATCCCCAACGCCTTTAACTGTATCAACCCAGTCTTCACCTGGCAGCATGATGCAGCAGACACCTTGCTATTCGTTTGCACCGCCAAACACCAGCCTGAACTCACCCAGCCCAAACTACTCAAAGTACACATATGGCCAATCCAGCATGAGCTCCTTGCCCCAGATGCCTATGCAGACTCTTCAGGACAGCAAATCCAGTTATGGAGGGTTGAACCAATATAACTGTGCACCAGGACTCTTAAAAGAGTTGTTGACTTCTGACTCTCCTCCCCACAGTGACATTATGTCACCAGTTGATCCTGGAGTAGCCCAGCCCAACATTCGGGTCCTGGGCCAGAATGTGATGATGGGCCCTAATTCAGTCATGCCAGCCTATGGAAGCCAGGCATCTCATAACAAAATGATGAGCCCCAGTTCTCACACACACCCTGGACATTCACAGCAAACATCTTCAGTCAATGGACGTGCCCTGCCCCACGTGGTGAACACCATGCCTCACACACCTGCCATGAACCGCTTGACCCCTGTGAAGACACCGTTACAAGTGCCTCTGTCCCATCCCATGCAGATGAGCGCCTTGGGCGGCTACTCCTCTGTGAGCAGCTGCAATGGCTATGGGAGGATGGGCGTCCTCCACCAGGAGAAGCTCCCCAGTGACTTGGATGGGGTGCTCATCGAGCACTTGGACTGTGACATGGAGTCTATCATTCGGAACGACCTCATGGACGGAGATACCTTGGATTTTAATTTTGATAACGTGTTGCCCAACCAAAGCTTCCCACACAGCGTCAAGACAACGACACACAGCTGGGTGTCAGGCTAAGAGTTAGTGAGCAGGTAAGTTCGTTCCCTCTGGTATCTAAAGGCCCTTTGAAAGAGGGACACAGTACCTGTGTCTTCATGGCTAGACTCTTTAGAAATAAAGACAGCGTCTTCTGTATCTGGACATCTCCACACACCTGGGCTGTGTGGTGCTGGGGCTCTAACCCAGGGCAGCACTCGGGCAGAACTACTCCCTGGGATCATGTTGGGCTTTTTTCTAATGTCACCTGATTATGCATTGCCAGGAAGCATATGTCCCATCCCCCACCACCCCAGCTCATCAGCTCTCCTTTTGACTCTAAAATACAGTGCAGATTCCTAAGATAGCTTGTATTTTCTTTTCACTTGTCAATGGCTCCATTCTTTTTACCAGCTCTTGAATAAGTGAACAAATTTGTTACAAATCAGATGTCAAAGGTCCCCCTTTTTTTAATAATGAGGAATCTCCCCATTTAGTGATATTGGAGCTGTTTGAGAAAGCTGAAGCTTCCATCACCCCTAAGTGTGCCTGTTATCTGTTGGTTAAATACAATTGAATTGAATTTGACTGTATTTTCATTGTGTGTGTTTTTCCCTCTTAGGCTACGTTTAAAAGTGCTGCAGAGTGTCTGACAGATGGAACCGAGAGAAGCAGTCCAAAGATGCCCTTCACCCTCCTTTTAGTTTTCTTGGTTTAAAAAAAAAAATCCTTTTTTTCCTTTCATCAGACTTGGCAGCAGAGACACTTTCCTGTACAGGATGTTTGCCCAGCGTCTGCAGGTTATGTGCTCCCGCAGATAAGGACGGTGCCACTGGGAACCATCACAATGACGTGCCAAACTCACTACACCGTGTAATTGCAGAGAAGACTTTCCGATCCTGGCGTGCTTTCAAGTTTTGTATATATGCAGTAGACACAGAATTGTATTTGTGTGTGTGTGTGTGTTTTTAATATCTACTTGGTCCAAGGAAAGTTTATACTCTTTTGTAATACTGTGATGGTCTCAAGTCTTGATAAACTTTGCTTTGTACTACCTGTGTTCTGCAAACGTGACGACTCACGAACTAAGATCTCCATTCTGCACCTCTGCTGAATGACTTATCATCTTGCCACAGGATTCATATGAGAAACAAGTAGCCTGTGATCAATCTGCTGAGTAAATGGACTTGTGAAACTTTGGGGCAGAATAAGATTAAGTGCCAGCTTTGTACAGGTCTTTTCTATTATTTTTGTTGTTGTTTATTTTGTTATTTGCAAATTTGTACAAACACCTTAAAATGGTTCTAATTTCCAGATAAATGACTTTTGATGTTATTGTTAGAACTTGATCATTTTTGGAATAGATATTGAACTGTAATGTTTTCTTAAAACTAGAGTCTACTTTGTTACAGTGTCTGCTTGTAAATTTGTGAAATCAAAGGTATTTGGGGGCAGCATTCATAATTTTCACTTTGTATTTCTAACTGGATTAGTACCAATTTTATATGTGCTTCACTGGTTTGTACACTTTGGGATGCTACCTGATGATGTTTCTGACTAATCCTAAATCATTGTAATTAGTACTTGCATACGCAATGTTTCTGGCCCTGTTTGAGCAGGAAAGTGATGTATATTTACAGATACTTTGTGTTTTGTATGTAGAAGAATTTAATATGTTTTTATGTGTGTATTTTAAAGAAATGTCACCTGCTTCTATTACCCAGTGAATTGTGTGCAGCGCATAGCAGCAAGTCTTGAGGTGGGTGTCCCATGTCACGTTCTTATAGCTGCTGCTGGGAGGCCCTTCCAAACAGATGCCCTGTATCACATTGTCACAGTTCCCAAGGGGAGGCCACTGTGGACTGATGACTTGTTCCTTCAGGGACGCCTCCCGTCTGTAGGCCAGGAAAGGAGAACTTCACCTAGAATGACGTTCCCTTGTCTAGCTGGAGTTTTCCTCATCATCTGAGCTCTTGGTTTTCATCCAAGTTGGAGGTGGTTTTTTGGCTGTGTCCTGAAGAATCATGTCACTTCTCAGTCTCTGTCCCTGTTCTCTGCCTCTCAACAGTGTACACCTGAGGAGGACGTTTAAAAACAGGACTTGAGTGATTTATGTAGTGCTTTGTGTTCTTAACGACAGATAGTGGCTACCACATGGAATAGAACTAGTTAAAAATTGAGACAATAAACTCGAAAGCCAACCAGTATAAGTGTACATTTATTTTGAAATCTTGAGAATTTGCGAGGTGTTCTTGGCCTTGAGCAGCCTGATTTGTATCTCAGACATTAAACTTTAATACTCTCGTTACCTGTAACTGACAGATCCGAATAATTGGTTTTGCCTCCCATTCCATCCATCAACATTTCCAAGTCCTGTTGAGTGTCTGAAGCTACTGCACATTGAGGAATGTGTGTACAGCAGCAGCACCCCTCTTTGCCTTGAAGGCCTGGTTTCTGTACACAGCCCAAATCAGATCTGCTGGTTTAACGCGTTACTTATCTCCCCTCTGCCTAGTATTTCTTCTGTGCGCGTTAACAAGAAAACAGATATTCCTGATTTTCACAGTTGGTCAGCTTTCATAAGCCTCCCGCTGGGACTTTTGCTCGTTTTGTTTTGTTTTTGACTACTGCACCTCTGATCATCATCTTGGTTCGGCACTCTAAACAGGGCTCATCTTAGAAGCCTTAGTTCCTCGGTCAGAGCCTCCTACAATTGGAGTCGAACTTAATGGTGTCAAAGAACTTAGGTCTCCACTTTTCCTCTTTCCTGTGCCATTTCTTCGTTGCAGAAAGAGCCTCTGCATTTAATCATTCAACACAGAGGCAACTACAACCGTAATAATCAGTGGTAGATTTGCGGACATTGCTGAGTGACTTGGAGGTGTGTCTTCCTCCTGAAGCTGCATAAATCTCAGCCCTCAACTTCCTTAATGTTAAGATCATAACGTGAATGAATCATGTGTAGTTTTCTGGGGTACAGTGAAGTCCAGGAAAGACTTTGTGTCTCTTAAAAGCAAACATCGTGTGACCTCTGGGATTCCTCTCTGTATGAATGCTCACTTTCTAGAGTACCTGGTATATTATTGTACATGATTGCTTTGTGAAATGATTTCACCTATGCAGCCTTGGTTGATTTATTTCCTTTGGTTTGTACTGTTATTCAAAGCATACTGTATTATAGAGCTATTTGGATATTTTAAATATAAAGATGTATTGTTTCCATAATGTAGATGTATGGAATATATTTGAGTGATAAATGTTATGACATGGAGAGTTCTGTTTGGACAAACTGAGTCTAAATTAATTGCCAAATATAGTAAATCCTGGAATATAACGATAAGGGACAAAGACACTTAAAATGGAAACAGTTCCCCAAAGGTGTACAATTTGAACTTGTTCAACTGCTGAATATATGCCCCCCCCCAAAATAACCACCTTGGAATTCTTAGTTAACAACTCTTAAAAAGTTAACTGATCTTAAGTGAAAATTGTCTCCAGCTTCAACTGGAAAGTTATCATTCAGTGTAATGTGCATCGTGGTTGATGTACACAGAGCAGCCTGGCGCTGTGGCCAGCGGTAGCCATTAAGTTCCATCAGGATAGTCACACCCTCCCACACGTTACCACCTGAGCTGACTAACCATGCAGATTCCATGGTCCTGTTCCGATTCTGTCTGAGAAGTGCCTGATGATGATGATGACTTACAGATACAAGAACAATCTTTACTATAATTGTATAAAGCCATAAATGTACATAAATTATCTTTAAGTGGCTTGGTGTGTTTCTTTCCTTAGTGTTTGAAAGATGCTCTTGGTCAGGAATGTCTTTATGTAGCTACCAAAGCGCTTGAGTTAGACCTTGTCAATCCCGCTGCTAATGGTTTGTTCAGACCTGGCATTTCCTTTGGAGGAAAGAGGGAACCATCCCCGTACAACCAAACCATGATCCCTGATGTGAAGAAGTGCAATATGAAGTTAACAGTCTAGAGCAATGGTTCTTAGTCTGTGGGACATGACCCCTTTGGGGATCAAATGACCCTTTCACAGGGGTTGCATATTAAATACTTATTGTTGTGTGCTGTTTTACTCTTTTTGGCTTTTGGGGAGCCCACCACCCAGCTCCCAAATAAATTCCATACGAAAGCTTGCTTATTCTTAGTTATAAATGCCTAACCATAGCTTGGCTTGTTTCTAGCCAGCTTTTCTTAGCTTAAATTAGCCCCACTACCTTTTGCCTTGGCCTTTTATCTATCTTTCTTCTGTATGTCTTATTTTCTTTCTTACTCTGTGGGTGGCTGACCCCTGGTGTCCTCTCCTTGTTCTCTTGTTGCCTCTTTCTTCTCTCCTCGTTCTTCTCTCAGATTTCTCTCATCCTCTCTGCCTGCTAGCCCCGCCTATCTTTGCTCCTGCCTTGCTATTGGCTGTTCATCTCTTTATTAGGACCATCAGGTGCTTTAGACAGTAACACAGCTTTACAGAGTTAAATGCAGCATAAACAAAACTTACCCACCTAAAAATAACATTCCCCAACAATTTACATTACAATTAATAGCAGTAGCAGAATTATAGTTAAGAAGTAGTAACAAAATGTTATGGTTGGAGATCACCACAACATAAGGAACTGTATTAAAGGGCTGCGTATTTAGGAAGGTTGAGAACCACTCCCTGCTCTACAGAGTATGGCAGAATGGCATAAACCTTTAGTCCCTTTGAGGGGCAGAGGCAGGTGAATCTCTGAGTTACAGACTAGCCTGGTCTACATGGTTGGAATGCCTAGAACCTCATTTAGACTAGTAATTATAAATGTGTATATAACCTTAATACCAGACCGTGGACGGGGGACGGTCTGGGGAGATCATGGTCCTGGTTAGAGTGACGGGAGGTGATGTGACAGACACGACGGGTTTCCAAGGCCAGGGATCCCGAGTATGTATCTTGCCCAAAGAAGAGGATCTCAGTGGTTGCAGATCAAAGGTGTTTTGATGTATTTACTCTTTCAAAAATTGCCTAAGAAATGAACTAAGGTTTCAATTGACATAGTAAAGACTATATTTTAAAATAAGATTCTGATTTCCTTCTCTACCTTACAAGCAAATAGACGAGTTAAAGTACTGAAGAGATGGGTAATTCTAGTGTATGTTTAGACAGCGAAAGGTCAGGGTGGGGTTCCCCCCATCTCACAGCAGAACCGTTTCTTCTGAAGTGTGGTGGCCAAAAGCTCAGTGTGTAGAACAGAAAACAAAGCAATAATGAACATTATCTAAGCTGAGGCCCCCCTTTTTTTTAATAATCAAGTGAGATTTATTGTGGACCAGTGGTAGAAAACAATGTTAGTGCTATTCATAGGTTGGTTCCTAGAATAGTATGTAAGAGACTGTTACTAAAAAGTTTGCTTAATTTTTCTGTGGAGTCAAGTGCTAGCTGTTAATTACAGTTAGATTCTTTTTCATTCTTTTCAAATGTTATCAGGACAGTTAGCATCACCTTATCAATAATTAAATAAGCTAGGTTCCAATGTTTCCTTTAGCTTTGATTTCTTGATTATATCTCCAAATACGAAACAGCTGAGAGGCTCCTACAGCCCCCCACAGAGAAATTAACAGCGAACGAACTCCAATTTTGTGTGTAATTACAAGTGAGGACCTTGACCAAATAAACCGTGTAGCCATCAGCACGGTGAACTGAGCTGTACTGAGCTTCTCTACAGGTCTGGCCATATCAGCTAATCAGCACACACCAATCCCCATTTCATTACTGGAGCCCAGAAAAAACCTGTTTTGGGGACTGCTGGGTGGTTGTATAGCGGCCTCAATTTCTCCGGCAGCAACAACACTTTATCCATGAGTCGATGGTAGGAGGCTCGCAGGCAGCTGCCATCTCGGCAGCATCAGGATGAAAGTACCTAGGTAGGAGCGTTGCTGCGCCCTCATTCCTGGCTGACAAGGACAAAGGGCGGCTCCATCACTCTCTCCACAGCGCTAAGGGTCCACCTCGTCCTTCCCCCAGCTCTGCCAGACCCCGGGTCAAGCACCTAGATGCCTCACAGGGCCTAAGCTGAGGCTCTTGTGCACAAAAGCTTTTGATCTGGACAAATGGAGGCCTCCTTGATTGGTATAGCCTAACAGAACTCAGAAACCTGCTAGCTCCTTGTAACATTTAAGATCAGGCCCTAGGTAGACATTTCTTGTTAAGTGGCAGGACACAGGATTTTCAACAGCACTTAGGTCCTGTGGGTGAGAGATGACTGTAGAGTCTGTCTATCCTTATGTGCCTAGGGTTGCTCCTTGACCTGGGGACCAGTTACCCTACAGAACTCCGTTTTGGCTGTAGTTTCTCCATAGCTGAAATGACCTGTCACCGGTAGAGCTAGTTAATCTCACAGTAGTTGATATGGTTGGATTAGACAGGAGGGCTGAACTAGGATCTCTACAAAGTATGAATCTCCGAAGTCCATCACCTGCACACTGACCTTATGCCATCTGACCGTGCTCAGGACGGGTCTGTGAACCTATGGCTGGGCTCTGATAATGTAGCAGGGCTGCATACACTTAACTCATAGTACACGTAGAAACTACCGCTCCCTCTAGGTTTCCATTTCCCTCCCCTCTCCCCCGAATAATGAAAAACTAGAGACGGAACAACCCAAATAAAAGAAAAGGGGCTTCGGTGATAACCTGTATGTGTGGGCTGAAGGATGTTTTCAAGTTTATAATGCTGGGGAACGAGTGAAGGACAGGGAGAAGGTAATGTGTAGGGAGCCACAGCAGAAGAGCTGAAGGCCCAGTAGCCCCTTAACCCACAGTGCTGTGTCTGGAAGTTAGGAATTCTGTGTATGGGTCCTTGTAGACCATGTAGCGCTCGAGCCTCCTGACCTGCCGACTGCCGAGATTACAGGTTTGTGCCCTTATGCCCTGTGGGCTTCAGTGTCAGCTGAGAGGAAGTTCAGACTGAGGAAGCACTCACACTGCCCTCAGACATTCCTCACGAACTCATACTGATGGCCATTTTAAACCTTGAACTTGTTTCGAGTGTTCCGAAGCCCCAGCCACGAGAGTCTTGAGTGTCCTGGAAGTCACCAGCTGAAGGACGAGATTTACATCCTTCAGGAAGAGAGGGCAACTTTGCAGTAGACTTGTGGGCTTTGTTATGTAGCACAGGCTAGTTTAGAAGCCGTGATTCTCCTGCTTTAGCCTCCTGGGCGTTGGGGTTGCAGACGAGCCCTATTCAACCAGCCTTTGTAAGTCATTTCCATAAACTCTCCCAACAGCGTTCAGCATTCTCTCAGAAATGTATAGTGTTACTCAGAAATTTTTTTGCCGAAATAAACTGACAAGATTTTAGCTCAACAGTTTCAGAGAATTCCCTTCCTCCTGGCAAGGGAAATTCGGTCGGGTAAGAAGTAGAAGAGGGCTGGGCGGTGGGTGATGCATGCTTTTTTTAAAAAATATATATATTTATTTATGTATTATGTATACAGTATTCTGTCTGCATGCCAGAAGAGGGATCCTGATTGAATTACAGATGGTTGTGAGCCACCATATGGTTGCTGGGAATTGAACTCAGGACCTCTGGAAGAGTAGCCTGTGAAGCACGCTTTTAATCCCAGGCAGAGGCGGACTTATCTCCGAATTCAAGGTCAGCCTGGTCTACAGAGTGAGTTCCAAGACAGCTAGGACGGTTTCATAGAGAAACACTGTCTTGGAAAACAAAAAACAGCAACAACAAAAAAGCCTGGTTTTGCTAGTTTTCCCTTCCCATTTTATATATGCTGGATCCCCAGCTCCTGAGATGGTAGTGCCCGTTTGGAGCAATCTTCTTCCTGCAAATCCTGTAATGGCGCTCACAGACACAGCCGGAGAGACATGCTTCGCTGATGTTAGTTGATTCTAAATGTGCAGCTTGTGTAGTGATGACAGAACCCCAACCAGGCCATGGGCATGCCAGGCAGGAAGAGCTCCACCAGTGTGAGTGACTACCACTCACAGCCAATCCCAAGTGATGTGAAATTCCGTCACATTGATGGAGATTAACCGTCACTATGTAAATAGGCGCCATGTTGGGTTCTTAGAGTTGCTGGAGTTTCTGTGGTCTTGGGCCTTTTAGTTTACTGAAATTTTGGCCTGAATGAATTGACCAGCCAGCTGTTGAGAGTACCTTTTTAGTAGACCGTTTTGGACTAGCGTTCTCTAACTGATGAACTGAGACAGAGGTCTCTTTGCACTTAAGTGCTTGACATCGGATACACCAGAGATGCCTGTTAATCTGGAAACACCTGGGACATCTACATAAAAGAAAAAAGTGTGATGCTTGGGTAGTGACTTTCTGCTGGTGGATAGGTGACCTGCTTCAGGTTTGCTATAAGGGTTAACAAGGCTGAAGTGTCTTCCAGAGACTTCCTGTGTCAGGGAGAAAGACTGGGTACTAATTGGCTTTACCTTAGGTCATGGTAGACTTCAGGGATTTGTTTCCTTAGTGGGCCCCTGGGATGGCCTGCATCTCTCCACATTCTAAGTGGGAAAGTTGACTGGCTTCTAGGTTCATTTCCAGTGTTTTCTAGGCTCTCATTTGCTGCCTCCACCTTGAGAAAGGGATTGTGTAAACGATTTACCATACCCATACTCAAGTACAATTTAATCGGCTCATACTGTCTTGGGGACTCTAGAAGTGCTAGTTATGAACTATAAACCTGTTACATCCCAGTTATGGAGTAGTGGTGTTTATTACCCAAAAAGTTTCTCACTGTGGGCCTGTGCTAGACATTTGGGGTCTCTTCGGCCCTCGCTGCCATCTAGAGTAGACTTGGGGTCTCTATCCCTATATGACCTCTCCTGGTAGTTCTTTCATACAATAGGGAACAAGGAGAAAAGGACTGATACAGGGTCACTGTGGGCTGTGGAGATCTGTGCACCTTCCCCAGAACTTGGGAGCTTTGCATGCTCATTTTAAATAATTACCAACAGTTCAGTTGTATGTGCCTACTATTAAACTACCTGTATGTCAGCTGAGAAAGGAGTTTGGGACCAGCTTGGGCAGCAATGTGGTCCTGCTTCCTACAACAAAAACCAATGATGTCGTTTTGCCAAACTCAATTGGCTTGATGGAACTGCCATTGAAGATACTGGTTATTTTTTAATTATTGCGTGTCTTCTGTGTTGGTGTGTGTATAACAAGCACATGAATGTAGAGCGGGCCTTTACCAGCACACACCACTGACTGGGAGTAGGAAGGTATCGGGACCAGTGGTTTGGGTGGCCCAGATTTGGGAGACTGAAAAGGAGGGGCTGAGAACCAGAGAGAGGGTGGAGAGCATGGTTGAGGCAGCAGGGAGGTAACAGACCTCCACTGCACATCAGCAGGTCGAAGAATGCTAAGACTTTAAGTTTGGGTATCGTTGACCAGTTAGATAGCAAAAGCAGCCAAGGGGGTGGAGGGTATACCTTTCGTGTACTAGAGCCTTTGGTTGGGAGAGAAACCTGTGTGAAATTGCAGGTGGATGACCGACTGGGAAAGGTACACAGTGAGGTAGCTAGTTGATAAAAGCATCACACATGACTTTACTGTAAAGGTGGGACGGGAGGAAGTCTTTGGAATCAGAATATACAAAAGGCTGCCAGTTCTGTTGAGATTGATTATCTGAAATGGGATTACATCATATCTTGCTAGAGTTACTGTGCTAATTAATAAATGAATTAACCCCTGCCCCATCACAATGACCTATACCTTTAAAATTAGAATTGGCCAAACATTCTGGTATGCCCCAAACAGGCTGTTGGCTGTATGTTCATCATACAAACAAACAAAAACCACTTGTATTAAGGTCCTCCTAGAACCTCCACAAACAGTGGGTGTGCTAGGAGACTCCATGGGATAGATGAAAAGACATAAAAGTCCTACTAAGACGTTGCTGTGGATGGAAGGGTTATTTGGAGAAGGAATGTTAGCCTGAGACCTCAACCCATGCTATGGTTTAAACGTTTGTGTGCCCTTTCTAAAGTCACAAGTTTGAATCCCAGCCCTCACCGTCATCACACTAGGAGGTGCAAGCTTTAGGAGGTGTTAGATCATGGTGATAATGGTGACAGGACCCTCAGAAATGGGGTTTAGTTGATCTCACGAGACCAGATTTGTATCTTTTTGCTTGTTTGTTGTTTTGGGACAGGGATTCTCAATGTAGCCCTGGCTGTCCTGGAACTCAGTATGTATGCCAGTCTGGCCTTGAACTCAGAGATCCTTGTGCCTCTGCTTGCCAAGTGCTGGGATCAAAGGTGTGTGCCACCGCCACCCAATGCAAATGCGTATCCTAGCTAACTGTCTTTTTAAATCACATTGTGTGTGTGTGTTCATGCATTGGTTCTCTTAGGAATCAAACACTTGCTGTCAAGCTTGGCAGCAAGTATCTGAACCCTCTGGATCTTCTTGGCAGTCCCAAATTTGTATTGTTTATAACCCTGCAGCCTGTAGCATATTATGACAGCGCAAGTAGACAGGGCCTTATACCAAGGCTCTCCCGCATTTTTTCTACATCTATTTCCACCATATCCATAAATCACAGCCATTCCCTCTTACGCCTCTGTCCCTGCTAGAATGTCTCTTATCTGGACTGCTGTCCCCCTCCCTCCCCTAGTAGTCAAGGTCTCGTCCTAAACAGGAACCAAACCCCTCATAGTAGCTAAACAGGTTAGCTGGCTGAGTACAGGACCTTTTTCCGAATACAAGCCTGTAGCTGTATTTACCTCTGGACGTACAGCAACAGCAGCAACAGCAGCAGCAGCGAGCCTCAGTGGTCGCCCCAGGGCATCCCACCAAGTCGGGGCCAGGCCTAATGGACTGGGTCACACCCTGGCTCCCAGTGAGTCTACAGCAACTGCCAGTGTACTTGACCCTGGACACAGCCAAAGACATTCCTCCTTGGTGAGCCAGTCTGTGTCTGCCAACATGCAGCAAATTAAACACAGAACAAGAAACCAGAACTATTTTGACAAGTCTGGAGCTGCAATCCACTTCGTTCCACCAAGGAAAGAGCAAATGGAAAGGAGGGGGGCAACCAAAGATGGCCTGGCTAGAAGGGGCCCTTGCCCGTCTTCGGCTAGCCACCCCCTTTGCCGTAGAGCTTGACTTTAGTATCAAGGGCAACCAGCCTTTTGTTTGGCTCTCATCTCTAAAATTGCTATTGGCAATGTCTGGGCAGTGAGTGTCAGTTCATACGCTGCCTCTGCAGAAACAAGTTGTACTGTCCCTGGCCCTGTTGCATCCTCCAAGTGAAAAAGAGGCAGGTGGCTACCCTTCATTGACGCCTTTCCGCATTCCACCTGGGAAAGACGTAAACACTACCAATTTGTAGCTTTACTTTTTTTTTTTAACATTTCTTTCATGTGAGACTATGCGTATGAGTGTGTGCCATGGGTGTACCATCTTTATCTGCTGAGTCATCCTGCTGGCCCCATGTCTAGTGTCTGTCCAGTGTTCTGGTTCCTGTACCTGTCTCCAGCCGAGAGTAGAAAAATAGAAAGATTTTTATTTTTTAAATATCCTGCAACATTTGGAAGTTCAAATATTGTTTTCGTATTTTAAAATAAAATATTAGGGGTAGAGGGATTGATTTTCCTTCGCCAGGTTCCCCTTTAAAATCTACCCACTCCCACACAGGCACAAATACCTACATGTGGCAGTTACCAAGTTAGGATGAAACATACCCCGGATAGAAAATTTTATTTATTCTTATAAACATATCCAAGACCTCAGAAGTTCTGAGAGGTTTGTGGGCTATATTTTAAGTCGGTATCATCTTTTAAGTTTCTAGTGCCTTCGACTCATTTGTGAAGGGGTGATTCTTCAATACCATATTCTATAAAAAGCATAGGTAACAGTTTTCAAAACCCTGGGTGGAGCCGGCTAGAAGCACCCCAGCTGTCCAGAATCTCATCTGATGACCTGAAAGTGCTTTTGGAGGAAAACAAGAACCTGGGCAATTGTCCTTGGCTTTTGTAAGGCAATCGCATGATAAAAAACTAGATGGCTAGCAATAATTCTGCTATCACTCAGCTGCTGGCAGGGATAGGGTGAGCAAAGAAGACACGAAAACTGCTTACTTGGAGCGCTCAGCCACACCACTCTCAAACCTTCGTGGAGCAAATGCCTCCGTTGGTCATTCGCGAGTGACTATAAAAAGACTGGAATGTTCCCAGGCTCTATATTCTGTTGGGTAATACTTTCAAAGTCTGTGTATTTTATTTGATTCCACAGTTTCTACAAATTTACCCATCTTCCCGATATTGGACCTGAGTGTTGGCTATCTAGTGTAAACTTCATGAATAAAAACTCAGTCTCCTAGAGACAATGATCCCCCTTTGAGGAATAGAATTTTCAATGTTCTTTGACAGCAAAAGTGTTCACATTGGCCTGGGTCCCTGAGGTGCTTCTCGGACTTCCTTTCGCCAGTGGACGTCAGCGCTCTGAGAGACAGCTCTTGATTTCGCCTTGGGTGTCAGAACACGGGAGACAGCTGCAGCTTGCTCAGGGAGGTCCTTCACCTTTGTAGATTTCAGAGGAGGAATTTCACAAAACTGAAATATTTGCAAGCAAGGCTGGCCGTTGTCCAACAAAAAAAAGTAAACATTGGAATTGGATGTTTCTCTGCAAGATATGCTGATGTCTTTATTTTCCCGGGGCTGTTCCAAGAATTCAGTATTTTACTAATGGTAAAAAGCGAATGGGGGCTGGCAAGATGGCTCGGTGTAATAAGGCATCTGCATGAAAGGACTCATAACTTGTGTATGATCCCTAGAGCCTCCATAAAAAGAGAAAGAGCCAACTCCTCAGTTGATCCCCATGTGCACAGGTACCTACACACATGCCTCATATGCACACAGTAACAATGCGTAAGAGTTTCATAAGTGAATGGATTACTAGCGAAGACTTTTTCTTCACAGTGTAACATGAGGGGGCTGGCTTGTTGGGGTATCTGTCCCGCCCGGTACCCCACAGCCGGCAAACCCCAAAGGAAAAAATTACACACAGGACTCCATAAGATTACAAACTGATTGGCCCATTAGGTCAGGCTACTTATTAGCTCTTATAACTTATGTTACCCCATTATCCTTATCTACGTTAGCCATATAGCTTGGTACCTTTTTCAGCTGGGCAAGTTACATGCTGCCTCTTCGGTGGTCTGTGCAGGAGTGGCTGAGGGAGCTTTTTCCTCCCTAGCCTTATCCTATTTTCATTGCCCCACCTCTACTTCCTGTCTGGTTGACCCGCCTATACTTCCTGCCTGGCCAATCAGCATTTTCTTAAAATACATGATTGACAGAGTCCAGATAATTCTCCCTCACCATCACGGGGCTTCCTGATTTTAGTGGCACTTTCCACTTGTCCAAGGGAACCAGGTTCAATTCCACGGTCCCCTCATCTTCCCTCTGAAGAGAAAAGATGAGTTCGGACCCAATTATCCTGAACCACAGACAGTGAAACCCTCGTCCTAGGGTATCATGAAGGTGACCTAGGACTCTAAGGAAACTGGAAATCATACAGGATGGCTCACAAGACATGGGAGGATTCAAAAAACTGCAAATTCAAGGGTACGGTCCCTGGACCTGTGGAATCACCCTTTTGGATGGGAGCATGGTGGGACAGGTATCTGTTGTATACCAGATGATTTTTGTGAACACTAAAGTTTCTAATGCAGGCAGAAGTTCTGTAACTAACGTGTTCTGTCATCTCATGTGTTTATCCATCCCTCCTTCCAGCCCTCCGACAAGCAGCTTGACTTACCCAGTGCCTGCTGTATACCAGTTCAGCAGCCACAGATTCTCTATGCACTGAGCCAGGTAGATATGTTCAGTATTCTTGTAGAGCTCGTGACTGTCCACTTCTCTTTGAATATGTGCTCCAGTTTGGCAGACAAAAAAATGTCAGGAAGTAGCCAGTTAAAATAGACTACTTGAACCAGGTGTGGGGAGAGCACTTACTTGTAATCCCCACACTCAGGAGGGAGACTGAAGCAGAGAGACTGAAGCAGTTTACAGCCAGCCTAGATTACATAGATCCCTTGTCTTTTAAAAACGGGGGGAGGGCGGGGGGGGGGGAGAAAGTGGGGGGGGAGGAAAAAATTGACCAGTTGAATCGAGTAAATATTGGGTTCTTACCTGAGTGGTGGACAGCTTGGCCTCTAGCTTGTCAGGAGCTTGGAAAAGCGCCAGGTCTGTAATGACGTCAATAACACGGATAACACTGTGAAGCAGTATGGAAGCTGTCTGAACTGAGAGCTGGCCCATCTGAGACAGGTGGCTACGTGGCTGAGCCAAACACATCCCAATCTGAGAACAGTAACAGGTCAGAACGTGAAGATTTTGTTTCTCATCAGAAATGAACTCCCCACCCCCTGCTTGGACAAGGCTGCTCACCAATGTAAGATCTTCCAGGGAATGGAGCTGGGAGGAGCTTTGTTCATGTCTGGTTGAGACCCCTACCTATCCCAGCCCTGTAGGAGCTGTCTGGGAAACACCGAACACTCCGAGACAGTGACAGTTCACCTAGGTGGTGTGGCAAGCTCACCACTATGACACACTAGTGAACATTCTCAGTCGCTGGAAATTGCCTAGTTTTTTGTTTGTTTGTTTTCTATTTTATTTGTAAAGTGTGTCCCAAAATAGGATATAAATCAATCTTTCTTGTAAAGTCAGAAACATATCCAATACAACCTGACCTTTTCTCATGACTCAGGGTCATCATTAGAAACATAGGTGATTGGGCTCTTGGTGCCCAGCATGCTGGGAGCTGTTCTCCCTCTCCCCTCCCTCCCTCCCTCACTCTGTCCTTTCTTTCTTCCCTTCTGCTCCCTCTCTCTTCTACCTCTTCTTTCTGCTTTCTTACTCCTTCCTTCCTGACACTCGTTATTATTGGAAAATGGCATATGCATTTTGTTTTCACTGGTAATATACATTAACTACATATTAATTGGTTTCACTGTGAGATTTATTATGGGAGATTTCAAACATAAACCAAAAAAGAGAATAAAAAGTACAATGAGAGATTGGGGTGCAGCTCAGTGGTAGAGCATTTGCTTACGTTCTAGAGGCCCTGAGTTTGATCCCCAAGGTGTCTCTCACACGCACAGTGTAATGTAGACTCCTCACAAAGGCTGAGTAATCACTGACTCGTAGCTAGACTTGATTCATAACTTTTTACATTTAGCACTAGTTTGTCTTGAAGAAAATATGTAATTTCCCCTATAAGTACAGACTCAAATGTAGGAAGTATTCTATAATATATAATGATTAAGGTGCTTCAAAGTGTTAGAGTATGTTTGCATGTAAATTGCATACAATCAAATCTTTAAAACTTAAATATAGTATTGAGTCATTTGGACAACTGCAAATCAAGTTACATTATATTTTCCTTGGCCCTTCTCTATGCCTCTTTATTGTATCCTCACACAGCCTTTGGGCCTTGACTTGACTAGGGACATCAAGGGAATGGAATAAAACCATACATGTGGACACATGGGCAGAAAAGCTGGAATCAGGTGAATTGGACTTTCTAATGGAGAAGTCTCAGCACCACGGAAGCTCAGTATGGCTTATATTACATAGACTATATACACATATATACATATGTGTATACATATATGTATACACACACACACACATATATATATATATATATCAAGGAGGCAGGGCTGTTTCACACAGCTGGACAAGTAGGTGGGTTTTTTCCATATAGATAAGCACAGAGGCAGGTTTACTAATCTCAGTAGGAGCAGTCCCTACAGGGCACCATTCTCAAGCCATAATACGGGGTGTCGGGGAGAGCTGTGGTGGACGTTTTCTGCACACACTCTCAGGGGCGGCACATGGACCAGAGGAAAGCTTTGCAATCTCTCTGAGCCTCAGAAGCCTCATGCCCTGGGCCAGGGAGCTTTGCCATTCCGACGGGGACGAAGCTTTGAAGTCCTTGCTCATGTCCACAGTACACATTCACGCAGCCCTTCCTCTGCTCCCCACTTCCCTGTCAGTCGGTCACAGTTACTGAGAATCAAGCACTGATCTGACTTCAGCTTCTAAATACTTTGCCTATTTTAGAGATTGAGTTGTCTTTGTATTTTAATCAAATTCTTTGAGACAAGGTTTTTCTGTGTGGCCCTGGCTGGAAGTCTCTCTGTAGACCAGGCTGGTCTAGAATTCAGAAATCTGCCTGCCTCTGCCTCCCAAGAGCTGGGACTAAAGGTGTGCACCATCATGCCCAATCAAGGAGGTCTTTATAGAAGAGAATAGATGTTAGGTGTTGAAATGTAGAGATAGTAGAGATTTTATTTATATATTATACATATTCAGATATAGGGGACCACATATTTCCTTTAAATATGCTACATAGTTTCTTGACAGTGTCTTTTGGTTTGTTTGTTTGCTTGTTTTGTTGTTGTTGAGACAGGCTTTCCCTGTGCACCCCAGGCTGGTCTTGAACTGGTGTTTCTCCTGTCTCAGCCTTCTGAATGCCATAATTACAGGCTTGGACCACCATGCCTGGCTTAGTCTCAGCTTTTTTCAAGAAAAGCCCAAAGTGTTTTGTGAATGGAGATGGTGGAAGCACGTGTTATCATCCCTCTCATGTATGATCTCCATGGCAACTGGTCATGGTTGTTCCCTAAGGGTTATAAAATAGTGGTTCTAATCCACTCATTTCTTCCAGCTTTATCCACGGAAACCTTCCGGAAGCAGACTTTCCTGAAACAACAATTAGATGCCTGTGAACTCATTCAAGTTTGTTTGTTTGTTTGTTTTTCGATATAGGGTTTCTCTGTAGCTTTGGAGCTTGTCCTGGAACTTGCTCAGTAGACCAGGCTGGTCTTGAACTCTCAGAGATCCACTTGCCTCTGCCTCTCGAGTGCTGGGATTAAAGGCGTGTGCCATCACTGCCCAGTCTCACCCAATTTTAGCTTCGGGATTGCAGGTGTTTTTGAAGCTCCTACTCTGTTTTGTTTCTGTTGTGTGTAAGGTCTCTCTCAGTCTTCCCTGGGGCTGGGCTGTGGTATGTACACTACTATGTTTTTGCCAGGTGCTAACCCGAGCGCTCACTGAATCCACTCAGCAGATCCTCAGAGGTGCCATTTGTACTTACAGGCCCTCGTGGCTTTTTTTCCAAGGTAGCTGGTCTAGCTTTGATCTTTTGTGTGGGTTTCTTCAGGCTACTGTCTCCAGTGTGGATTCCAGGAAGAGCCCCCTTCTTCTTAAACTTCTTACATTTGAAATAAAATTTTTTCAACTCTCAAATGCCTTTCTCTGTGCAAAATAATAGGAAGCCAGGATAAACACTCAAATAATAGGATGTTGATTATTCCCTTTAAAGTTGAAAGAGAAGGGCCACAGTTGGTGCATGAGTAATAAGTACCACGTCTCTTTGCTTACGGAGTCAAGCCAAAAGCTTAAACAGGCCATTTGCCCCTCACAAAGGCTCCATTTCCTCCTCAGCAGAACAGGAGAGAAATAACACAGGGTCATGACTTTGAGTCAAAAAGTGCTATCCTCTATAGGCTAACCGAAGACAGCTCTGGTAGCTATGGGAGTCATAACTGCTTCCAAATGGATGTGGTCGAGCAGCACTCTAGAGAACACACCCTGCCTGCGGAGAGTTCCCATCTTGCCTCCTTTGTGGCTTCACGGCTTTTAAGAGGAAGTGATCTAAGTGACTAGATATTTGAAGGAAATTATTAGGCAGAATACTTAAAATTATCTTTGATTTAGAAGAAAGTGTTGAGGACTCTGAGAACTAATGAGTACATGCTACATACCAGTCCCTTTCCAGGGACCTGTGTGCAGGGGCGTGTGCCAGCCAGCTGGTTCCAAGACAGATGTTTCCTGCTCTTTTTTGATGACATAGGATGTGTGTCTATGTATTTTTATATTCTGCCCGTGTCCCTTGATTCTCTTCCATAAGAGTGTCTCTTAACTATCCAGCCATTTCTAAGTTTTTGTATATTCATTCAGCCATAATTTTATTTCCCCTTCAAACTTCACTGAGGACTACCGTGGGCTTTTCTGGAGATATTGCTGTTTTTTAGTGAGCATTGCCCACCTCAGTTATTTCGCCTGGAGATGTTGTTTAACCTGGAGTGGTTCTGTATCCCAGGTTACTAGGGGACAGTCCCAACTTGGGCTTTTGTCTCATTGCAATTATGAATAAGTACTTTATTTTTTAAATTATGCATTTATTACCAGTAGGGTCACACACCCACCACAGCATACTTATGGTAGTTAGAGACAACCTTATGGAATTGGTTCTTTCCTACCTCTCTGTAGATTCTGGTGATGGAGCACAGGTCTCTGGGCTTACAGGACAAACACCTTTACCTCCTCAGCCATCTGTCCAGTTGCCATCTTTTTCTTTCATAAATGTCCTGGTTTAAATCACAAATCACTGGCACCCTCATTAAACAAAACAGTTACCCCGGCCAGGCATGCTAATGGCAGCAGTAGGGTCCAGAGGAAAATGAGGGTGGCAGTCATCAGGTTGTAGAGGTGGCTTCCTGGCTACTCCTAAATAAATAGGTTACTTTTATGAGGTCCCACAGCTGCCCCTCTCTGATAGGGAGAGCAACGTTGTGAATGACAGTCTGATCTTAGTCCACATGTGACTTGGAATAACTAGGAAACATGGTTTTTCTTATCTGGATCCACTCCATGCTGCCGATTCCAAATCCTACCAGCCTGTCTCTGTGGATATGAGTTCGTACCCTATAGCAGGAGACTAGACATTCATGACCTGATACAATATTCTAGAACCTTTTGGCCTAGCCACAAAAAGAATATATTTGGAGTCAATCCAGGCATGGTGATAAACATTAGTAACCCCAGGATTTGGGAAGCTGAGGCAGGAGGACCTCAACACATTAGAGGCACTCGTGGGCTACAGAGTGAGTTCCAGGCCTCAGAAATATAATGAGACCTTGTCTCCAACAACTTTTTGTTGTTCAGAGCTTAAAATGTATAGAAACGTTATCACTTAGGAGAATCAACTAGGCTACGACATAGTGTGAAGGACAGTCCAACTGAAAGACCAGGAAGACATGATTCCTACCTTCCAAAACTTTACAACAAGGACTGCAAGTGTAGTGTGGTAGACGGTCGTTAAGTCAACCCTTAGCTCTGCAGAAAGAAAAAAAGATTAAAAGCTCCTAATTAAATTGCCACTGACAAAGTAAGACTCTAGCAGAAAGTGGGAGACTAATCAGAGCAGCTATTAATCCCACAGACGGAGAGCAAAGACCACTGACCCAAAACAGGGCCAGATTAACTAAGGCAAGCTTCGTTCCTGTAATGGACTGCCTTCTCCTAAGATGAGGTTCAAGATACCAACAGTGTACATGGGGAAGAAAAAGGATTTTATAGCTTAGGAGTAGGGGTTTCCAAGTGAGGATTTGACTGACAAGAGGCGGGGCTACAGAAGCAGAACATGAGCATAATAAATTGTTCGTAAACCTCCTGAAACAAAGACTTGGTTGCACAGTGGGTGTAACCCGGTAATCGTAATCAATTTTTGAAACAAAGACATGATTGTAATTCCCTGAAGCAGGCAGTACAGAACCATTTGTAGTTAAGGTTTCAGGTGGGGCAGAGCCCAGTCCTTGAGAAACAGATTTAACCATAAAGAGGAACAAATCTAGTTTTTTGGGTCTTTTGTTTGTTTGTTGTTTGTTTATAAGATGGCTTTCAAGCCCAAAATGGAGGCAGGCTGGTTTTTCATCCCCCCCCCCTTGTCTTATGTCCTTGATACGGTCTTAGCATTTTTTTTTAATCTGGGGGAAAACAAAATTTGTAATGCATCAAAAGATGCATGGCCCATCCATAAATTATACCTGTTTTTGTTTATTAGACTGAACAAATCTCTATTTTGTCTTTTTTTATTAGAGAGTTTCCTTTTGATCTAGTATTCCAGCCTTCTGTTGAGGATAAGGGGCAATGTATTCTATTCTGTAATTACTTCTCACCTGAAGTTAGGATACCATTGCCAGGGCCCAGAGAAGCCAGAATGTTAGGTAAAGATTGAGAGGGGATCTAGACAGTGGGGTGTTCATCAGAAGCAAATTGCTTGCTGACCCAGCTAAAGAGACAGGGAGCAATCACATCAACGAGACTTGTTTACATCAGCTTTCTGCCCAGGGCTTCCTGGTTTTGTAGGAGTTTCTGGGGTTCACATGGTATAGATCACCTTTGGAACAGTTTAGAGTCTGCAACTGATTTCTCGATAGTGTCTGCAAGCTGAGTGGAACTCTGACAAGACAGATATAACTTAAGGAAAACTTTTTTTTATATCTGGAGCTTCCCCCCTTCAGGAATAGGCAGTCGACAGGGGAGCTTAGACTGTTGATTGACAGGAGAACTTAGCTGTAGTCTGTTTGACCTGTGAGAAATGAATCTAAGTCTTAGGACTTTTGCAGCTCCCTGAATCTTACAGTACCATTGCTTGTAGTCTGTACTGAGAGACACATTGTAGAAAAGGGAGTTAAGCACCGGTGTCTATAAAACAACGAGGGTAGACTCACACCCGTGCGTCATAGCAAACGCTATGGCTTCAGCTTAAAAGCATGAGCATTCTTTTCTCTCTCCAGAGAGCTGCATATATCAATTGGACAGAAATGTTTCTAGCATTTTTAAGTGTATTTAAGCATATTTAGGAGACGATCAGAAGAAACTTAAAATCATGAGCTTGTGACTGATAATAGTAGATAATGCTTTATTAGCTTACCAGAACTCCATTGATTAAGGTTAAAAATTCAAATTTTGAAATTAAGATAGCAATAACATAGCAAGAAAAAAGGAAATTTGAAATAGTTTTGTATCTTAATCACTTGTACACTTAGGCTTTCATAACTTAAGGGTTTTGTTGAGCCTTTATAACTTATTTAAGCTTTAAAATCTTTAGATCTTTCTTTCTTTTTCTTTTTTCTTTCTATTTTTTTTTTTTTGAGACAAGGTTTCTCTGTAGCTTTGGTGCCTGGAACTAGCTCTTGTAGACCAGGCTAGCCTCAAACTCGCAGAGATCCGCCTACCTCTGCCTCCCGAGTGCTGGGATTAAAGGCATGCGCCACCACCGCCTGGCCCTTTAGGTCTTTTTTATCCAATCATTTGTCATGAGACATAATGAATGGTTGATTGCTGAGAGCAGTTATAGTAAAGCAACTTCCTTTAAAGAAAAGAACAATAAAAAGTTATTTTTAACCCTGTTTTGTGAGTTTACCTCTCTCATTAGGAGACCTCATAGCTCTAGAAAAAGCAAGGCCTTGTTTTTATAGATGAAATTCACTGATCTGAAAGCTAATGCTAAAATGATAAAGCTACACTTAGCTGTCAGTACCACCAGAGATCTAAGGAGGATAAATCACAGCAGGAATTATAATCCGAATGACCTATGTATCAGTTAAAATGATAGCCACTTACCCATTACCTAGACTCCCAAGGCTCCCGTCATCTCAGTGGCAGTGTTGGGAAGCAGAGGTCCTAGGTCTTTGGCTGTTACAAGGACGGTATTACATCTTCGGCTATCACAGAGCAACATTGACCTTTGACTGCCAGACCTAGAAGGTCTCAGAGATCTTCCTATGGAGTAGGAACTTGGGAAAACGGACCTGCTGTGATGAGACAGAGCGAGCAGCCAACCAAACAGTACTCACGTATGAGCAGATCCCTGGGAACAGGCAGAGCTGGGGCGGTTTGTTCGGTGGTTAGCATTACCATACCATTAAACTACCAGGTGGAGTCGTTTGTGCCCCATCTCTCTTCTTTGGCGATATTGGAGTTTCTGATAGGAGCAGGCATTTCTGTCTAGCATGGGCAGCTTTTTAAAATTAAACATTTTAAGTGCTGTGTCCAGCAGATCTCTGAAATGTGAGGGGCATCTATTAAATATATCTGATTTTCAATAAACTTTACTTGTTTTAGGTTACATACTTTAGGCTTAACCTTGAAAACATATACAGGAGGCTAAATAAAGTTTATTTGTGTAAATAATCTTTTGTACTTAGCATGACTTCAAGTATAGTTTTGACCACACTAAGAAATTTGAACATGTATAAGGTGACTATTAACTTGCTTGTCTTACACATCTTTAACAGTTTATAAGGTTAGGATTTTACGATTTTATCCCTGTTAAGTTTATCCTTAAAAAATTATAATTCTTGAATTGAAGCTCTTTTAATATTAGAATAAAACTTAAAATCATAAATACAGTCCATAGGGAGACTGGTAACTTTACTTTCCTGATCCTTTCGCGGTGTACCATTGCAGAATATCAAAACTTGTTGTGTGACTCAGTGATCAAAATGCTAATACTTAACAAAGTCAGCAAAGGCAAGGCTGGACATACATTCGTAAGCCCATCTGTGTTATCCTGAGAGACCTTAGGTCAGGAGAGACACTCTATAGACTATCAGACTTCTTAGGTCATTGTCTTACAGGATACAGGATCATGATACAGGAACATGCCAGGTTCTGGTATTTAGTGTTTGGTGTTTAAATAGTCCTGCCCCTAACTTTGTCTTCTAGTGATTCTGCTGAGTGCTGGGGATCCCAGTGTAGCCTTGAGCCTTTCTCAGGGTGAACCTTTAAATATAACAACCATGTTTTGGGTTGACATGTTTCAATTAACCAGAACAGTTAGCCAGATGTAGAGCTACAGGAATTAAAAAGAAAGGTTAATACATTTGGAGACTTTCCCAGAATTATGGACTTTGATGGATTAGGTCTTTGTTTTCCTGTTGGCTGGTGGTGCTGACTACGTGCTGCATTTTATAGGCTGAATGGCAAGATTACCTATGTAGACGTTTCTAAGCTACCTGTGCTATACATTTTAAGTCAACTTTTGTTACAGATTCTACAGATTTTTAACCATACCCAATAAACTTATAAATCTGGAGGTATAGAAAATTCACTTACTAGTCATAAATCTTGAGATAAGGTTTATATCTTAGCAAAAGTTTTAGGCAGCTAAATGAAACCAACAGTCTAATGTTCTTAGTTGTTCTGCCTTGTTTTCTTTTCTTCTTCCTCTGTCGTACTGTTGGGTGGATCACCTGATATAGGATAGAAACTTTCCAACTCCAGAGCCAACTTTAATTTCTTTGCCTTTCTTTCTTGCTTGCTTGCTTGCTTGCTTGCTTGCTTCCTTCCTTCCTTCCTTCTTTCCTTTCTTTCTTTTCTTTTTCTTTTCTTTTCTTTTTCTTTTGAGACAGCATTTCTCTGTAGCTTTGGATCCTGTCCCGGAACTAGCTCTTGTAGACCAGGCTGGCCTTGAACTCACAGAAATCCACCTGCCTCTGCCTCCTGCATGCTGGGATTAAAGGTAAGTGCCACCACTGCCTGGTGTGAGCCAACTTTTCAATACAGCAGAACAACAAAAACATTATTTCAACATTATCCATACTCAGAAGGCATTTGAATCTCTGCTAAACTGAATCTAGTGGCCAAAAAAGCTCAGAGATAAAAAATTCTGAACCCTGACTATCAAAGTAGCCTTGGCAAGTAGCAGCAACAGATTTGGGTCTGGGTTGGGGGCCGTGCACATAGCCACCCAGAGTGGCGTGCTGGATGGGTATCTGCATTGCCCTAGCCCAGCAGCAGTAGAGTTGGTGAGAAAACATCACACACCCACATTAAGAAATATCCTACAAGACTCAACTGATGTACTTCCAGAGAGTCAGTAAACTAAGTGAAGGACAGGCAAGTCTTCCAACTGGAGGAGACTAATGCGGTATGGGTGGGTGACTAAGACAAGGAGGGATCCTGGGACTGTCCTGGAACTCTTTCTGTAGACCAGGCTGGCCTCAAAGATCCACCTGCTTCTACCTCATGAATGCATGGATTAAAGGCAAGCCCCACCACCGCCAGACAGACTGGATCCTTTTATGTTTTTCAAAAAATGTTTTATTACACTTACGTATTTACTTTGCGTGTGTGTGCATATGTGTCCGTGTGTGTGTGTGTGTGTGTGTGTGTGTGTGTGTGTGCAGGCATTTTGTTTTTGTTGTTATTTATGTGTGTGTGTGTGTGTGTGTGTGCCTACCATAGCCCATGTATACCATAACCCTTGTATACCATAGCCCGTGGATAGAGACCAGAAACCTGTCAGGAGTTGATGTTGACCTTCCTTCTTGCTGAAACAGGGTCTCCTTGTTGTTTCTTCCACACCGTCTACTCCCAGTTAGCTGACCTATGAGTTTCCAGGCAGTTCTTTCTCTGCTTCCCACATTGCCTTAGGCATGTTGGCATTATCGATGCATGCCACTGCATCCAGCATTGTCACGTGGGCTCTGGGGACCGAACTTAGGTCATCACTTTCGTGCAGTGAGTCACCTTTCCAGATGTGGACTGGCTCTTGAAACAGAAACAGAAAAAGGCAGGGGGAATGGACAGGGGGCCAAAAGAACATCAGAAAAACCTAAATAAAGATTGTATTTTTGTAGCGATATGATATAAATATTAAATTTCTGATTTTGGTTATTATGATATGATTATATAAGCCTCTGGCATTATAGGAAACTAAAGGACAGTCAAATTAAAATTCTACCTTTGAATGCTTACTTAGACCAAAATAATAGAAGACAGTACACATATATACCCACAAGCAACCTGGTAACTCAGACTGAGATGTAAATGCCAGGTCTGAAAGTAAAGTGAATTCTACTTTCATAGCTCCTCCTGACTTAGGTGGTGGGTGTTGTAGGAGGCTTCTTGTTCATTTCCGGCTGCCCAGGCTCCGGAAATAGTCACACAGAAACTATATTATTTAAATCACTGCTTGGCCAATCACTTAAGCGTATTGCTAGCTAGCTCTTTATCTTTGGTTAACCCATTTCTGATATTTTATATTTTACCACAAGGCTTGTGGCCTACCAGCAAGGTTCTGGCTGGCAGCTTGTATTTTTCTCCCTGGCTGTTCCCCAGTGTCTCTTGACTCTGCCTTCTTCCTCCCAGCATTCAGTTTAGTTCCCTCCCCACCCACCCTCATCCCCGCCACCTAGCTCTGTTCTGCCCTGTTATAGGTCCAAAGCAGTTTTTTTAATTAATCAGTGGTAGTCACAGCATACAGATGGGAATCCACATCAGGTGGGCAGGATAAAGTACCCCCAGAATGAGATATGGACCTAAAGTCAGTCACAGAGGATCGAGTATAACCCCTTGGTCACTGGCTCATTTGATCGCATTTGAAAAGCTGGAGGCATTTGCTTCCCAGGATAGGAATAGGAAAGTGCAGCATTTGTGGTAGATGGTATCTAAAAGATCTGACCACATTGAGAATAGGAAAGACCAAAAGAAGAATGATCAGGCAAGTTTGGCTGGAGGGCCAAGGCCTGAATGGAGCAGAGGAGGCTAAGCCTCTGGCGTTAGGGGAAGTAGATCACCAGGCAAACTTATTGAGGACCCCTCGATTGAGCATTCCAGGGCAGGCTCATCCACTGAAGGAATCAGAGGTGCTGAGTTTGAATCTGTTCCTACTAGCTCAGTCCTCAAGGTCTGCATCTCAAATAGGGTATTCAAAGGCCTTTGTGGATCCTGGTGTGGTATACTTAGAATACCAAGGGCAAGCCTGTGCTACCTCGTGAGTTTCAGGCCAACATTTTGTAGTCTAAACAAATAACAAAAAAGAGACTGTTGTAGGAGCTGACTGAAGGAGGCAGAGAGGCAGACAGAAGACTGGGATTCCACCTTCCTTGTCCATGGTGTCCCTGGGAAACTAAACTTGGCCTCAGCTTTCTGCCCCATGTGTCTCTTGCTGAAGAATCACTTCTTTTTCAACAAGAAACTGTATCTCCTCAGTGAAAAATACTCTTGCTCAGACAGACTCTTCAGTTCCTGGGAAAGGGTTCATTGGCTCCCCTGGGTCTCCAGATCCTGGGTTGCTTGAGCCAGCCTGGTGACCTTGAATGTTGAGAGTGCCCTTGGGAACATGTGGTGCTTAGCCAGCTTTCTGTCTCTCCAAATGGAAATGATGGCTTGAGAGCTTCCGCAGGTGTTGGGGAGCAAGTCAGATTAGGGGGTGAGTATTCCTCTAAGTCAATGTGCTTGATTCTTATGTCATGGCTAGACAGCCCCCGCCGAGTCTGTTTGCTGTCCCTTCCCTTCTGCTTCTGAGTTGTGTCCCGACATTTGGGGAACTTCTGACTCATAGCAAGTGACTGCGGCCTTTTCTGCAGAAAGTGATGACCCTGGGGGTGAGGCCACTGTGACCTAGGTGAGTGCTTAATGACATGGCTCGAAGGGATGGCAGGCTCAACTTGGACATTATGTATGATGGAAACCATAACACATGGTTCTTGGAAGTTGTCCCATGCTGGACGGAGGACACTTGGCTCTGCTTGTGTGGAATCAACCTGAAAGCAACTGGACAGCTTCACAGCCTTGGGATGTACCAGGCACCTGAGGGGCTTTAGACTTAGGTTAGCCCTGGATATCTTGAGACTAGAACTCTGGCTTTATGGAATTTAAGCAATGGGCCGTGTAAAATGAGCCTGTAAAAGAGGCTCTTATGCTTCTGAATGCTCTTATGAATTTGGAGATCTGGTAGCTTGACTCAGAGCAGACCTTCCATTCATTCGTTTTCCAAAGACACAGACTTCAGGTGAATGGCCACATTGTTCTGGGAAGTGACCACTAGAGGCCAAAGAAATCCCCCATCACATTTTGGAAGCCTCTGATTTCCCAGGATCCTACTGAGTACCCCAGGGTTGCGTGTGGCAGCTAAAATAGAGAGGGAGCGGCATTGTGGATTCGGTTATACCTTCCTCTGGGAACACATGGATTAATGAAGTTACAAGGACTGCAGGAGACCTAACTGGTCCTGTCCTGTCCTACATGTGGTCCCTGGGCCACTCTATGTCCCAGGTTGGTGCCGGCTGTTTACAAGAGTTGAATCTGGACCCAGTGTTAAAGCTTAGCTTAGTCACTGCACGGTTATATAACCTTGGGCAACTGCCTTCACCAGTCGGAACTTTTCTTTGCTTGTTGACAGAGTAGGATAAGAATACCTTGTTTTCCAGATTGCCCTGGGCATGAAGCAGCCCAGTGTCTGGGAGCCCTGGCTGTGAGAGTCCAGTGTCAGGGAGTTCCCAACACCGCAGCTGGCGCTCCTTCCTCCACAAAGCCGTCCTTGCTCGTCTTTGTGTCTAGGAGAGGAGGTGGAGGGTGTGGATGGCCAAGGGTGGCCCGCTGGGACAAAGACTTGATTTCTGTTTGACGGGCCCTTCCTTCCTTGATGCCGCTTCGCTTCGGCTCTGAAAGGTGACAGGGCCAGGAGTACAGGCTCTCAGAGGTTGCCACGGTCCCGAGGAGTTCTGTTAAACATCATTGCCATTTCAGGATCATTGCTGGAAAATTCTGTTTGTTAGACGTGTGCCCTGCCAGGTCATCCACCGCACCTTGATTTGTTTTGACTTTTTGCTGGTGAAACAGACCGCAAGGCTCATGTCTAACTCATTCTCCCGAACGCCATGAGTTTAGAAATGATCAGAGCCATGTTTTAGTTAGCATCTCCATGCAGGGCATGGTATGAACAGTGTTGTCTTAGAGATGGAGAGGTGGTCCAGCAGGAAGAGCACTGGCTACCCTTACAGATGCCTGCCAGTTCCAGCACCCAGAAGGTGACTCACAACCATCTGTAACTTTAGTTCCAAGGACTTTAACCCCTCTTTTGACCTCTCTGGACACCAGGCATGCCTGTGGTGCACATAAATGCATGCAAGCAAAGCACTCATACGTATTCGATTAAAATCTAGTGGGTTTTTAAAGATGTGTCTCTTATTTTATCCCTGCATCTACCCTGTAAAAAAGATTTTGTAATCTGGAGGCAGAGGGAGGTGGATCTCTGTGAGTTTGAGGCCAGCCTGGTCTACAGAGCAAGATCTAGACTCAACAGAATGACATTTTAAAATATATTTAAATATTTAAAATTTAATTTAAATATTTATATTCATTTTTAAATATATTTTTAAATATAAATTTGATCTGTATAATATGTTAGTGCCTACATGGACATGTATGTGTACTTGGCCTTAAATTCTTAGCCTCTGCTTCAGACTCTGTAGTAACTGGTACAACAGACATGTACAATCATCCTTCTGGCAGTTTTAGTGGACGAAACCTCTTTTAAGTGCTTTTAAAATTTAATTTATCTAATTCAAATTAATTAGTTAAAAGATTTTAAACTGTTTATAAAATGTTTAATCACCTTAATTTTTTGTTAAAAATGATTTTAAGTGTAGAAGTATTTTGCTTGCTTGCATGTATGTATGTGTACCATGTACATGCCCCATGCCCGAGGAGGCATCGGATCCCCCAGAACTAGAGTTAGAGATAGCTATGAGCTGTCATGTGGGTGCTAGGACTCAAACCTGGGTCCTCCGCAAGAATAGCCAGTGCTCTGAACCATGTCACCAACTCTGAAAAAGTGTAGTTCCTATAAAATGCATGTTCGTGCATACTCTTACTCAAATTCAAGACAGTTGGATTTAGTAGCTTTTACATTTTTGTTTCCTTCCTCTACTTTAAATCTTTTGTTCCTTTTTTTAATAACATAAATTTCATTTCTTTATTTGTGTGTTGGGAGAGGAGTTGTGCTGGGAGTCAGTTTTTTCCTTCCAGCGTGTGGTCCTGGGGACTGGACGCAGGCTATTTGTCAGGCTTGGTGACAAGTGCCTTTACTGGCTGAGCCATCATGACAGCCTGAATCTTCTTATTTTCAGTCACACCAAGGTAACCGCTTCTTCACTTTTTCAATTACATAAGAGTCTTCGATTAGGTGTACCAGTACGGCCACAAACAATGTGCTCACCGAAGACAGATTAAGCTAGACAAAGATTAACTCCAGAATACACAGAATATTACTGGGTTTTAAAGTCGCTTGACTTTAGTCTTTTTTAGTCTGTGTTATTCTTCATCTCAGAAATAAAATTTTAGTGTCTTAGCTGGGCGGTGGTGGCACATGCCTTTAATCCCAGCACCCGGGAGGCAAAGGCAGGCCGATCTCTGATCTCTGAGTTTGAGGCTAGCCTCACCTCCAAAGCGAGTTCTAGGACAGCCAGGACTCCACAAAGAAACCCTGGCTTGGAAACAAACGAATGAATGAACAACAACAAAATGAAGTGACGAGAGCTGAGTGTGCAGCCTACCGGCTGAGCATGAGCGTTGCTTAAAGAGCACTCAGCTACATGAAGTAAGACGTCTCCCTCCTGCACACATGGTGGTGCTGGACACAAAACCCCAGTACTCATAAAGAGCCCTTGACTTGGAGGAGGAGGAGGAGGAGGAGGAGGAAGAGGAGGAGGAGGAGGAGGAAGGGGAGGAGAAGAAGGAGGAGAAAGGAGGAGGAGGAGGAGGAAGAAGAAGAAGAAAAGGAGGAGGAGAAAGGAGGAGGAGGAGGAAGAAGAAGAGGAGGAGGAGGAAGAAGAAGAAAAGGAGGAGGAGAAAGGAGGAGGAGGAAGAAGAAGAGGAGGAGGAAAAGGAGGAGGAGGAAGAAGGAGGAGGAGGAAGAAGAAGAGGAGGAGGAGGAAGAAAATAGGAAGAAGAAGATGATGATGAAGAAGAAGGAGAAGGAGAAGGAGAAGGAGAAGGAGAAGGAGAAGGAGAAGAAGAAGAAGAAGAAGAAGAAGAAGAAGAAGAAGAAGAAGAAGAAGAAGAAGAAGAAGACGAAGACGACGACGACGACGACAAGGAAGAAAGGAAGGGCTGGAGAGATGGCTCAGTGGTTAAGAGTTAAGAGCACTGGCTGATTTTCCAGATGTCGTGGGTTCAGTTCCCAGCACCCACATGGTGTTCGTACTCATCTGTGTCTGTAATCTCCAGGGATCTGATGCCCTCTTCTGATGTACAGACAAAACTTCCATACACATAAACAAGACTCTAATCCTTCATTCATCTCTATGTGTGCCCTAGCCATACCTGTATGCGTACTCTGCCTTGGTTGTTAGAGTTTTATGGTGATTCAAATTCGGCAAGGTTGCTATTTTGAAAAGCTGCTTGAGGCGGAGGACAGTGGAGCGCTCCCTGGCGGGACCGCTCTGTCCTCATAGTTTCCATGGGATAAACGAAGGTGTTAGGAGATTGTTTCCACACACAGAAAGAACAGAATCTTCTGGAAAATGTCATTATATAGAAGGATAGCCTTGGCATTTGTGTGAAATTATCTTTATTATTTACAAGTAAAACTAATGCGGAAGTTTCTGTTTTACTAGGGAGTAATTTCTGTGGAATTTCCACTGTGCATCTCTTCAATCAACTGTAATGTGTGAAGTATTGCCACTTAAATTTGTGGTTTAGAATTCTTTGCATGCATTGTCAGAATCACTTTGCCGATGCTTCGTTGAGAGTTTTGTGTCTGTGCTCTTGAAAGATACATACTTTTTGTTTCCTGTTTTGTTTTGTGACAAGATCAGGTAGGTCATACTCTGTAGCCCTGGTCTGGAGCTTATTATGTAGACCAGGCTGACCTGGGACTCACAGAGATCCGTCTGCCTCTGCCTCCTGAGGGCAGGGATTAAAGGTGTGCGCCACCATCGCCCACAGCCCCCCCCCCTTTTAAGCTAGAGACTTGCTAAATTGCTCAAGCTGAACTTGAACTTCCTTGGCAGCAATACTCTTTCTTCAGCCTTCCAAGTAGCTAGTATTGCAGGGCTGTAATGTGAGGCCAGGGTTTTGTAAGGTTTCCCAGACTGGTTACAAACCCACAATTCTGCCTCAGCCTTCTGGATGCTAGGATTCAAGGCTTGTGTGTGCCACTTGGTTTATAAATGTCCTTTGTCTTCTTTTGGTAGTAAAATCACGCTGACCTAGAAAGGGCTGGAGGTACTCTCTTGCCGTTTCTGAAAGAGGTTGTGTATAACTTATATTGTTTCTTTATTAAATGTTTAGAAATTCATCAGGGAGACCGTCTAGCCTGGGATACTTTTTATGAAAGTGTTCAAATGTTCTGTTTCTTCTTTTCTTTCTAAGAGACAGGGTTTCTCTGGGTAGCCCTAGCTTTACTGTAGACCAGGCTGGCCTCAAACTCAGAGATCCACCTGCTTCTGCCTCCCGAGTGCAGGGACTAAAGTTGTGCGCCATTGTCGCTCAGCTGAATGACAGCAGTTTGTGTCGTTAAAGCATTGATTATTTTCATCTAAGTTACCATATTTGTAGGTATAGAATTTTGTATATCTTCATAATTCCTTTAATGCCTATGGGACCAATAATGATAATCTTGACTTTATTTTTTATCTGAAATAGGGTTATACACACTGTAGTCCATATTTTCCTTGACTTGTGGCCGTCTCCTCCTTCAACTCTTCTGAGTTCTGGGATTACAGTCGTGAGCCCCCATACTCACAATTTTAAATATTCTCCTAAGCTTATTATATGTAGTTATAAAGAAGAGAATTTCCTACACACTATATAATCCATTACTTTCGTTGAAAATTAAATGATTGTATGTATCTAATGGAATCGAAATGCTGTATTAACAACTACATAATCTGTTTAAACTTATGCAAGCAAAGTTGTCTATATATCATTTCATTTTCTTTATTTTTTTTAACCAACAAAAACATGTATTTATTATGTTCAACGCGGTATTTTGTAACAGCTGCTTCTCCGAAGGGTTCAGTTGAGCTAATTAGCGTATGTATACCTCACGTGCATATCGTGTGAAATGCTGAGAACACTTAACATCCCATTTTCTCCTTGAACCTGTGCTTCTGCTTCACTCATCCTTCCAGAACTTTACCTTAATAATGAATTGCTTCATCCGTGACAGCATTAACGGTTTCTTAGAACACAAAAAGCAAAATTCTACTGGAAATGTCTCATCTTCTGAAAGAGACTGGGGGCCCCTTTTAAGGTCACAGTTAGTTCCAGCATCCAGGGTTGAACATGGCTTACTGCTTGAATGATGTCTCGGTTACCATTTTGGTTTTCATAGCTGTGGGTGCTAAAACACCTGTATAACTAAGCAGGACCAGAACGAGTCTATTAGAGCAATGTCCGCCAAGTCTATGGCTCCCTCCAGAATTAAACACGAGAAATCATTTGGTTTTTTTTTTTTTTTTTTTTTTTTTTTTTTTGGTTTTTCAAGACAGGGTTTCTCTGTAGCTTTTGGAGTCTGTCCTGGAACTAGCTCTTGTAGACCAGGCTGGCCTCGAACTCACAGAGATCCACCTGCCTCTGCCTCCCCAGTGCCGGGATTAAAGGCGTGTGCCACCACTGCCCAGCCAAAAGTAATTTTGTGGTTTTAGTAGTAAATAACCAACTCTATTAAAGACTTTCCATTTTATAGACAGCAGTGTTATGAACTGCTTAAACTTCAGGAATATATTTTATTAGCCATTGGAATGATTACACTTGCTCACAATCAGCGTCAGGATTTTGTGTGAACATTTCCTGGCACCCTGGAGATTTCTCACGGATAGTACATTGTTATAAGGGTGAGAATATCGTCGAAAGGGAGGAAAGGGACCTCTTCCCACAGGCCATTTGAGACGCGGGAACTTGCGACACTCTTTTCCCTTGTTATATTCCAACTTAGGTGAATGAAGGTGAATCTTGAGATTCTGAGAAGCATGTCCTTTATAAGTCCCCAAGAGTCTGGCTGTGTCTTGGAAGGGTTTTATGACCTGAGAGCTGATACACTATCTTGAAGATCTTTCTACATATTGTTCTTTAAAAATAATATGATGTTGGTGTGCCCCGAGCGGCCTGCAAGCCAGGCAGAAGCTGCCGCCAGAGCAGTACAGGTTACGGGCAGCGGCAGAGCTGGTCCCGTCATACAGCAGGGGAGAGTCAGGCAGGCAGGTGCAGCGGATAATAGTAAACAGACATAAGGCTAGACATAAAGGTAAACATTTATTACTTAAAGAAAGGGAGACATAAAGACATGGAGACAAACATAGAGAGAGACAGAAACACGTGTGCACACGGCAAGAGACGGACAGAAAAGGGGAAGCCAAGATGGCGATGAGGTCAGAAGTGGCTGGGAGTAGGCGTGGTTAGCCCTTAAAGGGACCATAGCAAAGGAATAACACTACATATGTGAGACGATTGATTGGCAAAGAGAAAAGGATCTCCTGCTCTCGGAGTTGCAGTTCAAAATCAGGTGGCCCTGTTGTCATGGGCCTTAGGTGAGCATGCTGGGTACACGGACAGGGTCTTCAGTGACCCAAGAAGCCCTCACATGGCTATCCCTCCCCAAACAGTGCCACGCAGGGTCCCAAGCTTCTAAAACACAGGCCTTTGGGGACACTTATCCAAACCATAACAGCACCCTTAGTATGATGAAATTCTATTGAGACTTCAAGAAAGATTGAAACCATAAGCCAGGCAGTGGTGGCTCACACCTTTAATCCCAGCACTTGGGAGGCAGAGGCAGGCGGATCTCTGTGAGTTCGAGGCCGTCCTGGTCTACAAGAGCTAGCTAGTTCCAGGACAGGCTCCAAAGCTACAGAAAAACCTGTCTCAAAAAAAAAAAAGTTGAATCCATAAAGCTAATTAGGGACGTGTACATGAAAGACAAGAAACAACAAGGCAAAGGTTTCAGGCAACAGTGGGCATGGAATATTAGAGAAAAGCAAAGAGGCCTGTGTTCGCGAATAAGGGACACATGGAAGGAGTTCAGAGAGGCCATTAGCAGTAAGCTAGGTCTTGGAGTCCAAGGCGGGGGTTTAGGATTGTCTTGAAGGTGAGCTGAAAAGAGGACCTACTGGACCGGCGGGTTTGGCATCGGGGGCGTCACCGCCCAGCTTTTTGTTTAAAACGAAATGCTTGCTCTGGCTGCAGCTTCAATTATCCCCTGGAAATGGTGGTGTTGTGGGTCATCAAGTCTGGGTAGCATCGCTGATGCTCTCTCTGGGTTCACAGCTGTGGGTGGCAGTTGTAACTGAGTAAGATTATGGAAATAATCTGACCCCTGAGAAAATTCTGGTTGCAAGTTTGTTTGGGTGTGGTTCTCTCGGTTTTATAGGTTTCAGAACTCTTGTATTTGAAAGGAAGGTGCCTCCTTTCTGGTTGATAACTGGATTTTAGCCCCTCAGTTTTGGGGTTTGAGGATCAGATAAATAACCCCAGATGTGACCCGTGGAGGGGAGTCATAGCATCCTGTTAGCTCCCAGGACACAGACTCTGGAACTCAGGTTTGGGAGCCAGAAGTGCGCTGGTGAAGGCTTCTTCAAATATGGTTTGTAAGCAGGGCAGGGCGGGGTGGGGGGGATTAGCCGAAGGAGACACTGGACCCCAGGCAGTGGCAATAGCGACTGTCACAGAGGCTTGACGCTGGGTCCTTCCCACCTCCACATGAACTAGACAGTGGTTGTGAGGGACCCATGGGGCAGGGGTATGAATTTGGGTCAATAACTGTTCCCAGGGGACAGTTTAGCTACACTTCTCAGTTACCAAGACTCCAGGCAGCGTGGGGGAGGAGCGGCTCAGTGCTGAAGAGGTGTTTGAGCCACAGGCCACAGTGTGCACCGCAGAGATGACTGGTGGGAGGGCCCTTACGAGAACATTACCCGCACATCAGCACTGACACCGCCACTCGGAAGCTAAATAAAATGAGGCCTAGAGGACCAACAAGATGGCTAGAGGGTGCTTGTTGCCAAAAACCTCTATGATGTGAGTTCAATCCCCAGGACTCACACAGTGGAAAAAGAGCACAGCTCCCAGCCAGATGTCAACTGATCGCCTCCTGCCGCACACAAAAAGCAAATCATACATGCATAAAATCCGTAAATAGTTGTTTAAAGTTAGTAAAAATAAAATAAGGCCCACAGAGGGTGAAAATATGGTTTATGTGTTAATAGCCTTTTTGCATATTAATTATGAAACACAAAATGGGTATCCCTCACATTATAAAGGATGCTATGAAACTTATCCTATATTTTTAAAGTATCTTATTGTTTATGCTGTGGATATATTTTTATCTTTCAGAAACAATCCTCTACATAAATACTAAGGCAATCCACAAATTCATTTCTCATCCACTCCGTTCATTCAGTTTCCTTCACTGATCCACACGTTGTCTGTTGCAATGAAAATCCAGGCTGTGCCTCCGGCAACGGCAGGAATCAATGTGTAACCCTGAAATAATTTCAAGTTAGCATGAAGCACAGGGCTGGGATAATGCAGTTTGCTTTGCCTGAATGGTTATGCCTTCCTGCGTCCATTGTGTAAGAAATGTCTTTTACCGTCTAGAAATAATATTCCCTCATTCGTAATTGTTTCCAGGAAATAAATTCCCCAGGACTAAACAGACCGGTAGATGTTAAAAGGTATGGACTAGAGTCAAACCAAAAATAAAACATTTTGCCAAGTTATAGTTATATCGGAAAAAGTGAGCTGTCTGTTACAGAGCTTCTTAGATATGATCACAACATGCAGCCACGGGTAATAGTAAATGTGTTCTATTTACTATTACCACAGTAATACACAAATTTAATTCAAAGCAACACAAATTTAATTCAAAGTCAAATACATACCAACTCTGAGGGATGCCTGGCAGAGAATGCCTGCCCATGCCGTGTCACGTGACTTCACCGCAGCCTTGGTTCTGAACATACAACACACATGCTTGGCACCGCGTATTTTCTCTCTCCACACCAGAATCTCAGCTTAGATTTCAGACTACCATATGTTATTAACTGCAGTGTTTCTAGAAATATAATGGCTTATAGAAATGTAGTGATTTAATTGTGGAAAACGAAGACTTTTAATATTTCCTTCTTATCATTTTCAGTATGTATCAGTATTAGTATATGTTTGGATTGGACTGTACTAGACAAATAACCACATCTATTTCATTAGTATGTGAAATTGCTTTAATTTCTAATGGTAAAAATATATATGTATCAAAGGATCGCTTTCAATTTTTTTTGATATACTATTGGTAAATATTTGGTTTATATACCTGTTTTATACACCTATAGACATAGGTGTGATGTTTAATCCCAGTTGTCAACCTGATGGGTCATAGATCGCCTAGGAGAAGAGCTTCTGGGCATGACTGTGAGAACTGTCTTGAAGGGTTAATTAAGGCAAGACATGGCTGTCGTGGGTGAGGTCACGAGGCCGGGTTCTGGACTATATAACAGGGAGGAAGGGAGTTGAGCACTGGGATTCTATCCACTTCCTGACCGCAGATGCATGAGATCTGCTGCCTCAGGTTCCTGCTCTCATGACTTCCCTTGATGGTAACTGTGAGTTAAAACTCTTCCTCATCTATCTGTCTGTCTGTCTGTCTGTCTGTCTGTCTATCTATCTATCTATCTAAGTTTTTTTTGAGACAGAGTTTCTTTGTGTAGCCCTGGCTGTCCTGAAACTCTCTCTTTAGACCAGGCTGACTTCAAATTCGCAGAGATCCACCTGCCTCTGCCCCTTAAATTCTGGGATTAAAGGCATGCGCCACTACCACCCAACTTGTAGGTAAAAAATCTTTTAAGCAGTTCTGTTTTTCAAAAAGGTGAGAAAAAGCCAGACAGTGGTAGCACACACTTCTAATCCCAGCACTCGAGAGGCAGAGGCAGGTGGATCTCTGTGAGTTCAAGGTCAACCTGATCTACAGAAGGAGTCCCAGGATAGCCAGGGCTGTTACACAGAGAAACCTTGTCTCAAAAGACAAAAAGAAATACAAAAACAGGCAAAGAAAACAATTTTGAATAATTTCTCAAAGTAATAAGTGTTTGAAGAGCAAGATATGCTTAACCTGATTTAAATATTGCACAGTGTATACATACATAGACACATCACATGGAACCCCATAAATGAACAATCTTTCTGTATCAATTCCATAAATTAACATAAATGAAAAATTAAAGATAAAAAATAATGCATTAAGGAATAATAGAGAATTATTACTTTTCTTGGGAATAATAATTAGTTTGTGGGTATGTCATCTTTATATACAAAGATCAATACCAAAATGTTACGAAGTGAGATGAAATCATTGAAAACATCGCAGAAAATAAGAGGAACAGATAAAATAAGGATGCCAAAATGCCAATGGAAGTTGTTGGTGAGCAGAGCTAAGTTACTCTTTTTACCACATTCTTGACTTGTCTGTATTTAAAATTTTCCACAATAAAAAAGGCTTTTTTTTAAAAAAAATCATTTTTTTTCATGTCTGGTTTGGAAAACTTTATTCTATTGGATAGAAACTTTAAAAAAGAAAGAAAGAAAGAAAGAAAGAAAGAAAGAAAGAAAGAAAGAAAGAAAGGAAGAGGATTGCCCAGCTCAGTATTTTACTGCTGCAGCGTAACTGCCCCAGTTAGGCCTGAAGCATACGTAGCTCAGCTGAGGGAAGTGCCGGTCACATCTGATGGATCAGCCTCTGGGGTCCATTGTGGATGGCCACAGGCATGGCAGCGGGATGCAAGGCCTAGCCCAACAAGCACTTCAAACTCTAGACTTTGTGACCCTTCACTGACTCAAGCTCTCTGTCTCATTTGTAAACAGGGACTTGCTCGAGGATTAGAAATATCATATAGGATGTATCTAAGGCATCCTTGAGCCTAACAATAGCAGCCATTGTTGATTTTTTTTTTTAAAAAAAAAGCCATCCTGGAAAATGATCTTGCCTTCTCTTCTTCTTATGGAAGTTTCTCCTGGAAGATAGTTCGAGGCTTTGTTCATAGAATCCTCATCATTCTGAACTTCTATGCTTTTTAAACTTTTATACAAGTTTGTCGGTCTTTCTTTAGAATTCAGGTTAAGATTTTGAAAGAAATGTTTACTTTAAACATAAGAATTTGGGAGGGAGCTTAAATTACCTCTAACAAACTTTTGTGATTGGGTTGTGTTCTTACATTTTTCTTCCTTTGTAGTTTGTGGCCTTGAGGTCACATAGTTGCTCAAATATAAATCACCCAAAGACGCTGGTCCTCAAAGCAACCCTTTGCTTGAGGTCCTGTCTTCCAAGATGGGAAATTCAGGCCTCTTTTCCAATTTGAGCTGAATAACAGTAATATCACCCCCCATTAGTATTTTCCAATGATATTTCTATTCATTTGTTTGCCTCTAAAAGTAGCACAATATGAAATCTATCCAGTTCTTTGAGACGGTGTTTTAGTTTCATTTCTGTTGCTGTGAAAACATACCTCGTATAAAATCAAAGGGGCAGGAACTGAAAGCAGCTAGTCACATCACGTGCATGGTTGAGAGCAGAGAAAAATGAATGTATACATGCATGATTGCCACTTTCAGTTCAAGTTCTCCATTCTTACACGGTTCAGGGTGATCTTCCAATGTAGGGAGTGTTGCTGCTTATGGTGGGCCATGCCTTCCCACGTCAGTTAACTGGATAAAGACACCCAAGACACACGCCCACAGGTCAATCCAAAGTAGACGACACCCTTCCCCCCCCCACATGCCCACAGATCAACCCAATGTAGATGACACCCCACACACACACACATGCCCACAGGTCAACCCAATGTAGATGACACTCCCTACCCCCCACAAACACGTACCTACAGGTCAACCCAATATAGATGACACCCACACATACACATGCCCACAGGTCAACCCAATATAGACGATACCCTATGCCTCTACATACACACCCACAGGTCAACCTAATGTAGACAACACCTGTTCCCCCCCCATGCCCACAGGTCAACCCAATGAAGATAACACCCCCCACATGCATCCATAGGTCAACCCAGTGTAGATGACACCCCATGCCCCCCCCCCACAGGACTACCCAATGTGGACAACACCTCCCCCCACACACACTCTCTCTCACAGGTCAACTCAATGTAGTCTCTTCTCTCCTTGAGACTTCCCAAGTGACTATAAGTTATATCAAGTTGACCATCAAAGATAGTATTTTATTATATAGGCCACCCCAAGTACTTTTTCAGTTAGTATAGAAGATTTCACCTTGTTCCATTGATTCTAACCATATCTTCATGTCTCTTGGAGACAAAGAAGGCCAAGGAAAACACAAGATTTCATTTCTAAACACAAGATCGTACTTCCACCCAGGATGCTATCCATTTATTACATCCAGGCTTTTCTGGCTGATTACAATCTACCCACTGGTTTTGAAGTTAATTTCTCAGCTGACAACTGCCGCTTGCACCCCTCCCCATGAGTGTTTCTCAGGGGACCCTGGCCAATACCGACTAAGCCAGTTTGGACCTTCCCCAGCTTTCCAGTTGCTTCCCAAAAGCAACTGCTTTTGCCTCAATTACCTTCATGACACTTGGAGGAAATAAAAAGTAACAACTTCTTGGGAGAAGGCCAGGATGTAGACAGAAACTTCTGTCCCACCTAGTCCTGCAGCCGTTCAGTCCCAAAGAAACACACAGAGGCTTATATAATTAAAAATAGTTTGGCCTATTAGCTCAGGCTTATTATTAACTTGCTCTTACAACTTAACCCATAATTCTTATCTATAAGATAAGTAGCTTTTGACCTATTTATCTAAGGGATAAGTTGACAAACATTTAATTGCTTTTATTCTTTGTTTAATATTAAAAAGCTGCTATGATGTAAGAATAAGTTTTTGTGTGCACATGTTTTATTTCTCTTGAGTATATCTCTAAGGTTTGGATATCTAGATCATATGCTATCTTATCTTAACCTTTTGAAAAACGATCAGATTTTTTTCTAAACAAATACTTGCTCTGATTTACAGTCCCACTATTAATGTGAATGAAAATTCCAAGCCTCTTATTCTCACTAATACTGAAGTGATAGCATGTCTTCTCATTTTCCCTGTCGTATGGCTAATGACACTGAGAATCTTTTCACATGCTATTGACCATATATATATTCTTAAAAGAAATGTGTATCCACATCTTTCCCCTACTTATAAATTAAGCTATTCAGTTTTCATTATCAAACCATAAATGTTTTTTAGGTATTGCAGTTTCAAGTCCCCTTTCTGACATATGCCTTGACAATATTTTTTCACCAGTTTTTTGAAAAACCCATATTTATCTCTTTAGTGTGTGCGTATATGTCCTGTCCTTGTGTGGCATGGCATGCGTGTGGACATCGGAGGACAAATTGTGGGTCCATAAATTCAGATCATCAAGCATAACGGCAGGTACCTTTACTCAGGCTGAGACCAGTCTTACTACACAGTGAGACTCTGTCTTCAGGAGGACAAAAAGCAAAGAGTGTAAAACAACAACAACAGAGACGCTATTGTTGACTTCCATGCAAAGCACAACAGCAGCTAATTCTGTGTCTGTGACTGTTGCTGGTACAGCACCTGTTAAGGGGTGTGTACTGCTCACAGGTGCATAGACCCCGACACAGAGCTGGAACACTGGTCTAATCCGTAAGTAGCAGAGCCAGGATCTGAACTTGACATCTTTTTAAAAGATATTCTTTATTTTTGAAATTGTTCATATATGGGGAACACATATGTAGAATGAAATATGGCCATACCTAGTCCCCCAATTTCTCCCTTCCTATTCCCATCTACCCTCAACGTGTCCCCCTTCCAACTTATTTATTTATTGGTATCTCACTGAATCTAGTTAGAGCTATCCATAAGTGTGTGGGATGGAGCTCCAATAGAGCATGGGAAGCTTACCAGTGGCCACATCCCCCCAGCAAGTACCCACTGCCAACAGCTCCTCAGTAAGGGACAGGGTCAGGACATCGTCTACTCCATCAGTGCGGGTATTTTTGTTGGCCTGTTCTTGCATAGATCCTGTGCAGGTGACCGCAGCCTCTGTGAGACCTTGAGCTAGCCACATTATGTGGCTAGAAGACAACATTTTTACAGCGTTCCTCCCTATCCTATGGATCTTAGATCCTTCCTTTTTAAAGAGGTTTACTTATTTTTCTTTTATCAATATGAGAATTTTGCCTGTCTGTGTTTATGCACCACCTGCGTACAATGCCCATGGAGGCCAGAAGACATTATCAGGTCACCTGGGAACTGTGAGCGTCCACGTAGGTGCTGGGAACAGAACCCAGGCCCTCTGGGAGAGCAGTGGGTGCTCACAACCACCAAGCCACCCCTCCAGCCTGCTCTTCTTGCCTTCTTTCTGTTTCCTCTTCCACGGTGTCCCCTGTTAAGGTGGTTAGTATAGCTGTGCTGTTAGAACCGAGCCCTCAGCCTCCCCTTCTAAACTCAGCACCGTTAACTCCTGATCACCACAGTATGGTCTCCAACTGCGGCACTTTTCCGTTTTGGCTGCCGCTTCCCTTTTGGCAGTTAGTACATTGTTTGTCTTTTCTGTAAGGAGTTGCTGTAGTTTTTCCAGAATTCCTTGACTCTTGAGTTGCTCAATATAGTGGTCTTGAAGAAGTTTCTAGGAGAGACTCTTTGACTCAACAGGATGACGCTGAACTTTTCTGAGGCATGATGTGCGTGTGTGTGTGCCTGTGCACGCGTGCATGCATGTGTACATGTGTGTGTGTGTGTGTGCGTGTATGTAAAAGCATTAGCTTTGGAGTCTTCACCGGTGGAGAGTGGATGATTTTTCCCCACTAGGCCTGTGACACTGTGGTCCAAACAGACAACTAACTGGTCGTGTCCTCGTAGTTTTTACTGCTTCTTTTGACTCATGAAATGTCAGAGCTCATTAACTACACTTGATCTCCCTGCTGATGAAAGACCCTGAGTGCCTCAAAGGACCCAAGACTTGCCCAGGACTTCTGATCCCAGGCCAGGCATTTCCTGGCCTGCCTGCTCTTGGCCGTGTTGTATGTATGTTTCTGTTTCCTGGCCCAATGTGCCTTCTTATCTTACGAGTGGAATGTAGGAGGAGATAATGCTTTTTAGCTGTTTCATTGTGAATTTACTCGAGATAACTTTTGTTGAATCACAACAATATTTCCTCAGTTGCCAAGCAACATGGTGATGGAGTTTGAGATGTTGATGTAGCCAACAGAAGACACCCCACTGTCTTCAGCATGCCTTTTATGACTGGAGGACTTCTCAGTGGAAACGGAGAAGAATGACTTTGACTGCCGAGGGAAATCAGTGAATGAGCTGCGAGGAGAGACTGTGCCAATGTGATCTCGTTCACATGCGGGCAAGAAACACGAGACAGCTTGCTTCTTATTCCCCATCAGGAGATTTTCATGCTTTTCAATACATTGTTACCACTTTCCGAGTGCCCGGAGTTGCTTTCTCCCGCCACCTTGTGCCCCCGCCCCCCTGCACCATGGCCTCTCTTACCACGTCTTCTTAGCACGTCTCTCATTTTCAGTTGCTTCGGACCGTGCTCCACGAGTGCGCATTTCCCTAAAAGGGAGCCAAGACTGGCACCCCATAACACAGAGAGCCAGCTTGAAGCCACCACTTCCACGGAGGTCTTTTACCACTCATCCCACCTTTCTTGAGACTCTTCCTTGCCCTGCCTCCGATTCCCAGGCTCCTTTCCCCTTTTCCTATGCCTTAGCTCCTCTTTCTGAATAGCTGCTTGCACAGAACAGAACCCAGGCGCTCAGATGTTTGGCTCTACTGAAGCTGAATGCCCCGCCCCTTCCGCCTTGCCGTCTGGTTCCTGTGGCAGCATCCACATGGAGATTCTTTATTGGGGACTCTTTGCTGGAATTTCTCTGGTCTCAATCCCACAACCTCACCTTTACCGGTCATACCTGCAAAAGTTTCCAGCGACTCCTAGTCACCAGGGTAGGAAGCATTCGTCCATTCCTGTATTCGTCATTCCTATATTCGTCAAGGTTGGTTGCACATGCATCACAATACCAGCTTCCGCACACCTAACATCTTACAGGAAAAACCGTATGTTTCTATCTGTCACAGCCAAAAGGTGGGAGAGTGCCCGCTAGGATTCCACAACTTGCTTGGGTTGGTTGACCAATTCGTTGTTTACTACCTGCTTTTGTCTGATGATTTATTTTTTAATTCAAATAATTATTATCTCCTTTTTTGGAATTTGATACATTTTGAAATCCTATCTTTATCAATCCCTTTTAAACATATTGTGTTTCTTTTTCTTTCTTTTCTTTTTTTTTGAGGTAGAGTTTCATTCTGTAAAACACTGCAGAGGTTCTCCATTGACTGATTGATCCAGGGTCTTTCCCTGAGCCAAGAGCTCACGGTTTGGGCAGACTGGCTAGCCAGCAAGCTCACCTCTGTTCATCTGTCTTTGCGGGCCAGTGTTAGGATTACATGCACACATTACCATGCTGGGGCGTTGGAGTTCTGAACTCAAGTCCTCATGTTTAATGTCCTGAGTTTAAATCTCAGACACCTTACCCGTTCAGCCATCTATCTCCCTAGCCCGAGGACACACATATTTTAAAATGTCTACTGTATACCAAGGTCGCAAAAGCATTAAGAAGTGAAAACTACAGGAAGGAAGCAAGAATGAAGTATTTAAGAAGAAGACGGCAAAGCGTAAGTCATAGCAAGTCGGGAAACGCTTGTTCTTTGTGGGCCCGTATTCCCCTGTGGGTATTGCTCACATGGCCACGAGATGCTTGTGCTCACATTTATGAATTGCAGTGTTTTTACTGAACACACACTTTCCTGCTTATATAGAAATACAGTAGTTTAATTACAAAAAAAAACTAAGACTTTTTGTTTTCTTACTCTCATTCCTCCAATTTTATGTGTCTTAGGGTTGTGTTGTGTTAAGTAGTCACCTCATTAGGATGCAAATTTCCTTTTTCTTTAATAAATGGTAAATTATATGAACCGAAGATTTGGTTTTCTTCCCCTTCATCCTCCTCTTTTCCCCTCCTCTCTGTTTGAGCAGAATCTTATGTAGCCCAGGCTGGCCCGAACCTTGCTGGAAGATGACCCTTGGCCTGCACTTCTCAAGTGCTAGAATTACAGGTGTTTATTAACATGCTTGATTTTAAATAGATTTCCTTATGTTTTCTTTTTAGTAAAGGTTTGATTTGTATATCTATTTTATATACCTGTATACTCAGAGTCACATAACATCATTTCAGAGGGAAGGGAGTTAAAAGTGGAAGGCGTCTAGGGTCCCCTTCTAGGGGACTCCGTGGCAGTTTGCTTCCACTCCCGGTTAAGGAATCCAGGAGGCGGTTCCCTCTCACGAGTGGAAACTGCTGGATTATCTTTGACAGCAGTGCCCCCGCTGTCCCATGCTGGACACAAGTATCTGGAAAGAACAGATAGGAGAAATATTCCTGACCTGGAAAAGAGTGGCAAACCAGATCCTCTAGACCGGTGGTTCTCAGCCTTCTTGACGCTGTGACCCTTTACTATAGCTCTTTATGTTGTGGTGACCCCCGACCATAGAATCATTGTCGTCGCTACTTCATAACTATAACTTTGCTACTGCTATGAATCATAATGTAAGTATTTTTGGAGATAGAGGTTTGCCAAAGGGGTCATGACCCACCGATTAATAACCACTGCTCTAAGCAGTAAAGTATAATTTTGGGACATGGAGGAGGGAAGTGATCTTCAAAAGTTGTCCTCTATAGACGGTGGTGGCTCACGCCTTTAATCCCAGCACTTGGGAGGCAGAGGCAGGCAGATCACTGTGCGTTCGAAGCCAGCTTGCTCTACAGAGTGAGTTCCAGGAGAAAAAAAAGTTCTCTAATAGCTGCGGCCCGCACATATCTACACATAAATAAATAAATAATTAATAAATGTAATAAAAAATAGCCACCTGTGTTAGCAACTTTACAGGGAAAAAAAAAAAGCCAAGTGCCTGAGAATAATAGGTTAGAAGAATCTGGGTGTTGAGCAAGGCCTTTAGACAGCATGGCATCGCGGTGGGTGGATGTGGCTGGTAAGGCCCAGAGGACAAAGGCCTGGGCTCTCGGGCTCAGTGGGAGTGTGTGCTGACCCTGTGTCCTGCCTGGCTGGCTGACGCCACAGCAAGACTGAGTAAAAATGAAAATATCCTTCTAAGGGTATTTCAGGTTCAAATTCCAGTTGGCTTGTGGGAGGAAAGGGATCTTATCTGATGACAGAGTGCAAGCCAACATCTGACAGTTACTCATAGACTCAACATATGCTGGGAATTCCAGGGAGGTGCGGTGCAGAAAATCCGCATCCAAGCCCTTGAGGGCCCCTGTAGGGAAACAAAGGGCTGTTAGGAGCAGAGGGCGTGCGTGTTTGTGGAGCCAAATATTCATCCGTAGCTAGAAAGCCACACCACCGTTCCTCAAAAGCTTGGGAATTCCTTAGAAAACAGCGTCCTGGACAATGGTGTTTGTCTTTATTCGCCCTGCTTCACAAGTATCTGTGGTGAGTTTCTCTGTAGCAAATCGACGCCCCCACCTAGGAAGGGGGATGTATATCACAGCATACAGGGTTTCTCCACTTAGGGTCCTCTACCTCTTGTGAGGTTGCTTCCAGAATTAACGTTTTGAAAAAGAATGGCCTAGCTTCTCAATGATTCTGTCGAAGCTGGCATTAGCTGAGCTTTGGCGAATGCGTTTCAACTGGAAACAGAAATGAATGTTTAGAGTAAGTTAATTTCAGGTTCATAACAAATCTGTTTCCATTTTCCTCTGCTTGTCAGCACAAACCTTGCTACTCCCGACTCTCCCGAGGGTTAGAAGTACCCAAAGCGTTCAGAAAAGGTCATGACTCTTTGTTACTAATCTTGTAAACGATCTGCTGAGGACAAAGCCCCCCAGTGGCTCCTTCCAAATTGGTCTGTGGCCCACACAGCAGTGACCCTTAATCCGGGGGCCAAAGCACCAGCTGTTGGGAATGATGCCAAAGCCAGAGTGTGTTTCGGTTAACCCAAGAATTAACTCTGCTGTGAGCACGCATGTTCCTCTCTCAAGGAAGCCAGTGGGGCCAAACAGTGGAAGGTCTTTCGGAGCTGTAACGTGTGTAAATTCTGAAACAGATAGCCCATGTGTACATGCTTTCTATCCCCTTTCTTCCGAAGTTCGAAGTGCGAGCGCTGTTCTGTGCTCTACCGTTTAGCGGTTTGTATAGAAAGCGTAGAACATTTTACAACACGAGACACGAGCCGTTCTGTGTGGTGGTCGGAAGGACCAGCTAACAAGACTCCATGGCTGGGGGAAAAGAACAAGCCTGTGCTCAGAAGACCAGAGAAGTGGATGAAAGCCCCATAAGAAGCGCTGTTAATGGTGACAAGGGCTACCATTTGGATATAGGGTTGCCCCTGTGAACTCGGAAATTAAGTAGCACAAGTGAGAGTTTCTGGTTCTCGACCTATTCATTTGATGCGACCATGAGCCAGTTCCTAAAATACAAGTGACTTAGACACAAGAGCAATCAGCTAACAAATGTCTAAGCAAATGGACACTCTAAAAATATCTAAAAATAGATAGTCTGAATTACTCCTGCGGTTGAAAATGAATGACTGTGGAATATACGTTGCCTCATTAAAGTGATAATAATGCCAGTTATTTCTTGACTGCGTGCAATTTATCATCATACTTGATAGCTTCTCAAATCTCAGATGGTCTTCCAAGGGAAAACCTTATACTCCTGTGTTTTTGACGGGGCTTTGACTCTAACAAGTGCTCAGTGTTTGTGAATTCTGGTGCTGCTGCGGTTGCTGGTGGCAGCGGTGGTGATGGTGATGGCGCTAGTGATGATGACGACAATGGTACTGCTGGTGGAGGCAGTGATGGTACAGATGGTGTGCACGCCTGATAACAATGGCAGTAGTAACTGGTCCTTTCTTGAGTGCACACTAGGCACTCGAAAGGATGCACCAGGCTCTTTATTCTGTTTTCTGCATTCATGAGCTCATGTAATCACAACTTTGATAAACCAGATATCTTGGCTGAATTGTACAGATGGAGATACTGAGGCACCAGTCTGTGTGTGCATTGCATGTAAGTGGCCAAACTGAGAAAGCAACCCAAGTCTTTCAGAATCTAAAGTCCAAGATCTTAGTTGTTTTACCATATAGATTTCGTGGTATTGATGAACTATAATGACTCTCCACTCCGTTCTCAACCAGATACACCTCAAACCATATAAATACACTGAAGATTCTGTTGCTTTTTTAAGGGCTGTGTATCTCAGAGATTAAAGACAGCAAGAGGCAAATGGGGAATCTAATAATATTTGCTGCTGGGTACCAGAGACTATTCTAAAGATTCTTCTCATGTTGCCATTCATAGATACCCACCTCTGTTTTTTATCTACGATAAAAAAAAAAAAAAGTGGAAATCCAGTCCAGTGAACAGAACAGTTCTGAAGTGATTGCTTTACTCTAGTCTGAGCACTGTGTCTTAAAGGCTGTGTAATTAAATCCAAGAAGCTTGACAAGCTGGTCTGAAAGCGCCGTGGAGATTGAACTCTGCTCCCTGCTTGGCAGGGATGAAACAGGGTTTAATGTAGGTGGGAAGTGATTTTAATCTGTTAGTTAGAAGCTGTAAACCAGTGTGAACATGGCTCTTTCAACCTTAAAACATCGTAAGAAAGAGATCCTTTTAGGAGGCAGAGGCCGGCTGATCTCTATGAATTGGAGACCAGCCTGATCTACAAAGAGAGTTCCAAGATAGCCAGGACTGTTACACAGGAGAAAAAAAAAGGGAGGGAGAAGGTGGGAAGAAAGAAAGAGAGGAAGGAAGAAAGGGATTCTCCAGATTAATCACCTATAGACACTTTTATTCTAAATCTTATGGTCAATTTAGAGTTTAAAAGAAAAACCTAAGGCAGGAAAACTCTAAGTCTCAGCAAGAAGAAAACACTTCTTCAAACAAACAAACAAACAAACAAACAAATCCCCCATAAAGTAACAAATGGAAACTCACATGTGGAAGACAGTGAGCCGTTTATGGTGGACCTTCAGCTGGTGGCCACTGTCCTCAGTGTGAACATTCAGTGTTGGTGTGCAGCAGAAGGGGGGTAGCCAAGAGTGAGGGAAGTGTCAAGCCCTGGCAATGCATGTGGTCTGCTGAGAACAAAGAGTGGACAGCCTTTGGGGATAGCCTCAGAACGGCACACCCCTGCACAGAGCAGCCCTCTTACTGCTTCTTCTTCCTCTTCCTCTTTCTCTTCATCGTCCTCCTCTTCCTCCTCCTCCTTGCCTTTTGAGACTGAGGCTTGTCACACAGCACAAGCTGGTCTTTAACTCACGGTCCTGCTGACGTAGCCTCATGATCTGGGACACAAGCATGTGTTACCACACCTGACTCATTCTTATGTTTTCTAAAGCAAGTGTACAAGCAAGTGTGCACGCCTCACCTCATCTTTTCCGTTTCCTGGACACTTGTGGTGGGTGTGGGCGATACAGAGAGCCTCCAGGTGTGTAGCCTCTGAGAGTTCAGCCAGCAGGCTGTTAGTTTGTTGTTTGGATCTAGATGTGAAGTCCCTCAACAGTGACATTGAGTCATGGTACGTGTCCACAGCTCTACTGTCACAAAAATGCCCTGGGGGAAACATTTTTGTTCTTTTCTGAAACACTGGCTTCTTAGTGTTATAGAGAAAGACAGTTTTAACAGTGAATTTAAAATGAATTGGTGGGCCAGGCATGGGGCACACACCTTTAACCCCAGCACTCTGGAGGCAGAGGCAGAGGCAAAGGGATCTCAGTGTATTCTACAGAGCAAGTTCCAGAACAGCCAGGACTAAATAGAGAGACCCTGTCTAAAAAACCAACAAGAGAACACAAACAAACAAAAACGAATTTGGTTTTAAAATCTTATAAATGTGTAATTTGTTTTTGTTAATGATTCTAGAGGATGTGGATTTGGTGTACTTTGTTTCCTTTGCATTGTGTGTGTTCGTGTGTCCATTGCACACATGCTTGAGTGCACATGTGTGACCAAATGCATGAGTGCACATTGTGTGTGTACTCTGTGTGTGTATGTACGTGTGTATTTAAAACAATAACCACTGTTTAGAATTTGGGAAGAGGAAGGAGACCAGCAGGAGGGGAAGAAGCAATGGGGATGGAGATAAATATGTCATCAATATATATGAAGATATCATATGAAATTCACTTTTTTATATAATATATTTTACTATAAAAATATACCAAAAAGAAAAGAAATTCATTTATAGATTTTTAAAAATCACTTAGAGGCTGGGAAGATGGGTCAGTTGGTAAGGCACTTACCATGTAGGCACTAGGACTTGATTTGGTCCAGAACCCTGTGTGGAACACAGAATAGTTGAAGAGGGAGATAGAGAGTTCTGAGTGGATTTAATACTTTCTCCCCTGTGCTCATAAGAGGAGCTGTGGGGGGACAAACGCAAGGGATGCATTTCCACACTGGGCTTCCCGCGTCCTCCAGGATGGTTCCTTTGGTCCACTGCCCTGTTGACAGTGTTATTGATTGTGCGTGTCCTGAGCACACACCAGGTGTGAGAGCCAAGAGCCTGGTGTGTTGGGGACCTTTCCTTCTTGGAATCAGAACTGTGGGAATGAATGAACCCAGAATTAACAGGCTAAAAGCTGTACCCTGGGAGGAGTCTGTGATTTGGGGTGTCATTTAGCTAGGGACAGTTTCCAGGATCACAGGGGGAGAGGGAGGAGGGAAAACAAGCGTGTGTTGAGTGGCATCAGAGTTCTGTGTTCAGACTTTGTCTGGACCTTGTAACACATGGTTTTGTAGTGGGAGGAGCTGCTTGTTCATCCTGGCTGAGGCCACTTGTTTTTCTGGGCCGCCCAGCTGGCTTAGACCCAAAATACTCACTTAAATCACTGCTTGGCCCATTCGCTCTAGCTTCTTACTGACTAACTCTTACATACTGATTTAACCCATTTCTATTCATCTGTATATCACCATGAGGTTGTGGCCTACCAGCAAAGTTTCAGCATGTCTGTCTCTGGCGGCTCCATGGCTTCTCTCTAACTCTACCTTCCTCCTCCCAGCATTCTGTTTAGTTTTTGCCTCCTAGCTCTGTTCCCCTACAGCTCTGCTATAGGACCAAAGCAGTTCCTTTATTTATTAACCAATAAAAGCAACACATAGACAGAAGGGCCTTCCCCTTTTCTGTTTAAACAAAAAGGAAGGCTTTAACTTTAACATAGTAAAATTACATATAACAAAGCAGTTGTCAAGCAAGAATTACAGTTATAATATTTATATATATATATCTACTTTATCTTTTATCATAAATAAGGAAAGCTATAATAATAAGTATCTATTCTTCAACTCCATCAAAGACTTCAGAAGGATATGATATTACCCAAGTAAACAGGAAGTGCATTGTAAGCAACTTCCAAAACTCTAGAATTGACAGAGACATCTCATTGCCTAGATAGTCACCCAAAGTTCCTTTGTACCATGGGGGCATCCATCTTCAGTCCCCAGGCCCATAGTATCTGGCAGACTCTTTCATGAAGCAGGAAATTTCAAAGACAGTTCCGCCTATATTGGCAGTTTGTCAGTCATTTTTTTTGTGTGTGTGTGTCCTGCAGAATGTCTGACAGACTCTTTCATGAAGCAGGAACCCTGAAGGATCATCTCACCTTTAGGCGACTTCAGCAGTCATTTCTCAGTGGGTCCTGCATGTCTGTTAAGCAGTCCAGACAGGAGCAGTTTCTTGCCTAAATGGCTAACCAGCTCCATAAGGAGCTTCTTTGATGCCCATCTTCCTTTTGAAGTAGATTGGTACTGCCAGGAGCAGATGTGTCTCATTGTCATAAAAAGTCTTAAGTTCTTAAAATAGATAAATGCCATATTATGAATGTCTCTGAAAGGTTTGAAGAATACCTAACTAATTGAAATATATCTCTATATATCTAGAAAATCTAACTAACATGACTATAATCTTGACTATTATAGATGACTATCTATTAACCTATATTTTTAATTATACATTACTTTCTTTATGTTTTTTGTTTTGTATTTTTTTATTGATTTTTATTGAGCTCTACATTTTTCTCTGCTCCCCTCCCTGCCTCTCCTCTTTCCCCTTCAATCCTCACCCAAGGTCCCCATGCTCCCAATTTACTCAGGAGATCTTGCCTTTTTCTACTTCCCGTGTAGATTAGATCTATGTATATCTCTCTTAAGAGTCCGCATTGTTATCTAAGTTCTCTGGGACTGTGGTTTGTAGGCTGGCTTTCTTTGCTTTATTTACATTACATTTTTAAATGAGCTGCACAATCACAATACATATAATGAAGAGCAGAAATATGTGCTCGCTTCGGCAGCACATATACTAAAATTGGAACGATACAGAGAAGATTAGCATAGCCCCTGCGCAAGGATGACATGCAAATGCGTGAAGTGTTCCATATTTTTAGAAAAAATAAATTTAAAAAGAGCAGAAATATACGTATAACAAAATTGACCTTAAATTTATATCAATAAACCAAGATCCATACCTGTGGCACGCCGTGTCCGCCAGCAGAAGAGACGACCACAACAGGATTCTTCTCAGAACGTACTTTTATTGGGAGCGTACAAACTTGAGGTTGATGGCAAAGGACCCCGGACCCTGGCACGCACTGCTTATAAGCCGTGCAGAACAAAGCCTGAGACGTGTCCGAGTCTGAATGGCTCTGGCCGCTCCTGATCTTACGCGTCAGCTCACGATTGGTGGCTAGATCGCGCCATTCGGGAAAGCGCGCCAAGTGCCTCGGGGCGGGGCCGAAGCTGCTTGAGAGGCTGGAAATGACAGCAGGGTTGTGGCGCCTTGGCGCCTTACACATACCAGTGCAAATCTCTATAGCACGGTTTGACTGTTCTAAAGACCATTTTGACTCCAAGCAGTTGAGACTTTTGAAAAATGGAAGCTAATGCACAAAGCAATACTCCAGGAGTTATATATGGTGCAATACCTTGGAAAGGCACTTTGTGAGGGTTAAGAACCTAGATTCTGCAGCCAGTGTCTTCTGGGTTCAAACCCAAGCTCTCCCAATACTGTGTGACTTTGGGTGTGTTGTATAACACCTCTGTGCCTCACTTTTCTACTACACACCGTGGATGATGGTATGTGGATGGTACTGTTGGGATAATTAAATAAAGTGAAGCACTTAAAAGAGCGTGAGGCCTAGGGGAAGCACCACTTGGGTGCCGGAGATCATTCTAGAGCAGCAGGTAAGGAATGATGTCAGCGCAGGGTGGTGGTGGCGCATGACAGCACTTGGAAGGCAGAGACAGGCAGATCTCTGTGAATTCGAGGCCAGCCTGGTCTACAAGTGTTAGTTCCAGGACAGGTTCCAAAGCTACAAAGAAACCCTGTCTTGAAAAACCAAAAAAAAAAAAAAAAAAAAAAAAAAAAAGATGTCAGCCAGGCCAGGACTCTCTCTGGTCTCAGGTGATGCTTATGTCCAGCAGGTCTGACAGGTTTTCATCAGAGCTGAGGTCGGGTGAGGTGGTGTCCCTAATCTTTCTGATGACTATCTCTTGCCCATGTGCTGGGGAAGAGTGGGAGACGCAGCCGGATTCCTCTTATCTGATCACACTGGAACCAGAATTACTGTGACCAAGCTACTCCTCCAGTTGGGTCATTTTGGTCCCTGCTGTTGTCACCTTAGGGGCCACCTCTAGATTCTCAGGGAAAACAGCCCAGTCTAGCCTGGATATCAGCTCTCACCAGCAGGGGTACATCGTGTGATACAAACAGGGTGAGGGGCTCATGACGGGGAGGGTGGAGCAGTTCCTGGTGTCAGGTCTGTGGGCACACAAAGATGAATCAGACCAAATATTAGTTTTGAAGCTGCGAGTTGAGGAGCTAGAATTTTAGGTACTTATGAGTAGTAGGTTGGGGAAGACTTTGGCCTGTTTTGTCTTTGATGTCTTGATTTAGGAATGGGGATGTAGGATGTACCTGTTCTTCTTCCCTCACCAGACCAGGACAAGCCCCTTAGCATTTGGGCTCCAGTATGAAATGAAATGTCACAGGAGAGTGACCAGGAAGCGGTAAACCAACTATGGCGTCTTCTTAAACATGGAGTCGAATGACTACATGGGTGTTGTGTCCTGGAAAGCTACCCTACATACGACTGTAATAATGACCCAAAGCAAAGCCTTACTCCAGAGATAGGGCTCGGTGGGTAAAAGCATTTGCTGCCAAGCCTGATGACCCCAGTCCCATCCCTGACAACCAAGTTAGTAGGGAAGAACCAACTTGCCTAGACCCCTACATGTGGATTATGTATTCATGCACACACATTACATACACGCACACACACACACACACACACACACACGATACTATTAATAATAATAAATAAAATATTTCAAAAGCTCTGTAAGAAGGAAATATAGATCCTTTACGTATGCACAAAATAGTTCCGCATTTGCCTATCTCTAGGTAACTAGGTAAAGCTTAATGCAATGTAAATGAGCTATAAATCATATACTATGTTGTGCAGGGAATAATGAGAAGAAAAATCAAGGCTGTGCACTTGCAGTACAGACACTGTTTCTTTCTGAGTATTCGCCAGCGGTGGTTGATTGAATCCACCACTATCGCTCCTACACATAGAGAATGCTAGCTGTAATCTCGTGGTCCACTATGAGGCTGAGCTATTATCCCCCCTATAGTCTCCTGTCTCTACTAGTCTGGCTTCCCAGTGACTTCTCTCTTGGTTTCCCGATCCAAAGGCCTCTGGCTATTCCCTTGTTCCTGGATCCTCTCTTCTTCCTTATATCTCCCTTTTAATCTTGACTTTTGAGCGTGTAAGGGAGATAGCCCTGAAACTAGTGTCAGTGTGTTCTCAGCAAGCACTTCACTCTGAGCTCCTCCCGAGCCCCACGGCCCCCATGGCCCCCATTTTAAAGTGGTTTTAATTGAAATAGAATTACATCACTTTCCTTCCTCCCTTCAGCTCCCCCCAACTACTGCCTCATACCCCTCTCAGATTTCCTCCAACTCTCAAGCTGACAGCCTGCTTCTCTTTGATTGTACATGTGTGTATGTACACAAATAATATAAATACAGCTTATGGAGCCTGTTTTTGTTCTTCGTGCATTTGGGGTTTGAGAACTGACCACTCTGCTTTGGATAACCAGTAAGGTTGTTCATCCCTAGAAGAGGCTAATCCTCCTTACCCCAGCAATCATTGTCTATGGTTCTTTGTCGAGGGCTGGGACTCGGTGAAATTTTTCCACTTCCACATTAAATAACCTGTGCATTGACGTCGACGCAGTCTTGTCTGCGCAGCGGACTCTAGGAGGGTCTGTGTCCACAGAAGCATGCTTTCTGGTGTTGTGGCTCTTACAATCTCTCTGCCTCCCCCTTTGCTGATGCTCCCTGAGCCGTAGATGCCAGAACTGTGAGGAAGATGTACCTGTTAGACTATGCCCCGCCCCTGCCATGATCTGTCGATTTCTGAGTTGTGTCCAGTTGTGATTGTCTGTGACGGCCTCCATTTACTACAAGACAGCCAGACTTCTCTGATGAGGCGTGGTGGCTACACTTACTCTCTTGGGTTTTCCACAAACCCCTTTTTTAGCTTAAAAAAATTATTTTTGAAATAGGGTTTCATTAAGTTACCCTGGCTGGCCTCAAACTCTCTCTCTAGCTCAGTATTATGGTATGAATGTGAAATCTTTCTGTAGACGCATCTGTTTCAATATACGTTGGTCTCCAGTGGGTGGGACCATTTCAGGAGGATGTAGAACCTTTAGGAATTGGAGTATCACTGGAGAAAGTGAGTCACGGGGGGGGGGGGGGGAGGAGGGTGGGACTTGAAGGAGATGAGTCCAGTTTGCTGCTTCCTGTCCAATCTCTGCTTCCTGTTCCACCAGAATGTGAGGCGTGGAGTTTCTCAGCTGCACACTGGCACCATCTGCCAACATGCCTTCCCCATGAGAGGAACCATATATATATATAGTCTTTCCTCTCCTAAATTGTTTCTCTTGCAACAGCAATAAAAGTCACCGTCTTAGTCACTGTCCTATTGCTGTGGAGACATCACGACCAAGGCAACTTTCACAGAAGAAATCATTTGATTGGGGACTGGTTTACAGTTTCAAAGGCTTAGTCCATTGTCATCATGGTGGGAAGTACACAGGCATGGAGCTGAAGCAGTAGCTGAGAGCATCCTCATGCCCAGGCAACGGGTCGAGAGAGACACTGGGCCTGGTGTGGGCTTTTGAAACTCTAAAACCCACCTCCAGCAACACTTCCCTCCAACAAGGCCACACACTTCTCAGTCATTCAAACCACAGCAATAAGGAACACGGGCTGGTTTCAAATTTGTGAACTTCCTGTCTCAGGCTCCTACGTCGCTGGGATTACTGGCCTGGGTCACGAGGCCCCGGAAGCCTTGCCTTGCTCCCTTCTTTCCCGCCTTCCCATTTCCGTCTTGTGCTCATCCCTGAAAATGTGTGCTTCAGGACCCCAGCAGCCAGCCCTGCCACAGGCTAACCCGGCCCTGTCTGCAGAAGCTTGCCCTTGATTTCCTTTTGGGAGTCTATGCTAGCCAGCGTGGCTTACCAACTAATAGCGTGTCCTAGAGGAAGGAAAGAGAGGGCAGGGGTAAAGGAAACCGTTCATCCAGAGGAAATGCCCATAACTGCATCCCACACATTTTAAATAATGGAGGCACACATGTGACATTTCAGGGTTGTTTCCTTTTTACAAATGGCTCACATTCCAGACTCTAAGGGAGCCATGAAACCAGAACTCACTTCCCACAAGAAAGACTATTTTGCCTGATGACTCTCAGCCCACAAAAACTCCCTTAAGAGTGGACCCACAGTGCTACCTTAAGTATCCAGGGTGATAACCCTAGCAATGCTTCTAACACGGAGTCTGTGGTATGTGGATGAAATCTGTGCTATGTTTTAGAGTCAGAAGGGATCCCATCCTCCAAGTAACAATAACCTACATAATGAGAGACATTTAGACCTTCAGAAGGGCCTCAAGATGAACACCCTCAGGTAAGAACATGCCGCTTCTGACCACACACAAACCTAATTAGCAACATTTGCTTAGTGGAGGTAAAAGTTGGTTTTTAAGATGGGCAGATGCCTTTAATTCCAGCATCAGGGAGACAGAAGCAGGTATGCTCTGAATACCATTGGTTAATAAAGAAACTGTCTTGGGCCTGCGCAGGGAATAGAGGCAGGCTGGGAAAACTAAACTGAATGCTGGGAGAAAGAAGGAGAAGTTACAGAGAAGCCATGTAGCCAGGCCAGAGACAGACACCAGAACTTTAGCTGGTAAGCCACAACCATATGGCGATACACAGATTAATGGAGATGGGTTAAATTAATATGTAAGAGTTAGCCAATAAGAAGCTAGAGCTAATGGACCAAGCAGTGATTTACATAATATACTTTCTGTGTAGTTATTTCGGGTCTGACCTGCAGGGCAGCAGGGGAAACAAACAAGTGGCCTCCTTACAACAAGGTGGATCTTTTGGAGCTAGTTCCAGGACAGCTGGGGTACACAAAAAAACCTTGTCTCAAACTCCCTCCCCCACCCTGGGGGAAAAAAGTTTTTTAAACACAGATGTTTTAACATTTTAACACAATGTTGCCAATTGCTCACAAGAAGAGCATTAGAACATTACTTTGTCCCCCTCCCTTTGCAGAAAGTCTATTGAAAATGTTTAACTTTTTAAAACAATGCTTATTTATTTGTTTGTTTGTTTATTTATTTATTTATTTATGTGTGTTTTCCTGCCTGTATGCACTCTGGATATGCATGGTGCCTGCGGGGAACCAGAAAACAGCATCAGATCCCCTGGGACTGGGGTTACAGATGGTTGTGAGCCACCCGGTGGGTGCTGGGAATCAAACCCAGACCTCTGGCAGAACAGCCAATGCTCTTCACCTCCCAGTCATGTCTCCAACCCCAGAAAGTCCAGGAGTTGACCGTTCGGGGAAGGATGATGGACACAAGTAGAGGCTTTGAAGAAAAAGGTTTGTTTTCTCAAGACAAGTCAGCAGCAGCCTCGGTGATGTTCCAGCCCTTTCTGTCCTGGGTTCCTGGCTTGGAGCTGCATACTCAGGGCCTGTTTGGGGTAGTTCAGTCTTTAGAAAGCCAAGTGGACGCCAATGCATTTAGAATCGTCAGCTTGGAACTGCCTCCAGCGGCCAGGAGCTCCAGGCAGCTTGGATGGCCTTGACATGGAGCTACCCTGTACCTCATCTCAAAAACCAGAAGTAGCTTCCGTCCCCACAGCTATGTGGGAGCTTGTTCTCTGCTCAAGACTGTAGAAGGTAAAAGCAGAAATCCATGTTCATGAGTGCAAAGTGCCTTTTCCTTTCAGAAGTGCCAATGCTTGCATTCCTTAGCTAGCCTTATTTACAGCACTCCAGCGAGGTAGGTCAGAATCATTACCCCTCTTTTCCACCTTGGAGGAAATGAAGACACAGAACTTTAATGACTCCCTGGGGGCCCCGAGGGAAGTTGGCCTCTCAGACAGTCAGGTTTTCGATGTGGTGTTTCTGGATTCCCCATAAATTGTTGCCTCAAGCAAAATCTTTAGAACTTCTGTCTGTCGTTGTCAAAAGAAGCTGCACTTGCCAGAGGCTGAGAGCCTCGGTAGTCAGAAGCAAAGGGTTGCAGCTCCATTTCCGTCCCATCCCAAGCAAGGGGGCATCTTGTTTCTTCCCCCTCCAGCAGAGGCAGGATTGGGGTGAAGGTTGCTCCTATATACCCCCTCTAGTGCGGTGCTGTTACCCTTTAATAGAGTTCCTCACCCCGTGGTGACCCCAACCATAAAATTATTGTTATTGCTACTTCAGAACTGTAATTTTGCTACTGTTATGAATGTCAGTGTGAGTGTGTTTTCCAAAGGCCTTAGGCAACCCCCTCGAAGGGTCTCGACCCACAGGTTGAGAACCACTGCAAGTCCTCTCATCTGCATGCAGTGATTGTTGGGAAAAGGCTTTCTAGGTGGTGGGGTGGCAGGGAGAGCAAGACAGCTCTTGGCTTTCGTTCCAACTGCCTCTTGCATCTCTTCTTCCGTGAAATGGAAGTGTAGAAAAGCAGACCCTGCAGAGAATGTCGTTGGGTCATTGTTTAATCCTTTCTTTCTTCTTTGGTCCCCACATCCAGGCTGAGTTGGAATAGCATCGTACACCCCACTTCCCAGTTGCAACCTTCCCTAGATCTGAGCACGTTCTCCCCCCCATCCCCCCCCCCCCCCCCCCCCCGCAAAGCTCTCCCAGAACCTAACGCTGTTGGGCAACTGAGAAACCGATGGTGTGACCTCTGGATTTCTATTTTTTTTTAAAGATTTATTTATTTATTATGTATACAACATTCTGCCTCCATGTATACCTGCATGCCAGAAGAGGGCACCAGATCTCATTACAGATGGTTGTGAGCCACGATGTGGTTGCTGGGAATTGAACTCAGGACCTCCGGAAGAGCAGCAGGTGCTCTTAACCACTGAGCCATCTCTCCAGCCCTGACCTCTGGATTTCTGCACAGAACTTCGGGACTTCTGGGTTGGCGGGATCCCTGAGACTAAGGAAAGGCGGTTCAAGGGGTTAAGAGCACACAGGGAGGCAGAGTAGCTGTGGGTCTAGCAGCATGGAGCCCTGAGACAGCGTCATTGTACACCTCTCAGGGTGGACTGTGTTCAAAAAAGAGGAGGGGGGTTGGCTCCTGGAGTCCTTCAACTCCACACTGTGGCTCTCACGAATGACAGTGCTGTCCTGCCTAAGGAGCTGTACCATTTTCGTGGAAAAAGCAGATTACCAGTCTCAGAAGAGCCAAGCCGTTCTCCATGGAGAGAGGTGTTGTCTTGGGTCTCCCCGGTGCACAGGGGCCCCTTCTCTGACTTACCCTTCCCAAGAACCGTCACATGACAGTGTGCGTTCCTTCAGGGCAACCCTGGCCATAGGAGTGCCAGAACCTTCTGGAGAATTCTCTGCTCCTTTACTTATGAGAGCTGCTGTTCTGAACTACGGAGTCCCCACTGCACCTGTTTTCTAGTTGGGTGAACTTGGGCTAAGTCCTTTGATGGCTTAGCGGCTAGTTTTCTCATCAATATATAAAAGGGACAATATTGATATCTGTCTGCGGGGGAACAAGCAAGTTAAGACAGTTAAAACACTGGAGACAACCAAATTAATTAGCATTATTAGCTATTAATTAGCATTATCAGCTATTAATTAGTATTATTAGCTATTAATTAGCATTCTTAGCTATTATGTCCATGTAGAAAGGCAAACCCTTAAAAACACAGCATGCAGTGATTGGGTTCCTTGCCCTTGAATGCTGAAAGGCATGGGAGGGCTCACTTCCCCTGCTCTCTCTCCTTGACAACATTCTGTGTGGGTCAGAGGTCAGAATGAAATGGTCCGACTTCTCCCCTTCTTCCATTCAAACTGGACTCTACCATTTCTGCCGGATATTGTTTACCCCACTGGGGTGGGAAGGGAGTCACACCGTGTCCGTGGAGTGGGAAGGGAGTCACACCGTGTCCGTGGAGTGGGAAGGGAATCACACCGTGTCCGTGGAGTGGGAAAGGAGTCACAGCGTGTCCGTGGAGTGGGAAGGGAGTCACACCGTGTCCATGGAGTGGGAAGGGAGTCACACCGTGTCCATGGAGTGGGAAGGGAGTCACACCGTGTCCATGGAGTGGGAAGGGAGGGCCCCTGTGCGTGCCGTCGAGCTGTGGGCTCATCCATGCCACCTGCTGTCCTTTCGGTCCTCTCTCCAGATACCACTGGACCAGTCGTTCTGAAAGCACAGATTGAGATCCAACCTCTCTGCTTCCACTTCCTGTCAGACACTGCACTCCACCACGTGACTTTTATTATTTGACAAAACCCTAGGAACCCTTGAGTTGGGCATCCCTGAGCCCATTTTAATAGGTGAAAGAATGGAGATTTAAAAGGCTCTGTATTTCTTCCGGGATTAAACAACTACCATAAGCGGGAATTCGAAGGGGATCTGCCTATTACCCTCACCCTCCTCCCCACGTCAGCGTCTCTAACCTTATGTTTCTTGTGGTTTTCTGATTAAACCTCTTACTTCTCACTGCCCTGTGTGTACTGTGGCCTGGTCTGGTAGATTGGCCTTACCATCAAGTCCTTCTCTCTGGGCTGGACCTTGGCATTTCCTGATGCCCCTGCCTGGAATGCCAAACTGCCTATTATTACGTTTTTGAATCAGTTCAAATCCTTCTTCCTTCCTTCATTCCTTCTTCCCTTCCTTTTCTTCTTCTTCTTCTTTTTTTTTTTTTTTTTGTTTGTTCTGTTTTTCAAGACAGGGTCTTTCTGTGTAGCTCTGGCTGTCTTGGAACTTATTCTGTAGACCAGGCTGGCCTTGAACTCGCGGAGATCTGCCTACCTCTGCCTCAAGTGCTGGGGTTAAAGGCAAGCGCCACTACCGCCTGGCTGAAACAGTTCAGTTCTCAGCTGCTCAGAGAATTTGTCTTCCCTTCCCCTCTCCAATGGCTTGGGGCTAATCAGGGACTGACTCCCTGCCTTAGCTGGGGCTGTCGTGGCTGTGTTGCAACACCATCACCAAAATGCAAGACGGGAAGGATGGGATTTGTTGGGCTTATGCTTTGTGGAAGGAAGTCGAGATAGGAATTCAAACAGGTCAGGGCCCTAGAGGCAAGATCTGAGGAAAGGTCTTGATCAGCCTGCTTGCTTTCTCTCTCTCTCTCTCTCTCTCTCTCTCTCTCTCTCTCTTTCTTTCTTTCTTTCTTAAAAATTTCCACCTCCTCCCCTCCTCCCACTTCCCTTCCCTTCCCCCACTCTCCCTCCCCCTCCTTCTACAGGCCAAAGAGCAGTCAGGGTTCCCTACCCTATGGGAAGTCCAAGGTCCTCCCCACTCCCCCCAGGTCCAGGAAGGTGAGCATCCAAACAGACAAGGCTCCCACAAAGCCTGTCCATGCAGTAGAATCAAAGCCTAACGCCATTGTCCTTGGCTACTCAGTCAGCCTCCACTATCAGCCACATTCAGAGAGTCCGATTTGATCACATGCTCCATCAGTCCCAGTCCAGCTGGCCTTGGTGAGCTCCCATTAGATCAGTCCCATCATCTCAGTGGGTGGACGCACCCCTCGCGGTCTTGACTTCTTTGCTCACGTTCTCCCTCCTTCTGCTCCTCATTTGGACTTTGGGAGCTAAGTCTAGTGCTCCAATGTGCAGCCTGCTTTCTTATACAAACCAGGACCACCAGCCCAGGGGTGGCACCACCCACAATGAGCTGGGCCTTCCCCCAACAATTAATTAAGAAAATGCCCCACAGACTGGCGGACAGCCAGCATTTTCTCAGCCGAGGTTTCCTTCTCCCAAACGACGGTAGTTTGTGTCAGGTTGACATAAATCTATCCAGCATACTCCCCAAGGCCCTTTTAGCCTCCCTCAGCCTTTTCCACGGGTTCCTGTGTGGGCTCTGCTGAAGAGCATGCGCCGTGAACAAAGGCGGAGCAATGGAGTGTTAGAGACGGGATGAGCCACTTTCCGCCTTTCTGACTGTCAATCGCAGCTTTCCCAGCAGGATCTCCAGCAGTTTCCTGTGATGCTAGGCTGTCAAAGAGAGGGTTAAAGCGAATGTAAAGTAATGATCTTCCCGCCTGCGGGGAAAACACATGTTTTCACTGTAAGCCCCCTCACAAGGCTCCCGCTTCACCCCGAGGACAGTGTAAATCCACACTTCAACACCAGGGAACCGGTGCTGGGCCTTGTTCTGGATTCCCTGGGCCATCTCCTCATCTGGGCGGCAGCATGAACAGTTAATCTGCTCAAGGACCTAGAACTAAGGGACCGGCAGTTTGGGACTGGGAACAGTAGCTGGAGGTTGGGGGGCAGTTCTGGAGCCCACTTGACAGCCCTCAGAAGGCTCTCTGGGGACAGGCTGGCCTTGACATTCTTGGGCTCCTCTCTGGAGCTGCTGGGCCGCTGCTACAAGCACCCCTGTTGCTGCTGAGACAGGAAATGATATTTTCAAAGCCTTTAGCCCCTAAACCTCAAGAACTCTTGTGATGCAGTAAATGTCATGTATATTGTTGAGAAGAGAGAGAGAGAGAGAGAAAAAAAACAACCCAGGTGTGAGCCCGTGTTACTGACATGACAAGAGATACTTGGTAATATCACCGGAAGTCATGCTGTCAAAATAATAGAGAAGGTAGTGTCTAGGTGGGGACCACACCTTATAATAACTGTACTTAGCACCGAAGAGCTTCCGCCGCCTCTTGAGCTCTGTGGTTCCCTCGGAGGTAGAGCCCGAGGTTGGGGGGAGGGGGTGAGACACTGGAGCCTACTCTTCAGGCATCCTCGCTTTTGGCCCAGAGCACAGAACCACACTGAAAGGCTGCCTTGTCTGAGGGAACTACCTCGGCTGCAGGCAGTTACCCTGAGTGGTGCTCAGGAGTGTCATTGATTTAAAGCGAACTTTTACATTGTTTCTGCCTAAAGATTCTGTCTCCTTGGAGGATCATCTCCAGATAAAAAGCAGCTTCTGGGAGCTTGAACCTTGGCTGGCCACATCCTGCCTGTCCCCACCCCCCTCTTTTTTATTTTTATTATTATTTTTTTTTAACACGGGGTCTCATATGTCCCAGGCTAGCCTCGAGCAGGCTAGCTATATAGTCAAGGATGATCTCAAAGTTGACCTTCCTGCCTCTGTCTTCAAGGTGCTGGGATTAGAGGTACGCACCACCACATCTAGTTCACGGAGGGCCAGGGATTGAACTCCGTGCACACACTAGGCAGGAGCGCTACCAACTGGGCTGCACCGTCAGCTCCTTCCATCGTCTCTTCACGAGTGTGCACTTTCTGTTCTCCAGGACACGGATCTAGACTAGCCCTGGGCCCAGCTTCTGTCCTAGATAGGCTTGCTGGGAGGATAAGTGTGTGTAGGGCAGGAGCTGGCCTCGGCTTCTCCATGAATTTGTCTGTGGAGTCTGGAGAGAGGCTGGTAGCTTGGCTGTTTAGTGTACCAAGGGTCTCAGGCTGGAGAGGGTGTGGGCGGCTGAGGACCTTTGGACGCTCGCTGGGCAGTACTTACACTGCAGCAAGAAACAGCTCGCCTCTCCCGGTTCTTCCTGGGAGTTTCTGCCTCTAATTTATGTCTCAAGCCCTGCCCTACCTCCCAGCCTCTTGCTCAAATGCCAGCTTGACAAATTTACTGCTCTAGTCAGCTGTTGATTATTCGGCTGGGTGCTGCCAGGTCCAGGTGGTCTGCTAGGGGGTGGAGTGGGTAATAGTTCCCCGATTTACCCTAAATTTAAGCCTCCGGCTCCAATTCCAGTCAACCAGCCAGTCTTGTGACGTCGTATTAAATAGCACATCTGCACATAGAACCTCCCCATCTCTACCTCTCTCACCCAAGCCTCCAACCTGGCTGACCTGCTGCCTTCTCTGCTGAGCCAAGCTGGATTGCGCTTTAGGAACCTTGTCCTACCTTGCCCTGCTTTGGGGGCATGCTTCCATTTTGGCCAGGGCTGAGCATCTCTAGTTGACCTGGCCCGACTCAGATATTACTCCACCCATTAAGTTTTCTCTAGCTCCCAAACTCACTGCACCATCCTTTTCGGTTTTCTTTTCAGGACATTTACAGGCATCCGATATGGCCCTTTTTGTTTATTATATGTTTTCTGTCTACCTCCTTACCCTCGAGGACCCCGTGGGACTCAGGGACATGGTAGGAACCTGATCAGTACACGCTCAGAGCCAGAACACGGCTACACTATTGTGCGTGCAAAGCAGCCACTGAAAAGTCCGTTAGAGGGTTGGAGAGATGGCTCAGAGGTTAAGAGCACTGGCCACTCTTCCAAAGGTCCTGAGTTCAACTCCCAGCAACCACATGGTGGCTCACAATCATCTGTAATGAGACCTGGTGCCCTCTTCTTGTGTGCAGACATCCATGCAGAATGTATACAGAATGTATATTATGTATACAGAATGCTGTATACATAATAATTAAATTTTTTAAAAAAAGAAAAGTCCGTTAGAGGAGTCCAGAGACACAAGCTACTTGGAAAGAGGTCTCCATTCCTCCCTCTGCAAGCTGTGGGGAGGGTGCTCCTCCTCGTGCTCCCCTGCAGAGGGGAGGACAGCAGCGGCTCTCCTCTGGGCCTCTGGGCCGAAGAGTGCTTTAGCATCCTTGAAGGATGGCCTGAACATCGACTGCTCACGTCTCTGGGTGCCTTAGCTGGTCCCAACTGGTCCTGACTGCCCTGGCTGTTGCAGCAGGTAAGTGTACCCCCATCCGTTAAGCAGCTGCTGCATGTGACTGGGTTTTCTGCTGCCTTGCAGTTTCGTCCTTGCAGACAATTCTATGAGGTCAGGATGTGAAACCTGCTGTTTGAACGAAGAATCTGAATGCAACTCGTAGGTTAAATGGCCTCTTAGGAGTCTGTCTAAATTGGGGAGTCTGTGGAGTCTGTCTGACTCCCAAACACATGTTCTCAGGGCTCTAAAACATAGGTAGACCCCGGAGACCAACTGTCCTGAGCTGTCAATTTCCCCAGAACGTACGAGTTCCCAGGGCTAACGTTAGGAGAGTCTGAGACTGCCTGGGGTGGTTGCTTTACCTGCAGGAGCAGGCGGGAGGTTATCATCACAAGGCCGGCTAGACCAGATTTCAGATGATAGGAGTCTCTGGCTTCCTTTGTGCTGCCGCTGTCCTGTGTGGGGTGAGATGTTACTCTTCGAGGCCAGGCAGAAGTCTTGGGTGGGTGGCCTCAGTACACGCCTGTGTTGTTCCTCGTGGGAAAATCTAGCAAGTGTTGGTCCATTTTGAAATGATTTTATAGGTCATACAGGTTGTGGGGGTCAAAGGTTACATCAGGACAGCCTGAGGAGAAGCGCAGGTGCCCTTACCTAAGAGTGAACTACCAGGTCGCTGGAAGGCTGCTGTTCTCCAACTCAGGGCTCCGGTGTGTTCCCGTTGTAGCATTTCTCCTAGCCATTCGCAAATCTAAACCCTTTGGCTCTGCTCCCACCGTCCCTGCCCTGCTGCCCTTCCCTGTTCCCCTTTGTTTCTCCTCCTGCTCTGCTTTTCCCCTGAGGCTAGTCTTGCTAATCTCCCCCCCCCCCCCGCCACCCCCCCACCCCTCCACCCCCGCTTGTCCGGCAGCTGGGAATTAACATCCGTTAATCAGTTAAAGAGATTATTTACCTAGAAGGGAGCAGGTAGTGATAGTTCCAGTTAATTAATGAGAAAGAAGTTTAAGTTAAAGGACTCTTCTTGGCTTTTCTTTTGCGTTACTGGGTCACTTCAATCACTGTGGATTGGGAGGTGCCGACATCCGTCGAAATGGGACAAGGCCCCTGTGCCGTCCAACATGACATATCTCAATGTTTGAGAGCTGACCACTGACCAAGGCAGAGTTTCCTAGACTGCTACCCTGTTCATCAGCAGTCTGTTTTAGCCTCGACACCACCAACTGGTTAGTTAATGCACTAGTCATTTCTCCAGAACTGGGTTCCTAGCGCCAATTCGGCGTTTCCGTGGCCAGCTTCAATACTCTCCCTAGACCGGCTGCCACTTTCTGTGTCGACTGTAGCGCGGCTTTGCGCCATGTGCCCACCCCGACTTGGGCCACCTTTGCCCTACCCTCATCCCACTGGCTTAGACACATGCTTCCGCTTCTTCCCTTAGCCATTCAGGTCTTCTAGATGATTCCAGATACTGTTAGTCTCTGCAGTGTGGCCTGAATTATTGTACGTTGCAGGTGGCTCTTTGCCTCTGCGGTGTCCTGGTTTTCCGCACTTTGGAGCTGGCGGGGATGCATCCCAACCCTCCCACTCCTCTAGCCACAGGTCTGTTGTTGTCATTGTTGGTTTAGGCGTCTGCTCTCCCCTCTACCTGGCTTCTCTAGCTATGAACATCCTACCCTTCATTCAATAACAAATTTATGAGTCACCTCTTCTGGGAAGCCCTCTTGCATTCTCCTAAGATAGTTGAGTTGAATTGCTTGGTCTTCCGTAACCCTCGGCCATTCGCAGCGTCTTCCCTCTGCTCTGGTCTGGCCGTGGTGCTGGCTCCCAGGTCACAGAGGGCAGGAGTTGTGTTACCTGGCACCAGTGTCCACAGATTGGCTCTAACTTGTCCTGGATCTGGGTTGATGGCCTTGTGGCTCCTGCCGTAATGAGACCTCCTGCCGTCCTTCATGGCCCCCTGAGAGGATGTTTAGGGTTCCCCTAAAAACTGCCGCTTCAAAGCCACAAAGGGAAAAAATAATTCTAGCTAACTCAGGCAATGTTTCTGCCTTCTCAGGATGCTTCGCTGTCCTCCTGCACCTGCATGGCCTCCAGTCAGATTTGGTCACTTCACTGTTGAGCAAGCCAGCAGTGCCCAGCCCCTGAGGTACCCAGGCAAGGTCGGGAGAGGGCTGACCTCCAGACCCCATGCCCTCTCTGGAGGGAAGAGCAGCAGCCCTAACTGGAATGGTTCCCCTCTCTTAACTCTGCCCAGACAGTCTGTGGTACTTCCTCCACCCAGGGGCTGTGTCTTTCACCAACAGGCAAAAACACCTGAGAGTCTCGCTCTGCCATCTCGAGTGACCCGGTGCTTAATTCTCAGGGTTTTTGGTTTTGTTTTACAGTGCTGGGGATGGAGCCCAGTACTCACCGTCCTGCCATTGCAGGCTACAGACTTTCTTTAACTTTTAAAATTCCCAGGTGCCCTGGGTTACCCTTCTCAGTCGGAGTTCTGCCCCAAATCCTAGGCATTTGCATTTTCTCAAGGACCCTTTGTGGCAGGTAGGTCCTTGCCTCCTGCAAATGACCTGGAATAACACTGCCCTCTGCACTCTCTCTGGCAGCCACAGGAAGAAAGTCCTGCCCGCAGTGAGTCTGGGGCCTTTTAGACCAAGGCAGGAAAACAAACACCCTGTCCTTATTCACCCATTCCTGGTGGCCAGTGGATTAAGCATTTAGGAGTTGGATTTGCAATTTGTGAGCTGATTAAACAGCAAGGCTTTACTGAGCCGCTCCCTAGGGCCCGAGTCTTTATGCATCTTTTACAGAGGAAGAATCCGAGTTATGACAACTCCCAACAGGACTCAGTCTGGTTCCCCCAAGGGCTCCTTATTCGCGCTGAATCACCGGCCTGACTGTGGCCCAGAGGAGAGAGGGCGTCTCCTGTGGCTGGCGGATTTTTACTGCTTCCTTTCCATACTTATTCACCTCTGTCTGATCTCCATCCTTGCCTGGTCACTCCTGCGTGCCCCACAAACACGGAAAACCGCTGCCCTTTTCTCTGCTTAGCTAGCAGGCGAGTGGCGTGCTTCCCCCGCTGAGTGCGGCAGCCATGACGGGGGCCCTGAGAAGAAGCCGTCATTCACCAGGCCTGAGCCCACTGTCTCCCTCGTATGCATCTCCTGGATCAGATGAAAAGAGCAGGGGGGCACCCTCCTGGGAGGCCGATCCAGGGGCTTTCTCTCCCTCAGGACTGTTGTCTAGGCTTGCCAAACCCCACAAGTTGGCAAACTGCAGAACTGCTTTCAAAGGGGCCTTCGCCCTCGTTGGCAGGCGCCTCAAAGCTGTCTTGCTTTGCTTTGCCTGTGCCTGGGAGTCTGTGTGAGGCATTCGTTCACACGCCTCAGTGGGGACATCGCTGGAAGCGGCTCACACTGGCACACTCGAGGCAGGGCCACTTGAGTGGGCGTCAGAAACAGAGTCCAGGTGGCCTAGGAGGAGCAGAACCCCAGAGTGGGCATGGAAGGTGCTGGAAAACGTGCAAGCTCCTCGGGAACAATGTTTAAGGACTGGGAAACACTGCCTGACAGTTACTTTTATAAGCTGTAGACAGAGTACTTAAACTTTCTATTTCTGCTTTGCTTTGTTTGTTTGTTTTTGTTTTAGTTATCCTGTTTGGGATAAAAACACAAGTACTTCAGGACCCAGAAATGAGTCCCTAGGACCAGACAGAAAGGAAGATGACCTTGGAATTTAGTGACCTCTAAAACATTTTTTCTAAAGTTTCATCCCTGGTTCTTCACTGACAGTCTTTTACAGAGCTTTAAAGTGAGGTCATTTTGAAAAAAAAAATAAAAAGAACTGGGCATATTGTCACAAGCCTTTAATCCCAGCACTATGGAGGTGGAGTCAGGGTTCAAGGTGGGTCTTGTCTACATTGAATTCTAGGACAGTTCTACAGTGAGAATCCTGTCTTGAAAATCCCCAAAATAGCGGGGTGGTGGCAGAGCACGCCTTTAATCCCAGCACTCACTGCGGAGCGGAGGCAGAGACAGTCAGATCTCTGTGAGCTGGAGGCCAGCCAGCCTGGTCTACAGAGCAAGTTCCAGGACAGGCTCCCAAACTGCAGAGAAAAATGTTATAATCTGCTGGCCTGGTCTGTCACCTGGGTACAGTCCCTTTAAGAGACAAGGCCCGCCCTCTCCCAACCCCTCTCCTTCTACCAAGGGAAGCAGATATCTCCCCTCCTCTTCCTCCTCATCCAGCCTCCACTCTCTCTTTCTGCCTCTCCTGAAGAGGTAACTTCTACTCTTTCTGTTTTCTCTCTCTCTCTCTCTCTCTCTCTCTCTCTCTCTCTCTCTCTCCCTCCCTCTCTCCCCCTCCCTCCCTCCCTCCCTATTTCTCTCTTTTCCCCCTCCTCTTTCTCACTCTTCCTCCCCCCTCCCCTTCCCCTTTTTTTCCATAATCCACTAAATAAACTATACCCACCCTCTGCTGGTCCCATGGCTCCTCCTCATGGGACCAGCTGCCCCGCACCACCTCCCACCCACCTGGGACCCACAAAGGCCTCATGTGGTGGGATCCCTCCTGGCTCACTGCCAGCCCTGGGGAACTGGGCGCAGCTTTTATCTAAACCATTACAGAAACCCTGTCTTGAAAAACCAAAAATAAATAAATCAGTAAGTATAAATAAGTAAGCAGACCCTAAAGAGGACCATTTGAGGCTTATGGAGCAGGGTGAGTGCCGTAGTCTGTCTCAGGTGTCACAGGTGGCGATGCTAGATTGTCAACCACAAATGCCACGTCTGCTTAAAGAAACAGAGCATTTGGACTGGAAAGATGGCGCACTGATAGCATATTTGACATGTCAGCTTGAGGACCAGATGCCCGGAACCCACATGTTCATGTCCGATGTCTCTAGGATCTGTGGTGCTCACTGCTCAGCCAGCCTGGCTGAACCAGCAGCTCTAGAGTCAATGAGAGATGCTGTCTCAAGGGCAAAGTGAGGAAGACCTATCAGCCTTCGGGGGCATCACACACACACACGTGCACACACATCCGAGAAAGAAAAAAAGAAACACATACTGGTGTGGTAGTTCAGTGTGTGCAGTGACAGAGAGACAACCCCCTGGAGACACAGTAACAGTGCCAACCCCGTGGATCAATCACAATTACAGAGCCAACCCCGTGGAGACACAATGACAGAGCCAACCCCATGGATCACGGTGACAGCCAACTCCATGAATCACAATGACAGAGCAAACCCCATGAATCACAATGACAGAGCCAACCCCATGGATCACAGGGACAGAGCCAACCCCATGGATCACAGGGACAGAGCCAACCCCATGGATCACAGGGACAGAGAACCAACCCCTTGGATCACAGCAACATAAAGTCAGCCTAATCTTTGTCTCTGACAGTTTTTTAAATTTATTATTATTATTATTATTTCCAGTGGGCTTTTGTTGAGATACATTAACAGAACAAACAAAAGTATTTTACCAATGATCCTTTTTGCTCACTGTATTGTTACAGAAACCCACCAGAGGAGACCCCTCAGACAGTCTGTAGCCAACTGAAAGCCTGTCTGGGACTACACTAAGTATTCAGGACCCAAGTGTTTAGAGTAAGGGGTTTGAAAAGGCAAAGACTCATAGCTACAGGAGGAGGTTTCGGGCAAGGAGGCGGTTTGACAGAAGCTGAGATAACTTAGCTGGGGCATCTTGACCTCAGGTTCCTAGAATAGAGTTGGAAAATTTCCAAAGGGTTTCCCATCATGAAGATAAGATTCTTGCTGAACCTGAAATGGCCTCAGCAAGAATGCAAGATGGAAGAACCCATGCACTGCCTTGCCCTGCCACACCATCTCAATAGAGACAGTGATCCATGTGGATGTACATGTAACTAACACAGCTTAACCCCAGCAAAGCGATTCGCAGTAGTGTTCTTACCTACTAAGCAGAAAGTCAATGTTCCCGTCTTAATATTTTTAAAAATTTTAAGTTCCCCAGGTGCTCAACTATGTTCATAGCAGCTTTGTTTGTCATAGCCAGAACCTGGAAACAACCTAAATGCCCCTTGATCGAAGAATGGATAAGGAAAATGTGGTACATTTACACAATGGGGTACTACACAGAATAAAAAAAAAATGACAGCTTAAATTTTGCAGGAAAATGAATGGAGCTAGAAAACATTATTTTGAGTGAGGTAACCCAGACCCAGAAAGACAATTATCACATGTACTCACTCATAGGTGGTTTTTAAACGTAAAGCCAAGAAAGCCAGCCTACAAACCACAATCCCAGAGAACCTAGACAACAATGAGGACATTGAGAGAGACTTACATAGATATAATCTACATGGGAAGTAGAAAGTAGAAAAAGACAAGATCTCCTGAGTAAACTGGGACCATGGGGACCTTGGGGGAGGGCTGAAGGGGGGAGGGAGAGGCAGGGAGGGGAGCAGAGAAAAATGTAAAGCTCAATAAATATCAATAAAAATATGAAAAAAAGTTTTAAGTTCCCACAGTTTACTTTGGTCCATGGTGTCTAGGACATAAGAATTTTCTCCTAATTTTGCTGGATAAAAAATGTATTATTTTCAAGTTTGTTTTGTGTCAGAAAACACAAGTGACTGTTTTCTACAGCTCCCTGTCCTCTCCAAAATATGGCTCAGATATAGCATCCAGTATCTTACTAAACCCGCCCTTTTCTCACTCTTACCCACTATCAAGCATTTTTAATTGAAATATTTAATAGCATGAGAGTATTCTAATTTAATTACATTCGTCTTTTAAGATATCTTGAGCTTGTCTACTTATTTATAAAAAAAAGATTTTTTAAAAAATGTATGTGTATGAGTGTTTTGGCTGTATGTGTGTTTGTACCCTACGTGTGTGTTCCTGGTGCAGACATCAGATCACCTGAAACTGGAGTTTCAGGAAGTTGTGAGCCTCCATGTGGGTGCTGGGAATTGAACCCAGGTCCTCTGAGAGAGAGAATCAAGATCTCTTAACACCTGAGCCAAGTCCCCAGCCTCTTGAATGCTTTCTATAAAGCATCAAAATGAATAATAATAATAATAATAAATTATTTTTCAATAGGGGAAGAATACTAAATAGCTGCTCTTTTGAACAAGCACCTATACTCAAACCAGCAAACCAAACAAGAATAAAAAACACCTTCCTGGTGCTATTTAGTCCCAAGTCTATGAATTTGGTGTTGGCTTTATGTTCCTTTTGCCCTGCTCTTAAATTGATTTGCTCATTAAATGTCAAACTTGCTGTTTGCCAGGACTGTCCAAATTGGCTTGCTTCTGTCGTGTATTTACAGAGTGCTGAGGGGTCGGTTCACAAGCAAGCAGCCCTGGAAGGACAATGGCCTTTCCTTCCTGAGACAGATATTTCAGGATTGGGGAAGTGGGGTTTCCTGTGTTCTCACAAGGGGCTGAGAAAAAAAAACCTCCTAGGGCAATTTCAGAAAGAATTCAGCCTGGGCTAAACAGGAGAGATGCTTTCGTGTAACTCTCTCCTACTGAGAGAGGCCTGCATGGCCTGGGGGCTGCAGGCGTGGGAGGAAACATGGCCAGGGTTGTGACTGCTGGGTTCTCTGGAAGGCTGCTGCCCTGGACAGGACTCACTGGAAGGTCAGGACCTCCCTCCACCCATCTCCTGCGCCAACCCCCACTGTTCCAGACTTTGATCACACAACAGTTGTGTCTTACTTCTGTCCTTCCTCACCAAAGAGCATCAGACACTTTGGTTCCCTCTAGAAATGTTCACTTAGTTTATACTGAGTTCCCAGCTTATTTCCGTGTTCAGCCAAATGCCGAGACATGCGGCTGCCGTCAGGGCAGCTTTCTTCAATGTTCCTTTACGTTGTTTTTCATTTTTGTTAATAATTTTTAAGTTAGCATGTAAAATGTCAATATAAAACCTTAATGTCATGCTATTTTCATTCATAATGTATTAGTATACTTTGCTTAATTCCTTCCCTTCTTCAAGTGACCTTCCTGTTCCGTATATTCCTCTCGAGCTCCCCTCATGCCCTCTGAGTTCCCCATTCCAATTTCATATCATACGTGTTCCATTAGTTTTCTTTCATTTTTCCTCTTTTATGGTCTCTTTTTCCTCTCTCTTGCTCTCTCTTCCAGTTTACACACACACACACACACACACACACAACACACACACACATGTTGTCCAAACTCAAATCTGAGTTCCACATGAAAGAAGACATGGCATGTGCCTTGTGAGTTGTTTTATTTCACTAAACATAATGATTTCCAGTTCCATCCATCTTCTTCCCTGATTTGATATTATTTCTGAACTTCTTAATTTCTTGATATTTTGTCTTCATTTGTTTGTTTGTGAGAAACAAACTCTGTATAGCTCTGGCTGTCCTGAAACTTGTTTTGTAGATCAGGCTGGCTTTGAACTCACAGATATCCGCTTGCCTCCACTTCCTGAGTGCTGGGATTAAAGACAAATACCATCTTTTCTTTACCCATTTGTATGTTGGACATCTAGAACATCCAGTTCCATTTCCTGGAAGTTAAAAATGGAGTTGTGTTTTGGGATATCTGTACACTATGTGAAGATTTATTGTTGACTGGTTTAATAAGGAGCTGAATGGCCAATAGCTAGGCAGGAGGTATAGGTGGAATTTCCAGGCAGAGCGAGAAAAAGTGGGGGATGAACCCAGGGGTGTGGAGATGCCATTGGAGACACATGGAGGAGCAGGAGGTACAAGATGGAGGAGAGGTAACACCATGTGATGGAACATAGATTAATATAAATGGGTTAATTTAAGTTATAAGAACTACTTAGAAACAAGCCTAAGCTAAAGGCTGGGCATTCATAATTAATAGTAAGTCTCTGTGTCCTTATTTGGGAGCTGGTGGGACAGAGAAAGACTCATTATGAGCTGCTATAACTGTGGATATCCAAGTATCTGTGTTGTACGCTGGCCTAGAGTTCTTCAGGTGTGTCCCCAGAAGTAATATAGCCGGGTCACATGGTAGTTCTGCTTGTTTGTTTGTTTTTGAGGAAGTCGGTGCCAGTTTCCATAGGGTCTGCTCCAGTCCACTTCCTGCCAGCGGCATAAAGCTCCATTTTCCTCGTATCCTTGCCAGAGGTTGGTGTGTGTGTGTTTAAGATGTATTCATTTTATGTTATGTGTGAATCGCCTGCATATATGTCTGTGCACCACATGTGTTCCTGGTGCCTGAAGAGGTCAGAAGAGGGCATCGGATCCCCTGGAGCTGGGGTTACAGATGGTGGTGAGCCATCATGTGGGTGCTGGGATTCAGGGTCCCCTGCAAGGACAGCGAGTGTTCTTCACCTCTGAACCAGCTCTCCAGGCCTGAGTTGTTTCCTTGACAGCAGCCTAATGAGGATGACTCAGAATGGCGTTTTTCTGCCTCCTCTCTCTTTTGTTCCTTCAACCTACAAGTCCCAGCGCATGGATGGTTATTTGAACATTAGTTTATCCCCAAAATTTTGTGTCTGATACTTGTGACCACTTCTGAATTTGTGCGTGTGTGTTGGTATAGTATACAGACGTGTTCAAATGACTGAGTCCTTGTACATTGAGGCACACATATGAAAAAGGTCAACACTGGGTCTTTCTCAGTCATTCTGTCTTACTGTGAACTGGCTGGTCAGCAAACTGTGGAGATCTGACTGCCTCTACCCCACTTCGGGGCAGGGATTACAGAGGTCTGCCTCGGTGTCTGGCTTTTGTGTGGGTGCTGGGATTCAACTCAGGCCCTCATGTTTGTGGGCAGGCACTTTGCTAATTAAGCCACCTCCTCCCCATCCATCCCTGGAGTCCTCTCTTCTGAATTTTGCTTTTGAATTTTAAATTTTATTCCTTTATTTGCTTGGTTTTTGTTTTGCTTTTTTTTGTGTGTGTGTGACAGGATCTCAGGTAGACCAGGCTGGCCTCAAACTCAGAGGTCCACCCGCCTCCGCCTCTCAAGTGCTGGGATTAAAAACATGAGCTACGATGTCCAGCAATTTTAATTTTTAAATTATCATTTTATTTTGCCTTAGTTTTTGAGGCTGGCTTGGAAGAAGACCAGAGGATGACCTTGAACTCCCGATTCTTCTACACCTCCCAGTGCTGAGGTTACGAGGATGAACCATCATGCCTAGTTCTGAATTTATTTTTCATTAAAAAAAAAAACTATGAAGTCAAACAACAACAATGACAACACCCTTACCAAATGGAAAAAAAATAATGATGATAATAATATAGCCCCGAAGGAAGCAAAAGGCAACGATATGACACGAAGTATCTGTTGAGGAGGGCGGGAGTGGGTGGGAGGAGGTGATCACGTGGCAAGGTTGTTATTTTTTTTCGTCTTTTTTAACGTGGACATAATAGATAGTATCGGATTTTTAAAATTATCTTGTGAAATAGAAAGTTAAGTTTCATCAAATTTAACTTAGAAGGTTAATTAAACTTCATCAAATTTAACTTAGAAACAAATTTAGAAAGTCACACCTATTGGAATGAAAATTCAGATTACCTAGTAAACAGAAACATAAGTCAGGCATTAGAAATTAACAAAGTAATATAGTTATGAGAAGTGTAGTATAGTAATAAATGTAAGTAGTATCATGTATTAAAAGAAGTACACTCAAAAATTGGCTTTAAAAAACTGCTAAAAACAACTATGTACTGTCTTTAAAAATATATCTAAAGGCGGGGTCGGGGGGACAACTCTCAGAGTCAGAGATAGTGCTTAAACTCCCGGAAATATCTCTCTAATAGTGGAATTCCAGGCACCGTGGCATTTGGGAGGGGGAGATATTTTTGGACTAAGTTTCCCAGTCTCTAAAATCAGACCCTGCGGTTGCCAGCTCATAAGACCAGCCCTGTGTGCCTCAGGGTTTGTTCTGGATTGTTGAGCTTCCACAGGGCCGGGGCTGGGGATGCTTTGTCCAATTCCAGGCATTGCGAAGACGGGACCTTTGTGAGGACATGCCGTCTGGTGTGTAGGTGGCCAGGAGCATTTGCTCTCTGAAGTCCCCTGAGCAGACTGTCTGCTGGAGAAGCTTCTGAGAAAGTTATGCTAACTATTCTGGGCTTTGAGTGGGCTATTTGATATTGCCAACCATTTGTATTTAACAGGCCAAGGCTTGATTTATCAAGATTTTCCTATGTGTCATGCCCACTGAGAGGTGGAGTCAGGCAACCCTGGGTTAGAATGCCAGCTCTTCTAAGTACTGGCTGCAAGCCTTGGGAAGATGACCCAAGACTCTTTGACCCTGTTATCTCATTTGTACAGCATGCTCATTGTTCATTCATTCATTTGTTAGGAGGAGTCAGTCATTTATTGCACGCTTACCTTGTGAGAGCCTGTTCTGGGTGTTTCTTTCCAGAAGCAAACTCCTTAGACTGTATTCTAGTGAGGCATGACAGGAAAAAAATAGCCACAGAAATCAGCAGATAAATTCATTACATATCAGGTAGAGTAGGAGATTGCAAAAAAGCCCAGTGTGATGAAGGAATAGGATAATGGCAGTGTGACAGTGTGTGTTTGTGTGTGTGTGTGCATTTGCATGCTCTGGCTGAAGAATATCTGAGGACAGCTTTCTGTGAGGTGTCTGAGGCTAGTCTAGTTCAAAATAAAAACTTTGCATTCTGCCCAGAGCAAGCTCGGAAATCCTGGGAAGGTTCCAAGCAGAGCAGAGCTGACATCTGCTTTCTCTTCAGAGGGGACTGCTCTGCTGAGGGTGGGGGAATCTGCACAGGTGGGATAGAGGCAGGGGAATCACAGGCTCAGGGCTAGCCTGGGCCACGCAACTTGAGTTTGTCTCCAAAAGGATTCAAATTATTCTGGCATCTGAGTTAAGAATATACTGGTTGGGCGACAGGGCACCAGGGAATCTTGTTAGCAGAGATAATAGACTCCTGGACCTGGAGGGAGAGGTGGGAATGGTGGGAAGTGGTGGACTCAGGGTCTGTCTCAGAGGCTTGTGACCAGATTTCTCTGGGGTGGGAAAAGGAAAAAAAAATCAAGGCTGTCACCCAGTTCTCTGGCCTGAGTGGAGCCATCTGATACCCAGGAATAGAGATATTTTGGTGCAGCAGATGGAAGGGCCCACAGTTCTATAATAGCCATAGAAAATGCCTGGTAGATACAGGGGTGGAAACCTTGAGATAAAAAATGGAAATAAAAGAGCGAGATTCAGGAGTGAAGTCGTGGGGAGATACAGATTTGGGTGCTGCAACTGGAACTTTGGGTCTGGATTATATGGTGCATGGGGTGATTCTAGGTAGAAAGGAGGAGGGACCTAGGCCAAGACACTCTAATACTGAGGGGCGGGGAAGTGAGGGGGAGCTGGGAAAAGAGCAGTCAGCTGGCTGGGCAGAAAAGCAAAGTAAGGAAGCATCAGAGAAGCAAGAATTGTAAAAGGATGGATCCTTCCCCCGTGCTGGGGTAGGTGGGTCAACAAGCAGAGTGTAGACCTCAGAATATTGTGAGCTTTTTTTGTTCTCCCTTGTATTTCGAGACAGGATTTCTCTGTAGCTTTGGAGCCTATCCTGGAACTTGATTTGTAGACCAGACTGGCCTCCAACTCACAGAGATCCACCTGCCTCTACTCCCCCGAACTCCCCCAAGTGCTGGTATTAAAGGCATGCGCCACCACCGCCCTGCAGAATATTGTGAGCTTATGTGCACCAACACACCGCAAGCTAGTGCCCAGCAAAAGCTAGCTGTATTCAAAGCTAGACAGTACTGAAAATGCCGTCAGTTGCGGTACTTCCTTTGGGTGAGGATAGATGATCAAGGATAAGGCAAGAGGATGAATATCCTCCTCTGTGCAGGTCGTGACAAAGATTCTGCTTAAACCAAGTGTGGTGGTGTACACCTTTAACCTTTTAATATTAACTTGGGAGGCAGAGGCAGGCAGATCTATGAGTTGGAGGCCAGCCTGGTCTACAGGACAGCCAGGGATACACAGAAAAACAAAACCAAACCAAACAAACAAAAACAAACGAACAAACAAACAAAAAAAGATTCTTTGCTTACTCAGACATCAACCAGGTTTAAGACCTTCTCCTAGCCTCATCTCTGCACTTCCTTGTATCATCCAGTTCTAGCAAGATCTCTGCCAAGTCGGTGTGGTGAGAGTCCTTATCCTTGATATCTGGTCAGGCCCCTAATTGTCCACACCCCCAGGCAATCTATGACCCCTCTAGCCTGCCTTCTGGAAGAATCCTGTTCCGCCAGTTTATCTGCCCACCCCCCCACGTTTCCTCTCAGTAATTTTCAGTCTACTGACTTCCACCCTGCTCCTTGGTCATCTGCGTCCAATGGCCTGTGCTGCGCTTGGAGTGAAGTCCACCTCTCTCCTATATTTCAAGACCTCCAGGCAGGGGACTCTGTGCTGATCATGGTCACCCAGGGTAAAGGTTTGGCTTTTTATGCCCTAACAAGTGTCACTGGACAGCATTTCCCTTGAACAGTACTGACAGAGTCCCCCCAGAGGAACCCGAACACAGGAAGATGGGAAAGGTGGCTGAAGGTAAATTTCTGCCATGGAGAAGCCTGCTATTAGTATAGCATCCCACGCTGAGGGTGTATTAATCATACATCAGTTGTTGGCTCAGCTTTGTAAATATGCATATTATCTGGATCTGTTTCTGGACAATTCTGAGCCTATTGGGATTTGGCAGGGACTTCAGGGCTGTCCTAGGCTATCCCATCGGATTGCTAATGTCCTGCTTGGCTGGGGTGCCATTATTAATGCTGGAAAGCCACCCTTGAAATGTTCAGCTGCATTGACTGAGAGCAAAGCAGGATATAGATCCTCCCAAACACAGACATCCTTAACAACCACCCCCAGTGCAAACTCAGAGAGGCAAGGTGTGGCGCCTTGAGCATCCTCAGAATGCTGTGTGTGTCCGTGTGCCTGGCATGTAGGGCAGACACCCATCTGAGTGTCCTAAGAAAACAGAGACAGCCAGTCACCTGTCCCAGAGTGAGAGGGATAAGAGGGAAGACCAGAGAGAGGAGATTTAGTCCCTGTGGTACACTGGGAAGAGAATCTGATAAAGACTTTAAGTCTGTCTCTGAGTGCTGGCATGAACTTTAGATCTCCAATGAGAACAATTGGGATGGGAGCTACAAGGAAGGTATAATTAAGCATTCCCTGTTGAAGTGTGGTCTGGTCGAGCATTATTTCAGTCCTTGGGCTATAAGGTGGCTCAAAGAAATTCTTATTGCTTGAGATAACAGCATGGCTTCTGTAAGGTAATTATAGTTACAGCCCGAGGGGCTGGTCTGTCTGACCACCAATGCTTGAGGGGTAACTTAAATCCTTTGTTGTAAAGATATTTATCAGTTAGTTCTGTTAATTGGTGGGATTTAAGGTAACTGCAGATTTAGGTACCTTGTGATGGTTTTACAGGCCCAAGGGAAGAGTCTGCAAAGTGAGTTCCAGGACAGATAGGGCTGTTACACAGGGAAACCCTATCTCAGAAAACAAAACAAAACTTGTTACACAGAGAAACCCTACTTCAGAAAACAAAACAAAAAAAGAAGGAAAGAAAAAAGAAAACCAGAGGTGACGGGAGAATTTATAGGTGGTTGTGGTAACACTGTCAGGTCCTTGAACAGTGCTGACTGAATATACTCAGTACGTGTCAACAGCCATTTCCACACAGTGTGGCGTGTCTTGTCAGGAACTGGGGACTCCAGATGCTATCATCAGTGGGAAACTTGGAAGAGCAAAGTTGCCACATTTGTTATATTATCACACAATATAATTTTCCTTTCTTTTCCTTTTCCTTTTCTTTTTCTTCTTTCTTTTTTTTTTCTTTTGGTTTTTTGAGACAGGGTTTCTCTGCAGCTTTAAAGCCTGTCCTGGAACTAGCTCTTGTAGACCAGGCTGACCTTGATCTCATCGAGATCCGCCTGCCTCTGCCTCCCTGGTGCTGGGATTAAAGCTGTGCGCCACCACCGCCCAGCCTTTTTTTTTTTTTTTTCTTTTTCCTTTTTTCTTCCCCAAGACAGGTTTACCATTAGCTATGGAGCCTGTCCTGGAACTCGCTCTGCAAACCAGCCTTTCAGAACCTGGGGTTTCAGGCTAGGGAAGGCCTTCACACTAGACGGCTTCAGCAGACATCTGGGCAACCTGGGTCCTCTTGATCTCCGAGTCTCTGGGATGACAACAGTGGAGAATCTGATGGTATATTTGCTTCTCCTTGTCATCGGCAGTTCTGGGTCCCATGGCAACCCAGAATAAATACAACTGTGGGTGAGGAGCACAGACCAGCTAGATCCATTCTCTCAGTGACATGCGATGCTGTCGCCTGCTGGAATGTCCTCCACAAATACCGAAGTGTAGATTCATATTGCTGATGAATTGATGAAGAGAGAGTGTATTCTCAGGACTGCAGCCAGGAGACCTGGTTTTGAATGTTGCTCCATTACCTCTCAGTGGGATCCTATTGGGCCATTGAGTCCTTTCAGACCTGATGCTTTGAAGGTGAAATGGGACCAACAACAGTGTCCACTGTACTGAATGATTTAGGGATAAAAGAAACAAAGCTTGTGCAGCATTAAGCCCAGCACCTGGCACCCAGCACATCTTTGTTGGATGGTGAAACAAGCGTGGAGAGCTACATTGTACCAATTTGCTCAGGTCCCTTTTCAACAGGGCCCCTTCTCCTTAGCTCCCCCCAGCATCCTGTGCGCCAGAAGTGAACCAGCTGTTCCTATAGATCGCATGACGAATGAGCAACCTGCTGAGGGAAGGCTATTCCGTCGGACTAGGGTGGGGCCTAGGAATCTGCATTATAAATAAGTAGAGGACTGTGATTCCTTCCTAGTGGTCCAGAGGCCATTCTTCAAGACACCCTGTTCTCCGGAGGGGGCGGTTAGTTTTGTTTTGTTTTCTCTGCTTTTTGTTTGTTTTAAAGGGAAGGGTCTTTTTGTGTAAACCTGGGTGGCCTAGAACTTGATATGTAGGCCAGACCGGACTCAAACTTAGGGCAAGCCTCCTGTCCCTAAGTGCTGGGGTGACAGGTGTGTGCCAGCACATCCATCAGGGCTGCAGGAGTTTGACACGCCATCTCTGTCTTTCTGTTTCAGTAAGCGCTGACCAAAGCAACCAGACACTCCAACCTGCTAAGCCTCACCACCGAGCTCTGGCCCCTGCGCTCTGGGGTTGTACTCTAGGCCTAGCTTTATTCGTAAGCTTTTTACCGTGTGTTCAAGTTTGCCCCTTGCCCTAGAACTGAATGCATGCAGACTCCCCACCTTGAGTCGCAAAGTTCCACCCTTCTCCAAGCTTCGTTCTCCTTTATTCTTCTGGAGGAGTCGCTTTGGCCTTGGAGCCACTGAGCACTGAGCACGCTTTGGGTAGACTCCGTCTTCAGTCTGGAGGGCTCGACTCCCTGTACTATTTTAGCAAAGCAGAGTCGTTGCGATGAGACCGCTCAGGGATGGGGCAGGGGGAACCCGTGAACTGACAGACATCAGTAGGGTTACGTACACATGCGCAGCTCGCTCCTGGGTCTTCGCGGGCTCATTTGCTTCCTAGTTTGCTGAGCTCGGAATTAAGTTGAAAAGAATCTGTTTCCCAAATACTTTTAAAGAGAAGAAAAAAAAAGTGGGCAGAGGTGGCACACGTCTTTAATCCCAGCACTCAGGAGGCAGAGGCAAGTGGATCTCTATGAGTTTGAGGCTAGTCTGGGTCTACAGAGTGAGTTCTTGGACAACCAGGGCTATACAGAGAGACCTGTCTCAAAAAAAAGGAAAGAAAAAAAAAGAAAAAGAAAAAGAAAAAAAAGAAAAAGAAAAACAACCTGAGAAACAAAAATAAAAAACAAAACCAAGCAAACAAAAACTCCTAAATACTTCCAATATAATGTTTTGTAAAGAATGTTTTTTCTCATTGGTGAATCTACATAGCCTTTGTAGTGTTGGAAGAAGCGAGTTTTTGAGACAATATGGTCTTGTGACCAGCTCTCTTTGTGTCCCCAAAGTGAGAAAATTTTGTGACAGGGACTTTGTTTCATACGGAAAAAGGACCCAGTCCCTGGGAAGTCAGATTCTGCCTTTGGTTCAGAGTAGATTGGCATCCTTCCTTCCTGGGTTTCAGAGAGATGCAGACCTTCTGGAAGCGGGAAGGCAGCTCTCACAACAGCTAGCAGGGCACTTAACACTTCTTTTACAAGTCTTGATATACATGAAACCTGGTGAGAGGGAACGGCCAGGCCAAGGTCATGCAAAGGACCAGTCATGCCCTTCTCAGCCTGGGTCCTTCTCCATCTGCTTGGGCTTGGTTTTAGTTATCTGCCTTCCCGGAGCAAGTGGCGCAAGTTCACCTGCTACTCACTACTGGCCTTCTAAGGAATGTGTCCCCACGGAGGGTTGCAGGGAACAGTACCTGGGATGGGAAAGACAAGAAAAAAATGAAAGCAGAGGTGGGGGGGAGGGGAGAGAGATAGATGAACCAGCACAAGGGAGGGGGAAGGATGCTAGACAGAGGTGCTGTAGGGGGTGGAGGGGCGGTAGTGGTACTGTGGAGAGCGGGAGAGGGGCCCTGGGATGCAAATTTCAACTCATAGGCATAATCAGCTTTTGAAAGGCTAACATTTTTGGCGGGAGGCTGGCAAGATAGCAAGGGCCTTATTCTTAGCATTTAGACTAACTTCCTCCACGCTCTTATCTTCTTAATTTCACAGCAAACAATGGCCTATTGACTGAGCTTTCAGAGCAGTGGGTGTTCTCAGAGGGAGGCTGGCCGGGACACCAGTGTCCGTCCGTGTCCCGTCGTCCCGTCCCCCCCCCCCTTCTGCTCCAGCTCCTAACCTGTACTCCACCTACCAGCAGTAGGAAACCCAGGGAGTCCTGTTGCTTCTCCTTTCTGTGTTTTAAGGTAAGTACACCTGAGACAGAAGACCTTAGGCTCCTAAAGTTTATGCCCGTGCATGTATGTGGCAAGCACATGTGTGTGTACTTACACATGAGTATGTGCCCTTGTATGTGTGCTAGAGTTTATGCATGTTTGAAATGGATGCATGTGTGTGAATGCATGCATGTTGGTGCATGTAAAAGTGAGTATATGCGTGTGATTGTGTGTGTCAGCACACGGTGCCTGTCAGTTGTACTCTCCTTAGGGAAGGGTATTTGACAGGAGAATGTTAGCATGTGCTTTTTGCTAAAAAGGTCAGGTAAACAAGAGCTCCAGAACTCATTCCCCCCAAACTCCATACCCAGGTCATAAGGAAAGCAACCTGAGCATCTCAGGGTGATGCTCACTTTAAAGTCTGTACAGAATTGCAGCATGTTGGTAAGACCCAGCAGACCCTTTGGTTGGAACCTGCGAGGAAATGGTGTTTGGGGCACTTCCAATAGAGGCCTGATCTGGTCCTTGCTGAAGCCTAACCTTTTGCTCAGATGAGAAAATTGTCAAGTTGGGAGCGTAGGCCCCAGTCCCTCTCATCTATCCCAGCCCCCAGGCCTGGTCTGGACTCCAAATCCCAGCAGGAATATTAAGAAATATTCCTAACAGAAATCTCAGTATGGCTTTAAACCTTTGGAAGGCAGTCTTAGAGTGAGTGAATCACTCTCTTGTGAGAGTCCCCAGTCTGTTTGGCACGGTGTCTGCCACATGCTGTTAAAAGCTACAGTCCCCTTAGTCTTTCCTATAGGATTTCTTGCTGTCCTTTGGGATGGTCGAGCAGAAGCCACTGGCCTGAGGGTGTGCGGGGAGAGAATATTTCAACTTCAACTTTGTACTTCAACTTGAAGTTGAACAACCTGACGCTGTTGAAGAAGTATGACAACTTCAATTTGTACTGTATGTTTTTTTATTATTTTACTGCATGCATGTATAATCTATAAGTATACATCTTTAAAAGTATCGTTTTATTTTATGCATATTGGTACTTTGCTTGTGTGTAGGTCTGTGTACCACATGTGTAGAGGCCAGGAGAGGGAGCCGAGGTCCTCCTCAGGACTGGAGTTACAGACAGTTGTAAGGTACCCTGTGTATGCTAGGAATCGAACCAGGGTCCTTTGTGAGCACAGCAAATGCTCCTAACCAGAGAACTATCATGTCAGTCCTATAAATCACATATATATTTATTTGTATGTATCTTACATAATGTGTTATATTACATAGATCGCCATACATTTTGCCCCACCCCCCAAGATATACGAGGGCTAGGTAGATGATTCAGTGGGTAAAGCGCTTGCCATGCAAGTGTGAGGCCCCGAGTTTGAATCCCCAGCTCCCATGTGAGGCCAGATGTAGTACTGTGTATCTGTGATTGCTATGGTGGGATAAGAGATGGAGATAGCAGGATCTCTGGACTCTTGTGGTAACGAAACAACAGAAATCCTGCCTTAAACAAGGTGGGAGACAGGGACCAGCACCTTTGCTGCCCTCCAACTTCCACACCCGTGGAACATCGCTCACGCATACACAGCATCTCTGATAAGGATTGAGGATGGCCACACATGTTGATACGGACAGAGAGTGAATATTAGTGTCTTCCCCAGACTCCCAGACACACCCAGAAGGAATGTCCTAGCAGCCATCAGGGAATCCCTTTGCTCCTGCAAGTTAAGATATAAGATTAGTCATCAAAGAGGCTTTGTCCTCTTCATTCTCCACACAAGAGCCTTTCCAAACTTGGACTTGAAAAACAGGACATAGAAACAAAGTTTCCGTAAAATAAATATCTTTCCTCGTGTCTCCAGGAAATTCAGGGATGAACGCTGGGGAAAGTCTGCCGGGATATTCAGTCTTGCTATAAAGACTTCTCCTGGTGACTGTCCTGTCCATAGCGTTCCTGTGCTCACAGCGCTGCTCCCTTAGCTTCGTGGGAGAGAGGAGATCACTACCGGCTGCTGTAGGAGGCCTAAGTGCAAATTGGCTGCAAAAAATGCCGTGCAGTTTAAGTGAAAGAGTGGCCCATCAGAGGACCCGTCACTTTCTCCTGTAGACGTGGTTTAAATGTTCTTGGAGACTTAAACCTTCGCTGGATTGTTACTGGAATTTGGGGGAGCAATCCCTGCAGGGTCACCAGAAGATAACAGAAAATCAGGGTGTTCCTCTTAGTGGAGTCTTTAGTAAAGGGAGTCGAACTAACAAAAGAATTTAAGAAGCTGCTCAGCGAAAGCTAAGAACACTTTTCAGTAGAGTTTAAAAGAAAAAACCCACTGGGAAGTGGTGATGCATGCCTTTAATCCCAGCACTTAGGAGGCAGAGATGGCCAGATCTCCGTGAGTTCGAGGCTAGCCTGGTTGGTCTACCTGGTCTACACAAACAAAACAAAACAAAACAAAACCCCTGAGGAGAGGCAAGTGGTAAGTCTCAGCAGCTGACCAGAAGAAAAGAATAGAGGAGAGAAGAGAAAAAAGCCATAACGTTGGGTTCCTGGGGTGGAAATCCCCTACACTGCTGCAGGCAGGTATGGTGGGTGGGGAGGGGCCTCCAGAGAAGAGTAAGGCAAAGTTTGCCTTTTCCTGACTGAGAGAGTGGGTAGACCCTGTTGATCCTCATGGCTGCTCTGATTGCAGGCACTACACCAGGGTGTAGGAATTCTGGGAAGGAAAAGTACAGCATTACATTGAAGGAATAATTTTTCTGCCCACCTCCTTAGCCTGGCCTAAGGTGAGCCTGCCTTCCCAGGAATGGCGTCTTGCCTAGGCAATTGACCCTGTCCAACTGGAATGTTAGGTTCCCGCCCAGGCAGAGAGTCTATTCTCTTGACATCTGCCATCTACCAAAGAAATGAGTGATAGCCAGAGAAGCCAGTTCCTGCTTCCAGAGTCAGAGAGGCACGGGAAAGAGACCTCACGAGGAGGTAGATGGAGTGAGGCCCCCAGACTTACGGAGGCGTCCTGTTCCTGCTGCTGATCAGGAACTTGGGATCATGGGAAAGTGAGGATAGGGTTCCTGGGAGGGACTCCTGGGCTCTCTGGAAGATGTCTTTTGGAAGGATTTCTGGTTTCTTGATGTGTTTTCAGCCCCTGGTTCCATGGATTTTAGATAAATAGAAAACTCTCTACCCACTTCCCGAAAGGTTCTAACTTTTACACCTAAACTAAACTAGCATTGGAGTAATTAGCAGGAGAAAAATCATGTAAATCCACTCACTGTGCGCATGCGCAGAGGAGCTCAGGGTGGGGAAGCGGAGGGTGCAGCTCTTGGGGCGGGGTGGGGGGGAGTGGTTTTGAGGGGAAATGAGCAGACCCCCAAGAACAGACAATAGCTTCTTGTATCTTGTAAATGATTCTCTCTGGAAACTGGAGTGGGATCTAGGCAGACAATGGTTGGTGACAAAGTCTATCTTGGGGTGGTGACATTGTCTTCCTTCCTGTAGGGTGAGCTTGGCCTGCTCTGGCTAATGAGATATCAGGGAAGAGATGGCAGGCAATTGTGTTCCCTCCAGGAGCCTCCCAACAGGAGAAACGGCCCTTGGGGATGGAAACAGGAGGGGGTCCTGGTCTAGGTTCTCAGACAGCTTCTAAGGCCTTTTCATTTTCCTGTAGTGCAAAGCGCTTACTTAGTGTGCAAAGTGCCTCAGGCTGGGGCGTGGTTTTCTGAGACCCATTGAAGCCATGGGGATCCTTAGCAAACCGCACCCAGAGTGGAGGTGGCCTGAGCCCAGTGCCCACACGCTCCCTCCACCCTAGCTGAGACCCTCTTCAGAAGGAGAGGTGGCAACAGCCATCACAAATTACAACTGGTATAGGAGTGGCTCTCAAAGTTAATGTCCTGATCTCGCTCACCGGCTTCCTGGACATTTGCCATTCCGAAGTGAACTATCAGAGAGATCCCCACAGCTGATGCTTTGTTCTTACGAGATGACAGGGGTGTTTATAGCCTTGTGTTTCTCACTAGAATAAATTAAACAAACGGAAGCACAATGCCATCTATTCCCACATTCTGGGGTGGGGATTGTTTGGCACTTTATAGGGTATTCTCTGGGCTTGTTAGCTTGCTGAGAAAAACCCGAGTCTGCCCCTTTTGCCGGCAAGGGAGCATTTGTGCGGGAGGGCTGCATCAAGGTATGTCAGGGAAGAGTGTTCGCATGCTTGACCCATAGGGAGTGGCACTATTAGGAGGTGCGGCCTTGTTGGAGTAGATATACCTTTGTTGGAAGAAGTATGTCACAGCAGAGGCAGACTTTGAGGTCTTCTATGCTCAAACTAGGCCTAGTGTGTGAGTTTTGCTGCTGGCAGATCAAGACATAGAACTCAGCTCCTTCTCCAATACTATGTCTGCCTTTATGCTGCCATGCTTCTCTCTCTCTCTCTCTCTCTCTCTCTCTCTCTCCCTTTCTTTTTTTAAGATTTATTTATTATGTATACAGTGTTTTGCCTGCATGTATGCCTACAGGCCAGAAGAGGACACCAGATCTCATTACAGATGGTTGTGAGCCACCCATGTGGTTGCCGGGAATTGAACTCAGGACCTCTGGAAGAACAGCCGATGCTCTTAACCTCTGAGCCATCTCTCCAGCCCGCTGCCATGCTTCTTGCCACAAGGATAATGGACTAAACCTCTGAAGCTGTAAGGCAGCCCCAATTAAATGTTTTCTTTTATACTTTGCCTTGGACATGGTGTCTATTCTAAGCAATAAAACCCTTACAAATACAGAAGTTCTATTTACTGTTTTTCCCCAGCGTGTTAAAATACCAAACAAGAGAAAAATCACAAGACCATGGACATTGGGGGAGAAGATGTAAAAGGCCCAACCACATTGAAGAACACATACTCAGTTTCTTAAATTTTTGAGCAGGATCCACCTAGAAAGGAAAGTGTGTGTCCATCCACCTCTGTCAGTTTCCTTGGGTTTCAGTAAGGAAGCACTCACTGCAAGCTGAGTGGCTTAAAGCAATAAGAAAGTATTATGGCATCTGGAGGCTGAAAGTCCAAGGTCAAAGAGCTAAGCACATCATGCTGAAATTTGAGCGAGCAATTATTCCTGGCTGTTCCTCATTTCTGATTGCTTGTGGGCAGTGCTTGGCCCTGCCTGGTTTACAGGTGTGTATCTTCAGGCTCCTCTTTAATCACCATGTGGCCTTCTCTCTAAGTCCCTATTTCACACGTGCTTTCTTCCATAGGGACCTCAGCCATACAATGGCAGTCCTCAGAGCAGCTGCGGCTATAAATGGGTGGCACTGTGCCTTGCTCCATTAGAAGTGTCTTAATCATCCAGGGAGCTCTCCCTATTGCTAGATCATTGACTTAGTCATCTCTATTAAAGTTCTTTTTGCCCATGTAGGGTAATCCTGGGTTTCAAGGATTAGGACATGGGTATTTCTGGTATGGTTATTATTCACATATATATTTACCAAAATGTCTTATTTGTATGCTTTAATACACATAGTTTAAATAAATAAATGTACTTCAATAAATCAATAAATGTCACAATGGAATCCATTATTTTGTACAACTGATGCACATTAAATTTAAAAAGCAAAACATATTGGTTAGTTTTTGTTAATTGGACACAAAATAGTCACCTGGGAAGAGAGAATAACTGCTTAAGGGATTGCCTCCATCCGATTGGCCTGTTAGAGTGTCTGGGGCATTTTCTTGGTTAATGACTCATGTTTGAGGGCCCTCTGTTCACTGTCCTCTTAGGCAGTGTCATCCTTGGGTGGAATTGTACAGGAAAGCTAGAGGAGCAAGCCAGAAGGCAGCATTCCTCCATGGCCTCCGCTGCAGGTCCTACCTTGGATGCCTGTCCTGACTCCCCTCGATGGTCGATGGGAAAGGACAGGTGGTGAAGGGTTTATAACAGCACAGAACAAAGGCTAAGCCGCGTGTATTCCTCAGACTAAAGTTAAAATGTAGCAGGGCTCTGCCTGCCATGTTAAGTCAGTTTGCCATGGGCCTTTGGAGTCTACCCAGTCAGTGCTGGGTGAGGATTTTTCCCAAAAGTCAGGCTTCCTGGGGAACGGGCAAATGACTCTTTCAAACTTGGCTTGGTTGTCATTACTAGGACAACTTAGGTACAGATGTGGGGAAGATCCTTCAGTTTGCAGCTTATATCTGAGGGATCAAGGAAAAAGAAAGTAAGCATCCACAAGACAGATATAATGATTACAGAAGGGGCGCTGGGGTGTCCTGTGCTTGACACATTTGTCTTTAGGATCTATGACTTTGTTGTTATGTAACTGGACAATTTCTTATGTTTAATTTTGTTTTAGTAGAGCCCTAGACATGGTGGGGCACGGTAGCACATGCCTTTAATACCAGCTTGTGGGAGGCAGAGGCTGCTGGATCTCTGTTCTAGTCTACATAGAGCGTTTCAGAACAGCCAGTGCCATATAATAGAGAAACCCTGTCTCAGAATAAATATATAAATAAATAAATAAATAAATAAATTTTTTTAGAAAGAGCCTTCAGCATGAGAGCTACATTCTTAACAACTTTTGAATTCTTTTTTATAGTCTTTTTTTAAAATGACTATTATTTATTTATTTAATTATGTATACAGTGTTCTGCCTGCATGTATGCCTGCATGCCAGAAGAGGGCACTAGATCTTATTACAGATGGCTGTGAACCACCACGTGGTGTGCTGGGAATTGAACTCAGGACCTCTGGAAGAGCAGCCTGTGCTCTTAACCTCTGAGCCATCTCTCTCCAACTCCAACTTTTGAGTTCTATAGAACAGTATTGTTAGCCCAATGTACAGTATAGACCTCCAGAGTGTAATCATTTTACTTACATTAAGCTATTTGCCCAGGGATACCTAGCTCCCCACCTCCAGTTTCCTCGTCCAGCCTCACTTCCCATTGTCCCTGGGCCAGGATCCAGGATGCCTTGGTTAAGGGAATTGCTCTTGATCTGTCCTTTAGAAGAGAAGAACAAGGACTCGGTAAATCAGCATTTTCTGTCCTGACTACACTTGTCCCATCTCCCTTCCGTGGAGAATCAGATGATGGAGTGGTGAACTCCAGGGTCTTTCTGCAGAGTTGACAGTGGAGTCTGTCTCCTTTTCATGTGCTACCATGGGCTCTGCTGTCAGCCTGGGACCTGAGGGGCCACGTCCCACACTGCTCCTTACAGCCATTCTCACCCCTGGAGGAGAGAAGCAACCATCTACCAGAATGCTCCTGCTTACATGGAGCCGAGAAGTTTTTGTTTTTGCTTTTTGTTTTGTTTTGTTTTTCTCTGTTTAGCTCTGGCTGTCCTGGAACTTTCTGTAGACCAGGCTGGCCTTGCACTCAAGAGATCCACCTGCCTCTGCCTCCCAAATGCTGGGATTAAAAGTGCGCGCCACCACTGCCTGGCCTGTAACAGAGGTTTTATTCTTTTTCCTCCTGCCTTTCCTGCCGTCCTTACATTCTAATGGACGCTGCGCCATTTTTAGGAGCATGGAATGTTGCATATTGTATTCGCTGTGGTCTAGGGTTTATCCGCTGGGATGGCAACGAGGAACAGACTCCTGACTTTATTGCTCCTGAACTGTGACGTGCCAACAGCAAGGGCTGTTGGGTAGTCTTGTGGCTGCTGCCCTAGACCTCCCTCTGCATGTGAGGAGCACACTGTGTGTTAGGAGTGAATTGCCTCCTGTCCCTGTCCACCCCCCCCAAGGAATAGTTTTCGTGCATTGAGGGGACCTGTTGTTTATTCACCTGCCCCCGTGTTTACTCTTTGTGCATGTGCATTTTCTTTCCTGCCTGCGTCTGGGATCCTCACAGCCCTTGAGATTGAAGAGAGCAGTTAGGACAAGCCTTTCTGACTGGACAAAAAGCCATCTTCTACCCTCTCCTTCAAGATTATCCTGGCTGCTGCTCTAGCCCTGCTATGGGCTGCTCTGTGGTAGGCGCATAGAATGACGAGATTGTTAAAGAAAAGGGCTCCCCCACTTGCTTGCCTCTCACCCATAGTCGGCCTGTGTTAGCATGTTGCTTTTGCTGTAACTAAATTCATGGCAAGAATCAGCCAAGACGGAGAGCTTACTGGCTTACAGTTCAAAGGTCTGCGAAAACATCAGTGAACTAGGAGGAGGGCGGACACACAGCACCAACAGCCAAAAGGTGGAGAACAGACAGAAAATAAAGATGGGTTATAAATCCTCAAGACTAGACCAGGCGTGTTGGTGCACACCTTTGATTCCAGCACTCAAGAGGCAAGCGGATCTCTTTGAGTTCGAGGCCAGCCTGGTCTACAGAGCTAATTCCAGGGCAGCCAGGACTAACCAGAGAAACCCTATCTTGGAGGGTATGGGGGGGATCCTCAGGGCTCCTGTCTTCAGTTAGGCTCTATCCCCCAAAAGTTTCACAGCACTTCACAGTGCTCAAGTATTCACACACAAACGGAGATATTTCGGGGCTACTGAATCGTGGTAGGCACAAGGAAACTGGCTTGCACATCCTGTATTCCCTGTGTTGTTTGTTTTTAAAAGGCAATTGGGGCCCGCCTGTCTACTACCCTCCACTCTGCTCCTTAGGTGGTGACACTCTGAACTGAGTTATCCAAGCAGTCTACAGTCTACAGGCTCTCTCCACCCCCACCGTGTGTGTGTGTGTGTGTGTGTGTGTGTGTGTGTGTGTGTGTGTAGGAAGAAATTCTGGCTTAATTGTTTTTAATTAGCCAAGACAGCACTTGTGAAGGGGGCTAACGGGATTTGCCAAACTAAGCCTTCAGAAGAAAGTATAACCAAAAGTGTGAAAGAAATCCATGTTCAAACATTGGCAAGTGTGAAACATTCAAGAATCCTGTGTGAAGATTGTATTGTCGGAGCAAAATGAAGTCAAGCCAGTCTCTGGCAAGTGTTCACAATGAGCGTGGGATGGTTCAAGCTGTTGTGACATTTTTGCAAGAAGCCGAGACAGCAAAGTCAGTCTAACCTAGGGATCCAGAAGGCTGAGGCCTGCACTCTGGCTCTCTGTGTGTAAGAACTTAGCTGCTGTATTGGCTGGTTTGGTGTCAGCTTGACATGAGTGAGGATTATTTGAGAGGAGGGGCCTCCTTTGAGAAAATGCCGCCTTAAGCCTGGGGTGTAGGCAAACCCTATAGGGCGTTTTCTTAATTAATGATTGATGGGGGAGGGCCCAGCCCACTGTGGGTGGGACCATCCCTGGGCTGGTGGTACTGAGTTCTATAAGAAAGCAGGCTGAGCAAGCCATGGGTAGCAAGCAAGTAAGCAGCAGTCCTCTATGGCCTCTGCATCAGCTCCTGCCTCCAGGTTCCTATCCTGTGTGAGTTCCTAACTTGACTTCCTTCAGTGATGGGCTACAATATGGAAGTTTAAGCTAAAACAAACCCTTCCCTCCCCAATTTGCTGTTGATCATAGTGTTTCATCACAACAGTAACCCTAAGGTAATTGCTTTGCATCCCAAGGATCCCAAAGAGGTTCCAGGACAAGAACTGGTACTTTGCTGCCCTGCACATCTTAGAGGCAGAGAAGAAATCAAATACATTCTAAGATATTGCTGATCACCCCGACAATATGTGTTCAGGGCACTAGGGCCCCAGGTGCCACAGAAAGAGATGGCCTCAGCTCTTTTAGAGTCTACGTTCCACAGACCCTAATTCAGCCAACCAGAATAAAAGGCAACATGAAACACATATCCTATTGGTAATACAAGTAAAAGTTTGGGGAATATGGGGGTCAGAGAAATAAATTCCGAATGAGTAGCCTTTAAGGAGAGAAGAATGTTGGAGAATACTTTTATCACAGAAAAGAAGTAGACATTTGGCCGGGCGGTGGTGGCGCACGCCTTTAATCCCAGCACTTGGGAGGCGGAGGCAGGCGGATCTTTGTGAGTCCGAGGTCAGCCTGGTCTACAAGAACTAATTCCAGGATAGGCTCCAAAGGTACAGAGAAACCCTGTCTTGAAAAATAAAATAAATAAAAAGAAAGAATAAGAAGATGTCATTTGACCTGGGTATTGAAATATAAAGACTTCAGAAGGATAGGAAAGCAAAGTAGAATTTTGACCGAAGCTTATACCTGAGAGCGTGGGGGTGGTGGACTCAGAAACAAGGCAGAGACTAAAGAGCCCTGGCTTCCTTCTTGGATGCTCCTCACTAGGCTGGGAGAAAAGAATGTGGTTTTGTACACCCACCAAAGGTGTCTAAGCATCCTGGGAGGGCAGCTGTCCAGCTGAGGGTACCTGCCAGGTAGCCTGCCTCTTTTGACTCTGCTGGTCCCCTGCAGTTTGCACATTTCCGCATACACCTCGGCCTTGTGGATATAATGGAGAAACTTGTCAGCCTCTATATCAGTCACATTAATGACAGTGTTCGGGGCAAGCAGGAGCTAGGGCTTCCAGCCACCTTCCCTGAATCACCAGTTACCACCACATTGGCCATTCAGTCATCTGAGAACCAAGACTAAGCCCTCCCTTGGCATGGACAGGAGATCACAAATCTCTGTCTCAGATCTTTGGTAAGAGCATCCTTTGGCTCCGGGTTCCTTTCTCTCCGGGGAAGGCTCAGACTGGAGCTGACAGTCCTTCTTCTCATTCCCGGGGGGTCAGCTGTTGCTGTGCTGGGAGGCTACAGTGCAGCTGGAGAGGGCTTGCCCAGAGCGCAGCTGCTCCCGGCTGGCCCCAGTTGCTCTCATTACTAGTGGCACACCTGAGCGCCTGCCAGGGGCTCTGAAGCTGGCTAGGTTCAGGGAGCACACACCGGCTTCTTATCTCCAGCACTGATAATTGTTGTTTGCACAGAGTGCCAAGCTTGGGAAACGCTTCACAATGAGACTGAGGTTTCGGGCTTCTGCCTGAGTGGAGATCTTGAATTCTCCAAAGAATTTTTTGAGAATGTGAATGAAATTGTTCATTAGATGTTAGAATTTAGGTTTGGAAATACTTTGAATACAGATCTCTTTGGGAAGAACTGCCATCTTTGGAACGTTTACAAGGATGTTTTTCTTAGTTTGTCCTTTGATAAGGTATGCTTTCCCTGCAGGCCTCATAGTAGCTCTCATTAAGGTATCTTATACTAAATTAGATATTTTCATTATGTTTCCCAATTTTGTGCCTATGTTTGCAGAGTGGTGGCTTACATTTATAATTCTAGCACTGGAGAGGCTGAAGAAGGAGGATTGCTTGAAGTCAGTTTGGTGACTTGCTATATAGTGAGACTCTATGGCAACAAAAAAAAGAAAAGGGATGATGTGAAAAAAAAATACAAGGCCTTTTGAGTTTATTTATGATGCTTTGTTTATGTATACATATGTACATTTGTCTTGTCTTTACACAGACAACTAGTTCTATATCAGAAGGAAATCTTATCTCTTTCTACTTTTATTTTTCTTTGTATTTCATTGATCATATACATATATATGTACATACCCAATAAATACATGGACATGTGTATAATATGAATATGAAATATAGTGTGCTGGGTGGCTTAATGTCAACGTGACACAAGCTAGAGTTATCTAAAAGGAGGGAACCTCAATTGAGAAAAAGCTTCCAGAAGATTTGACTGTAGCAAGTGACAGCTCGTGCTGGAGAGGAAGCAAAGCAAGGGGGACACTCCTCCATTACTGGTAGGGATGTAAACTTGCACAGCCACTCTGGAAATCAACATGATGCTTCCTCAGAAAATTGGGAATTCATCTACCTCAAGACCCAGCTATACCACTCCTGGGCATATACCCAAAGGATGCTCCGTCCTACTACAGAGACACTCGCTCAACTACATTCATAGCAGCTTTATCCGTAATAGCCAGAAACGAAAAACAACCTAGATGTCCCTCAACCAAAGAGGGACAAATGGATAAAGAAAACGTGGTACATTTAACACAATGGAGTTTTGCTCACCTGCTTGAAAAAATGACATGAAATTTGCAGGCAAATGAATGGAACTAGAAAAAATTATTCTGATTAAGGTAACCCAGACCCAGAAAGACAAACATGGTGTGTACTCACTTATATGTGGATATTAGCTGTAAAGTAAAGGATAACCATGCTACCATCCACAGACCCAGAGAAGCTAAGTAACAAGGAGGACCCTAAGAAAGACGCATGGATTTACCTGGTAGATTTTGTGGGTTAACTGAGGATGGGTGGGGATGGGAACAGGAGGGCTCAGGTTGGGGGTGGTGGTGGAGAGAGAGCGTACTGGGAAAGACAACAAGAATTGGGGGGCATTTGGGGGTCAATGTGGGGATACAATGCAGTAGAAACTAACTCCCTGGAATCTACAAGGGTGACCCTAAGGAAGACTCCTAGTAGTGGGGATCTGGAGCCTGAACTGGACATCTTCTGTAACTAGGCAAGGCTTCCAATGGTGGGACTGGGACATCAACCCAGCCACAAAACCTTCGACCTACAATCTGTCCTGCCTGCAAGATATACTAGGGTAATGGTGGCACAGAACGTGTGGGAGTGGCCAGTCAGCAGCTGGTCCAACTTGAGGCCCATGCCACATGCCAGATATTGCCTAAATGGACAGAAACCAGAGGCTGTATAGCTCAGGACCTAGGACAGAGCCAAACAAGACTATAAAAAAAATCGACGAAATTATATGATATTCTGCTATATACATAGATCAGTGCCTAGCCCAAGGGAACCTAGAGGGGAACCAACCCAAAGGAAGAAGGGGAGGAAAGATTATAGGAATCAGGGGGGTTGGGAACGCCAGGAAATGATGATCCATGGAATCAACTAAGCAGAGATCAAAAGGGTTTGTCGAGACTGAAATGACACTCAGGGAGCCTGTACGGGTCTGTGCTAGGTCCTCCGCATATATGTTACGGTTGTGTAGTTTGGTGTTCTTGTGGGACTTCTATCAGTGGGAGTGAGGGGTGTCTCTGACTCTTTTGCCTGCTCATAGGGCCCTTTTCCTCCCACTGGGTTGCCTCACCCAGATTTGAAATGAGGGTCTATGCTTAGTGTTATAACGTGGAGTGTAACTTGTTATGCAATTTTTGGTTGATATCTCTGGGAGGCCTACTCTTTTCTGGATAACAATGGAAGAGTGGATCTAGGGGAGAGGGGGGGTGGAGGTGGTGGGGAAGATGGGGGAGGTGGGGGAGAGACTGGGAGGAGTGGAGGGAGGGAAATCTTCGATCAGGATGTAGTGTATGAGAGAAAAATTTAAAAAATGATTTGGCTGTAGGGTATTTCCTTAATTAGTAGTTGACAGGGAGGGCCCAGCCCATTGTGGGTGGTGGTGATATCCCGGGGCTGGTGGTCCTGGGTTCTATAACAGAGCATGCTGAGCCAGCCGTGAGGAGCAAGACACCCCTCCATGGTCTCTGCACATGGCACACAGCGTGGAGTCGTCCATTATAGCACGGGCAAAAAGTAATGGTTCTCTTATCGTTGACTTAATCGCTTTGTTGTCTAACTTTTTATTTCAATTTCTCTCATCCACACTGAAAGAAAAAAGAAGTCCAAGATAACATAGATATCTATTCGTTGATGTCCTTTCCTCTCTGACCTACCTTCATGTTGTATAAAAGCATTCTCCAAAGGTAAACATTACATGCTGCAGGAAAGCTTCAGAGGGAAAAAAGCTGAGCCGCGAAGAAGATAGACACCAGAGCAGCTGCCTGGAAGGAAGAGAAACCATCGGAGCTGCCTGGAAGAGCTTTAGACCAACTGAGGCACCTGCAAAGGCCACTGTCCAATCTGTGGAGCTGCCCGCAGGCTGTACAGTGTGCTCCAGGCTCCCAGCTTTGTGAGCTGCCGCCTGTGTTGGGGTGGGCTTTGGTGATGCTTTGTGTCCTTTCTGCTCCTCTGATTAACCCCTCACCCATATTCCTGTGTAACCCCGATAGAGCTTGTTGGTTCATCAAGGTGAACTTTGGTGGTATCTGTTAGTCTTCTGCTACCACTTTAAGAACCACGCCCACCCCAGCCACTTTTGGACCTCCCCCCAGCAGCCATCCTCTCTCTCTCTCTGGTGCCTGTGTGTGTGTGTGTGTGTGTGTGTGTGTGTGTGTGTGTGTGTATGTGTGTATGTGTACGTGTGTCTTTATTTTCTCTCTGTTTTCTCTTTTTTAAGCAATAAATGTCTCCCTCTTTTTTAAATAATACTATGTCCTATGAGCCTTTTATCCACCGTAACCACCCACCTGACTCCCCCGGCCGCATGGCATTGCAGGGACTCACGGCCATCCTTGCCGGACTCCGTGAGCCGCCCAGGACATCCCATCATCATATTCTTTTTAAAAGAACAAAATTTGGTGCTGTGGACTCAACAGATTCACCCGCCAAGGGCCAGAGTTCCAGCCTTAACTTTCGTCTGGGACTCTGACCACCAACTTCCGGGACTGAATCGGACCGAGGACTTCTCAACCCCGCCAACTGCCTGGACCACATTCCTACAAACAACACCGGCTTCTAATTGTAAATTTCCTCACTCCAGCCAGCTTATCTGAGCCTTTTTAACCCGGGATTTACCGGTCCTCCCAGTGTTTCTGGGCTCAGGGGGTACTTCTCCACCCCATCGCTGGCATCCATTACGGCTTGTGTCCTCTGTTAAGCCTGTGCATTCCCGCACCTGGGGACCCGAGGTTCCCAGGCTTCTTCCTCTTTATTTCAGTCTTTTCTTCCTTCCAACCTTTCTCGTGGACGTAATTGGCTGATCCGGTTTGGCCTATACCCCCCACATGTGGATTGAGGACGCTCACCCACATGTCCTGGGTGGTCGATTTGCATCTCACCTAAACGGGGAGCCATTCCCCATAGGCTCGAGATGCCACGTTTTTTTGCGGGTTTTCCACGGTCTTGACCTGGGAAAGCAAGTCGTACCAGCCTAAATATGCCTTAAATTATCTGTTTATATGGGTTTTTCATGATTCAGACTCTGCATAGCAACCAGGCGGCCCTCGGCTTTTAAAATTCCCGCGGTCTTTCCATTCAAGCCACAACACGTGGCCGCCGCCATGTTCATTGGGGTCAGGTGACTTTATCGCTAGATTCACTGAGAGCCAGATCACGCGACCAGGCCCTCCCACTGTTATGTATGTCCCGCTTTCCCCTCCCCCTCCTCAGTGTTCACTGAAATTCTCTCCTTAGCTGTGATTACAGGTGTTTTGCACAGTGACGTGCTTTCTGATAGGGCCCATCAGAAACATACACTTTGCCTAATTCCTGTTCTCTATGTATAATAATTGTTCATTTCATCTCGTTCAGACTACAAAATCATAAACTGGTATGTGCTTTTAAGCTGTTTTCTACCATTGTCAGTTCTGCCACTAATCTTAATGTTACAAACAGTTTTTTTTCTTTCTGTCTGTCTTTTTACAAATGTGGATCTTACCTATTAAGAGTCAATACAGTCAAACTCAAACCCAATCTTCCAGACAGATTCTATACTGCAGCTATACCTAATAATCAGCCCTCAACTGCTCAGAGATCTGGGGAATGCGATATTTAAATGTTTAATTATTTAAAAAACTTTTCATAACAAAAAGAGACAGGTTGGCTTCTAGCAAGCACTCTGTTTCCTCCGAGAAGACATAAGACAAACCATCACTGACCACCGTCCATCTGCAGTTTGCTTCAACTGCCAAGCGCTGACCATTGGGCAAGAACTGCCTATCACCTAAACTGGAGACCTCCAAATGTGGACATAATCACTGGAATCGACAGTCTAGCTGCGCAGGTAAGGTAGACCTGTCTTCCTAAAGATTTCTTGGTCCACAGGGTCTTCAAAAGCCTGGCAGGCTCTACATTAAACAACAAAGGTCAAATGCAACCTTCAGTGACCAGGGAGGACCAAAGAGTAGCTCTGGGTGCCAACCAAGTAAGTTCTCTGTCATTTTTTAATCAGTAACTCAATTAAAATCTTATCCTTCTCAAAGATCTCTGACAGTCTGATAGCTGAGAGGTTTTGCCAGGTTGTCTCACCAAATAAAAATACTTTTCATTATAATTTCTGTTTTTACAAACCCAAGGAGTTCTTAATACAATATATATATGTCTAAAACTTCTGTTTTTCTTATAAGTTCCAGGGAGACAAATTAAAAAACCCATCATAAACAGGTCAGATACAAACTTCTCAATTCCCTGGTCCTAAAATTTTTTTTCTCAATTTAACTTTGTCCTCTGTTCTGCCAATACCCTAACCAGGTCCAAGGGACACCAGACATTTCCATGCCACAGACACCTGTCCTGTTGTGAGCAGAGACCAGCTATGCCAGAATGTGACCAACACCCAGCTTCTCTCGGATCTCCCTCACCCCCACACCCCCCCCAAAGACGACGCCCACAAATCAGCTGGAAGCAGTCTTGAGAATTCGCCACCCCAATTCCTTCAACCTGTAATGTCTAACCTTCTACTTTTTATTATAAAAAGGATCCGGGAATGTTAGTCTTCTGCTGCCACTTTAAGAACCACGCCCACCCCAGCCACTTTTGGACCTCTGCCCGCAGCCATCTTCTCTCTCTCTCTGGTGCCTGTGCGTGTGCGTGTACGTGTGTGTGTATGTGTGTGTGTGTGTGTGTGTGTGTCTCGTCTCGTGTGTACGTGTGTCTTTGTTTTCTCTCTATTTTTCTCTTCTTTAAGCAATAAATGTCTCCCTCTTCTTTAAATAATACTATGTCCTATGAGCCTTTTATTTGCCGTAACCGCCCGCCTGACTCCCCCAGCCGCATGGCGCTGTAGGAACTCACGGCCATCCTTGTCGGACTCCGCGAGCTGCCCGGGACATCCCATCATCATATTCTTTTTAAAAGAACAAAAGTGTCTGTACTTTGATCTGTGGTGGGCTCCCTATCTGGGGCGAGTAGACATGTGTGTTGTGTCTCCCCAGGAAAAGTTCTGTCACACAGACTTCAATAGGGATGATGCTGTTATTCTACCCATGTAAATATTAAGGTTTATTCTGATTTTTTCAATAAATTTTTACGGTTATTTAGTTATTATTTTTGTGTGTCTGTGGATTCATGTGTGTCACAGAACCTGTTGGGGGGGGTCAGAGAGCAACTTATAGGAATCGATTATTTCCTTCTGTCGTGTGGATTCCAGAGATTGACCTCAGTCATCAGCTCTGGCACTTAAATTCCTTTACCCACTGAGACATCTCACCAGTCCCTTTTTTTTTTTTTTTTTTGAGACATGGTTTCTCTGTAGTTTTTGAAACCTGTCCTGAGCTGGCCCTTGTAGACCAGGCTGCCTTGAACTCAACAGAGATCTGCCTGCCTCTGCCTTCCTAGTGCTGGGATTAAAGGCGTGCGCCACCATCGCTGGACCAGTCCTATTATTATTATTACTTTCATTTTGAGATGGGGGGGTGTCTCTCTCTATACTCACAATTGGCCTAGAACTCAATATGTAGATCTGGCTTGCCTTGGACTCACAGAGACCTTCTGTCTCTGCCTCCTGGGTGCTGGTGTTGAAGGCGTGGTTCAGCTGCTATTTTGTTTTTGGTTTTTTTTTTTTTTTTGAGAAGGCTCCTGTTTTGTAAACTAGACCGTACTTAAACTTGAGATCCTCTTGCCTCAGCTTCCTGAGTGCTGGGATTACAGGCATGTGCCACCAAACCCAACTTAATCTCATTGTGATGAACAGTGTGAACCTATTGAGAAAATTGCCCCCACTCTCATGAAAGTCTCCTTCAATCTGGTATTTTGGTGCTTCTCTGTGAGATTAATTTTATTTTTACATTACAACTATTTTCTAATAAATCCACCGGAGCATGCCTGATTATTTGGATCTAATTTATTAGTCGCAGCAGTGTGTGATAGCAATAACAATGGAGTGCTACAGCATCTCCACCATCAGGAGGAATTAGGATATCATTTTCATCTCACCTGGCAAGGCAGGAATGAAGCTGCAAGAGGTCATTGTCTTGTTTGCGAATGAGAAGCAGGTATAGGTGTGAGGGGCCCCACCCTTGGCCACTGAACAAATGGGAAGTCTTTTCAGTGACAGGGCTTGATTGTTAGCTTAGATGATCTGCCTGCCAGTCTAGGGGAACCCGAAGGACTGGGATACATTCAGAAAAGAAGCCTGGCTGTTTCCTGGTTGTTCCAAGTTAGGGCTACACCAGGTATTTTACAAGCTTTATAAAAAAATGGGGGCTATCTACAAATGGGCATTTGGACCAGAATATGGTCCCAGTTATGTCAAAACTAGAAATCTTTGCTTCGCAACCACACAAATCGGGTAGTATAGCTTGCAGCCATGCTTGCCTACCCAGTGATGGCTTGCCGTCATGGAAACGGCTTCTCCAGAGAGACCATGGTGTCATCTGTCAGAACTAGGTTACATTCCTTGAAAACAACCCAACTCCCCCAGCCCCAAAACTTTACTTATTTTTATATGTAGACTGTTTGCTTGAATGTGTGTATGTGCACCATGAATGTGCCTGGTGTCCGTGGAGGTCAGAAGAGGGTGCTGATCCTCATCCCCTGGGACTTAAGTTACAGATGATTGTCTACTACCGGGTGGGTGGCGTACTAAAGCGAGCCTGGTGAGGCCCTTCCTATATCCAAGATGGGACCTCCAGCTCCCAGATAGCGGCCCTCTGCCAGCACTGAACGGATGTTTGGTGTGCTGCTTGCTCGAGTCCTCTTGTCAATAACATATTGTGCCATAAGTATTGCATCCAGACAGCAGCATCTTGCAAGGTGAGGAGGCTGGAGCTGCAAGCAACACACAGACTTGAAACTTTTGTTAGCGTGCAGGCAGAGGCCATGGACTTGAAACCACACGGCATGCTCTTAAAGGCAGTGTTACCTTTAACTGCTTGTCCTGTTTCCCGGCTCTGCTGTCTCTGGCGCTCCTTTGGATCATCGGGGATCTTGGTTGAATTCCCGGTGTCCAAGGCTAGCCTTCTTCAGAAACTAGGTTTCCTTTGCCTTTCCTGGAGCTTGCTCTGTAGACCAGGTTGGCCTCTAACTCACAGAAATCCGCCTGCCTGAGGGCTGGGATTGAAGGCATGCGCCACCGCCACCACCACCGGGCTAGCAACTAGGTTTCTCTTCTTAGATTCATCTTGTTTCTGCCACACTTGAGTCAGCATTCCGCCTAAATATAGAAACTTATAAGGAAAGGTTCCTTTCGTTTCCAGGTACAGCAATTGAGTCCAGACCACACTGTCGTCTCAGTAGCTCCGAGAGCTTGGGTTGTACTTCTGTTTTTCAGACTGTGGGATAGCACTGTCCTAGAATTAACCTTGTGACTTGGTTACCTTAACTTCTTCAGTCTCTTCTGGGACTCCTCCCCATGCCTTCTATTTCAGATCTGGGTCATCGGTCCTTTATCTCCTGTCTGAATTGTGGACCATTAGCATGAATGTTGCCAAAGCCTTCCTGCCTGCATCGACTGTATGTAACATGCCCTTCTCTGTAACTAGGAAAGATGCCAGTTATGGAATGCACTGAAAGGTGTAGGTGGACTTTTCTGTCATGCCAACCAGCTCCCAAATAGACGCCACAGAGATGTGTTATTAATTATGAGAGCTTGCCCGGTAGCTTAGGCTTGTTACCAACTAGCTCTTACAACTTAAATTAACCCGTTTCTAGTCATCCATGTACTGCCTAAGGCTCGTTCACCTCATCTATGCTCTGCCCATGTTGCTTCTTCTGTGTCTGCCTTTCTTCTCCCCAGTGTCCTCTGCGCCTGGAAATCCTGCTTCGCTATTGATCATCCAGCTTTTTATTAAACCAGGCACAGTGATACATCTTCACTCGGTGCAAAGGAATATTCCACAGCAGAAAGGTACATATTTAATATTTATCTAATATTTCTATGAAGACGTCTGATATTTATAGAAAGATTTATTGCAGCGTTTCATACGTGCTTCTGGTTATGGCAATAGTGTGAGGTCCAGAGCATCAGTGTCTAATGAAGGAAACAGGCTGTTTGGAAAATTTGTGCGGATTCACACAGCTGGTGAGCCGAGGAACAATGGTAGGTAAACCGTGACACAGCCTTCCGATCAAACCAAAGCATTTTCTTAGCACAGGATCGAAGGTTTGGCTGCGAAGGGGAACACAGGTAATACGTCTTTCTCGCTCTAATGTGAGATAATCCTGTCGAGCTCTTGTGCCTAGGCCGCTCCGTGGAGCCGAGGGGGAGGTTTTAAACGTCAAGAAACACTAACCTTCAGCCGCTGCTCAGAGGCTAGTCCAGGTAGGGAAGCACGAGGTGCTACCACAGATGTTTGTTCTACTGGTTTGTTCTACCAGTCTGCCCTGGTTTGCCTCTTCTCACCCAAAGGCAGGAGCAGAAAGACACAGCAAACGAGCGGAGAGGGCACAGGAGGATGCCACAGCTCTCTGGAGGCTGTCAGGATTGATTGATTTGGAGTTGGGCAAGAGGCATGGAGGAATAGGCAGTTTGGAAAGCACAGTTAAGTTCTACGGTCCTCACTGGGATTCTTGTTCTGTACCCTGAAAGGTGGAGGGTTGAGGAGGCTGGGTATAAGGTGGAGGCAATGTAGAAATATATTTCAGATGTCATGTAAGGAGAATGCCATATATGAGTTCAGAAATTTCTCTTGTTTATCAAAGGTTAGAACTACAAATTCCTTTTTTTTTTTTTTGTTTGTTTGTTTTTGTGTTTTGAGAAAGGGTTTCTCTGTAGCCCTGACTGTCCAGAACTTGCTCTAGACCAGGCTGGCCTTGAACTCAGAAATCCACCTGCCTGCCTCTGTCTCTGAAGTGCTAGGATTAAAGGTATGCATTAGCACATCTGGCAGAAATTACAGTTCCTTTTCAGCTAAAGCATTTAAATCGCATGTTATTTATTTATGTGCCTACATGCGATTTCATTCCCATGTCATGGTAAGTGTGTGGCGGGCAAAGGACAAGCTGAAGGAACCAAACCTCCTCCACCATGTTAGCCCCAGGGACTGAACTCAAGGCCTTAGGCTTGGCAAGGAGCACCTGCACATGCGTGTTCCCTCGCCGGCCCTCAAATTCTTTTGAAGTTTTCTAATCTTTCGGAGTTCTAGGCGTGTGTATTTATAATGAAGTAACTAACTAACTAGTCCATGTATGCTAGCATAGAGTATGTATGCATTTGGTTTGTGTAGGAGTACACAGGGGTACATGTATGCATGAGGGTGTTTGAGGTCACCTTTGCTTGTCATTGCTCAGGGCCTGTCCCCCTTATTTTTTCTGACAAAGTCTCTGTCACTGGTTCCTAAGGTTGTCAATTTGGCTTGGCAGGTTGGCTGGTGAACCCCAGGGATCATCTTCCCTGGTGCTGGGATTACAAGCATGCACCACTGCACCAAGTTTTATTTATTTATTTTTGGCATTTCAGCTCTTATTAATGTACATGAAGAACACTGTTTTTATCTCTATTTATTTATTTATTTAATGTGCACATTTGTCTGTGTGAGGGTGTCAGATCCTCTGTAACTGGAGTCACAGACAGTTGTAAACTACCCTGAGGGGGCTGGGAATTGAACCTGGGTCCTCTGGAAGAACAGCCAGTTCTCTAGCCCCACACCCCCAGTTTCTTTTCTTTTCTTCCCTTTCCTTCCCTTCCCTTCTTTTTCTTTCCTTTCCTTTCCTTTCCTTTCCTTTCCTTTCCTTTCCTTTCCTTTCCTTTCCTTTCCTTTCCTTCCCTTCCCTTCCCTTCCCTTCCCTTCCCTTCCCTTCCCTTCCCTTCCCTTTCCTTCCCTGCTCCTTCCTTCCTCCCCCCCTTTCTTTTTTAAAATATGCATTATTGTTTTGCCATGGGATGTTTCAGGTTTCCCGAAACTGGAGTTACAGACAGTTGTGAGTTGCCATGTTGGTGCTGGGAGTTGAACCTGGGTCTTCTGGAAAAGTAATCAGTGCTCTTAACTGCTGAGTCATCTCTCCCATTAGTTTCTTTTGAAAAAGTCTGTTCCCTTTGCTCTTTTGCCCCACCTTCCACCAAGATTAATGGCAGCTTCAATTCAAGTATCCACAGCCTTTCATTTTGCACGACATATCAAGCATGAAAGGTGAAACATGCGTGCAATATTCCTGGAAAATACCCAGCCTTTGTTTGTTTGTTTGTTTGAGACAGGATTTGTCTTTGTAGCCCTGGCTGTCCAGGAACTCAGTATATAGATTGTAGATTAGGCAGACCAGACTGTGAACTCACACAGATCTGCCTGTGTCAGTTTTCAAGTGCTGGGATTAAAGGTGTGCACCACCACATCCAGCATAATGCTTAGTCTTAATAAAGTTTTCATGTCTAGGAATCTGGGAATAGATCTACCTCGAGATCCAGCTTTGGTAAAGTGGTACTTTTGAGCATATACCCAGAGAAGTCTATGTCCTACCCTAGAGACACTCGCTCAACTGTATCCATTGCTGCTCTGTACACAATAGCTAGACATTGGAAACAGCCTAGACATCCATCAACAGAAAAGTGGATGATGAAGATGTGCTATGTTGATACAATGGAATATTATTGAGCTGTTAAAAAATGAAATCATAAAACTCTCTGGCAAATGGATGGAGCTAGAAAACGAAGATTCTCCTGAGCAAGATAAGACAGACCCCAAAAGACAAGCGTGGTATGTATTCTCTTTTGTGTGGATGTTAGCTTTGACGCTCTCAATAGGCATGCTACTGAGGCTGTGCATAGAGTGAAGAAGTAACGGGGAGGGAATGGAAACAGACTATGTTTCTAGTTGTGGAGGGGAAGATAAGCCGGGGTAAGGGCAGGGAGTACAGGGAGGGACAGCTAACACTAAGGGCCATCTGAGGGGCCATATGGAAACCTATTGCAGTAGAAGCGTCTTAAAATATAGAAGACATATGCGAAAGAAATCTAAATGGGATCACCAAATAACAGGGGAGACGAAGCCCCAGCAAGTCACCTCTCAGCAAGATTGCCAGTGCCGGAAATGGGGTATATCTTACTGAGTTGTTGGCCCAAGGAGTCCCATGGAAACTCCCCCAACAGCGCAAGCTGTTGCCGAGGCTGTGTGTTGCTCTCCTCAAACCGATGGTAGGATGCTATTACTGAAGACAATACCTGCATGTCTTACTGAACATGGAAACCTCGAACTGGTGCCCGCTTAGAGCCTTCACCCCTCCTGACCAGTGTTGATGGTACTGGATGGCACTCTGTACGCTACCAGAGAAGAAGGGTGACCACCGACCCAGCCACAAAACCTTTGATCCACAGTGACAACCTGCCTGCATGACACACTGGTGCGATGGTGGAGCAGGGCTGCTGGGGTGGCCAGACAGGGCAGCTCCGGTCTGGGTGGTGGAGAGGAGGGAGTCAGCTATACCCACGCTGAAGATGGACTTCATACACTGAGGACTTCAGATGTGAAGGTGTAAATCAGCTGGACCTTTCCCAGGAGGCTGTGTGACCAAATAGCACAGACGGGGTGGCTGAAACAAGAGAAATGCATAGAAAGTCTCCTAGCTCTGGAGGTCGGGCTTCCCACATCAAGGATGTGTGTGTGGTGGATGCCCGTCTCGGATGCCACTTGGCATACACATGTCTGCTTTCATCACGTGAGGTCTCCCTGTGTTCCCACACAGCTCCCCGTTAAAGGACACTAACTGTGGGATTAGGCTCGCCTCCACAACAGTGTTTTCTCTTGATAAGATCTATAAATAAAGCCTCTTTCTGAAGCACTAAGCTTAAGACTTCAATACATTTAGGACAAGGGATGAGATACAAGACCTCTTATGACACCAACATTCCTGAATGCACTGAAATGTCTGCGTTCTACTAGCTCATATAATTTCATATGTTTTCATGTCTTTTATTCTGTAGCAAACCTCTGCAACTCCAATCCACAGCCCATGGGCCATAGGGACAACTATGCATGTACCCCCTAAAAATGTAAAAATGTAAGTTGACTTAAATACTATGAGTTTATATATTTTTTTTTGAAACTTTATTGTACCATACTTGGGTGTGAACTCTGTCGATGACAACATCTTCTCCTGGCTGGCAGAAAAAGTTGCCAACAAACCCAGAATTTTTGTCCCTAGATAGGGGATCAAACTGACTGTGGGCAATGTGCTCTTTATTCAAATCTCCAGTGAACCTAACAATGAATTTTGAATATTTAAAGGGGCCGGACAAGTGGCCTTTAAAAAAATAATAAATGTAGGCTTTATTTCCTCCTTGGAAAACTCCCATCAAAACAAACTGATTAAGCAGCATATGGTCACAATAACAGGTGGCTCTGGAGGTCCCCTGTGGCCTGTTGGCCTGCAGAGCCTGGCCTCCTTAGGGCCTTGGAGCAGAGCTGCGTGGTGCTGGGGCCCAACAAGGAGGCTGTCGAACACAGGGGAGCAGCCGAGCATGTCTGCAGCTGGCCGGGCCTGCTCTTGACTCACCAGTGAGTAACAGGGAAGTTCAGACAATGCTGAGAACAATGTGGGGGAGAAACCTGTTGGAGGAAGGAAGTGAGATTCAGCAGCGCTTTTTCCCCCAGCTGCTCGTGAGCTCTGCTTTCTGAAGCGTGCCGGAGCTCAGCCAAAGGTGAATTAACTCAGCTATAATGAAGACTATGTAGGTGCTCTCCCCTCCCCAGACTAGGGCTCCCTTGAACTTGGGAGCTCTGCTTCAACCGCTAATGTTGGGATCACTGGAGTGCATGGCCATAGAGTTGCCATTGCGGCACCTCACTGGATGCATCTCACAGCGCATGCCTAGAGCTTGCCGTGGCTCCATGCTGCCTTCCCAACTCAGGATCCTCCCGTTTTTAGCCTCTCAGATATTGCAATTACAGGTTTGTACTGTCACGTCTCGCCAAAGGTCTTTAAAAATCTCTTCCCTCCTGCCAAAAATCACATTTGATTGCGCACAGGTGACCAGGGTTCTTGTCCCAGTGGCACACCTGCTACAGCTAGGTGACCTTGTGGAGATCATCCAATCATAAGTCACGTCTGTGAAATAGCGTTCAAAATGCTTTCTTTCACAGGTTATAAAAAGCAGCTCTGGGGTCTGGCAGAGGACACTCGGTTGGTAAAGCTCTCGCCTATCTTGAAAGTATGAAGACTGGGTTCAGACCCTAGAGGCTGCATAGAAATGGGTGGCATGGTGGAGTGCTTGTAACCCTCTGGCTGGGGAAGCAAAGACAGAGGCTCCTTGGGGCTGCCCAGTTAACCAGTCTAGGTTAATTGTGAGCTCTGGACCAGAGAAAGGCCTTATTTCAGAGAAGGTGGGTGGGCTTCTGAGGATAATACCTGAAGTCGTCCTCTGGCTCCAGATGGGTGCACACACATGTGCATGTCCCAGCACATTTGCACACACTAGACCATATAGTCGCACACAAATGTAAACATCTACATGCATTAAAAAATGAACTCTAGCACTGGACAGGAATAGGATGGTCAAAATGTAAGGGATCTACACAGGGTCAATACTTGAATATTTTGCAGACCCGACAGAAAGAATGCATTTAAGCAAAAGCGATGGGTAGAAGTGGTTTTGCCGTAAGCAGAATCTGGACTTGCTTTCTGAGCAGGACTCAGCATTGAGCGGGCTCAGATGCTACCTCCCAGGCACGCTGACTGATACCTACAGACTGCCCCCACTTAATGTGGTTGGATTTATGACTATACCACTTCACAGTGGTATAAAGACAATTGCATATTCAAAAGGAACTTCAAAAAATGTTGAATTTTGATCTTCATGGCAGGGGGCTTCCTGATAGCTGCCAGAGACCACGAGGACAACAAGACACTACATTGTACATTGTGTGGCTTGGCTAGGATGTTCTGTAGATGAAGTGGATTCGATGCAAGCCAATTGATGGTACTTTTAAATTTTTTCTTGGGATAAGAGTCCATCATAAGTGGCGGGTGTCTGTATTCCAAACACTGGGCTCAATGAAGGAAGTCCACTAGGAAATGAGCCACTCACTGCCCAAATTCACTCGAGTGTGAGAAACTCAGAGAGCAGACAAGCTTGAAGGTGGACAGAACGAGTGGGTCTCTGTCTCTCTCTTTTCTGTGGCATCTTGGCTTGATTTCCCATCTGGATGGCTTTGTCCCAAGTGTGGAGCAAGGTGGCTGGAACATTCTTGGCATCTTTTTCTTGAACAGCTGCTCCCTAGGAAGCCGAGGGAAATTTGCTTCTTACTCAGAGGGCAACGAGCATCTTTCCCAGAGTTTCTACCAAACCTCTTCAAGTACTTCTCCCTCAGTCTCTTAGTCGCATGAGCACTCCAAAACTGCAAGTGGGCAGGATTACTTTTAAGAATGTGGGGGCAGGAAGTGAGCCAAATTAGGCCCATATTCTGACAAATGAGCGGTAGTAATTGCTAGAGAAAGTGTGTGGCAGTGGTGGGTTTGGGAACAGAGCTGACACAAAATTCTTCTTCATAAGTGAGCCTTATTAGGGGAGAGAGCATTGTACCCATGGGAGCCAGGATTGGACCTTAAGGTGGCAGAGCGTTGAAAAGCGATAGTGCATCATATCAGAGACAACATAATGAGACCTTAAAGGGAAAGAGAGGAGCTTCATTAAGAGAGATAGCTTAAGATAAAAGATAGCCACCATGGGCAGGATGATTGCAGTGGTGGAGGGACCCAGAGACAGGTCTCCAGAGAAACCACTAAAGAAAGGAAAATGCTGTGGAACAATGGTCTTGTTCCCTGTAAAGATTCATGACTTGTATTGGTTTAATTAAACACTGATTGGCCAGTAGCCAGGCAGGAATTATTGGCAGGCGACTAGGTAGGAAGTATAGGCGGAGTGATCAGAACAGGAGAATTCTGGGAAGAGAAAAGGCTCAGTCTGCAGTTGTCACCCAGACACAGAGGAAGCAAGATGAGAATGCCTCACTGATAAAAGGTCCAAGCCACGTGGCTAACACAGACAAGAATTATGGGTTAAGATGTAAGAGTTAGTAAATCAGAAGCCTGAGCTAATAGGCCAACCAGTTTATAATTAATGTAGGCCTCTGTGTATTTCTTTGGGACTGAATGGCTGCGGGACTTGGTGGGACAGAAACCTCTGTCAACAGGAAAGTATTTTGCATCCTTTTGGGAGGTGGTAGGAAGTTCTACACCAGGTGATTTGGTCTGGGTCAGCCCACTTGACAAGAAGCATCCAGGGGCCAGTACTGGGGATTACCGTAAAGTAGATACTGTGAAGTCACAGCACAACATGGCTTCTTGACTCTTGTCCCAGAAAGGGGAGGGGGCAGAAGGAGGCGAGGGAAGAGCTGATGTTTTCAGCTGTGAGATCTAGCTGTCGAAAGTGATCTGTGCCTAACAACAGTAATTGGTAGTGAGGTTCATCTGCCCCAGCTGATTTGCCTCAGTCTTTTCTTCCCCAGTAGGAGTGTAATCTTAGTAAATTAAAGAAGGTCTAGACAAGTTTTGACATGCCCAAGCTAGAGATCTGAGTGTGATTTCCTCTGAGGACTGGATATAGCCACAGGACACGGTTGTCGTCAAGAAGGCTGTTTGTGAATGGAGGATGCTGTGGGGGAAAGCCAACGATGACATGCATGCAGAAGAAGATGCGTAAACCCTTGGGGTTGTATCAGAGTGGAGGGCCAGATGTAGCAGATGCAGACTGAGGGGCGGTGCTTCCCTAGGAATCCATACAAGCTGAGCACCAGAGAGATCACTGCATTAAGAAAAACAGTACTGCCAGGAGGTGGTGGCCATTTGGGAGGCAGAGGCTGGCGGATCTCTGAGTTTGAGGCCAGCTTAGTCTTCTAGTAAAGGAAGAAACATCAGGGATTACTCTATGTCTTGCAGAGGAGGAGGTTAAAGATGACACAGGTTGCATGGCTTTGCTGAAGTCAGCCACCCCATGAAAAGCAGCTAACCCCAGTTCCCAGCTCTCCCAAGCCAGTTCATCAGTGCCGCAGGTTCCTTTGTGAGCACCAGCGAACTTCACACTCTAGCTCCGCCCCACGAACCACTCCGCTGTGTTTATCCACATGAGATGCCCGAGAGGGGCCAGGTGGGTTGAAGTCAGACAGAGGGGTCTGCACTATACTAGAACATTCTGCTTACAGGTAGCATCTGGACACGATGCTTTGTGGTCTCTGCCACTTACAACCCTAAGCTTTATTGAGGCTAATGTCCTACTTGGTTGGACTAGAAGGAACTGCTCTTGTTTTGAATAGTGAGTAGAATGTATGAGGTTCCCTTTGGAATGCCCTGTTCATTCCATTCAGTTTCTATGTATGGAGATATTTTTTATGGTCTGTTCTGCACTATATGTTCGCAAGTTGGCTTTGAGGCAGTTGTGACATTTTGGAAGTGCGATACTATGCAATTACTGAATAATGACACCGGTTCTGGGCAGCCACATGGCCTCACACATGTGCCTCTTCTCAGGGGGCTCAGGTCAATATTTCCAGTGAAACAATTTTGAGAAGTTTTATTCAAATCACACCTCCTCCAAAGAATTCCTCCTGGTTTAATGGGAGCTGGGGGAATATAATTAACTGGAATACTAGTTTGGATTGGCCAATTGAGATATTAGAATTTAAGAATTGGGGATATTAAACCACCTCTGAGGATTTAGATTAGAGCAAGGGAAAGCTTCGAAATAAAACAAGATGCAAATATCAAATAGTCCACATTAAGGTATGTGTGATGAATATTGATTTTATTTCCCTTCATCTGAAGTCTGAACCGTCTCAGGTTGAAGTTTTTCTCTTTAATGGGAAAAGACAAATCGAGTGTCTAGGAGTGAAGGTCTGCGTGTGTGGCCTCCCCTCTGGCATCTGAGTGACGCCTGGGACCGCGGCAGAAGTGAGAGCAATCATCACACTGGAGAGAGCGGAAGAATGAAGTGCCCATCATGGGGGATAAGAGACCGGAGATCAGAAAGCCTTTCTGCTGTTTGGTTTGGTTTAGAGAGTCGAGCTAGCGTATCCAATTAAAAAGTTAAAAAGCAAAAAGGATTCTGCAAAAGGTCCTTTTTCAGATGGCGCCTTCACTTTATGAAAGAATGCTATAAAATTCCCACCCCCTTAAATTCATTTTTTTTAATATTTTACACATTTTAGCTATTTTAATTATCGTTGTTTTCAGTGTGTGTCTGTATGTGGTATGTGTGTGCACGCTCATTTGTGTGTCTGTATGTGGTGTGTGTGTATGTGTGTGTGGTGTGGGGGGTGTGTATACTTGCCCATTGTACACTTATGGAGGCCAAAGGTCAACGTCAGGCATCCTCTCTCACTCGCCATGTTATTTTAAGACAGGGTCGCTCACTGGAACTCACCATTCCAGACTGGCTGACAGCAAATCCCCAGGATCTGTCTGTCTCGGTCCAGTAGCCCTGCTGTTACACAGTCCTACTACCGCATCCCACCTTTAAATGGGTGCCAGGAATCAAAGCTCCTCTCCTCACTTTACCCACTGAGGATCTGTTGCTTTCAACCACTGAACCATCTCCCCAGCTCCTTGGTTCTTAAATTAGCACTCAAGGTAGGTTCTTTATACAATTATATTTTCTTATTTACATGTTCCAATTCACCCCCTTCCCCGTGATCCCTGCTTGCTTTTGGCTGGTTCCCTTCCTTAATGCATTCTGCTTCTGGGCCACATATATCCCATTACCCTTTCCCCATCACCCCTGAGATCTCTTACATCCCTTACAGGGTTGGTGGGAGGGGTCATTTAAAGCGCTTCTTTTGATAGTGGTGATAGCAAACCTCTGGCTGAAGTTCCTCCTCCCCAAATGACACCCTCTACAGCTCTTCCTGGGGATATCTCCCCTGGGAGCGCGTATGTGGAGATGTGCAAGAATCCTGGAGTTGACTGGGCTTGGTGGCACACAGCTTTAATCCCAGCACTCTGGAGGCAGAGGCAGGCAAATGTGAGTTCGAGGCCAGTCTTGTCCACAGAGCAAGTTCTAGGATGGTCAGGGCTACACAGAGAAACCTTCTTTGATCTCCACCTCCCAAAAAACACAAAACAACAACAATAAGAAGAAGACCAATAGCAACGAAACCCAACAACTCCCTAAGGAATCTTGGAGTCGCACGGTCTTTAACAATCAACAAGGAGCTGAGTGCTTACCATAAGATAACCCCTTGTTCCTTCTTGCCTTTCACACTGCCCTGGAAGTCACGTTCTGGGTAACAAGAAGCTGGCAAAGGAACCAAATGCCCATTCTGACCCATAGCGCTAGACCTCTTGCTGGGTCTAAAGTTTCAACTAGGAAGATAATAGCCCATTTGTTGAATGTTCTTTTTCTCACTTTCGTGAAACTGACTTTAAATGTGCCCATTGGGGTCAGACTTCATGGTGGTTTATCAGAAGCAGGAAAAACAGTGATGGGTTATGTTCAAGTCTGTTAATTCTGTGAGGGGGGCTATGGATTCAGGAGAGCTCAGGGAGCCAGCGAATGGTCCCTCAGCTAAGCATCTCAACGTCAAGATCAGCAGGGCGGTCCAAGATCTGCAGAGGATTTGGAAATCTAAAGCAGAGTCAAAGATTTTCCACCTTAATTTTCCAGGAATTGTAAGAAAGAAATTGGCCAAGAGTATATAGAATACACTCTGGGATGGACTTTTAAAAGTTTGTTTATTAAATCTGATGTGCATATATAAAACAAAAATACAAAATAACTGCTGGTATACCTAGGCTGTGGGTCTCATGTCAAGCCTTTGACTGCTCGAGAGGATACTTACTGACGATCCAGAAATCTACTGTAGATGCAGGGAATGAGAACGTAGCTCTGCGTGCCCACACTAGGCGAGGTGCTAGAGAGGGCTTCTATCCGCGGTCTAATTGCAGCCTCTTTGCGGAGAGCTCACCTGGGGTGGCTCTGGGTTCAGTCTTTGAAGATAGTTTCCTTGTCCTGCCTAATCTTTATTGTCTCCTGTAGCTCTGTCAGCCCTTTCTGTTGCTACTTCCTCTGATGACCCAGAGCCACAAGGAAAAAGGTCCAGCTGAGTGTTCACGCAGGGCCTGCGAATTGTTCCATGGCCAGGAGGGACTTTCTAACACCGTTTTAGGCTTCAGGCAAAGTTGTGCCCTAGGCTAGCGATGCCCTGGAGGTGTTCCGCCTTTCTTCACTCTTCCTAGTCTTTCCTTTCCGAATTCTATCCCACATTGACCTGCCCCTGAGGGCAGCAGTTGGGGTCGGTTATCACGACCTCTTCTAACAGAATGTCTCTCAACGACTGCTTTGCCTGCTGCTGGAGTGTGTCCTTCTTACCACAGTGTAAGAATGTCCACCAGCAAGTCCCCAGGGCTGACTGACCTTGTCATTGTTATAAAGAGCCTTGTTGAGTGAAGGGACACCTGGCAGTTCAGCACGCTTCAGCCTGACCCAGTTGCTCAAGGGTGATGACAATTGAGATAAAATCCTTGTCTGCAATTCTTTAACTGGGCTGAAGTAGATTCTAGACTCACCGCCTGAAGCCAGTGTAATCACACCGGGTGGCCGGTGTGAGCGTGTGGTAGGAAGCCACTGGTCACACCTACTCCAAGCATGTGTCCGGGAGCTATCTTTCTGTAGAACTTTCTTGGAGGTCGATTTGGGGCCTTATTATATACTTATTTGTAAATTTGGCTTCTTAACTTTCGTGATTTCATTTAAACACACAAATGTTAATCATGTTGTATAACTTTTTTCTTTATGGGAAGACTTCAAACAAATGGAAAACTCAAAAGCTATGTGTATGTTTGCCTATATGTAACCACTTACCAAAACACCTTATTGACACGCTCCTCTATTATAACATATTCATCTGAACTGAAATACTTAAGCTGTGTACTATCAATCCAATAGAATAGCCCATTATTTCCAAAGGTATTTGTATGTGTATATAACCATACTTTTTTTTTTCTGGTATAAATACTTATTAGGAAGAGAAAGCTCATGCTAAGTTTGAGCCAGCATCTGGCTTGTGCCAAAGTCATTCTCTGTAACTGAGTAAACATGGTGATACACCTTTAACTGCTCCAGACCCTCCTTCAAAAGGCTGCCTCCCTAGGCCCAGGGCCCAGGAAACTGAAAAGGGAAGCTCCAGTTCTCACACCAGGCTGCTGGTCAGCGCTCTACTGAGCCTTGGCACAATGCCACCCCTGTCTTGTCCTGTGTGACCTCCGGAACCTGTGAGGTCTGGCGTCTTCTCGGATGGAAGTCATCATCTGGGACTTCAATCAATTTAGTACCACGGTTTCCTGTTGCTCACCTGGTTTTCTATGTGCTGAGGTGCTTTCCAGCAAAGCTCCCCTTCCTAAAATATAATTTTGTTGTTTGTGAGACAGGAGCCTGTTCTGTAGTCCAGGCTAGTCTGGCCTTGAACTTGTGAACCTCCTGTCTAGCTCCTTAAGTGTTAAGATTGTAGACTTGTGCCTTCATGCTCAGTGCTGTGGCTCCCTTTGTATATGGTGTTCTATATTAGACTCTATCGAGGCGCATTAGTGGACTCATTGGTGAGCTCTTTTCTCTGGCTGGCATTTCTTAACCTCACAACTTCCCTTCCACATAGGTCTTGCCATTCGTGTCTTGGACAGTCAGCAACACGGGACTCTCTAGTCTGAGAAATTAATCTTCCATTTGTTTTCTTGATTATTTGGAAACACACAAGAGGCAAGAGGGCTTTTTGGGCTTTCGTTGTGACCAAGCCCAGAGGATTGTGGGAGAGTACAGATACTTAGTGGTTTGCTGAATTGCTCTGGAGGAGGATGCTGTGATTTTTATCACTGCAGGCTGTCTTGCTCCAGCCCAGCCAATAGAGCCAGAATGCAGAAGGTCAACTCTCGTACTTCCCCAGCTAAAAGCAAGATCACTTCCTTTCCTCTTTCTGTTGGCGGTCGTCTTTTCTTGATGTTTGGCTGGTCCCACTCTGATGCCCTCTGACCTGTTAGGTTATTTTAGGGGCCTGATATTGCCAAGGAGTTCAAAGAGGGGAAGTGGCAGGGATGGCCGATTGCCCTCTGCATAGTTCTCCACAGAAACCTGGAACACTCCAGTGAAGAGGAATCTCTAGAACAAGCAACTTGATGAATTTTATGGTTTTGTTTTGTTTTTCTGAGACAGGGTTTTATTGTAGTTTTGGAGCCTGTCCTGAAGCTAGCTCTTGTATACCAGGCTGGCCTTGAATTCACAGAGATCCACCTGCCTCTGCCTTCCTAGTGCTGGGATTAAAGCTGTGTGCCACCACAGCCCGGCCCCAATATACTTTTTAAAAAGTCGTTTTTTACTTGGAAGCATTCAGAATCCTCTCGTCTGACTAAGTCCGCGTGACTTCTTGCTGGCTTTACTCACTCTGTCATGCTTCAGGACACAGGAACGTTTTCCTCCTGACTAGCAGCTGTATTTGGCTACTTGCTGCGATCCTTCTGCTGTCTTCGATCTCCTCTTTCCAGTCCTAATAGTCTCTGTTTTATTCTCTTCTGTAGAGAGAGCTCCAGTATACTGATGTGAAAACGCGTAGCGTTTCTCTTTCTGTCTGGCTTATTTCACTTAGCACACAATCTTCCAGGCTCAACTCGTTCTTTTTTATATCAGGCCATTGTGTATACAATCTACACAGTGGACTGATTTTCTGCCCCCTGGATACATACCCAGTGGTAGGATCGCTGGGTCATACGGCAGACCTAACTCTCATGTATGGGATGCATCTATAGTGTTCTCCGCTATGAATGTACTAATTTCCAGTTCCTATTAGCGGTGTGTGAGAGTATCCTTTCCACTGCTGGGGCATCCTCAGAATTTGTTAGTTTTCATGTTTTGATAATTACTTTTTTAACTTAAGCGAGATGACGTCTCACTGTAGTTTTGACTCATATTTCCCTGACCTGCAAATTGGTGACTGGCATATCTTCTTTTAAGAAATACCTGTTCTTAAAAGGTGGTGGTGCACATATTTAATTCCAGCACTCGGTAGACAGAGGCAGGCAGATCTCTGTGAGTTTGAAGTCAGCCTGGTCTATAGAGCAAGCTCCAGGATAGGCTCCAAAACTACAGAGAAACCCTGTCTCAGAAAAAAAAAAGATCATTTTTTTATGTGTGTAAGTGTTTTGCCTACATGTATGTATATGTACCATGTGCACACAGTACCTGGAAGGCTAGAGAAGTGCGGAGTTAACAGGAAGTTGTGAGCCACTATATGGGTGTAACTGGAGTTACAGATAGAATAGTGACTGCTATGTGGCTGTTTGGGGTTGTATCCAGGTCCTCTGAAAGATCAGTCAGTGCCCCTAACCACTGAGCTGTCTCTCCAGCGCCTACTTTCAGGGTCTTACTTAAAAAGTAAGAGAAGATAAATTGTCCATTCCAATATCCTAAAGTGTTCCCTGTGGTTTTTTTCCTAGTAGTTTAAGGATATCAGGCCTTATTTTTATGTCTTTTACTATTTTGAGTTGGTTGTTGTTCATAGTGAAAGATGAATCTACTTTCAATGATCTATATATGAATAACTAATTTCTCCTGCACTATTCATTAAAGAAATTGTCCTTTCTCTTGCTCATGTTCTTGGTACCTTTTTTGAAAACCCAAATGCTATAAATAATTAATTTGTTTTTTTTCTGATTTCTATTCTTCACCATTGGTTTATGTGCCCATTTTTATGCCAGTATTATGCTGTTATGCTGTTTTGGTTACTATAGTTTTATAGTATATTTTGAATATAATTGTCTCTATTAGTTAGGAGAAGTATTTTGTATCTGCAGTGTTAAGCCTTATTAAATCTAGTCTTCCCTGCCTTGAAGAGGACATGGCATACAGGGGTATAAATTTCTTCTAGAATGTACTAGATGTCTAAAATACCCATGTAAAGTTTCTAGACTTAGGATCTGTGACCATGGGTCAGGATTCCATAGTCTCAGTTATTTGTTATTCAAGGAAAATCTCTGAGGTTTTAATCATCGTCATCATCATCATCATCATCATCATCATCATCATCATCATCATCATCATCGCCTAGGTCTCAAAATATTGCCTAGACTGACCTTGTCTCAATCTCCTGATTACAAGCATGTCCTTTTATGACCTGACCTGAGCTTTTAAAGCTTTAGCTGCCATTTTCCCCTTCTCCCTCCCTCCCTTCCTTCTTTCTTTTCTTTCTTTCCCCTTGAGACAGGGTTTCTCTATGTAGCCCTAGCTGTCCTGGAACTCACTCTGTAGACCAGGTTGGCCTGAAACTCAGAGATCTGCCTGCCTCTACCTCTGTTGGGATAAAGGTGTGCACCACCATTGACTGACTTTTATTTAGCATTTTTCAAGTAGGAATAATATTCATTCTCTTCCTACAGAGCACTTTTGAAAAGTCAACGAGAAGATTGGAGAAACGGCTCATTGGTTCAGAGCACTGGATGCTTTCCCAGGGGACCGGGATTTGATTCCCAGCACCCACAGAGTAACCATCTGTAACTGCAGCTCCAGGGGATGCAATGCTTGCTTTGACCTCTTGGGGCGCTCCTTACACGTGGTGCATAGACATCCATACACATAAACTAGAAATGAGATTCAGTGAGGGATTACATATGAAGTTCAAGGGCAAGCACAAGGGCTCTGCAGTTCAGGAGCAACCTCCAGCAGGATGTGGTGGCACACACCTGTGGTTATAGCACTTGGAGGCAAAGCAGGGAGATCGGGAGTTCAAGACCATTCTTATCGACATAGTTTGAGACTAGCCTGCACTACACAAGAGTCTATCCCAATAAAATACAAATAACAACATGATAGCTAAATGGTGAGGTTGTTACAGAAACGTCTATGTCACTTGTTCTTCTGCCCATTAGAAATAAAAGAATGCCTTCCTTGTGTGTGTGTGTGTGTGTGTGCTGTGCTGTGTGTGTGTGTGTGTGCACCTGTGTGCCTGTGTGTGCACAAGCCTGGGTGTGTGTACCATAATGTACTGGTTGGTTTTTGTCAACTTGACACAAACAGAAGTCACCTGAAAGGAAGGAATCTCAGCTGAGGACAGTCTCCATCAGATTGGCCTGTGGGCATGCTTGTAGGGCGTTTTTTCGATTCACAATGGATGTGGAAGGGCCCAGCCCACTGTGGGCAGTGCCACCCCTGGGTGAATAGGCGAGCAGGCTGAACAAGCTGTGGACGCAAGCCAGTAATAAGCAGTTCTTCTTCAACCTCTGCTCCAGCTTCTGCCTCCGGGTTCCTTCCTGCCTTCATTTCCTGTGATGATTAGAGTGTAATTTGTGTTATCCAAGGAGACCTTTTCCTCTCCAAGTTTTGGTCTGTGTTCTTCAGAGCCACAGAAAGGCAAACTAGAGCAGAGCACAGCTCCCAGGAGTCAGTTTGGTTCTCTCCTCCCATGTGAGTCTTGGGATTGAACTCATGTGGTCAGAATTGGTGGCAAATGCCTGTACCCACTGAGCCATCGGGTCTGTCTCCAGATAGTACCCTTTTCACTGGGCCACTCAGAGGCATCTGCTAGGCCCCAATTGCATGTGACTCTACACTATGTACTATAATTGTTCTTCTTGTGAAAAAGACCATGGCTTTGTGAGCCTGCTTTGGAACGCATGCGCCCCTTGTCAGGGCCACTGTCTTGGGATCGTGGGCCAAGAGTAGGGTGCTTTCTGTTGGCCACAATCAGCATAGTATTAGGATGCTGTTATCCACTAACTAAAGAGACTGTGGGACATGCCTTGGTTTTGCCTGGCTCTATGTTTAATAGAACGACAGAGCGTGACTAAAATATGAACATAATCAGGTTTTGAAAACTGAAGCTCTGTCTTAGGTTAGTCCCATCTAAACATTTATTAAAGCCATCTAAGCGTGGACCCTGTTAGAGTAGAATGTACAAGGAAGGTCTCAGCTTATGAATGCATAGAAACAAAACCAGTTTATGGATTTTTTGTGGAGATGATTGACAATAGCCCTGGAAAGTTGAACTTAATTCCAGCAAATGAATGTTAGGGAAATAGACTTAACTAAAGTTAAAGGAAATCTTTGGAATTGAGAAGCATAAGATCCAAGACATTTAGAATAATTGGGTTATTGTTAAGGAGAGAAAAAGATGAAAAAAAAAACCACTGGAAAATATTTTCTTTGGGCCTACTGAACAGTGATAACAAGAAGGAAAAGCCGGGCGGTGGTGGAGCACACCTTTAGGAGGCAGAGGCAGGTGGGTCTGTCAGTGTTCAAGGCCAGCCTGGTCTAAAGAGTGAGGAGTGAGTTCCAGGACATCCAGGGCTACAAAACCAAACCAAACCAAAACCAAAACCAAAAACAAAAAACCCCTCCTATCTTGAAAAACCAAACCAAACCAAAACAAAACAAAAAAGAAAAATAGTTCACATATGAAGCAGATGAAGAAAATGTATATTTTTGGGAGGTGGGGAAGGAACTGAGGCAGATTCCCAAGCAGCAACCAGCATACTACAAGGTGACAAAGAGTTGAAAGAGTAACTGCAGTTGTACTTTTACTCTGTGCTTCTTGGGGCCCACCACCCAGCTCCCAAATAAATACACAGAGACTTGTTTTTATTTATGAATGCCTGGCCTTAGCAGTTTGTGTTTCTAGTCAGCTTTTCTTAAATTATTCTGTCTACCCTTTGCCTCTGGACTTTTCCTCTTTTAAATTTCTTATCTCTTTCTCTCTTCTTACTTCATGGCTGATTGTTTTGCTGGTTGGCTGGCCCCTGACATCCTCTTCTTCTCCTTCTCATACTCCTCCCCTTTTTCCTATTTATTCTCTACCCACTAGCCCTGCCTATTTCTCTCTCCTGCCTAGCTATTGGCTGTTCAACTCTTTATTAGGCCAATCCGGTGTTTTAGACAGACAAAGTAACACAGCTTCACAGAGTTAAACAAATGTAGCATAAAAGAATGCAGCAAATTTGCATCATTAAACAAACATTCCACAGCATAAACAAATGTAACACGTCTTAAAATAATATTCCATATCAAGGAAGGTCACACTAGATTTGTAAGAAACCATTTGCAGGAGGAGGAAAGGAAGGAGAGAGGGCAGCAGGGAATGTTAACCTTTTTGGTTAGACAAGGCAAAGGCACTGGCACTAATGCTGTCAAAAGAACACATTTTCAGGGCTGAGGACGTAGCTCAGTCAGCAGAGTACATGCCCATCAGACTCAAAGCCTTGGGGTTCCATCCCTATACTACATAAACTGAGTGTAGTGTTTTGCATCCTCAGCATCTCAGCTTTTGGGAGATGGAATCAGAAAGATGAAAAGTTCAAGGTCATTCTTGGCCATTTAGAAAGTTTGAAGCTAGCCCTGGCTAGATGAGACCCTATCTTGAAAAAGAAAATAACTAAGAAAGGAAAATTCAGATGTTTGGTAACCCTAAAACATTTATCTACTTACAAAAGAGAGCAGGAAATGAGACAGACATATGTTTGTAGGGAATGGCCATAAGCATGGTGGGTAATGGAAATGGCTTAAGAATATAAAGTGGGTTGGGTAGCAATAGTACAAGTCTTTAATCCCAGCCCTCAGGAGGCAAAGGCAGAGGCAGGAGGACTTAAGGCCAATCTGATCAACAAAGCAAGTTCCAGGACAGCCAGAGCTGTTACACAGAGAAAGCCAGTTTTGAAAAATCAAAAGTAAATAAATAAATCAAATAAATAAATAAACAAATAATAAAGTGAACAGGAGTGGTATATTACAAGGTAGGGAAATAAAGCAACCAAAGTAATTTCAAGAATGAGTTTGTGTAGCAACTGCTATCTAAATTATGAAGAGAATGTACACCCATCTAAGTCCACATGTATTAGTTCCCTCATAGAGACACTGAAGCACACACCAGTAGTTAGCAGTTAAACCTAAGGAAGGATCTCTAGGTAAGAAAGTGTGTTAAAAATAAAATTTCTGGGTAAAATACCTGCCATTGCTATGGATTAATCCTCTTGGACCCGTAAAGATTTGTCACTCAAATTGGTTTAATAAAGTGCGGATTGGCCAGTAGCCAGGTAGGAAGTATAGGCAGGTTGACCAAACTAAGGATGATGGGAAGGAGAAGGGTGGAATCAGAGGAGTCACCAGCAGATGTAGAGAGAGCAAGAGATGAACATGCCATGTTAATAAAGATAGTGCCACTTGGCAGAGCATACATAGGGAATATGGGTTAGCTTAAAATGTAAGAGCTAGTTAGTAATAAGTCTGAGCTATTGACTGAGCATTTATAAGCAATATTAAGATTCTGAGTGATTATTTTGGAACTGGTGAGCAGAAGAGAAACAACTGTCTATATGGTATAACTTGAATCTTAGTGTTTCCCAAAGATCCTTTGGTTATAGATTGCTCTGGGAAGTAGTGGAACTTTCTGGAGGTAGGGTCTAGAGATCTAGGGTCTTAGGTCATTGAGGACTTGCTGGTGAATGGAGCCATGCAGGCCTGGTCTTTTCTACTTTCCTGGTTTGATCTGCATTTTTTAAAAAATACTACATGTTTCTACCATGATGCATTGCCACGTGTTCAAAGCTACAGGGCCAAGCAACCACAGACTCAAGCTTGTAAAAGCATGAACCAATGTAAGTCATCTTTCTTTACTGCACATCTGTTGTATTTGTTGCATAATGGAAAGCTCCCTGACACATACTCTGTACTTCAATTGGGACTCTGTGATCGGCATGGCTTCCTGCTCTGCTGAAGGCCTGGACTTACAGTCACAGGGATTTACCTGGCCTAGCATCTTTGGCTTTCAGAGACCATGGCTGTCCAAGACGGTCATGAGTGAACGGCGCAACAGTTCCAATCAGCTCCGGTGCTTGTCCCTCATTCTAGACTGACTCTCTCTTGTGTATTATGTGCTTGCTGTGTCTCATTTACCGTTATTGTTCCTTGCTTAGCTTATAACAGGATGTCTCTGAAGGCAAATAGATTTCAAGAATTATGTGATGACTTATCTGTATTACAAAAGGTAGTCAGCTTAGGGTGGATTTTGAAATGAATTTTGATTCTGCAACATTTCCACTGACTTTGAATAGTAGCTCAAAAGCCTTTCAAGGGGTGTTCATATGCTTGAAATAAAATAGGACTCTTGGAGACTATTGTCTTTTAAGTACGTATTTGTACTTAAAGAAAGAAAAATAGACAAAGCTCAAAATTAAAGAATATGTAAATATTTCTCTTTATTTCTTCTTTTGAGACTATTTTTTAAAGCTTTCAATAGAAAAATTTGTTATTATTGATTTCATCTGTCCTTATCATTAAAACCTTCCCAGGCCTGCTGTCACCCTAAGAAGCGTAAGGGTATCTCTGCGACACATTGTGTGACCCTGGAGGTAAGGACTTTTGAAGGTAGATGGATAGTCAAGACCTTCAATTTCTGTTCTTCTCCTAATTACAGAGTAGCCTTGGAGATGTTTGAATTTTCTTTTCTTCAATATCTTCAAGTTCTTGTGATCCAATGAATAAACCTTGGGATATTCTAAGGAGTACTTAGAATTCAGGTGGAGTGCTGGTGGAACTTCTTCATCCTCCAGAAGAGAGGAGGCACCCTGAGTTAAATTGTTAAATTGCTTATACACCCCTCCTCTCTCTCTCTCTCTCTCTCTCTCTCTCTCTCTCTCTCTCTCTCTCTCTCACACACACACACACACACACACAAACACACACACACACACACACACACACACACACCATCCCATACCAGTAAGAAGGCACAACTCCCAGCTCAAGTTTCACCCACTCTTCCAGTTCATTTTCAGGCCGTGGATGGAGAATTGTTCTATTCAACCCGTATGTTTTAAGGAAACATCTATAGAATGTTCTTCGGACTGCAATTATGTGAGTACTCACCCCATAGTGGTAAGTAGGATTGGAAACAATTGCAAACACAAAGAAAGAAGGCAAAATCTGCAACAAGACTCATCTCTTAGCACTGACTCCCAGAAATGAGTGTACTGGCTCTGGCGCCATTTGTATGTCTAGTGCTCATATGCCAGGCTTGCCTTTGACTTCTGGCTTGTCTTGGAGGGATCTCCAAGGTCACTCGTAACCTTTTAGATCACTTCCTCTCTCCCAGTTGTAGAATTCTCTCAGCATCTCGATGCCGTGTGAGGTTCAGCTTCATGCATCAAGGGGATTGTTGACTAGAGTTTAACTCATGGAAAACCCCCTAAAGGAACATGAGTAAATAATATTTACAATAAAATTTTCTTTGGACAAGTGGATTTGCAGAAGCTATTTTAACTAGTTATAAGAATTCTTTTTTAAAAAAAATTGTCTTTCTAGAGTTGTGATTATACCCAATTGCTCTGTGAACTTCTGAGAGAAAAAGACAATATTCACTGTTTCCCAAACTTATTAGGCCACTGAAATTTTCTTTGACGGAACACCTTGGGACTCAAGTTCTTGAGCACTCTTTGGGAAGTGCTGGGCCAGGCAGTCTTTCTGTTTATCTTGGATTTTGTCCTTACTTGCTCCCCACGAGGTCTTTACTTTTTATTCCTCCTTCTCCCAGCCCCCTCTTTCTTCTCTTTCTCCTCCTTCTCATCTTCTCCCTCCCCTCTTCTTTCCTGCCTTTCTTCCATCCCCTCCCTTTTCTTTAGAGAAAACTTAGGAATTCATCTTGGAGTCACTTTTGAGCGAATAGGGCTGGCTAAAAATTTTGTTCTTGATATAAAAGACTACACCCATCCTTCTATTGCAGTCAATCTACTGATGAAAGGAAATTAGTCATCAGCTGAGCAAAATTGATATGCTTTTTCATTTTTCCAAAAAGCTGGGGCCTCTTACTTATTATGCAGTATGACAATAGGGCTTGGCCGCTCCTTCTTTTATGCAACAAATGGTTTCCTAGCTGTACTTGAGTATCTTACGTTTGTCTTTTCAGAAAGAGTGGGACCTTCTTTAAGGTGGGACCATACTGAATTCTCAATACTGTCCCTACTTCCTTTCAAATGTTACTGTTCACCAGGCAGTGGTGGCACACGCCTTGAATCCCATCACTCAGGAGGCAGAGGCAGTTCTCTGACTTCAAGGCAAGTTTGGTCTGCAGAGTGAGTTCCAGGACAGCCAGGTCTACACAGAGAAATCTGTGTCAGACAAAACAAACCAAAAACGTTTAAATAATACTGTCCTTTCAAATAATGTGGTTCAAACAGTCAAACGATACGGTTCATATTCCTTTAAATAATGATGTTTAACGTTTGCAGAACTGAAGCGTGCAGCTCGAATAAACCAGACTTTCTGTTAAACTGTGCATCTCCTGAACTACTGCAGAAGGCCAAGAAGAAAACTAAAGCTGAAGGAGATCTGCTAACCGTAGGAGAAACATCTTCTTGAACCACATCTAACAAGCCAGACATAAAATCTGTTTTCCTCTCTGAAGCACTTGACTTTTAGGAAGCAGATATTTAGCCAACTCCTCAGGGTTCTCAGAGCTTCGTGCATTTGAACACTTTAAACAAAGACAATGAGCAGCCACTGGAGTCAAACCTGGAGGGAATGAAGTTTGCTCTTCCTTGATAACACCTGCCTCCTGCGTGGAGAAAAATCCTCAAGACACTGCCACCGTCATTGTTAGACCTTTCTCCTAACCCGCTTGATGCTGTAGGGAGGGAGGCAGCATTGGCCGAGAAGGTATGGACATAAGCAAGTAGATTATCAAATGTTTGTGGTTAGATTTGAACCTGTTGAGACAGTTGTTTACTCGGCTAGAAGTGACGTTAAAGAACTAGAGTTCGCTTAGGCCATAGGGCACTTGGCTTTTGGGTTTAGGGGTACACGTGTTTTCCTGTTGAAACACCAGGGGCAGAGTTAGGGTTGCAGCTCATTGGTGGGGCACTTGTTTAGCAGGAGAAGATTCCAAGTTCTAATACCAGAAAGTGCAAGCAATATCAGAACAACAAAGCAAGGTCTCTCTATATGGAGAGGCACTTTTTTTTTTTTTTTTTTTTACAGAGAGCATGACTCTGACCCTCCATGTTACTGCCGGTGCCTGTTGACTTTTATGACTAACTCTACTACCACACTTCAAAGAATATTCACTGCTAGAAAGATAATTCATTTATAACTCCCTTTGACTGTTTTATAATTCTTGATCCTAGAGCCTGGCTTATAAGTATTTTCCCTCTAAATCTTTGTTCTCATTAATGTATGTAATTTCATTGATAAAATTTAGTCTTTAAGGGGCTGGAGAGATGACTCAGCAGTTAAGAATACTGGGTGCTCTTCCAGAAGACCTGGGTTCAAGTCCTAGCACCCACATGGCAACTCACAACTGTCTGTCATTCCAGTCCCAGGGTACCCAACACCCACATACAGACTTATAGGCAAAACACTAATGCACATTAATTCAAAAATTTAAAAATGTAGCTTTTAAAAAAGTAATTTATGTCACAAGGTTTTTTTGGAAATGTGATCTTGATTGTCACATACTGATTTTTTTCTTGTGATAAATATTGGCAAACTGCTCTCCAAGCCATTTCTCTCCCTTTTGTTTGGACACACATAGTATATTCCTTCAAAGTCATAGTGTTATCTTTGGACATAGGGAGACCACATGTGACATTTCTTGGTCCAACCTCCATGTGATCCCCTATGTTTCCCCCCTTTTACTTGCTTCATTTGTGGGGAGGTGCTCGGGGCAGAACCTGGGGCCTCTCACTTGGCAGACAAAGACTCTTCTACCCCTGAGCTCTGCCCTCAGCCCCCACCTTGAATTTTGTCGAAAATGAGCATGACTTTAATGAGGCTCTGGATCGGAGGGACAGAACCCAGGACACAAGGAGAAGCTGGGTTCTTGAATCAGCACAGGGGTGGAGGGAGATGTTCATTTTAGACTTTATGTGTAGAAGAAATAACCTTCTCTGTCGTCTGGGCCTGTTTGCAGCCCTGGGCTTGTGTTTGTAGTTGACGGAACCCTAATTGTCACAGTTTCTAAGAAGCATTAGCAAAGTGTCGGGCAGAGCAATGGAGCAGAGTGTGTGCACTTTGAAGCACAACAGAGCCAGAACCATGGCTCTGATATTTATTGCTCGGTGACCTTTGACATGTTTCTTAATTGTCCCTAGTTTCAGCCGAGGCAGTGCCAGTCAAATGACCAACAAGGCCTAAGCTACTTGGTCCATAGACATTTTGGGGTCATGTGACAAGAGCTGCTTCTGCTTTTCCTTAACTTATTCTTACTCTTTTCTTCCTCCTTCTTCTCCTTCCCATATTTTCAGCAGTGCTAGAGGTCAAACCCAGAGCCTCTGGGTGCTAGGCAAGCGCTTTAGCATTAAGCTGCAGTCCTAACCCTGAACAAGTTTTTCTTAATGAGCTTATTCTCTTGGCAAGTTGGTGTGAACGGAATGGGATTTTCATTCTTCCTTTTGACCTGTCACGGCTAATGGTTTAATAACTAGCTAAAGGTTTCAGCTCTTAAAGGCCCATAGAAGATGAGATGGGAAGTCATTCCTAAGACTGAATCCAGTCTCACAGAGCGGTGCTGGCATTTTCCGTGGAATAACGAAAGCGGCCCTTGCTACATTCCTGAAAAAAGAGGTAAAACACATTTTTGAAGAGAAGACGGTGTGTGTGTGTGTGTGTGTGTGTGTGTGTGTGTGTGTGTGTGTGTTGGGGTGCCTGACTTTAGCCGCTGCAGTTAGAAGTGAGCAGATGTGCTTGCCCCTGGAGAGCCATGCTGACCGACCTCGACCAAAGCAAGTCAGATTTCCTAGTGCGGACAAGGCCTTACCCTCCCTTGGTGGTGCCTACCAGAGGGCCTTTTGGCTTATTCCTTGGCTGTCACTCAGGGCGGAAGGGTTGTGTTTGGTGAGAAACACATTCTCTGTTGGGTCCTTGGGCCTTTTCTCCTTTACCACCCTGAACTGGGCTGTGATGTGTCCAGAGAGGTAAGTGTCTCATCTGGGGAAGGGGAACTAAGTGGTAGGAAATCCACGTTCTTCTCTATGGAGGGTGTCTCAGCGAGCTGTCAACTCTTAAGCTCCATCTTGCCTTATAGAAACTGATTAGACTGCTTATCCCATTAAAAATACCACAGAAAGATTTTGAATTAGTGTCTATATGTGTGTACACATAACTTAAATACACACGTATATATTAGCAGTTAATTTGTCTTTTGTTTCTGTTGCCTGTCCTGATCCTAAGCTAGACTTGGAGGAAAGCACTTTCTAGGCCTCAGGACTGGAGATGATCTAGAAAAATCCCAATGCTGTCTGCTTTGCCTGTCCAGGTACAGTCAGAACACAGACCTGTGTTGGGGGTACAGTTCTCCCAGCACAGGTGATGATGGTGGTTGTGGTAGGTTTGGGGGAGGTAAAAGGTAGGCAATAGGGCTGCTGTAGGAGTAGTGTGTTGGTCTTGGTTTCTGCTGGTTTCACTTTGCAAAAACAGAGCCGAAACAGAGTTCTCCAGGCTATTCTACTTGCATCAACTTTTAATAAGGAGTAGAGATGTATAGAAAGTTCAATTCTCATTTTAATGCTGTTAGACAAATGGATAGATTTTTATTGAAAGGCATGTATCCATTGGGCTGATGTAGCTCTTCTGGTTATTTGGCTCCATTTGGAATGTCCCAAGAATGCGGATGTGGTCAGTGCCATGGTTTGGTAGCGTGCTGCCGAATAAAGTTCTCTCTTCTTCTTTCTGTTAAAAAATTATTTGCTCAAGAAAGGGGTTATGACCCATTCTATTTCACCATCCAGCTTGCCTGAATTCCCAGGTTGCAGGGGGGCAGAAGAAATCTTTAGCTACAATGGGCTTAGAGATATAAGTGATACAAGAGCCCTCCCTTATCAGCACCAAAGCCCCAAGGCAGAAACACTACTGTCACTGTACTCACAAGTGACTCTTTTTGTGTGTGTGTGTCATAAAAAGGTATGTGTCTCTCAGACCATGCATGCATGCAGCATTGAGATTGGGCAGAAGTTGGACCAGGAACCCTAGTGTTCAGTTTGCTTCTATCCCAGGCTTCTCTGTCCTTCCAAAGACCAAGAGAATAGAATCAAAACATCTTATGTTTTCAGTTTGCGAATTGTAACACGAGGGCCGGCTTGTTGGGGTTTCTGTCCCACCCGGTACCCCACAACTGGCAATTCCCAAAGAGAAAATCACACACAGGACTCCATAACATTATAAACTGATTGGCCCTTAGCTCTGGCTACTTATTAGTTCTTATGACTTATCTTAACCCATTATTCTCATCTATGTTAGCCATAATGGCTCCGTGCCTTTCTCAGCTGGGCAGCTTGCATCTTGCGTCTTAGGTGGTCTGGACAGGAGTGGCTGAGGGAGCTTTCTCCTCCCTAGCCTTATCCTATTCTCATTGCCCCGCCTCTACTTCCTGTCTGGTTGACCCGCCTATACTTCCTGCCTGGCCAATCAGCGTTTTATTAAAATACATGATTGACAGAATACAGATAATTCTCCCGCACCAGCGAATGTATACCTTTTATACATGTGGTGTAGTAGTTTGAATGTAATCGGCCCCCTTTGATCTCACAGAGAGTGGCACTATTAGATTAGGGGGTGTGGCCTTGTTCAAATGGATACGGCCTTGTTAGAGGAAGTGTCTCACTGTGGGGATAGACTCTGAGGTTTTCTGTGCTCAGGATACCACCCAGTGTGTCTTCCTGTTGCCTGGAAGATGTCGCACTCCCCGCTACTAGCCCAGCACCATGTCTGCTGCACGCTGCCGTGCTCCTCGACGTGATGATCATGGACCGAACTTCTGAAACTGTAAGCCAGCCACTCTAATTAAATGTTTTCTTTCTGAGAGTTACCATGGTCATGGTGTCTCTTCCCAGCAACAGAAACCCTAGCTAAGACGTGTGATATGTATATAGATGGCAAGGCTATGACCGGTTCCAGATACTTAGTATGCTTTCCAGACCAAGTTGGACGGCTTGGTGGCCGACCACTTCAGGGGTCTATGCCATCGTTCACTGTGTTGACCAATCTGCCCATCAGTTTGTCATACCCAGGAGAAGCATAGCAGTTCGGCCAGGAGAAAGTGAAGCAGGTCGTAACATACAGTTGGATGGTTCGCCATCCTCTGCGAGCAGCCATTGACAGACTCCTTTTTCCTGAGACTACCATGCCACTTCCAGGAGCATCATTTCCTGGTGCAATGTAATGATTCTTTTCAAAGCCCATGCTCCTACTGTAGAGTACCTGTGGACTCCACAGGGTCCTGGTCCCAGCTTTCTGGCGGGTAATTTTTTGGACTTGAACACTGGGACTAGTACTGGTAACTACAGCTGTTCTTACTCGAGCATGGGCCTGGAAGGCCTCCCAGACACATCTCCTCCCCTTTCCTGGTCTTACACTGGGGAAAAGGGCTGCTTCGGGCCATCTGGTTTCTTTCAGGTTGAGGGCATCTGCGCAAGGTCCTTCCTAAGCCTGCCTAACTCTACAGAAATCCCTATGAATAGAGAATCAAAATGCAAACCTTTGCCATGCAGGACAGGAACCCGCCCTGCCACAAACTGCTTCCCTGCAGCCAGCTTGACATTTCGGCAGGAGCAGTGTTCTGTAGTCTCATGACATTGCCTAATTTGTGTTGTATTTTTAATATCCTTCAAAGTGTCCATCAATGAAAGGGAAACAATGTGTGTCTCGGCAGAATCTTGTCTCCACTTACAAATCTTTTCGCTGGCAGAATTCACATTAATGCTAATGAAATCTTAATGCTGAAACTGTGTTCTGCGGTGGGGGGATGGTCTCCCCTGCACCGAAGCACATTTTCTTCTCATTAGCCCCACCATCTTTATTAATATTAACAGTAATAAGGAGAATCAGGCAGGATGGCTTCTGGCAGACCCCAGAATTAATGGGGGCCAAAGGAAGGGAAGATAAATGGTGGGATGGTTTAGATCTATTTTGATAGTGAATGAACTGCATCCTCCTGGGACCCTCGTAAGAGTTGTTTCCTTCTAAATGAGGGATGCCATGAATCACTGCCATCCAAGAACTGTTCACACTAACGGGGAGAGCACACTGATGTAGCCAGGGTCTAGAGATAAACCTATCCTGGGAGGGTTTCCCAGTGGGTGTCGTGTGTGTATGTGCACACACATTCTCGTGTGTGTGTGTGTGTGTGTGTGTGTGTGTGTGTGTGTGTGTGTGTGAGAGAGAGAGAGAGAGAGAGAGAGAGAGAGAGAGAGAGATGTTCGTGGTCATGCATCTGTGGTCAACAGGTAATTTAATCAATTTGTTAATCACCCTGATATGTTTTGCTGCGGGACTGTATTATTTAATATATATCCATAAATCTGTCATAGTTCTAAGGTCCTGAAGGTGGTCTCACTCACCCTGTAAAACATTTTAAAGATAAATATGGTCATGGAAAGAGGGATTGAGCCAGAGAAATGTTCTTTCATAGCAGAAGAGAAAATTCGTGCTGTGGGAAAGTCGATCAAAAGTGGCCAATGATGCATTTCCTACGGACTCCTGTCCTTTTGGAGGTTTCTCGGAATTATTTTTTTTCCCTTGCCTGTTCAAGCATTGAATGTCACCATGTCAGCTCTACCTACTGTTCCCAGGTCTAGTTGTTACTCTGAGAGGAGTTAAGACATCTCTAAGTTGTCCCCAGGCAGAACACAGCAAGGGCATGTGGGGATAGAAGGCTTGGGACACCATGCTGACTCTTGAGGGTTTCTTGTCTTCCTATTGCTCTAAGCAAGGCCCATGCCACAGAGATTTTGGCGGAGTGGAAGGGAGTCAAGGGTGGTCCTTTTGCTTCAATGACTTGTTCTAGAGTGGTAGCCAGGAATGGTAGCTCACACCACCCCTTCCCCTCAGACAGCACCCTAGGGGCCTCCTCCAAGCTGGATGCCACAACATAGGGCCCACAAGTTGGCTATTCTGTTGCGACATTAGCAGGGTGGCATGCTTAGCAGAAAGCGTTCTGTGCTTTTAGGGCCTGTGAGCAGAGCATGTTTTCAGGAATAGAAAGGGTGACGGCTCACAGGAAAGCCATGCATGCATAGCTGAAATGCAGTCTGGGTGCCACCCTTGGAGAGAGACGGAACAGTCAAAACTTGCTCAGAGAATGGTGTCCAGAGCAGGAAGAGGATGTGACCCCAGGTCACATCTGGAGCTCTCAGAGGAACTGAGCCTACTTATCTGGAGGAGCACCTGGAGGACTGACTATCTAAAGAGCTTTCACAGGGAAAAGAATTGTGTTCCTTTCCAGAGTGGGACCTCTGCTGTCTGTGGAGAAAAGCCTTCCAGCTGCTCACCAGTCGCCGTCGTTGGAACATACTTCAGCTTCTCGTGGTCCTTGGTAATCACATCAAACTCTGAGGTTTGGCATTGCTCCTTGATGCCCTGCATATTGTAGCTCAGGCTGCTGATGTGGTCCCTGGGACCCTGAATATCTGAACATGTTGTTTAAGGCGACAGGAAAACTTACCAAGATACCAACTCTCTTAAATTTTTTTGTGAGACACGGTCTCACATACAGGGAGGTCTAAAACTTGATGTGTAGCTGAGGATGGTTTTGAATTTCTGGTCCTTGGCATCCACCTCCTGAGTCCTGGCATTACAGGTGTGTACCTCTGCTTCCAGTGTGTACAGTACTAGGACTCTGAGCATGCTGGGAAGGTACACTGCTAACCGAGCTGCACCCCTAGTCCTTCCTTATTTTTTTCTAAACTAGATGGGAAACTGATATTCTTGGTCCCTTTTCCTACTACCTTTTTGGATGCCCCCTTTTCCTTCCCCTGGGCTCCAATATTGGGACACACACTATCCCTTGCTCCTTCAGATTGGCTTAATGTTGGTGAGTGAATGGCACAGAGGTGAGTGCTGGGTTTAGGGTTGAAAGCACTAACGGGATTCTCAGTTTTCTTTATATTTTAGAATAGTGGGCGTTTTATGCTGTTACCGCCAAAAGCCTCAAGTATAATTTTATACTTTACATGTCAAGATGTTCATGTATCAAAATGGTCTTACCACAAGGTTGCTCTTGCAGCTAACTGGACATGCTAGTCAAGTATGTTACACAAGGAAATGAAGCATGATGGGGTGGCCAGACACGGTTATTTGTAATTTTAAAATGTTGTGATTCAGTGATAGGGGAGTTCAGCCAATCACATTCTGTTTTTGGGGTGTGCCGCCCTCAGGCAAAAGCCTGCCTATAAACCTAGCAAGCGCACTGCTCCGCTAGCTCTCTTTTCGCCTGGCTCCTGCATCCGGACGGATCGTTTGGATTCTGGTGTAAGCTGTTGTAAGTCTTACTTCTGTTTATTAAAGCTATATATTTTGTATCAAGATAGTCTGGGGACTTTTCTTTACCAATCGCCCTGCAGCTTCAATTCAGTTAACTCCCAGATGCAGGTCCTTGAACCACAGTGGTTCCTGAGACCGTCTGTATTAAAATGCAGAAAACTAAAAGCAATGGACGGGGTTTTCTCTAAGAATAAATTCAATTCTAAGGAGTTTTCTTAATTGAGAGGTAGAGATCTTCGTTTTCTTTTTGTTGCTTTTAAAATTGCCTTGAAATAATGGTGACAGTCGATGGCATTTTAAAATGTCAGCGAACAGAATAAATCTGTCTATCTCACCAGTATTTTTTTTTCTTTTACCAGTATGAGAAACCTCACGATCTGATTATTCTGACTCAGGTCTCCTAATCTTGCTTAGTTGCTTTCGAAATCTGTGCCGATCACCTGGGTCCCATAGTTCACAGCACAGTGGTATCTCTGCGTGGCCTAATGCAGGCTGTGGTTCTTCCCAGCTCCAAAGGTCATGTGTTCTGTCTGACACACCATGTCCTGTTATTCAAATGCATTGTCGTGTGGGTGGATGGAAGGACCTGGCGCAGGACAGAAAACCTTCTCCTCTTGTCTTGTGTTTTGCATGATTAGCATTTACTGCTCAGCTTCGGGGAGCTGCGACACTTCTAGGGCTTGTTACCCGAATTCCTCTTGTTCGGGGATCTGTTTTAAGATTCTGTAAAACTGTACTTCCTACAACGAACAGGGAGCTCCTGGAGGCCGGGAACTGTGAACGGCTGTGACTGATTCAGCTTTGAGCTGTCAGAGCTGGCTTCACTGCCCAAGAGGAAGAGGTCATCTCAGAAATTAGGGAGTGAGTGATGAATGAATTTCCAAGGTCAGCAAAGTTCTGCCCTCTTGGTCGCCACATGGCTAAAACGTGAGGTGGCTGACAAGGTTTCTTTATGGGCTTGTGTGACTTCCTGAGGAGATAAGAGCAACTGCGTATTTGCCCTAGACAGGATACCGATGACAGAACAAAGAAACAATTCCACCAAGTCTAGTTTGAATTTATTGGGGTCACTGACAGAAACATATGTAACACGTTACTCACAGGTCACAAGTTAGTCAGAGGTAGCTATGTCACTGAAAAGGCCACCGTGGCACGGGTAGTGACTCACAGAAACTGATCTTTGCATGACTTGTGGGCAGGTTCACCAGAGAGTCTGCTCTTCCCAGCAAATGTTACTGTTTCTGGACCTGTGGGGGAGGGCTTCCTGAGTCTTGTAATGGTTGTGAGTTTCCTGAGCCTTGTATGTTTCTTTAGCTTCCTGCGTTTTATGAGTTTCGTGCTTTCTTCTAGGAATATTTCAATTCTGAAGATATCACTATGCAACAGGGCTCCTCACCTTTTCTTCATCTTCCTCAGTACTATCTATGGGAGACAGCAACAGAAGTGGACCAATATCATTTTTTAAAAATATTATTTATTTATTATGTATACAAGGGCTCCAGACCTCATTACAGATGGTTGTGAGCCACCATGTCATTGCTGGGAATTGAACTCAGAACCTTTAGAAGGGAAGGCAATGTTTTTAATCACTGAGCCATCTCTCCAGCCCCCCCCCCCCAATATCATGTTTTAGGGATGACATTTATCAGGTATGCTAAAGCTGAAATCATGGTCCTTCCTGGAGCCTTTGTCCTGGCCAGTGCTCCCTGGCCAGTGTAGGAGGGAGCCCTGCCACATACCTTGGTACCGTTGTGCATGTCCCTGCCTCTGTGAGCCGGCCTCTTAGACAGCTGCCCACTGGTAAGGTCACTGCATCTTATCCATCCCTCCCAGAGCTTCAGGGCCTAACCCATGCCTTTATAGGCCCTCAGTGCGCATTGGAGGAATAACAGGAGCAGGGAAGATTAACAGTGGGAAGTAGTGTGCCATGGAAATTTGGTCTTGCATTCACAACCACATCTACTACAAGGAAGATTATAGTTGTTGTTTTGAATTCAATACTGATTGTCGTAGTCTTGCTCTGCCTTGGAGTCAGTAGGTGGCCTCCCGGAAGCCATTTGAACCAGTCGGACAGAATCTCATGAGGCAGACATGGCAGGTTCCTTTGTGAAGCAGGCCAGAGTGGCTCACAACTTTCATCTTATGTGAACCAGGACAACCTGCAGCATTCAAGCGCTGCTGTCCATCCCCTACCCCCTTCTACATCCTTGTTCACACTCTGAGTCAGAACTTTGGGGGAAGGAGCCATTTATCCAAGAGTGTGCCCAGGGCGCCGATTGCTGCTCTCTTCCTTCAGACTACTCAGCCAATTCTGAATGTTCTTAATTGATATTTAGGGAGTGTGGTCCCATCTGTCTTTCAGGTGAAGTCGATGGGTTAGTTTTATAAATGGAAAAAAAAAGGACTTTTTTTTAAAAATCGCATCCACCCTCATTTTATTTCTTTCTTACCCCTGCAGTCCTTCTTACCTGAACCAGAAGGAATAGATGGACAATGGACAGAGGGATAATTTGTACCTCAGAGTGACTCAGGACATGGTGGGCCTAGAGGCCCAGCAGGGTGAATGGTAGCCTTGCACACCTGGAGATGCCAAGGTTTGTCACACACTTAGATTCTCTGGCAGAACCTATGACAAAATGACCATTATTAAAACGGTAGGGTAGCAGCCATGTCTGTTTCTCTTCTCTAAGCTTTAATTTTGTTGGGGGGACAAAGAGACATCTCAGCGGTTGAAAGCGCTTATAAGATCTGAGGGTTTTTTTTTAAAATTATTTTCTTTTTATGTATATAAGTGTTTTGCATGCATACATACCTGGTGCCCACGGAGGTCAGCAAAGGGCATTGAAATACCCTGGAACTGGAATTACAGATGGTGGCGAGCCACAGTGGAGGAGATGGGTACCAAACCGTGCGTTCTCCAAGAGCAGCAACTGCTCTCAACCACTGAGCAACGGTTCGTCAGCCCCAGACCTGACCTTTTATCCCAGCGTTCATGTCATCAGCCTCACAGTTTTGCTTGTATTATCTTAGTATTATGAAGGTGGAGACAGGAGGATTGCCTACCTGATAAAACAGGAGCTCCAAGTTCAGGGAGAAACCCTGCCTCGAAGCAGTAATGTGGGGAGGAATCCAGTGCCTTCTCTGGCCTGGGGGAACTTGTATATGTAACTGTCTTACACACACACACACACACACACACACACACACACACACACACTTTTTTTCCTAAACCAACGTGAAAAAGCAGATGCAAACTTTCATGTCTTCCCATGACTCTCAAACTAACTGAGTATGAATTTTCCCTGCCACCTTTGCAGAAGCATGAATTCTGGCGGTTGTGAGGTAAGTGTGTATGTAGAAGGCCCTTTTTGCTCTCCTTTCCCTCCCGGCTGAGTGGGCCCTTAACCTAACTTCTTCATAGCGTTGGGAACCATCAGTTGTTGTTGACCATGTTACTTCTCACAAGTGGCAAGATCTGAGAGGGTCAGACACAGGTGCCCAAACCCAGTTTTCTGGTATATATGCAGGGTCCTTTCTGTCACCTTTTCTCTCCCTCTGTGGCATCAGAGACAGCAGGTTTGGAAACAGTACTGGCACCTGCCGGACAGCTGATGTGGCTTGTGGCCCTGTGGGACTCTCGTGTCTCCTCTGGCCCTAGATTCATTTGATAAATGTTCCTGTCCTACTGGGAGGCAAGGACCTCATCCCTGTGCAATGACTGAACATTAATAAAGGTGTTTAGTTTGAGAGGATGGTCTGAGACATTTTGTTTTTTTTCCCCCCACATTCCACATTTGATTTACATTTCAAGACTAACTTTGATCGGAAACCACATATCCATACACCTATTTCCTTTTCATTGCTTCACTTAAAACCTCTAAGCATGTTTTATTAAACAAAGACTGTAAACAAGTATTTATCATGTCTGTTACATGGAACAAACGGGAACAGCTTTTAACAGAGATTCATCAATACCCCCAAACATCTTTTTTATTATAAATACAGGTATCAAGACAATCCTGAAGCTATTTTTGATGCTATAGTAGTCAGCGCCCACACCCCACTTCGGGTTAACACAACTGTGACTACACATTACACCTGCTACTTTAAACAGTTCGCTGTAGTCTAACGGCGATGGATAAAGCATGCCATTCTGTTCTTCCTTCTTGAGACTTTATTGTTCAGAAAGACAAAGGTTTCCACTGCCATCTGACACTCCTTTGCCATGCTTTTCTCTTGAAAACCTGAATTCAACTTGGAATACTTCAGGCTCATGTTTAAATGACAGTGCTTTAAGAAGAGGAAGAAAAATTGTGCTGCACTTCTCCTGTTACCCTGAAAACATACTAGGTGTCCATATATTAAATATATTCTTACAACTGTCCAGGTCATGTTTACCGGCTGGAATTCTTTTACTTAATGTGTGGGTATTTTGCATGGTGATATTTAATCAAGACATTAACATGAGTAGAAGGTTGTTGATTTAAGACAAGTTTGAGATCCACTAAAATCAGTTGTTGTAAGCCTGTTCTTCTGGTGGCTGTGGAAGTTTCATATTTTCTTTGGACATCATTAGACATCTTAGCTCTTGGAGGACAACTTTAATGCTGTAGGAATTTTGCCATTTTGCTAATACTGGTATTCTTCATGCATCCACCATTCCACTGGAATTATTGATACCATTCATATTAATTTTTGTTACAAATCTAACAGATGGAGGAGCTTCTGGGTATTTAGATCCACATTCTACCCTCAGACTATATATTCTGTTTTCATAGTTTGTCCTTGGTGGCCCAGTGATCATGCCTGTCCACCTTGTAAGTGTCATGTCTTCATCATCTTCAAGGCCCCAGCTAACCGTACCATCACCTACTCCTTTCTGTCCTTCTTCAAGTTCTTCCAACAAGCGAAAATTCTGAGGAACTTTAACTCCTGTGGAGACCGCCATCTTCTTCTGCTACCAGATGCAGTCGCCACACGCAGGACGTCACGCCGGTCTGAGACATTTTGTAAGGGCTAAAACAAGAGAAATTGCAGTTGTCTGATTTTTTGTTTGTTTGTTTGTTTGTTTTTTGTTTCTTGAGACAGGATTTCTCTGTAGCTTTTGGAGCCTGTCCCGTAACTAGCTCTTGTAGACCTGGCTGGCCTCGAACTCACAGAGATCTACCTGCCTCTGCCTCCCGAGTGCTGGGATTAAAGGCGTGCGCCACCACTGCCTGGCGCAGTAGTCGGACTCTTAGCCCATTGACCTTGTTTTTATCCCATGAGATATAAGAAAATTTTCCACTTATTAACTGCTTCGTGCAGCACACTCGCTGAGTCCTCCCTCTACCAGGTCCTGGAGTGATTTCTGGGGCCGCAGACAGGGTTCAGAATTCACGGAACTGAAGTGTGAAAGACCCTGCAGACACAGAACCCCGGGGGAAGGGCTGCAGGAAGCCTGCTTCTTGGTAAGCCCACGGAGGGGATAAACAGGGTTTGTTGGTGCAGAAGCCTGCGGTAGAAGCAGGCACGGAGTGGGGAAGGGCAGTGGGAGGCTGAGGGAAGGTGGTTAAGGCCGGGGTGTTGACCTTGGGTTCCATTCTGAGATTGATGTGGGGGAACCACAGGAATGGGGAGGGCGCTGTGACTCGGCTTCTTAAGGACTGGCTCTTGGGAGGGTGGCACTTAGATGAGGTTGGAGACAAGGCGATGGGGAGCAGTGGCCAAATGCAGGACTTGTTCTGAAGGCAGAGAAAACGGCGGCGTTTGCTGGACTGCTGAGTGTGATGGCGAAGGCGCAAGCTGCTGGGTTTGGAATGCCGCCATCCTGGCCGCTCAGTGGCCGTCAGCCGTTCAGAAGGTTGATACTGAGTAGCCCCTGGCAGATGATAGACCGTGAACACCAATACCTTCTGTGGGGATGCTGCCCCAGCCTCCTGCCAGGTTCCTAGAGAAGGTTTTGTTAGTCTCCTTTACCCCAGACCAGCATAAGCCCCTTCAACTCATATCTAAACCAGGTTTGTGATGTGGAAGTTCTCAGCCTATCCCTTAGCTCATCTCCAGCCTTTTCCATCTCTAATGTTCTGGACAGTAGTCCAGAAACATCACACTCCTCTTTCCCAGGGACATGTTTGGTTTTTTTTTTGTATACATTTTTTTGTATACATTTAGTCTCATCTAATTTTTATCTGCATTATAGTTAAATATCCTTTGTTTTTGTTTTGAGACAGGGTTTCCCTACTAGCCTGGGCTGTTCTGGAATGGAGTATGTAGACCAGGCTGGCCTCAGACACAGAGGTCTACCTGCTTCTGTCTCCAGAGTGCTGGGATTAAAGTCATGGGCCACTGTGCCTGGCCATTTAAATATTCTAGATGTGTAACATATTTATAATATATTTTTATCTCTTGAAATGTTGTTTTACAGCCCTAGAGCCTGACTGTATTGCTATTTATGAATGTAATGTCTCCTCCTAGATTAGCAGTTATTAGAGTTGGGACTTACTCTAGATTTGCTTCTCTGAGGGTCTGGAGAATAATCTGCAATAGCCGTGCTCGTGGGTTTTGAATGAGTGGGGTTATTAAATATACAGCATATAGAAGTGAACAATGGTGAGCAGTTGATAGGAAGACGCATCAAATTATCAATTCAAGTATCCTTAATATCCAGCTGAGAGGGCCAGAGAGCCCACAAGGGTAACATCAAATTGGGGGCTAGCAATCATCCAGTTGAACTGACTGGGGAAACTGAGTCAGTCAGCTGGAATTCCTGATTGAGAGCGTTGTGGGTGGCGTGGTCTCTCCATCCTTCGTGTGGATAAGCTTCCAGCTTCTAGTTCTCACCGCAGGCATTTTTTTTTTTTTTTTTTGGTCATGGGATAAGCATAATAACCTTGCTTGGAAATAGTTAGCCTTCTAGAGGCATGATGTTTTTAATACCTTTAGCTGCTTTCTGTTTTTCCCTCCCCCGTTACAGAGCTGGGGCCAGCCTGATTCAGAGCAGCGGGTTGTAGAGAGCCCTTGACATGAACACGGTTGATTCTGGAGTGGCCAAAACATTCTTGGGGAATAGTAGGAGGGGCAGCTTTGCTTCTAGAGCTGACTTCTCGGTAAGCACAAACAGCACGTGACAGTTCACCAACACAAATATATATTACAGAATCTAAGCTGCGTTGGTAGTCTCTTGTTTGATGGTCTGAGTCACAGTGAAGAAGGAAGTTAGGAAGGGACTCAGAGAGCATTTCCGAAGCACTCAGTATTCTGATTACAGCCTATGCTTTTTTTCAGAAGAAAGTGACCGGGAAGTACTTTAATCAAAAACATTTTTATTTCTATGTTCATTTATTTGTATTTTTTAAAAAAACAGATGTATTTATTTTATTTTACAGATGAGTGTTCTTATCTTCATGTATGAATGTGTACCTGATGCTCCAGTAGGCCAGAAAAGAGCATGTGTAACATATTTATAATATATTTTTGTCTCCTGATATATAATATATTTTTGCTTAAAATATATTATATAATTAAAAAAATAATATATTTTTGTTTCCAGATTCCCTGGAACTGGAGTTACCAATAGTTATGAGCCACTCTGTGGGTGCTGGGAACCGAACCTGGGTCCTCTGCAAGAACAACAAGTGCTCTTAACTACTGAGCCATCTCTTCATCCCTAGATGTGCTTTTTCAAAACCTAGACATTCCATAGCCGTTTGTTTCAGATGTAGTTTGCAGTCCAAATCATCTAGTGGTCTGCCAGCGTCTTCGGCCTCCTCTGTGGTCAGGTTGGCTGCATAGTTAGCTCTGGCCCCTGATAGTGCATGGGGAAGTCAGTTGTCAGGGACTCCAGAGTTGGCGCTTTCTTCTGTCTCTGCTTTTCTCTGCAGAAATCCAGGGAGAGGGTGATATGTGTGTCATTAGACAGACAGAGACTGGATCCAGACTCCCCAGAAGGAGGAGGGTCGTGCCATTCCCTACCTGGCTTTGTAGCAACGAGAAGAAAATGACATGCTAATCTCCTGAGACTTGGTTCATTTATTTATTAGCTCTGCAGAGAGTATCTGATCCTGATTGTCTTCTCAAAGAAAAGGCGGGAAAATTCCCCGGTGGTGGATGTGAATCAGTGTCCTAGAGAAGAGAATAGGAGATTTCTATCTCCACAGCTCATAAGCATCAGTTGTTCGATTCCAGGTGATGCAGGGAGTGAGTTCACGGAGGCAGAAGTAGAAATGACTGGAAATCTGCAAACAGTGGACATCTAACTGGTTGAGAATCTCTGTGTTTCCAAGGACCTCCAAAAGGAGATAAAGATCCAGGATCTAGTCATCCGTTGAGAGAAGAAGTGCTGGCTGTGTGGAGGAGAGGCCGAGCCTTTTGGAAGGTGTTCCTGTGCTTTGACAAAGAATGCTCCAGGCTGTATTGACTAGATGCCATTACACTTTTAGGTTAAACAGCGCTTGTTCTTGGGAATCTATGCTTAGCTGACAGCATCCTGATGATAGGCAACTTCACGTTAGTGGTCAAAAAGAGTTAGAAGCCCTTCATTTGATCCCTGGTTCACCTTACTTATTGCTAGACCGTTCTTCTGTGTCAATTCTGGAGCAGTCTAGCCTCAGCTTCTGGAGGGCAGTGGGTTCCACAATGGAAGATGGACTGGTTTTCTGATGTTAATAACTAGTGTGTGAATGCAACTTTGAGGCCCCATCCTGAAGGTCACTGTTAGGTCATTTTATGAGGCTTTGGGGCAGCCAGATTAGCAGTCATTGGGTCAAAGACTTGGTCTAGGCACTGCCGTTCAGCTGTCCCGTGTCTTCCACAGGCTAACTTCAGGTCACTTTGTATATGATCTAATGGGAAACCCCAAAATGACCATCAGAGACTCATCCCTTTGGGGAAAAAATGAGACCATTTAATTTTTTAACCCTGTAAACCTAACCATAAATATCATCCATTATCTTCATTTAGGTGAATTTTAGAGAAAGAAATCATTTTAACTTGTCACAACTCTGCCATTTCTGGAGAAACCTTAAAGAAAATTCTGGATTGAATATAATATTTACCTCTAATGATTTATTTGAAAACTCCTAATGAATGTATGTTCATAAATAATTATGAGAATCAGGCTTTGGGAATTTTCAATTCTTTTTGCCCATTCTTTCCAGTTCCAGACTTAAAAGGAAGTGGCCTAGGTTCCCACATCCTTAACACCAAACCCCAAGCTGAAAAATTGAATGAAGGCTATTATTTTTATGGTAAAAATAATATACAAATAAATTAGAATTTCTAACATAGGAAGATCAGAAACAGAAAGCCATTTTCTAGTTCCACCTCCCTTAAGTAGCCCCGTGAATAGTTTGGTGACTAACTTTCCAGATCTTCCCCTAAATACATGTAGCCATATAGTCTATTATTTGCAAACATAGGATAATCTTATATATTCTGTCTTGTAACTTGTATTTTTTCCTCCCCTCTGAACAGTGTGCTTTGGTATCTTTTTCATTTCAGTACATCTGCATGTTTTAGTGAATGTGGAATATTCCATTTTATCTGTGTGCTAGAATACACAGTATACATAGCATGCATATAATATATCTCTTTGTATTATATGTGTATATTGCATGTATTTATGTATTTCCTTATGCACTCTATGATGCTATTATAATCAAATTTTAGGCACAAAAGTATCGTGTGTGGAGATATTTGATGTTCCAGCCGAGTCAGAAGCTTCTGAGTAGCTTTCTCATAGCTTTTCAGGAGCTTCTGTCTAAAGGTTCATATCACTCCGTACACTTAGCACTGCTATTGGGCTTGGATTTGCATTTTGATAGTGTTAAAAAATAGAAAGCCTAGAGCCAGAGTTCCTTGTGCAAAGTAGAGGTATTTTTGTCTTGCTAAAGTGGGAAAACAAACCCATAGAGCTCTGTCTAGCAGTGGTTTCCACAAACAAGATGGTAACAATGAGTCATGAGTAAAAACAGAATCACAGCCCATTTGACATGCTCCGTGGGGGTCCCACCTCTCTCCTCCCTCCTTCTCCTATGATAAATACCATGTACAAGGAGGTCGACTGGCTTGCCAAAAGTGAAAAGTTATTGGTTTGGGAGGCAGAGGCAAGCAGATCTCTGTGAGTTCAAGGCCGACCTGGTCTATAGAGCGAGTTCCAGGACAGGCTCCAAAGCTACACAGAGAAACCTTATCTGGAGGGGAGGGGGGAAGACCACCTTTCATGGTAATGGTTAAACTGAAAGGTTGCTAGCTGCGGTAGTCCACACCTTTCATCCCAACATTAAGGAGGCAGAGGAAGGAGGATTTCTGAGCTCAAGACCAGCCTAGTGTGAGTTCTAGACTGGCCCAAGCTACACGGTGAGACTGTTTCAAACAAACAAACAAAACAATTACAACAGCAACAAAATGAAATGACCCACAACTTCTTACCATACCCTTGCTTTCGTGCATTGAGGTGATTTCCTCATCCAATAGGTGGTGTCCTATGGGAACTGGATGAGAAAGTAGATGGCCATCCACACACATTGCCGGGCAGGTGGCATGAGGCTGACATGATATCCTCCAGGTATCGCTTGAGCACCTTTTCTCTGTGGTCAGCAGAGCTTTTGCTCAAGGACAGAGCTTACAGTGACAGACTTTTCTGGCTTTGAACGGTTTCCTGGAAAAAGGCAAGTATTTACTGGCTGGCGAATTCTTTTTCTTTGGACTTGCTTGCAAGTATTGGACCTGAGACTATACTTGCTGAACTTCATGTTTATTGACTTGTTTAGAGCAACTTTCTCTAAACGTCCTGACCTTGACCTTTTGGTTTCACCACATGAAAAGGGAAGCAGGTCACAGTATCATGTGGTCACATTAGGCAGACATAGCTCTGTTTATATGTGCCTCTTGTTTTCAGGGATGACTCTGTTGATGACCGTTCAAGGGGAAGCATCTGAACCTTATGAGTCCAGTATCAGGTCTGTTAGGAATGCTTCTTAGACGAGCCTCTCTGCCAATACCAATAATTCCAATCAGACCAAATTAGACAGAATAAAAGATGCCCATGTTTAATGCAGCGCTTCCGGGTGGCACCGGGAAAGCATGGTTAGGGGAAGAGAGAGAAGGGGGCGCCACATGAAACCCGGAGACCTTGTGTTCATCCTCTGGGGGGGCAGCCTAAATAGCCTATGGGAGTGGTCCTGACCCTCCCTGGGGAGGGGTCACTGCTTGGCAGGCTTTCCCGGAGGTGGAGTCTGGACCAAGGCAACTCCCAGGGGAGGAGGCTTGAAATGGATGCCAGGGGTTGGGGTGTCACTTCCAACCAAATATCCCAGACTCCTTGGATATAGGGGTGTCAGGGAGCTGGGGTCTCACTTCCAACCAAACACGGTTGATGGGACTTTTCGCCCTTGACCTCAGGTCAAGTTATTTCCAGGGTCTCCAAGGTTTGGAGAATCTGCTTTCCTCCTTTGGGGATCTGACTAGATTTTTTTCCCCCCATGCTGTGGCCATTTGACCTGCTCTATGGTGCATCCAACTGTGGTGCCTACAACCTGGGAAACGCATAGTGGTCACGGTGGATGAGTAGGAAACAGCTGCCAGGAACATGAGTGTCGCAACTCCCAGAATTCCCACGTTGATAACTCCGCGAAAATAGGGCATTGGGTTTCTCAAAAACTATTGCTAGAGGAATGCTCAGCTAGCCTGTGAAGTCAACTCCTAGACAGCCTAGCGAAAGTGCTATTGAATTTGTTAGGTCTTGCTTTACTTAATGACACTCGAAGATGGAGCCAGTAATTAATAAGCACCTCCAATTCTCAGATGTGAAAATAGGATTTCATGAGTTCAATGACTATTCCAGCTTCCGTTCTTGTTTCTGTGATAAACCCCAGGACCAAAAGCAACTCAGGAAAGAAAGAGTGTATTTCCCCTTACAGAATAAAGTCTGCCACCTAGGGAGGCCAAGGCGGACAGTCAGGGAGGAGCCTGAAGCAGAAACCATGGAGGAACATTGCTTCCTGGCTTGCTCCCATGCTCACTTTTGGCTTGTTTTCCTCTGTCGCTGAGGCCCACCGGCCTAGGGATGGTACCACCCTCAGTGACCTGAGCCCTCTTATATTAATTAGCAATCAAGAAAATGTCTATAGACATGCCCATAAGGCCAATCTAATGAAGACAATTCTTCAGTTAAGGTTTCCTCTTCCTGGTTGTGTGTGTGGAGACCAAGACCAGCTAGCTACCACAACGAGTAAATTTAATGAAGTGTGTACCACTTGGGCTTGAATCCAAGACCCAATCTCCGTGCTCAGTTTGGTGCCCGAGGAGCTGTAGCAATGGCAGCTCCTGGAGGGCTGTCCTTGGGCTACGAAACAGCACTCTTGACTGCGTGTCAAGGTCTGTCCACATGAAGCTGGAGAGGACGTTCTGGCAGGAGGCCAGAAGGCGCTTAGGACAGGGTTTCAGCTTAATGACTGAAGAGGAAAGCAGGGTGCTTTGGTTCACGTGTATACTAGCAGTCCCTTCACACACAGCTCTGTAGAACTGAAAGGAATCAAAAACTAAGAGAGAAATGAAGACAATAAAGCCCGGCTAATTGGGTTTTGAATTTGCAAGAAAAGTGAAACAAACAAACACCCAAAATATGTTAAAGGGTAATGGAAGGAGTGAAACAATGAGGGCTGGTTTGTTGGAGTTTACGTCCTGCCCAGTTCCCATAGCCAGCAAGCCTCAAAGAAAATCACACAGAGATCTCCATAAGTTATAAAACTGATTGGCCCATTAGCTCAGGTTACTTATTAGCTCTTGTAGCTTATATTAACCAATTATTCGTAACTATGTTAGCCACATGGCTCAGTACCTTTCTCAGCCAGGCAAATTATATCTTGCTTCTTCTGTGGTCTGGGCAGGACTGGGAGGAATGGACTTCCTCCTTCCCAGAATTCTCCTGTTCTCATTGCCCTGCCTCTACTTCCTGTCTGGTCAACCCACCTATACTTCTTGCCTGGCCAATCAGCATTTATTTAAAACATGATTGCCAGAATACAGACAATTCTCCCACACCAAAGGAGGAGTTAGCGAAAGCCTGAAGTAAGAAACTCCAAAGGGTAATTCGACTTGTTCTTCCTTCCTTCTTTCTTCCTTATTCAGCAATAATAGTAAGGCACGGGGAAGGTGAAAAAGAGAGACCCAATCATTAAAAATATAGTTGGGGGCCGTGTGTGGTGGCCCTGAGTCCCAGAACTTACGTAGATGAAATGGGAGGTTTGAACCTGGGGCCGGTCTGTATTACATCATGAAATCAAAGGAAACACAAACAAAAGCACACCATAGAGAGGCAGAGATACAGCCGTCAGTAGTCCACTTGTACCCTAGTTCCAACGGAAAAGCACATCAAAGGGTCTATGACCATTTTCACACACAGCGTGGCACTGAGCACCCTAACGTTAGTCTCCAAGTTCTAATACCACTGCGGACTCAAAGGAAGCTATTCAAGGCAGGATGTGCAGTCTGAATGTGTAGAAATTCTTATCATCTGAGATAACAAGAAAGGTGTTAAATACCGGTAGGGCCATATTAGAAGACCCTAAGAGTTGATGGCTAAAGATTAGTTAATCTGAGCATTAAGAAGAATAATTGCTGCAGACGCAAAATTTAAAACCAACCGGTCACCAATGCAGGATGCCAAGAAGCTGATCAGTTTTTTTCTTTGAAGCCTGTTGAACAAGTGTGAGGAATTGAACACACATTTCTTCTGCTTTTTCAGTACGAACAGTACCGTGAAATGGCCAGGGTAGAAGTAGAGATGGTTTTGCTCCAGGGTCCCAATCATTGCTCCAGGGTCCCAACCATACTGTAGCGAGGTACAGGCTATAGACCCCTGCGGAAGACCACAAATCCCCTGTGGCACTGTCTTGAAAAGAAAAACAAAACAAGCCACCAAAATATTGTGATTGAGTGACCAGAATGTAGGACATATTGATTGTAGGGAAACATGTTAAATTACACCACTGGAATACAATCACCAAAATCCCAACAAGAAGAATGTTTTTAGGACAAACAAATCAGTTTCTAATATAAATAAATAAATAACGACTAAAGGGGCTTTAAAGGGAATCAACTAACTGTACAGTGTCATTTTTCTGCATTGTTTAAACAGTATCCTCATTTAAGGCATGGTAAAAATATTTTTGACATTTATGGGCTGAGCTTTAAGTGTTGTCTGGAGAATCCTATGTTGACTGTGACACTGGCCTTGTGGTTATGTCAAGGTCTTTGCCTTTACAATTTCATATAGAAATCTTGCAGATTTCTAGCTGGGCGGTGGTGGTGCACACCATTTATTCCAGCACTCAGGAGGCAGAGGCAGGCGGATCTCTGTGAGTTCAAGGCCAGCCTGGTCTACAGAGCGAGTTTCGGGACAAGCTCCAAAGCCACAGAGAAACTCTGTCTCGAAAAACAAAAACCAAGCAAAAAAACCTATAAGGACAAAAACAAACAAACAACCCCCCCCCAAAAAAACAAACCCATAGGCTGGATTGCAGTAGAAAAGCAAAACAAGCAAGAGGCAGGAAGGAATCACTGATGTGAAAATACTTCACTTCTGTGACTAGAATGGATGAAAAACAAGTGTTTATTCTTATAATCACTATTTCTCATGAAACACAATTTTAACATTTTAGTCATGAAACACAAATTTTGACATGAATTCATTTTGGCAAAGTAGAATAGAAATACGTAGAAATGATCACAGTTAAAAAAGAAATCTTTCTTTGTAGGAACCCAATAAAGAAAAGCAGAGAATTATTCTGCTCCTGTTTCGCTCTCAAGCCGCTGAAGGTCAGGGATGCTCCTGTGTGTGATCAGCCAAAGAAAAGACCGCACAGTGTCTTTTATGTGAGCTGTATGCTAATTTGGCTTGCAAGGGTAAACTTCAAGCTTGTTGGAGTTAGACCTTGAAATTCATGGGCCCAAAATAAGTCAAGGCAGAGTGGGAGGAGGGGGAGCTATGGCTGGTGTGTAAAATGATTAAAAAATCTTAAAATAAATTAAAAAAATTAGTCAAGTCACATAGGACAAAAGAGAAAAGATAAGCATGTATTTATGTGAGCTTTACAAACATTTGAGTGAGATAAGAAAGGCGTTCTTTCTCTTTTCCTTCCTCCTTCTTTTCTTCCTTCCTTCTTTTCTTCCTTCCTTCCTTCCTTTTTCTTTCCTTCCTTCTTCCTTCCTACTTTTTTTTTTTTTACTAAAGAGTATGAAGTGCAAAGAGAAAAATGACTCGATTATATAAAATGGTCAGATTTAGACACTGAGAAGTAAATAAGGGTGGTGGGAGGAAGAATTTGGAGAAATTCAGAGTCAGAACCATGGGGCTTGTGTATGCTTCAGGAACAGCTGGAGTAGAGACTGCGTGCTCTGCCGCTGTTGCATTCTCCTGGCTGGAGAGAGGAACGGTAAAACTGATAAGGGCCAGATTCCCTTGCAGAGAGAATCAGGTTAGATTAGCGATAGATCTTTGGACTTGCAAAGTGGAACTGGTGCCGGAAACTGCCTTCCTCCTTTCCTCCTTATCCCTTCTCTTTTTACCCCTGGCGTTGTCTGCAGCAACGCTGCCACCTGCCCCCTTCAGCTCCTGGGCATCAAGATGCAGTTGCAGAAGCAGAAGAAGCTGGAGTGTCTCCCTAATTATGGCCGTCAGTTCCCTGACCTACAGGAGTGGGTCTTGAAAACACAGCTTTGGAAGGAGTCTCATCTTGCTTACTGGAGCAGCCTGAGACATTGGGGTCATCCACAACTTCATCTCTGAAGACCTTTCAAGCCCCCAAATCCATCCATAAATTCTCCTTAGTATTCCAAGATGGCTTCACTCCCTGCACACCACCCTAATCTCTCATGGGAAGGAGCTCCATTCAGAAGCTTTTATGCCTTCACAAACGGAAGTTGAGCTGTTTAAATTCTCCTTGTCCTCATATATTATGAGGAGCACTCCTCACATGTTCCTCCTGTCGCTTCATGTCCCGTTCAAGTTTTTACCATGAAAGAAGCCTTAATGCTCGCTTCTGTAACTGGGTCCTGATGCCCAGGAGGCTGAAGGGAGCCGATGGTGCTGCTGCAGGACCACTGCCTGGGAAAAAGAAACTGATAATCTACAGCCAGGGCAGGGACTCGGACTACGCAGCTGGAGAGGAGTTGCCAGGTTGTCCAACTCTCCTTTACCCGCTAGGTTTATCTGTAAAGTAACCTGTCCTGGAAGTATGCCAGACCCCCTTGCTCCATATCAGTCATCCTAAAAGACAGAGCTATTCACGATAGGGCCCCTGATTCAGAAGCATATAATACCAAGTCCAGTATTTCATGGCGCTTGCGTAGTGGGTCCTAGTGGGGGTTGGGTATTGTGCGAGCTTTCAAAGATACATAAATGCAAGTATGGAGTGGACATTACAGTTGAGTTCTATAGTCCTGCCAAGGAACGAGACGGAGTTAAACAAGAAAAAGGGTTTGTTTTCCCTGCATGCTGGTGATGGCAAGTTCCCTGCCTGTCTGTTGGTTAGTGAGAGACATATGAGGAAGAGGGACAAAAGGGAGAACGGAGCAGAGGTAGGCTGAGGTGCCGGGTGAGGGTGGCCGAGGTTCTTACTGGGTGAGGGTGGTCGAGGTGTTTACTGGGTGAGGGTGACCGGGTGAGGGTTGCTGAGGTAGCTGCTGTGATTTGGAATGGTCTGTCTTCTAAGTGTTCCTGTGTTCGAGGCTTGGTCCTTAGCAGGATGGCTGTGAGGTGATATGGCCCTTGACAAGAGGGACCTAGGGGCTGGTGAAGGCTCATCAGGTAAATCATGTATTGGTTAAGTTGGAGGTCTGAGTTTGAATCCCCAGAACCTAAATAAAAGATACCAATCTGTGGCAGCCTGCTAAGGATCCTACAGTGAGAGACAGAGATGGGGAATTCCTGAAGTAAGCAGGCCAGCTCCATTAATCAAAATGGCAAGCGCCAGGTTCATCAAGAAACTCAATAAACGCTGCCTGAGAAGTAACTGGAGAAGACACCCGATGTCAACCTCAGGCCTCTACATGCCGGGGTACACATGTACCTGCACCACACACACACACACACACACACACACACACACACACACACACACACACACAAAGGCGGGACTTAGCATAAAGCTTTAGGTAGTGGGGGTAAGAACATCAGAAAGGGTTAAAGTGGCACTTGTGGGATCCTGAGAGACTTCTCCCAAGAAAAAAACTATAGAACCCCAAATTGACTCCTGAATTACTCTTCTCCTCCCTTCCGACAGTGAGATCACTCCCTTCTCATGTGGTCCTGCCACTGAGACCCCAGCGTTGAGCCGACGCCTCTATCACGCCCTTGAACTTCTGTGAGCTACACGCATTTCCTTCGTTTTTCTCTGTGTCTTTATCTATCAATGGCCCTGCCCTGCTTCAGAAATCTCACTGTAGTCTGGCAAGCTCGGTAATTCTGGCATTTTCTCTGTGCTGTCGGCAGTGATGGTGACAGCCCTGGCCGTACTAGTGGCTCATCTCCTGCTGGCGCTCGGAGAGCAGATCTAAGGCTGCTGAGAGGACGGTGGTGTCATTTCTCTCTCACTGTCCTTTTATTTCTGTCTGTCCTTTCCCTTCTCCCACGAAATGCATTCTGTAGTGAGGAAGAAGTAGTTCTTTTTATTCCAGAAAATCCTAGACAGTTCTTCCGGCTGCAGGACTTGGCTGGGGCAGTGTGCCTGCCTTCTTGATGTTAGCCAGATTTACCTCCAGCTACAAACTCAGGTCTCCTGCAGCTTGTCCTGTAACTGCACTGACTCCAATGGTTCACCGGAGCCTCCATGAGCACGGGTTTGTGCTAGCTTGAATCTGGGAGTCCGAGCACATGGTTTGCGATTCCTGTTTCATACTTCTCTCTCTCTCTCAGAGACCTTGGGAAATGTATCATTGGAAATTGTTTTAAAATGAATCATTAGGTTGATGGGCTCCTTGTAGTTGGAAATCATTTTGAATCTGCAGATTATTTGAAGTACACATGCCGAACTCGATCAGGCTATAGACAGATTCCCGTGATCAGACCCATAAACTGTTCGAGCCCAGTTTCCTCATTTGTAAAATGAGAAAGAATATTACTTCATGCCTTTAGAACAGCAGTTCTCAGCCTGTGGGTGGTGACTGCTTGCAGGGGTCAAACGACCCTTTCACAGGGGTTGACTAAGACCATAGGAAAACACAGATGTTTATATTGTGATTCATTACAGTAGCAAAACCACAGTTATGAAGCAGCAATGAGATAATTTTGTGTTGGGGGTCACATCAACACGAGGAGCTGTACTAAGGGGTTGCAGCATTAGGAAGGTTGAGAACCGCTGATTTAGAATGTAGATAGCTTACCTTAGACAGGGCAAGTGCTTAGATCATGATAGCCACTACATGAGCTATTAACACTTTGGAGAGGGGTGATGCCTTGGTCTACTCAGGTAAGCTGGTAGGAAAACAGGTGAATTCAAAGCGTGCTTTTCTGTTTTGTTTTATTTTGTTCTTTTTTTTTTTAAGTGAGCAGAACGGATTCTCTTCTAAGATCACGCAAGATGGTTCTGCTTCCCAACAACAAGCATTCATTTTTGAGTAAGCATGGCCATGTTGCACTTTGAGCCACTTTACTGCCTGGCGTTGAAAGTAAAACAAACAAAATGACGAGGGATCTGTGGGTCTGATCACAGGAATCTGTCCACAGCCTGATGGAGTTCGGCATGCGTACTTCAAATAATCTGCAGACTCACAACGGTTTCCTCCTACGAGGAGCCCATCAACCTAATGATTCATTTTAAAGCAATTCCCCATGGTGCATTTTCTAAGTGTTAAGAGCTCATAAGCACTGTTCTGAACAGCTCAGGTGCCATTAGACTTAGAGGTGTCATAGAAATCTTATCCTCTCCTTCACTTTACCACAAATACTTATTTTTGTTTAGAATTAATTTACAAAGAACTGAGAGCTCGCATGGTGTGTTTTTGAGAAGAAAGGGAGCAGTCAGTTACTGCAGCACTGCACATGTCTCATTACAAGCCCCTTCACTAGATGCGGGATTCCACGACATTCGTGATATGCAACAATCATTGGGATCGAGGTCAAAATGAACGTATTTAAGAGAGAGGTGTTTTAAAGGTGTGCGTAGTGCTTGGCCCGGAGTTTGCATTTGCAAACACTGGTTCCTTCCGAGTGTTCGCTAGCGTTTTTAGCTTGATGGGTTAAGCGTGTACTATGTTCAGAGACTGTTGGTTCCCCTATCCCAGCAGTTTCCTGTACAGTCTTAACCTTTCCTTCCGTTCGTTCCGTTAGATGGTGAGACAGTGTCAGCTGTAGCCAAGCCAGACATGTGGAGTGTCATGTCGGTAGGACATACGTGGAGCAGAGAAGACACAGTGAAATGGGATGGTCCTCACACTGTATAAAGTGTGCTTTGTTCTACCCACTCACGTGTCGTGGCTCAAATCTGTTGAAAGCGAGAGGCCACGTCATTGCTTCATCCTCCCTTTGCTGTGGACGTAGTGAGGTGTCATCTACTCATCAGATTTCTAGGTCGTGTCCAGACAGCCTTGCTTGACCCCACTCTCCGTTTGTAAAGTGATTGTCACACCAACCTTGTTACCGAAGTATAGATGCTTATTGGGAACACATTTCAGCAAAACTGCAAAGAATGTGTAACTAACTAACTCCTAACTCCATAAAGTTGGTTGCTTAGCCTTCGAGACCAAAAGAAAAGCACCATGGAAGAATGTATGTTTTTGAATTCTCTGTTAATTAGTAAAAGCTCCCTGTAGAGCACAGCTTCCTCTTCTGTTGCGTTGACCCAGATCTGTTCTGTCCCCCGCACAGCCAGGGTCTCCTGAAACTGCATGTTGAGTTGAAAGAAGAGTTTCCCAGATAAAGTAACGCCATAGCTTCTTTGCTGTAGGTACACAGATAGTCAACTCCTTGACTAGACATGTGAAACGCACTCAAAAGGGCCATTGTTGGGATCCTGGGGAGTCAAGTTGAACCGATTTCCTCAGATAGCAGCGCTCCTGTCCTGAGTTATATTTAGCAACTGACTTTGCAAGGTCTTGGCTCCTCAAGATGCAACATGTTTGTTCTTTTATCTCATGAAGGGCCTGGTCTTGAATGAGCAAGATCGACTACTGATAGAGAAGCAGCTGGAAGAATACCCCACACCCCTACCCCCATAATCCAAGGGGAGGGGAGGATGCTCTGTTGGCCTATGAGGTAAGAAAAATTGAAACTATCAGAGGCAGAAATGGCATTTGTCACTTCCTCCTGTTTTTGAGTGCATTGGAGCGCTAATGAGCAACAGCAGCCAAGCAGGGAGGTGCCGAGTGTTGGGCCCAAAGTGAACAGTTTTGCTAGCAGATAATCACTCATAGGCTGTCCTCCTTCTAGGGTCTCGGGTGTCTAGTTGTGAACAAGGTCACAAGCCTATAGGAAAAGGAGGATGAAAGGTGACGTTTTCTAAGTCAGCACAGAGGACACAATCAGGGAAGGGAAGCAGAGAACCAGGGCAGAGTGTGTGTGTGTGTGTGTGTGTGTGATGTGTATGTGGTGTGTGTGATGTATGTGGTGTGTGTGATGTATGCATGTATGGTGTGTATGTGGTGTGTGTGTGTGTGTGGTGTGTGTGATGTATGTGTGTGGTGTACATGTGGTGTGTGTGTGGTGCGTATGTGATGTGTGTGTGTGTGTGGTACAATGCGATGTGTGTGTGTGGTGCATATGTGATGTGTGTGTGGTTTGTGTGATGGGTAGTGTGCAGGTAGTATGTATGTGGTGTGTATGTGGTGTGCGCGTGTGTGGTGTGTATATGGTGTGTGTGATGTGTGTGTGGTGTGTGTATGTGGTGTGTATATGGTATATGTGGTGTATGTATGTGTGTCCCCTGAGAATCTCCACAGAGCTCTGAATTCAGTGGCTCTGAAGTAATTGCAGGACTCAGGTCACTCAGACGGATGGCAGACACATGCCTAAGCCTAAGCCATAAGCATCACCTTGTCCTTCCCCGCAATGGCAGCTGCCACTGACTGGCACATCTCCCTACTAAGCCTTGCCATACAAGAGACTGGTATCTCATTCAGTCTGCCTTTTCTCCAGTGTCTTGGGGTGCTCCTGGAGCCTCTGAGACCAAGTCTATTATGATGACTTGGTTCTGCTTCAAGGACTGGGGTTTTCAACTTATTTATTTAAAGAGCAAGGTTGATTTTTCAGTGTCAGAATCATACTAAATAGATTTTTGGGAAATCAGAATTCTGTAAAACAGAAAACTCCACTTTGTCAATTTGCGTAGTGAGTGTTGTATTTGTGTTAGTTTGACACATCATACAGCTTCATGTGAGGTAAAACTCAAAGATGGAAAAAAAAACTTAAAAAAAATCAGTTTACAGGAAAAACAAGGTGTATATTTTATGTCAAAAGGAAATGAGGAGCCAATGAAAGGAACCAATGACTAAGAAGGTGATTAATTTCCAACGGTATTCAGTGGCGCAAAGCGTGTAGCATCAGACACAGTGGCAGCAAACTCTACGCAGTAGCACCAGGTGTGTGTGTGTGTGTGTGTGTGTGTGTGTGTGTGTGTGTGTGTGTAGACACGGTTTCTCTGTGTAACAACCCTAGTTATCCTGGAACTAGCTCTTGTAGACCAGGCTGGCCTTGAACGCACAGAGATCCGCAGGCCTCTGCCTCCCAAGTGCTGGGATCAAAGGAGTGCGCCACTACTGCCCGGCACCTGGCAGCCCCAGGTTCTGCTTACTGACTCCAGTGTGTGAGTTCCTGTCCCTATCAGCCAGGAGCCGGAACACGCCATTTCTCGCACAGTGTTTTAACAAGACTGATGGTACACTGTGACGTCTGTCTACACGGTGGAAAGCAACACCAAGGAGAGGTGAAGGACGTGGCTGTGCCGTGCGCAGGCCCTGGGATGGAGATGCTGCTTTTCCACTCAGCAAATATTCTTGGCCGTGAGGTGTGGACTAGGGCTGGAGACTTAGCGGAAAAGCTCCCGAAGTCCTTGTCCTTTCCCAACATCTGTTCTGATTTGGGAAGACAGAGTGAGTCAATAAATATAGATGAGATGTACGTCTGCAGGTGAGTAGCGGGTCCTCGGAGAAAGAGTCAGGCAGCGTCGCAGGGTAGGGTGAATGTGATTTTGGGAAAGCAGTTGAAGGATAAGAATAAGCAGACAGGAGACAGTTTGAGGGGACACAGGCCAGATGATCTGTAGCATCCTATTGGCCTTTAGAGTGTGTGGTGGTCTCCTTGTCCATAGTGAGTAAGTTCTGAGATCCCCTTAGGATGCTTGGGATACTGCGCGATCCTCAGCCCTAGAGATACGGCCCCCTACATCACACATACATATGTAGATAAAGTTTGCCTTATAGATTAGGCTCCATAAGAGAGTAACAACAACTTAGACAATAGAATACAGCAATAGTAACAGTGTATTGTAACACCCGATGAAGGAATGATTTGTGTATTGGGCGGCATGAAGCAGAATGGTGGCGGTTTTTCTCATGTCGATCAGAACAGCATGTCATTTAAAATTTATGAATTAAAATTTATTTCTGGAATTGAGTATCTTTTGATTGCAGTTGGCTGTGGGCAGCTGAAACCTCAAGAAGTGGAATAACGGGCAAGGAGACAGGGCTCTGCTAGGTTCCGGGTAGACCGTACAACTTTTGAAGGGCTTTGACTTAAGGAAGCCACAGCCGTAACTATGCTTAACAAAGAATCATCCTGACCCTTAAGTGGAAAATTGACTGCAGAAGGCTGGGGTCAGAATCAATGTCTAGCAAAATGGCTGATGTGACTGAAGGAGACAGAAGGGGCTGGGTTGCATGGTATTGGCCTGGAGTTGGAGGCTCTTTCCTGTTTGTGGTCCAGAAGTTAAGCAGCGTAACAAGGTAATGTAGCGATGGGTGTTTGCTTCTCATAAACTCTTCACTCCCATCCGGTGTCTGTGTTGAACCTAGTGGCTGATCACCATTCTCTTTGCACAGAGAACTTCTGGACCCTGACTCGCAATGTACCAGCCACAAACATTCACATTGCCACCTCAGTGTCTATGTCCTTGCCCCCCAGCTACCCTTATGCCATGCTCCTAGTTCTTGTTGGAAAACCTTGGAAACATGGCACGGACTCCCTTCCGTACTTGATTCGATATGGCGAGAGCCCTGTAGACTTGGAGAACTATGGACTTACGTGCAGGCCATCCTGACCCCTAAGGGCTCTGCTTCGCCTCCTTTCCTTCCATTTATCTGGTTAGAAGCCAAATTCAAATTCTCCTCTCGGGGCCTTGAACTCTTCCTCAGGAAAAACTGCTTTATTGAGCTTGCTTCTTTAAATGCTAGGAAAAAGGTAGAGAAGAGACTGAGCAAATTCTTTTTGCTATTGACAAAGCCCTGGATTTGACAGTTCTATTACGAATGCCCGAGGCTGAACGTGATTTATTTTTCTCTCCTTTTATTTATATTCCTATTATTATTTTTATTGAGTTTTTGAGACATGGTTTCACTCTGTAACAGCCTTGGGTATCCTGAAGCTAGCTCTGCAGACCAGGCTGGCCTCGGACTCACAGAGATCCGCCTGCCTCTGCCTCCCGAATCCTGGGATTAGAAGTGTGCACCACCACTGCCCAGCAGTGTTATTATTTTTTTAAGATTTCTTCTTTTTTATGTGTACGTGTGGTTTTTCTAGATGTATGTATGTGCACTATGTGGGTGCCTGGTGCCTGCGGAGAGCAGAAGAGGGCATCAGAGTCTCTGCGACTAGAGTTACTAAGGAATTGAACTCCGGTTATCAGGCTTGTTAGCAGCAAGTACTTTTATCAGCTGAGTCTTCTCACTGGCCCACTTCCAATGCTAATCATTGGTCTCTGCGATGCCCTGACTTCCCCGATTCTTTCGCCACCCATGTGGGTGTTAGGAACCGAATTCTGGTCCTCTGGAAGAGCAGTACACACTCTTGACCACTGAGCCGTCTCTCCAACCCTTCCCGTTGGCATTCTTGTGTTAACATCCTAATAGTCTCCCCTACAGAACCCCCCATTAACTGTGAAGAAGGGCATTTACAAAGGGATGCAACAGACCAAAGGAACCCAGGCTGGTATGGTGGAGCCCACTGATACTCCCAGCATATAAGATCTTGTATTAAAAAAAGAAAAAGAAAGAAAGAAAGAAAAGTGAAAAGGTCTAAAAACATCCAAATCCAACTGGTCAAACAAACAAAGCCCCAAAAGCATAGAGATCCCTTTTGCTATTGACTGGATATTATTTACTGTGAGATTTTAATTCTTTGAAATTTACTAAAGCTACAGACTCAGGTACGATTTGTTTACATAAATTTCCCTTGCATAGTTCAAAAGCAGATTTTCTTCAGTTTGGGTGATTAAGTTAGGTGTTGTTAACTACTGGTGTGAGTTGTGACTTTCATATTTTTATTGATTTCACGTCCACGTTGAGACACATTAAGTGTATTAAAGTCTTCCACGATGATTTTCTTTTCTTTTGATTTTGTCTCTTTTGCTTTATGTATTTTGAATTTATAACATGTAGGTTATAGAGGCTGCATCTTCTTGGTAAATATTTTTGTATTCTGTCTGCCATAATGTCTCACTACCTGCCATGGGTATAGTCATTTGCTTGATGTATCTTTTCTGCCTTTGCACTTTGAAAGAGTGGTTCCTTCGAATTTTAGGTGTGCTGTTAATGAACAGAATATAGTTAGGTTGTCCTTTGATTTCTGCCTTTTGATTGGGAATTTAATTGGTTTGCATTCAGTGTAATATAGGTATATCAGGAATTAGATACATCAGCTTTTACTTTCGATATACTTCACCTTTTCTTTCTTTTCTTTTCCTTTTTTTTTCTTCTTTCTGATTTGGCTTTGTTTCCATAAGCTTTAGCAGCCGTGTGCTTCACTCCTCTACTGGCTTATGATTGAGCTATGTTGCATGAGTTCGAATTGTATTACTAATTAATAATAAAAACCTGGAAACAGATATGAAGGGGTGAAAGCTGGAAGATCAGAGAAGCAGCCACCAGAGAGTTTACCTTTATGATTCACAGCTTTAAAAGAGAGCAATTTCCTCTCTCCACCCCGCCTTTTCACTTCCTCTCTCTGCCCAACCATATTACTTCCTGTTGGTCTGTACCGACCTCCAGATCGCCATTGTTAACTAATGGTTAGCTCCTCCCTCTGATCTTTAGGCAAGCTTTGTTGGTAGAGCTCAAACAAAATAGCACCACACAGCTATCTTTCACAATAGCTTAGTCTTACCTCAGACATTGAACCAAGCATTCTCAGCATTTTAAATCCAGCCTACGTAATTGTACCACTTCCTAGACACAGTCGACGTGATAACACGGTGACTTCCTCTCCTTTAGTCCCCACTCTGAGCTTATTTCCTGCGGTTGTGCATTTGAATTCTACTTGTGTCTACAGCCTCGTGAGATTATGTTATGTGCTGTTATGTGCGTCACCGTGTCTATATCTCTTTAGAGTCACCATGGACCACCATCTGCCATTTCATCATTCTTTTCTAGGTTCCCACACCACCACAGGGTTTCTCTGTGTAGCCCTGGCTGTCCTGGCTCTGTAGTCCAGGCTGGCCTCAGACTCAGAGATCTATCTGCCTGCCTCTGTCGTCCGCGTGTTGGGGTTAAAGACGTATTTGAGCTTTTGTCTAAGCGTGTCTTTCTTTTGTCTAAGAAAACCTTTTACTACGTAATTTGAGTTAGTGTGTTGCTACAATTTCCTGTGTTTTGACTGCAAATATCTTTTCTTAACCTTTACTTTTGAGGAACTTATTTTTTCTGAATGTAGTATTCTAGATTGTTATTTACTAGATTACCATTGATTTTCTTTACATACTTAAAAAAATTTTTTTTCGGTTTCTTCTGGGATCCACTCTTCCTCCTAAGAAAGAAGGTCGAAGCGTTTGCTCCTCCAGTACCCTGGCCCAGCTGCCTTCTAGATGTTTCTTTGGTTCTTAGGCGGCTTTACTGCAAAGATGGGGTTTTCTTTGATGTGTTCCTCCTTGCCGGGTTCTTGTAGTAGGTTCTCAGCCAGCAGGTTGCTGTGCTTATTACTTTAGGGGCAATTCTTAGCTGGCTCTCTCCTATGTTCTCACTCACACCAGGACGATTTCTTATATCACCCACCCCCCTGTTTATCCTTCTTATTACATTTCCTATAGTTTCCGTCTTTCCTTCTTTCTTTCTTCCTGTCCCTGTGGGTAGTCCACGCTAACATCCTCTCGTTCCCAAATTCTCTTTAGAGGGGAACGCACTCAGAACTGTTTCTAGTTCTAGAATTCTCACTTGTTCCTCTAAGAGCCAAACAGCACTGTTCTCAGCCCCTAACCACTGCTCCGCACCTGTTTCTATTGAAACCATACCAATGAATGTAAAAATGGCCCCTGAAGGTGCAGCCTTGGGAAATACTAAGTGTAGGTTTTTTTTTTTTTTTTGAACTTGATCTTCATCATTGTCTTCCTTCTAGTCCAGTTTTTGTCATTTCTTCTGGGGTTCGTGAGAACTCATTTCTCCTCAGCAGCCTGGTTATTTGTGTATTTATGTGTATTAAATGCAAACATATTGCTATTTTAATCAATTTAAGTCCACAGCTCAGTGTGATTCACAATGTGGTACAACCACCACCCACCCACGCAAGTCAAAACTTTCTCTTTATTTAGTAGCGATCCTCTGTCCCCCTTCCTCAACTCTAGGTGAACCCTGCTTTGTTTTCTGCCTGTTCTGAATAAGGAATTTAAGGAGAGGTGTACAGAATTTGCTGTTTTCTGCCTGACTTGTATCACATAGTATGTTCTAAAGGCCCTTCAGGGTTAACGTGTATCAGAACTTCATCTCTCACGGGGATCTGAGAGCCCAGTGTGTTCCCAGTCTCCTGTGTTATTCCTTCTTCTGTTAGCAGATAGCTGGGTAGTGTTCTTCTTTCAGCTGTGGACGGCAGTGCCGTTATGAACAGTGCTGTATAGGAATATGTCTGAATCCCTGTTTTTATTTCGGGGATGTACATAGAAGCGCATCGATTAAATCATATAGCGATTCTATATTAAAGTACTTTAGGAACAGGAAGATCATTTTTGCAGGGTTCAGTTTTGTTTTTCTATTAGCACTGTTGCGGATGCTTGGTACCGCTCTCCCCACCTCACCCCATAGAGCCAGCTTTGTTGGTGTGATGTTGTATCTCCTTGTGGTTGCTACTTATATTTCTTTTCATGTGTCTTTTATTTCTATATCGTCTTTGGAGGGATGTCCATTCAAGTTTATTTTATCTTTTAGTAGGCAGTTGGCTGGTGAAGGGTGAGAGTTATTTTTATATTCTGGATATAGAATCTTCTTAAATTTATCATTTGCAAACATCTCTGGGTTGTCTTTTCATGTTGTTGATGGTGTTCTTTGATGAGTAAAAGTTTTGTACAATTTATATTTTCTTTTGTTGTCTGTGTTTCTTTAAGAATCGTTGCCAAATCCAAGCTAATAGATTCATATTTGCTTTTTACGTAGAACTGTGTTGTGTGATAATTTAATATGATGTCTTATTTTTGGCTCAGATAGTTCTGGTAGCCTTTTAATTTGTGTTCATGATTTTTTGAAAGTGTATGCTAGAAATAGGATAAAACTGGATTTTTAGAAAGGCAATCTGACTGGCAAATTAAACTCATTGTCACAATATACTCTCCGCTCCCTTTGGGAACCCAGATACTGTTTAGTAATGCACAATGCCATTCTGATAGCATCCAGAATTCTATTTCTGGATCATTAGGGATATAGTTTTGATATTTTAGCAAATTCATTGATTATTCACTTAAAACATTTACTGTGGTATGTGCTCCTCTGACTTCTACTGTCTCTGGATTCCCTCCTGGACTTGATTTTTTTCTTGCTAAGAATATTCTTTCCAAGATATTTTCAGAGACAGGCTCCTGCTCTTTCTCTCTTTTTCAAATCAAACTTCTAAATCCTCTTGTTGATGAGACTATCTCTGTAAATATCCTTCCTTCTTCCTCCCTCCCTCTCTCCCTTCCTTCCTCTCTCTCTCTCTCTCCCTCCCTCCCTTCCTCCCTCCCTTCTGTCCTGTCTCTTTTCTAAGACAAGATCTTACTGTGTAACCCAGGTTGGCCTTGAACTCTCGATCTTCCTGCTTCAGCTTCCAGAGAGCTAGGCAGATAGGTCCGTGGAGTCACGTTCAGAACCTCCACCTGCCTTTCATTTATAAATGACAGCTTGACCAGATATGAGATCCTGGACTTAAGTTTTCTCTCTTTGACTCTGTAAGCACAGTTTCTTCACCTCTTCTCAGGCCTGCTGGTGAGGGGATTTTTCATCATTTTGCTTCTTTTTATCCTCTTCAGAATCAACTTGGCTCTCTGTAAGCCATTAGAATTGTCTTTTAGCCTTCATTCACCTCAAATTTTTACCAAAATGTGTTCAGGTATTTTTTTCTTAATTAACCTAGAAGTACTACTTGAGAAATTTCGTTAGGGTTGTTACACATTTATTTCAGTTTTGGAAACTGTTAGTTTTGATCTCCTTGGCTATTTTACCCTCCCATCTCAACTCCTGCACTCTACCGCTGAACTCTAGCCCAGCACTTGTTAGAGGCCCCTTCTGCATGAGCATTGTGTATTCTACTCGTACATAAGTGTTACTGTAAAAAGGAGCAGCGGGCCACTTCCCGCCGCCTGCCTGGCTGGCTTTACCTGAAATAATTACACGGAAACTGTATTCATCTAAACACTGCCTGGCCCATTATCTGTAGCATCTTATTGGATAACTCTCTCATATTGATTCAACCCATTTCTAATAATCTGTGTAGCACCATGAGGTCGTGGTTTACCGGGAAAGATTCAACATGTCTGACCTGGCTTCATGGCGGGTGGCTCTCTGTTTCTGCCTGACTCTGCTTTCTTCCTTGCAGAATTCTGTTTTGTTTACTCCGCCTACCTAATTTTCTGTCCTATCAAAGGGCCAAGGCAATTTCTTTATTAACCAATAAAAGTAACACATAGACAGATGATCCTCCTCCATCATTTTACTGAACAATTTCCATGTCTTCATCACTTCTGAGGTCTTCTTAGAGCACATGCTATTGTACTTAACATTCTGGCTCAGTAGTTTTCTTTTTTTTCCTTGACTGCTATTCAATCCCTTTTCTGAGCTCTTTCGTAAATTACTTTCCTTCCTAGTATGATGGCTGATCATATGTGGGCTTGGCTGGGCTATAGTCCCTGGTCCAACGCTGGTCTAGACACTGCTGTGAAAGTGTTTTTATAAATGTGCGCCTTACTTGCCTCAGTTGACTTTCAGAAAAGGAGATTCACTTTAGAAATGTGAGCGTCCAGAGCATGGTGGTGCTCACCTTTGATGTCAGCACGTGGATCTTTAAAGATTCAAGGTCAGCCTGGTCTACAAAACAGGTTCCAGGCCAGCCAGGGCCATATGGTGAGACCCTGCCACCTCCCCCTCCCCCCCAGCGTGGACATTCATTCAGGCAAAAGCTTTAGGAACAAAATCCACAGCTTTTCCAGAGGAAGAATTTTGTCTTAAGACTGGAACAGAAATTCTTCCCGAGTTCTCAGCCTAAGCTGTGAACTTTGAACTCCAACCCAGACTATGAACTTTGTACTCAAGCCCCAATCTCATCTCTTGTTTGAATTTACAGCCTTCTAGTAATTAGATTTTGAACTTACCTTCAAGTACATATGTACAAACTCTTAAACCTGCCTCCTCATCTACTCTCTCTCTCTCTCTCACACACACACACGAGAGAGAGAGAGAGAGAGAGAGAGAGAGAGAGAGAAGGAGACACACACAAATATAAACACAAGAAACACATACATATACAGAGACACACATATACACACAAGAGAGAGACACAGAGAGACATGAGGAAGAAAGAGGGAGGGGGGAGAGAGGACACACACACTCTATCACACCACACACACACACACACACACACACACACACACACACTCAGAGAGAGAGAGAGAGAGAGAGAGAGAGAGAGAGAGAGAGACTGAGATAGACAGAGACTTAGGCTCCGAGCACAGATTTAACCAAATGCAGTTGAAAAATATTGGAAGGGAAAGCTTATGCATCTTTGTTGAACATGTAACAGGTTTTCTGCCTTTTTATTCCCGAAATAGAACAGAAGAACAACAAGTTACATAGCCTTGGCTTCCTTTTTTTTTTTTAAATTAGTTTAAGAATTGTTATGCAACATAATGTGTTTTGGGTGCTAGAGAGATGGCTTAGTGCTTAGGAACGCTTGCTGCACTCCCAAGAAAGAGTCATTCATCATCCAGATCGGGCCAAATAACCACGAACCACCACACTCCCCGAAACCGTGAGCTACAGAAATCATTCCTTCCTTCCTTACGTGGCTCTCTCCATGATTTGATCACAGTGTGAGGAAGGTGACGAACATATGCCTTCCCAAAGTGATTTTCTCGCGTCAGCATTCCGGTCAGCTCTTGCTTAGGTAGCGCTGGCCAGGGTGAGGCTGTTTCTGCTCAGACAAGAAGGTCTGCCATGTGTCAGAATAACACCTGGGTAGGTTCTGATGCAGGCAGGGTCCTGGGGAACTGCCCGGTGAAGTCCTAACTTCGTGGGGGTACACCGATGCCTAGAGTGCAGAAACACAGCTAACTCCCGGATGCAGCACTGTAGCTGCAGGCAGAGTCAGGAGTGGGAGGCTTTAGAGCAGATATCTCCCTCTGTGATGCAGGAGAATTGTCTGTATTCTGTCAATCATATTTTAATAAAACGCTGATTGGCCAGGCAGGCAGTATAGGCGGGAAAACCAGACAGGAAGTAGAGGTGATGCAATGAGAACAGGAGAATTCTGGGAAACAGGGAGGATCCTCTGCCATTCCTATGCAGACCACCGAAGAGACAGCTTGTAACCTGCCCAGCTGGAAAAGGTACTGAGCCATTATGGCTAATATAGATAATGATAACGGATTAATATAAGTTACAAGGACTAAAAAGAAGCCTGACCTAATGAGCCAATCAGTTTATAACCTTATGGAGTCCTATGTGTGATTTTCCTTTGGGGCTTGCCAGCTATGGGGTACTGGGCGGGATGGAAACCCCAACAAGCCGGCCCCCTCATGTTACACCTCTGACTGCTTTTCAGGGCACTAACAATATCAGTGACAATCAACCATTACTTACAAAAACGTCCTTTATACAGGGCTATGTGCTAAGTGCTTCTTTTTAGGTTATTTATTTAAGATACACCAAAACTGGGAAATAGTGGTGGTGATTACTTTAGACAAATGTCTGATCTGAGAACTAGAGACCGGTGGGTGAAAAGCTGGTCTATCTGACCTGGGGCCTTGTACTTAACGACTTGCCCCTGCAGCTCACGTAACTGGAGCGTTCTTTGAGAGTGGGCTGCCTGTGATAGGCCGCCCCAGGTCAACCATAGGAAGATGTCCTCTGCTCTCTTATGAACTGCTTGCTTAACAGGCTGTCTGCAACAGCAACATAAACTTCTGGTTCTAGGAAAATCATGGAGAGCCACACTCAACAGGTTGTCTTTCTTCTGCTGCCACTGTTGGCAGTTTGCTCCGGGCCTTCTGTTTCATTTTCCCACGGCCGAGGACTTAGATACAAAAGCAGGATAGATGTATAGCCATGGGGAGTTGCCCCAGGTCGGGCAGCGAAATGGTCAAATGGTACTGCCATAGGAGAAACCGCAGCCACACCGGAGAAACCACAGCCACACCTGGAGCCTGGGCAATCCTGTTTCAGATCTGCTTTCCAGAGCCTTTGGGATGGGGGGAGGGTGAAAGCTTTTCTTTGGCTGTTTGATATTTTCTTCATCCGTGTCTGATGGTCCTGAGGCCGAGTTTTCGGTCTGTTTTACATATTTGTGCTTTTTCTTTCTGAAGGGGGAAGAAAGCTTATCTTCCGCTAAACACCTTTGCAACTCTCTTAAGTCTGACCATGCTAACAGAGAAATGGAATCGTGAATGTTTTATTTATATCAACCTTCCTACACGGAATCCCTTGGATAGTTTGAGGACTTGCAATACCATTAATTTTCTCTTTGAACCATACGTTTTATTTAGCCCAAACTAGGTGCATTTGCCAAGGGTGGGGTGGGGCTGTGGGGGTTCATGGGGTAGTGTGACAAACGGTTTCTACTAAAGCAACTCCTCCTGGAACTTAAAAGACTCTTGTTTTAGGATAGTGCATACGCAGGAAGAGAGAAAAGAGAAATAAATTAGTTCCACTATATCACTTAAAAAGACCAAGGCCTTAAAAAAAAACAAAAACATAGGCTTTGCTTTGCAGTGGGGTTGGAATGTATTTTATGCATCATTCATCCTGAGAAACATACTTTCCACCCTTTCTTTCATAAATTCAAGTGACCTAAGGAGAGAAAGAGGCTCAAACAACAGCATCTTGAGTCTTCTTTTCCACAAGAATCATAATCTTCTCTTATAAACTGGGCCCTGCCTCCTTGACTTTTCTCATGCCTGAACAAATCTAATAGACGCAGCTTATGGGAGTGGGACAGGCTTGTTTGGCTTACAGTTTGGGGTCACACAGTCCACCATGGTGGGGAGAACATGGCAGCAAGAACATGAAGTGATTCGTCTGTGGTCAGAAAGCAGGGAAAGATGGATGCCTCTCCTTTTCTTACAGTTCAGTTCAGAACCCTGCTGCCTAGATCTTGGATAGGTGTCTCTTCTCGGTCAAACTTCTTGGGAGGTTCCGTCAAAGGCACGCCCAGTACTGTGTTTCTTGGGTAACTGCAAATCTCGTCAAGTTGACAAGCCAAATGAACTGTCCAGGCCCAATCTTTAAAAACTCCGAAACCATCTTAGAATGGTCAAGATGGTAACATCTGGACCACAGGTATGGTGCTGGGTGACACAACTTTTCGTAACTTAATTCCTGATGTAAGTCTTGAGGACTGCTTGCCTAAGAGGAAAAGTGTGTGGGGTCACCGAGGTGATTTTTTTTTCCTTAGTTACAGGGCTTCCAAGAGGCCTTCAAACAGGTTTGAACCTGGTTTACAAGTTGAAGCCAGCCAGTCTCCCTGACAACTGACAGCTAACAGACTCCAAGGAGGGCTCTCAGTGGGAAAAGAGTACAAACACCACACCACGAGGCTGCACGTGCCGGGATGTGAATACACACAGCATTTCCGGGGAAGCATTATGAGTGAGCTCTCTGCTTTCTTATTCGGTTTCCATGGTGAGTCTTTTCTAAAGGCTGGGATAACTGCACACACAGGGGAGTGGTGTGTTGAATGAGTGTGCATTTACCAAGCACCTTCTTTGCAGGCGCCTCATTTGAGTCTCACAAAAGTCAAATGGAATAAGTGAGGATTTATTGTTCTTCCTTTACCGAGGGTAAGCTGAGGCCTAAAGAAGCCAAGTGGCCTGATCATGATGGTTGGGTAAGATTAGAGCTACCTCAGCTGTGGTCTGGTGACTCCGCTGTGGTTTTTAGAGGTTGGGCACAAGTGTGTCATCACAGGTTCAACGGTCGCCCACTTCCTGGGGCTCTGTTTAATGGGCCGAGTTCTTAGTGAGAGTGGTAGCCACCAAGGATGTTTAGAAAGTCATGGGGACCTGCAGTTTCAGTCCCTTAGATGAGTGAGATGGGGGCCTAGGATGCTAGATAGTCTGGTCCATGTACAACTATTCCACAGTAGCAACAATATATATATATATACACACATATATAGACACACACACACACACACACACACATATATATATATATATATTACAATATATATTGCAAAGCAAGGCCAGGGAGACAGCTCAGTGGTTAAAGGGACCTGCTTCCAAGGCTGACAACATGAGTCCTGTCTTAGGAACCCACATGGTGGAGGGAGAGAACCAGTTCTCAAAAGTTGTCCTCTGCCTTCCATACTCACTCCGTGTATGTGTGTGTGTGTGTGTGTGTGCATGTATGTATGTGTGTATGTGTATGTGTGTAAGAGAGAGGGAGAGAGAAAGAGAGAGACTAAATAAATATAATACAAAATCCACAAAGTGAAAGATTGTTCCATAAGATGAATTCTCTTGTCCAAATTTTCAGTCACACCCTGTTGGAAAAACATAGAACAGCTTCTTTTCCTTTTTAAAAATAGACTCAGAAGGCTGGGGAAGTACACATAGGAGGGCTGGGAGAACACACACTGCAGGGCTGGGAGAGCACACACTGCAGGGCTGGGAGAGCACACACTGCAGGCCTGGGAGAGCACACACTGCAGGGCTGGGAGAGCACACACTGCAGGGCTGGGAGAGCACACACTGCAGGGTTGGGAGAGCACACACTGCAGGGTTGGGAGAGCACACACTGCAGGGTTGGGAGAGCACACACTGCAGGGTTGGGAGAGCACACACTGCAGGGTTGGGAGAGCACACACTGCAGGGCTGGGAGAGCACACACTGCAGGGCTGGGAGAGCACACACTGCAGGGCTCGGAGAGCACACACTGGAGTTTGTACCACTGGCTACTTCTGAGCTAGGGAAGGTTTCCTCTGCTAACACGACCTCTAAACATGATGAACCCAGCTTTGGTCCCCACTCTTCTGAAAGCCCCAGTGAAAAAGGCCCAGACCTCTCTCTGGTCTAAAATCCCCACCCAAAGCCACACAGAAATGAGCAGGTGGCTCATGCTGTGCCTTCAGGAACCAGCCTTTGCCACTGTGAGCTGCCCAGATTGATGGTTCTCAGGGACAAGGAGCTTGTAGCAAATTCTGTGCTTGGTCTGACCATCTGATCCCTGCTGACCTGGCGGACCTGCGGCTCTACCCTCACTTCATTTGAAGGCTACCCTTCTGAGCAGCCCATGATTTTCAGTGGAAACTGTTCCAGCTGGAGGTGGTAGGGTAGAATGTTACTCTACCAGTGAGATGGGAGAGTTGATTCACAAACACTGTGAGCAGTGCTGGCAGCATCTTGAATGTTCTCTGTCCTCCTGACCGACAGGGCTTCCTCACAGGTGCCGCTGACTGCTTCCCTTCTGCACGGGGGGAGCCCAGGGAAGCCTGCCCTCCTCTTGTCAATGCTTACTGATGTTCAGAGACAGAAAGGGGGTGCATGGAGGTCAGGAGAGGAACAGAAGGCACCTTGGAGTCCCCATAGTAATCCTGATAACTCAAGTGTGGGGGTGCATACCTGAAATTCCAGCATCCAGCAGGCTGAAGCTGGAGGATTGAGAATTGGAGGCTAGCCTGGGCAGGATAGTGAGATCCTGTGGTGAAGAGATGAGCACATTCCCATGGAGCTGTGCCTTACAGAGTACATGCATACCTGGCAGTAACTCTGCTCCCCCTAGGGCCCTCTGCGGTGGGAAGGCTTAGTAGTTCCACTGTACAATAGAGACCTCTGAGGCTGGCAATGATCACGTAAACTCTCCAAGACCTCACAGCTTCTGTCTTCATAGCCATTGGCCACTCTTCCCGTTAGAGCCAAGGACTCCATCTCCTCGGACATAGCTGAGGGTCCCTGTAGATGGAAGTTTCTGTCTTGCCTGCTCCTGCAGCTGTTCAGTCCCAAAGAAACATAGGGAGGCTGATATTAATTATAAGCGGTTTGACCTATTAGCTCAGGCTTATTGCTAACTAGCATCTCTGTGCTAGGTGACCTTTCTTTTAAGCGGTCCATGCTAGAGAGTAGCATCTCTTGCTGGTCTGACCTCATCGATGGATTTGAATGGCTGTTCTCCACAGGCTTACGTCTGCCACATACCCACGTGTTCCCAGTCTCTTCTTGTAAGTTTCCAGGCGATACTTTCTGGCGTGTGGCAGTAAGTTCTCAGCTTGTGCCCATGGCTTGTGCAGGGCAGGTGTTGCCGCTTTCTTTATACAGAAGATGCAGTCGGCTCACCCCTGCATTTCTGCTATCAATGGCGCCAAATATTCCTTTGCAAAATGGAGTCCGCGTGGGCAAGGTAGCTCCTGAAAGCTAGTGTTTCATACTATATGGACTGACTTAGAGCAGGGCAGTAACTGTTCAGAGCAGTGCTTGAGAGGGCAAAACCTCTTTCACATGAATCGCTGTTTAAACACCAGCCTACTTGGATTTGCTAGAATAAGAAAGGGGCAAAACACACTATAATAGACTGATAAAGAAGAGGAGGAGGGAAGAAAAACCCTGGGTGTGACCCTTGGATTAGTGACAAACTATTAACACTGCTTACTTGTCCTGTCTCACCCTGCGACTGGAAGCTCTGGAATGATGGGCTCCACCAGAAGCGAGTTAATTCTAACAATGTGAAGTTGCTGTTCCAGGAATGTGTTTGGTTTTTTTTTTTTTAAATCTTTCCTGGAAAACTCTACTTTCTTAAAAAAAAAAATCAAAATAAAAAATAATTAGGCTTTGTGAAGGTGTTCAAGATTGTGTGACTCTTTGGCACGGAGTTCCTCTCGGGCACCAGGCCAGGCTTGTGTGTGGGCCCCAAGTCAGCTCAGGGAACAGAGAAGAGAGGGAAAGGCCAGAAAGATCTCAGCTGCTTTCCAGCTTCCTCCCCTCTCTTGAACAAGGACCTGACGGTCCATGTCTGGGTCCCACTGCTGGCATTAAGAGCACATGTAAAGGGCTTTGTGCTCTCTAAAGAAACCCTGTTTTTAAAGACCGTTTCCTTATCATGCGTCAGGTTTGAGTCTGTCCTTTCGCAATCAGGCAGCAATGCCAAGGGTCATCTGGGACTGATTAGCCGGGTTTACTAGAGGCCATCTCTCGCCCTGCTCTCGGTCCCCGATGACTAACCTCCAAAGGAAACTAGAAAATGGACTATTAAGCGCCAACACCCCAATGGCCCTCCCGCCCACAGGCATCAGGCTAGGTGCTGCAGACATCATTTCGCTTGTTCTTTTAGCCCCCTGCAAGGAAAGGGTTCTTATCAGCATATCCAGAACAAATGGGCTCAGAAAGGCAGAGTCATTTTCGGAACCAAGATGTCAATTAGGGTTTCCCGAGTTGTACTTCCTATTCAGACATGCCCTTGTCCCTGCATGACTTTTGGAACACTTTGCCAAATTGGCCCTCCCACTTGGGAGCTGCTGGTGAATGAACATGTGTGATAAGTCAATGCAGGTTTGCTTACTATTGTGAAGGGTCACCATTGCTGCTCTGAGTAGAATCTCATCTAAAGGGAAGTCCTGGCAGAGTTCAGCCTGGGGTGGAGACAGACTCGCCTGCATCAACCCTACGTAGCTCAGATCTTCTGTCTCGTAATTGGCAGTGAATCTTCCAGACTTCATATCGTGCAGATGGGTGGGTGGTATGAGACAGTAGACAAGCAAAGGATCAAGGGTAATTGTCCTAATACATCTTCCCTCTCCTGAAATATAGTCCCACCTGAAGTGTCGTCTGTCTGTCTGTGTGTCTATGTCTGTCTAGAGTGGGAGGTTAAGATCTGCACTCAGTTTTCTTACAAGCCAGCTTCGGGGTGTCCAGCCACCTGTGGGGACTGTCTCTGCCTTCAGTGACGCCTCTCCTCGGAGCTTTGTGGCTTTGAACCTTTGTGTAGTTATTATTATGTGCACGTGTGCACACATACATACACACACACACACTGTATGAATGGCAGCGTGTGGTTTGAGAGCTATTACTAGTGATTAAGATTGGAATAAAAGAATCTGAGAGGGTCCTTTGCCATGTTACCAAGGGAAAATGGGATTCCTCGGTAAACAGAAGCTAACAAAATCAAAGTTGCTTGTGAATTTATTAGTCAATAAATTCTGATCGTGTGCAAAACCACAAATGTGCCCATCAGTGATTCTGATACAGCACACCCACACCAATTCTAGAGACTTTGCTTGGTAACATTGACTCCATTTTGAGCTTCCCCTTTTTCCACAAAGAATTCTTGAGTCAAGTAGCTGGCTGATAATCACTTAGACAACAAACGCATGGCCACACTGACAATTGCATACAAATAAACAAATGAGATCATTAATATCTAGGATCTGCTCCCTCCACCCCAAACTATTGTTGGAAACTGAGATAACACACTTATTTTAAGGCCAAGAAATACATTCAAGATGATGGAGCCAGGTGTACCTTAGCAGTTTCTGGATAGGTGGATTGCCTGGTAACCTACTAAGTGCGATGCTAAGATGTTTGCTCATGAACAAATTGCATACCAGGCTTTATCTCCCCCTTCCTCTGGGAGGTAAAACCCCAATGCTTCCTGTGATTGAGTAAGAGGTGACCATCTCCACTTGAGGTCCCAAAAGAATCTTGTCTTGTCCCTGTCACTTCCTCCCATTTCTGCTATGCCGATGTCATAACATGCCACCACTGAGTGTCATGGGGACCTTAAGTCTCGATGACTTCAGACTGTCACTTTCCATACATCTGTTGGTGGCTACTCTGCAGGCATTCTCTCTAAGGCAGCTGTTCTCAGTCTTCCTAACACTGCGTCCCTTTAATACAGTTCCTCATGTTGGAGTGACCCCCCCAAACCATACAATTACTTTCGTTGCTACTTCATAACTGTAATTTTGCTACTGTTCTGAATCATAATGCAAATATCTGTGTTTTTTAGGCAACCCCCGTGAAAGGGTTGCTTGACCCCCTCCCTAGAGGGGTTGAGAAATTGCAGGCTTGCACGCAATTCTTACAAGCATCTAGTGGAGAACGTAGATACTATTTTTATGGTCCTCAGTTCATGGATGAGGGCCCAGAAGGGCTAAGGGAGGCGTAGTTTCCTACCGTGGAGATCATGCCAGCCCTTGTCTCTTCACAGGACAAATCCAGCAAACATTTGCATTCTGGGTACATTTCCCACAGTTCTCAGAAGGGTTTTTTTGGGGGGCTATGATCAGTGTGCAGCCTGTGTGAGGGCCAGAAGCATAGTTTAGTATGCTTGACCTCATTGCTCTTGTGGGGGGTTTCCAGAATGTACTCTTAGTGGCCACATTGGCCATGCATTGTTCCCATACGATCAAATGTTTCTTGGCTCTTGCTCTGCACCAGGCTTGGGAAGCGTTAACTTGCTATCATCTGCATGGGATTCTGTTATAGAGATGATATGGATCTTGGTTTATTGACACAAATTTAAGGTCAATTTTTTTATGTGTATATTTCTGCTGTTGATTAAGGTATTGCGTTTGTGCAGTTCATTTAAAAATGTAAAATGTAATTAAGAAATACAGATTAGTCCCCACCGTGCCCGCAGCGCGGGAAGGACAGCGAGCAGCTGCGATGGCTGACGAGATTGCCAAGGCTCAAGTGGCCCAGCCCGGCGGCGACACGATCTTCGGCAAGATCATCCGTAAAGAAATCCCCGCCAAGATCATCTTCGAGGACGACCGGTGTCTTGCATTTCATGACATTTCCCCTCAAGCGCCAACACATTTCCTGGTGATACCCAAGAAGCATATAGCCCAGATTTCTGTAGCCGAAGATGACGACGAAAGTCTTCTAGGACATTTAATGATTGTTGGCAAGAAATGTGCTGCGGACCTGGGCCTGAACCGGGGCTATCGGATGGTGGTGAATGAAGGTGCAGATGGGGGACAGTCTGTCTACCATATTCATCTCCATGTTCTCGGGGGTCGGCAGATGAATTGGCCTCCTGGTTAAGCAGGTTGGGCTAATTTTCCCTTCTCTAGGTAGTGAGTCAGTTGGCAAGCTCCAGTATGTTAAATGGCACACATAGTTTTGCCTGTGTATGGAGAAATTGAAGAGATCATTTAAAATCCTGTGCCTAAAAATAAAAGACAATTGTTGCAAAAAAAAGAAATACAGATTAATAAATAGTCATCTATAATAGTCAAGCTTGTAGTAGTTAGGTTTTCTAGATGTACAGAGATATATTTCAGATGGGTAGGTATTCTTCAAACCTTTCAAAGACCAACAGAATATGGCATTTAAAATGTCTTAAGCACTTAAACTTTTCTTGACAGTGAGACATGTCTTCTTCTGGCAGCACCAGTTACTTCAGAGAGGTTGATGAATCCTGAAGAAACTTGTTATGGAATTTGCCTTCACTGTGACAAGGCCAGCCCTTTGGACAAGAAACTGCTTTTGCCTGGACTACTTTGATGGTATGCTATATAAACTGGGCATGCAGGACCCACAGAAAAATGACTGCTAAAGGTGCCTAAAGAAGGTAAGACAGTTCTTCAGGGTTACTGCTTCATGAAAGAGTCTGCTAGACATTCCGCAAGACACAAAAGAAAGTGACAAACTGCCAATAGAGATAAAACAGCCTTTCAAATTTTCTGCTTTATGGAAAAGTCTGCTGGGTATTATGGGCCTGTAGGCTGAAGATGGATGCCACAACTTTACAGAAGAACTTTGGGTGACTGTCTAGGCAGCAAGATATCTCTGTCAGTTCTAGAGTTTTGGAAGTTACTTACAATGCACTTTGTGCTTATTTAGGTAACATTATACTCCTTTTGGAGTCTTTGATGGAGTTGAAGAAAGATAATTATTATTATAAAAGATAGATTAGATATAAAACTTTAGACTCACAAAAATAGGATAGATGACAGATTATTTTCCTTAATTTGCCAAATGGACTAAATATGTAACTATAATTCTTGCTTCATAGCTGTTTTGTTATGTGTAATTTTACTATGTTTAAGTTAAAACCTTCCTTTTTATTTAGACAGAAAAGGGGAGGTGATGTGGGATTCCCTTCTGTATGCTGTGAATATGTTTTATTACCATTGGTTAATAAAGAAGCTGTTTTGGGCCTACAGCAGTGCAGAATAGAGCAAGGTGGGAATTCCAAGCAGAGACAAAGGAAAATAGAGGGCAGAGTCAGACATCATGTAGCCACTGAAGGAGACAGATGCTGGACGGACGGATGGAACCTTACCGATAGGGCACAGCCCTGTGGTGATACACACATGAATAGAAATGGGTTAATTTAAGATGTAAGAGTTACTTAATAAGAAGCCTGAGCTATTGGCCAAGCAGTGTTGTAATTAATAGAGTTTCTGCGTCACTATTTCGGGTCTGGGCAGCCTGGAACTAACAAGCAATCTCTGACTACAGAATTCCTCTTGGGTGATGGCTGCTGTTATGCCCATCACGTGGAGGAGTAAAGAGAGGCTCACAGGACTCTGTCACAAGCTACCGACTAATAGAGAGCTAGCTAATAGGAAGCCAAGCTGGGGAAAGGCATTGACTATTCTTACCTCACGGCAAGCTGTTCTCAACAAGGCAGCGCTGTCAGCCATATGTACCCCTAGGTCTCCCCAGGAACAGCCTAGAGTCCTGCCTATGTTTGGTGTCATGGGTGAAGAAGAGCTTGAGGTCATTCTGGTATCATCAGGGTGGCTCAAGATGCGGTGGGGCAGGGTGAGTTCTTTTTATCTCTAGACGAGAAACTTGATTTATACGTAGATCCACATCAATTTTTCTTTTTTATTTATTTTAAAAATTGCTGTCACTCAGGAACTTGGGGCAGATGTAGTGGGAACTCTATTTAAAGGTGAACGGGTCAGACCCAGTGTTTTAGATTTGCTAGAGAGGAGCCTAGAGGGTTGCATGCAAGCCATGCTTTCGTCTTCAGGACAACAGTACTCCCTGGAAGGAGTAGTTTTGGTCACTTGAGTTCAGTAAGGATTAAGCAAGGAGACAGGCAGTTGACAGAGTGCCCGGCAGGTGACAATCCTTCCTCCACCCGGGAGTGACTGTGAAGGGCAGGAAGGATTCAGTAGGAGCTCCAACATGCTGCCTGGATCAGCTGCCTGCAGAATTAAGGAAGTTGAGTCCTGGCTGGCTCTGAGATGTGCTGAGCTTAGCTGACCCAGTTCCTGAGTCTAGGCTGAGGCTGGAGACAGGGCCTACCTGAAGTAGCAAGTGCCCGTGGCTCCAGGGCTTGTCGGGTGTGTGAGAAAGCCTCACGGAGTGGCCTTCCACAGAAGAAGGCCCCATCCAACATTTGATGGGGCAAGAGCTGGCAGGACACATTTCCCTTGGGGAGGGGAGTGAGGGATCTGGGGCATAGGTAGGGAATGTTGCCAAGTCAGCAAGAAGGAAGCATGAGTTGAAGGGAGAGGGACAGAGAGAGACAAAGGAGCCTCCGGCTCTGACCACCAGCTTCTTAGAAGCTCAGCAGAGGGCCCTTTTGGCCTTCATTCTTGTACGTCCGTCACTTAAAAGGGTACATTATGGAAAACAGGTAATACAAGAGAAGCCCAACATAGCACAGGTGCGTTCCCCAAACTGAGGCAATCTTTGAGCGGTGAACTGAAGAGTCACATGGTGTCTGCCTAAGGTCTTCAAGGTCCTGGGTGTGACCCCCCCCCCCAAGCAATGAAGAAGAAAAATAATCAAGAATCTCTTACATACTTGAGTTCTAGACCTACTTGGAATTTTTTTCTCCTTGTCTTGTCCTTCACTTATCTCTAATGTATAATAAAAGCACACACATGGGTAGATAATTATAGACAATGTCACCAATATTTGTATTTCTTTCTGACTATAAAATAATGCTTACTTTAGAAAATTTGAAATGTATGTACAAAGTCACAGGAAAAATTGTCTATAAATTCATGGCATCTATAACATTTCTACATTCAGATCTCTAGGGTTGTCCTTAGGGGTGTGTGTGTGTGTGCGCGCATATGTGTGCATGTGTGTGTGTTGTTCATATGTGCATGTTGTATTTTATGTGTATATATAGTTATCTAATGTGTTTTGTAAAAGAGATCATGCAGTGTGCACTTGTTGCTTATGTTTGAATGTTGCTGGCGTGCTCCTGAGCCATCATTTTAAATAACTGCTTATAACTTCTGTGGATGGGCCTACCATCTTTTCGTGTTTTTGCATGTATGTTTGTGTATGTACACATGTGACCATGTTAGAGGACAGCCTCGGGAGTCATCCTCAAGAACACTGAACACCTTCTTTAAGACAGGCTTCTCACTGACGTAGACCTCCCGCACCAGGCTAGACTGGCCACTGTCAGGATCCCCCTGTGCCTGCACCTTCAGTGCTGGACTTTTAGGTGCTCCAGCTTTTACCTGAGGATTGGACCGAAGTTCTCATGCTGTCTTGACAAGCTCCTGCCCACTGAGCCATCTCCTCGGCCCCTGACTCACAACCTTCTGAATGAATTCTCTGCTGCCGGGCAGATTGTTTTCCTTTCTGCACCACTGTAAGCAGAACTGTTTTGGACTACGTCGCAGCAAACTTTCCACCACCTGGTTTGAAATCGGGGCAAAACTCCAATTTGGGCTCTTCCGAATTCAGATTAAATCTGGGAAGGAGTTTCAGTTTGCATCTGGACTTTCAGCTCCTTAACAGGGGCCAAAGGTTGGACCATGGAGCCAACCAAGTCCTGTGGTTGATTCCAAAGTTAAGCTGGTGTTAATGTCAATTAATAGGAACTGCGTCCAGGTTACCTTTGGTGAGCCGTGCAAGGTACAATGGAGGCTCGTCCACGGGAGTTGTTTAGAATGATGTAGGTTCTTCAGAAGACACCCCAAGGCATTTCTGTGTTCATAAAATGAAATCTGTGTTAAGACACCCCAAGGCATTTCTGTGTTCATAAAATGAAATCTGTGTTTTGGGGCCACAGAAAATGAAGAAATAGGCTTTTGTTTTGTTTTTCCCTGGCCACAGTGGACCAAAACACTGATGAAGGAAGGCCAGCCACTGATTGTGTTTAAACACAATGGAATCCTATGAAGGAAATTTAGAGGTCCCTGCTTAGGGACCGAGGCTTCTTCTTGCCCATCATGTTGGGTGCTTGGCTTCCATCTTAGAGGTTACTTCTTAGTGGCATATGACAGCCAAAGCCCCAGCCATCACATCTTTATTTCAAATAGGACTGATCTGAACTTAGCATACATGTTTGACTGATAAGCTGCTTAAATATCAACATATTTATCAACAGGTGGACAAATAGTACTACCCTTGGCATCACTGCTTAGCATCCAACCTCCCATGACGGAATAATTAACAGAATACCCAGCAAGCCCTTGTATGACATCACTCAGCTCTAACTAAGGTGATGTTCTGCATGTCTAACTCCATCCTCAATCTCAGGTAGTGTAGAAGAGACAAGGAAATGGTCTCTCCTCCCAAGTGAGCGAGCCTTTACAGAGACTTTCCCAGAAGCACACCCTTCTCAGCTTCTCTTTACAGCTCACTGGCTGCTGCCTCCTGCAATGCAGGCTGGGTAATGTAGTTCCATAGTTATCAGGCTTCAACCCGCCACGAACATAATGATAGTGTGAAGCCCAGAATTATCATGGATTAAGCAACGAAGCAGAGGTGCTAAATAAGAAAAGAGCAGCTCGTAACCAGGTCAGCAACGTTTACTGTGGCTGCAGAGGAGGAGGTCCGGTCTAAATCAAAACATTTTAGGGATATTTGCCCATTACAATTATTCCTTCTCTCTCTTTCTCTCCCCACGTGGTGTGGGGCAGGGGCAGGGCTGGGTGGGAAGGTTGTGTAGCTGCAGTGTTTCCTCTGCAATGAAAAAGAAGGAGCTGTTATTTCTAGTTGCCAGGGAAAACCATGGTGCTGTAGGGAACAGCCTGAGAAAACACCACCTAAACTGGGTGTGGTGGCCACACCTGCAATCCCAGCACTGAGGAGGAGGCGGCAAGAGGACCTTAAGGTCCAGATGGTGTTTTATTTAGAGAGGCATTGAAACAAGCAAGGTTGGGGGCATACCTCTCTGGTAGATTGCCTGCCTATCATATATAAGGCTCCCACATTTAATCCCCAGCACTGAAGAAACAAACAAACAAACAAACAAACAAACAAAAAACAAAACCCAAAGCAATGCACTTCTCCAAACCCATCAAAGGAAGGGAAAAAGAAAAACAGAAAGAAAGAAAGAAAAAAAGAAACGAAAAACCTTCAAATAAAAGGGAATCCTTCTTTTAAACAAAAATAAATGCCTACCCCCTGCCCGAGACGGTAGGAGTATAATGGGAAGGCAATTGGATAGTATTTAGCAAAACAGAAAATTCGCCCACCATTTGACCCAACAAATCTACTTCCTGGACTCTATTCTAAGAACTTGCCCTTTGCCCGTGTGAATGTGTGCACACAAAGACGCTGATTGTCCTGCAGGCCTCAAAGGGGGCAAACTGGAAACCACAGGGGCATCCATCAATAGGGGATTTGTTACTCCCCGTTTTGGCGTGTCCGTTCTGAAACAGGCTTACTGTATTGGTACAGGAAAGTCTACAAACCATCTGGAGAATCGGCAAGCTGTACAGCAATGGGAAGGCAGGGTGGAGGGGGCCTTTGGAATGAGGGTGCCTACAGCTACGCCAGTGGGGAAGGGCAGGGCAGGACCTGCACTGGCAGCGGTGGGAGGGAGTGGGAAGGGTGTTGAAGGGACTCTTCAGCCTCCTTCTCTGTGTTGCTTAACTCTTTCAACCAGAATGGGTTCATGAATTATTTATGCAATTAAAAAACTCCTGTTGACAAACCTGTAGCGTCTGCTGGAGCTGGCGGCTGGAGAGAGGACTCTTCCAGGAGTGGCAGATGAAAGATTGTTGCATTTTCAGCACGGTTTAAAAATAATGTGCTAAAATGAGTGCAAATAACTTTTAATACTTGCATCAAGAGCGCTGCCAAAGCTCGGCGACTTCTTGTGGTACGGCAGCTCCATTCTGGGCACCACATTCTCTATTAACTTGTTTAATTCTCACGACGGGTTTGGCGTCGATGCTGCTGTGATTTCTATGTAATCGATTAAGGAAACTGAGGCACAGGGAGGCGAATAGGTTATCCAAGGTAACACAGACACTCAGAGGGAGAATGGGAAGGGAGCGCCGTCAGGGCCCATGCAGCCATGTGCAGACATGTCCCTTGGGTGGTCAGGCATCTGAAAGACAAGATCAGAAGCACTGAGCTCCCCGGTTCCTCCTTAGCCACGGTCCAGAGCGGAAGTGAGAGCAGAGGTGGAAGCAAACCTTGAATCAACTGCTGCTACTCTGACCTCTGACCTCTGACCTCTCACCATTGGCCCAGTGGGAGCTATGCTATGGCTTCTTCTTGGTTCTTGCTCCCTCCTGAGTGAAGGGCAGCCGCACAGGGACAGAGAGTTTTCTGCTCCATTCCTGGTAATTACCATAGACCTGCTCTCCTGAGCGCCCTCAGTACGCGTTTATGGATAGAATGGTCTAGAAGGAAGGTGAGGAAGGACTGCTCGGGGAGGAGTATAAACCTCTGTGGACAGCTGTGTGATGGCGGGTGGCAGAGAACGAGGTTAAAGAGGGTGGACAGGACCTCCTCAGACAACGTACTGAAGGTCTGTAGGCTGGCCCTGCCCACCTCTTAGCCTGGATGAATGACAGAGGACTATTGAGTTCCAAGTCTCTGCCTGAGAGCAGCTGGGGATGTCTGTTCTGCTTAGTCTCGTCCAGGACTGGGGTTTCCTGGTGAGACATCCTGGCAGGACACCCTGGATAGACAGTGGGCTCCCCTGGGTCTTGCCTTGGTCCCTGTCATCCCTCTGCAGGGGCATCATTTTTAACAAGGGACTTCAAAGACCGTAGACAGCTTCAGGCCACTACACACCTCCTTAGTGCGGCCTTCTCCAACTGTCCACTGTCCCCCCACACTGACCCTTGAGAGTCAAGCTCCTTTCCATGCAAGTTCCCCAAATCTGCCTTTGCTGAGCACCGTGTTGGTGGTGCGCTCTGTTTGAGAGCTGTCCCTGTGTCTTCTCCCTCAAACTTTGATCCTCATGAGGACCCCATTAGAAAGGAAGGGGGCTGTCCATGCAGGAATTGCCCTGCAAGCATTTGGGAAACATTGCTTTGCTGCTGAGTGGTCTCAGCCCCTCCCAGGGATGACACATGCCCCACCCTGGCGATGACATGTATCACTCCTTTGGCTAAAGGAATGGCATTGGGAAGTGACAGGCTTCTAAGGAGAAACTCCCAGAACAACTGCGGTTCTGCATTTTGTCCTTGCTGGTGCAGATAGGGGGTGTGTCTGTCTGTCTGTTCCAGGGGTCTGACGGTCTTTAGTCACAAAGAGCACATACCAGGGGAGCCAGTGAATTGCTCGTGACTCAAAGGCACTAAGATTTGAGGGTTGCTTAAGTCTGTAAAACCATCATGCACTTCCACATCTAACCCCTAGCATAGTCCTGGGGAGAGCATGTGTGCACCCTTCCAATGTGCAAGGTTCTCTTTCCTACAGCCTGGCCCAGGGGGCTGCATGCTCCGTGTCTGCACTGAGATCACAGTAAACAGGGCAAGAGGCGAGCTAATTAAAAGGGAATTTTATTCTTGCATCATTAGGGAAACATTTTTAAAAGATTAAAAGAGATCTAAGTATAACTCTGAATCGAATTCCCTCTGGCCTCCCTCTGCTTGTGCGTTTGCTCACAGCTCCCCCAAGCCTTAGATTTTCCTTGCATCAGAAAGAATCCCTCACTTCCCCCTGCCCTTCCATTCCACCAAAACAATTTTCTCCCATTTTTTTTAAAAAAAAAACAAAGTACTTGGACAGGTAGGACTTGGTGCTACACATCTATAATCTCAGAGTTAGGTGTCTGAGGCAGGAGGATTGAGTTCCTATCCAGACAATGCTACATAGTGAGGTCCTGCCTCAACTAACAGACAGACAGACAGACAGACATCATGGAAAGAGCTTTTCATGAAGCTCTAAGTCCCCTCTTTAGGCTACATGGGTAGAGAGACTGCCGCTGCCATGAGCCCTTGGAATTCCAACACTTGGCATGTTCTAGCTCAGACAGGGTGACCAGTTCAGCTCCAACCCAAGACAACATCAATCTTCATTCTTTGAAGAGCAGGAGGAAAGAAGATGGATTGGTGCAATTCTCTTTGATGGGCAGGAGGAAGGACAGAAATGGTGCCACCCCAGGTTAATATTCGCCCAGGGAACATTGACAACAACAAGCTTGCACTGGAAAATCTGTGCATAACCTTTAGAGAGAATGACCTTATTTTTCTTTAATGAAACCCTATTAAATAATGAAACCCTGACTTTACAGGGCAACACCGTGAAGTAAGGAACTCGCCAAGCGACATAAGCTGAGGCTTGGATGTGAATCTTTGTCCACGTGCTGGCCCCAAGTCCACGTGGTTACCACAAGTTCGTTGGTGTGTGTGTGTAACTGGGGTCAGATCACTCTCCCTTATAAAACCTTCAGTGGCTTCCTGGATCCTGGAGATACTTTTCTAGACCCTAACCATGCCCTTCATGTCTGGCTTTTGATCATTTGCTCAGCAGTATCCTGTCACTTGCTTCATTATCTTTTTAAGGAGGTCTCCCTCAGGGTTCCAGACCTGAAGGAGGGCACCTTTATATGGGGCCTCCACACACATTTGTGTGGCCAGAGATGCCGATCTCTTGTTGCCTTTGCCTTGAGGCCTTGGCTGGCACCGTAGATCGTCTCATGACATCCTCTGTTGCCCATGTGCCCTCAGGCCTGCAACCCAGAATGTACCCAGTGAACATTCGTCTCAAGAATAAATGATTGGTGTTTATTTGCTCTTTTCATATTAAATGGGTTGTCTGGTTGCTCTTACACTCCAGACATGATTCCTGGCTTGCAGATTCAGGCTCTATCTGGATCTGATATATACCATCATGGAACGAAATCCTAGGGAGCCACGTCTTCCCTAGGGCCTGGTCCTTGTTTGGTCCCCAGTTGGTTGAATTGTTTAGGAAGGATTAAGAGGTGTAGCCTTGTTAGAGGAGGTGGGTCACTTGGGATGAACTTTGAGGTTTCAGAATCCCACACCATTCCCAGTTAGCTCTCTCTCTCTCTCTCTCTCTCTCTCTCTCTCTCCTCATGCTTGTGGTCAGATGTAAGTTCTCACGCTCCAGACTCTTGCTTGCCTACCTGCTACCATGGTCCCGACCATGATGATCATGGGCTTGGACCCTCTGGAAACATGAACCCCCAAATTAAATGCTTTCTTTTGTAAGCTACCTTGGCCATGGTGTTTTGTTATAGCAGTAGGAAAGTAATTAAGACATTAGTCTTTACTGTTGACCAAAACCTTGGGCATCCTTGTTTAGGAGACTCGGTACTGTCATGATTGGCAGACAGCCAGGCTGTACACATGCAGATAATTTCGTCAGGAGTCCTAGCATCTCCTCTAGTATCTCCTAAGAATGTCTAATGAGCCCCATTTCCTGTCCAGTTCCCTTGCTCCCCATCCTTCTCCCCCTGTTCCCCTCTACGGCCAAAGTCTTCCTGGAACTTGCTTTGTAGACCAGGCTGTCCTTGAACTCACAGAGATCAACCTGCCTCTGCCTTCTGAATACTGATATCAAAGGTGTGTGCCACCACCATCCAGCAGCTGAGGTTATAATTCCTTAAGATACCTCTTTTTTGTTTGTTTGTTTTTGCTCAGAAAATTGAGAAAAAAATTCCCCATGGTCTTTTTGTATCTAATAGTCTTTAGGCTGTGGAGTTGCTGTAGAGTTAGGGAGTATTAGGGTGGGCAATGTGGGGACCCTCCAGAGCTGAATTGACTCCTAATCTCTAAGTCACAGGGAGTTGGGGTACTGAAGGTGACCTTAGTGCAAGCTGACCTCAAATTACGATCTTGCAATGAGGTGTGTGGCAGACCTATAGCCGGTCCCCTATATTGAAGGCTGGCAATATAGGAACCATTCCTCATGTCTTCTTGGCCAGGTCCCTTCTTCCCCTTCGGGTTCTTGCAGGACATGGTGTTCCGACCTTCCCTCCAGATCTGTGCCAACTAAGAGTTTTCAACTTCAAGCAGTTTTCAAAGGCCAAAGCCCCAGTGGTCACAGCAACTTTTCCGCTCTGCTTCCCGCCAGCGCCGAGGGTCCTCACTGGATAGGGCTGATTACTGACTGCCACTTTGGATGTGCAGCTGACGACGGACCTTTGGAGGTGACAGCCAGCCATGTTCAAAGTGCTCCCTGAGGATCACATGGGGAGAGAGAGACGAGTGTGTCTCATTCATGCAACTTATTTTCAGAAACAACATGGAAGGACTGACGGAAAATGCCAGTCAGCAAAAGGTGACCGGTCCGAATGCACAGGATTCCAGACGATTCCAGACTGCGCAGAGACGAGGTCTGGCTAGAGGAAGGAACTATCTGCTGCCACACGTTGTGTGTGTGCAAGGCGGGAATGTAAACTCTGCCTTCCGAGTTCCTCTGACACTCTGCCTATACTCCGTATTTAGTTTCCCTTGGTCCCTTCAGTGCTTTTATTCCTAGTGGAATAATTTCCCAACTACTGTGACCTCCCGATGTGGAAGGACCCACAAAATGTACTATCAGCAGCATCGATGGCAAGAAAATTAAAATTGTATATAATAAAGCATAGTGAAGTGTCCTGAGATGTTATTGATATTTTTAACCCCCATATCCATTCTATGTATAACTTAACAAAAAAAAATCTAGAAAATGTCCAAAGAATGACTTAGAACTTTTTGGCAGTTCTAAGACGTAAAACAAAACAAAACAAAACAACAACAACAAAAATCTTTTCGACACCATCAAAGCATATTTGAACTCAAAGCAAAAACAAAACAAAACAACAACAAAAAACCCAACACATTTTACCAGCCTTAAATTAAGAGAGAATTAAAATGAAAGTGACAGGGCATGGTAAAGGTGGTGGGGGGAGCAGGAGTGGGGGGGGAGGGGCTGATTCTCAGGCACTTAGCAGCCAGAGGTCAGGGCCAGCGGTTCTTCATTGGGAAAGTGAGGGTGAACCTTGTGCCAGAAAGAACCTTGGCTCCGATCTCAATGCATTCCTCTTCATTTAGCTTTTCCTCCATTTACCTCTCTAGAGTGCGACTAGCCCAAGCAAGGGCACAGATCACACCAGCAACCAGCAGTCTCGGCAGAGAAACCCAGACTGCCTAGTTTTTGACGTGAAGGATAGCCAAAGGCGCAGGTTTAACTTGACCCCACTGACTGGGCTGGTTCAATTGGTTTTGCCTGCCACTTACCATTTTATTAATTTTCTGTACTTGTGATAAGTAATGACTAATCAGTTTGTTTTCCCTCTGAGGCTGTTGAATTAAAGCCAGGAGCTTAGGTGAAGCAATTATGCTTTGTTCGGGTTGTGAAATACTACATAGGAGCATGTTTATACTAAAAAATTCTATACTCTCTAAAATCCAGATGAAACGGCGCTATCCTGTGTTTTAAGTTGCCAACTTTACCAGCTCCATTTGAATTATGTCCTGACTGGCCTTGAACTCATCAAAAGTATATCTTATTCTGGATTTTCTTTTAATTTAACGTTTGCATATATGTACACATAGCTATTTTGGGAAGAAAATTTTCAGTTGGGTAAGGAAACAAAATTATACCTTAGATGCTTTAAGGATATAAAGGGCACAGTGGTTCACACCTTAATCTCAGCACTCGGGAGGCAGAGGCAGGCAGATCTCCCTGAGTTCGAGGCCAGCCTGGTCTATTTGGTGAGTTCTAGGAAATCTGGGCCATACAGAGAGACTGTTCCTTGATCTCCCACTTCGGAACAGGTTATAAATGTCTATTTGTTAATTGAGAATGTAAACTGAATTCAGATTTCTATATATCTGGCTGGTTTTAGGTATGGTATGCTTATGTATGGTCTATACACTCATTGTTAAAACTGTTTGTTTTTAAATATCAACTCCTGCTTACCTTCCCTCATGGAGCTACAAGTGATGTTTTGCTTATCTATCTCCTATCTATCTATCTATCTATCTATCTATCTATCTATCTATCTATCTATCTCTCATATTTTATGGCTCCCACTGTCCAGTTTAAAAGTGTATTGCTGTCTGCATGCAGGGTGTCTCTATTTCATGGCATTTGCGTGTCAGAAGTGTACGTTGTCTACTTGCTGAGTACGTGCATTTCATATTTGAGGGCTCTTACAGTGAGAAGAACAGGTTGTGAATTCTGTGAGATTCTTTCTTGATCTCTTTGCTCCCTAGTCTAAGAGTCTCACCAAAAACTTTGATAACCACAGAGACAGTTATTAAATACTCACTGTTTTGTGCCAATCATATCTGTTTTGTCTGGTGCATTATTTTCTACAATCCTGTGGGTCCTGTGTAAAATTATTACAGGTTGGACATTTATAATCTAAACATCAGAGATCCAGAGTGCTCTAAAGACTAGAACTTTTCAAGTCCTGGTTTGATGTCCCAGATGAAAGATTCTATCCTGGACCTGTGTGACAAACCACGGTATCGATGTTGTATAAGGTGTAAATGAAGCTTCATATTTTGACTTGAATAAGATGACTCATTACACATCTGTGAAAGTTAAATTTTAAAAAAAATGTAAAATAAGATGTGCTTTTGGTAAGTTCAAGGTCAGTTGGAGCAACATAGTGAGACCCCGCCTTAAAAAAAAAAGTTTTTCCAACACCAAACATTTTAGAATAAGGGATACAGTTTGCAACTCTATCCATGGCACAGAGGAGGAAGTAAAGGCCCAGTTAGATGGTTTATATTTCACTACGTTATCACAGCCCATGTATAAAGATGAGACTCAAAGCCAGGTCTGACGTTCCTGTGATTCTTGCCCACATCGGGGTGTTTTCCGGCAGAGGGCAGACGGGGAAGTTGTTGTGAGCCTTGTCAAAGGTGGATGGATCCGCAGGGCCTGAGAGGAGAAAACCTGGGAAGGTTCCTTTCCCCAGAAGCAACAAATGAAGGAAGACTTCATGGGAGATGGGTGTCTGTGTCTTCTCATGGGCGAGGGACCATTGATCTAAAGCCCTGAATTTGGTGCGTAACAGGAATGGAAGGACAGTTTTAGGGATCGATGATTTACCCTATTTCTGTACAAGATCATGTGATGATTTGTAAAGATTGTACAATCATATACAATTTCCTGGTTTGTATTTAGATGTTCAGTTCCCTCTCTAGTTGTATGGTTCCGGATGGAGTTTGGGCCGGCTTGCCTGCACTATGGTGATAGCTGCGCTGGAGTGCCCAGGCGAATCTGTGTGGAGGAACCTGGGTAGGATCATGAGGCCATGCGTCTCAAATGGCTGTTTCCTCTAAGTTGGAACAAAGCAAGCTACATAATAACTATCAACCAAATGCTGAGAAATTACAGTGAGTGCGGATGGGGAAGGGTTTCGGGGGCGTCCTAGGCTCGTGAGAACAGCCAGCCAAACCCCTAATCGTGGTTGGAGTTTTCTTCTAGAAATAGAAGTCGGTGTAGCCCTTGCCTTTGATCCTCAGGGTCTCCGTTTTTGCTGAGGGGTTGGTGGTGGCGACAGCAGACTATTTACCCTTGTGTACAGTGAAGGCTTTCCTGTGTTCTCCCAGCGAAGCCCGAGTCCAAGGTTCCTAGCGTGTGAATGAACGTCTCTGTGTCGCTGCTTTGCACATCTGACACTGGAGATTAGAGTCGCGCTGTAAGCCTGTAAAAAGCCTTTGAGGCGAACCCTTAATGAGGAGCTGATCTGCTTAAATTCAAGTCTAATTACTTTTACGGCAACATTTCTGTTTTGGATGCTTCCTATGAAAAAGGTTCCTTTGATGCCATTGATGTAAGAGTGGCCCCCTCCATCTCAATAGAAAAGAAAGCACCCACCACGTGGCCTGAACCATAGGCCCCAGTGAGAAGCCAATGGTTCTCTTAGGCTTGAGCAGCTGGCTGGATTTCAAAGGCCACCAGCAAGGAACAACTTGGATCTCATGTTGACAAGCCCTTGAAAGTATCTCTATTTTCCCTCGGCTCTCCAGTCTATTCACGGGGAGCGACAGCCGAGCTGAAGTTGTGAACCCTTCAGCACAGTGTCCTGTGGGTCGGAAAGAAACTAGAGAGGTTACTGTGGTCATTTTAGCCACACAGACACATGTCATTCCAAAGTTCAGTATTTCATGGAAACCTTTGGTAATGGTCTGCCAATCATATTTTAACAAGTGATATTGGGTGGCATAATTCAAAGGGAGGCATTTTTCACGTTGCTCCCCCATCAGGGTGTAAAAAGAGGAGAGCCTTCCTTGCATATCTGAGGTTTCTGTGCCAAAAGATCCAAATAAATATAGTTGCATTTTTATCATTCCCTGAACAATATAGTATAACAACTTGTATAGCATTGTGTTATTTTTAGTATTATGAGATGTTTAGAGATGGATTAGTGTGTATGGAAGGATATGTGTGTAGACTCTTGCAAATATTGTTGTTTTATATAAGGGGTTTGAACATCCATAGTTATTGGTATCCATGGTGGAGAAGGTGGGGCTGGGTGAGTCCTGGAGCCAATCTCTTAACATTCAATGATATTTAAAGTATCTCAGGTTGGTATAGGAGAAATTAGGTCTTAATTTGTCTTTATTAACATTCAGTAAAATATAGTTTTATTCGTAATACAAATAGCACTTTTGGGGGGCCACAGACATCAAGACAAAAGTGGGGGGAAACTCATCAAATTAGAACTTAGCAGATACTGATTAATTTATTTGGCTGTGCTCACTGGAGGCATGTTATGAAAAATGTAAACCTGTAGAACCTTTGGAAAATATAAAATATGGCGCTCAGACACAGAGTGAGTAAGGATGCATGGGTAAAAGGCTGAGGGGAGAGAGAGTAGGTGAACTATGGATGAATCCTACTGTTTGGAACGAGAACACCACAGCTTGCTCTACACAAGGCCCTCGGATAGGCAAGGGGGAGTTACCCCAACCGACTTTCACTTTGAGGATGCCATCAGATCCCCACATCTGCTCACACGCTGAGCACCGGGAAAGACGTGGCTTTGAAACACGGGGTTCAAATGATGCAACTCCCATGTGTTTTTGTGACTGCCACCAATCACTGAGTAAATCTGACTTCCCATTTCTTCCACACACAAGAAGCATTCTCTGGGGTCCCAGGTGCTCCGTAGCACCTGCATGCTGTAGGGTCCCCTGAAATCGACGATTAATTGCAAGCGAGGATTCTTTGGGACAGGCTTACGCTTGCAGTTCTATTAATCTCAAGTCTGTGTCCGACAATTCCTGAAGTCCAATTCTTTTCGATGCCTCTTTCTGGGCCAGTCTGTGTCACGAGCGTGGTCCATTGAGCACTCTCGTTGGTACTAGAGAACTTTATTTATGTTGCATAAAGAGAAGTGGGAGAGGGACCAAGAAGATTCTTGACCCTTAAAAGCCCAAGAGTTGGAACCTCTGAACTAGTTTGGCATTAGAGTCACAGCAGCCAAATTTTAATGCTGGCACCATTAGCAGCTTACTCTGTGACTGAGGTAGGTGACACACTCTCTCTAAGCCTCACTTTCCTCACATATAAAATGAAGATAATGATAATTCTTATATAGTAAAGGAAATGTGCATAGGACAATTGTACGGATTAAGGGGAAATCTGTACAAAGTCCTTGGGGGGGGGGTTGCTATCCTTTGGTGCGCATGTGCTACTAAGAGAAACATAAAAAGCTGGAGATTAAAGCTTAAGGTGTCTCAAAGACCGTCTTTGACTATATTATATAAAACGAGTGTGATAGAAAGTATGCTGGAACTCCCGCGAGAGAGATTTAGGTCATCATTGGAACAGCATGATTCTCCGGATGATTAGACACTTGGATAGAATCTTGCCTTCCTTTTGGTTTCTTATAGTTTTCTTCTGGTTCTTAACTTTTTGTTGTTGTTGTTGTTGTTAAATAATAATAGACTAGCAACCAAAACAAAGCTTTCAAAAACACAGCTAGAGTCACTTGCTCCACATACAGCTCATGGCCACAAAATCAGTGGTGTAGTGATGAGCCAGGGACTGAAAAGTGGTCCTGCAGCCCACGCACGATTATGGAGATCCCACAGGGGACGTCTGGGATCAGGATGGGACATCAATGGAGGAACACCAAATACTGCCCAATTACCATGGGCTCACAGCCGTGGGAAAAGCCAAGATCATTGCCTTGGAAGAATGATCATTTCGGGGAGGCCACATCAGGTGACAGACAATAGGAACACTGGCTGTGTGGGTAAGACTTGGCAGAGAATGAATCTGCCTCCTGAAAGTTGTTGCTCATTTATTTTTTTTTTATAATAAATATACTCTGTAGATTTTGATCCCCAAGAGAGTGGAGTTCAGAAGGTAAGGCATACAGCTGCGATCTTCTGGGAGTGCTATTGGGAGGCAGGTACCTCTCTGGGGGGGGGGGGGAGTTTCAGGATGCTGCATGGCTATGCGCATGTGCTGTGCGTCCCATTCGGTGCAAGGTTGTCCGTGGTGGCTTTACAAAGGAAGAAAGGGCTCTGTGATGGAACCTTTGTTGGAGCTGGGGTGGTGCGGGGTTCCTAGAAGAAGTACCCATCTATCTCCTTCCAGGTCAGAGAAGTCTACAAAGGGTGACTTAATTAACTGGAAGGATTCTGGTGGCTCACGGAGCCAGAGGGAAAACTGAAGAGGAAGGGGGTTGAGACAGAGACTCTCAGTTGAACGAGAGATGGCGGCGCTAGGGGAAAGACTTCGGCTCTATTGCTGGTTTCCATTTTTGCCCTCAAGTTTCCTGCTCTGACTTCTCGCATTCCCACAATGCTCATGTGGACTCTTGGACCACCTTATCCTTTCTCACCCATAGTCTTTGGAGCTGCACACTTAATGACTGTGGGCAGGGACTGCTTTCTCCTGGATGTGGTGAGGTGGAGCCTTGTGTGCTGAGGGTCGGTCAGATGGCGGCTGCAGTGGCTGGAGAGGGAAGGAGCGTGAGGCTGCTGACAGCTGAGTCCCGGGATTCAGGGTGGAAAAGCATCCACCATCTTGACATCTTAGTCCGCTGTGCCGCTGTGACCGAATACCATAGACTGAATCATTATTTTCTCAGCTTTGGGAGGATTGGGAGTCAGTATCAGCGTGTTGAGAACGGCTCTGTGTCTTCTAACTCTGCGTTTACATGGCAGAGATAGAAGGATGGGAGATCCAACCTGGCTTACAAGATCTTTAATCTTTTTTTAAAATTATTTTCTTTTATTTAAAATTTTTTTTACACAATATGTCCTGATTATAGTTTCTGTTCCCTCTACTCCTCTGAGTTACTCCCTAAGTACCTTCAATTCCAGATCTATCCCTTTCCATCTCTTTATTAGAAAACAAACAGGCTTCTAAGGGATAATAATAATAAAATCAGATAAAATAAAATACAATATAATAAAATAAAATTAACACATTGGATAGGACAACATAAACAAACAGAAGGAAAAGAGCCCAAGAGAAGGCATAAGAAACAGACATACATGTAGAGACTCACACTCGGGAATCCCATACAACACTAAACTATAGTTGTAACATATGCACTAAAGGCCTGTAGGGTAAAAAAGAGAAAAAAAATATGCAAAAGCAAACCAAGCCGAAACAAAAAAACCTGGCACGTTATAGGACAAAGACCCTCCAAAGACGCCACTGAGTTCACTTTCTGTTGGCCGTCTACTGCTGGACGCCAATCTACCCTTGAAGAGTAGTTAGTGTCCCCAGCGTGGTTCCCTTGAAGAAAACTAAGTTTTCATTTGCAGGTGGTTCTCAATTGGAGCTAGCTTCTGGGTTACGTTATGAACGGAACAGTTCTCCTTTCAACTCTAGGACCCCTCTTCTGATTGAGACCTGAGCACCCCCTGTGCTTTAATCTTGCCAATGGTTGTTAATGAGGGAGCAGGTTCCATGGACCCATCACCTCCCAGAAGCCCCTTGTCTTCAATAGCACCACACTGAAGAGAGCTGAATTTTTTTTGAGGGGGGGGCAGAGATTTTAGTCTCACTATGAAATTTGGAGGAAACAAAATTACTGAAAGCATAAAATACCTGGTGAGGAGTATTTTCTACAGAGGGATAAGGGCCCTGGGGCTGTATCTTTGGGAGTTGTTAATTATAGCCTGACTTCTAAGCTCTGGACTCTCCTAAGTTTTTTGCTGAATTGGGAGAATGCTAGCCCAGCTGCCTGGTTGCCAAACTCCCGGGGCCGTGGGAGACACAGCTCCACCTGGGAAAGTGTGGGTGATTGATGTGGTCATACCTTCTCTTTGGGTGCTCTGATGAAGAAGCCAGGTGCGTGTTGGGTGTGCTTCCCATCTGCAGGATGAGCAGAGCGCTGTGTAGGGGACATTCGTTTGGGTGATAACAGGGCCCCCTCCGTTGGGCCTCGGTTATCTGTTGTGCTGGTTTCTGTAGGCCAGAGCAGAGGAGCAGATGTGAGGGAGGCTGTGTGGGAAGAATGTTTCTCTGTAAAGAGCTGCGTGGTGAAACTATCCATGATCAGTGGCCTTACATATAAAGGTACTGGCAACATGCCTCTCGTGACTGGGCTCTTAGCTGCCATATTGCTGGGATTTTGTTATTGTCTCAGCCAGGTGTTTCCAAATGGGAGCTTTCATCAGGACCCCCTGGAGGGCTTCTTCTTTTCTCTCTCTCTCTTTCTCTCTTTCTCTCTCTCTCTCTCTCTCTCTCTCTCTCTCTCTCTCTCTCTCTCTGTGGTATGAGGGCATGTGAGCACACATGTGTGCATGTATGTGTATGTACACTTCCTTGATCATTCTCCACTGTAATTGGAGGGCTTCTTAAAACAGATTTTAGGAGTCCACATGCAGATTTTCTGATTTAGTGGGATAAGACCTCATAGTTCATTCCTTTCCTTTTTCCTTTCCTTTCCTTTCCTTTCCTTTCCTTTCCTTTCCTTTCCTTTCCTTTCCTTTCCTTTCCTTTCCTTCCCTTCCCTTCCCTTCCCCTTCCTTCCTTCCTTCTCTTCCCACCCTCCATCCTCCTTTCTCTTTCTTTCTTTCTTTCTTTCTTTCTTTCTTTCTTTCTTTCTTTCTTTCTTTCTTCCTCTCTCTCTCTCTTTCTTTCTTTATTTCTTTTCTCTCTCTCTCCTTCCTTCCTTCCTTTCTTCCTTCCTTCCTTCCCTTCTTTCTTTGTATGTACACATTTAAGACAAGGTCTCCTGCTGCACCACAAGGCCTAACATAGGTTGCCAGAGAGCCACTCCATCGAAGGTCTTCTTGTTTCTCCCTCCCTATTTTTTTAGTTTCAGGCAAGGCCATTATGCTGATTTTTTTAATGTGGCTTCTGGAGATTGACCTCAAGTCCTCCTCAGAGAAAGCAGCATCTCATACCTACAGTTACTGTATAGATAACGCAGAGACTCTACGTGTGTCTAGAAAGGATGAGGTGGTCCAAGATACCATCAGTAAAGACTTTGCTGACTGAGCCATCCCCTCAGCCTGAGGCTCTGCATTTCTGGCTAGTTTATAGGTGATTATTGCAGGTCCAGCCTATGTTTGAGGATTCTCTAAATCTTGCTCAAGTATCTACCATTATTGGGTATTCTTAAGCTAAGAAGACATTGAACCTGGTAAGCAAGTCAGGAGACCAAGCACTGTAAAGTTTCCCAGATAGAGTCATGCTGGAGAACTACAATTCAAGTTAAGAATCGGATCTGAATTTAGGGCAGAAAAGATGGTAGTTGTTATCAGCTAATTTTATTTATTTTTTTTTACTTGTTTATATCCCAAGTTTTTTGTTTGTTTTTATTAATTTTTTCATATACAGTTTCTCCTCTCCCCTCTCCTCCCTTTCCCTCCCCTCTTCTATCCTTCCCCCATCCACTCCTCTGTCTCCAGAAAGAATGTCTCTGTCATTCAGAAAGGGGCAGGCCTCCCATGGGAGTCAACAAAGCATGGCACATCAAGTTGCAGCTCATTTTATTATGACTGCCCTCTGGTGTGCTGTAGACAAGGTTATGTTTTTGCATTTTATGATTTGGAGAGATTTCCCCTTGGTTTCTGGGAAAGAGCTTGCATTAAGAGGTACAATGACACATATCTGTACTTTTACTACCCTCCTACTACACTGAGAATAGACATCGTTGGAAAAGAAGAAGATGTTTGCATAGTATCCACTAAATACAGAGCATGGTGGTATTTGCATGTAACACTTCATGTGATTGTCAAAATTCATGCCTTCTGTATTGTTTATTTCATAAACAAGGAATCTGAGATGTTGATTTATTAGGAAGCCTACATAGAATCACAAAGTGTTTATAAGCCTCAAACTTTAGGATAGTTTGACTTACAATTTTAGTTCTTTATGAGGTTTCAAAAACAACAGATCTTCAGTAGAAATTTGTGATGCTGGGTGGTGGCAATGAGCCTCAGGCCCCAGTGGACCCATCACAAGGGGAAGAGAAACACTGACTCTCCAATGTTCCATGTGATGAATCAAGGACATTTGGTGGATTAAGTATGCCAAATGCATTTGCTCTTTAATGATATTTTAAACTCATTATGAATCTACTGGAGTATAAGTCTTTCATTAAATCGGGGAGTGTAGTTTGCAGAGGCAAGACTTAAACATATATATTGTCCTTATCCCAAACTGGTGTTCTCTTGATTTATCGTTGGAAATTCAGAGACCTTTGTAAAAACATGAAATTTTAAAAATGATATATTACTTCTTGATTTAAAAGCAAGGCTATATATATCAGGTCCAGATTTTAGTCATGAATATGTGAGAGCTGTAGGAAGCTGCAGACATCAGCATCAATGTGACAGAATGTTTAAGGCTTTCTTCTGCCCATTTCAGTGACTGTCTCAGGTAAAAGCTCAGAAAACCTAAAATACAATGCAGATGGTAACTCTTACACATAGAGAACTAAAAAGGTGTCTTTAAAAAAATTATTGTTTTTATTGAGCTATACATTTTCTCCTACTCTCCTTCTTTCCTCCCCTCTCCTCTTCTACTCCTCCCCTGCCCTTGATGCTCCCAATTTACTCAGGAGGTCTTGTCTTTTTCTCCATCCTAAGTAGATCCACATATGTTTCTGTTATGGTCCCCTTTGTTGTCTGTGTTCTCTAGAGTTTTGTACTGTAGGCTTGTTATCATTTGCTTTATGTCTAATATCCACTTATGAGTGAGTACATATTTTATTTGTCTTTCTGGGTCTGATTTACCTCACTCAGGATGGTTTCTAGTTCTGTTCATTTGCTTTGGATTTTAATATGTCATTACTTTTTAATGTTGAGTATCGCTCCATTGTGTAAATGTACAACATTTTCCTTATCCATTCTTTGATTGAATGACATGGGTTATTTCCAGGTTCTGGCTAGTAAGAATAATGCTGCTATGAACATAGTGGGACAAATGTCCTTGAGGTATGATTGAGCATCCTTTGGGTATATGCCAGTGATATTGCTGGATCTTGACGTAGATTGATTTCTAATTTTCTGAGAAGCTGCCATACTGATTTCCAAAGTGGCTGTACAAGTTTGCACTCTCACTAGCAATGAAGGAGTGTTCCCCTTACTCTACATCCTCTCCAACATAAACCATCATCAGTGTTTTTGATCTTATGCATTCTGACATGTGTAAGATAGTATCTCAGATTTGGTTTGATTTGCATTTCCCTGATGGCTAAGGAAGTTGAGCATTTCCTTAAGCATCTTTCCACCATTTGAGATTCCTCTGTTGAGAGTTCTCTGTTTAGATGCTAAAAGCAGCAACATTATATAGTAATTGCTCAACCGTTTTTTTTTTTTTTCACAAACAACTTATCAGAAGAAGCTGCTTTCGGCCAATGGCTTAACAGAACATAGCCAGGCTGAGAAAGCTATATAGAAAGCGTAGGCAGAGTTGAGGAGAAGTCATGTAGTTGCCACAGGAGACAGACGCCTCTGCTAGAGCCTGCTGAAACCTTGCCTGTAGACCATGACCTCGTAGTGATGCACAGATTAATAGAGATGGGTTAGTTTAGAATATAAGAGCTAGCTAGAAATACGCTTAAACTATTGGTCAAGTAGACTTGCAAATAATATAGTTTCTGTGTGATTATTTGGGGTCTGAGTGACTGGGAACAAAAGAGCAGCCTCTGGCAACAGATTGGTGCACCATTGTGGGACCAGCTAAATCCACATAAAACCTGAGAGAGCTTATAAAAATACCAGACAAAAAATAAAAAAAAAACAACGAACAAACAAACAAGTAAAAAAGTTTAGCGCAGCTTCTTGGTCTGTTTGCTGACGGCATGCAGAGACATGGCTCCTTTAAGAAAGATACTATAAAACTGCGTGGCTTCTTTAAAAAAGAACGGCTTCCTGGTTCACCATCACAAATGGCTCGAACTCTTTCAGGAGGTCTGGCTATGAAGCATTTAAATGGGGTTTGTGAGCAGAGTGCTAAAACTTGCTTAATGGCAACATAGACCTGATGTGTGCCTGAAAATGGGGCAACATGTATGGCTCTCAGAGGCAGTGAACATGTCTCTGCCCAGTAGACTTTTGCTGGAGCTAATTCCCTTCTATTACATAGCTGGGAATTAATTCTCACAGTTCAGAACTGTTTTCCCCCTAGCTACATGTGAAAACAATTTCTTACTGCCAGACCTCTGTTCTTCTCTCCTAGGTAAATGCAGAGATCTGCCTTACTGCAATCATCTTTATCAGCAGGCATTTGGTCAGTGCTTAGAGTCAAGGAAAGAGAATTCCATTTAAGATATTCACAGATCTCCAAGGACATAGAATTACTACCTGACCAAGCTGCTGCTCTGGTTTACCCCCCACTTAAAAGAGTCTTAACTGCTTTAAGCCCACTTTCATATCAGTTTACTGATTATTTTAATTCAGGAGGTTTATGACTTGTGCTTTACTTTCAAGGACAGCAGAAGAGAAATCAGGGTAACTGTAGCCTCATTATGTGAGTTTGGCAATGTTCCTTCTGTTTCTGTTCTGTGGAACAATTTGAAGAGTGTTGGTATTAATTCTTCTTTGAAGTTCTTATAGAATTCTGTGTTGAAACCATCTGACTCTGGGCTTTTTTCTGTTGGGAGACTATTAATGACTGTTTCTATTTCCTTAGCAGTTATAGGTCTATTTAATTTGCTTATCTCATCTTGATTTAATTTTGGTGTAGTTGGGGGCCGTGGCTCCGTTGACCGCTGCTTCAGGTGTAAGCAGGGCAAAGCCTTCTGTAATCATTTGATGGTCACTCCTCCAGTTACAGTAGGGGTTGAGACTGAGGCTCTGGTGGCCGGACAATCTCTGGAGGGTTCTGCTGTTGCTGTGGCCCACTACACTGCTGGGCTTCCTCCCTCAGTGGCCTGACCTGCTCGTTGTTCTGCTGAGGCTTCCTCTCCCGGCAGCCAAAAGGTGTCTTGTTAATGTTTAGAAAATTTTAGCTCTTTGCCGTCACCATCACTGTCATGGCCACCATCACCCCTCCCTCCATGCTGTCACTGTGTCATGTGTCTGAGGGAGGTGACATTAGGAATTAGGTTGACACCAGAAGCAGCTGCATAGACCCAAAGAGGGAAAATACATTGCACAGAGAAAACCTCATTATGTCAAGGAAATTTCCGGAAAATTCCCAGAATGCGATTTAGAGAGCAAATATGACCTTGTGGGAAAGACAAAGGAGAGAGATTAGGGCATTACTGGGGTAGGGGAATTAGGAAAGGAGCAGGGAAAAATGTGGGGAATCTGTGAGAAATCTGTGGTGAATCCTTGTTTTCAGTCCAGAAGGTAGTTTGAAAATCGGGCTCATCTTTGCTGAGATAGAAACTGTCTCAAGGGGAAACCACTCTTCTCTGTTGGGGAAATCCTGCTGGGATAATACTCGCTGTTTTAGTTAAGTAATCATTGGGAACAATAAACTTCACAGAAAACTTAGTGGAGAAGAGGATTCTAATAGGGCCATCACAGATACACATGTGACTGCACAAGGAGGGGTGGTCGATGAACGGCAGCGAGCAGGAGGCAGATTAGGGCAGCCGTGTAAGTTCCTCTCGAATTGATTTCCACACCACCGAAGGAGGAAACACCTTATGGAAGGCTGGACTTCTTGTGGGAGGGTAAAGGGCGCCAAAGATGGACAACTGCCAACCGTCACAAAGCTGGGAAGGTAAACAGCTGGCCTGATGTTTTGGAGAAGACCTGGGTGACAACCTGAATACGTGCCAGTCATTGAGACGGAGGGATAAACAGCCGCCAATTGGGGCAGTTGAACTCATAGGCTCTCTGTGTCATGTTGCCAATGTGTGATACACCGAGTGACTCGAATGATGAAACCCCCAAGTGATTCTTGCTTCCGTAGTGTTAATTAGGATCTCGGTGACAAAACAAAAGCCTAGCAAAGAGGTGAAAGAGGGATCTCGCCGGCCCTGGCTGCAGCCTAAGCTTGGTGTTCCAAGCTGTGACTGATGAATAGTGGCTGGAGGGCGCAGCCACCAGCAGAACATCCTGTTCCTGTCACTCTGGGAGCTGGCGGCATTAGCAGCCTGGTGATGTGGACTTGGCTTACCTCTCCCGTAAGTCTGGCCTTTTCAGCCCAGTTCAGCGTCCTGGGACTTTGCTATGCAGGCTTCCTGGCACTATCCACAGACCTCTGAGTCCCTAACAGCCTCCCATTTTACTACTATGACAAGAGAGTTAACTATGTGATTTTTTTTTTCCCCCAGCCAGTAGCAAGTAACCCTGGATCGTGTTCTTCTCTGTCTGTCTGTCCCTCAGGGAAGTTGCTGTAGAGCAACTAGCCACTGCTCTGGCACCTACTGTGTGCCCAAGACACTTCTTGGGTCAATGTCTGCCATCAGTCCTGTGATGGCGGGCCCTTCAAGGACCTGTTCGGCCACCATCTCTGACCCCTGTTGAATAAAATTATTTTTCTTATCCCAAATTCTGAACTCAGTCACTGTTTAACTGTGGATAAATGTGGGAGAGAAATAAATATGAGATTGCCAGTTAAAAAGTAAAGACAAAACAAAAACTTCAGCTCTCAAAAATTGAGACTAGCAGGCACTTGGTGGCTCCAGTAGCCGCCTGGCCAGTGTGCTTCTAGGATCGGCATTGGCAGTGGAAGGATAGTGAGGTCATGTTGTTGAGGGTCGCTGGGTGGAGGAGGGAGGCAGGGAGTGGATCTGAGTAGCAGGAGGAAGAGAGAAGCAATCACTGGTGTCAAAGGAAGCAAGTGTCCCTTAGAGCCAGGTCAGGACAGGGTGACAGGTTGACAGTTGACTATATAGGGCCCTGGAGCATTGGTAGAGAATTGGTTGGGGTGGGAGCCCCTGTGTTCTTGGGAATCCAAATATAGCAGCAGAGAACAGGTGCTCGGAGAGTTGCCCCCATATTAAGATGGCCGTGGAAACATGTTGAAATAAAACTGAGTCCTTGGTTAGCAGGTTTTGCAGAATGATTGATTAGAAAATACAACTGACTAGAAATTACAACTCAGAGACCAGCGCCTTGATTGAAAGCGCAATAGATATCTCTCTCTCTCTCTCTCTCCTTCTCTCTCTCTCTCTCTGATGTTTTCTTCCTCCTCTTTCTTCTGGTTCTTTCTTTCTTTTCCTTTTTCTTTCCAGCTGAATATGGCTTGTCCTCTGACATCATTCCTTTGGCTCAGGGCAACGTTCCATTTTATATAACGATATGTCATCCCAAGCATATAGCCAGTGACTGGGCAGGAGCTCCTGCTGCCCCTTTTCTTCTGCTGCTCCCAGCAGCTGCTCTCCTAGTTTGCTTCCCATGCCTCCTAGGCTCCAGTGATGAAAACTGGGCTCTTTTGCATTGAGACGGGATCCTTATTAGTTGTAGAGTTTTCAGGTTGTCTGCCTCGGAGTGCTGCAGGAGGCACAGAAGGAAGAGCCTATGAAAAGGCTTCCTCTGTATTTAGCATTTTCTCAGCTGTAGGTTGAGGAAATAAATATCCTGAGCATTGATTCTGGACAATAAGGCATCTTTATGAACAACCGTGCTATAGTTATAGAAGAATGTGCTAGGGACAGTAAGAGGTATCAAGTACTTTGTGAGTTGAGAGGAGGAGAGATTTATTGTGCATGCTGACTTGTACAAAAGTACAAATTGTACCAAGAGGAGATAAATAATCTATTCTCTTCATAGTAATGTAATAAATAAAATATTATTGACATGCCTGCCAAGGCTGCTAATACCGTTTGGGTGTTTCGAGAAAGTCTGGTGTATAAATAACCACGGGCCGGTAGGACCACAGGATTTAGAGCGTTAGTGCTTCAAGTCAGCTTGGACGGCATCCAAGGCAGCCTCCTCATTTTGTAAATTTATAAACAGATGTCCAAATAGGTTAAGTCAATTGCTCAAGATCACAGCACTAGCCAAAGCAGAGGCAAAGGCCAAGCCTCTTACACACTGTCCCCAAAGTCCTTCTCACACTGGTGTTGTGACGTCAGCTGTGTCGTACCTCTACATAAACAATGTGTTCTAAAATCTGCTCCTTCCAACTGGGAGTTCCAACTCCTCTCAGAAAGCCCTTATAGCATCTCTGGAACCTTCCCAGGTCTTCTTACCATGTGAACTGTGTGAGACTTTTCTGAGAACTTAGGTGACCCAGAGAAAGGAGAACAGGAGGGCGAACAGGGGTATATACCTTTTGTGCTTATGTTCAAAAAAGAGTTAAAGATGTTCCTCTAATAGAAGTTGACAATAGAATATACTTAACAGAGGTGGTGGGGAAGAGGAGGGGAGGGAGACGGGCAGCGTGGGTCGGTGGATGTCCTGTTACATGTACCCAGGAGGAGTTTGTTCGTTTCTGCTGCATAACGGAATGACTGTAGTTACTCCAGGTGACATATATTTCAGAAATGTTCCTACAACAAGGACATGATAAACATTTGAAGTGATAGATATGCTAATTACTTTATTATTATACAGTGTGTACAGGTATCAGCATATCTCAGTACACCCTCTATATGTGTCAATAAAAAACAAAGCTAGCTGGGCGGTGGTGGTGCATGCCTTTAATCCCAGCACTCAGGAGGCAGACGCAGGTGGATCTCTGTGAGTCAGAGGCCAGCCTGGTCTACAAGAGCTAGTTCCAGGTCAGGCTCCAAAGCTACAGATATACCCTGTCTCGGAAAAAAAAAACAACAACGAACAAACAAACAAACAAGACAAAAAAAAACCAAACCAAAACAAAAGAAAAACAAAGCTAAAAGAAAGTCATAAAAAAGAAACCATCCAGGGGTCTGGAAGTAAATATCTAACTACTTTGGCTTGTCTCTTCCAACCTGTCCAGGTTTTCTGAAGTGAGCCCAGCCCATGCTCTCTCCCCTTGGAGAACTCCCAAACTTAGCCCATGTGTCCAGACCCAAGGAGAAGACAGCACTGACTTTACTTTTTCTTCAGTGGGGTTGTTTGTTGGTCTCCGTGTCTGTCACCCAGCCTTCTCTTTCCATCCGTCTTCCTTCTTTCTCAGCCACTCCTCAGACTCTCAAAGACTGCCCAGGTTCCCTCTTATCATATTTCTGTTTCTCTTTTAGCTTCATTTCTCATCCTGGCTCTCAGAGCCAATGTGTGTGGTGGCTGTGATGCCATATATTGACTTCTTTTAAAAGAATTTGAGTTTAAAACCAAGTTTTTATTTATCTATTTTGTGTATTGTGTGTGTGTCTCCACATGAGCACATGTTTGCACGTACATGAAGGAGCCAGAAGATCGGATGTCATTTCTTAGCAATGCCATATGCCTGATTTTTATTGACCTGGCACTTGCTCGTTAGGATGGGCTGGGCTGGTCAGCGAGTGCCGAGGATCGTCCTGTCTCTGCCTCCTCAGAACTGGGAGTACAAGTGTGTGGCACCATTCCTGACGCTTCTGTGGGGATTCTGAGGATCTGAGCCCATGTCTTTATGCCTGCAAGCCAAATACTTCATCCACTGAGCTGTCTCCTGAGTTCTTCACGCGGCTTCTGCCTCTGGCTGGCCACCTACCCCAGCTCATTTGCTGCTCTGAATGGCTCTGCCCTCTGGCTCTGAATAGCTCACAATGCACTGCTGCTCCCTTGGATAGACACTGGCTTATTGATCTGGTCTAGCGTATCCCATGGATCAATTGTACTAGACCAGGGTTGTTTGCACGAAGCATGGCTGCTCACAATTTTCCTTAAAATCGGATTTATAAGAGGAGTAACAAAACCTGACTTCTCGGGTATGCATTCACCGATGGTAGTAACTCCTCCCATGACACCAGCAGTGACTTTAGTGTCTTCTGATCCCCAGGTTATTTGGTTATGAAGCTTAGGCAGCACTTCTGCTATCCCTTGGGTTACAGAGAAGCCTTCTTCCTCCTCCCTGGCCCTGGAAACTACCCTGAGTGGTTCAGCCAGACTCAATGCATCAGCTTGTGCAGAGAAAGCCCGGCATAACACGGAGCTTTGCACAAAGCCTGGCTTTAACGAATCTGGCAAACTTTTTGGGTTCTTTTGACAGGTGGCTTACTTAGAAATGTCAGGCCTTAGTTCACAGGAAACATTTCTCCCTAAAATCAGACTCGCCACCTCCATCATTACCCCCGGGACCTCTACATCTGATATTTTGTATACTTCATCTTAGGGCAAAACTCGCAACCCTTTAAGGCAGATTGTCATTCCCCTTGAACAGCCGAAAAGAGGAACCTTGGGGAGATTGCGCAAGTTCTCTGAGGCCACCGGACTAGTAAGTAGACCTGGATTCCTAGGCCCAGAGGTGCCTAGTGCCACCTCCAATATCAGTTGACACTGGCAGAGGTGACAAAACCAATGTCCCAACCTCTTCTTCAGCCAGAAGCATTTCATTTCCAACTGCGCGTAAGTGCCTTTGTCCTCGGTTTGCCTGTGGTGTTACTACATAGCCGGTGGCTTTTTCCCTCCCTCCTCCAGATTTTCCTTCCAAAATAAATCATTAATTGCCCTTACTCTGAAACTATGTGTAGTCTCTGACCCCTGGCCTCAGAGTCACTATTAAAATGGCTCTAGGACCCTAGGGTCCAGGCTCCTGCGGGCTAATCGCACTTGGTAATTTAACCGCTTGCAGTTCGAGATGATGGATGGCCCTAGGCTCTGCCCTGCTACACTCAGGGACTTAGCCCCTCTCTCCCGTTCAGACAGCTCAGCTTGCCTTTTGCAGTGATCCTGGCTCAGAAGTGTTTGCACCCAAAGCACCTTTGACTATTATCTGCTTTCCCCTGTTCAGTTCATCCCGGCTTCTCTGTTCTTCCGTTTTCTTTTTTCTGGTTCTTTCGCAGCTCCCACTTGCCAGTGTGCAGTTTTTCCCCTGGAATAGCTGCCACGGGACTCATCTGATGCTTCTTTCTTTCTCTGTCCCACGCGAAGCAGCCGTCACATCTTGCCACCGATATGTCCGTTCATTTGTCTAACCTCTTCTGTGTGCTCTGCCAGGGGTTGTGTGCCTACAGAAATAGAAAGCACAGCCTTGGAGGTCTACAGATTTTACTTCTTCCCCTTACTCATGCACAGAATACTGCGTTCCAGGAAAGTGTGACGTTAGTCACCACGGAGGAGAATACATTGACTTGTAATCAGCTACAGCCCATGGTCGACACTAGGTTCTCCGTTGGTGTTATATGTTCAATGGTTGGACATAGAATGTCATGTGATTGCTATTGCAAGCGTGCACAAAAGCGTTTCACCCAAATCCTCATGTCTTAGGAATTTTTAAAGCCCAGAAGAAGATGTTGGAACGTAAAATGGCTACAGTACAATTTTACTAGTGTTGAAACGCACGTCTGGTGGAGAACCGGGAGAAGATCGTCAGATACTTTTCAACGGGGTCTGTAGACGTTTGAGGAATCCAGCGAGACATTTGTATTTGGTGTGCTTCCAGGGGATTGGAGAGAATGCTGCCAGGAATGTGGGGTAGAGGGGCAAACTGACTGTGAATGCCCAGGCGCATTTGAGTGAATTTACAGCCGTGTGTTGGAGTGGTTAAGACCTGAACACAGCAGGCCTAAGTACTAGACTTAAACTCTGACTTGTAACGTCATCTTGGCCAAGTTAGGACACCCTGGTAAGCCTTGGTGTCTTCAGCTGCGATCTGGGGAAGATAATAGTGCTTACTTGGAGGGATGCTCTAAGGGTAAGTGGGTGACCCACACCATTTTTCTTGCGTCTGGCCTCTAGTTTGTGGCTCTGGATATTAGCAGGGCATGATGAGGTGGAGAGTTGGCTGGTGGATATAGAACTTGAAAGGCAGATTACGATTGTAGGGCCCATGTGTCACCAAAGTTGAGGGTTTTAGCACCTTGAAACTATATTAAGAACTCTAGTCCCTAGTTCCATGCCTTCCAGTCTTTAAGGTGTATAAGAATTATAGTGGAATTTCTAGAATGCAGATTTGTCAGTTCTTCTGTATTTTCTCTTTCTGGTGACTTGTCTTGGGGCTTAGGGTTGTTAATAAACATACTGTAAGTGATCCAGATGATGGTTTAACCTCCATTGAATGATGATGAGCTCTGGATATATCTCTGCAAAAGAAACACAGGTTTTTGGATGCAGAAAGAGGTTAGGGCCAAACTCTGGGCAGGTGTCCTGACTTTCAACCTGAGCTCTTTCCTCCCGCACCTCCACACGATCCATTCAACACCCAGCGAAAGCCGAACCTGATCTCTGTCTGCTGGGCTGGAAGGTCAGGCGTGTGTGAGGCTCACGTAACATGACAGACAGACTTCCTTCTGCCCCTGCCCCATAAAGACTTCATGGATAAGAGAAAGCATGCTCACGAGCTTCCAGGTCCTGCAATCTGAGCTGTGGCGATGACTGAGCATTTATCTCCGGGAAGGGAGGCCAGGCATCCCTTATGGAGGTGGCTTTTTGCCAAATGAAGTGAAACAGTGCATAGCAGGCCTCATTGAGTTCCTCATCTTGTGGGTTAAGGGCACTGTTCTCTGTTTGCGGCCTGCCTGTCCACTCTTGGATTCTACAGCTACAATTAACACTCCGTTTCTTTGCTCTGCTGGGGAACACCTCACCTTTAGGCTGCCAAGGCTGTTCCCTTGAGCAACTTCACTTGTTCTAGGCATCAACAGGTTTACTAAGGGAGCCCTGCAGTCCCAATTCTTTCTGAAAAAGAATCCCAAAGACATCAATAGAGGTGATATCTAACGCAGGCAAGTTAACCGTCTGACATTCTGGATTAGGAGTCCTTGCCCTGGTTTCTATTGTACTCCCAAATCCCCTAAACTAGCCAGTCTGTCTTAATGCTTAATTTAAAAAGTCTGGAGTACTTGAGTACCCGATTTCTCTCTTTCTGAGTTGTGGGCTCCCCTTACCCCACCATTATTCGAAAGAAAACTAGACTGGATGTTCTCTCTCCACCCGCTACCAAGTGTGTTAGAGATAAGTCAACACCCCAGACTGAGGTGCACTGGGAGCTGTAGGAGAACCAGTTGCCTCTGCCCCACGTGGTAGGAAAAGCTTATCCAAACACTAAGAGCACTGAAGGTTGAGGAACCATCGATGCTGAGCTTGGGGAAGACACAGGCCTTTGCTGGGGTCTGTCGCCATGACTGGCCTCCGGATGCTGGAGGCGTTGCAGAAACGATCTACCTAGGTGCCCTATGCCAACTGTAACAACAAGGCACAGAACCAGCTGTTTCTGCAGTTCTCTTGAGGGATGCGAGACAGCAGGAGGCCTGAAGTGCTGGAGAATTCTCTACTCTCCATTTGCTTTGACAGCTACAGCACTGTCCCAGATGTGAAGCGACCCCACATTGCACTTCCAGCTGCCATTACTTTATTGCTCGCAGGCCGAAGTTACTAGAAGCAACCATTTAGGGAGCGTGGGCCCCGTGCCAGGTGTTTTCAATGCATCTCAAATCATAACCAGCTGAGGAGATGTGTTCCCTTCACTCACATTTTGCATTCAGAGGCTGAATGATTGACCTAGGACAAATGAACAGCTGGGTTCCACACCCAGCTTGGCAAGCACGCCAAGAGGTGGGGTTCCCACAGCCAGGATCCTACGTTCAGTTGCCACCCCTGGATAATAGGTCATTCTGCTGAATGACAAGGACGTTGCTTGGTAACCTAAACCAACTGAAGAACATGAACCGTGGCTTGACAGACGAGTCGGACTAAATTGGTTCTAATCCCGAGCATATGCAGTTCTGGACGTCCCCAGAACTCCTGGAACTACTTAGAAGGAAGATGGGCATAGGAATAAGAGCTCCAAAAAGAGGTAAACTATATGCTGACAAGTGTTTGCCTGCATACATATGCAGGCTTTAAATCCCACTTACCTCATGGTTTCTGGTATTCCTGCTGCCACGGTCTGAGGTCTGAACCAAGCTGTGATCTCCATTGCCTACAGACAGGCCAGGAGAAGGCATGCTTGGAGGTTGATCCCAAAGGCCAGACACTTGGGGCCAGAACAGACTGACTTGTGATAATCTGCCAAGTATGATTATTTTTTACGTTCAACTTCATCATGATTGCTGGTTACTATTTTGATGGATAACTTTAGATATGCTTTCAGAACTAGCCATCAGTGTGCATTAATAGCCAGGAGTCTTCGGGTACTCCTTGCCATTCACGTATGAGTTAAGGAGTAAACAGGAGCAGAACGTTAGCTCCAACCTTGAAATGGTTTGATCACTGAGAAAACATACAAGCTTCAAACAAGCAGATCTTAAAAATCTCATCAATCCCAGAAATTAATTTGGTAGGAAAATTGTATTTTGAAAACCACGGTAATAATTATAGCATGTCGCCAGGTTTGGGAATTGTTTTTCCCTTCCATGTGAGTGCATGCGTGTGTGTGTGTGTGTGTGTGTGTGCATGAGTGTGTGTCTGTGTGTGTGTTGTGTGTGTGTGGGCATGCGTGTGTGTATCTCTGTATGTGTATGCATGTATGTATGCGTGTGTGTGTCTGTGTGTGTATGCATGCATGTATGCGTGTGTGTATCTCTGTGTGTGTATGCATGTATGTATGCGTGTGTGTATCTCTGTGTGTGTATGCATGCGTATATGCGTGTGTGTGTCTTTGTGTGTGTAGACTGGAGGTTGACAGTGGGTGTCTTTGTTGATCTTTCGCTTATTTATTGAGGCAGGCTCTCTCACTGATCCCAGAGATTGTCAGTTTTAGCAGTTTTAGGTATCCCTGTCTATACCTCTTGACTCTTGGGACTACAAGTGGCAGCCATGCATGCCTGGCTCTTTATTTTTTCTTTTAAGACAGGGTTTCTCTGTATGTCTTTGGTTGTCCTGGAACTCACTCTGTAGACCAGGCTGGCCTCGAACTCACAGAGATCCACCTGCCTCTGCCTCCTTGGCGCTGCGATCAAAGGCGTGCGCCACCATGCCCGGCACAGGCCTGGCTTTGTGTGTGGGTCCTGGATGTCAACTCCAGTCCCCAGGGTGTGTGACAAACACTCTATCCACTGAGCCTTCTCCCTAGCCCAAGGTTTGTGACATCTTAACCGAACATCTTAGGCAAATGATGGAATTCTCAGTTTTCACTCACCAGCTTTCAGAAGACTTTCCATCTTTGAAATGAAAAAAAAAACGTACTAATCATAATAAACTCCCAGAGTCAAGAGCAAACAGCATCATATTTTAGTGGGAACCCTGTCCCCTGCAGGCCTTGGAGAGAAGAGGTGGTATCTTCATAACCATGATATCATGTAGGTAGAAAGTCAGGCAATGAGGTGGATGGCGATGAGGGTGAATCACTGTGCGCCTCAGGAGCTTCATTCCTCATCTACAGGATGAGGGGCTTGCTTTGTTCCAGTTCCTACTTCCCTGCTGCCTCCTAAATTCTGCGGTCAGCATCCCTACCACATTCTAGAAGATTCTTGTATGTCCAGTGTTGTGGATCAGGCTATCAACTATTTGCTGAACATGTGCTGCTTGTTCAGGATCTGAAATCCTTTGGAAAACTGGATCCGAGAAGGGAAAACTACTGATAATCAAAAGACAAAGCCCAGCAATGAAGAATGTCGGAATGTTTCATAGTGTGTAGTGTCTCCTTGCTTGTTTGGAGCCATTTCGTGTGGTGTGAAGTCCAGGTTACAGTGAGACACCTGACCGAGGGAGAGAGCAGCAGATACGACCGACTGGGTGGTAACTGAGCTACCCTGGATGGTAACTAGGCCCCCAGGATGACACATATTGCTAGGTGACAAAGAGCACTGATGCTCCGGGGGCTGATCTGCCGCGAAAACGCTGCTTCAGGAAAAAAATGTGTGCCCAGACAGGAAGTTCTGGTGATTTGACTGATGGTGACAGCTGAAGCTCCTGTAACTGTCCAGCTAGGAAGTGGGAGAAGAAACAGTGGTGTGTTCTGTGGGGAGAGATGGTGTGAACTGGTGTCGTTAGACTGCTCTGGCTTCTGGAGGTTTCCGAAAGCGGTTGAGTAGAGGGACCACAGGCAGAGTTCACTCGTGGGGTGTGTGCCAGGGCAGCAAATGCCCCTCAGCCTAGCGCTCCTTGCAGCAGTGGTGCCAGGTGTGGGGGGAGGGGTATTCGAATAGCTTTGAGAAGTCCTGTAATTGCTAAAGGTGACCCAGTGGGAGAGAAGGAAGCAGCCTCCAATGCCAGCAACACTGCTTTTAAATCAGAATCCTGTAATCGGCTGCATACAGATTGGGGCTCTCCAGGATGGAATGGAATACCGGAACCATTCTGGTGGCTGGGATGGCTAATCTTGGTTCTGAACTTGGTTGGACCTGGAACCAAGTAAATTGCAGGTCTCTGGGCCTTTCTGTGGGGGATTTTCTTGATCAGATCGTCTGAAGTGGAACAACTTACCCTAAATGTGAGTGGTAACTTCGGTGTTCCACAAGATAAAGGACCACAGCAGTCAGAAACTGCAATTCTGCTTGTCTTCACTCTTGCTGACAAGCCCCCCTGTCCTGCGGCTGCTCCCTTCCTCTGCTGAGAACAGAACTACTTTAGGCTGAGGACCAGCAGCTCTCTGAGAATTCTCCATGCTTTCGGTGCCAGAGTGGGGCTGCTGAGAGATCCAGCCTCCTGGGGTGAGCAGTTACCAGATTCTCAGCATCTCTGGTGTGAGAGATAGCATTGTTGGACTACCATGACTGGTATGGGAGGTCCTTCTGTTTGTATGTTGCTTTCATTGGTTAATGAATAAAGAAACTGCCTTGGCCTAGTTGATAAGGTGGAACTTAGGCAGGCGGAGAAAACAGAACTGAATGCTGGGAGGAAGAAGTCAGAGAAATCATGGATCCTCAGCCTGAGACAGGCGCTGGTTAGAATCTTTCCCGGTAAGATGGGTTAAACTGAGATGTAAGAGTTAGCCAATAAGAAATTAGAGCTAATGGGCTAGGCAGTGATTTAATTAATACAGTTTTTGTGTGCTTATTTCAGGTGTAAGCTAGCTGGACGGCTGGGACAAACAAGCAGCCCTCCCCCCTACAACAATCCCCTACAACACATGACCATGTTATGTAAGCCAACATGGTAAATGCCCATCACACACACACACACACACACACACACACACACACACACACACACTCACCCATTCTATCAGTTCTGTTTCTTTGAGAACCCCGAGTCAAAATGTGGTTAGTTACTCTTTGGGCAGAGTAGAGTTAGGCCAAGGTTTGATGTTTAGTCGTGGCTTTTCTGTGATTATGATTGGTGTTTGCTGGATAATGTGGGCAGGACTCCTGGTACAAACAACTCTGGGAGATAGTACACTTGTCATGCCACACCATTGCCCTCAGCCCATGACTTCGTCGCTGTCTCGGAGTGGTGTGACATGAGGAACAAGGTGGTTTAAGGTCTCATAGATGCTCATGCAACACCCAGTGTCACAGATCACTTCCTGTTGCTTTCGGGATCAAAACGTAAGAACCCTCAGCTCCTTCTCCAGCATCATGTCTGCCTGCACACTTCTTGCTTCCTGCCTTGACAATGATGAACTAAACCTCTGAGCTGTCAGCGAGCCACCCCAGTTAAATATTTTCCTTTAAAAGAGTTTTTGTAGTCATGGTGTCTCCTCACAGCAATAGCAACCCTAACTAAGATGGGGACATCTCATTTAGTCCTTGTAATAGCTCCCTGGCATTGCTATTATCCATAACTCTGAGAGGAGAAAGTGGAGGCTTTGAAGTTCAAGGGTCTTGTCTAGACTGTTCAACTGAAGAGATGGTAGAGAAGCCCCAAGAAGTGTGTTCTGAAGTCACCTCCAAAAGCTGTCTCCAAGAACATTTTAGACAATAGTTTAGGCATGGAATCCCCTGGAATCTTCCCTGGTATCAAGACAGCTGGTATCCAGGGAGACAAATCTGGCTGGGTATCTGAGGAAGTAGTGGGCATGGACCTTGAGTATTGTGGTAGGATCCCAAGTCCTCTGGTGCTATGGAACAGTATACAGAGATGTCTAGGAAGGCCTCTGTTTGAGCTCTGTCTGGTGAGAAGCCTCCTGAAAGAGTTCAATCAATGGTCCTGTAGCAACGAAACTCATCATTCAACACGGAGCTGCGTGGGTGGGTAGAAGTCCAACACAACTGAATTTTTAAAATACATAAAGAATAAACCCTGATCACAACTCAATCTGTCCTTTTGATAGAAGTTGCTTTGCCACTTAGAGAGCCCTGTCTTTCCTTTCTGAAATGAAGAGAAGGTGGTATTTGGTGTAGGCCCTACACAAACATTTCTTAAATTAGTAGTTTTTGGATTAGGACCTACACCTTGAACCCTTCAGGGGTGCTCTTTTAACTCAAAGAGTGGGACTTTCAGAAGAGTTGACAGAGACTCAGGGTGATTTTTTAGTAGTCGAGTACTGCTTAAGTCCTGCATTTTGCAGTGGGCTGGTTCTTCCACACGGCAGAAATCTGCAAAGCAGCCAGGGGAAAACGCATCAGGAGTAGCAGAGTCTTCTTCCTTGGCATTTTTTTTTCTTTGACAGATGTCACAGATAGAGTTTCTCTCTTGGGATATAGAATCCAATAAAACCTATGGCCTGCCATACCAGCAGCCCCCGGCCCCCCGAGCTGCAGACACATGCTTAGAATTCCACAGTCTGTTGTGAGGCCGACAGAGAAAGCCCCAAGCAAGAAAGGCAGACACTGGGCACTTTTGAACCGATTCTGGGTATTAAGGGAGCTTTAAGTGGGGAAGGGTGTGGGCCGATGGCAGCCAGCAAGCTTCAGCTGACTCGAGAGAGGGGCCATAGGAAGGAGTAGTCAGAGCCCACACGATTTGGAGATGGGCCCTAGGCAGACAGTATGAAGTGCTGCCTGGTACACGGTGCTATGCTGTGCAGAATAAAATGGTCGTGAACACTCGTGGCAGATGAGTTTCTTCAAGTTGTGTGATGGAAACGTGTAGCGTCTTCAGCAGCAGTGTCTTATCTTCGCGTCCTGGCAGGCGGCCAAGAGCAATGGCAAAAGCCTATGTTGTTTGGAGGCTGTCTTTTGAATCCTCCAAAACCTTTTATAAGATTAATCCATTTGCCAAGTTATTTTCACGGAGAAAGAGAGGTTTCACTTTGTTTGGCAGTGGGAACTTTACAGTGCTCGGCAGATAACACTTACTCAACAAGTATTTTATTTAAATGAAAAAATAAAATAAAATCAACATTAAAAGACCTGTTAGCTCCTTCCTATGCCTGATATTAATATTAAAGTCTCTATCCCCAGTGCTGTTGTTTGCAGAGCCCTTAGAAAATCCTATTCTAAATTGGCTTTGCTCTTCTTTTCTATCTAGAAGTTAAAGTAAAAAATATATATATGGGCATTTTTGTTGTTTAGTTTTTGAGACGGGGTTTCGCTGTGTAGTCAACCTAGCCTTGAACTTGCCATGCAGCCTGGACGGCTCTCAAACTCACTATACTCGCCTTGCCCCAGCCTCCTAGGTGCTGGGCTTGCAAGCACGTGCTGCCGTGCCCAGCAGGGACTGTGCTTTGCTTTCAGCGTTTGGTCCAATTCCTGGCACCCTTCAGGTGCTCAATGAGTAGAGCAACTATATAATTTGTTACTCAAATCAGGACCCTGTGAGGATACAGGGATGCTGACTAGTTGAGAACAGACAGCCCCGTGGAACCTGACACTGGGCCCTGATCAGTAAATGCTTGGGGAATGAACAAGAGTGAGCGACTTTACAGAGTCCACAGAGGCACGCTGCCCTGATGCTTTTCCTTATCTGGAAATTGAGAACCGCTCTCTGGGAATTCCACCCTCTGGGCTCAGTTCTAGACGTACACAATACACCCAGATTGCCTTTCTTTCATGTGGCATTTAATATTTGAATTCTCTGGCTGCCATTCCTCTGCTGAATTTTATCTTTTGCAGCCTAAACATTCCCTTTCTTTAGCGTTCTATTTGCCTTGGAGGTTTGCTGGCTCCGCATCGTTCCGGATGAGGGTGTGCTGGGGTGGTGGGCTGTGTAACAAGGCTGGCTTAGCTACTACAAGTGTTGGCTTCTGGATACCACACTCTCCATCCTTGTCAGCCTCGATGGTCTCTGAAGCTAACTGTGACCATGAATATACACTTTGCTCTTCGTGCAGCCTTGGTCCAGTGGCCTGATTCTTGTCCATGTACTCTAACATATTTCCAACATGCAGCTCCTCCAAACTGGCCTCACCTTTCCTATAGGTCATGTGAAAAATGCTCATTTTGTTTGTATTATTTGTTTCTCTTCTGCTCCAAAGAGGAAGTCATAGCCTATAAGGATTTACGGCTGCAGACGCAGAACCTACCTGCTTACTTCCCAGGAGACCCGAGTTCAGTGCTTTCTTAGAACATCTGGAGAGGAATTCTCCTAGCTGGCTTGGATGCCTCCTTCAATGTGTGTGCTGTGCTGACCATTGTTGGTACAACACCGTTGCCTTGTCTGCCACATTGTTCTTCCCTTATCTTCTTCACACCTTTGCTGGCTTAGTTTTACTATCTTTTATTTTTATCTTTAGTTGATCTCAAAGAATGTAGAGAACTCTTTCTGTTGTTTGTTTTGTGTGTGAGAGTGTGTGTGTGAGCGTGTGTGTGTGAGCGTGTGTGAGTATGTATGTGTGTGTGTGAGTGTGTGTGTGAGCATGTATGTGTGTGAGTGTGTGAACGTGTGTGTGAGCGTGTGTGTGTGAGCATGTGTGAGTGTGTGAACATGTATGTGTGTGTGAGTGTGTGAGCGTGTGTGTGTGAGTGTGTGTGAGCGTGTGTGTGTGTGTGTGAGAGAGAGAGAGAGAGAGAGAGAGAGAGAGTGAGGGGGTACTGGGGAGACTCTGTTAAGGACTCTAAGCTGCTTTGGTGTTAAGGACACCAAAGGTTGAGTTTCACATTTGCGTTCCCTCATGGAGCTTCCCACAGGCTCACCTGGGCTGAAATCCCAGCCATCCACCCATAGACAGACCTATCAGTCGATTCAACAAATAACCGAGAGACAGCAAATTTTTAGCCTCTTGCTCGCCTAGTGAGAAGGGTTCCATATAGATGTACAGCATTATTATAAAATTGCTGGAGTGCCCTGCAGAGGGAACTGACCTTTTTCAAGTTAAGCCACATTATACCCTTGAGCTACGTGTTCCGTAAATTCTAGAGTAAAAGTTAAAAGCCTCTTAAAGGTTAATAATCACTACTGCAAAGGGATTTTTTTTTTTCTGGCCAGGATACTGCTTTTTACCAGCTTCTAATATCAGGTTAGTAGAACAAATCATATATTTAGAAAAAAAAAATTCGGGAGTAACTAAAACAGCATCCTATTTTTAATTCCAAAGTATATATAACTGATTTCTCTGCCTGCTAGCTTGCTGTGGGAGCCTGGGCAAGACATGTCATCTCCCTAGTTCCGGTGTTCTCGTGTGTAAACGAAGGGTTAGCGGCATTGCCTCGGAGCATCCCACGTCCTAGGATTCTGCAGCTTAACCTGAATGCTAAGCAGTCATTGTGGTGTTGGGTTTATAGTGCAAGTGGCCGCAATGGTTTGCTGCGATTGTGTGTGCCTTGGGAGGTAGGGATGAGGAGCTCCCGTGTCGTCTCTCCCAGATTCTGCAGTCGCTACGTTTCCATAGCCTTGGTAGCTGGACAAGTAGCTACTAAGCTGCAGCAGGTTAGAGCGCAAAAGGCTCTGGCTGGCGGCATTAAGGCACAGGCGTGACAGTGGGTGCATTACTTAACTCGTGAAGCTTCATCTGCGAAATGTGAACAATAAAAGAATGTGAGGAGCCCATGCAGAAGGGAAGTATGATGTAAATGTGCGTTGTGGCTTTTGGCGCGTAGACGTGGCCAGTCAATGCTGATTGCTGTCATTGCTGTATTCGTGATGCCGTGGGCTCAGTAGAGTCGACCTCAAAGGTCTTGTTCAGTTCTAACTGGCTCTCACTCTATGATTTTGTTAAAAAAAAGAAAGAAAGAAAGATTGTGGTCAATGACCTCCAGGATGTTTGGTTAACTGGAGCTTGGGAAATTAGGCCAAAGTTCACATGCGAGCTCAAAGCCTACGATGATTAAAAACTGCGATTCTAGGGTTATGTAACACACGTCTTTTTGTTCAGTACACTTCTCGGAAACGTTTCTATTTTTCATTCTTTTCTGGGATCTGAGGGAACAGAGGTATTTTACGATGCCCCTCCTGAGGTGTTGGAACTACTAACCTCTCAGAGAGGCACTGCCTGAGGTGACGCTTCCTTTACAGGACTGGACATGGTCCCAGAAGAAAGAAGGCCGCTTCTGATGCTGGCAGAAAGCAACGCCTCAGGCCTGGCTGCCTAAGAGACATCACACCGTGGTGCCGAGGCCCCCAGCCCGAGGACTGGGACTGGATCACTTCTGATAGGCCACGCTGAACCCATGTGGATGGCTGGTGTCTGGGTGCCTGGAGTCTGGCAGCGCTGGGATATTAGTGCGGGCTTTCGTCACTTTCTCTTTCGCCAGCATTGTGCTTCTGATGGGAACTCAATCTCGCACCACAGGGCTGGGGCAGGAAGGTGAACGGCAGCTAACATGCAGGACTGCTACGGTTGGGCTAAGAGGGCCCCTCAGTTAAAGTCGTCATTGTTTTCCACAGCATGTCTAACATTTAAAAGTAAATTTAAAACAAAGGGAAACAGTGAATTGTTGAGAATAAGTACACACGAATTCAAATGCCTTCTATACTTAACCAATAGATTCAGAAATTCAAATTCATTTGTCTACAAATTGTATCTAAAGTACATTGCAAGCTAATAGACCTGGGGCTCCTTTATCCAGGTGGACAAGGTTCCAAGATCCCCAGTGGATGCCTGAAACCTGGGAGAATGCTTAAGCCCAAAGGTACTGCATGTCTGTCTGTGCATATATATATACCCTGTTCAGGTTTAATTTATAAGTTAGGCACAGAAGGTTAGTAATAATTAAGATTAGTAAATAAGATTAGTACTAATAATAAATAGAACAGTTGGCACCACACAGGTATACAATTCTGTCATTGTTGGACTTTGTGGCTAGTGTTTAGTGCAATAAATGTGGACTTTAATACAGATGCTAGAACACCTTCCCAGTGAAATAGTTGTCAACCAGGTCAGATGCTGTGCCAAGATGGCTCCTAACAGGAGACTGATGCTTACAGTGTGGACAAAGGGTGAACCACATCCCAGACCGGATCATACTTCTGAGAATGAAACCAAATGGAAAAGTTATGGGTTGTTTTGTTATGAAGTTTTTCATGTAATGTTTCTAAGCAGTGGGTGGCTCTGGGGAGCTGGAATCCTGGAGAACAAAAGCAAGGATGAGGGCTGGAGAGATGGCTCAGTGGTTAAGAGCATTGCCTGCTCTTCCAAAGGTCCTGAGTTCAATTCCCAGCAACCACATGGTGGCTCACAACCATCTGTAATGAGGTCTGGTGCCCTCTTCTGGCCTGCAGACATCCATGCAGACAGAATATTGTATACATAATAAATAAATAAATATTTTTTTTTTTTAAAAAAAAGCGAGGATGGGATCACCCTGTAGGATTAACTGGGGACTCTCAATCTGAGAAACACTGTATGTTACTGTTCTTGTTACCGGCACAGAATAACCGACAAGAAAGCAACGTAGAGAAGGGGCTTATTTTGACGGATGGTCTGAGGAGAGTTCAGTTTGTTATAGGGAAGGCATGGCAGCAGGAGTCTGCAGGCTCACCGTCACTGTTCCCATGTCTGTGGTCAGGAAGCAGAGAGACGGCGCCAGGACACCACTTGCTGTATTGTGTGCGCAGTCCGAGACCCCAACACATGGAGTGGCACCCTCTGAATTTAAGGTGGGGCTTCTCATCTCAGCTAACCGCATTTAGAGAAAGTCCTTTGAGGCTTGTTCCCTGCACCCTGCTTGGTAGACAGTGCCGATTTTCACGTGTAAGAATGACAAAATAATTTTATTTTAGGGGTACATCTAGACCTTCTGTTATTTATGGAATTACTCCAGGATGTTTACTAATCAGGTAAACAAAACAAACAAATAAACAAAAACCCAACAGAACAACAGCAAAAAACCAAGCAAACAAACAAATAAACCCTGAAGAGTGTTGATTAATGAGATCAGTGTCGTAATCTAAAACATTTATGCAAGATTTTAAAATTTGACTCTTCATCTTCAGACTATTCAGAGTACATTAAAATAAAAATTGAGAACAAAAAAGTATAAAATTAATCACATTTTGACTCTCAACTTCTATCAGTGACTTTTTATGTTTGTCTTTTCAAGAGCAATTGAATGTCGTATTCCTGGAGTGACCTGTTGGAAAAAAAAAAACGCTGTCCCATCTATGTTCCAGAAGGTGCTTAGTAGCTGGGTAGGGTGCCTGCTTTCTTGTTTCTGCTTAGTGTAGTGTGGCGTGTATATGTGTATATGGTGTATTTGTGTGCATGTGTGTATTATGTGTGTGTGTGGTGTTTATGTATGTGTGTGGTCTATGTGTATATGTGGTATGTGGTGTGTATGGGGTGTATGTATGTGTGGTGTGTATGTGTGTATGGTGTGTGTATGTGGTGTCTAGTGTGTATGTATGTGTGATGTGGTGTGTTGTGTGATATGGTGTGTATGTATGTGTGATGTGGTGTGTATGGTATGCATGCATGTGTGTGTAATGTGGTCTGTATGGTATGTATGTGTGTGTGATATGGTGTGTATGGTGTGCATGTATGTGTGTGTGTGACGTGGTGTGTATGGTGTGCATGTGTGAGTGATGTGGTGTGTATGGTGTATATGTATGTGTGTGTAATGTGGTGTGTATGGTGTGTATATATGTGTGATGCGGTGTGTATAGTGTGTATGTATGTGTATATGATGTGGGGTGAATGGTGTATATGTATGTGTGTGTGATGTGGTATGTATAGTGTGTATGTATGTATGTGTGTGTGATGTGATGTGAGTGGTGTGTATGTATGTGTGTGATGTGATGTGAATGGTGTGCATGTATGTGTGTGATGTGATGTGAATGGTGTGTATGTATGTGTGTGATGTGATGTGAATGGTGTGTATGTATGTGTGTGTGTGTGATGTGGTGTGAATGTATGTGTGTGATGTGGTATATATGGCATGTATGTATGTGTGTGTGATGTGTATATGGTATGTATGTGTGTGTGGTGTGTGTGTGATGTGGTGTGTATGGTGTGCATGTATGTGTGTGTGATGTGGTGTGTATGGTGTGCATGTATGTGTGTGTGATGTGGTGCGTATGGTGTGTATGTATGTGTGTGTGATGTGAATGGCGTGTATTATGTGTGTGTGATGTGGTGTGTATGGTGTGCATGTATGTGTGTGTGATGTGGTGTGTATGGTGTGTATGTATGTGTGTGTGATGTGTGTATGGTGTGCATGTGTGTGATGTGGTGTGTATTATGTGTGTGTGATGTGGTGCGTATGGTGTGTCTGTATGTGTGTGATGTGAATGGTGTGTATTATGTGTGTGTGATGTGGTATGAATGGTGTGTATTATGTGTGTGTGATGTGGTGTGTATGGTGTGCATGTATGTGTGTGTGATGTGGTGTGTATGGTGTGTATGTATGTGTGTGTGATGTGTGTATGGTGTGTATGTATGTGTGTGTGATGTGGTGTGTATGTGTGTGTGATATGGTGTGTATGGTGTGTATGTGTGTGTGATGTGGTGTGCATGGTGTGTATGTATGTGTGTGTGATGTGGTGTGTATGTATGTGTGTGATGTGATGTGAATGGTGTGTATGTATGTGTGTGTGTGTGATGTGGTGTGTATGGTGTGTATGTGTGTGTGATGTGGTGCGTATGGTGTGTCTGTATGTGTGTGATGTGAATGGTGTGTATTATGTGTGTGTGATGTGGTATGAATGGTGTGTATTATGTGTGTGTGATGTGGTGTGTATGGTGTGCATGTATGTGTGTGTGATGTGGTGTGTATGGTGTGTATGTATGTGTGTGTGATGTGTGTATGGTGTGTATGTATGTGTGTGTGATGTGGTGTGTATGTGTGTGTGATGTGGTGTGTATGGTGTGTATGTGTGTGTGATGTGGTGTGCATGGTGTGTATGTATGTGTGTGTGATGTGGTGTGTATGGTGTGTCTGTATGTGTGTGATGTGATGTGAATGGTGTGTATGTATGTGTGTGTGTGTGATGTGGTGTGTATGGTGTGTATGTGTGTGTGATGTGGTGCGTATGGTGTGTCTGTATGTGTGTGATGTGAATGGTGTGTATTATGTGTGTGTGATGTGGTATGAATGGTGTGTATTATGTGTGTGTGATGTGGTGTGTATGGTGTGCATGTATGTGTGTGTGATGTGGTGTGTATGGTGTGTATGTATGTGTGTGTGATGTGTGTATGGTGTGTATGTATGTGTGTGTGATGTGGTGTGTATGTGTGTGTGATGTGGTGTGTATGGTGTGTATGTGTGTGTGATGTGGTGTGCATGGTGTGTATGTATGTGTGTGTGATGTGGTGTGTATGGTGTGTCTGTATGTGTGTGATGTGATGTGAATGGTGTATATGTATGTGTGTGTGTGTGATGTGGTGTGTATGGTGTGTATGTGTGTGATGTGGTGTGTATGGTGTGTCTGTATGTGTGTGATGTGATGTGAATGGTGTGTATGTATGTGTGTGTGATGTGGTGTGTATGGTGTGCATGTGTGTGTGCGTGATGTGGTGTGTATGGTGTGTATGTATATGTGTGTGATGTGGTGTGTATGGTGTGTATGTATGTGTATGTGATGTGGTGTGTATGTGTGTGTGTGATGTGGTGTGTATGGTGTGTATGTGTGTGTGATGTGGTATGTATGGTATGTATGTATTTGTGTGTGATGTGGTGTGTATGGTGTGTCTGTATGTGTGTGATGTGATGTGAATGGTGTGTATGTATGTGTGTGTGATGTGGTGTGTATGGTGTGTATGTATGTGTGTGTGATATGGTGTGTATGGTGTGTATGTGTGTGTGATGTGGTGTGTATGGTGTGTATGTGTGTGTGCGTGATGTGGTGTGTATGTATGTGTGTGATGTGGTGTGTATGGTGTGTATGTATGTGTGTGTGATATGGTGTGTATGGTGTGTATGTGTGTGTGATGTGGTGTGTATGGTGTGTATGTGTGTGTGCGTGATGTGGTGTGTATGTATGTGTGTGATGTGGTGTGTATGGTGTGTATGTATGTGTGTGTGATATGGTGTGTATGGTGTGTATGTGTGTGTGTGTGTGATATGGTGTGTATGGTGTGTATGTATGTGGTGGTATGCATGTGTAATCATGACTGTATCTACTGTGCTCTCAGGCTTCTCTTCTTCCCTAGAGCTGTCTTCTTTATCTGTGTGTGATACTAAGTGTTATATCCTGAAGCTAATTCAATTTTAAAAAAGAAAAGTTTTCACAAATGCCATATATTCACATGCCTGCTTTTAATTCATAAATAGAAATTATATATATTTTTCACGAATTATGTGTTGTATTGAAATTTTTTGCATACATCCTGGAGGCTGGGGCTGAGAGTTCCAGTTTCTCATTGTGCCGTGGTCTTTGGGTGACCAGTTCCCATGCAACAGCATCCTCCCCCAACCCACAGCAAGGGGACAAAAAACAAAAAACAAACAAACAAAAAACTCTTATTGTCCAGGAAATGTGAAAGGATCAGATATTCTGTGCCATGAACCAGGGTTAAGATCAAATATGAGACCAAGAACTAGCATCCCTTTTGCTTAAGGATTTAAGCTATCTGCACCAGGACCTAGGAACTTATACATCCCATCTTTTATGTTCACTTTCCAGTTCCAGGAATTGAACCCTGCTCCTTTGCATGTTAAGCAAGAACTTACCGCTGAGTGACAGCCTGAGCACATTCTTTATAAATAGAAATATTATGTGAAATGAAAGTTGAAGTTTATGATTGGCCCTTACAGAACTAACCTGCAATGAGATGTCATTAGGAACCTCTAAGAGTGGTTGAATCAAATAGACTTACAGTACCAACTGTTGAAAATAATGACAGAAAGTGGTATCCCCAGATGTTCTTTATGGGAATTTCAAATGGTACAGCTACAACTACTTTGGTAAATAATTGGGTAGCTGCACAAAAGGTTAAGCTTATGCATGTCATATAATACAGTCATTTTCACTTCTAAATTTCCATGCAGCAAGCAAAGCTGAGAGCATATACCCTCACAAAGACTGGCACCTGAATGTTTGCCTTCTGCCGTATGTGCAGTCACTCCAAACTGGAAAGAATTCAATTTAACTGTTATCTACAGAAGAACAGATATCCATAGTAGGATAGGAATACACAGCAACACTGATGAATTTCAAAATAATATAGTATGTGAAAGGAGGCAAACCCTGCATAATTGTAGTTATATAAAATTCTAGACGATGTAAATTATTAGTAATAGAAAGCATGCTAATGACAGAGACGGTGGGAATGATTGGAACGATTACAGAGGAGTCTCTAGTTTGTAGGAATTATGGGTATATTCACCTCATCACCTCTCATAGTGATGTTTTAAATTTAAGTATCAAAATATATCAATTTATACACTTAAATTCATCCAGTTTTTTGTATATAAATTATAAGTCGCTGAAGTTATGTAAGGGGGGAATATTAGAATAAATGTCTATCAATGTAAAGAAAATCAAAACAAAACCCAAGAGAAACAAAGAGGGTTCAAAGGCCCCAGTGACGTAATGCTCGGAAGACTGCCTGTCTATCTGTGCTTTGCTTTGAATGTCTGCCGTCACTGTTATCTCTCAGCATGGAGACAAGGGAAATTTCCAGTAAGGGAATGAGGCAGCTTCTAGGGGTTTCAGACTTTACTTTTCCCACTCCACCCAGTGGAAAGCGCCAAGTTCAGATTGTAACACACCTCCCTGGGCAGAGGTCTTTCATAATCTAGCACATCATAACCCAGTTTTCCTGTTAGGGCTCGGCCGTGGTCTAGCCCCTCACTCTGGCCCTCACTCCAGAATACTGAGTGAACGTGTGCCAGACTGGCCTAACGTCTGGGGGTGTTCCCTGTGTGGTTGCCCGCAGGGATTTCCTGGGAGGGCCTTGGAAAGGGTGAAAGGTTGGACCTAGTGGTGTCTGGTGATTCTCACTAACTTGATCTGTGAGTAAGGCCCTCCAGTGAGAGGTCCCTTAGGTGACCACCCACCCCACCCCTGTGGCATGTTATCTTTCCCCTCTCCTTCCCCTCTTGCCTGCAGTTCAATCAACAGTGGCAAGCAGTCAAACATGATACTGACATTCAAATGGTGGTTGGTTTTTTTTCCTCAAAGGGTTTCCATGGGAACCTTCGTTTTCTTACCAACTCTCATAGACAGCATAAGAAGTATGTAAGGCAGGATGATTTTACCTACAACTTTTTTTTTTTTAAAAAAATCAATTATAAATACAATGTGTGGTCATTTAAGACTATTTCAAAGAATGAGTATAAAAAATTATCAAGAAAAAAATCGTCTGAAATTCAGTCTTCATCTATGATCAGTGCTTGGTCCTAATGCAGATAGAGTATAATCATGAATTTGATTTTTAAGTGACACTGAGCACAAGCTGTACCAACGTTTTGCAACTTGTTTTTCTTCCACTTAGTACAGAGTAGTCAGTTCTTCGGATCCTTAACTATGCTTTGAGAACAATATTTTTAAATGGCGATTTCCTAGTCCATTGCACGGGAACACATGATTTATTAACTAATTTCCTATGGTTTGACAGCTTATTTCTAGGTTTTTGGCCTGACATATAAGTGTAGCCTTTCCGGAGTAGCTGGAAGTCTTGTGTGCTTTTGGAGGGCCTATAACTTCACACAACAGCTTAGAGCATGTTGGGCAGTGACTGCAGCACCGAATACCCGAGTTCCCTGTGAGTCAGCAGCTCTCCTCCTAGGGGTTCAACAAGAGAGAGTTAAGCTAATATTCACAGTGATAGTGCTGGTCTTTATGGGGACCAGTAGAAACATCAGTCAACAGCCAAATGCACAGATAAACTGTAGTGTGTTGGGGCAGCAGAACACCACGGAACAATGAGAATTAACTGCCTTCTGTGACGTGCAACCACATGGATGACTCACACAGGCATCATATCGAGGGAGGAAAGTCAGGTGCAAAGAACATAAAACAGAACCAAGTACCATTGATCCACTGTGTTGGATGACAGTGGTTTCTCATATAAAAGAAGGCAAAGGGGTGCTCCGGGTTTTTAACTTTCTTATTTTAATTTATTCTTTATTTTTAACTGAAAAATTAAAAAAATATTCTTTGACAGTTTCATATATATATATATATATATATATATATATATATATATATAATGTGTCTTGATCATATCTGTCCCCCGATCTCTCCTCTGCCCCTCAGACTTCCCTAATATGCACCCTTCCACTTTTGTGGTCTCTTCATTTCTATAACCCACTAAGTCCGGTTAGTCTTGTCTGCATGAGCGTAACTACCTATCAGCGGCCACAGCCTCGAAGGAAGATGTGTCTCTTGTCCATAAACATTCATCAATTGCCTGTAGTTCCTCTGCGATGGGAGCCCCTCCTCGGTCCATGCTGGGACGATGCCTGACTTGATCAGGACTGGCTTGATCTTGTATAGGTCTCTTACAGGTAACCACAGCCACTTTAAGTTCAAGAGGACAACAGCTATGTCATGTTGAGACGACAGAATTCCATAGCACTCTTCCCCATTCTCTGGCTTCTATGGTCTTCCGTCCCCTTCTTCTTTATGTTCCCTGAGACGTCGGGGTTGATGCAGATGTTTTGTTTAGAGCTAAGCCCTCAACATTCACTTAATCATGGCATGCTGGCAAGTTACGAGTCTCAGTACTGACTGCTGCACCCTGTGAAAAACAGCTTCTCTGAGCGAGACCAAGAGCAGCAGTTATCCGACATCAGAATTTAATAGACAGTTTAACAACACAGCCATTTAGCAAAACAACCATAATGGGTCCCTCCTAGGGCTGAAAACCTCTCCAGCCACGGATTTCTGGCTGGTTTTTACCAGACATCAGTTCCCTATGTGGAGCAGGCCTCAGCTCTAATCAGAAAACCGTTAGGCATCTCCATTAGAGTACACAGCCCTAGTGCGCCAGAGGTGCATTGTGTTTTTAGCCTTTTTCTGGTGCTGTGAGGGTGAATCTAGGGCCTCGTGCATGCTAGAAGACTGCTCTACTCACGAGCTCCAGCTCTGGGCTTGGTGGATGATTAATCTGCATGTAATCCTCGTCAGGAAAGCTCACTGAGCTATAGATTTATTAGGCTGTGTTTTGTTTGTGAGACAGTCATTGTGCGGCCCACACTGGCCTTGAACTAACTGCTGATTATCTTGCTTCAACCTCTTGAATACTGAAATTGCAGATGTGCACCACCCTGGCAAGCAGAGCCATGTAATCTTACGACCTGTACGTTCAAGAACCATTATGGGATGAATTGTGTCCTCCCCAATATACCACTTGAAGCCATAACCCCTGATGTCTGAGAATGTAAGTGTTTTGGTGGAACCTCCACCGTGGCCCCACTTCTCTCTCTCCAGACTCCATCTTCAGAAAGCCCACAAAACAGTGTCTCCTTCCCGAGATGCCTGGAACCACACCGACAGGGTATTTAAGACTCGGTCCATAGATCCGGCACGTGATTTCTCTTCTACCTCCCCTGAGAGTCATCCGGGAGTTGCTTTGCTCTGTTTATTAAACCTGGTTTTATTAATTTGTCCAGGTTTGGCTCATTGTATCATCAAAGAAACCCATAACTGGAATTTTCAAAATACTTATCAGAAGCTGTGTCTAGACACAGGACTCTGAAAGAGAAATGGATTGTTTGGGTGAGCTTTAATCTTTATAAGGATTGGTAGCCAATAAGAAGGAATCAGGACACAAGACACACACTACAGAAAGATGACATCATGAGAACACAATAAGTTGTAGAAGGCGTCAGATACAAGTGAGGAAGAGGGACCTTGAGGAACCCTAACCTGACAACACCTGGACTTGGATTTCTAACTTCCAGAATGTAAGAGAGTAATTGTTACCTTATAAGACAGCCAGTCTGTGGTACATGGTTGTGGCAATCCCAGAAAACTAACAAGAACTGAACTGGCTATTTCTTTCAATAGGACACTTGCAATGAACAGGACTTGAACCAAGTTGGTAGTTTTGTTTCCAAACCTACTTTTCTATTTTTCCACAAGAGATTGGCGTCAGTCCTACGAGGCATCAAGAGTGTCGCTTCTGTGGGCCAGCTATTGTTCTGAAGAGGAAATGTGTACGGCCATCTTTCAAAGCCAGTCAGAGCATGCTTCTCTTCTAGCTCATGTGTGCCGTGTTGACAGCTGTTGCCGTTGAAGAGAGAGATTTGCTGGAACCCTGAAACCTGAACCTTTTAGTGTGTGGTGCTGTTTATTAAATAACTTACACTGGTCATGAGAGGTCTTGCTAGTCTTTGACACATCCAAAGAAGCAACTGTGGGTGACTGTAATTCCAGCCCAGTTCTACTTCTAAACCCATCCCTAGATTTATATTTCTGACTGAAACATTTGTTGGTTCCCAGTGATAACTGCAATGTTTCCATGTAAGGCTTTCTCTTATTAGGGCTTCTTCAAGATGCTAAAACATGTTGGTAGCTTTCAAAGAGGAAGAATAAACAGAATAACACATGTGACTTAATTTTAAGTACAGGAAAGTAAAGTGTGTGTGAAGGGAAATCTTTAGGTGCTCATCTAAGAAACAAATGCACACACACACACACACACACACACACACACACAAACAAAAACAAAAATAAAGACATGCATGTTAAGAAACTGGTTCACCTTAGTAAAATTAGTGGAAACCCCACCCCTTTTTGGATGTAGTGGACCCGGGGCTCTCTCACACACTTAAAAATGTGTGAGCTTCTTGTGGAGGTGTGCAGACAAATGAATCACTCTGGTTACAGTTTACATAGCTCACTCCTCAAAGGATAGTCAAGCTGTCTCACTTGTATGAAAAACCCAGGAAAAGACTGGTGAATATCTGGACTTGGGGATCTCCATGGTGAACGTGGACAAGCAGACAAGAGAAAAGACCGCTGCATGGAAGAATCCCAGAGGGCTTCAGAGCTTCTCCCAGGGATTGCCCAGCTCAGTGTTGATCCATATGTGCTCATGAGAAAACTCCCTGAGGCTGGACAAGAACCAGTAAAGGGATGAAAGAGGACAGCAACCACTACACACACAGTACCTGTCCACACTCTCTGGACCTGAGAAACCTGAGATACTCACGGCACTCACGAATACTTGAAAAGGCTATTGTTGCCAATAGAACAATAATCTGTAGATTGAACACTGCTCTGGTCCTAACAAATATTGAAAGAAAGATCCATAAAGATAAATAATTTTGTAAGTAACACAACTGAGCCAGAGCAATGTAAAAACATTTACAGATTACAAAGAACAGTGCTGAAATCCACAATATGTGGAGATGTCATGATAGAAGAAAGCCAAACAAACCTGTCTGCCAGGTCATCTGGACAGTGTTTTCTGGGTATTGGTGAGTGATTTGTTCTTGCGTCTTTCAGAGGAGGAAGAAGAGAGGAGATGAAAGGAGAGAGAGAGAGAGAGAGAGAGAGAGAGAGAGAGAGAGAGAGAGAGAGAACGCTCTATAATCCAGGAGGCAGAAGCAGAGACAGGTAGATCTTGAGAGTTTGAGGCCAGCCTGGTCTACAGAGTAAGTTCCAGGACAGTCAGGACTACATAGAGAAACCCTGTCTCAAAAGGCTGGGAGGCAGGGGGAATACTTAAGTCCACTGCATAAAATGGTAACGCATCTGAGTGTAATTCTTGGAGATACTTCTGCGTAGATTAAATTAGAGTAACTATACAAATAGTTAACTTACTATACTGTTTAGGGAGTAACTGTACAAGAAACCAATGCATATTTAGTTCAGCTGCACATTTCTCCCCAAAATGCTTTCAATTTTCAGTCTGTTTAATCTTTGGTAGTGAAAACTTTAGATGTACGAGTTGACTTTATCTCAGAAAATGTCCTTAAAATATTGGCAAATTAATGATCTTTTCAGAAATTAAGTATGTACAAATTATTATGTACATACTTATATTAGAATAAAATATAAAGGAGCCCTTCATGTAGAGGGGAGTGTGGGGAGCCTTCCATGCAGAGGGGAGTAAGGGGAGCCTTTTTTGCAGAGGGGAATGATGGGAGCCCTCCATGCAGAGGGGAGTGATGTCAGATGGGAAACTAACTCAATCTCAAGGGATAAAGAGCACCAGATGATTACAAGGACAAATGTGTAAGATTTTTAGTCTTCTTCATTAAAATCTCTTCCACAGATAATTTGTTGTTTAAACAAAAGCAATGATCAAATTTGGAGTTTATTGAAGACAAGATTAAAACATGACTGCAAATTGAAGTAAAAGTAAGCAAAGAAAATGATAAAGGTAAGAAAGAAAGTCGAGAAAGCAAAAGTCAAAAGCAATAGAAAAAGCAATAAAATCGAAGAGTGTCTTTGAGACAGTCAACTAAACTGAAAAACTTACAGACAGACCTCTGTAGGGAAAAAATTCAAGGTACAAATGACCCATCCCAAGAAGGGCGAAGGTTGTATCGGTAGAGATGCTAGAAGGACACCAGTGTTATGAACAGCCTGATGCCAATCAGCTTGGCAACTGAATTGAAACAGAACCAAAAAAGGTAGATAACCTTCATAGTCATCTGCATATCCATTTAAAGATTGAGCTTGGGAGAATGGTCCTAGATTTAAATGACTTCAATGGGAATTTTCTTTTCTTTTTCCTTCTTCTTCTTCTTCTTCTTCTTCTTCTTCTTCTTCTTCTTCTTCTTCTTCTTCTTCTTCTTTTCTTCTTCTTCTTCTTCTTCTTCTTCTTCTTCTTCTTCTTCTTCTTCTTCTTCTTCTTCTTCTTCTTCTTCTTTTCTTTTTTAAAAAAAGCAAACCAGATACCAGTTTTGTGCCAGCCCTTCTGGAGCACGGCAATGAAGATGTACCAACTCAGTCAGTAAGACTAGCATTGCCCAGATACTAAATCAGAGGGGATAGCCCAAGAAAAGGGAGTTACAGACCAACATCACTCATGAATACAGGTGCAAAATCATTGCAATCAAACTTTAGAAAATCTAATCCAACAATGTCTAAAGAGAACAATAATCACAGCTAAGCTTTATCCCAAGTATGCTGATTTAACACCCAACAATCAGCCAATACAATTCAGCATATTAATAAATCCAAAAGGGAAAACCATATTATCCTCCCCACAAATATAGAAAAAGATAAACAAAGCAGAAAAAGAAACAAACAAAACCCACTGAATTTCATCCAGCATCCAGTCCGGAACAAACCAACTCTAGTAAATTAGTATCAGATTGAACCTATAGTTAACAAAAAAGTTAATTTAAAATGGATTGCTGCTCTCGATGTAAAGCCTAAAACTGTAAACCATAGGAAAGGAGAGAAAAATCTTTGTAGGTAATTTTAGAACAGGAAGGAGCTGATATCACAGTGACCTCTGGAAAAGAAAGGATCAGAGTGGGGGTGACTGTTTCCTATGTCCCCCTTCCACAAAGGCCTTGAAATCTCTGCAATCATGGAAAGCCACCCCGTGTTCTCAGTAAGGCACCCCCGCTTGCGTATGTTAAGCTGCAAGGGATCAGTCAACGACAATGGGGCTGTGACGTGGAGAAAATGAGACACGGGCAGAACTGCACATGGACTAGAGCTGACTCAGCCGCTCAGCCAGACAATGCTGGCTGTGCCACACCGCCTGAAGTAAGACAGAAACCTCACGTTCGGATCACAAGTAAGGTTAGAGCTCAACAGAGCGCATGTGCGCATGTGCGCTGTGTGGGAAGGACGCGCAGGTACTCGCTATTTCTTGCGGGTGAGATTCCTGTTGAAGATACTAAGAGTCTCGTGTTAGAAGCGACACGGTTTGTGATACATTTCACTCATGGAAGTGGTGCAGTTTGTCCAAGGTCACAGCCACAGAGTTATCAAGAAACTAAAACTGATGCCGTCACTTGAAATGGAAGCGTAGGCCAGTGTCGCTCACAGAGGCTGCCATTTAGACCTGTCTTACTGCCAGTCAGAATCTTCTCGTTTCCTTTTCTGTTTCAGCTTTTACATAAAACTCAAACTTTTCTTTTCTTTGTCTTTTCTTTTTTTCCTTTTCTTTTTTCTTTTTTGCTAAGTTGCAAAGAATAACAATGAGTATATCTCCAGGGCTTTAAGAACGCTATCCTTGAAAAATTCCATCCTTTTGAAAATAAGAAGGCAATTAAAATTTCTTGACAAGCCAGGCATAGTGGTTCATTCCTTTATGCCTTTTGGGAGGCATAGGCAGGCAAATCCCCGAGTTTGAGGCTAACCTGGTCTACAGAGTGAGTTCCAAGATAGCTAGGGCTACATAGAGACCCTGTCTTAAAAAACAAAACAAAGCAAGCAAGCAAACAAACATTCCTTAACAAATCACAAATCTTCTAAATGTTTGTGTGTGTGTGTGTGTGTGTGTGTGTGTGTGTGTGTAGACTACATCTGCCTATGTGAAAACATCTGGAATGTATTGCTATGAGTGTTTCTTAGCAGAAGATGTGAGAGCAGTTCCATTTTTTTTTTTCTGAAAAAATAAAAACAAAGCCCAAATCAAGCGATTTATGAGTCACTATGGTTTTGGTGTTCCAATGGAACTCGACACAAGGCTTGGAAGGCGGAGTGAAAAGCCAGCGGAAGAATTCTGCGGCTCTTGAGGAGCGCATTTCTGATGGTGGCTTCTCTGTCGGACAGGTTTACAATGGCGGAAGGTGTCTCCTCTGGCGTAGTTAGCTCTGCCCCGCATGGAGCCGGAGCACTGAACCAAGTGCGTGACTTATGCAGAGGAGTACTCAGCTCCTGCAAAGAGTGGTGCTTAGGTTCATATGACGTCACGCCTTTGGCGAAGGTTGGCATTGTCCGGGAGCTTCCTGTCTGGAACCACATTCGCTAATGGCTTTTATGAAGTTAATACGCGAATGGATAAAAACTCACTTTTCCCCTTTACTGGCTTTATCAACTAATGTATCTTGTGATATTTTAATGAGAGGTTTGTTAAGGGTCTTAAATATCTTTAAAAAAAAAAAGAACCTTTTAAAATCATTAAATCTTAAAATAGATACATTAGATACGGATCCTATCCAGATACAGTGATTAGTAAGATGTGGGCGTATTTGTTTCAATTAGCTTTCCTTTTTCCTTTATTGGTAATGAGGTGAACTTCCTCATTTTGAAACCCCTTTAAGTCCTATATTAGGTTCCCAGCGATTAGGATAAGCTCCAAACGATCACTAGGAATTGGAATCTTTGTTCAATCTTTCTTTAGTTTCCCTTTATAGTTTTCTTCCCCCGATCCATGCCTGTGTAAGTTCAGTGTCACAGATGATTTGAATTGCTTAAAGTTTCTGGATATCCAACTAACATCTCTGCCCTGGCTCATGCTGTTCTGCCTACCTGAGTGCCTTCTACCACAGTGCCACACAAAGAAAGTTCTGCTCAATGAACAGACCCTGGGTACCAGTTCATCTCGCATCTAGAGGGCGGATAGACTGTATTTCTCATCCCCCATACCCTGGGTGTAGATATTCCCCAGGCACCGCCTCTGGGTCTTGCCCATAGACATCTAAATCATTCATTATCCCCTTAGGTCCTTCCTCTGTGCAGAAACTCAAGCAAATGCTGGAGCAACTGAGCTGTATAAGCTAGCTGCTGGAGATGGCAGAGTCTTGTCCCCCCGACATTGAAGAGCAGAGCTTCTCCCCCATGATTCAGAACTTTTCATAGTTCAACGTCATTATTGGGTCTAACTACTAATGCATGGGACCTTTTTCTTATGGTAGCTGGCATTGTCTTAGACACATAACTGTCCTTCAGGCCAGCTTAGAGTCACCCCTGTCTCTGTCACCATACTTCTTTTATATGTCATCTTTTATTATTTAAAGCAAAATTTAAGTGTAAATATAGTTTGACCATCTTCTTCCCTTCCCTTAAGTTCTTCCCGATCCTCTCCTCTTCCCTACCCACTCAACTTCAAGTTCTTTCTCAAAACAACACAAAACAAAACCGAACAACAAAATACCAAAACCTGGAAAACAAAATACAGTATCTCCCAAAAAGAAAAAAACTCAAAAACCAAAAACCCCACCAAATAAAAAGTGCGCGCACACACACACACATATACACACACACACACACACACACCCCTGTGTAGCCCGTTATTTGTTAGTCAGCTACTCCTGAATATGAGATTCGCCCCAGAGTGGTTGATATGCATCATTTCATTGGAGAAACCGAGTTTCTTTCTCCCAGAAGGTAGAAGGTACAAGGTGTAGATATATGTGAGAGTTCAGTTGTTAACTTTTACCCTAGTGGCTAGGTTTACATTTATTCTTTCATTCATTTTTTAAAAAAAACATAGCAAAAGAAAATATAATAAGATAAAACAAAAAGTATCACAGCAAAGTTGAACAAAATAGGCCAACGGAGGGGAAAGAGCCCAAAGGAGCACACAAGAGTCGGAGATCCAGTTTCTCCCACACTCAGGACCCTCATACAACACTAAACTGGAAGGTATAATGTATGCACAGAGGACCTGGGGCAGACCAATGGAGGCCCTGTGCTTGCTGCTTCCGTCTTTGTGAGTCCTGTGAGCTTTGCTCATCTTGACTTAGAAGGCCTTGTTCTCTTGGTGTCCTTTGTCCTCTCTTCCTCCCTCCTCTTCTGTGAGGTTTCCTGAGCTCCGAGGGGAGGGATTTGAAGGAGACATTCCATTCAGGGCTGAGTGTTCCAAGAGCTCTCTCTCTGCATAATGTCTGATTATGGACTCTACACAGTCGTACTTCTTTGTTCCCTTAATTACAAAAAAATTCTCTATATCTTTAATTACACGGTGTGATGATTAATATTAATTATTCATTTCATGAGATTTAGGATCACCTAGGAGATAGATACTAGATGTGTTTACGAGAGTATTTCTAGAGAGGTTTGACTGAGCCAAAATATGCCTCTCCCCTTTCAAGTTGCCTTTGCTGAGAATTTTATCCTAGCCCCTGGGAAAGTAACAAATGCAGATGGTATCATAGGTTAAGTTCTCTCTTCCTGCCCCCGATATTCATACTCCGATGTCCCAACTCCCATCGCTTTGAAATACAAATAAATTCATAAATAAAATCTTCAAAGTGGTGATGAAGTTCAAGAGAAATCCCTAGGGCAGGGCCTTAACCCAAAATGACCTGTGTCCTCGCAAGGAAGGTAAGAGATACCAGGGGAGCACGCACAGAGGAAAGCCCATGCAAAGACAGAGAGAAAGCAGCCATCTGCAAACCACGGAGGGAGTCCTTAGGACAAGACACACTAGGCGCATCTCAAAGTCCCGCTCTCTAGTCAGCCTTCTTTGTCCACCGTAGGAGTATCTGCTCTTCGGCCCAGAAACTTTGCCCTGTCTCCTGACCACCCAAAGGCTCCTTTCTGGCTTGATCATTCGCCTCGTTTGCCTCCAAAGCACCACCCACATTCTACACTCTTCTCTCGCTGCTGTGATGTGAGTGGCTAATGGTGGTCTCTGACTGTGCACAGATGCACACAGGTTCAACGCACTGGAAGCTGCCAGGCCTTTTTCTACTCCCCAAGGCATTTTTTCTTCCTCTGAAAGCCCTATCGCACTGCATTTTTGGTGACGGATAGGCAGCTGGGACTTTATGTGCAGATATTTTTGTGTGTGCTTGTGACTTGTAAGCCACCCAACCGCTTGGGCTCCTCTGCAGGATATAGTGACAGCGAGCCTGCTCCCTCCTTGCCAACTTTTGTTTCTGGTTCAGGCTTGCCTAAATGTGCCTTGTGCATAGGAAAACACAAACTTTTCCACTTGTCATCCAGATGTTTCCATATATTGTCATGTTTGTGAGTGGGGGAACATCTGGATGTCTGGCTGACCCTGACTCTGCATTTTTTTGTTTTTTTTTTTTATCCTGAGTTGTTGACTCATGACACTTAATAGCATCCTGAGACTCTCTGACTGTGGCTGACAATGCAGGCTGACTGAGAGAAGCCAATGATAATGGCACTGGGTTTCGATTCTACTGCATGTACTAGCTTTTTGGGGGCCTAGACTGTTTGGATACACACCTTCCTAGACCTGGATGGAGGGGGGAGGGCCTTGGACTTCCCACAGGGCAGGGCTCCCTGACTGCTCTTAGGACTGGAGAGGGAGGGAGGAAGGGGAAGGGGGGGAGTGGGAGGGAAATGGGAGGAGGTGGAAATTTTTAATAAATAAATAGATAGATAAATAAATAAATAAAGAGCATCCTGAGACTAGGTTAAATAATGCTGCTATTCCCTCCCACCCATCCAGCCACCCATCCAGCCACCCATCCATCCACCCGTCCACCCACCCATCCACCCATCCATCCACCCATCCATCCACCCATCCACCCACCCATCCACCCACCCATCCATCCACCCATCCATCCACCCATCCAGCCAGCCGTCCATCCACCCATCTACCCACCCACCCATCCATCCATCTATCCACCCATCCATCCACCCATCCAGCCACCCATCCAGCCACCCGTCCATCCACCCGTCCATCCACCCGTCCACCCACCCATCCACCCACCCATCCATCCACCCATTCATCCACCCATCCAGCCAGCCGTCCATCCACCCATCCACCCACCCACCCATCCATCCATCTATCCACCCATCCATCCACCCATCCAGCCACCCATCCAGCCACCCGTCCATCCACCCGTCCATCCACCCGTCCACCCACCCATCCACCCACCCATCCATCCACCCATTCATCCACCCATCCAGCCAGCCGTCCATCCACCCATCCACCCACCCACCCATCCATCCATCTATCCACCCATCCATCCACCCATCCAGCCACCCATCCAGCCACCCGTCCATCCACCCGTCCATCCACCCGTCCATCCACCCGTCCATCCACCCATCCACCCATCCATCCACCCATCCACCCACCCATCCACCCACCCATCCATTCACCCATCCATCCTTTATCTATTTGACCAATATTTACTGAAACTCTTCAGTGATTAAGAACTATACTGAAAAGTGGGAGTTGAACATAGGCTTCCAATCTAGAGGATACAGAGAAAATAAACACTGCAATAGGAGGAGAGGTGTGGGACCTCACCGAGGGCTGACAGTTAGCTAATATGTCCCCCACTTCCTAGGCTGTCTCTATGAAGATCTAGAGAAGAGTGGACGGAAAAGGACAATGGCAGAGTTCACTAGACCAGGGGAGAATGGCGGTGCAGTTGCTCTGCATAGGAATCAGTCCAGAAAGACTGGGTCAGCTGGAGAAATGAGACAGAATGCAGCACGCTGAGTCTGAGTGTGAGGGTAGATAGTCTATGTGCTGTTGAGGCCCAGAACCTGGTACTGGGTGGAAGGCGAAGATTTGGGGGTCATTGCATAGCACCTGTACTCCATGGGCAGATCTGCAGGGATCCTCGAAGCTAGTTAGGATAAACAGGCAGCGAGCAGTATGGCTGCTGAAGGAACAGTGGGATTCAAGAACAAGATTATCGCTGACAGCTTACCAGCGGCTGAGAAGCAAGATCCTGGCTGAAGAACAGAGCCTGCTCAGCAAGCTGGGGAAGGTCAGCGGCTCGGTGAGATAAGAGGTCTCCTGGTGGTTCAAGTGTGGGAGAGGGGTGGTGGAGTGAGCCGAAGTTGAGGCCAGAGCACCGAAAACTCGCCGAAGTGCATTAGCTGTGATGGCAGGATAGACACTGACCTGGAGCTGAAGATGTGTTGTATGAGAGCCTCTGTTAAGATGGAAGCAAAGGAAGCATATTCAAGTGTGGTAGACTGTCGAGCTAAAACATTTCATTACTGGTGGTGGGGGGTCGGTTAGGTTTCCGAGGAGGGCGGTGAAAAGCGGGGCCCACTCTGATGGGACATGGCGGCCACGACTGATCGCTAGGTCAGATCGTGAGAGTAGAATCGCGCCTCTTCCATATTCTGGCTGTGACCTTCAGGAAGGACTGAACCTCTCTAAGCCTTGCTGTCTTTGTCCGCAGCAATAGAACCTCTCTCACTGAACTGTTTTAAAAGCCAAGTGGAATGATTTACCTAAAGCAACAGCTCCGTGTATGTCAATTAGTGATGTGTGGCGTTCCTATCATACTGCAGGGGGATGGCTGCAGTGCTTTGGTGGTCTGTTGAGGGTGCAAATGTCCCCTTCTACCCTGAATGGGTGAAGACTCATTCCCTTTCTCCCTCAACACCATGCCCCACACAGCCCCTGCTGATCTCTGTTCTCTAGACCGTATCACCACGTGGAGAGCCGGCAGCTTAAACCAGCAGCAGGGCACACCTACAGGAAACCCAGCTTGTCTGAGCTGGTGACTCGGGAAACCACAGCTGTGTGACTTCGGGAAAGCACAGCCCCCCTTTCTCTGAAGGCAGAGCTGTGGTCTGGGGACCGGCAACGGAGCTGCTGGGGCTCTGCATTCAACATCTGAGATTCTTCAGTTCTGAACATCACTGCCGAATCTTTGGTGCTCTAAGAGAGTGTGTGGAGGGGGGAAGGCAATGCTTCCTACTTCCAGTGGGCGTGGCTGTTCTCCAGTAGACTTCTCCCCCTTGGAATTTGTTAATTTGATTTGAATGGAGGTGAGCCTTTAAGCAGGGAACTGAGGCCTCACTGAAGGAAGAAACTAGCTGAAAACCTTACTTAAAAGCAATCACCAGGGGCTGGAGAGATGGCTCAGAGGTTAAGAGCACTAGCTGCTCTTCCAAAGGTCCTGAGTTCAATTCCCAGCAACCACATGGTGGCTCACAACCATCTGTAATGAGATCTGGTGCCCTCTTCTGACCTGCAGACATCCATGCAGACAGAATGCTGTATACATAATAAATAAATCTTAAAAAAAAGCAATCACCAGCTGAACTTCATCCAGCTACAAAATGGGGACTTCTGTCAACCGCAGGGGGCTCACTCTTCAAACTTTGTTCCAAATCAGCCAATAGCAAGCTGTAACTGGCAGTGGAACTCCACTTCTGTATTCTGTTCCTTCTATCCACAAATGCAGCTGGACTCCCTTGCAGCTCAGAACCTCTTGGAATCTTCTGAGAGTTAGTGAGCGTCGTGATTGCAAGGACACAGGCTCTACAAAAACAATCTGGTCATCATTTTGACTTTCAGCATCTCAGGTCAAGACGCAGGCAGGTATGAATGTAAGCGAGAACTCTGTAGTAGCTGGCAACCAGAGGGGAGACTGAGGCTCAAGGTCACACAGAGAGTCTCTGCCTGGACAGCTCAGGCCTCTTGGCCTAGTGTTCCTTTCCTGTCTTCTTTCCACAGGATATGGGAGTTTAGCAATCTACCTCCCTCCTTCACCATTCATGAATGTGACTTAAGTGTTCACCCAAGATAATCTGCGTTGCCGCCGGGGACAGGGTGGGAGGAAGAGTCCTTCCTAGGTATTGAAGACTTGACAAGACAGAAATGCATCTCCACCCTCGCGGGGTTTATCAGAACGAGGACAGATAGATAATAAGCTTATTGGATAAAGAAGAGAGTTAAACCTCTGTAGGAAACATTTTCTCAATAGAACATCTCTAGATTTGTATAAAACTCAACCTCACAGACTATGTGTCTTTCAGTATAATTTTAAGACATTAACTATACATGGAAAAAATGTATATTTTGACTGAAAAACTCAATACAATGCTTAAACAAAATGACTTTTAGTAATGGTCTTGAGTTGTGTTTACATGCGACAATAGGAAGTCTGATTCAGGCAGGTTTCTGAAAAGAAAGACTTGAGCCTGAGCTGACTTCACTGTTTGCATTAGGCTAGGAGAATAGCAGCAGCTCATAGACCTGACTTCGTGGGACTTTAAGAAGATCCACAATAATAATACCACATTTGGGTATATATTCAAAGGATGCTCAACCGTGCCATGAAGACACGTGCTCAACTCTGTTCATAGCAGCTTTGTTTGTCATAGCCAGAACCTGGAAGCAACCTAAATGCCCTTGACGGAAGAATGGATAAGGAAAATATGGTCCATTTATGCAATGGAGTACTGCACAGCAGAAAAAAATAACATCTTGAATTTTGCAGGAAGACGGATGGAGCTAGAAAACATTATTCTGAGTGAGGTAACCCAGACACAGAAAGACAATTATCACATGTACTCACTCATAGATGGTTTTTAAACATAAAGCAAAGAAAGCCAGCCCACAAATCACAATCCCAGAGAACCTAGACAACAATGAGGACCCTAAGAGAGACTTACATAGATATAATCTACATGGGAAGTAGAAAAAGACACGATCTCCTAGGTAAATTGGGAGCATGGGGACCTTGGGAGAGGGTTGAAGGGGGAAGGGGAGAGGCAGGGAGGGGAGCAGAGAAAAATGTAGAGCTCAATAAATATCAATTAAAAAAAAAAATATATATATAAGAAAAACCAAAAATAAAATACATAAATAAAATTAAAAAACTGTATTAAATAAGAAAAAGAAGCAACGCTGCATGCACTGTGCACTCTGACATTGCAGTTTATCATTTACATACGGATATAAGTCAAGGTTGTTGACTGTATTGCTCCATTGAGAAGTTGATAAGAAGGCTTGGATTGCTATGGACGACATTATAGCTTTTCCCAAGACTCAGAGGAATCGGCCTTATGTCTATGAACACGTTTACGCAGGGAGATGACTTTCAGCATCTGCGTCTGATGGTAAGAAGGCCAGAGAAGAGTTCGAGAACTCGGGGCTCTGATCGTGTGCTGTCCCAACAAGGCCTGGAGACTGAATGCAGCCTCCTCCTTCCCATGGATGTCGGATTCCTTTTGGGGGGGGTGGGTAGTGTAGAAAATGGTTCTTGAGTTTAGGGGGGCACTGTGGCTCTGTTTTGATGATCAGTGCTACTGTAAAATAACTTTTAAACAAGAAGTGTAAAGTGATCCCCCATTAAGATTAAGTTCAGTCAAGTTTTTTTTTTTTGCCTGAGTCTATGAGGTTTTTTTTTTTCTTCCTTGAATGGTAACTATGGAATTGTAGGAAGTGTTCCACAAAGGATTTCCTTTGGTCATTGTTGTTTTTTTCTCTCAGTTAAAAAAAAAAAATGTGTTTGGTGCTGAACAAGAATCCTTCTCTTTGAGTTCGGCAATGCAGGGTTTAAAAGGCCAGGGCAGGATCTAGGTCACAGCCCTGGTTTCCTCCTTGCATTGGGCCTTGTGCTTCAGAGCCTGTCTCTTTAACTATTGGGAACAGAACTCTGCATTCCTTCCGGCTTTTTCATTCTTGGTTCTGTGAGCGAACAACGTTTCCCTCCGATCAGCACAAGGGACATTTTACTCAGTGCAGCAACCACAGCTCATTCTTACTTTTATAGGGGCCTCTGAGTCACCTCATCCCAGGAGTGACCCAGGGAGGCCCTGTGGGCCCAGGGCCTGGCTGTCTGGAGGAGGTGTCCTCAAATGTCACCAGGAGATAGAAACCACGGGAGGGACCGATCTACACAAACCATTACAGTTTGAGGAAGTGGCTTACGGGATTATGAAGGTCTGCAAATCCCACAGGATAGACCAGCAGGACGAACGCCCAGGCAGAGCAGATACCGTGGGCAGGTAGAAGGCCTAGGGCTGTGGGATCCCCTCTGTGTAACAATCTTTGTGCCCTTTAAGGTCTCGACTGCTGTATGAAGCCTGCCAGCATGAGGGGGTACCGTCTCTTTGAGTCAGAGTGAACCTATTCCAGTTGGGAAGTGCTGCCTCAAACTTCTGTCACAGAACGTCTGGAGTCTCAGAGGAACTGAGTAGCTATGGCCTAGCAAACCTGACATAAATTACCCAGCGCTGGAGGTGCGAGATCTAGGTTGCCAGATAGGCTTGTTAGTGTTCAGAGAGTAGAATCACGGACGCACACACATCCTGACACAGACTCACAGACACACACACATATACACACGTGCACACAGACACCAGTATGCATGTACAGACACATACATATCTATAGGCATATATATATGTACGTTCACAGTCACACAGACATACAGACATAGATACACACAGAACAGATACACAGAGACACGCAGTCATACAGAGACACTGACACACACATTCAGACACACATAGACACAGACAAACAGATACACACACACACACACACACACACACACACACACACACACACACACGGAATCCTGTCCATGAAAGGAAAGGAAAAGCAAGCTTTGGATAAAGACATTCTCTCCTTCCTTTATGCCCTGGGAAACAATAGGGAAAGTCCATGGCCCCTGGGAGTACATGACTCACAGGAGAGACCCAGGCTGGAGACCTTTCAGATGCTGATATTCGCCAGCTTCACACTTCCTGCATTCCTGTGTTTGTGTAGGGACAGGAAGGGACCATTAAGTACTGGGTACAGATGAAAAGTCTACACACACACACACACACACACACACACACGCACACACACACACACAGAGGGGGCCATGCGACAACCTGTCAAGGTGGACTCCTGGCTTGCTGTGTGACTAGAAAGGTTGCTTAACTCCTCTGTGCTCAGTTCCTTCTGGAAAACAAGAAACAGGAAACCTACACTTAATAGGCAGCAAGCATTAAATGCGGTAGTAATCGTAAGACACCTACTTACAAGGTTGCCTGATGCCTAGGTCTTGCCAATATGTAATATTATAGCAGTTGTTAGCATTACCGTCAGCACAGTGCATTTCAACTGTGCGTATGTGCACCTCACACATGGTTATTAATCCACAGAAAACAACCTGGACTTATGGCAAATGATTAAATTAAAGAAATTAAAAGCAAGAATACTATGTCAAACCCTTTGAAGGTACCATGCAGAGCCCAGGTCAGATACTGCCTAAAAGAGTATCTTCAGTATGGTAGTGGTGCACGCCTTTAATCCTGGCACTTGGGCAGGGGACAGAGACAGGCAGATCTCTGTGGGTTCCAGGCCAGACTGGTCTACCAAGTGAGTACCAGGACAGACAAGGCTACACAGAGAAACCCTGTCTAAAAAAACAAAACCAAAATACATACATACATACAGACAGACATACAGACATACAGACAGACATAAATAAATCAAGAAAATACTTATTTTCTGTGGTACTTCATTGATGGAACTAGATAGAATCTAGATTATATCTACTTTAAATTAAATTAAATTAAATTAAATTAAGGCATTGAATGTGTGACAGAAGATGCTGGCCTGACATTGCAGTCAGTTAAACGTAATGGGTTAGTGAATATCAGCTACATCAGGAAGCCTTACTGCTCACGAGAGGAGTGGGCAGTCTTTACCCTCGATGCTCTCAGGAGGCAAGCTTGCCTCCCGGCCACCTGAGGCTCAGGTGCCTGCCAGCCTGCGGGAATGAGCCCCTTCGCTCAGTCCTGAGAGCTGGTCGGCCTGTGTGAGATCGGCTCCCTCTCCCTGATAAATCACTTCACAGATGCTGCCAGCTTCATGCTCAGTTAATCTCCCTTGAATTGATCACCCAGTTATAAAGAAAACCATTAGCAATAAAGCAAAACTTCCCGAAGAGCTTTTATAGGAGGAGGGCAGGAAGTGAATTGGTTTTTCATAAAGACGTGAACACGATGAACTGTGTCTGAAGAGGAAGGAGTAGCAGCCTTCTGCCTGCTGGGCGGACTCCACACCATGGCGGAGGGCAACACAGCCATCTCTTTCCCACCCACTCATCGCAGGAATCATTAAAAGAATAAAGTTTTAAAGAGGTAAGTGCTTATAAAGTTTAGCCTATGCTAAATTTGACTTTAAGCTAAGAACCTTTAGGGGCATGGTGTCAACTCATTAGCTACCTGGTGGCACGTTAAGATGGTGAGGAATATTATTTTGTCTGTGATCTCAGCATTCACTTATTAATCGCTAGTGTGTGCGAGCAGGTGACGCATGTCTGTTCACCTTTGCCATGGCACATAATGGAAGTCGGAGGACGACTATGGAGTTGGTCTTCCCTTTCCGGTCTTACATGGGTTTGGGGGATCCGACTGAGCCGTTTCACTAATTCACTGTTATTTTGTGGGGAAAGGAAAGGAAAACAAGTTAAGTAGCTGAACCCATATTTGCTAACGGCTGAGCTGAGCCAAACTGTGGTCGTGGTCTTTGCTCTTTGTGTTCCGTCCTGCATTTCCTTTAGGACCTCTGTCCTGACCTTTAACCCCGTCCAGTTCAGGAGCTCTTTGCAAAATCTTACTTTCATATGGAAAACACCGTTTGTGTATTCTTTTAGAATATAGCTTTGGTAGAGCTCATTTATTTTAGAGTAGAAGAGGCATTGGTAGGCAATACTGAAGGAATGATACAGAAGGAGTTAGGATTGTTTTTACTTCTTCGCCTACAGGCCTGCTTCCGTACGCCGTGTCTGTCCCTCTTGATTTCGCTCTTTCATGGTACCCTTTCCTGTCAAGCATCAATAAACCCGCAGGAGACATGATATTTTCTATCTTTTTTACCCAACAGCGAAGTGTAAATGTCTTTCCATTTGTATAGACTAATTCCCACAACCCTATATTTTAGTTCTTGAAAAGTACTCCACCATATGGGTATGCCACACTTTACTCAACTACTGCTTTCTTTTGGACAACTGTTCCCAAATTTAGACATGAGAAATAGAACGACCGTGTAACTAACTGATAAATATATAGAGTAATGCAAATGTTCCCAATGTATATTTGTTTTAAAACATCATGTTGCACATTAAAAATGTACTTAATTTTTATTTGGCAAAAATAAAAATAAAGAGAACTAGGGCTGCTATAAATACCTCATAGCTTAACTTGTAGGCATATTAAAATATTTTAATTAATTAGATTATTGTTAGTATGAGTTTATAGTTATTATTAGTTTCTATTGATTCAAAGTGCTCATTTAAAAAGCACTACCATTTATCCTTTCCAGATTCTTATCTATGAAGGGAAGTGATCAAATCATTGGGCTAATATAGCTATGTAGTTGGCTCTAAATTTCCCATTAATATGAATCTTGACTTCATTAAAATTTTATGAATTCAACATGGAAGCTGTTATGGATACCTTCCTAATTTTTTAGCTAATGATACCATACAGATAGATACAAGGGCTCGTCTCCATTCTCATCAGCTTCTCTGTAACATCCACTCACGATGCCGGGGGGTTGTGGTTCTAGTACAAGAGCATCGGTTTCTGTGTCCACGTGTGCTTCAGGTTTGAGATGACACCGCACTTCCAGACAAGTTTTCTGTCCTTGGTCACAGGCACTCATTGGCCTTTCTCCTACCTGGCTTTTCCCTCTTCTAGAACTTCCACTCTAAATCTGTTTGCACACTGAGATTTAGCTGCCTGAGATTGCACAGACACTTGGAAACCTTTTGCTTTTAAGGAACAGCAGTGAGAAATTCAACTATGACCAAAGACCAGCTGAGCTCCAAGGCATTAACCTTCCGGGACACTTTGTCCCTTTCTGTGGTGCAATATAGACCCTTGTCCGCTTGTCCCTGTCTTTGATTGCCAGTGGATAAGAAAATCTCCCATCCGGGATAAAAAGTGTTTCTTGCTTCCAAACCTCTTTCCTGAGAGATTTGGTGGAAGTCCCTTGTGGGTGATGGCTAATCTCTGTATTCACAGACCTGTAGTGTTAACATATGCTTGGGAGAGGTTGAGGCAGGAGAATATCTAATTTGAGGTTAGCTAGGACTAAAGAGTGAGTCTGAGACTATGTTGAATCACCTACTGAAAACCTCTTTCAGAAAAAGAGATTCCTTTTCCATCCCGGGTTCAATAACCGTAATTTAGGTGTTTTTAGGGCTTTGCTGAGACTTGGATTTTTCCTTTAAAAGTGCTTTTGGTCAGTCATGACTTTAAAATCCAGTATCCACAGTGTGCCTAGGAATGACCGAGAATCCAGGATCCACAGTGTACATAGTAATGAATTAGGATCCAGGATCCACAGTGTGCCTAGGAATGACCTAGAATCCAGGATCCACAGCGTACCTAGCAATGACTTAGAATCCAGGACCTGAGATAGGCTATGAGGTAGAACCCACGACACTGACCACAGTTAAAACCCAAGACTCTTCAATGCCATGAACATTGAATAGATTCTGACACATCTAAAATTGGTGCTAATTATACCTTGATTCTTTATTTTAAAAATTAAAGAAGTTTGTTTCTCTATAAAAAGGATATTACATAAGTTTGAATAAAATAAAAGTGAAAAATTCTGAATCTAAGAAAATGAGTCCATGACTATGGTAATTATAAGTAATTGGCCTTGATTAAGACTTAATTTGACTGTAGGCTCCATGGAAGGTCAGACCAGAAGTAAACAAGATATTACACCATGCTTCACACTGGAGGAGGCAGATCTGACTGGTCCCAGGGAGGATATTTACAGGGTGGCACCAAGCCACTTTGTCCCTTCAGGGAAGAATGACCCAAGGCAAATGACTGGCGCTCTGTATCACAGTTCGGAAGCCTCCTTATTGTCAAAAGGGGTCCACAGTAACTCTTCTTCAAGGTTACTCTAAGGAGTAAATGGGAAACTTGGCAGAGTGTATAGTGTATGAGTAATAGTTGAGATCAACTTGGTTCTTTTGACAGGGACATGGTTAAGTAAAGCATATATGTAGTCTTCCTTGGGCCTTGACCTAGCCACACTTTGTCGGTGACTCTGAAGCTTTCGGTGTAGTGATGTCTTTGCCCAAGCTACTCACGTGGTAATGGCCACATGGATTGCTTTGACTGTGACGGATGTGTGGGCAGAAGCCTGAGCCTTAATGCTCAGTGACTACCTATACCATTGTATCATAATATATATATACGTGTGTGTGTGTGTGTGTGTGTGTGTGTGTGTGCTATCACATGGAATGATAGCACAAGAATTGTTATCATTATAAGAATGTGGCTCCTTGCCCTCTGGCCTAAGGAAAACACTAGATACTGAAACACATTACATCCAGTCTGGAGCTCAGAGTCCAAATGAGCCTTATCAGCTGAGACCTCAGCGGAGGAGATGTGTCAAAAAGAGTGTGTTCCAGAGACATCACACTGTGAAGGTAATTTGTTACATGCCATGACTATGATAATGATGGACAGAAACAGCAGACTTCCATGAACAAGCATGAAAAGATGCCTATAACGAGTGAGAAAGTTTAAAAAGAGCGATAGAGCTGAGTATGAAGGTGTTCATGTGTAATCTTAGCACTCAGGCTAAGGCAGGAGGGTCTCTGGGATTGTTGTGGCCAGTCAAGGCTATATAATGAATACTATGTCAGCCAGGGACACATAGAAAGACCCTGTCTCAAAGGGGAAATAAAGGTATATAATAAGAAATATATAAGTTCTGTTTTTGTTGAATAATACAAACGTCCAGTCTGATTTTGTTGAAACCAAGATGTACAATATGCTTACACATGTGAACATTGAAACAGTACTCACGTCTTTTCAAGTCTGAATTTAAAAAGCACACCCATTAGTAAAAGTGGTATTTTTTTGTGCGTGTGTGCACACCAAAGTCTGTGTTTGTCTTCTTGTAAGTGGTGGCCCTATGTTAGAAGATAGGACATCTCACTTGGTATAAACGTAAAGATGTCACAAGTCACAGAAATACATTCACCCTGGACCGTGGGTCTTGCTGAGGCAGTGAACTGAAGCGACACTGGCCTGGAAGGTCAGAGTCACACGGAGAGTTTTAGATTGACTTACAGTCCACACATCGTCCACCCGAAAGGTGTGTGAGAGTTCAAGGAGGCTGGTTTCATTCGGTTAGGAATACAGGTGTGAGTCAGCTGTTCCCGGCAAAGCAAGCGGACGGTCACAGTCCTTGTGGAGCTGTCCAAAGGTGGATTGCCATCGTTTGTGGGTTTGCATAACTCGTCTTCATTGAGAGCTCCTGCGGTCTCCCAGCACGAATGCAAATCTCCAGGTTGGTCAACCTCTGGCAATCTCTTCTGTGTGTGTTTCCCCTCCGAGGATTTTATAATGAAATTTTTTTTTTTTCAGGGAAGTAGCATTACGAAGCTATAGACTATAAATCTCTCAAACCTTATTAGGTGCTTGGCTTGTGTCCAGTCACCTATTCAATGAGCAAACAGATAGTCATGGCTCATATCTCAGACAGTTGCTGGGAGTCTTAACTGAGACCATGCATGCAGAATGATGTGGTAGTCTGGGGCCAGAGCAAGCACCTGCACAAATTTTTTTTTGTTATTGCTTGAAATATCATTGTAATTATTGCCTACTGGTAAATATTGATAAGACAGAGCTCTTGTTTCGAGAATCCTGGCAGTGGGAATGGGGCACACGTGTAAGGTAGAGTAAGACACGTGGTGATAAAAGTATTTCTGAAAGAAGAAAGTATTGACAATAGAATTTTTTGAAAAAATGTACCCTATAAGCTTGTGTACACCAAGACAACACACAGGACTAGTTGTGCCCAAAGGTGGAAGGGACTTGGGGGGTGTGGGGCACAGGAATCATAGGGCTGAATCTTTGATTACCTTCAGCAGTAGCAAGAAGCATTAGTCTTGTCTCCCAGGAAGAAATCCTTGTGTTTTGATTTCTGTTCTCATATTATGCTAAGAGATATTTTTTCCTTGAAAGAAATCTAGTACACAGATAATTGCATTTTATGACAGTAGACATGATAGTTATTACAATTATTTTTAAGATAATGTATCACAGTAGTTAAGGGCCTGACTTTTAGAGCTCGGAGCCTAAAGCTGAATTCTGGTTTTACTCTCACGGGGAATGTGACTTCAAGGAACTAAAGTCGCCTTCTTTGTCACCTTCTTGGTTCAGGAAGCAATTAGCTAGACTTCCTTCAAGGACTTCACCTGAGAGGGAAACAATTAACTGAGTGTAAATTGCCCTCATAGAGCTTGCATAATGAATACCCCCTAAGTGCCAAGGAAGCTGGGTAACTGGGTAGTGTTGACCCCTCCATCACTCACCAGCAATTACACCATGATGTTTGAGCACGAGAAGGAAAACATATTTTGCCATATGTCCTTGACCAATAGATAACCACTACATATTAGCTCTTCTCAGAAAAATCAATAATTTTTTTTTTTTTTTTTTTTTGCCCACTAAGCATCAGCCTGCTCTACTGTACCCTCTGGCTCCAGATGGCATCAGCCAGCTCGTGTTAGATTCCCAATGGAGTCTTGCCCGTCTTATGGATGACATGGCTTGGTTTCGTGTCTACTGCCGAGCTTTGGATCTCATTTCAGTCACTTGCTGGGAATGATCTACTGGCTCCAGTGAAGGAAGAGTCAGTGCTTCTGGCAAACACAGGCTTCGAGTTGCTGAAAGGTGGTCAAGGCAACTGTTATTTTAACCTGCATCAGAACTGTTGCATCCAGGGATTCCAGCCAGCCAGCAGGGAAAATAGTGTATCAGACTGCTAGCCCGGTGGCTTCCAAATTGGTGATTTTGAAGTCAGCTAAAAGCAAATGCCGGGATTTAGTGCTGTCAGACTGACATCTGAGTTGATTTGGGGACATAGTGATGGCGTTTTACAGGGTCAGATTCTCCCCCCCCCCTTGGTAACAATCTCCTCATGTCCTTGTTTGCCATTTGTGTAACTGTCTTCTGCCCACTAATTTTAGCTTATTGAGTCTAGTTATTGAGACTTCTTGGTCTGGAAACATTCTGGCCTTGTGGTCTGTCTGGAGCTTAGGGACAAAACTGGTTTAAGTACGTTTTTGATTAATGACTAATTAAGGACCCAGAGTTCACTTATCTTTTGTCTCCTTAAGGAGCTTCCTGTCTCAGCTGTCTTTCTCCAGTGTCTTTGACTGCAGCTCTGTTGTATGAGGGAGCGAAGGGCTGTGTTCCCGCCCACCCTGCTCCCGGCTAGCTTACTCCGAAATAATTACATGGAAACTGTATTCATTTAAACACCGCCTAGTCCATTAGTTCTAGTCTCTTATGGGCTAACTCTTACATACTGATTCAACCCATTTCTAATAATCTGTATCGCCACTTGACTGTGGCTTACCGGCATGAGTCTAACCAGCATCCTTCTCGGAGAGAAGAGCCATGGTGTCTGCCTGACTCTGCTTTCTTTCTCCCAGCATTCTGTTCGGTCTTCTCCACCTATCTAAATTCTACCCTATCAAAAAGCTAAGGCAATTTCTTTATTTGACCAATGAAAGCAACACATAGAAAGAAGACCCTCCTACACCACAGCTCCTTCCCTTCAAATGTCCACAAGATCTTCCGTTGGCTTTTCCTCGGATGGCTCTAGAGCATTACATAGTGTTTGGTGGTTAGTGCTGTGATTGTCACCCTCAAATTTCTCCCCTATATGATGCAATAGAGGTTTGGTTTTTTTTTTTTTTTTTTTTTTTTTTTTTTTTTTTTTTTTTTTTGGTCACTGTCTCCCACTGGCATGAGCCGTTTCATTTTCTGATGATTCAATGTCGTAAATGAAGTTATTTGCGTTGGTGTTTATGTATTGTGTTGCATTTAATTGGGTATTTTTGATTAATCAACCTTAAAATGGCTTTTATTTTGCCTTTCAAACATGGTTTTGAGGTAAGTGAGTTAAAATGCTGGGCTGTACCATGTCAGGAGAGTATTTGGCACAGCACATAAGCAAATAGGGGTACTTAACTACTGTTGGTTTTTCAGAGACTCCAGGGTTCTCAGCTGTCGAAAGGCAGTTAGGATGGGGTAGAGCCAAGCTGACAGGTTGCTCATTCTTGCCCTGTGAGCTTACTGTCAAGAAGCCCTCCGGCAAGATGCAACATGACTCTGCAGATGTAAAATAGGCATAGTAACAGCATGTTCTACATAAAGCTGTCATGAAGATGAAAAGGGAAAATAGATAACAGGTACTTTCAACCACGTGTGACACGTCAGACAACTCAATGCATACATCACTGTCAACATTACTTGTGTGACAGGTACTATGTCAAGTGATTTCTCTGCAACTAGTTCAGCTCATCACTGGAAAAAAAAATTGATCTGTTTACTTTTGTGTCGGAGAAAGATAATTAGGGGAAAAATTACTGTTTTTACTAAAACTTATTTTTAAAAACATTTCTTTGAAACTAACATTTCACCCACCCCATGGATTGAAACGCTTAGTTCCTCTGTCTCAAGTCATTGTTTTCTCAGTTCACCGGCCCCCATCAGATCATGTTTAGAAGACGCCACCTCTCTGGCATCTTTACAGCCCTTTCTTCTTTCTACCTTGCTTTGGCTCATGTGGCTTTTGATACAATGTCTGTTTCTCTCTCCAATCCACTCTATGTACTGCTTTCCAAAGCCGTTTCCTGTATAGCGTTCCAAATAAAGGGTCAGCTCTCCGGCTTGGAACTCAAGATCTTTCTTTCTGGTCTTAACCGTTTGGATCCTTCTCTTCTTGGTTTCCTTTGTCGGTTATTTCTTTTCACCCCTTCCAACCCTTTGTTTTCACACTGGTATTTATTCTTTTCCTCTCTTGGCAAAGCTGTTTATTAATTCGAATGACAGCCTCTCAGGAAAAGGTTGAAGCATTATTTCTAAGGGGATGCTTGGACAAGTCCTACATCCTGTCTGAAGCCCTCTTGCTTTTCCTCAGAGATCACCACCTTGGTTAGCACGGGTATGCTTTCCAGTATTTCTGTGTCCACCTATGAACTTATAAAGTATGTGGGGGTGCCTTGTTATTTTGTGGGGGTGTCTATGACACAAATAGCATCAACTGGACTTACCATTCTGCAATGTGTTTCTCTCCCTGCAACCGTCTGTCCTAGCGACCTGCCCATCAACACGCATCCTAAATATCACTACTAATTCTCCAGACTTTGCAAGATCTCATTGATGGGCGGTGGTCTCCTCCGCTCGCCACGGTCACCCAGCCCAGATGTAACTGTGCAGCTATAGACAGCCCTACAAAGTTGAGGCTTCAGTTCCGTTGTCTTTAAAATGGAAATAGTTATGCTCTGCCCTTCTTATAAAACTGCGTGGCTCAAGCAAAGCAGTGTCTGTGAGGGAACTTACTTAGTTGTTTATATAAGAGGTCCTTGTAGTGTGGGAATGTAAGATGTTGCTATTTAATTGTGTGACTTCTTAGAAGTTTAAATGGCATAGAATTTAAAGTCAATGAACAAATTAATAATCAGACCAAATACTTGAGCTATGGCTTTGCTTTCTCAAAGCTGCCACATCAATTATTTTTATGTTCTCCTTATAATAGCAAAATTGGCCTTGTAATGAAGTGGTATAGATAGAACTTACACTTCATTTTTAAATTGGAAATAGCAGGAACTTAAACATTTATTAAACCATGCATGTATGGTACACTATTGCTCCCTATTATGAGAACTTTGAGATATCCTTAGCATTGAAATAATTTGCTGAGATACCTGTAAACATATGTGGAGCTGTCATTCATGTTTTATTGTGTTTGTTTTATCATAAACCTGTCTGCTGATCCATCTTTTCACTCATCATTCATATATATATAATTTCTGGGGGTATATTCTCATGTAACCCGCAAATATTAGTAAAGTCTCTGGGCTAGAAAGATGGTTCAGCTTTTTAAGACAAGACCAGAACCAAAAAAATCAAACCAAATTTCCCCAAATAATATGTATCAATTAATCAGACTTTAGTGTCTACCTATAGTATTTTTTCCTTGATGAAAATGGGGTTCAGTTTAACGTCACAAAAATCTTGACATATTACTATATTTTGCATGCTTTTCTTTTACTGAAGTGGCGAAACCCTCTTTTTACACCTTTCATGTTAAAAAGCCCGAAACAGAGCTTTCTTGGATGAGAGGGACACGGGGGTCTGCAGTTTTTGCTCCCTGAGGTGGTCTCCAAGGCCCTTCCTCGACGGCTGCAGTGCTATGAACTATTCAAATTGGATCAATTCACCAACCTCATGAACCTTGGTGTGGTCATCTATGAAGCAGGGTTTTATATGGAGCTCCTTGCTAGTCATTTGCTTCTCTTTTGACTTGGTGCCAAAACCCTTTGTAGACACTTTCCTTCCCAGCCCCGGAACAGAAAACCTTCTTTTGTTTTAATGAGTTCAGTAGCAGAAGCTACAATTGCGATTGCGATAGGAATGCCTGAAGTAAACACCGCAGTTAGAGGGGTTGTCTCTGACGTGGAAGAAAAGTGGAAAAACAAGAATCCAACCTCAATAGAGAGTACCGTAGCCTGGGTTAGCATATTAGGATGCTTGTATAGCTATACACCGGCTCATCTTCCAGGACTAAAGTATCCCAAGAAATGTCTCTGTCCTGTCAGGAATGAATCATCTGCTTACCACCTTCCAGGGCATGACACTTTTGTGTGTGGGAGGGGACAGAGCCTTCATTCTAGGACAAGAGGGCTCTATCCGGTGGGCTGCACCAAGCAGCTGACTGCACAGAGGGTGGACTCTTGAGTGGGAGCCTGGTCCAGGACCAGGTGGGGTCAGAATCATATGAGCCAGGTGAATGTGATGGAGAATAAAGGCTAGCGTTATAGCAAGACAGTGATTAGTCATCACCATCCGAGGACAGTGAACCCGGAAAAGGAGGAAGAAAGCGGGATTGTCTTAGGTTGTGAAGCAGAAAGGGCAGAATGGGCCCAAGTCTGGGGTACGGAGGGTATCAGGTACTCAGAGGAAATCCGGACTACGCAAGAAATGCTACACAGTGTCTAGCTCAGCTTTGTGCCCTTAGCCTAAAGAAGTAAGCGGTAGGTTATAGATGACGACTCAGCAAATGTTGATCAAAGGAAGTGGGAATGGAGAGAAAGAAGTGGGGTATGGGGTGGATGAGTTTAACTGGAGTTGCAGAAGGTCTGGGCATGGGTCTAGGATTATTGCTATGAAGTTGTCATAGATAGCTTGAGTATAACTTTTTCGTCAATGACTATTATTTTAAACATATTTTGATCCCACAAGGTTCTGTGTGGCATGTACTGTCATTGCTTCAACAGATGAGGGAAACTGAGGCTCTCAGATAAGACCTCAGACATTCTCACTTGAGAACCTGTGATTCTGAATCCAAAACTACCTTACTTCCCCTAGCCTTAAAGAATTTGGGGGTCTAGTCCTTACTATCACAGACTAGAGCCTAGTTTTAAGAATTATTTGTAGAAGTTATCACACACTCAACAGATTTATTGCTAGTCTAGAATGTCGCCGTACCTGCTTCCTGCTCAAGAGATGAGACTGAGTATCCGCATAATCCATTCTCCATGCAGACAATGAGGACATTAACAGATCATAATTGCCATCGAGACTGGGACCTGCTCTGTGCTGTGAAGCGTATGCACATGGACTCTGGTACCTTACAACAGTGCCAAGTAAGTGTTATTAGTTAAATGTCCAGATGGGATGACTGTGTATGGGTAGATGGTAGAAACACCCTTTAGCTGCTTCTGCTGCAAGTATTATCATTAATATAGTAGGAGTAGCAGCAATAATGATCATAAAGAATATTAGAAAACAGACATGAATTCTAGTCTGTTTGGTTCCAAGGAGATTTTCACCATGAAACCTAACAAAAAGTCTGGGCCCTGAGCAGCTTTATACAGAGACTAGATTCTCTGGGGAGTATTTCATCTGATCTATATTGCTTTCATTCCAGCGAACTATGTCTCTAGTCCTTGCTGCTACTACTTCAAGCACACAAGGACTGAGTGGACTGTCACTTTCTTTACAGTGGTTGAATCCAGATGTTTCCTTCTGTGATGACACCTCTGTAACATGCCCCGAGACCTTAGCACAACTGATGCCTTGCTGATGGCAACATTCTGACATTGGAATCCAACATGTCGGTCCCAACACTTGCCAAAACAGGAACAAAGACCTTATCCATAAAATACTTTGTAGAAGGAGCGGTGGGCTACGTTCCCGCCTGGCTCCCGCATAGCTTTACCCGAAATAATTACACGGAAACTGTATTCATTTAAACACTGCCTGGCCCATTGTCTTCAGCCCCTTATTAGCTAACTCTCACATATTAATTAACCCATTTCTAATAATCTGTATATCACCACGAGGTCATGGCTTACTGGGAAGATTCTAACCCACCTCCATCTCGTAGAGGAGAGCCATGGCGACTGCCTCACTGCCTTCTTCCTCCCAACATCCTGTTCTGTCTACTCCGCCTACCTAATTTTCTGTCCTATCAAAGGGCCAAGGCAGTTTCTTTATTATCCAATGAAAGTAACACCTAGACAGATGATCCTTTCCATCAATACCTGGTCCATAGTTCCAGGATCTGGACCAGTCCCTAAATGTGCTGACTTGGCTTTTTGGCTTTTGCAGTTTTGCTTCTGGGTAACTGTTCTTGCTAACTGAAGTGAGTCAACCAGGATGTGGGTTTCGTGTATAAAAGGCAGAGGATAGTGAAACTTGGGGCTCCATCATTTGGGCAAGTTCCCTGAGCAGTTACTGCCTGGCAATTCAGTCTTTCCATCCATCTTTATGAAAAGCAGAGAGGAAGTGGAGAAGCATTCCTGTAGGAAGGAGTGAGGTTAAGAAAGAATCCTTCTGCATGCCACCACCTCTCAGGGATTCTGTCCTGTCTGTCAGTGGAATCATCTATTCATCAGGTTAGAGGCATCATGATTTAATTGTGTCTGGGAACATCATCATCGTCGTCATCGTCATCATCATCATCACCACCACCAAGCCTCCACACCTAGAGATATGCTTCATTAATCCTGTGAGTCTCAGTTCAATCAAGTTGACAGTCAAGATCAACTAACACATCTGGATCTCTCCTGAGCCTTAAACTGTAGGGTAAAAGGGACAACTGGAGCAGGAAACTGACCAATCACGGAGCACCCGGACTCTGAACCCAGAGCCAGTGAAAAAAACACACACTGGACCTGAGACCTGAGCCAGGGAGAGAAACATCTTTATCCCTGAACCCAGGACCAAAGAAACATGCCCTGACTTAGAAACTGGTATCAAAGAAACACCCTTTGTCCCTAGACTCAGAGCCAGTGAAACAAGTATGCCCTGGGGGAAAGGTGTCCTGACTATAGGGAAGCAAGTCTACCTGAAGTTGGGGTGTGATGGAGGATGTTTTCCCCACAGGATATAGAAATCCTGCTCTTCTCCTGGAAAACCTCTACAGCTGAACTCTGCTCTGTTCCCTTAAAGGAACGTCTTAGCAGAGCTATTCGCTTCTTCTCCGACCCAAGATATTACTTCTTTTGCTAATACTCAGCTAAAGGGGAAGCCCCTGCAGAAATGTAGCAATCTCCTCCTGGTCCTATGAAAAGTTGTTACTTTTTTCTATTCTGCCTTGCTCAGGCCCCCTAAGGGAGCAACTCGGCAAGGTTTTTCAGCTCACTCCCCTAAGGGATGTCTCAGCCAGTTCTTCCATCCTGCACCCGCGAAAGAAGATCATCACCCAAGACTCTTTTGAGAAAGGTATTCATTTGGGAAGGAGAATGTGTGTATGTGTGTGTGTGTGTGGGGGGGGAGTTTGGGGAGCTTTTCAAGACAGGATTTCTCAGTGTAGTATTGCCTGTCCAGAACTCACTCTGTAGACCAGGCTGGCCTTGAACTCAGAGACTCGCCTGCCTCTGCCTCCCTGGCTTATCTTTTGTTGTTTTGAGACAAGGTCTTGCTATATAGCCCATACTAGAACTCGTGGTCCTCCTGCTTCACCCTGCCTAGTGATGGGACTGTGTCTACCACTGTACTTGGTTGGCTTCTTTATAATTTTCTTGATATGTAGTTTACCTCTCATTGCTGGGCATGTGTGTGGTATGGAGAAACATGCTTAAGATGATCTTCAGTGAGCTTTTTGGACCATGTGTGCTAGGCTGAGACTTGTACTGCAGAATGTTAGGGAAAGGTGTGTCCCGGGACTACCAAGACTAGACCAGCCCGTGTCACCCTTCTCTAATTCACGAGACCGGGGATTTAACTTGATGCTGCTTCTGCCTCTCAATCTGTGGAACTCACTTTGGAAAGCTTGCAAGCTGGAAGTGATAAGAGGGCTCTTTAGGAGAACTAAAAGGTATCTGGGTTGCGTGGGAGGGGGACCAGCTGCTTCCGGAGCTCCTCGTGGCCAAGTGTTCACGGGATGCCAGGTGCTTCTGGAAGCGGGGAGCAGTTTCAGCTCCTCTGTGCTAGAACACTTCCAGGGAGTTGCCAAACATCTCTTGCGACTTTCTTGGGTTGGAGAGACGAGTCAGTAGTTGAGAGTATTGGCTGTTTTTCCGGAGGCCCTGAGTTCCATTCCCAGCACCCATGGAAGCCAGTGGTCCTCTCAGGAAGATTTCACAGGTTATCCAGAGGACGAACAGCACTCTGATGATAGGGACACTTACAGCAGATTCTGGGAAGAAGTCCAGACAGACAGCCTCTTGGCAGAGGACAGGAGGGTCAGCTTGTGCAGGGAGACTCATGGTCCTAGACCTGGGATCATGAGGTCTAGGACCAGGAAGGCACAACTTTCCACAGATGTCAGAACACACCAGCACCTGAGAGCCTGGGATGCATCCAACTTCTGCTAGCCAAGGACCGCAAGACGGCCTGACACAAGGCCTTACCTGGATACAGAGGTCAAAGCCTCCCTCTGGGGAGGGGAAAAATCTCAACCATGGAAAGAATAACTCCGTTCTTACCTATGTCCACACTGGGCAGCCATAGACAGCCTCGGTCTGCACTTCGAATGTCTCTGCCTAGCAAATTGTTCTTCATTTTGCTCTCTCTCTTTTTCTGCTCAAATGTCACCTCCTCGTGGAAATACTCCTGGCTCTGTAGCCTGGTGTTTTACTTCCCGCCCCTGGAGCTAATGGAAGAGTTAAATGAGCACTTGCTGCCTGCCTGTCCTCCACCAGACAATGAACCCAGCGAGGGCAGGGCTTTCCCTTTTTTGCTCTTCTCCTGGACACCCACCAAGGGAGCAGCCGTGTCGAGCGGAAGGATGAATCAATGAACCGCACCCAAGGCCTTCAGGACTTCCGTTAGAAGGCTATTAGCTGTCCTGTCCACAAGTTCAAAACCTCTTGGCCCATCTTTTCCCTAGCCTCTTAATCTCAATGAAAAGAAAAGGGTTGTAGAGATGGAAAAAAAATGATACGGGAATATTTAAAAAGCAGCTTGGCATCCCCCATGCCACTTGGGGCCAGCTACATGGCAGGCATGAAACCCACTTTTGAACAGGGTCAGCTGATGACGCTGGACAGAGGGAGTCACCGAGCTCTGCGTTCTGCAAAGTCACCCTTGGGCACACACACGCTGCCTCCTGCCCAGGATTCTGCCAGTGTAGCCGTGTGCGGGTGGAGGTGACGGTAACGATGCGGCTGACGCCGCCATTGCATCTGCAAGGAGTGATCTCCTTACTAAGTCAGCAGAGTGTGTCAAAAGGAATACAGAAATCAGGTCGGCGAGGAGCAGTCTGCTGTGCTCTGAGAGCTCTTTGTTTCTCTCCGGCGTGTGGGTGCGCAGCCTTTGATGTTAGGATTTTGGCTCATTAATAACTAATTTACATTTCCCAGACAGCAAATTGTGATCTGACACAAATTTATAAAAGAATTCCAAATGGTGAAACTCTTTTTATACAATGGGTCCTTTGTGGGCTTCTCTCTCTCTCTCTCTCTCTCTCTCTCTCTCTTTCTCTTTCTAACTTAAGGAGTTTGTGATTAAAATTTTAACGCAATCGTTGAAATCTCCCGGGCTACTTGAAAATAAAACTACCATCTTATTTCTTCCTTCTCCGAGATCATGACTACCGGCTGCTCCTCAATAGACGCTGTAAATGTGACAACTGCTTTTTCCCCTGCCCTGCGCCTCAGATAAAATAGGATGTCCCCAGGGAGCCAGAGGAAGGACCCAGTAAAGCTGCTGGAGGCAGCGACTTCCTTCTGTGGCTTTGGGTGCTTCTCTGCAGGGTACCGGATCAGATTTCATTTTGAATAACATTGTTTCCTTGACTCTGGGGACTCCCAGGGCTGATGCTCACTGCTCCAGATGCCTAAAGCTCCGATCCCAGTTATTCTAGAAGCACAGATGGACAGGCCAGCCAGAGCTGCTGATTCTGCTGGCGAAATTCGTGGAAGGCCAGTTGCCCCATGGTGGGTTTTGAAAGCTAGTTTTAGCGATCAGTTTAGTATAACGTAGGATTACCTGGGAAAAGAGTCTTAATGAGGAAATGTCTAGATTTGGTTTTCTGTGGGCATATCTGTGGGAGATTGACTTAATGGCAGGGATTAACGGAAGAAAATCCACCCCACTGTGGGCAGCACCAATTCCCTAGGTAGGGTGTCTTGAATATTATAAGAAAGGAGAAAGCAAGGAGACCTATGAGTTTATTCTCCTTCCTCTCTTAACTGTGGGTGATGTTTTAACGTCCTCCGGCATTGGTGTCCCCTAAACAATGGGCTGTAACCTGGGATTGTGAACCAAATAAGCCCTTTCTTCTCCAAGTTGGTTTTTATCATGACAACAGAAGTAAAGTCTGGGTTTTCCATACTTTAGTTGGTGTTTCTTTGGGGCGTATGGGGGCCAAGAGCAGTCTCTCTCTCTCTCTCTCTCTCTCTCTCTCTCTCTCTCTCTCTCTCTCTCTCTCTCCTAACTGTCCAATCATTTGTCTTTAAGAAAGACTTTGTCTCTTAGTGTGAATGACTCACAGCTCCGTGGGGGAGACAGGACAAGTCTCCCCTTTGTGCTAGGGTAAGAAAATGCTACGTGTGCATCCAGCCACCTGGAAATACCTTTCCTGAATGACAAAAGGAGGCCTGTGTAAGGACAGAAAGGAGGCAGACCAGAAAAGGTCAGCGGGCTGTAGGCAGGGCCTTGGGGAAGAGCTATAGAATAAGATCGGGGTGCTAGCTCTTTGGTAGTGTCACTTCTGGCAAAGGACTTGGTTCTACCGAGTTACTCTTCACTTGAAGAAGGAGTTCAGGCAGCAGCCATAGGCTTATTGTGCCGTGGAGACAGCCAGGATGAAAGGTCTAAGCTGGCACCACTTGAGGTCAGACTGTAAACGGTCCGCAGCAGGAGCTAAATTGACAGCACGCGGGGAAGCAAGGAGCCACTGGTTCCCTATGTTATCATCGTAATAACAGAAAGAATGCATTAGGAATTCCAAGCAAGAGTTCTACCTGGATACCGTCCCAGATTCGGATTCATCTGTGCGTGCCTTTGGAAATAAGCCTTTCATGAGGAGGCTTTTTTTTCTCTCTCTCTCTGATTTCTTTGTTATCATTGAAGGAATCTGAAGTTCGTCCTCCCAGTTTTGGTTGTAAAAAGCAAAAAAACCAGAGAGCCCACTTCAGTGGGTGTAGTTCTGTGGAAAGCTAAGAAGGGATCATTGTCTTTGTCGTGGTCTTTAATTCCATTGTGCCCAGAGTGTGTTCCCTCCAAAACCACCAAGAGACCTGGTTGGATGCAAAATCAAAGAGTATTTTTAATTATGAGTTAACTCAGGTCCACTGTCTGACCGACCCAGCGGGTGGAGTAGGAGAGACCCCGAGGGGCAGTGGGGCAGGGTAGAGTAAGGGTTGCATCTGGGGGGTTGCTAGTTGCAACCATCTCAAGATGCATTTCCAGGAGTGGGGGGGGCGCTGTTCTGAGCTGATTGGTCAGCTGTACTGAGGGAAGATTACTATACCTGTAGCCAATGGTGGTGGGTGGGGGATCGATTACTGCACTCCACTATTATCAGTAAAGCACATTCAGGGCCCACCATCTAACTTCTGATTGGTTCCTTACCACATGGAGGATACCTGGCAGTTTCTTCCCAGTAGTTAGGGCAAGGTTGAGCAAGGTCGGGGACTCAGCACATCCTACTAAGACAGGGGCCTACATCTTGCTGGGTCTTTTCTGCCGCCTGTTAAGGCTGCCAAAGCGGGAGTGGGGGAAGGGGCTGGGATGAGGGCCTTGGTCCTTCAGTTCAAACAAACTTATTCCAGGAGGAGCAGGGGTCACACCTGGGCCTTTTCTGTGGCTTGGGCATGTGGGCTGGGGAACAGAGAGAGGACTAGATTGTCTTATTCTTCCTTTCTGGTCTACCTGAGTTTAAGTGATGTTTGGAGTCCATCTCCCGTGACGAAGTGTCAGGGGCTGATTGTAGTGTCTGCAGACCATTTTGAAAGTCACAGGAATGAAGGAACATTGTGGACATTTAAGAATGAATACCACTGTCATGTTTAGTAGTTTTACTGTTTTGGGTCTTGAATAGCTTGTGAGACACGTGTGTGTGTGTGAGCGTGAATGTGTGTGTGCGTGTGTATGTGCTGTTATGGTTTTCATCTCTTTAAGAGGCAAGCCACGCCCACTCCCGGTGGCCCCTCCCTCCCGCCGCCATCTTAGATCTCTTACTGTCCCCACTTGATGCGTGTCTCCCCGCTTACCTCCTTCTCTGTCTCTTTACTCTTCTTCTCTTCTCCTTCTTTCTCCACACACCCTCTCTCTTCTAAGTAATAAATATCCAATTCTATTCTGTACAACGTGTCTGCCCATGTGCCTTCCTTTAACCTGCTGCCTGCACCCGCTCGCCTTATGGCCGATGGGTGACCAGCCGGCCCGCCGCAAGGCACTCTCCCGGGACCCACTGCAGACAAAAATCATAAAATGTGCACATGTGTATTTACTCATGGAATCCAGATGTCAACCTTGGTTGTCATTCTTCAGGAATCATCCACCTGATTCTTTGAGACAGGATCTCCTACTGGGACCTCGTTCCTGCCTGTCAGGCTAGGCTGACTGTCTTAATTGAAAACCTCATGCCTTTGGCCATTTCACTGGCTGCAGCTCCATCTTTTAGCCTTAGAGAGTAGCCTAGTAGGAAAGGTGACTGTTGATCCAAGTAAGGACCCAGAAGGGGTTATGTAATGACAGGGGCAAATAACAGCAAGGGAAAATCTTTATCTGTGCACTTTTTCCTTGATGAGTGATCTCAACTTCCAGAAGAACTTGGACCATGGGAAGGCTTTGGGATGGTATCTGTGAAGATCATACATAGCAACTGTGTCTTGTCCAATATGCTCACACAGAATGATTAGTAAAATCTGTCTGTTCTCTCTCTCTCTCTCTCTCTCTCTCTCTCTCTCTCTTTCTCTCTCTCTCTCTCTCTTTCTCTCCATCTATCCACCTGTCTATCTATCTATGGTTTTGATGGAAAATTCCCTAGGTGATAACTAAAATCATCACATTTGTTGAGTTACATCAAGTAACTGGTATGTCCAGACCTAAATAGCATATGTCTTGCTGTGTGGATCATATAGTTAGTGCTGGGGAGTTTGTACCTGGCACACGGTTTCAGAGGGACCTTTTGCCAGACTTCTGCCTAGTTTCGTAAGTCTGCTGAGGGTCAAGGCTGCCTCTCAGGTCTTGGTATTTTCAGGATGCTTATGGACTGTTTAACCTGGTATAGGTGGAGCCAAGTAGAGAGTTCTTATATGTGCTCTTTGATATCACAGGGCTGTGGCAGGCTATAATTTCCAATCACAGTTTGGATTTCTTTGTCAATGTAACTTGATAGCATTTTTAATTGCATGCAACTCCATGATTTGGGCACGTGATGTACACGTGTAACTTGTGCTAGCATCATTTTTGCACCTATCTGGGGTTCCCAGTGCTCTGCTCAGTGACTGGGCATAGCTGTCTGCACACACTGGAGATCATGGGCTAGCTCCCATAAGATGATCAAGCTCATCTATGACTTCAAGTTGGTTTCCCTCATCATCACATCCTTATCGCTTCTTTTTCCAATGTGAAATTTAGGTAAGTAACTGGGTCATCCTTTCATTTAGCGCTTTTACAACAAACCGGCTTCACCATTTATAAACGCAGTATTTTGTTGGGTGTAGTGGGTCTTACCTCTTATTACATGATGGTGTGCAGTTCTGTGGAATAGTGATTAGTTGTTTCTCTTGAATCCCGGAGGCCTGCGTGAGAGCCACTGGGGCTCACCTTTATCCGGCCTTTGCCTAGAATGGTGATTCGGTAAGGCAAACTCAAAGAATGTACAGCAGAGGCTTCCTTGAGGCCTTCAGTTGGGAAAGGTCATTTCTTCTTGCTTTTGTTATCACACAGAGAAGAGCTCTGACTCTGAGAGAAGGCTTCTGAGGTAGTTTAGGAGGTATTTATAAGGATTCCTGAGTAGATATGCTTCTCCATGCAACCATTCTGGTAGATATTCCTGAGAGGCTCATGTATGGTGAGGAACAGATTGGACTGATGGAAAAATGCCTAGCTGGGAGTCACAAGGCTCTGGATTTGGAAGACAATATGGTGTAAGAGTGTGGGCTTCAGACCCAAATACCAAGAAACAAATCTTAGTTCAGCAACCGCATGACTGGACCAGCTTTGGTCTTCTCGCCCTGGGGATGAGGCTACTGGCTGCCCCACAGAGTGGCTGCAGAGGTTAAATGGGGTCATATGAATGTTGATGCTTTCTTGATTGGTGTCTAGTATCCCTTAGTCCCAGCCCATCTCGTGAATTTCAGACCTCCGTTCTCACCAGATGGCTGTGTGTCCTTCCTGCCCACCGTGTTTCACACCGCAGTTATCTTCTCCACCAGTCCCTCCCAAACGGCCCCCCTCCTCCCACACATTTGCTTTAGCGATGGGTTTCGTCATCCTCCTTTGTCCAAGCCAGATGCCTGCTGTCACCCTCACACATCGCCCCATCTTCCAACCTGGAATGGCCTACGCATTACCTAATCTTTTGCATTTGGCTCTCCCAGATGGCACCTTTCTCTAGTTCGGCTATTCCATCGATGGCCACCTCCTCCTTCCAGTTTTTCGTTTCTTGTCCAGGTGACAGGGCAATGAACCATTTTAAGAATTTATGCCACCACCAGGGTAAATCACCTTCTGTTGGAGAGTTATTGAGAACCCTCAACATTCCTCTATAAATTCCCAGGGCATATTCTTTGATCTGTAAAAACCGAATCCACATGTCCAGAGTCCCTTGGTTCTTCTATGTGCTTGTCTTCAGCTAGCCCCCAAAGGAAACACTTTGTGTTATACCAGAGAGCCAGGTTCTGACTTCTACTTAGAAGTATCTCTACTCTACGTTAGATACTTCCTCACAGCCTGTGGACTCTCAGCTACCACTTAGGAGCTAGTTCCAATGTCAGCTCTACATGGAAGAGCTTCCAGAATCCTCCAGTCTGAGTTAGACAGAGCCCTTCCCTCTGGACTACCATGTCATAGACTTAAGTACTTAGGGTGTTTGTTTTCTTCTGGTCTGCATGGCTTCAAGGTTAGGGATTGCTTTGACCAACTTGGCTATATCAGATGCTAGTACAGTGCCAAGCAGAGATGAACTAGATAGACATCTAGCATGTCTTTATGGAATGAGTGACCAGAAAATATAGAAAGTGACCAGATGATATGGTAAAGAATCTGGTGTGCGGGAGGAACTCCTTCAAAAGTTCCTTACTTTGACCTTGTCACTAAATAGCTGGCCTATTTGGGTAAGGTCCATTGTTCTCTTGGTCTCAATTTTTTCATATAAGTGATATTCATAGATAATTTTGATAAGAAAATATATACACAAAGCTTCAAATAAATGTAAATTTGTAATAGAAAGAACTAAAATGAACAAATAGTGATTAATAATAAAATGGTATATATTCAGTAAGTAAGTAAACAAAAGTAAGTAATGAAGAGGTCAGAAGCTTGCACCACCTTATAGGGTGTCAGTCTGGTTTTCAGAACAGCATGACAGAATCATGTTTGTGTGTTTGCTTTAAGTTTCTCACTTTGGAATAATGGCTAAATGGAAAAGTTTAATTTCCAAAAATTGTTTTGACCATAATACTCTTCCCTGACCCCTGACTTACAGAATGGTGCTAATGGCGCCCTCTTTCCTTGGGAGGAACCATGGCAGATGAAGGGCTGAAGAAATTTAAGACCCAGAGGTTGGGGAGGAATAGAAAGGCACAGTGTCTTCTGACATGGCAGAACCACAGACCCAGGCACTGACTGATGGTAGCTGTGATTGCTTGCACAAGACCCAAACAAGATCAATCCAGTCACCATTTTCACTTGTAAGGTTGGGGCTTAGGAACCCTACCTTGAGCTTATGGGGAGGGTTAGTCAGTTTTCTTTAAGGGTGTGGCCCTTGGTAGGTCAGTCACATGCCAGCAAATGGCCCCACACCCGTGAATATGGCTAGCACTAATTGGACTCAGTGGTTTATAAAAAGAAGCAAAAAAGTGAACATGAAGTTGGAAGGGGATGATGAGTGGATCTAAGAGGAACTGGGGGTGAATATTATAAAATGCATTGTATGCATGTATGAAATGTTTAAAGAATCAATAAAATTGTTAATAAAAACATTGTAAATTAATAAAAATATTATAGTAAAAGAGAATGATGTTAGTGAGACCCCTGCATGGACCTCTTTAAGTCTCTATTGGTAAGCTTAGTCGCAATCCCAAAAATTTTTAGCGTAGCCAATAACTTTATAAGACATGCATTATCAGTGCCAAGGAACTGATGGAGGGGGAGGGTCACCGGTGTAGATACTCAGAGGGGAGTCACAGCACTCACAGAAGCCTAACATTGAATATCTGCTCTTTGCCAAGTGCCTCACTCATTGTATTTGGTTTCATTGAATACAGTGATCTGTTGGGCTATAAAATTTTCAATTTTTCAGATGGAGAGACTAGGGATTAGGAAGTGATGTGTTTGGCAGAAGGTCACAGAGAAGACTTATTGGGTCTTGTTCTCTTTCCCACGGTCTGTGTTCTTTCCACTCTACCTCCATATTTTTACAGGAACTCTGGTGCTGGAGAGTAGAAAAACTAAAGGGAATGCCTCATTCCTGGCAAGGCAGACTGATATAGCAAGATGGCATTTGTGATCTTATAATCTTACTTAAGTTTGTACACACAAGTTTATTAATTATCACAGTTTGTCTCTGACAGTCTTTTTGGCTCATGAGTGAATAATACATTTGTCTTATAAAGTATAATCAAACCTCAGGGACCTTTGCAGGGACTCACCAGCAGCCAAAGCAATGTTCGTGCATGGTGATGATTACATGTAAATACAATCTCACATTCTCATTTAAGATGGAAGAGCATTTAATGGAACTTCAGTATTTTTCTTTTTTTGCTGTTGTGAAGATCCAGTCTGGATAGTGATGGGTCACTGAAACATGGTCATCTCTCTTCTGCACTTGAGTCACCCTCAGGGTAAAGCTGTTCAGAGAAGATAATAAAGGCTGAAGTATTTTGTAGTAGTAAGGCTACTTGTTCATTTCCTGGCTGCCTAGACTCCCGAAATAATCACACAGAAACTGTATTATTTAAATCACTGCTTGGCCCATTAGCTCTAGCTTCTTATTTCCTAACTCTTACATCTTAATTTAATCCTTCTCCATTAATCCATGCATCACCATGAGGTCGTGGCCTACCAGCAAAGTTTCAGCACTTCTGTCTCCCATGGCAGCTCCATGGCTTCTCTCTGATTCCACCTCCTTTCTCCCAGTATCCAGTTTAGTTTTCTCCGCCTACCTCTATTCTGCCCTGCACAGGCCCAAGACAGTTTCTTTATTAACAATGGTATTCACAGCATATAGAGACGAATCCCACATCAGTATTTCAAATCCTCTTGTGTTCAGGCCCTGTTACTTAGGCTGGGGGGAAAGTGGCCAAAGGGCAACACTACACCATCATTTTACAGTTTTGGAAGCTAATCTCCAAAGGCCAAATACCTGAATTCACTGGTTGTTTTATCTTCTTGACACACTGAGGTGTAAAATCACATTCTTCCTTGACACTTTCATTCCCTTCTGTTTTCTTTCTCTTTTTCTCACCCTTTATCTTTCCTTTTCTCATTCTCTCACTTTTCTTCTATCAGTCCAGCTAAACCCCATGTGTCAATACTACTTTATGGCTCAAATCCTTCTACTCCTGCTGTGTCTGTGTTGCTGCCGAGTCTGGTCCTATCAGCATTGCATTCCCCTCCCCATTTTCTAATATATAACTGACTTGTCAAAAAGCCATGACTGTTATTCTAGAAGGAAACAAAGACAAACATAGTTATATTTGCTGTATGCCAACTCTGTCTGTCTGTCTGTCTATCTATCTATCTATCTATCTATCTATCTATCTATCTATCTATCTATCATCTATCTATCTATCATCTATCTATTTATCTATCTATCTATCATCTGTCTGTCTGTGTGTCTGTCTATCTATCTATCATCTATCTATCTATCTATCTATCTATCTATCTATCTATCATCTGTCTGTCTATCTATCTATCTATCTGTTTGTTATTAGATTGAAGAACCCTGCAGATATACAAGAGTGGGAGAACAAATCTGTACTTATGCAATGCTTCCCCCAAATGCAGGTACTCCCATCACTGCACAAATGAGCCAGACTGTCCCCAGTCAAAGACGTCTCTACACTCAAGGAGTACTATCTTCTCAGCACTGAATACACATGAATTCATTGTGCCTTTTAGCATGCAAAAAATCAGAGACTTGCCGAAAGATGCTTCAGCTTGGAGCTGAAAGGCTTCAAAGGCTTATAGTCCCATCCCCAGGCTTGGAAGTGCTTTGGTGGTGTGATGATAAGAAGCAGCCTGGCTTGGCATGGGGGTACCACATGCTTTCAGGGTTTGCATTTCCAACTGTAGAGCAAACACAGTCCCTGGTGCTCTGACTTTACACAGGTTATCTTTGCATTCAGAGATAGCTTCATTTCCACTGGTTCATTCTACACTGGTTCAGTTTGTTCTGTATTCAGGAAACTTCTCTCTCTCTCTCTCTCTCCCTCTCTCTCTTTAGAATCACAATGACTTTTATCACTGTTGTGAAATTGAATTCTAAGAAGTGTATTAGTGTAATGATACACTGTGGTTGAAATTATTGAGAGTTAACCTCATAACTCTTTAAGCTTTCTGTAGTAGATGAACTGGAAGAAGTGTTTCCTTCTTTGCCTTTCACTACTTAGACAGTCTCTCACTGAACCTGGAACGAGGCTGATGAGGAGCAAGCCCTAGGGTTGTTCATATCCCACGCTCACACTCCTACCCACCCCAGGCTCACACCTTGTGATGGGGTTACAGGATGTATGACTGCATCCAACTTTTTACATGGGTGATGGAGATTTGAACTTGGGTCTTTATATTTGCACAGAACTTTCTCTCTGGTGTAGGAGGCAAGTTTGGCTTTCACCGTGTAATCATGGCAAGCCTTTTTTTTTTTTTAAAAAAAATTTGACCAATAAGTATGTCTATAAAATAGAAAATCAGACTTCAGAAAAAGAGTAAACTCTGACCTTTGTGATCCTTGTGGGAGAGTTAATGCATTATTCAGGAATGAAGATGTCATCAAAGTATACAAACAGGTGCTGCTTCTTAGCTAAATTCTTTCTCAGAAACTCCCCCAGGGAAGCTTGTTTAATAAAGCACATCTTCTACCTTTTCCTTCTACGAACATCTTTACTATAGAGAAAACACCCTCACCGGGGATAAAAGGAACTTTGTAGGAAATAACCCAATACCGATCACTGAGCCTTAGCAACACAATAAACAAGAAGCCATTTGAGTGTTCAAGTTTGCAAACTTATATACGAGCAATATTATCAGTTACATGTTTTGCTTTGTTCTCTCAATCAGATGTGTAGCTTCTGAGAGCCAGTTCTTTCTGTGTTCAGCCTTCACAGCTTGGGAACAATCTAGAAGAAACGCCAAGTTTTAGGGGAAGCTGGGAGCTTGCCCCATAGCCCTACTTACTGTCTCCTCTCCCCTCTGTGTTCTTGGCATAGGCAGTAGATTTCTGCTTGTGTCTCCTCCTCCAAAGAAAACAAGAGACCAAGCTACCAATCCGGTTTTTATTTTACCAGAGGGAAGAGAGCTTTGTTACTTTTGCCTCATATTCCCAGAAGAGAAACTAAATACAATCAATGTGCAAATTTAGGAATTAAGTAGTTTGCTGGTTTCTTCTTTTTTACATGCTTGTGTTCTGAAGAACCAGTGACCTAGTTTGGAAACCAAAGAGTTATTCTTAATAAGAACGAACTATAACTCTAAGGGGTTATGCGCTGGTGAGCGACTTGAATTCAGTGAACATTTCTGTTCGGTTGCCATCTTATTTCCAGGGCCAACCTCCTTCCAGAGCCCTTGTCTCCTCAGTTCTAGATCTATGTTCCTTTATTAAAGATTTTTATCGTGTGTGAGATATGTGTGCAGACGTCATAGCACGTGTGTGGAAATCGAAGGGCAACTGTGTGGAGTTGATTCTCTCAGCTTTTATGTGGATTCCAGGGATTGATCTTTAGGCTTGAACAGGCAAAACAATTTTACTGTCATATGCTCCTGTTAACTCTGTGGAAGGGAGTTTTGTCCAGGTACTCACAGCTCTATGCTTGCTTGACCTAAGAGGAAAGTGATACCCGAGTTGCACACCAAGATGGCTCCTCACTGAACTGCTGAGATAGCGTCTTGAAGTGTCAGTTTGCTAATGTCACTGGGCTCTGACAATTGTTACATACCCGTGGAGTGATAAAACCAAAGCTAAGCAGAAGCTTGAGCAGTTCTAGACCGAGTCAGGTGACCATGAGACTCACACGGCTGTCTCTGTCCCTTTATTAGCTCTAAATGCACCTTTAACAAAGGTTGAGTCTTCTAAATCTGACTCGCCCCCATCAAGACAAGCATGTTCATGGGAAATTTGGATCGATGTGGGGAATATTACTAGAGTTGTATTTCCCCCTTTAAGAAACCGGTGAGCCACATGCTACAAGTGTTCAAAATTCAATGATAGTCTATGACAGAAACACACAATAGGAAGCTTTTAAATTGAAATTTTTCTTTCTCATTGGAAAACCACCCCTTCTCTTCATTGTCATGGTGGACTGCTTGTTCTGGACACAGCCTGGGGTTACCTCCAGCAGTGACGACTTCTTGGGTGCTCCAACATAACTGTCCTCCCTCAGACTCTGTGCATGGAGAATTCTGATAGAGCATAAAGCACAGAAGTGCAGAGAGAGTGAGGCCTCATGGGAAGAGGGAGAGGAAGAATGTCCAGAGCACCATGTCTCTTACTTGGAGATTAGCCGATTCTTTGGTATCTCTCTTTCTCATCCCTCGTCTTTGAGCCAATAAAATAAAAGATTTTCTGTTTTTCTTAAGGGAGTTAAAATGAATTTTCTTCCAGTTCTAACCCACACAATCCTGACAAATTAAAAATTAAAAGTTCGATTAGTGGCTACCACGCTTCCTCTGCATGCAGGGGAGAGTTTTCATAAGAACCTGCTGTTGGGGGAGGCTTAGCTTGCTCTTATGTCCTAAACTAACCCATCTCCATTAATCAGTGTATTGCCATGTGGCTGTGGTTTACCGGGTAAAGTTCCCTCCGGCGTCCGATGTCTGTCTCCGGTGGGGCTACATGGCTTCTCGTTGACTCTACCTACTTTATCCCAGCATTCAGTTTAGTTTTCCCTCCTAGCTCTGTTCTGCCCTATAACAGGCCAACACAGCTTCTTTATCCATTAACCAATAAAAGCAACACATATACAGAAGGATTTCCCACACCCACCTGCCCTGAGCTGCATAATATTTTCAAGTTGTCAGTGTCCCATGTTAGTCATATTTACATCACTGTAAGATATTTGAGCTATAAACAACCCTTAAAGAAGGAAGGTTTGTTTTTAGACCCTGGTTCCAGAGGTTTCGACCCATTGTCAATGTGCTGGGACATCATGACAGGGACCTGTACTGTGCTTCTGCATACTTGCAGCAGGTAGGAATCAAAGTGACAGATACAAAGAAGACAACGGGCCTATCAAAGGGATGCTCCCTGACCTAACTTCCTTCGGTGAGGCCCCATCTTCCTGAGGGTCCATCACCCCCCAACAGTTTCTACACTGGGATCAAGTCCTCAACACATGCGACTTTGGGGGTACACAGAGGTCTGTCTAGATGAATATACCCTGGGCAGTGGACCCCAGATAAAGACTTGCCTAGAATATTAGAACTTTGATCTACTTACATTGACATTGATTCATGTGGCAGAATTGGGATAGACAGTTTGATAACTAGCTGGATTCCTGACTTATACTGACCACGAGGGCACAAAAAGCATAAACTAACTTAGATTTTTAAATATAAATTATCAACAAGATGGCTCCCCTTCCTCTAGTGCTTTTGCTGTTACAGAGGGGATTATGCCAGGGCCTTTATTTATGTCCATTAGTATTTGATTTAATTCTGATCTTTAAAAATTCTCCTTTTGGTGTTTTAGAATGTAATTGATTTCTTAGTGTGTCCACTAAAGTAACTTTTGTTTTCTTTCAATTACTAGTTTAACAAACAACAAAGTGGGAAAAATCATTAATTTTTAAATGTACGTGGTCAGGGTGTGCTTTTAAAGAAACCACTGAGGTGTGGTCAATATCCATTTAGGAACTTGCAGAAGGAAGTGTATGGCTAGGCCATGGTCTGCCTCTTGTGGACCCCAGTTCCCTTTCATGACCACCAGAACACTGTTCACTGTGGCTGTTGGCACTTCTTCCAACCTCCAGGGTCCAATGAGGACATTAATGTTCTCCGATCACTTCTTCAGTGCTTTCCGTGGTAATTTTGGGAGTGCCCAAAGGCTTCTACTCATTTGAAGCTACTTAACATTCTCTGTATGCCTCCAAATCTCCCCGGGCCTTCGGTTTCTTCTCGTTTGAATCACATTATCCTTGAGGCAGAAGATAGGAACAAAATAAAAATGTAGTTATTAACTTCCCGCAGCAATCACATGATTAAAACCCTCCTTGGTGTATCATCTTCCCCCTGTGGATGTTAAAGGAGACAGAATGGATGTTCTGTTTTGGTTTCCTACTGACCAAAAGCAGTGTGGGAGAGGAAAGCGGTTATCTGACTTCCATTTCTAAGTCATGGTCCATCACAGAGGGAAGTTGGGCAAGAACTGAAGCAGGAACCTGGAGGCAGAAACTGAAGCAGAGAACATGTACACATGCAGCTTACTGGTTTGCTCCCAGACTCACACTTACCAGTGTGGCTAAAGCTCACCTGCCTAGGGATGACACCACCCACAGTGGACTGGGCCTTCCCACAGCAATGAACAACCACAGACATTCCCACAGGCCAATGTGATGGAGGCAATTCTTTAATTGAGGTTCTTCACTCTCTCCAAGGATGTCAAGGTGACAACAGAACTAACTAGGACTGTGGGAAGGGTCCATGGCACAGGTAAGATGGTCCTGAACAATAGCCCCAAACCTGCTGTTGATACAGAGTTTTCCTGGGGATGAGCTGTTGGTGGATGCTGCTTGTTTGTTTTCCCGGCTGTCCAGACCTGAAAGAACCACACAAAAACTGTATTAATTAAAACATTGCTTGACCAATCACTTAAGCATTTTGCTAGCTAGTCCTTATATCTTAAATTAACCCATTTATAGTAATCTGTATATTGCCACATGGTTATGGCCTACTGGTAAGGTTCCATCCAGCATCCTGCATCTGTCTCCTGTGGTGACTGCATGGTTTCTCTCTGACTCTGCCTTCTTTCCTTCTCTATCTGCTTGGAATTCCCACCTTGCTCTATTCTGCTAAGCCACTGGCCAAAGTAGCTTTATTCATTTAATCAATAAAAGCAACACATATACTGAAGGACTTCCCATACCAAGTAGCAAATGTTTTGGCAATGTTCAGCAAACGCTGTCTCTGCAAAGGTCTCTAGTGCTGCTGCTTCCACCAGAGAAGAAGGGCAAAGCTTCATCTCCAGAGAAAGAGTACCACAAAATCCTAGAACCTGAGGGCTTCATGGCAAGAATTCCTGAGTGAGTTCCTGGATATCAGAGGAGTGCAAGGGGGGCATGGGAACTGAAATTCAAGAAGACCAGTAGTTCGCAGGCCATTGCAGCCTTAAACAGATGAGTCTGGGTTAGCACTGGTAGGTACTGCAATAAGAAAGCAGAAGAGAGAACCTCTTGGAGTAAATGACTCCTTCCAACACTGGCTTCTCCCCAAGGAAACTGGACCAAAGTCCATCTTACACAACGTCTTTTAGCTGAAGGCCATGTGATCACTAAGCCTTTAAACACTTGCCTGAGACAGCTCAATCTATGGCTTATCCCCTATCTGTGTGTCTCTGACCTGCTCCTTTCCCTTCATGTTCACCCAGGAAGACTGAGTTGTGAGTTCTTTCTTCCGTCCCTTTGAAACATAGCTTCTAGTCTAGCAGTCTATTTTCAGTTCCTGCAGTATAATATCCAGTGTAGGATCCCTGTTGCCAAGTCTTGATGGGCAAGAAAGGTCCAGCAGAGGAAGCACAGAGGGCCTAATCACACAGCCAGCCTCTCCTTGGACCTTTTCTTCAGCCCATCCCAATGTTTGGAAGGTTTCTTGGCTTAACTTTAGCAGAGTAGAACAGGGTAGGCTACATGTCATTCTTTAGCCTCCTAAACTAAAGTGTCTTGGAGTCATTTATAACAACAGACTTTTACTGCTCGGTGCTTGACTTAAGATCAAGGTACAGTAGACTTGGTGCCTAGTAAAGACTGTTATCTGCTTCAAGAGGACACCTTTCCTGTGTCCTCATATGGTAGAAGAGGGACACAAGACACTTTGTGTGCCCTTTGTAAGAGCACTAATCTCATTCCCAAGGGCATTTCTTTTATGACTTAGTCACCTCCCAACACCCTCCCCTCCCCCCAGGTCTTTGAGACAGGATTTCTCTATGTAACAGTCCTAGCTTTCCTGGAACTCACTCTGTAGACCAGGCTGGCCTTGAACTCACAGAGATCAGTGTGCCTCTGCCTCCCGAGTGCTGGGATTAAAGGTGTGTGCCACCACTGCTGGGCTTAAAAGTCCCCTTCTTCATGCACAAGAAACTGCTCTTCTCTGGATTGCTTGGTATGCTGTATGAACTGGACAGGCAGGATCCATAGAAAAGTGACTGCTGAACTTTCCAGAAGATGGGATAGTCTTTGAGGGTTCCTGCTTCACAGAAGAAGCTGCTAGACATTCTGCAGGACGCACAAGAAAGCAGCTGATGAACTTTGCCAAACAAGATAGGACAGATCTTCAAATATCCTGCTTCACAGAAAAGTCTGTCAGACTATAGATATTCATATAGATATCTATAAAGTCTATAGATATTCATCTATAGGATGAAGATGGATACCCCAACATTACAGAAGAACTTTGAGTGACTGTCCAGGTAGCAAGATGTCTCTGTCATTCTAGAGTTTTGGAAGTTGTAAGCAACTTCCTATTTACTTAGGTAATATCATAACCTTCAGGGGTCTCTGATGGAGTTGAAGACAGATAGTTATAGTTTTTCTTAGTTATACTTAAAGATATAATATAATATAATATAATACAAGATAAACTAGATATAAAACCTTAGACTCACAAAGATTAGATAGGTGATAGAACATTTTCTTTAATTTAGCCAGATGCAAATAGACTAAAAATTATAACTATAATTCTTGCTTGTTAACCATATTATATATGTGATTTTGCTATGTTAAAGTTAAAATCTTCCCTTTTAATTCAATAGAAAAAGGGAGATGATGTGGGATGTCCTTCTGTATATTTGTTGCTTTTATTGGTTGATGAATAAAGATGTTTTGGTCAATGGCTTACCAGAGTAAAACCAGGCAGGAAATCCAAATAAAGATACAGAGAGAGAGAAAGAAAGAGAGAGAAAGAGAGTAGGAAGTGTTGAGAAAACGCCATGTAGTTGCCAAAGGAGAAAGCTATCAGAACATTACCAGAAAACCACAGAAGCCACAGCCTCATGGTGATACACAGATTAATAGAAATGGGTTAATTTAAGATTTATGAGCTGGCTAGAAGTATACCTAAGCCATTGGCCAAACAGTGTTGTAATTAATAAAGTTCTATGTGATTATTCACGTCTGGGTGACCAGGAAAGTGTAGTCTCCATCTGACTCTGTCTCTTGTTAGCTTGAGCTGTGGTTATTGGTGGAAGGAGGCTGAGGTTGGACCATGAACCCATCTCAGAAAGTGGGGAGGAAGCAGGTAGCAGGGTTGTGGGAAGTGAAGCTCCGAACCTCTCTCTTATGATCCACATACTTTGGTTAGACAAATCATAGGTTCAAAAGCAAACTAATTATGAACTGCAACACTTGGGAGGCTGAGGCAGGAGGATAACAGTGAGTTTGAAGTTGCACAGTGAAACTTTTTTTATAGGTTTTTTTTTAGATTTATTTATTTATTATGTATACAGTGTTCTGTCTATCTGTATGTCTGCAGGCCCGAGGAGGGTATCAGATCTCATTACAGATGGTTGTGAGCCACCATGTGATTGCTGGGAATTGAACTCAGAACCTCAGGAAGAGCAGTCAGTGCTCTTAACCTCTGAGCCATCTCTCCAGCCCCATAGTGAGACTTTTTTCTCAAAACAACAACAAAGAAATAAAACTTAGAAACCAAACAGGTGCAGAACTAGAGAGATGGCTCGGAGGGTAAAGGTGCTTGCCTGATGATGTGAGTTCCATCCTCAGAACTGATTCAACCATGCAGAAAAGAGTGGCATATGCCTCTAATTCTATCACTCTTTGTGGAAGATGGGAGTGAGAGACCAGCACCTGTCTGGAAACTCACTTGCCAGCATGCAGCAATAAAACAAGTAATCATATCTCCCAAACAGGTGGAGGGAGAGAACAGATGACTCCCCCAACGTTGTCCTGGAACCACCACTTACACGGTGTGAAGTGCTTGCACCCATCTCCTAAATATTTTTTTTTTGTTTTTTTGAAAATTCAGAAAGGGTTTGGAGAGATGATTCAGCAGTTAGGAGCACTTGGTTCCTTAAGTAAACCCAGGTTCAGTTCTCAGCACCCACATGGCGGATCACAGTCATCTGTAGCTGCAGTTTCAGGAGTTCTGGTGTCCTCTTCTGACCTCGCATGTACCAGGCATGCAGGTGGTACACATACATAACTTGCAGACAAGACACTCACACCCACAAGACATCTAAAATTTTAAAGAATTATTAATAATAGTTCAAAATAGCAAACGCTTCTGAAAACAGATCTCTGTGCAACTGTCCCAGCCACAGGTCCACAGGGGGCCCTGCTTCAAGGCTAAGAAACGGTGTCAAATAGGGGAGAGGGGCTCTTACACAAGCCAGCTTGAGCAGACAGCTGAGTCTATAAGCTGGGCTGAGCACTAGCGGGAGAGGGTCCTTGAAAGGCAGACCGAGGAGGCAGACATCCTTCTTGCAGGAACTGCTGGAGAGCAGAGAGAGACAAGGTGAACTTGGCCTCTTAGGAGGATTAATTTCCCCTGAGTTTTCTTTCAGAAGCTGATGCTTTTCAATTCTTCCTTTGTGTTGTTTTTCAGACATGAAACTTGAAGGAGTCCTTTTTGCATCAAAGGCCGGCCTGGCCCGGGAGGCTTCGCTTGCCAGCGTTTCCCTACTGTCCCCTGCACTGCATCTGCTGCTGGAACTTTTGACATTTTGCTCTTCCTCGATTCTGGATTTTAATGCTAACAAATTAACGTGGAAGATGTCGGCAGAAAATGAGTTTCACAGGGACAGGGCAGAGTGACCTTGTGTTTGGGTCGGGAGGAGAGGAGAGCGGCAGACGCGCTAATTGCTGAATGATAATGAACCTTTCTATGATCCTCTGAGGCCCTCAGAGGAATCAAAACAAAATGAAATTAGAGCAGTAATATCAAGCAGTCAGCTTTGCAGGGGCACAACAGGTGGCGACGAAAGCCAAGCCTCAGTTTCCCTGAAAGGGTGGGAGACCGGATAGGACTTCTGAACCGAAAGGTCTGTGAATGACTTTTTATTGGTTTTGCTCTTATCATAGCAGTTTATGAAAATAGACATTTCCATGGGGGGACACATATGTGCAGGCATGCACTCATGAACACAGGTGCATAAGTGCACACACATGTATAAACATACACACTCACCTCCATGGATGCAAACATGCACAGATACATAATAAATTCTTTTTTGCGGGGGTGGGATATAATTGCCCCTTCTCTTTCTTCCCTCTAAACCTTCCCCTGTTCTCCTCATTGTTCTCTTTTGCATTAAGGACTTCTTTTTCATGTGTGTGTGTGTGTGTGTGTGTGTGTGTGTGTGTGTGTATTCCTAGATATATTACTATAACTTCCTCGGTCCATGCCATGTTATCTGTATGTATATATTTTCAGGGATGTTCTTTCGGTATTGGATAAGCAATTGCTATACTCTTATACTCTTCCCTGGGGAAGACTACTTCTTCTGTTCTCACCACTTCCTTAGTTGCCTGTGGTTTTCGCCTAGGGTTGAGACCTGGACAAATGAGCTTACCCACTTCCACGTTAGCTTGTCTATTGATGGTGTCTTCATTCAGGTCATATTTAGGTAGCTGTATTAGTGAGGCTTCATGGGTGTAGCTTGCGACATTTCTAGGGCACACAACCTCTGTCATCTGCAATCTTTCTACCCCTTCTTCTGATATGCTTTCTGTGCCATCGGTGCAGGAGATGTCTTGTAGATGTATCAGTTGGGAGTGGACTCCATAACCCTGCTTTCTGGTCAGTTCCGGTTTTCTGTGTTGACCTCCCTCTGTTACAAAGAGAGGTTTTCTGATGAGGGTGAGACCTACATCCATCATGTTATAAGGACTCACCAGAGATGACCACCAGGCACAGCTTATGGTCTATTGAAAGTCTATTATAACCAGCCAGACTACACTCAGATAATTAGTACCTAAGGATAGGGTCAAGTGTTTAGGGGAAGGGCTTTTTAAAGGCAAGAACTACACCCTGGTATCGTGCTTGGCAGCTGCAGGGCTAAGTTTTGTGCAAGCAAGCAGTTTAACATAAGCCAAGACAAGTTAGCTGGGGCATCTTGACCTCAGGTTTCTAAATAGAGTTGGGTAATTTCCCATGGAATCCTCTGTCAAGGAGATCAGATTCTAGTTAAACCTAAAATGGACTGAGCAAGAGTACAATATGGAAAACCCTCTGCACTTTCTCGTCCTGCCATGGTCCGTGGATATAAATATTTAGAATGTAGTTAGGGATTATGCTGATTTATGTAGGTTGTCCTCCAATATCCATGACTTCACTAGCCGTGAAGTTGTTCAGGTTTCCAGTACCAGGCGTGATCTCCTTCTTGTCTTGAATTCAGTTAGGGAGCTGTTAATGTCAAGGTATACATGTCACTACTTCACCCTGAAGATTATTATACCATGGTGGTCATAGATGCCATACCTAGGTAGGCTATTGGCTATTTCTCTCCTTTGGAAGCTTGCATGACCCGTTGTGATACCATTAATGCTTGTCCTCAGGGAGGAGGCTCTCAAGTCAGATCTAGCTTGGGTTGTTTATGTCCCATGTCTGATGTGTATGGTGTCTTCGTCAATAGGAAATCACCTTCCATATCTGGGGAAGTCACCAACGGCAACAGCAACAGTCTACAGTGTTTTGGGAGTTTCTTGAGCAACGTTGACCATCAACTCAAAAGAGCTTCCATATGTGTTAAGCACAACCTCAAATTTACCTTTGCTCAAAAAAAAAAAAACCAAAACAAAACACTTCCTCTTGATCAATGATTAACACGAATATAGACAAGTATGCAACTGGACTATAGCTCATTGCTCTGGATATTGAAGTATTATTGCCCTCAACAGCATTCACTATATACTATACTAGCACCCATTACCCCTTAATCATTATTGTATTTTAAAGCAGGATTCTTCCATGCCACCAAAGCTGGTCTGGAACTTGTTGTTCTTTTGCCTCAGTCTTCTAGATATTTCTCTTCTTAGGCTAAAACTCTCTAGTGACCGTTCCTGATGTGGGGCACAGGGAGCTACAGGAAGACAGCAAACAGATTTGCAGTATTTCTTTAATGAGCATAAAAAGCGTGAGGGATATGTCTTGTGTACCCTCAATTTCCTCTGCCTCCATAGTGAAGAAGAATCCCCTGTGGTCTGGAGCTCAGTGCCCTCCTAATTTCTATACTTTCATCAGTCCTTGTGTGTCTTAATTAGTAAGACAGGTGTTTTCTCTGCTCCTCAAAGAGTGGCCACTGTCACCTGCCTTGAGGTTTTCATCAAGGTGAATGCTCTTCGCGACCCTCACCTTCACTAATCACCACTGCAGATCAAGAACTTGCAGGTCAATTCTAATTGCTTGATTTTTCTGACCTGAGGTCATTTATCTCCTTTTCTGACTTTATCTTCTGCCCTCCTACCCTTCTGGGTTCTTCCACCAGCCTTCTGGAGCGCGGATTAGTTACTAAAAAGACAGCCCATGTCTCTACCTCTCTAGAGTCTTCCAATTTATTTCTTTACCTGAAGCTCGGCTCTTAACCACTGAGCCATCTCTCCAGCCCCTATTGGGAGCATTTCTATGCCATGATTTCTCCACTTGAGATTGACGCCTGGTAGGGTATCAAGTTCTTGCTACTTTCTGCTCTTGTGGATATCTGTGAGTTCAAGGTCAGTCTGATCTGCAAAGGGAGCTCCAATACAGGTTCCAAAGCTGCAGAGAAAACCCCATCTTGAAAAACTAAAGAAAAATAAAATAAAATAAAATAAAAACAAAAAAGGGGGGTCTAGGTGGAGTCCATAGACTAGTGTTTGAGAGACCTCACTGATGAACTATTTTGCCTGGCACTTGAGGATTTGAAAGTGTCTGACAAAGGTGTTTGGACCCAATTCAAGACAGTTTTCATTTACACACCGTTTAAATGTACATTCAGAATGATTCCTGCTTTTGAAAAGTGCCTGTTATTATTCTATGGTGTGTAACAGTGTAGAAAGAATGACATGGTTAATATAATAATATGATCTTCAGTCATTTTTATGAGACATTTGCATCCTTTTATGCAACACCTAATTGACAGTTGGCCCTTCGGTCCTCTCCAATGGAACAACCTATTAAATGCAATTTATGGCCACTGTTTTCTAAGTCAGTTAAATGACATGAGATGAAAATCTCCTTTAAATGATGCTCGGTGGATTCTTTCTCTGGTTGGAAGAATCAGATTTCAGAAAGGAGCTATTTATTGTGCAGCTGAGAAGGCATGCCTAGGACCTACGTATGGTACATCCGAGTGCTCCTTTTAGGAGTGGGTGCCCTGCTTTGATGAAATGCTTGAATCCCAGTCTTATTGTTGCTCTTCTCAAGTGTGGCAAAGGCCTGGCAGAGAAGCACTTGTTCTGGAGGTGGGGGATGCATCTGTTCATCCTATGTATGGTCTCTGGTGCACGTTGGCTTCCTCAACTGATCGCCCTTACTTCCTGTCCTGCTTCTGCAGGGTTGGCTCCAATGAGAAAGTGCTCCTGGCTTGTTTATGGATAGTCTAGCCCTTGGTAAGCACTTAGCAACTCTTCACTGGATGAATTAATGAACCAATACACTGACTGCCTTGGCCTTATGCTTACTGTGATTTTGATATAATTTTTACCATCTGAAACCTGTTAAATATTTAGCTTACAAATCAGTGCATTCATAATGAAGCCCAAGAATAGATGCTCATTTATTTTCAGTAAGTGAAGGAGCTATTGTAGGCTACACACTGCCCTTTTCTGCAGCTGATTACTGGGGAACGTCGTTAGGTAACCATGTCTTGGCAGCCACCATGATCCTGCCTTGAGGTTGCTAGCAGATCCAGCCTTAGGCAAATGCAGAACTGAATGAATTCTCATGCTCTCTGATCTGTTCATCAGTAATAGATGAGGGAAATGTAAGATTGATTGGTCTTTCTCTGAATTGCTTTTTCGATATCATCTTTTTCTGTCTTCTTACAGAAGTGAGCAATGTATGGCTATTTATGTCATTTGTTTCTCTCTGAAACCTAAAACCAAGTTTCTGGATTCATGAACAAGAGCCTGGGATAGTTTATCCAAATTCCTGGTTAAGCTCTTTGTCGAACGCCTTTCAGAGTTACTGAATTTGTTTGATCCACATGATTTCAACTTGAGGTCTTTTGTCTTAGGAATATTGATTGTGGACAATGAAGTAGAACATTACATGTGCCGTAAGACTGGTCTTAGAAATCTGTGAAGGAACCAGAGAGGCCTTCCAGAGAACTCACACTAGTAGCAAGACAGATGAAGAGGATTACGTGTAGCTAGAATGGTCTTTCTCTGTATCTTTCTTTTTCTCCTTTATTTTATAAATGTAAGTAACAGCAGATTGCAAGGCTGCATCATGAGGAAAGTGTAAAAGGGGTCAGGGTAAGAACCTAAGAAGAGAATATCTGAGTTCAGTTCTTTCACGGAGGTGAATTTATATTCTACATAATCCTAGGTGGAGCATGAATTGTAACACACACTGGTAATAAGTTATTAGGAAAAAGAAATGTCCAAGGTGGTCAGTATATCTGCAACAAAAGAAAGGGTTAAATGGGGTATAAGGCATGGTCAAAGAGATGTGGGTAAAACTTTGTTGTCAAGTGGGGATTATGGTGAGAAAAATGTTTTAAGACGAAGGATGCAAAATTAGATAAGGTGATAGGCGAACTTAATACTCAATGTGAGGAAATGGTTTTGTGGGATACCTGTACACTGTGTGAAGATGTATCATGTGATTGGTTTAATAAAGAGCTGGATGTCCAATAGCTAGGCAGAAGAGGTTGGGTAGAACTTCCAGGTAGAGAGAGGAACTCAGGGTTAGAATCTAGGCATGCAAGAGACGCCAGCAAGATGGGAGCAAGTCGGTTGTACAGAATGGGAGAGAGATAAAAACTCACATGGCAGAGTGTAGATTAATAGAAGCAGGTTCTTATAGGAACTAGTTGGGGACAAGCCTAAGCTCAAGGCCAAACTTCATAATTAATAATAAGTCCCTGTGTCTTTATTTGGGGACTGGCGGTTCTAAAAGAAAAGCTCACTAAAAAATCCTATGACCTAAAGTTTCCGTCCTTGACTTTTGTGTCAACTGAACGCTGGAAAACAGAGTCAACATGTATTTAAAGTGCCCGATGGTGAGGGAAGGGTAACCTATACCAGACAATGTGCTTCGATCTGAAATCAAAGCATCTTGGAAGTCAAGAGTGATTGTGCCGTCTTCAACCATGGTATCCTAACCAGTCCCTGCATGGTTCCTGATTCTGGCTTCAGATACTAATGACTCGCAGCCTAGGGACGAGCGTTCAAACTGTCACGGCACCGACAGTAACAGTGGCCCACGTTACTGAGCGTTGCGTCCCAAGCACTGTCTTAGGCATTTAAAGAATATCGTCCCACTCAAACTCACAGTGTTGGGTGAAAGATTGTATTATTGTCCTTCCTCACTCAAAATGTCCTCCAGTATCCTGCTTTTATAATCAAGAGATGTGAGGGTTTTGTGTGTGTGTGTGTGTGCGTGCGTGTGGTTTATCAAGGCCTTTGTCATGTGTCAGAACTGGATTCAAATCAAAGAAATTCGTTCAATTAGCAGAGCCAGGAGGCTGTCTTCTTGTAGCTCCACTCTTGACCATTTGTAAAGTGGCTTCCCGACAGGACATCTTCAAAACCAGATATAGGGAGAGGGAGACAAGATGAGATTCCTAGAGTCTCAGTTTCAGCCAATGTTTGAGTGGCTGCAGACACCTCCTCCCAAATATGGATGTTGAAGATCCGGCAGAGCCCAGCTCACGCAGCTTGGCAAAAGGGTCCAGACACTGGAGAACAAAGCCTCCAAGGTGTTCTGGTGGGCAGCCAAGGACATATCCGCAGGTAGCCGATCTGCCCTTAAGGAAGGCATGCATCTTCCTCTGTCTCCTAAGACTTGCTCATGTAAACATTCACATGACATAGACCTGTGACTCTAATGATTTCCAGTATTTTCCTGGTGGCTTTGTTCTAGTCATGGCACTAAAGTGGGACCCTGTGGTCTGAGATAGTAGCTACAAAGCCACCTCTCATCAGAGCATAAAAAAAACAAAACAAAACTGGACTTTACAGGTGAAAAGTACAGATGTGGGAAAGATGCGCTTTTAAAAACCAAAGAAAGAGAGAGAGAGAGAGAGAGAGAGAGAGAGAGAGAGAGAGAAAGCAAGAAAGCAAGAAAGCAAGAAAGCAAGAAAGCAAGAAAGCAAGAAAGAAAGAAAGAAAGAAAGAAAGAAAGAAAGAAAGAAAAAGAAAGGAAGAAAGAAAAGAAGCTGCTTCTGAGGAATTTCCCAGGAGCCCGAAGCAGCCGTGGTACTTCGTGTGCTGAGAGATAACCTGGAGTTAGGAAATGGACTAAAGGCCAGCAGGATCCGCCTCAATCTGGCCGAGAAAGTGCAGTGGCTGGATGTCTGAGCTATTACGCAGGGATTTGAACGCTGGGTGCAAGTGCAGCATGGAAATTATTTCAACAGTGAGTCTGAGTGTCAAGTGTCCTGCTGGGTCTCTGGGATCTGATACTCCTGTGGGGGAATGTCGCAGCTGTCGGAGCCCCAAGGAGCCCCCGAGCCCCGCTGCATGGAGGTGCCTCTGTGGCCAGTAAAATTCGCGCTGGGGTTTTGTAGCTGGCCTTTCCCCACAAACATTGCCAGGACGCCTTTATTTCAAATGATTCAGTGGTAAGAATGTGTGAGCCCAAGCCGTCCAGATGGAGGTCAGCCTGGTTGGATTCCCTTTTGATCTCCACCTTCTCTCACTTGGGCTCCCAAACTGCTGAACCCAGGGCTGTTTGCCTTTCCGTGGCTGGATGACATCAGCAGGGAGGCAGTTCCCGGGGCCAAGGGAGCCAAGTCCTCAGACACCAACTCGGAAGTAGGACAAGTACATTTTGTTTCTGCGATTCAACCCAGAGAACTGCTTGGTCCTGGAGGGCTGTGCCAAATGTGTTTGCGCAACCTCGGCAGCGGTACCCAAAATGCAGTGGAAGACTTGGCCAGAGATCTCATTTCACTGTGGAATGAAGTGGAATGAGGTTGTGGAATGAAGTCGTGGCAGGGTTAGTGTCGGTGGCCTTGTCTATGTGCATTGTGGGCTCAAACCTCAAGAAAGGTTAGAGTGCTAGAAGTCACGGTACTAGGCCTTTGGCTAGGCTCGTCATGGCCCATTGCCTCAGCATATAGCCTAGCCAAGGCACACAGCCTCAGGGAGCATTGAGGTGGAGCTGGCCAGGGCACGGTGCCATCTTGTTTTGGCCAGGAGCATGTTTCTGGGAGGGAGTGGGGGAGTTGGGGAGGAGAAAAGCTACCAATTTGGCAGTTGCTCCTGAACATTTGCTCTGCATTCTTAAATCTTCTTAGTTAAAGTCCCTATATCCCAGGCAATGGGACAAGAATGCACACACTCTACACATGTGAATGCATGCGTACACAGAGAGACCCAAAATATCTTAGCAGATAAAGTCAGCTATTGTATATTTGTCTATATGTATATATTCTTCTTAGGAGAAATCAAGGACTATATAAATATGTGCACATGTGACCAACATTTGATTGCAAATACTGAGGTCTTTTTAAAAGCTAATGTAATAATAAACATGTATATTTTGTATGGCCTTACAGGCCATGGTAAATTTTACGTCTCACTCATCTGATGGGCCTCCCCACTCTGTGAAACATGTGTTAGCTTCTTCTCTAATTTAATACTTCAGGAAACCAGGGAGGTAACTTGTTTAAGGTTTCATATTGTCATATTAAGTCCCAGGATCAACATTAAAAGGCACAGGTCATCCTAATCCATGCTCCTTACCATACTGACCCCCCAGATCTTCATCATAAAATGACCAAAGGTCACCAGACTTAGAACCCACTCATCTATTGTCGAACTAGATGACAGCTTTCAGGGTCTTCCAGAGCAGTCAAGAGAGCAACAGCAACATCTGCTTCACCTGGACCTTTTGAGAAAATACAGAGTCTCTCTCTCTCTCTCTCTCTCTCCTTTTCTTTCTTTTCTTTTATTGTTGGTTTTATGTTGAGGTCTTTGATCCATTTGGACTTGAGGTTTGTGTATGGCGATAGAGATGGATCTTTTTTCATTCTTTTTTTTATTGCTTTTTTTTGGAGCTATACATTTTTCTTCACTCCCCTCTCTTCCTCCCCCTCCCCTTCTACCCTCTCCTGTGACCCTCACACTCGCAATTTACTCAGAAGATCCTATGTAGATCCATGTATGTCTCTCTTAGGGTCCTCTTTGTTGTCTAGGTTCTCTGAGGTTGTGTACTGTAGACTGGTTTTTCTTTGCTTTATGTCTGAAAACCACTTATGAGTGAGTACATATTTTATATGTCTTTCTGGGTCTGGGTTACCTCCCTCAATCCATCTCTGGCCCTTTGACTCATAATCTGTACTCTGATAGCGTCATCTGTGTGATCAACAAAATTGGGGTGGGGAGGAGGATGAGATTAGGATTACAGTCTCTTATCTGCCATGTTCACTAGCTCCTGAACATAGAAATCTCAGAATCTAAGGAACAAAGAAAAAGAAGGAGAAGGAATGTAGAAAGGAACGGCGGGCAGGCCTGCTTTTCAACTTACATGGTTCCCACACGACTAGCTTAACCCCGGGAAAGATTCAGCATGTCTGACCTGGTGGCTGGCTCCATGGCGTCTGCCTCATTGCCCTCTTCCCAGCATTCTGTTCTGTTTGCTCTGCCTACCTAATTTTCTGTCCTATCAAAGGGCCAAGGCAGTCTCTTTATTAACCAATGAAAATAACACATAGACAGAAGGCCCACCTACATCAAAGGAAGAAGAGGAAAGCAGGAGGAGCAACAGCCGCCAGCTCATGTTAGGATCTCATACCCACAATTCTGCTAGGGGCCAGATACAGCAGATCATGACTGCAAAACTCTCCAGGTAACCTTCCTGCAGCCAGGGTCGGAAAATGTTGGGGTAGACTGACTTGGCAGGTGCTTTCCATCTTTGCTGAGTCTGTGAACTCATCCACGGGGAGAAGTCTACACACGTGTCTCCCCACCTCATGGCCGATGGGTATGTCGGCACTCAGCAAACATTTGGCTGTATTGATTCTAAACATTCCTATTGTGCAGAGACCTGACTTTTTTAAGAAGCACCTGTGAGTGGGCCACTTGCTCTGTGTGGTAACAGTTCACAGTAAAATTTCTCTTCTGTGAAAGACTCAGAGTTTCAAGAGAGCCGCCAGGTCCCATAGCTAACTGAGGAGATGGGAGCAACTTTCTGGTGTGCTAGGAGTGTTTCAAAGCTTTGGAATCCTCAAGGTTAGGAAAAATTAATGGCCCAGAACATGTGCAACTCAGGAAAAGTCCTTGAGAGTACCCAGGATGGACAGAATGGCCGGCCTCTCTGTGCATGTCACCTGGAGCACCAACAACAATGTCCAGGTCCCAGGAATGACCTGGCCATCTGGCGAGGCACTGAGGGCTCTGAGGACATGCTGTGTTCATTGCACCTCTTCTGACTTTTTTTTCTTTTCCAGAGGTGAAACTCCAAACAACCTCTGTGTTTTCCTGTCTCCAGACTCCCACTGTCCGATTTGGAACCTTGCTTCCTCTGCTGTGGAACCATCTGTTTGAGATATCAAGACAAAATTACATCAGGGGAATGCTTCTGTCTAGGTCAAGACAGGACAGCTGTGTGGCTCAGGCCACAGATCCAGCCCACGCAGGCGCTTGTAACTTTAGATGGCCCATATCCAGTGGGACCCACTTATTTACTAGGCCTGCAAAGCAGTCCAGAGACAGATGGGATTTCTTGTGGAGCCCTGCCCTGCCACCGAGAGGCAAGCCTGGGCATTTGTATTGTCACCTGACAGCTAAGCTTGTCAGGCCCTGCATTGGACATGTGAGGGACACGTGCTCAGTCTGGGTGCTACGCACAGGCAGCTGTTGCCCTTGCTGGCTGCCCGACTTGTGCTTGGTCACATCCCGCTCTGGCTCTGCTAACTGCCTTCCCCCTCTCCTCTGCTTTGGTTTCATGGTGTGAGAGCTGCATGGATAATTATTTTCTTTTCCTTTCCCAGAGCTTCTTGGATTGTTCTATTCACTTCCCTTTCATCTCTTCCTGGCCCACATACAGGGTCCGATAGCTAATTCTCTCTCTTCTCTCTCCTCTCTCTCCTCTCTCTCCCTTTTCTCCTCTCTCCCCTCTCTCCCCTCTCTCCTCTCTCTCTCTCTCTCTCTCTCTCTCTCTCTCTCTCTCTCTCTCCCAAACAGGACCCTAGGGTAGTAGCAAGTAGTGTGGGGATGGCTTCTCTTAAGTTTGGGGTTCTTGGCACCTGAAGTAATCCATGTTCATTCTCTGCAAGTGATTGATTGGTGCTCCAGGGACTACTGGCTGTCCCGTGACCATCACGAGACAAATCAGGGTTGTGACAGTCCACCTAGCAAAGGGGCTGAGACAGGGAGAGTCGGTGTCTTCCTGCAGATCAGTGAATAGCTCGATCTGCTCAATATGGTCCAGGGGCTCCCCGTTCTTTTACAACTTCGGATTCTCCAGAACATTTATTTTCATTTTTAAAGTTTTGAATGAATTAACTTATAGTTTTATTTTTCATGCACTGACTAATCTGTAGGGTTCAGTGATATTTTAAAACATATGTGTGTGTGTATATACATACACACACACACACACACACACACATATATATATATATTACACAATGACAAATTTCAAGTAATTTCATATCATCATTTCAAATACAGGTCAGTGAATACCCCCACCCTCGCCCACTCCCAGCACCCTGATCTAACTAACACAGAGTAAGTAGGTACAAGCATGTTTTACAAGATAGGGGTTAGGTTAACAAGTCTTGTCTTTCCTCCCTCCTTACATAAGCAGTGTCTTTAAAAAAACCATGTGTTTGATGTATGTACATGTATGTATATTCACGTGTGTGTGTGTGTGTGTGGTAGCTGTGAGAACTGAAGTTGGTATTGTCTTCCTTGATTGTTTTCTACCTTGTTTATTGAGACAGCATCTCAGTAAACCCTGAGTTCACCAATACTGACTCGCCTAGACAGCCAGCTTGTCCCAGAATCTCATGTCTCTGGCTCCCATGAATGCTAAGATCGCAAGCAACCACTGCCTGCTTTTTATGTGGGCTTGGGGGATATTGTGGTCTTCACACTTTGCTGGCAAATGTTTTATCCATTGATCCACCGAGCAAGTTCCACCCCTGCCCCCAATTCTTTGAGACAAGGTTTTGTGTGTCCCAGGGCAGCCTAACTTTTTCTATATAGCTGCCAATGGCCTTGAACTTTGGATTTTCCTATTTCCTTACCAGGGATGAACCACAGTGCCCACTTTTATGAGGTACATTTAAATACTAGGAAAGCAACTAAGCTATATCCCCAGACTTCTGGGTCTTAAGAAATATCAAACTGGCAAATCCTCTCTTCCAAGATGCTGGGCATGTTATTGCCCAAGTTCCCAGAATCCCTGTAAAAGAGAAGAAAGAGGGTGATCTCACATCTGGAGCCAGTAGAGGGAAGCCAGCAGGAGGGAAAGTGTTAGGGAAAAAAACAAATGCGATTTCTCTGCTCTGTTGAATTCAGTGGCTTATTAACTGCTAACTAAGCATTGCCCTCTGGTCGTCCCAGAGGGGCTGGCTGTAATGAGCAAGGTGGAAGAATCAGGCTCATTTGTAATTACACATTAGCACCACTGAAGTGCTGATCACACCCACCCTCTCCTCACTGAGGCTCTCCGTGGCCAGTCCCTGTGCCCCAGGGCCAAACTTTTCATTGTTTATTCAATTACGTTGTGTCCCTAGCTAATCACTTTTACATTTGCCTAATTCTTCTACAGTGAACTGCCTCTGGACCGGGGGCCATTTGCATATCTGTGTCTTAATTACCTACCCTCCGCCCAAGAAGAGGACAGGAGCTGCTGCCTTCTCCGCCCTTCTCACTGCCCGGCAACTGGGCTACTGCAGGCTGGGAGGGGAGGAGCTGAGGCTCTGCCCTGGTTGGAGATTGTGGAGTTCCAGAGTCTGCTGACTTCCGGGGGCAACTACCTGTTAAATCCAAGCAGCCCCCGTGTGTCCTTTCCTGTAGAAGCCACTTCCATTCTTGGCCCAAGAGTGTGTAGTTCAGTGGTATAGCACTTGCCTAGTGTGTGTGGTGAGGCCTTGAGTGTGTTCCACACCACAGGGGGAAAAAAAATGAAAGAAAACAAAACCCCAATCCAACATAATGCAAACCAAACAACAATAAAAACCAAGCAACAACAGAACCCTAAGCAAACCGAAACCAGCTAAAGCCCAAACCAAAGCCAATTTTTTCCCCTCAAAACCAAAGTCAACAGAAAAAAAAAAAAAGAATGTGCCCCCCCTTCAGCCAGCTCCTCCAACCATGGCAATATATGGGGAAGGGAAAAAAACACCCCCCCCCATAAACATTTACTTAGAAAATTTAAATTAGTGAACTAGTGTGTGAACGGAGGAACATGCACGCCACAGTGCTTGCCTGGTTGTCAGAGGACAACTTTTCAGAAATCCGTTCTCAGCTCCCATGTTCGTTGTCTTTCTTGCTTCCATCTCGACCCAGGCTTTTGGTCAGCGGTCCTGTCTCTGCCTCCCATGCTGTCTTAAGAGTGCCGGGGCCACAGGTACTCACTACTGCATCCAGCTTTTTCAAAACTGTTTTTATTGGGCTATATATTTTTCTCCACTCCCCTCCCTTCCTCTCCCGTCCTCTCCCTTTTCCCTCTCTTCCATGGCCCCCATGCTCCCCGTTTACTCAGGAAACCTTGTCTTTTTCTACTTCCCATGTAGATTAGATCCATGTATGTCTCTCTTAGGGTCCTCATTGTTGTCTAGGTTCTCTGGGGTTGTGAATTGTAGGCTGGTTTTTCTTTGCTTTATGTCTAAAAGTCACTTATGAGTGAGTACATATGATATTTGTCTTTTGGGGTCTTGGTTACCTCACTCAATATGATGTTTTCTAGATCCATCCATTTGCCTGAAAATTTTAAGGTATCATTTTTTTCTGTTGTGTATTACTCCATTGTGTAAATGTACCACATTTTCTTTATCCATTCTTCTATCAAGGGGCCTTTAGGTTGTTTCAGGTTCTGGCTATGACAAACAAAGCTGCTATAAACATAGTTGAGCACATGTCTTTGGTATGATTGACCATCCTTTGGATATATCCAAAAGTGGTATTACTGGGTCTTAAGGTAGATTGTTTCCTAATTTTCTGAGAAACTGTCATACTGATATCCAAAGGGGCTAGACCAGTTTGCACTCCAAGCAGCAATAGAGGAGTGTTCTCTTTACCCTACATCCTCTCCAGTATAAGCTATCATCAATGGGTGACAGCTGTGCAGGTTTTCAGCTTCGTGACTGTCACTCATGCTGTGGTGGACCTTTGTGATGCGACTGTCTTTGAGTCCTTTCTGCTCCCATAAGTAACCTCTCAGCCACATTTCTGTAAGTCATACCAGTGAGTCTCATTAATTCACCACGCTGGAATTTGGTAGTATCCACACGTTGATCTGTCGTGGGCTCTCTGTCTGAGGTGAGTAGACACGTGCATTGCATCTCCCCAGAAAAAGTTTTGTCACACAACATGAGATAAAAAAAATACAGACATAGGGCAAAGCAGAGCATATAATAAAGATCAAAGAATTCAGCAAAGTGTGGTGGCACACACCTTCTATCTTAGCACTTGGGAGGCAGAGTCAGGTAGATTCTCTGCGATTTTGAGGCTAGCCTGATCTACATAGTGAATTCCAGGACAGACAGGCCTTCATAGTGAGACCCTATCTCTGGCGAGGGAGACTGAAAGAAAGAAAGACAGCGAGAAGGAGATGGGTTGAGAGAGGAGAGAGATATAGAGAGCTACGAATTCAAGATCTCTTGCTATTAAGAATGCTCTTGTTTTCTGGGGTACATTTGCCTTCAAAGAGAAAGATGCAAAGGATGTTATAGAAATTATGAGTAGGAGCTCAACTCGCATTGGGAATTTAGTGAATGTGACTCTCTAGGAAAATCATTGTGAGGGAGGTTGCAATGGATATCCGGTGCATAGATATATATAATTTGAACATGGGATGTATATGATATAAGAAATACAGATCACAAAAGATGTCACGGGGTTTTTGTCCTCGATTTTTTTTCTTTGAGACAGGGTCTTATATAGCCCAGGTTGCCCCCAAACTCAAAATACAGCTGAAGATGACCTTGAGCTTCTGATTCTCCTGCCTGTACCCCTTTAATACTCAGATCATAGGTATGGACTATCTTGGTTAGTTGATGTAATTGACTGAACCCAGGACTTCTTGAATGCTAGGCAAGCACTCTACGAACTGAGCTAAATACACCATTCCCTGGGTGAATTTTGGGAGTCTGGCTTCTTAATACACTACTTTGTTTTCTTTGTTCCTGGCTTATTCCATCCTTTTTGCTAAGACTTCCAGGTGGATGGAGGCTGTTGAGGAAAGTTAGAGAATTCAGAAAATGAATTTTTATGTGGCCATGGCTTCATAGACGAGCATGGAACATATCTCAGGTATTTTTTAGTTATATAAATGTTGGGAAAATTCAGGATTCTTTGCATGTGTACTGTTAGCCCCCTCGGGAACCACAGCAGAGTATATCATGAGCTCTCTTCTATGGGAGTGGTCTCACTGCGAGTTTTAGTTGTATTTTATTTTGTTTGGTTTTTGCCAATCTTTGGGTAACTTTGGTTCTGTGTACTTTATGGGTTTGGCTTCTGCTTTTCAAAACTCAAATTCACTGTGTTATATCCACAGTTTTACTTTTCATCCTGTCTAATTTTTATCCCATCAAATATTGCTGCTGTGATTTAAATTGACTACTACTATCTCCATTTCCCCTGTTGGGATACGATAAGCATCTCAAGTGTGAAATTCACTGAATAGAACTTATCATTTTCAACACTGTGCTCTCTAGCTTACACTTTTCTCTCAGATGGCAGTGAAATGGTACACACAACTCCTCAAGTTAGATATCATTTATTACTTATCTATCTCATGAAGTTTCTTCTTGTATATTTGGCAGGTACCCCAAACTGATTCTGATCATTCTTACAGCCTGTCTAGACAGTGGCTACAGCCTCCACACTGTTCTCTCCTTGACCTGTAATCTCTGAAATAACTTTGACCCCACTCTCCTGAAATCATGTTTTTAAAAACAGACACTGCCATCTCTTGCTTCAAGTTTCCCCTTGACCCTCGTTTAAGTTAGGTTTAAATTCTTCATAAAAGTTGCAAGATTTGTTCTAATTAAACAGATTGGATTGAACTCCAATCCAATTGCTCTGTCTGAATTTCAGTTGACTTTTACCCAGGTCTTCACAATCAAGCCATAAAGCTATCACCACTCTCAGATCTCACACAGCCACACATGACTCATGGTTTGCATACTTCCTCTGCCTGGGATACCTTGTTTTCCCCCAGTTTCTTAGCCCACTGTCATTCAAGCCTGCTTGAAGACACCAACGCTTTAGATTTATTTTTCAACTCCTTCAATCAAGATTAGCTATTCTGTCTCTCACTCCTTTCCTCTTGCCCGTGGTTCTCTTACAGTGGAGATGTTTGTAATTGTCAGATTTGCGATCTAGGTGGGGAGATCCTGATGACATATGAGTTGTTCACCTTGGGATCTCTAAGGTCTATACAATGCAGACGCCCATCACTTTTGCCTAAGTACCAACCTTAGTACCAACCATTGTATTGTTGGTGCCTGACACAGACTAAGTGTTTTGTAAATATTCATGGCCTTTGTGAGTAAGGGATCCTTAGAAATTGAATATGGTGATAAGCAAACATGATTCCATCCTTCAGTCCTGCAGCCTTGGGAAGTTACAATGTTCAGTTGTAACAAAAGGCTAACTTGTCAGCTAAGGCTTTTGTCTTTAGTATTATTTCTACCTAGAAAGGGATGATAGCTACTGGTGTGGGAGGTCCTTCTGTCTATGTGTTGCTTTTATTGGTTAATGAATAAAGAAACTAGCTTGGCCTATAGCAAGGTAGAACGTAGTTAGGCGGTGAAAACTAAACTGAATGCTGGAAGAAAGAAGGCAGAGTCAGAGAGAAGCCATGTAGCCCCACTGGAGACAGACACCAGAACTTTACCTGGATAGCCACAGCCTCATGGCAATACACAGATTAGTAGAAATGGGTTAAATTAAGATGTAAGAGTTAGCAAAAAAGAAGTTAGTGTTAATGGACCAAACAGTGACTTAATTAATACAGTTTCTGTGTGGTTATTTCAGGTCTGAGCTACCAGGCAGTCAGGAAACAAACAAGTCGCTTCTGAAAAAAAAATTGTCATTCCAACATGGTTGACTATATCCATGTAAAACCTGAGAGGGCTTGGAAATGAATTCTAGACACTAAAAAACAAAGTTTAGCCACATTTCCTTTTCTGAATGGGCTTTGCTTGCTGGCAGCATGCTGCAGCTCCTTTAAGAAAGGTCTTGCTGATACAGCAATAGCAGAAAAAAAGCCATGCCATTTTGCAATGGTGGCTTCCTGAGCTGTGTAGCCAGTACAAACTTTGATTCTTTCTGGATGCCGAGCATTTAAATGGGTTCTGTGAGCAGACTACTACAACTTGCTTAATGGCAACATAGACCCTCTTTGTGCCTGAAAATGGGGCTGTGAGTGTGGCTTGTGCTAAACAGACCTCTGCCCTGCCATGTTGGACTGGGTGAGGCAAGCAGGCAGTGCTATGTTTCTTCTAGCAACGCTGCAACTGAGGTTCTTAAGAAATGCTTAGTATTTTAAGAAGCCGGACAGAAAAGAACTACAGATACACAATAAAGACAGATTCAGACAGATACAGACCTCTAAGTGGGTCACAGTGTTGGATGAATGTATGTAGGCTTGGGAGAGAGAAGAAAAAGAGTATAGAGAGTTGGAAAAGAAGTAAATCATTTTTAAAAAGAAAATAAAACAAAGTCTTTAAAGAGACAGAGTCAGACAGTCATAGATTAAAAGGAGTAAAGATAATAAATATTAAGAAGTAATGGAGTAAAAACTAATAAGTCATGTAAAGATGGAATATACACAGAGAGTCTGGATTATGTATATTATTGTGTTTTCTTTGAATTTTTTGACTGTGAAGAAGCTAATTATAGAGAGACATTTCATTGTATGGGCTGCTATGCTAGACCTACACACACACACACACACACACACACACACACACACACACACACACACATTTTAAAGGTATTTTGATTTCAGAATTTGGGTCTAAGGATATGTTACTTTGAAAAAGATGTTCTTTTGTTTCCACAGAGGATGAGAACCTGTGGAATTCTTCCATACTAATGTGGTTTGATGAACCAAGACCCCCTGGAAGATCCCCATGAATACCACTCAAAAATTACTTTGCCCAGTAAAAAGCAGGAAGAAATTTGGAAAGAACTATGCACAAATTCCCTAAATGATTGTTCATAAACATTTCTTTACATTTAAAGGGGGATATGCTATAGAGATGGATACTTTGCTTTGATATGGATCTTGTTTTATTGATACAAAATTAAGGTCAATTTTGTTATACTGTGTATATGTATTTCTGATCTTGATTAAAGTATTGTGTGTGCAGCTCATTTAAAAATGTAACGTATAATTAAAAATATAGGTTAATAGTGAGTCATCTATAATAGTGAAGCTCATAGTCATATTAGGTTTTCTAGATATATAAAGATATATTTTAGTTAGATAGATAATCTTCAAATCTTTCAAAGAACTTCAGAATATGGCATTTAAAATGTTAATAATTTAGAACTTTTCATGACAATTAGACACATCTGTTCCTGGCAGCACCAATCTACTTCAAGAAGAAGATGGGCATCGAAGAAGCTCCTTATGGAATTTGTTAGCCATTTGGGCAAGAAACTGCTCTTGCCTGGACTGCTTCATGGTATGCTGTAAAATCTGGACATGCAGGACCCACAGAGAAATGACTGCTGTACTTGCCTAAAGGTGAGACATCCTTTGGGGTTTCTGCTTCATGAAAGAGTCTGACAGACATTCTGCAGGATACTGAAGAAAGTGTCTGAAAAACTGTCAATATAGGTGAAATTGTCTTTGAAATTTCCTGCTTTATGGAAAAGTCTTCTTGATGTTATGGGCCTGTAGACTGAAGATGGATGCCCCAACGATACAGAAGAACATTGGGTGACTGTTCAGGTAGCAAGATGTCTCTGTCAATTCTAGAATTTTGGAAGTTGTTTACAATATATTTCCTGTTTACATAGGTAATATATCCTTCTGGAGTCTTTGATGGAGTTGAAGAGTATATAGTTATAATTATAGTTTTCCTTAGTTATGATAAAAGATAAGGTAGATATAAATACTGTAACTATAATTCTTACTTGATACCTGTTTTGTTGTATGTAATTTTACTATGTTAAAGTTAAAGCCTTTCTTTATGTTTAAACAGAAAAGGAAAAATGGTATGGGAGATCCTTCTATGTGTTGCTTTTATTAGTTAATGAATAAAGAACCTGGCTTGGCCTATAGCAAGGCAGAACTTAGTTAGGCGGGAAAAACTAAACTGAATGCTGGAAGGAAGGAGAGAGAGTCAGAGAGAAGTTATGTAGCCCCATCAGAGACAGATCCCAGAACTTTACCTGGTAAGCCACAGCCTCGTGACGATACACGTATTAATGGAAATGGGTTAAATTAATATGTAAGAGTTAGCCAATAAGAAGCTAGAGCTAATGGGCCAAGCAGTGATTTTATTAATACAGTTTCTGTGTGGTTATTTTGGCTCTGAGCTGCCAGGCGGCCGAGAAGCAGACAAGTGGCTTTTTACAACAAGCTATCATTTACGAAGGATATACTCTGTCAAACAACATTAAAATTTGCCACATCTTTTTAAAAAAGATGCGCTTTTGTTTTTGTATATGTGTGCATATCTATGTGAGTATCTACTACATACCTATTGGTCTTCAAGGAGGACGGAAGGCAGCCTTGGATGCCCTAGAGCTGGAGTTATAGGGAGCTGTGAACTGCCTCAGATGGGTGCTGGGAACGAAACTCAGGTACCCCGAATGAGGGGCAAATGTTCTTTAGTACTGAGCCATTTCTCTAGCCCCAAATTAACATTTCATTAAAGGCAACCATGAGCGAATCAAGGCCTATCATCAGAAAAAGCCCGGAACTTATTTTAAATTACCTCGTGCCCATCTGAAAAAAGTCAAATTATCGTTTAAGCCCCTCAGACATTACACCACTAATCCTTTTCTAATGATCTCATCCTAAGAAATAGCATCAGCAGGGGGACTGTTGAGCCTCCCCTCCCCGTAACAACATAATGAGCAGATTTGGGTATTTACATAATAACTTAGGATGATTTCAGAGCATTTTAGACAAAATATACAGCCACTTAGACGGATGCCAGGCCAGCCATCTCGGCCCTCGTGGGAATTAAATGGAGATGGGAAGGGAAAGAGCAAAAGTCCGGGAGTGTTTGGGTGTGTCCCGCTTGGCTTAGGTTCTTACATGCCTTGGTTTGCAGCGAGATGCCATGGTTAGAGAACTGGGTTCATAGAAAACACAAGCCCCGAAGCTTTGAGTGAACTACAGAAAGAAATTGGGTGGAGCTAAAAGCAACTAGGTTCCAGAAACGGTTTTGAAAACAGGTAGTAATTGTCATTTTTACAAGGGAGACCACTGAGCCTAATTTGACACGACTTGCGGTGTTGCCCATTTCTGATGCATTGCTGCCTTCCTTTAGCGTTTTACTTCTGTGACTTTTCTTTAAACTTCACGAACTGAACGCCAGGGTTACCTTTACCTGAAGGCATTTGCACCCAAGCTTGTTCTGGTCTTTGCTCCTCTTTATTCTTGGGAATTATTTTCTCTGCAGCCCCTCTTTGTAAGGTCCTTCTCTGAATGTCTGTTGGAACTGTAACAATGGCTCTTGGGCTCTTCCTGTTTAAAAGTGTGAATCTCACTGGCACTTCAAAGAGAGCTCTGCTGGGCTTAGAATGGTTTTGTCTCCCTTGTTGCTGCTGAGCCCATGGTAGGCCGCCATTCTGCTGAGCCCGTGGTCGGACGCCATTCTGTTGATATTTGTCCTGCTCTCTGTTGCGCCTCTTCTTTGACTTTGGTTATTCTGGAGACTCACTGTGAAGTGTCCCTGCGAATGGGACCTTCATGGACTTCTTGAGTCACGATATAACTGTCACACATCAACTCCAGGCAAGTTTCATACCTTGTCTGAATAGTTTCCTTTTGTTTTACCTACCTACATCTGCCACTTGGAATTTTATGATCAGATTTCTCTGAGATTTCCACTGAAGTCTATACCTTTTTGTTTATATTTTGCATGTTAGAGTGAAGTTCAGCCACAATCCTTTTAATATAATAATATATAAATATAATAAATATAGCTATTTCACAACACACGCGCACACACACACACCCAGAGCTAAGGACAAAGTAACTTACTCCAGTCTCTTTCTCAGGTATACTTTATTTTATGTTTTTGTTTGTTTTTTAGGTCTAAGTGTTAAGGGGTATTTTCCGCCCCTGTCCCCACAGCCCACAACTAGGGTTTTATATACAGGATGAAAGATGAAATGCTTTCAACGGGGCAAAAGAACTGTCTATTTTGAAATTACTCCCTTTGCCTGGAATGTGCTGACATCTTCACAGACTTCCCAGCAAAAAGCCCACCAAGGTTTTGGAATTCTGTAGAAGAAAATACCTAATGTAAGTCTTCTCTTCAAGCTTGAAGACGCTGACTTAACCTTTGCTTCTTAAATCTGCCATTTTACAATAGAATAAAGCCCTCAATATGGGCAACAAGCTCACCAACCCTGAGGCTATCAGCAGAAAACTAGAGCCTGCGCGTATGTCTCCGCCTGTATTTGTGTGTCTCTGTGTGCACATGAACCAGAGAGGAGGGAGATCTGTGGGCAGAGTGGGATGTGGGACACGGATGGCTGCCCCAGTGGAGGGGAGACAGGGAACACCCACCGCCTTGGAGAGATAAAGCTTGCCCAGGGTCATCTCTTGCAGAACAGGCAGGGATTGATAACTAATCTCACATCTGCTTCCTTGTGTTCCTGTGGGGGTCTCCATTATGTGTGGGCTAATGATCTGGAGGAGGGCGTGTCTAATCCACTAATGACTTGGAGTTACATTAACTTTGAGGGCTTAGATCATCAACATGAAAAGAAAAAAAAAAGGATGTACATTGTGTGAAATTTCTATGGCAGCTGTGACACGTTGCCGCCATGTAAGGCTTAACACAGCCTGACAGGAGTTTGTTAGGCTAATGACAGGGGACAGGGCAGACTTCAGCTCTTTGCCTTGTCCCTTCCAGCAGCCACAGAACTCGGCTGGATGGTGCCTAAAGTTGGCTGTTTCCAGAGAGCTGGAGAGAAATTAACAGGGAAGTGTCAAACTCGCCCCCCCTCCACCCAGTTCTGTTCCCTCTCTTGACTATCTATAGCTGGGAAAACTTCTCTCAGTTGAAAGACACTTATGATTCCCCAGGAGGCACAAGTCAAGGCATGGCTCCCACCTCAAGGTCTTCAGCCTCAGCCACATCTATAGCTCTCGTCTACCAAGTAAGGTGAAAGACATGTTTATAAGATTAAGAGATTAGAACAGTGATTCTCAAGCAGAGAAGCAGAGAATACCCCCAACTGTTCATTAGAAGCTCATGGTATAAGTGCCCTTCTGGACTTGGTCCAGAGAACCCATTTTGGAGAACAGGTGCCAGAGTACTTGCCTATGAGCCTATGAATTAATATTCATTGTTTTTAGTTCAAAATCAAAAGTCAGATAAATTATTTCTTTGGGTGATGATGTGTCCAGGGAGGAGATATTAAAAGAGGTAAGTACATAGCTTCATGCTTAGAGGGAACCAGGAGATCCCAAAGAATAATTGACAAGTCATGTTTGTGAAAGCATCTTAAAACATACTCAAGGGGTCTACAATGGAACAATTGTATACAAGAGGAACCATGGAATAAGATAAGTATTTCTTCATTCTGATCAGATGCAAAAGTGAAAACCATTAAGACTGGGACTATGGGAAGTAGAACAATATTCCCTTAAAGATACACTGGTTCTAAGCTCCAGAACCTGTCACCGTATCACCTCCGACTTTGGGGGAATGTGGCAGAAAATATTACAACTTCTATGTCATGAGAGAGACTTGGAAGATGCAATGAAGGATTTTGAGGAGTGGTTGGGGAAATGTCCCCCAAACACCTGTGTGAGTTGAAAGAGGGGGGCAGAAGCGTGCAGAGTCTAGGAGATAGCACCAGACACACAGGGCCAGTGGTGCTGGCCTTCGACACAGAGGCGGAGCTAGGAACAGGAATGTGGGCAGCCTCTAAGAACTGGAAAGGCCAAAAAGTGTAGAGTGCCGAGAAGCCTCCAAAAATGGAGCCTTACCAATGTCCCATTTAGATTTTCACTCAGAGTGACCCAGTCATGGACTTCCAAATCCTTCAATGCAACATAATAAAACACTTTTTCAGACAGATTCTTTTTTTGTCTGTTTGGTTTTTTGTTTGTTTGTTTTATGAGACAAAGAATTTATGAGTAGCTCTGGTTGTCTTGGAACTTGCTCTATAGACCAGGCTGGCCTTAAAGTCACAGAGATCCCCCTGCCTCTACCTTCCAAGTACTGAGATTAAAGGTGTGTGCCACTGCCTGACCTAGACAGATTCTGACTATGTAACCCTGGCTTTCCTGGAACTTGCTGTGTAGATCAGGCTAGCCTCAAAGCCGTAGAGATTGGCTTGCTTCTGTCTCCCAGGGGCTTGGATTAAAGGTATGCACCGTCATATCCAGAACATTTGTGCTGTTCTAAGATAACAGGTTTGTGGTAATGTGTTGTGGGATTAGCAGGTCCAAATGCAGGGCAAATGTGGCTTTGAGAGTTTGTGTATTGTGATGGAACCTCATGCTGCATGACTGACCCCTTATATTACAACTTAAAGAATGAAAGAATAGATGAATATATAAATGGGGGGACAATTGTCTCATCCTAGAACATTTAAGATGGTGACAGTTCTTTGCTGTCCTAAAGCATTTCCCTCCTGCATGAGCTTCTTTTGATTAAGGAACAGATACCCACAGAACACACAAACACTCCTGGTCTCCCTAAACACACATGTATATACAGGTACATAAAAGATCTCCTAATTTCTAAAGAACAGACGAGTTCTCCCTGCTCCTCTGCCTTCTTAAATTCAGTCTGGGTTGAGGAAACAAAATGCTTTTTGCCTTTGGGGGCCGTCGTGGTCCGGGTGGGACGGTCTGGTGGGAGCTGATGTTACAGCCCAGACTGGGAAGTGTTCTAAAGCAGGTGACCTTAGACTCCTGGTTCAGGCTAATTAAGCCTCTTCTGCCTGGACGGAATGTTCTGGTCTGCAGCAGTGGTTGTGTAACTGTTTAAACCGTACACCTTTGCTCCAGGGGAACTAGCGCAACACCCTCCGTCCTGCTGTTTCTCTGTGAAGCATGCAGCAGGGTAGCTGTGCAGCCTTAAGTGAACAAGAGTATCACGAGCTCAGTTTTGTCGTGAAATTTCCGGATTTGTGACCATCGAAGGGGTGAATTTTGGGGGCAGGCAATGGGTGGAAACAGCTGGTGTTACCCCTCAGAAAAACAGAAGTTCTTTCTTCTCTTTCTGGGGCTGCTTTCCTATTTCTGCTGTCCAGTGAGCTGGGGACAGGAGCCGTAAGGAGCTGAAACAGAAAAGGGACAGTGGGAAGGTCACAGGAGAAATACTGACAGAGGAGTTTTATCCCCAGAGCTAGTGTGAGAAGGGGAGAAGCTGACTATACTGTATGCCATTTATTAGATGCTCCTTAGTCATGAACTGGGCCTAATCATGAGCCTGCCCAGCTCGACCGAGATCCTTCGCAGGGCAGGAGAAACAAGAATCCTCCACTGTTTCAGCATTGGCTGGGACTAAGATTTTCATGACCTCCTGGCTTTAGAATGACATTGCAACGCTTCTCATCTTAGATTGTTTAGCCTATAGCTTGCCTAAGGTGACAGAGTTCCCTAAAAGAGAATGATGTTTTCATTTGGGACAAGTTGTTCAGTTTGTCTGTAATTCAGATTTTCATCGGTATCGTGGGGATAATAATGCAATGCACAAAACGTTTTGTGAGGGCTTAGCAAATTGTACGCGCGAATCGCACAGGGCATTGCTAACCCCAGAGTACATGTTCTATAAAAAGCAACTCTCGTTACTGGCAATACTCATGAAGTAAGATTATATGTTGGAAATATGGCTAAATACTCTGGGACAAAGATGACTACACAGAATCCTGCCCGGTGCACTGCTGCAGCTTCTCACAGGGAAAGACACAGAAACAAGCAAGAATAAAGTTAGGAATCTCTGAGGCTGTGGATCCATGATGGAGCAGTTGTCTAGCGTGAACAAGGCTCAGTATTTAATTCGACTGCCACGAAGGAAACCAAAACCAAAACTGAATGCGGCTAAGACTATTAACAGGGTAGAGCAGGTTGTCCACTGGACTCGGGAAGGTTCGGTTCATAAGGAAGTGGTTCTCTATCCTCTGAGTTCAGAGTGGAGAAATGGAGGGTAAGTAGGTGTTCAGGAGACTGACGGTGGAAAGGGTATTTGAGAGAGAATTCTATCTATTTCCTTCCTGCTCTGTTGCACACTCTCACAGAGGAGGCTGACTACAAAGCCTGACACACGGACGTGGGGTATCTGTAGAGCTAAGTCAACTGTTTGCACACCGTAGCTGTGACCTCGCTTTGGTTCATACAGACGTGGGGTATCTGTAGACCTAAGTCAACTGTTTGCACACCGTAGCTGTGACCTCGCTTTGGTTCACTGAAAGTGGACAAATAGAGATCTGGGCATGCTTAACAGAGAGGAGAGCATTTACAAAAATCATTCAATGTCTGCAATCACAGGGTTTGCCAGGAACACAGGGAGACCCAGCATCTCAGCCCCGGCTCTTCTAGTGGTCTCTGTTCATCTCTGCCAGTCCCTGTCTTTACCTGCAGCAGTGTCAGAGGCAGGACAAGAAGGGAGTCCCAAGACAAAGGGTTCTACTGCAGATGTGAAAGGAATAAGGCCCAACACTTGCCCTGTTATGGTACCTCCATGCCTCTGACTTTCCTTTTCCTTCCTTTGGTGGAAACTATTGATTTTTGTTGGCTGTAGGCAGCACGTGGAACATCAATTAGGGTGGACCTCTATGTCTCTATAGTGTCTTCTTGATGGGGGGGGCACCTAAGTCTGTTTTGCACTTAGTAGGTACTCAATAAATACTAGTTGAACTAAGAAGTGTTGTCTGACCTGAATAGAGGCTCTGCTTGGGATTTATTTGGATTGTGAGTTATACGAAGGTAGAGCCCAGGCTGGATCTGCTATTAGGATATTCTTGGAGCTAGGAAGTGATCAGGACGTACTAAATGTCTTTAAATCACTTATACGCCAGCTTTGGTATCTTCTTTCTCCTATTTCTAATGAGTAACTAGTGGGAGGTGAACACGGTTGTGCTTACTCTGTATACGAAACACAAATGGACGTGGTGAGTGAGTGGATGGGTAGATTAGCGCTTGGATAGACACATTACCGGATGAGTAAATGAGCAGGTGGATGGGTAGGTGGGTTGACAGATGGGTAGTTGGATGGATGGGTGGGTAGATGAATGGGCAGATGGGTCTGTGAATGAATGATGGCGGAATGAGTGAATGTACATATGTTTGTATTAATGCATTGGATAATTACCGATTGGATAATTTTCCAAGGATGTTTTCAGCTGTCATAATATTCCCACAGCTGACTTTATCTGTGAAGTGTGCATCTCACAGTAAAGCTAAACACGCAGCTGCAGGTGTGTCTTTCTTATTTTCTAATGCAATGAGGAAGACGCTTGTGAGGAGAGAGGGGCTCGGTGAGGACTATATCCTTCCAGGTGTGTAATGAGATTCCTTGAAACTACCCCGGGTACACGATCATGTTTAATCCTCACAGCAATTTGACGAAACAAGTGTTCTTATTACCACCAAATTGCAAGCACTTAATGAAGTGGAATCACTTGCTTGGGAAATTGCAGAGTGAGGACTTGAACCAAGATTGTACTAGTTTAGAAGCCCGGGCCCTTGCCTGATACACAGAGCCGAGAGATATGAGCGTATAGTTGACCAGGAGGCCTCAGAAATGGGAGCGGCTGTGTTTGAACCCAGTGAGGCCACTAATCTCTTGCGCTGGCAAATCGCTTAATTTGCCTTCTCAGTTTACTCTTTATTTTAATGGAGGTAATCAGATCTTCATAGCAGGACTCCAGTGAAAAATCGTGGCTATGTAGAGGAAGCTTTGAGATAAAAATCTGGAGGGAGAACTGTAGAGTGCTTCCGAGAGGAATGAAGAGCGCCATCTTGTTCTGTCTCAATGAGCTGGCTTGTAATGTTCTGAGTTTTTGTAGAATATTTCATCTTTATCACCAGAGACTCCTAACTGGTCAAGGTCCTGAGTATAAGCGACCTTGAGTGCTCAGTAGTACAGGACGTTTATACTATGCCTTCTTAGGTGCGGGGAATATCACAGCAGAGGGGGCAGTAAGAAGGAGCTAAAAGACACAATGAATGCCGTGAGAGGCTTTCCTGGACATGGCTTACCTGTTGCGCTCATGAACTGTAGTACCTGTGGTTATGTGCATAAGACTTGCACATGATTGGGCCAATCAGCATTCCATCCTAAATGTGGGTGTGGTTCATGTGGCCTCACCCTGTCCCATGGTGCTATTGGAAGGTATTGTTTTCTGGGAAAGGAGGAGTAGTTTCCTTCAGTGTTGTAGCCACAGTTAAGTTGCCCATATTCCATTAAATAGTCCTCTGCCACCCGAAGTCATGCAGTAAACTCGATTAAACTCAGTGGGTCTCTCTCTTACACACAGAAAAGCCATGAAGGCCTGAAAGGATGACTCAGTGGTTAGGAGCACATACTGCTTTTGCAGAGGACCCAAGATCAGCTCTAAGGACCTGTGTTGGGTGGTTCAAAACTACCTGACATTCTAACTCCAGGGTTTGACATTGTTGATCCCTGAGGGCATCTTTAGTCACATGAAAATACACACACACACACACACACACACACACACACACACACACACACTTAAAAATTTTAAGAGATGAATCTTTAAAGACATGAAAATAGGAAGGAAAATTATTGGGAGGAAGGATTTTAACAGGAGTAGAAGGGTCTAAGAAAGAGTGATAAGATGGTGGTGAATATGACCAAAATATATTATGTGCATGCATGAAATTATCAAAGAATAAATGTATTTTAAAAACCAAACCAGCATCCACTAATGAATTCTGGAGAGGAAGTGGAACTCAGTAAATAATTTCCAGATTTAATTTTTACTTGCTTATTAAACAGTGTTTTTAGCACTATATTATTCTAAAGGAAAACTGCTGCTATGAATTGATAATGGTGGCATTTAAATACTGCTGGGATGTCAGAAAAGAAAGCACGTCATCACCATGGACAAGATGTGGGAAAAGAGCAACTCTCTGAACTCACGGGTCTTTTCTTCCCAGGTGGGGTATCTTGGCGTGACTTTTTTAAACACTCAATTTTAACTGATGCATAGAAGCAGTGCGTATTTATGTCCCCATACCTTATCTATCTCAGGTAAGTGCTTCCATGTACTCGTATGTGCTCTTCATCCATTCTTTTGTTTGTCAACTACTTATGGGGCATTAGCTGGGTACAGGGTACTGTCCCAGTAATGAGACATACTGAATACAACCCTACCTCCTAGAGAGACTCAGGGAAGAAGCCATGCTGCTCAGTGACTCAATTATGAAATAAAAAAAACAAAGGTAAAAGAAATGAGGAAAAGCATCAGGACATGGAGACAAGCCAGGAACCTGTCTAAGTAGGTTGAGAACAAGAAATTTGCCTCGGAAGTGGATTTAAGGTGAAACCTGAGCACCAAGCAGGAGTGAATGAGGCTTTTTGTGGCTGAGATCTGTGCTCTGTGGGACACCGAGTGGGGTGAAGAGCAAAGCCTGATCCCAGGGGCTCCCACTCTGGCCAAGGCCTTGGAGAAACACACCATAGAGTTTCAGGAAAGAGCTCCAGGTGCTGCAGACAGTGAGGTGGTAGAACTCATTCTGGACAGGTCCTGGGGAAGGTGAACCACCTTGAGAGCAGGATAATACACAGAAAGCAGCCATACGGAGCGCAAGGTGAAGGATATCTTCTGCAAAGGCCAAGATTGCGGAAGAAGAGTCCGATTGACAAAGCAGAAGTAGTATTTCAAATCTGCAGGTCGGTGGGAGTCTGGTAGAAAGGGCCTTGCGTGGTGAGGTTTACACTAGAGAGACTCCATACAGCAGGAGAAGGCTGAATGTGGGCTGGATGGGAGGCCAAGAGCCACATCAGGAACTAACATAGAAGCACCGGGGACCCGGGTCAGAGAGACAGGCAAACGAGAACAGCCTTAAAGACGGGTGGTTGGAGACCTGAGTGGGAGGTCACAGACAATGGTCAGAAAAAAATTACTTTGCTCATGAAACAGTGACGGCAATTTTCTTCCAATAATGAGTTACTTGGCCAACTGCCCCAACTTCAGGGCTTCGCACCCCACACCCGTAGTGTCCTGTGAAGCCCCAAGCATCCGAAGGTTCTAGTGGATTGGTTTTGAGTTTTCAGATATTCGGTTATGGCCCGTTTCTTGTGTTCTGTAACATTTATAAACTTTCAGAGTGATCATCCCCAAATTAAACAGTGAATGACATTTAGGTGAAGTTGGGATCTCTTGTCCCCTCTCCTCAAGTCCCTTCTTGACATAGAGCTGGGGAGAGCCCACTCTGACTGTGTGTGATTTGTTTCTATGGAAATGCCTTTTCAAGTCTTTTGCCTGTTTTATTTGGTTGCCTTTTTTGTTTTTTTATGGCGAGGAGGTGGAGGAGTTGCTTACATATTCCAGACTTAAATTACTTGTCAGATATTTATTAAGAATACTCTCTTTCAGTTTGCATCTTAGACCCCAAGAACCTGTGAGGGTACAGGAGAAAGATGGTGAAGTTTCAAGGGGGTTGTATTTGAAAGGCCAGAATGCACCTCTTTGAGACTGTTTTGTTTAATGCCCACCCTGTCGCTCTGTCTCGGTGTCTCTGGTCTCTCTCTGTTTTATCTTTCTCTCACTTCCATGTCTGGTGTATGTGTGTGTATACACATGTATATGTGCATGTATACACATGTGTATGGGGTGTACTCTCCTGTGCAAACACATGTGGAGGCCAGAGGTTGATGTCAGGTGTCTTCTTCAATTGTTTCTCTTATGTTTTGAGATGAAGTCTCTCACTGAACTTGAAGCTTGCTATTTTGGCTAGTCTGACTGGCATCAAGCCACAGGATGTACCTGTTTCCACTCCTCAGCCCTGGGGTTACAGGCTTATGCCATCATACTCAGATTTTACTTGAATGCTGGAAATCTGAATTGAGGACCCTTTGCCTTTGCAGCAAGTGTTTTACCCACGGAGCCCTCTCGCCGGCCCAGGTTTCTACATTTAAGAGGACAATACCCTGACTGTAATCAAGACTTAAGCACGTGGGCCATAATTGCACCCTACTGCCCACGTTTTAGGGTGTGGCCAGATACCGAAATTTGTAAATATTCTATGCCATCCTGTTAAGAATGTGACAGAATCTATCATAAAGTTCTTTATTGGAATAATTTTCAGCAGGTATATTTCTTTAGCCATTCGGGTTTTCACTTGCCTTGAATCAGACCTGACTGTGGTGTTTTGGACTTTGATACTTACATTTTATTGTGTTATGCTTTGGGGTAATGTCTCAACTTTATAGACAACTGTGAATCCCAGACATGTGGATACTGTTGTTGAGTCTAAGGTAGAGAAGGCATCAAGGACTTCCTCCAAACTATCACACAGGTGAGTTCCGACGTGAGAAATCACGCTGGGAACCTGAAGGAATGAAAAGAGGTACTTCTCTAGAGACCTGGCTTGCTTATATCCGGTGGATTTGTTGAATGTGGCAATGAACATATTCTCCTCTTATATGTCTTAGGTCTCCTCTTATATGTCTTATATGTCTTGGAAATACAGGATTATGTGGACTTCCTCTGATTTAATGATTTTCCTGCCGAGACTTTTTCACTGATGTTTAAATACATCATAAATAAACACATTATGGTCAACCTTTCAGTTCTATGAAACAAAGTAAGGCATAACTACTTAAAGAAAGATCAGCGAAATTGTCCTGGGCAGTGTGATACAATAGCTGGGGTGTCACAAAGATTTTCTATCTGGAAAGACAGATTTGCAAGTTATATTACTGTAAGTGACAAATGCCGCTTTAGTGGCAGACAAAGTCCGTACAAGATGGTGGCAAGAGCCAGAGACAGAACCCAGGCATGCACAGCAGAAGAAAGCAGAGGCCAAGCAAAGAAGACCGAGAAAATAGCTGAGGGGAAGGAAGGCTGTGTGACAGTCTTATCACTAAAGACGGGGTAATGGGAGGCAGAGGGGGAGGCTCAGCTCCTCTGGAATTAAAGAAAGAAGATGCCGGTGGGAATGTGGGCTTTGCTGGCAGCTTTCGGAAGCGAAAGATGTTGCTTGAGAACAGAGTCCACACTATGAGGAAGCAACTTAAAATACAGAAATGAGAAGGGGGAATTAGTAAAGAATTAACCTCAAAGAGGTGGAAAAAAGGAGATGCACCATGGAAGGGAAAGGTTTAGCTTTGAATCAGAAGAGGCACCCGACACCCTATTGTACTTACTGTGCGGACAGAAGGAATTGCACAGCATGGCAGAGGCTGGGCTGTGGCTCCAACACCGTTTTCCTATCTCCTTTAGGTATAGCTAGATGATATATCTGCTTAGATAGATGTGTGTGTGTGTGTGTGTGTGTGTGTGTGTGTTAGAACTTTGCTATAGCACACAGTCATGTAGTTGTGTACCAGCCATAGAAACATGAGTAAAGACGGTGTGTGTCCTTTATAAAAATCCCCATGCCCATTCTACCAGACTTTTATACTCGGGAAGGTAGGGGAGGTGGCCTTGAAAGAGACTTTGGAGGCCTCATGGTGAAGGCTGCAGAATCCTCTTCAGCCTGGGCTTCTCATTGACGTTACTGAGTTACTCCCTCTGCCTTCAAACCCATTATCTCCTTGTTCTCCTTCAAAGATGCATGGTGAAGATGAGGCTAGAACAAATATAGGAAAACACTAGAGGCTCTCACATATAATTGTATGCGCTACGCGGAGACTTCAGGTCTCTGACCGCTCCCAGAAGACATACCTTCCGGCTTCCCACCTGTCTGGTCTCTTCTTACATCTGCCTGACCTGCCTTATGCCCCTCTGAGTTACAAGCCTACTGTCTCCCATTTACCGCCTGCCAACGTTACGACTGCATTTACAATGAAGACCTGACAGCATGTAATGTACAAGTCTTCTCTCCCATATTTGCTTGTGTGTTGGTCGTATTTTCATTCATTCTCTCAGCCAACAAATCATTATTGATTTGTAATTCTGTTCCAGAGACTTCACTTATGAAAAAAACATGCCTAGTCTTTTCCCCTCATGACCTAAAGTTTCTAATAGGAATCAAATAATTAGATGATATTGTAGAAGAGGCCACAGGAGGATTATAGAAACATGGAAGAGTGACATCTAAAGCCAAATTTGTGACATCTTGGAAGCTTCCTGAGAGAAGAAACAGAAGGATCCCTCTTCCACAGAGAGCGTTCCTTCCTTGTACATGCGCCCACCAAAGGAAATAGAGATCCACCATTTTAACCTTCTTTAAAGGTTTGCTATTGTTTGGGGGGGGGGACCATGAAGACTCACGTTCTCCCACTGCCCCCTTTGCCGAAAATGACAATGGTAGACTGGAAAAAGTTCTGGTCAGCGGTAGAAGAGAAGCTGGGTATCTGCTAATGTAGTCATTAACCCTGGAGGACCAACTCATTGACCCAAATACCTACGAGAACAAGAGCCACCTCTCATCCTGACCCAACCCAGCACCTGAAGATCTCTCACAATCTCCTGCACCAGAAGAAGAGGCCGTCCTTGAGCATCTAGTCCCAGTGAGGCTAATGTGTCCGTCAAAGGGGCTTGTGACCATGGGCCCCCTTAAGACCAACATCTGAGAGCAAGGCCCTGGCTCACACTGTCGGTACTGAGCTGCCTTGAAGCCTGGCTCCTCGGCCTTTGGCTAGATTGTGAGAACACAGAACAATGAGCTATTTGTATCCAGAGTATGAGTTCAGTTGAAAGCTTTTGTATGGGCTTTTTGTCTCTGAATCCTCGTGGCAACCTGGGCACACTCCCAGATGTGAGGGACCTGTTGTCCAGATGTTTCTCTGGACAACCCTCAGAACTGGGTGGGCCTAGAGAAGGCCCCACACAGAAACATTTTCCAGTCACCTGTTGAACAGAACTGGTGGCTCTTTCTAGTGCAGGTCTGTGAGCCAGGACATTTTTAGGAAATAAAGAGGTGGGGATGGGGGGGGGGGAGAGGAAAAAAGGGAGAGAGAGAGAACAATTTGCGAAGGATTCGGTGAAAGCTTGGCAAACCCACGTGGTATGTTCTCTGAACATCTCTACTTTTGCGGTGGTGATTCTTCTGGACGGAGCACAAGAACCAAGTCCTTGGTTGCTTTGAGGAAACATTTTATATAAAGGTGCCCCTGGCGGACAAATAGACTACCCCTCACTTTAATGGAAGCAAAGCTATTAACTAGTAGTTTTTTTTACTTTAACCACCTGTACTCTCTTGAAAAAATAAAAGAACTTTCTCCCCGAGGGAATGGACAGTTTATTATGACTAAATTCAAGAGATGTTAAAGCATCCAACGTGGATGTGCTTCATTGCTTGTCCAGGGTCTGGTTCAAAGCTTCTCACCCGGTAGAGACACAGTTTGTGTTGGTTCCCTCCTGACATTTCCCCCGTCTGAGTTACTGATAAAGAGTCTGGGCCTCACCTCAGGACTGGGCCACAGAGTCTGAGGAATCTGCGGTGGAGTGGTCTGGTACTGGAAGACATGGCCCCCTGCATGACTGTCTCTCCATATCTGTCGCGTCTGTGGAGACCTGTTTGTGGCATGCTCATCTTCTTGTAGAAATTGGAGGATGAACTCAGCTTCGGTGTGTCAGAGGCAGACTCTGTTTCTGACTTTAGGTATACCTAAGTCAAGTGATGGTGTGTTCTTTAAACCAGGTGCCGCCCAGTCTGCAGTGGCCCTGGAGTCTCCTGGGGCCTATGACAAACTGCTCCATGTGGGTAGCTTGACTCTGATCTGAAATATTGGGAACAGAGTCCCCTATGTCAAGAAATGTCATATGTAGGTCAAGTAGCTGATGACCGTGCATGCTGGCAGAGAAAAGAGAGGCCGGAGATGGGGACTAAAATGGACTGTCATGTCCTCTTGTCACAACACGTGTGGCTATGCATTCAATGGCCCAGGTGCCAAATGCTCAGTGATGTTCGTTTCTTCCACGCATGCCAGACAATGCTCCCTATCCTGTGTTTTGGGAATTAGGAAAGATGCAAGAAAGAGCTCTTGACCCAAGAAACGGGTGAAAGCAAACAGACAAGTAAAGATTAGCTATGAGGTATGGAACTAAATGGTGGGATAATGTGTTCTGTACCCACTGTGCAATAAACCAGACGAGTCATGGCGTACCTAGAGGGATGTGCACCACCCACCTTTGATTGAGTACTTCCCACGCCCTGGTTTTTGTCTGACACTTCTCATAAAAACTTATCACAGCTGTCCTCTGAGGTAAGAGTGGGAATTTTGGTTGTTGAGAGACTCTGTGTAACACTGGCCAGTTTATAACCAGAAGAACTGAAATGTCATGCCTGTGCCTTCCTGATAGCACACGGTCTCTCTGGCCTGGCAAGGAATTCTGTCACACACGGAACAACTACCTGTGGATCTCACGTAATTGAATGCTCTTAACATTTCCAAGACAGCCAGAACACAGGCAGGAGGACCTATGAGCGCTCGGTGGTCCCACACACACAGTCTGGATCCCGCCGCTCCATCAATTAGCCGGAACCTGCACGGTGAGCAGGTATAGGGGGGGATTGGCTCAGGCAGCTTTCTTGCTGCTCGCCAGGGCTTGTCTCCGCAGGCCTAGTCGGTTTACCAGAGTGTTCCCTGTGCAGAGACCACTTGGTCGTGAGCATTGTTATCTGCCTCCGTTGATAGCCGATGTTGTAGAGGTGGCCGTTGTATCAGTTCAGCGCTATGACGGACGGTGGCCATGTACATTGTCAATCAACTTCAGAAAGGGTCCTGTTGCAGACTCCGGGGAGGCAAGGTAGGGGCTTGGGGGAAAGCAGCTGGCTGTTTGAGCAGTAACTGGGGCTTCTCAGCACTTCACACTCCATTTACCAGCCCTCTGAGTCACCCAGCACACGCCCTTCTTCACTTCCTTTCCTAAAAACAGGGGTAGTTTGTGCCACAAGAAGCATGGGTACTCCAGCATTGGCCACATTTCACGGGCAGTCCTGGACGCCTTGTCACGAAACAAGATTGACTACGACGGAGCCTTAATCAGAACAGAGTTTGCGTGCTACCAATCACTTTTTGGTGTCAATGGCAGATTTCTTATTCCTTCCTTTCTTCTTCTTTTTTTTTTTCCATTCTGTCCCTTTTACTAGGTCTACCAAAAACAGGAAGTCAAATGTATAAATGTTCTTCCTGTGAATCAAGATAAAAGCCACTCTCTTCTGATCCCAATTTGCTCTCCAGGGCTGTGTGTTCCAAGCTCCCATGAGAATGGAGTGCTGCGTCCTGGACCCTGGGATGTGGAACTGGGAGGTGGGCCTGCTCCTAACTGCCCTAGAGAGCTAAGCCTCGGAGGCCCCCCTCCCCCCGCAGCGAACCGCAGTGTCAAAGAGAGAACCTCACTCTAGGGCACCCTAAAGCAGATGGCAAGAGATGCTGACGAACAGCTGATGCTTTGCACCCTTTAGCAGTAGCTGAGCGGAATAGCAGCCCTACGCCTTCTGAAGAGCAAGTGGGAAAGGTGTTCTTATATGGGTGGGATTGAGGGTGGGCCCATTTTGACACCTTGTGCTCAATCAGGTCACTCGGCCTCTCTAGTTCACCTGACTCACAGGTTACGAACTTTCAGTTGGTGATGTACACTTCAGTTTTCACCAGTGAGTCACGAGTATGGAGGAAAATGGGGTTCCAAATGGTTTCATGATGTCGCTGGGGTATAGGGAGAGATACTTCTCTGAGCGTTCAGGGGACAGTCGCTTGCCAACCAAGAATCACTCTGCACCCACTTGGTAAGACATCCCTAGTGTGACTTCCAGAGCCCGCGTATGCCTGGTTCTCCACAGGGAAGAGCAAGGATGAGCGAGACTGTGTGCAAAAAAGTTTGACAGTCTGGGGAGGAATCCCCTCCAGACGGAGAAGGTATTCTATCACGATCCTATCTCCCAACATAGCTCGTGGACACTGAGAATTCCCTGCCCTGGCAGCTGTACCCAAACCTGCCTAGCAGCCCGGTCCCTCTTAGGGTACCATTGTCTACCTGGAGGCTGGGCTCACTTCAGGCTGAGTGGTTCCTTCATGGACATAGTTCTTTTTCTTGTGTACATGTTAGACTTCCTCTCTGCAGCTCTCTAGCTTGCGCACCAGCTCTCCTCAGCGTTCCCCACTCTGATGCTCCGAGTCAGCTCCCGTGAGTGACTCGCAAAGACCAGCATTGTTTCCCTGTTGCCCTGGTTGTCCCTGGCTCTGTTTATCTCTTCATGTATTCATCTGGATCGTATTTGAGGGCCTCCTGTATGCCACTCCCGGTGAACTGAGTCGGAGACACAGGAAGAAAATCTATACTTCGCATCCTTCTGCAGCTTTAAGCCCAGGATGTGAGGCCTTAAATCAATCTACGCCACCAAGGCATATGACCAAATGGCAAGTATGAGTCAAAGTAATTATCTCCCGCTGCAGGGAATTCCACCTGCCTTAACAGCTTGCTTTGTTTCCCACCAGATCTGCTACTTATGCTGAACCCGGCTCTCCCTTCCTCTAAGTCTCTGTTCCCCCTTGCCTTTGTGGTCATGATGGCCTTCTCTTCCCCTTGCTCTTCAGAGGCTGGGAGTGGCTGTCATGTGCCATTATTCCCATTAAGATCAGACCTGACTTTGTGCCAATCACTCCGAGCTTCTGGATTATTCCACTTTCTCAATGTTCTTATTGGGGTTAATGAAGGGACTCTAGCCGGCATGGCAGACATGGCAAACATGGCTCTGTCAGGCCTTGCCCTTCCCCCATTTCCTCTGCCTTGCTACAAACAGATTACATTTCTAAGGCTAGCCACCAGGGGAGGGGAATGGCCACTCCCCCCCCCCCCCACCCCCCAGGTTGACTACCAGTGTCCAGCTATCAGAGTATTGAGGTGCAGCAATTCAAAGCCCCCTTTGGCTCACCTACTTAACATGCCCAATTAAAATGAAACACCTCATCCTAACGCAGGATTTTCCCTTTATTTCCCTCTGTTTCTCTATGGGCTGTGTCTGTCTTCTCTCTCTCCAGAGGCAGTCAGTTCTTTGTCACTCCAGGGCAGATACTCTTGTCCACTTACTCCGTTCCCTTCCCCATCCTCTCACTTCTATCTCCTGCCTTTGTCTCTTATTCCCTGCCCTTTGTCCCTCTGGGGCAAATAAATCTCTATACTTAGATTTTGGTGTTTGGGTATCCTGAGTCTATACTGTTCCCTTTCAGTGAGAAGGCCAGAATCCCAGAGAATAATATTCTGTGCTTAACTGGAGAGAAAATTATAAAGACAAATAAATGGGGAATAATAAGTAAAATGAATATTTAAAAAAGAAGCCTGTCAGGGTGTGTGTGTGTGTCCATTTAGAAAGAATTTCAATGATTTAGAATTTGCCTATAAGTTTCAAGTACTTATTCCAACCACAAATTACTCAGAATCTTTTACAGATAAGGTTAAGTCTGTAAGTATTCAAAGCAGGTTCTTCCACTGGCTGCATCCACTCAATATTTGAAGACAGGGCTATGACAAGGACCAGCCTTCCTTAGGTTTGGTACGGTTGTCAGGTTGTCAGAAAGCAAGGTGCTTTGGTGTAGCCGAGTCCTAGGTATGTACAGCCACTGGCTTCACATTTCTGGAGAAACAATTCTAACAGTGGCATTCCCCAGACCCCCAACTCTGGGTTAGTGTTCTAGAACTCTGAAGTCCTGTGCCACCTCCACCTTCTGACTGGAGAAGAAGGAGCAGCCTACTTAAAGGACAGCCCAGCAGGGTATGCTGAAGCCATGTCTGTAGAACCAGCCCACAGTCTACTTTCCTGTTTTATGAATACTGGTTTTCCTGTTTGAAATAGCTATAATGGTTTCTATTTCCTGCCACCAAACTCTGATATATGAATGTTGATTTTATCTTTTAGATTACTTAAAAAAAATGTCCTGGGATTGCTGCAATGACATACAGTCTGGAGGACACTGCATGAGAATTCAATTCCAACTGTGTACCTGATGGGTACCTGTGCATGTGACTATAAGATATTTAATTATTTGAGAATTTCATACAATGTCTTTTGACTGTTTTATCCTCACACCTTCCTCTCTGGGGGCATAAGATCCTGAACAACCGCTCAGCTTTCCAAGTTCTGCTGCCGAGCTGTCAAACAAGGCACACCCTGCTTGCTCTGCCCACATGCCCTCAAATGCAGAGAACAATGCAACGTGACTGTTCTCTTTTCTCCTTGGCACAATTCACCCTTACCCCATAAAACCCAGCTTCTTCCTCTCAGAACGTGGGGAGTCAACACAAAGTGGAAAGTGAAATCAAATCAAATGTTCTGTCTCACGGTTTATTCAGGATTCCCTAGGGAAATTTTCAAAGCAAATGTTCTGAAACTAGAGTAAGAGTTGGTATATATATATATGTGCATTAGTCTGCACATATATGTATTTACACACATATGTAATACATACATACATATATATACACATATACATACACAGACTAATGAAGAAATGGAAAAGTGAGGTCAGGAAAGCTTGCAAAGTCTCGTGCCTCTCGAGACAGGCATTAGTATTTTCTCCCACGTCAATCCCACGGCCGACAAAATCCCCCGTGCAGTAAATAACCGTGTGTTGGGGGCATCAAGCTCTATGACACCGCTGGATGTTTGTCATGCAAAAGACTTTCTGTTCAACTTGAGCTGGCTCAGACAGGTGGATAAAAGTAAGTGTATTGGGGAAAATGTTGTCATAAGTAAATCACACAACCTTTAATGTGAATCGTTAAGAAATGAGCCACGTGACAGTGATTATTTTTTTTTATTCCTAACAAAGCCTGTTTGTTGGTTGGGACGGACTCAGCCTGGCATGTTCAAGCCTCGACGCAGACCCTTGCTCTCTGCCACATCCAGGACCGTGCTCACCCCACCCCTCCCAACCCCTGCTCTTCTGTCTGGGGGTTCATTCTTTGCCTCTGTTGTGTTCATCTTCAGGTCTGTGCTCAAAGGCCCTGAGCCCTCTCTGCTGGCGTCGAATCTAAGCATGACCGTGTTTTCTGTCTCATAGGAATGAACTATTTTAGTACTTTTAGATTTTTATTACTCAGAGGCAGCTCCCCCTTGCATTCTCTGCAGGTCTGCTCACCCTTGCAAAGCTGGTCTTGTTTGCTTAATTTGCTACATTAGGAAAACAACCTTGGGAGCTAATGTCACTCAGGTATATTCATTTTGTTTATTTATTTGATTCTGGGGAAGTAAGCCCGGGCCTTGAGAATACTAAGGTTAACTTAATCCTGAACTTCACCTTTAACTGTTGTTGGTTGTTTCTTTTTACTCTTTGCCCTTTTGGGGGCCTACCACCCAGCTCCCAAATTAAGCACATGCAGGAAGACTTATTACTTATAAATGACCAGGCTTAGCTTGGCTTATTTCTAGCCAGTTTTTCTTAACTTAAATTATTCCATGTATCTTTGGCCTCTGGGCTTTTACCTTTCTCTATTTCTGTAAATCTTTTCTTGCCTTCTTGTTCCATGTCTGGCTGCATGGCTGGGTGGCTGGCCCCTTCTTTTCTTACTCCTCTCTCCTTTTCCCAGATTTCTCCTATTTATTCTCTCTGCCTACCAGCCCCATCAATCCTTTCTCCTGCCTTGCTATTGGCTGTTCAGCTCTTTATCAGACCAATCAGGTGTTTTAGACAGGCACAGTCACACAGCGTCACAGAATTAAACAAGTGCAGCATAAAAGAAGGCAACACACCTTTGCATCATTAAATAAATGTCCCACAGCATGAACAAATGTAACACCTCTTAAAATAATATTCTACAACACTCACCTTTAATTATTTTAATTGGCATTTTTAGTTCACGAAAACAGAAATAGAAAGCAATAAGAAATTCATAAAGTTTGATGAAGTTAGTTTGAATGGACCCAGCATCTATGTTACTGTTAAAGGAAGCCAAGGACAGATGCTGCCGAGGCCCAAGTGAAAACCACAGTGTGGCACTTTGCCTTCTCTGCTGCTTCCTGTCTGCCCTGTGTCTGTGTCGCTTTCCCCATGAGCAAACACATGTTCACCTAGCGTGAAATGCACGGCATGGTAGGCAAGGGGAGCTAAAACAACAGGAAATGATGTCACCGCTCAGGCCATAAGCCATTCTGTATGGTGTCAAGCGCATGATATATTGGGGCAGGTGTGTGTGGAGTGCCTAATTTGTTCTAGCCCTGACTTCAATGAGTAATGGAGTGCCTTGGTAAATCCCAAAGGGTTTACCCTTTGCATGTTTCTAAATTACCATCAGCTAGGCATGCTGTTTATAGCCTTGGAATTAATGAATTTTTACTGCCGTTAGGACAGTAAAACAGGAAGAAGAAAGATTTACATTTTTATTTTATCTCATGTGTATGAGCACGATATCTGAGTATCATGTGCAGTCTGGAATTGGAGTTCCGCACAGTCATGAATTCCCAAATGGATGCCAGAAACTGAACCCTGGTCCTCTACAAGAACACGTGAATATTTAAGAAATATTAAGCCATCTTTCCCTGGGCCAGAAAGAAACTTTTTTCTTTTTGTTTTTTATTCCTTTCTTTCTTTTCTTTCTTTCTTTCTTTCTTTTTTTTTTTTTTTTTTTGCTTTTTTTGAGACAGGATTTCTCTGTGTAACAGTCCTAGCTGTCTTGGAACTCACTTTGTAAACCAGGCTGGCCTCGAGCTCACTGAGACCTGCCTGCCTCTGCCTCCCAAGTGCTGGTGTTAAAGGTGTGCGCCACCAGCACTCAGCAGGAAGAAACATTTAAAAAGAGCTACAGCTGTTTGCCAGAGGTGATTTCCAGAGTTATTAAAAGAAAAAAAAAGGATACCAATAAATAATGCTACATATTTAAAGAGTTTTAAAGGATGTAATTTTATTTTCTGAGTTTTAAATTCTATTCTATTTTTAGAATGTATCAGATTTTATTTTATTGATTTTGTGTGCAGTTGTGTAAGTGCGGGCATACACATGTCCCACGTCCATGTGGGGGATGCAGGACAATTGAGGAAATCGTTCTCTCCTTCCACCCCATGGGTCCTGGAATTATATTCAGGTCATCAGCTTGGTAGCAAGCATCTTTACCTAATGAACTGTCTTACTAGCCCCAAGCACGTAATTTTTATAGGTGCAGTCTTTTTAGAACTTCATGGAAAGCCCATATAGTAGGTACAATATTACTCTAATTTTGAGTTTGTGTATAAAGAAAGGAATTTGGGGTTGAGCACATAGCAGTGCAAACCCCCTGCAACATTCTTCACCCAGCTCCAAAAAAAGGAAACAAAAAGATTTGGTTCAATAATGTCTCTTTGACCTATGAACACAGCAGATTTCATTATAAATGATTTGGAGAAGTGTGCTTATCTGAATATTTTATTAGCTACTATTTTGTTTCAAGATATCAGACTCTACCCCTAATTAATTTAATGTCACATTAAGATTGGAATCGGTCAGTAGTACCCTGGAGCAGGCAGAAACATGAAATGACTGTGTCTGAAATGAGGATTTTGCTTCTATGAGCAATCATATTGGCCTGGCTGTGTATTTGCTAATGCAAAGTGTGCACCAAGCTAAACAAGCCAGACCCTTGTAGATGTTTTTCTCCCTCTGCTTTATACAGTCTATCTACCCTAGCTGATGATATGGCTCAGTGGGCAAAAGAATTTGTCTCCAAGCCTATGCCTTGACTTTGGTTCCCGGAACCCACATGGCGGGAGGAGAAAACCAAATCTCATAGGTGGTCCTTTGATCTCTGTGCTTACATGCATGCACACATATGCACCCCCTTCCAAAGGTCAGTAAATATAAAACAAGAAAGAAAGCTTGGGGGCTGGTTCAGCTGGCAGAACTGATTGCCCCAAAGACCTGAGGACATGAATCCAATCTCTAGAACCTACATAGAGATGGAGGGTTAAAACCAACTTCGTAGAGCTGACCTCTGATCTCCACACTTGTACTATGGCATACACACACACACAAACACAAACATACGTCACACATCACATGTCACACACATCATACATGTCACACACACCTACCACACATCTCACATGGCACAAACACATACACACATGCCACATATGTTATACACACACTGATGATGATCATCATAATAATAATACAATAATAAATTAAAAATGTAAATAGATTACAGCCATCCCAAGGAGACGCAGAACTGTAAAAATAGAAGACACTATCTGGAGTGTTCTGGTTTGCTTACGGTGACTGAGGACCAGTCTTGTCTCTTTCCAGTCTACCTGTTCAGCTGTGGGGTCACCAAATAGAAATCAGCTGGAAGTTTAAGCCATGTGATTGTGTGGAAGGTATTTTCCATACGCAGAGTTTATTTTGTTCACTAAGAAACTGCCAGTGTTCTCTCACTGTCCTGGGGGCCAGAGATGACACAGTTTTCATCCCTGAAGATACCACAGTCAAGGGGGCAAACGGACAGGCTCCGAACCAAAGCAACAGCTAAAACCGTCCAAACAGAGCAATCACAATGTCTGTGAGAATGCAAGGTGGTAGTAAAATCTGCTGGAAGAGATGGGGAGAACTTCTTGGAGGGAGGAATGCTGGACGATACATAAATAGCTTTGGCCAACAAAGAGACAAATATTCCACTCAAAAGAAAGAAAACAGCCAAAGCTGCAGGATAATCTGTTGAAATGGGCAACTCATAAAATATGTGCAAAAAATTCCAAATTAAAATAAAAAAGTCCATAAAAAAATGATTTCTAATCTGAAACTTCTGTTCATGCAAGTCTGCCTGTGTGTCTTCCTGCATGTAGCTCAGCTCCAGGGCAGTGAGTCTTGGGATTTCACACACACAGGACTTGAACAGGAGTCTTATCAAAATGGAGAGTGTGATCAAGTCTGCTATTGAGGCGGGAGCTGAGATTCTGCACTGTTACCACGGTTCCAGGCGATCCTGGGGCTGCCAGTCTGCAGGCCACTTTATAGGCGTGGATATCGAGTGGGCGGAGTGCAGGGGCTGGTCTTCGCCATGTAGGCAGGCAGATGCTAGTAGGGGGAGCTTCTGTCCCATGGGCTTGAAGGGACGCTGATGGGCAATAGGCAGCAATGTTCTTAAACGGAGCGATGGCAAGATTACATCTGTGTCTGATGACAATGTGAAGAAGGGCTGGAAGTGTGGGGCTAGGCCATGGGGTGAGAGCCTGTTGCCTTTATCCAGGCACTGTGCTAAAAGGCCTGACCATCGCTAGTGGTAGCAGTGGGTATAAGACAGAGAGTGGATTACAGGAGTGTTCAGGAGGTAAACAGGCAAGGTGTGAGGGATTTGAGGCAGAGGTGGGAGATGAAGATGATGATGCTTTAGGAGCAGCTGTGGCAGAACAAGCTTTGGCACTGCCATGGTGATGTCTATAATGCGGACAGAGGAACTGGCCAAGCCTGAAGCCGAAAGAATCCTTAGTTATGATCTAGACCTAAGGTCCAGGAAAGCTGGACCCAGACTGAGATGTACAGGAAGAGTCACAGAAATGGAGAGGAGGGTGAGATTCATTTTTAGATGGGCTGACACGTAGGAAGCCACCAGCAGTCGGGTCCCAGCACTCAGATACAGCATTTAGAAGCACAACAGATCCTGCAGAAAGCTTACGCAGCAATGGGACGGACTTAGACTTAGCACTGAACGTTCAAGATGCTGTTAGAGAAATAATTTCAGAAACACTGCAGATGCAGGGCCAAGCCAATTACCCTTTCATGATTCCTGATCATTAAAGTATTTACTAGAAACTCAGAGACAGGTTGGCAGCAAACATTTGGTAGTCACTTTCTTTGGAGTAGAAGTTGGGATAGGTCAACTCCAAGTTTAATTTCTATGTTTGGCGTTTTCCCTTCTTGACCAAGGTGAAATCCACGATTATCTAACATCACCAAGTTTATTTTGGGGACTATTATATGTCTCTTTTTTTCTTCTGAAACTTATCTGTCAAAATAACATGATGTTTACAGTCAAATCAAATCGTACAAAGATATCCCAAGTGTGCCCTTGCACAACCGTCGCTCACGTCAAGGTCTTGCACCAGACTGATGCATGATGTTACAACCTAAGCCAGCACACCAATGACTGTTTACATTAGGGTTCTCTTTTTTGGCATAACTTATTTTTAAATCTAAAAATAGAGGGGAGGCACTACCAACCCTTCAGAGTTTGGTCTTCTCCGACTTCTGTTTCCTTTCTGTGATCACTCCGTTGCCCATCGCCGCTCACGCCATGGCTGGACGCCAAGTGTTGTGCAGTGCACAGCTCTGATAATGCTTGCCGCTCAGCCTCCTTCGGTGGCTCTCACTCAGTAGCCTGCCCATTACAGCAAGTTCTTAATGCGTGCTCTATCACTGTGGTATCGTTTGGATGATTATATACTAGGCTGACCCAAGGTAGAGGCAGCAGGTGCCTACCGGCTCATTGTTATGAGCCAGCGGAAGGTTCGGCTGAGGCACAGGCGGTAAACCTCAGACGGTCCCTTGAGACACCATTTTGTTTCGTCTCTTTCCTCAGCTTGTCTCTTTGTCTCATGGTCTGTCCGTCCTAAATGCTTTTCTCTGTGGTTTGATGCAAATGTGGGGCCTGGATGCTTTTATAGTCTTGCCAACTCCCTAGGTTGATAAGAAGCATAGAAATAGCAATCGCTGGTGGCATTGCTGTTGGCTTTCAAATCAAAGATGGTTCAGGGCACTGTGGTAATTGGTCAAGAATGATTTAATCCTTTTTAAAAAGAATTGCATACATTTCAGTGCAATCTTAAACTTTCCATGGTTATTGTGGATATTTTCTCCATTGTTTTCAAAGAAAACTGCAAGAGGGGCTGGAGAGATGGCTCAGCAATTAAGAACTGTTCCAGAGGACCCGAGTTCAATTCCCAGCACCCACATGGCAGCTCATAACTGCCTGTAACTTCAGTTTCAGGGAATCTTGAAGCTCCACACATACATACATGTAGACAGAACATTATTGCGCATGACATAAAGATAAATTATGAAAAATAAGCTGCAAGAAGCAAGATATTGTTGTGGGATGTTTGTTTACACTGTGTAAAGAGGTGTCATTGTGATTGGTTTAATAAAAAGCTAAGTGGCCAATAGCTAGGTGGGAGACAGAGAATAGGCAGGATTTCTGGATAGAGAGAGGAATGCTGGGAAGAAGAAATGGTTGGTCCAAGAAAACTCCAAGATACATACATATTTCCTATAAATTAAGTGTGATTCCAATGCCATACCACCAGTTTCTTACCACCAGTAAAGACTAGAAGTACAAACATGTCCTTCCTTTACTTTCTCTGTGTAGCTATAGTTTTCTCTGCCACCAGAGACATGGAATGATTATTTCTAAGCCTTTTTTATGGTTCCTATTCAATCTAATTTATTTACAGAGTGCAGAATATAGCGCTCATTGAAACACATCCAATTGTTACTGGTCTTCCGACGGGAGTGGCTGCTTGCCTCATGTGGTCTATGAGACTCAGCAGGCATCCATGGACATAGGCTTCACAGGGCTCAGACATGCTCTCCTCCCCAACAGAAAAGACCAGGGCTCCACCTCTAACTTCAGCTCCAGGAGAGTTTCATTTGTTCCAAAAGGTACAGCTATGAGGAAAAGCATGCTGGAGGTCACGTTCTGTGAGTTGATTTCCCATCTAGTGGTCCCTTATGTTGTGTGTCCTTCCTGTTGTAGATGACAGGGATGGCTAGGCAGTAGCTGGGTTGCTGTTTTTTCAAGCATATGCGGCAATGTTGGTCCTGGTTAATATATGTAAACTCATGAGTAATTCCTTCTCTGAATTTGCTCTGAATCTTTGTGACCTCATGGACTCCTCCTCTCCAAATCGTTCTCTTATTAGTGACACTAGCCTACTACCCCTTATTTCTTTTAATCCTGTCTTAGAACTTATTGATGGCTTTCTGATGGTGAGTCTGGAGAAAATTTATTCATATGTCAATTCAGCAGCTAGCATTTATTAACCACTACAAAACTGAGCATTTTACCATGCAGGAAAGATACTTCGTTGAACAAAGCATTTGCTTTGTGCCCCAAGAGCTGCTTAGAAATGTAGAAGGGGAAGTCATTTTTATTCCTTTTAATCTGAAGAGGATGCCCTGTCCATCTGACTGCATCTGGGTAACCTCTGGGCTTCGGGGCAGCTTTACCTAGTGTCCAGCTCTCTGTGCACACATGGGTGGGGGCCCTCCTTTTTTCACATCTGGGGTGTCAAATACACCCATGGAGACTAGTAATGATTTCCTTCTTGGCTCTGAGAGTTTCCTGGGCTTTCTGACATCGCTCTGTGTGGAAGGGGATTGGCCTGGCTGTAAAAACATACTAGTTGAATGGATTCTCTTGAGAAAAGGAAAAGAAATGCAGGCACACAGCAGCTAACTCAACCAGATCTACCTTCCACAGCAATTGTTCAACCCTCAGAGTGACCGATGCCGTGGGCAGGAAAGGAAGAAGTCACCCAGAGAGGCATTTCCTAAGGCAAGATTAAGCAGAGCCGGGGGAGACTGGACTTGGTCAAAAGGAAACGGAGAGAAGTGCGCTGCCTCCAACAGCATGATTCCGGGAAAGGACAGAATGATGGGAACCCAGCCACTCAGCATCTCAGCATAAACAGCCAGGGCCTTCTTCAGGGCTCCGCCCCTCCCAGCCAACAACCAGCACACTCCAGCTCAGGCAGTGCTTGGGACAGCCAGGGCCTTCTTCAGGGCTCCGCCCCTCCCAGCCAATAGCCAACACACTCTAGCACAGGCTGTGGTAAGGCATCTTTTTCCAGTGACATACTGCGGGGCTGAACCTTCCTCCCGCCGGAAGACCTTTCTTATGCCTTACCCGAATCCCTCTTGCTACAGCTGAAGTCCAGTCCTGCCTGCATAGTTGAAACGGAAGTGGAAAGGAAACTGTCGCCTTTTCCTTTTTCTGAACCATCCAGGCATTTGCTGGCTTCAAAAGTAAATATTTTCCCACTTTGGTCAGTAGAGCATTGCTCCGAACTGGTAAGTTCAAGGGAAACTTTGTCCGATCTCTACACTTAAAAAACGCAAGTTGTAATTATCCAACAGATTAAAAGTTCAGCCACAGTACTGCCCTCCCCTTCTGGTTTGTTCAGGCAAATCTTTGGCTCTGGACTCTTAATTTCCACCCAGAACACAGCTCACTGCTTAAAGAGCATTTTGTTTTCTGTTTCTGGAACCCATTGTGTATTGCACCAGAGACAATGAGCTGCTCATTCAACTGCAGCCGTCGGGTATGAAACTCTCCACCCTGGTCCACGCAAACTCTCAGAAGGAAGGGCCACCAAGTGTGTGCTCACACATCCACTGTATGCACGTGACTGTGGGGACCTAGGACCCACTCTGTCTGTCCGAGCATCCTCAAGCATTCATGACCTCTCTTGGCTCTGGAGGCTGTCCCCACAGCCACCCTTACACACTGTGGAAACTGGAACTGGATAGTTGTTGGCACGGTCCTGAGGACGACAAGCCAGATTGGGCGGGGAGAGCATTCCATTATTATAACACAATGCCATACTAGGGTACAGAATTCCTTTCATATTAATTCTTATACGAGAGGAGTCTTCAAGCTCAACTTTCACACTGAAAAGGGAGGTCGGAGGCAGCCAGCTCTTTGTTGTGTTTTTGAAACCAGAGTTACCAGATTCATCCAGCTGAGTGACGTGAAGCCCTCTCTCTCGCCACCCAGCTCAGAACATCTCCTGGTGGCCTTGGCTGTGCGACTCTGAACCTGGCAGCCCATGCTGCTCTTGGGAAACCGGTCCTTCTGGAAGACTGGCTTGTTCTTCTCGCCCCATGACCAGAGTGCTTTTGGGTGTGGAGCCAAAATATCACAAGGACTCCTCGGAGGCCTCCGATTTGAGCAGCAGGTCAAGCGGACGGGCTGCCAGTTGGTCTCCAAGTGAAGTGTCCCCTGAAGCCCCCAACCAGTTACTGCCAGGGTGTGGGTTAGAGGCTCTCTGACAGATCTAAGGGAAGGCAGGGTACCCTCCTACCTAGGTAACTTTTCCAAAAACTGGTAGATCCTTCTGCATCCCTTGCTGACTGACAGGCGACATCATAGACTGGACATAGTTGCTTCAACCCAGACACCCGAATGCTCTTTCAAACTTGGTTATCATCCCCTGGGTTTGGTTTCCTACCCCAGAGTCTGGGTGGAGAAGCTGGTGGGTGGGGACTAAGCAAGGTGGCAACATGGAATGCAGGCAATGAGTTTAGCAGTCTTTGTAGCCAGTCCATCTCCGTTCAATATGATATTCTCAGTGGCCTGAGTAGAAGTATATCCAAGGAAATCTCTCTGAATTAAGAGAGCTCTAATATGTCTACCATAGCAATTTACACTGTCATCTTTAATTCATATATTACTTTACTTTATTTATTTATTTACTTTAATTCATCTGTTACTTATCAGAGCAGACATTTATCTAGACGTTATAGTGACAGCTCGGAATTGCCATATATTTTATGGGTGAATGAGGAATGTTCTCCAAGCCTGGACTCCCCAGCTCTCCAGAAGCACCTTTCAAGTGTTCTGCAAGTAGGTGCTTCCTAGACATCACCACCGTCTCGCTTACTGCGACAGGGGAATGCGGATGCTTTCCCATTTCCCTTGAGTTTCTATTTGTTTCTAGTGAATGAGATTCCACATGCAAATGCAATTCCCTTTTCCCAGGTTTCCATCTGTGCAACTTGAACCCTAGAGTCTGTCAGGGTTGGGGGTGGGGGAATCATTCGTACAGGATTCGGGCCTGAAGAACCGTGGCGAATACAAACCGAAGAAAGTAATAAAATCTATGAAAAATTAACATAGCTAAAGAGGATTAGAGCATCCCCTTCTCCTCAGGCTACAGCTCCGAGGGTCACCAGCAAGTGACCATGATTTAATCAAGTGGCACTCCCTCTGATTAGCACAAAGCCGGCCTGGCGTCTTCCACAGCCCAGCTACCCTGTTTTCTGAGCATGCCAAGCAAATGCTGATCGTTCTCCCAGCCTGAGGGAGCTGGCAGTGGCCAGGGAGGACATTCCACTGAAACTGGGCCATCGGGGGCCGAAGACAAAGGCAGCTGATTCAAGTGCACCAAATTGGAGTTTCTCTAATCAAATATATTAAATCCGCCATCATTCTTGATTGTTTTAATGGGAAGAAGGGGCAGCTGTGCCTTTCATTTCGTGCCATGGGGGGAAAGAGGAAGGGGAGGGGAGGGAAAGTCAGCTGGAAAGGGAAGAGGGACGGGGATGGTGAAGAAAACGACGGGAAACCGCGTCCTTTGTCCTCACCTAAAGTGATTTCGCACGCTGTTCCTCCACATGGAGGGTTCCCAGAGCTGTCAGGAGCAGAAAAGTAGCCCAGGAACAGACTCGGGGCCCAGAACACTCAGCAAGGAACCCTGGTGACCAGTGTTAGGAAGCTTTGCTCCATTGGCCACGTGGAAACCTGCTCAGTAGAACGTTTCCCTTGATATTTGTGCTTTGTGCAAGAATTAGATCTCAAGACCCTCGGGTGGGGGGGCAACTCATCTCTACTCCTTTTGTAACCTTTTGGGCTAAGGGCAGAAGCCACAAAAGACCCCCTTTAACCTTATGAGCACTGAGTTTAAAATCCCACTGCAGAAACCTGGTCCAAGCTCTTTACTTTTTAAATAGCTTAACAGATGGCCCAAGAGAGGCTTCCTGCCCAAAGTGAGCAGGGCCTGTGCAGTCTCGGTGTGCACCTTCGACTTCGGAGCTGTGTGTGATGTCACTTCCTCAAATCTGCTGTGTTGATAACAGGATGAACCTTAGTAAGATAGGAGCCGAGCGCTCTACTGTGAAGCCACTTATGTGGGCCCACAGCACGGCACAGCAGGCAGGCGACTTCAATAGACCTCCTCAGTGCCTCTAACACCCGAGTGCAAGGTCTCAAAGGGAGCCGAGGCCTACGGCCTGCAGCTCTGGCCTCACAGACTTCGTTCAGGGAAAAGGCTTTGGAAGCCCGTGCCTGTTACCGCCTGAAGCCAGCCCATCTCTGAGTTGGAATGTGAAGGCAGCTGGCTGTGTCAAAGGGTCAGGGAATAAAGGCACGGTGTAAAATGAAGACCCGATTCACCCCAGAGAAGATGCTATTAAACCAGGCCCTGCTTCCCCAGCCGCTTCCTTGGAGACCCTCCTTAGAAACAAATGAATCTGTTCCTCCTCTGAGAAAGAAGGGTGGAGAGGTTCCTTTCAGAAAAAAAAATGTTATTGGGCTCTCTTTAAATGTCCTCATTTGAGGGGAATTAAAAGGAAATGTCAAAAGACAGCATCTATACACTCAGGGGCATTGTATCAAGTGACACAATGCGGGAGAAATGAAGCTCTCGTCCTTTGGGGGAATCTAATAACTCCATCAATCAGCTCGGGCCTCCTGTCATCTACGCTAGGCCTCCAGCCTGCTCCAGCAGGTCCTATGATTGGTCCTGAGACAGCTGGATGGGGAAGAGATTTGCCAGCGTCTGTGGTCTTTTCTGCTTTCCCTCCCTCCCCCTCGCAGGCACAATCAATGCCCCTTTGTCCTCAGGGCACTCTTCCCTCTGGGCATGGCCTGAACAGGCAGGGTGGCAAAGGCCAAAGGAACAGTTCAGCTCTCAGCCCTGTTCTTCAGCAGCCCCAAGAGGGTGAGCCTCGTTCGCAGCCTGGGAGTCACACCCAGAGCTGGCGGGCTCCAAAGAGGTGTCTGTTGTTCTCTTGCAGGGTGTGGGTGGCGCTTAGGTGGCTTTCTCTCCCAGTCTGTGGCTGTGAGAGGAGTGGAGGACCCACAGGGCTGAGAGCAGAGTGACCGATTTCATCAGCGTCCCCGATTCTATCACCAAATTTACGCAGGAAACCTTAGACAAGTTCCCTTGCCTCCTTGTGGCTTCCCGGCAGCCTTGGAGGCTGGGTAAGAATGACCCGGTGTCTTTATGTCTGGTGATATGAACGGGGTACTGCCAGTGACAGCTGAGGATGTGGTACAAGAGACACAGGCGCTGACATCAGACGGCCTCTGGTTGGCTCCTGACCACACTGCCATATGGTTTTGTTCAAACTGTAAAGCTTCTGCTTCTCTTCTGAGAAAGTACCAGGTTAGTTTCTATGTACCACACCAGCACGCTATGAGTTTAATGCCTGGACTCAGGAGAAAGAGTGTGGATGGATACCAGCACACACTCCGTCTAAAACATCAGCCCTCTTTGTAACCTGTCAGTGTTGACGTAATAAAAATCCCCACTCATCTAAAAGCCTCAAAATCTGAAAGAAGTCGTGTTTCCAATTCATGTCAAAGGTTCTAAACATCAATTTCAGAGACAAAACTGAAAAATAGGCATTTATTGAAAGACTGGATTATAGAGTAGTTGATCTTGCCAAGTAAGTTTGTTAATACGCAATGCCCACTGATCTCATTATCTCTCTATTAAAATTGGTGTGTGTGCATTCATGTGTATGTTTTCATATCTGTGCATTTGTGTGTGTGTGTGTGTGTGTGTGTGTGTACATGCACATGTGTTTGAGTTCAGGTCCTTGTGTGCCATGGAGCATGTGTGGAGATCAGAGCACAGCTTGCAGGAATTGCTTTTCTCTTTCTACCATGTATCAAGTTATCAGACTTATGTGGCAATCACTTTCACACAGTGGGACATCCTGCTGGCCTTAGCTCGCTTACTTATTTATTTATTTGTTTATTTATTTATTGTGTACACAGTATTTTGCCTACACGCATGCCTGCAGGCCAGAAGAGGGCACCAGACCTCATTACAGATGGTTGTAAGCCACCATGTGGTTGCTGGGAATTGAACTCAGGACCTTTAGATGAGCAGGTGGTGCTCTTAACCACTGAACCATCTCTCCAGCCCTTAGCTCATCTCTTAAAAGGACAAAGGTCATGATAGTCATCATTCTTGACCGGGAAAGGACCCGTTTTAAGCTGACATATGTAAAGGACACAGGTTCTTTAGGAATACACAGGTTCCTTTAAAAAAATTTTTTTATCTGCATGCATAATGTGTGTTCATGAGGGGATGCACAAGCAACGGTGAGCCTGTGGAGGTCCGAAGACAGCTTTGTGGAGTTGGTTCTCTCATCTGACCTTTACATGGGTTCCAAGGATCTAATTCAAGTTGTCAAGCTTAAGTACCTCGACCTCTGAGCCACCTCGTTATTCATATGCGGAAACATACAGTGTATTTTCCCTCCATGTTTAGCCTACTGTGGGCCTGGGCTGGTTTCTCTACTCTGCCACCTGTACGTGACTAGTCCTGAGAAGCCTTTTCTGAGGAGCAGTTAGCTAGTTAGCCTATCCCTGGGCGACTGTGTTAGTAGCCTGCCATATTTTGATTCTTTTCCCTCTTTAGCACAGCACCTACATGTACGCCATCTTTGTGACGTGGTCAACTCTGTGCCCCCAGAACTTCCCAGAAGGGAGCAGAAGATCTTGTAGGAACCGGTCATTCCATTCTGCACCCCAACTGCCTCCATCCTTGGATCCATGTGGAAAGAGCTCTCCTCAGATCCTGGAAGAGCAAGCCGAGCTCATGTCTGAAAGGTGGGATCCCCCTTTCATTGGCCTTCATGGCATTTTGGGGTACCTGGCTATATTGGCCCCTGTGGGCACTACCCACACAGAAGAACTCCTGTGAACTCACACGGCATGGGCACCTTTGGGGCTCATCAGATTAGATTCTCCTGGTCCTCCAGCCACACTTCTATCTTGGCCCAATCCTGGAAGAGAAGAGCATCGGAGTTCAACCGTCCCTTCGCTCCTGCTTTCCCCTGGCAGGATTAGCACGGCCCCCAGCCTAGAGAGGACTATTTCTTTTGAGCAGGCGCCTGGGCTGCTCCCATCAGCTGGGAATCCGGCCATACTCCCGCCTGCATCCCTGCCCTTGTGGAGTGGAGGGCTAATTGGGTAGGCTAGATATGAGAAGCTGGACAGATCCCCAGCTCCTACTGATTTGGGTTCTTACATGGAGGCCCCATGTGTTGTGAATTATCGAAATGCCAGCCACACCCACGGAGAAATGCAAGCCCCAAAAATCCTTTGGGAGCCAAGTGTCCGCAACTCTGAAATGCTGTCTCTGCTTGTGCTGGCTCTATGAGGCCGGCTTCCACTAGGGCCAGTGAGCCGGAGCTCCTGGTATTTGTTGGGCACCAGGTTGCCTCATTTCTGATGCCTTTCTTTAACTTTCTGCTGCCAGCAGCTAGGGCTGTGCTGGTGTCACCCTCTCCCTATAAGGGCAGGGACGCTTTTCCACGGGAGGTCTCTTTGCTGTCAGAAAGAAAGACACAGAGAATCTATTAGGCCTAGTATTAAATCTTGCTCTGGTAAGAGATGCCAGTGCCTCTTGCTGGAATCTGAGTCATTATCTGACCCATAGGCTTTAGGAGATTAGAGCGCGATCGGGCTTAAGGTCTCCCCTGGCCAAACGCAGACATTAAATCCCATGCTACCTCTCTGCTCACCTGGGCCTGGGTCGTCCAATCTACAGATGGCATCGAGGCCAGCTCCTTCTTTTCTGGACCTGTCCTGGTGTGGGAAGAAGGCAGTATGGCAGCGTAGTCACGTAAATGGGTTTTGTCTTCTTGGGTTTATGAGTTTCTTTTAAGGTGATTTTGACTACAAGGAACACTGCCTGTCTTCACCTGGGAGACTTCAGTTCTACCAGGGCGCTTGTCAAGTGCTAGGGGCCTGCCTGAGGTTGATGTGTTGTCTCTTCATGTGGTTCCAAGTTCTCAAGCTTTGCTGGTTTCTGATGTGGTATCTGTAGTCAACGAAAGCCCTGCCCCTCCCGCTCCTCGCTCTGCCCCCCCCTCCCCGCGCCAAGTTTTCAAATGAGAGTTTTTGGTTTCTGTCTTTGACATTTCCTCTCTGGGAAATCTCTTTAGGGCTGAGAACACACTTCTTCAGTCATTCCAAGGAGGGACGATGCTCGCTCAGTGGGGGCGGGGGACCTGGTAGCAAGAGGAAACCTGATATGAGAACCTGGGAGGGGGGACCAGGTGCTCGCCTTCTCTGAAGTATTCCTGCGTGTACGCTCAGTGTCAGAGATATGCTATGCACAATACCCATACACACAGGAAGCCAGCCCACACTCCACCTGAGGACTTCCAACCTACTCAAGGACAAATGATTCCATCATTCTCTTTGTAAAATTGTGTGTGTGAGCATGTGCATGGGTGCATCCATACATGTACCTGTGTGTGCACATTTGTGGACATATGTATACACATGCCTTTTGTTTGGGACAGGGGCTCTCATCGGCCTACCTCCAGGTAGGCTAGGCTAGCTGGCCTAGTTAGCATGGGGGATTCTTTTGTCTCTGCCTCCTCTTCTGCTGCCGATAAGAATGCAGATGCATGCATCTGGCTTTTCACATGGGTTCTGGGGCGCTGAACTCAGGCCCTCACACAATGAAGGCAAGTACTTCACCCACCGACCTACCTCTTTGGCACCCCAGTAGCCTCTCTTGAAGGTCACCTACACCCTCTAAGGTGCAAATCGGAAGATCCTAAACAGTACTCAAGATTTTCACTTCCCTTCAGTTCTGGGTCCTATTAACCATCACACCTTTAAGTCCTCATTCTGGTTAGCAGAGGCCTGTGAACCGGTTAACTGAATGCTGTGGGGAAGTGAAATCAGGCCATGGGGAAGTGACACCAGGCCATAGGGAAGTGATACCAGGAATGGGGAGGTGACACTAGGCCATAGGGAAGTGATACCAGGAATGGGGGAAGTGACACCAGGCCATGGGGAAGTGACACCAGGAAGGGGAAAGTGATACCAGGCCATAGGGAAGTGACACCAGGCCATGGGGGAAGTGACACCAGGCCATGGGGAAGTGACACCAGGCCATGGGGAAGTGACACCAGGCCATGGGGAAGTGACACCAGGTCATGGGGAAGTGACATCAGGAATGGGGAAGTGAACCAGGTCGTGGGGGAGGTGACACCAGGCCACAGTTAGAATCAATTCTTTCATCCCAGCATCAATTCGCATTCTGCTCTGATTCGTCATTATTTTGTGACCCGGGTCAGTCAGATAGCCTCTCAGGGGCAGAGTTTCTCACCTATTAAACAGATTAAACAGAGATAATGTCTGGAAGCCTAAGTGGCATAATTTTCAGGCCATCAGGGAAGTGGGGGGGGGCTTGTCATCCACTTTGATTTAAATGAACAGAATGCTTAGCAGAAAAAAGGAGTGTTGAGTCAATGTGTAGATTAAGGCAACTGCCAAGCAGGTCTGGGCTCTAATTCCCAGGATCAGAAAACAGGGTGTGGAGGCTGGTGCTCCCGGCAGCTGGAGTCCGAGGTGCTTGGTCCATAGGCCGTCAAAGTTCACAGCTAACTGCACTTGATGCCAGATATGCCTTGTCCTAGAATGACTTACAGAATCCAGCAGGAGGCTTGCAGCTTTTGAAGAGGGGACAGATTTCACAAAAGGAAGAAGTCTTCTAAAACAAGGACGTAAACCAAATGGAACCATGGCAGCCCTAACCTCGTCTTTGCTTCGGTTGGCCAAAGGCTGTCCGCGGATAGTCCCCCACAGCTGTGGTGCCCCATTCAAGTCGCCAGCAATCTCCACGTGCAATAGAGACGCTGAGGTTTTTCCTTAACAAGTTAAAGGTACACAGAGTTGCCCAGTCTCCAACCTTTGGTGGCTAAGTTTGATGTTTGGGGTGACATATGGCAATCAATGGTGAATGGACTTTCCCTGATCCAATCCATCTCTGGATACACCAGACCCTTCCAATAGTGCCTCGTAATTACTGAGTGACTTACAGACTTCTTCCCATGATTGACATCCTCTTCATCTCCCTTGGGCCAGAGACAGACTGGACTACATGTTTGGGTCCCTCTCCTCAAATGTCTATGCTAAAATCTTCACCTCCAAAGCCAAGATCCCCTTTGGGAAGTGGGGAAGTGACTAAGTCATGAGGTCTGATTTTTCATGAGTTGGGCCAAGATCCTTATAAATGAGACCTCAGAGTTCTTTCTCGTTCCTTCCACCTCAGGAGGACACAGTAACAAGCTCGCTGGGAGTGAATGAGGAATTGGTCCAAGGCAGATACAATATTTCTCTGGCTCTTTGATCTAGGGTATACATTTCTGTTGCTTCTGTCAGTTGGTTATACCGAATGTTACTATGAGAGCTGGAACAAGCTAACAGGTTGTCCTGCCTCATGAGCCCCCACTTTAACATCCTATCCTCTCACAGAAGCTGACGAGGCTTCGAGCCTACTCCACCTTGAGCACTAGCTGTTGCCTCTTTCATCTGTTGGATTGGTTGATCTCTTTCTTTATCAAGAGTCTTTCTGTGATTCCATCTTCTTGAAGAGACTTTGTACTGTTGTCTCAAGTAAACGCCCTGTTAAGTTCTTGCATAGCACCCCGCGTCTATCTTTGTAATTGGGACTTTTCTGCAGCCCACAATTATTGACTTAATGTGCTTGTGAGCTCCTGGGGGCCAGAGCTTCTCTCATCTTATACCCTTAGGTACATAACATGGATAATAAAATTGTTACTGAATTGAAAAAAAAAGCAATTATACAAGCCCAAAATACATTGTTTGCTTTAACAGGTATTAACATACCCATTAAAGACTGGAGACAGCATCTAACCTTGAGTAGTTAATCTGAAAAAAAAACAAAAGGATTCATCTGGTAGAGCTTTAAAAAAGATGGAGCACTCTTCAGGATTTAGAAAATGCCAGGTTGACCTAGGCAGTGAGCTCTTGTGGTCTGATACTTAATTCTTTATTTAGAATCAACTGATCTGCAGTTACAAATTCAGATTCTCGAGTTCCTACCCATGTCACCCAAATGAAGTTCTACAGGGCAGGCTCACCTGGTCATTCTGAGGATCCACGCAAGGCTGGCGAGAGCGGGACGGAAGGCCTATAGCTACTTTACTCGTGGTATGACAGAATACGTGAGAGAGAGGGTTTAACAGAGGAGAGCCGAACCTTGAGTTAAGATTTGAGGGGGCTGTAGTCTATCACAGTGGGGAAGGCAAGGCGTATGGGGAGTTTGTGGTATACTTTGCCAGTTCTCAACGGACAAGGGAGCAAAGAGAGCGAGGGCAGAATTGGCTGGGCTACACCCCTCAAGGCTCACCCCTATAGGGAGCCACTTAGTCTGACGTAGGCCCCTACTTCCTGAATTCTACAGCCTCCCTATCTGTCATCACGTGCTAGAGACCAAGTGTTTAAACCCATCAGCTGGTGGAGGACAGTTCACATGAAAACCGCAACACTGAACGGAAGATTGAGGAGAGAAAGAGAGGCTTAAGGATGCAGTTTTTACGGCTGAAGATGCCAAACTGTGCGCAGCACAGGCAATCGTAGGAGAGCAACTTGACTTTCGAATCAAACCTCTCTCCTGCTTCCTTCCTTCTGTGATATTTGAAACATTTGTAGCACAAGGAAGAGGGCCAAGAATTTCTGAATGTCATATGATGCCACCTGGATACTGGAACAAGGGCCACAGACATGAGCAGTCGACACAGAGTGATGGGCGGGTGGATGTTATTAGCCGTGTCCTCACTGTGGGGGGAGTAGGAGAGGCCTATGTCACTCAATTTGCGAACAGAAATAAATAGACCACCCTGTAGGGCCCTGAAAAACCAGCTCTCCTGGGGTTTTGTCTCTTTTGCTTCTAAAAAAAAATGTAAACAATAAATAGACAAAAAGAATCCTGGGGCCTTGCAACCTCGGAGGCCTCCATTAGCTTGGGGAAACCCTTCAGGCTGGAGAAGTAAGGAAGGAATTTGGGGTTGAGGGAGGTTTGGGATCTCTCAGGTGTTGGAAGAAAACCAGTGCCTCCTGTGGAGAAAAAGGGGTCCGAGGGAGCTGAAGACATCTGGACGGGAATCCCTGTTTTTCCACTGGCCCCAGGAGAGAATCAGCCTGCTCCTGCCCTGGTCCCCAGCTTGCAGTTTTCTCCCTAGGATGAGCTGTGGTTGGGTTATTGCAGGGTGGGAAATCTCCTTGTGGTAACTGAGGAGAGAAGGAGGGCAGTGGACGATCAGTCAGTCCTGTCAGAGTGGTCAGCTGACGGCTGATTCATGTCCATCTGGGGCTAAAGACAGATTTAGGGGGAAGGCTGCTCAAGGTACCACAGACAAGACATCAACAAAGACAGTCAGAGCCGTCAGCCAGGTTTGGGAAGGTGTGCTCACCTCTGAAATGATAGGCAAACAGGGAAACTGAGTCTATTTGACTCTCTCGGTGCGTTTCCAGAGCAGAAGGAAGGACTTGTTGGTCGGCTTCATTTTGTTTCTTTACCTTTGTATGTTTTGAAAATGATAATAAGATAGAAAAATCTAGGAGGCAAAGGCAGGGGCGGGCACTGATTGCATGTGTTGTTTTACTCATCTTCCTCAACACTAAAGGTGAAGTAGACGGATTCCTTGTAATATGCACACACACACACACATACACACCACATACACGTGCACACACACCACAGCACACACATACACACACACCATACACACACGCACACACTACACATACCACATACACACACACGTTCGTACACACACACACACCACATACACACACATTACATGCACACACACACACACCACGCACACATACACCACACACACCATACACACACACATACCACACATTCACACCACACACACACCACAGACACACATACACACACACCACACACATACCATACTATACAACCACATACATACACACCACACACATACACACATACCACACACACCACTCCTCCATCTTTAAACTTGTCCTTGAAATTAAAGTGACCGTAGCTGCTGCAGGATCCATCACCCACGGTAATGGAATTGAAGCCCTGGCAAAGTCAACCCTGTTAGAGGTGGCAATAGGGCAGAGATTGATCATTTACTGCACACGGCTTTAGACCCTGACTGCCCTGAAATAATCTGTACTAAAGTTCTGTGTGACAGAGCTTGAAACTCTCACTTACCATCTAACACCTTTATATTTAAACTAATGTGATCTAGAATCATATTATATGTTAAAAAAAGCTCCCATATAAAATATGCAGTAGTTCAAGGAAACTCAGTTTGTGTTTTCCAATCATAATATACCAGGCACCACAAAACAAAAATAAGGAATGGTTAGTGATATTGCTAAAGATTTTTCAGATTTTATGTGGAGTTACTTTTAACTAAACATTTATAATTTATTTCTCCATTTTTTTTCTGCACAAATTTTTAGGGTTACATTTATCACATACAGGTTTGCGAAGTGTGTATTACTAGCTATTTGTTGAATCAGTGCATTTCTTAAAATTAGTTCTTTAAATAGCCAGGTCTCCTCTTTTTAGCTGTTGCATAAGAAAATAATATAAACACTGACACCAGACAGGTCTTCCTGACCCTGGAAGACTGACACCAAGGCCGTTGTTATGTTTACCCTCAGATAAGAACAGCTTTTGTCCCTGACATGCTGTGTCTGGGATTTGAAAGATAACCTATGACTTGGCTTTCTAGGTATAGAAGGACTCCATGCGCCTGTGGCCACTCTGGCCTTTGTTCCCTGCACACAGACAGGAGAGAGCATCCCTTTGGGTTCAACTATTTTATTTTGCACCCCTTGGAACCACGTTCCTGGATCTGCCTTTGATAATGGCCTGCTGTATTTCTAGTGGGCCATTCTGGAGTACCAGGGTATCCCATAGGTTTTCAACTGTGGACATATTCTGGGTTGAATTGTGTTTCCCTTCCCCAACCCATATGTTGAAGCTCTCACAACCAATGTGATCACAAAGTCTCTTCCTTTTGTTTTCCCTGATGTTTTTGTAGTGATGGGTATTGAACCTAGGCAAGAGTTCTACCACTAAACAATACTTAACTCCCCCCCCCCCCTTTTTTGAGACAGAGTCTCGCTAAGTTTCTTAGGCTAGTCTTGTATTTACTTAGTAGCCCCGTTTAGCCTTGATTTTGTGATTTTCCTCTACCAACCTCCTGAGGTCTAGTACAGAGATTATTTCTAAGAGGAAATTTAGGTTGATTAAATTCTTAAGGGTGGGGTCTTAATGTGAAAGGTCTGTGGGCTATAAGAAGAGCGGAGGGCTTGAGGGAGATGGCTCAATGGTACTCAGAGTACAGGCAGATCTTGCAGAGGATGGAGGGTTGGTTCCCAGTCTTTCCACGGTGGCTCTCAACCATCTGTAACTCCCGTCCTTGGGGGATCTGATGCCCTCTGCGGTCAATATACGTATCTACTCATTCATATAAAATAAAAATAATAAAAAAAGGGCAGAGGTTTCTCTCTCTGTCGCGAGAACATAGCAAGAAGTTGTTACCGTCTGAAAGCTGGAAGCAGCATCCTACCTGCCTGGTACCCAGCTCTTCCAGCATCCAGAGTCAGAAGAAAATAGACCTCCACTGTCTAAGCCTCTCACTGGGGTATTTTGTCACAACCCCAATACTAACTAATACAGATATGAAGCTGCTATAAAAAGACTGTCAAGGGGCAATTTCTTCTAGCCGAAAACATCTTGTTCCTTTCATGTACATCCTTAAGACAGCATCCGCTGTCCCTTCTTCCCACGATGTTACTTCTATTCACACAAACACTCTTTCTTTACTAACATAGAACATTCGTCAAAGTCTCACAATGGGCCCAACTCTGTGCTCATGGTTTCTGTAATGCTTGTTATACGAGCAAGACACTAATTCAAACTAATTAAAATCATTAATCTTCATAACAACGCGGGGAGGTTGTTAATAGTATCACCCCAGTTCATAGTCACTAAGCTGATAATTAGGAAAATTTAGTGAGGCAGGTAGCAGAGGGCAGATTTGAACCTGGCAAGCCTGCGTTCAGTGCCCTTGATGTGCTACTTGTTACGCTCCCGTGGGAAGCCTGTTATATTTTTTAAACCACCCTATGGACTCGCAAGGTCGGTGATATTAACAGCCTAATCTTGCTGTCAGCGAAATGGAGGCACAAATGTCCATGTAACATTCTCAGCATCGCACATTCAAGCCTGAGCTCTTCAGTCAACGCCAGAAGCTTCTAGCCTTACCACCTGCAGGGTCCTCTAAAGGCAGTAATGCTGGAGATAGTTTGTTTCCTGAGGATGATGTCTAAGGAGTTTCCACGAAAAGGCCAATGTGGGTGAACAGGTGCCGGAGACTGGGGTGCAGGCTTGCACAAAGTGGGCAAGGTTGGTGATGCTCTCTTGGCCATGTGTCCCAAACTTACACCCGGCTGCCTTCCATGTGCCTTCCCAGAGATTCCCATCTCAGAGGCAGGGAGGGGCCTTGCATCCCTGGGCTCTGAGTCAGACAGAGTCCACGTGTTTGGGAGTCAAAGCGGCTCGGTCTGACACGGGGACAACTTCTCCCGCTCAAAGTCTGCCATGCACCTGCAGATCTCCCATTAAACTGCCTGCCGAATCAGGAATAATGATTCTCAGGGGGAAGAGATAGTATTTGCATTTGAATGAATGTTGAGTTCGGAGTCACAGATTCCTCATCAAGAAGGATTTAGAGCAATTGCTGATATCCTGGGGATCTGTGACCAGATCATTATTTTCATCTCACAGGGTAGTACTAGAATTTGTAATTTTTTTTCAAGTCTTCTTTCCAAAGTTTGGCTCTTTTTACCCCCATGATCATAATTATAATAATTTCGAAACATCAGTCTGCTCAGATATCAAGGTGTTGAATGGATAATTTCACTTTAATGAATTTGTCTCATATGGGCTTATTTTCCACATCTGTCCTGAGCTGAATAGCTAACTGGTTAATATGAGAACTGTTCCGTTTCATTAGCTTCTCCCTGTTGATTTCCTCGAGTTGGAACCGATACACTTCCAGTCGCGAGCCCTGTCAGCGCTTCCCTTTCAAGCAAGCCCAGATCCAAGTTCAATTCTAAGACACCGATGCCAAGGAAAAATAAAAAAATGAAATAAGACTTTTCATCTGGATGAACTGTAGGCTTCCTCATGCCCGTGGCTTCTGCGAGATTAGCAAGTGTTTGTCATGGACGTCATAAACGCTGGTACCCGAGACCATCGTGGGCAAACCGTCTGGAGAAGAACACACATCCCTGACAAGTACGGCTGTGAGTGGAAGCGAGGCGAGGGATGGAGGGCTAGCTGGTAAACTCAGGAAGGGAGAGAGGGGTGAGAGAAGAAACTAGGGCATTATGGAAACTGGGAAGCTTTGTTTAAAGGGTTTCCATTTGGACTGCAAGCTTTGCAGTCTTTTACGGAAGCGCCTTGGCTATTGTGTGGCCCTGGGAGAACATTTGAAAACGTGGTTCCAAGTCAGATGGGGTCAGGCGACGGCACAGTGTCCTGGAAGAAGAGGAGGAGGTCCCTTGCCTTTCTGGACCTCCTAGTTCAGCCCAGATGTAGAAATGATTAGTTAGGACACTCTGGACTGTGAGAGAAAACCTCAGCCATACAGGATGAAGTCCTCCTTCCATACATACGGGACGTACAGGACGGGACATACAGGAAGGTGACCCGTCCCTCACAACAGGAAGAACAAGTGTCCTTTGGTGGCTCTGTCATGAATGTCTTTCTGCTCTGATGTGCTTTGCATTAGAAAATCATTAATCTTTCATACACAGGATTGGATGAAGAACACTGACAAACACTGTGGTGGCATTTTGTTCTTTGTTTTGTTTTTACCACACCCCAAGAATGGGGCCAGCAGGAGAGTCTCTATGTGTGAATGAAGCCTTCTTCCCCTAGGGTTTGGTTGGCTAAATAGGTTTTGTCCTGCTTTGGGATCTGTAATCGCTATCAAGGGAAGGTCATGAGCTTTCCTAAATCTAAGTCCCAGAACCAATCACTGGCAAGAGATGTGGATACACTCCATCCTGATGTGCCAATCAAGGCTAGGATCATTATTGTGCAGGATGTGGAGAGACAGGATGGTAATTAGAGAAACAAAGTAAGGAACGGAGAGTGTCAGTCAGCTTTCTGTTGATGTAACTATAAGCCCGAGGTAATCAACCTACTTGTAGGAAAGGCACGTTGGACTCAGTTTCTGAGGTCTCAGGTCATGATTCGTTGGCTCTGTCATTCGGGGATCTGTACATAATACACCATAAAGAGAAAGTGCAGAGAAGGTGACCTCTTTACCTCATGGTGTATAGAGTCAGGGGTTGGGGAGAAAGGAGAAAGATGCTTTGGGATTGGTATCTCTTTCAAAGTCATGCCTTCAGTTTACCAACACAGCTCTGCCGGACCCCATATCCTAAAAGTTCTGCCATGCAGTAGCGCCATGGACTTGGATTCAAACCTTCAACTTGTAAGTCTTTGAGCTTAGCATGAGGTAAAGATAAAGAAACGGTGCCCTCTCTGCTAGTTCTTACTGAAGAGTGTCCCCAGCGTTGCTTTAAGGTGAAGAGACTCTCTGATGTCTAGTGGACTAAACTGGAGTGACTTCCCCTAAAAATAAGAAGCTTGCTTTGCTTCAGGTGTTTATGGAGTGTACAACCCAAACCATGATACAAACCAGAAAATAGAAGGAAACACCAAGGGTTCAAGTTATCAGAAAGAACTGGAGGTGGTGTTGGGTGTATACATACCAAGTCTACTGGGTGTGTGCCCTGCCCCATGTCCTGTGAGTCGTCAGAGGGATGGACCCAGGACATCCCGGTGGTCCAGCCAGAAGAAAGTGAAGAAAGAACGAGCTGTAACTTCTGTGTGAGATGCCTTTCTGCCTAGGCAATCCGACTCCCTGGCAGTCACACGCTTCACTGAGTACTTCCATAATTTTTACGTTCTTTATATCAAATATGCTTTTTTATTACTCGTAAACACTGGGGACCATTTCTAAGTCGTTCATTTCATGTACTTTTCAGTTTACTGTTTGGGATCACGGATGGAATGTTGTCTCTTTTAGCAGGAGGTTTGGAAGGCAGGCAGAAACAGCCACTTTCCCCCAGGTTCTGGTGGCTTTGTGTTATTGGTTGGAGTAGCTGTGAAATTGATGACAGGTGTTCAAAGATGAGTTCAATGTGGGCAGAGTCACGGGGTGGGCTCCAGCGGGACAATCCAGAGGGCGAGTCTTCCGACCAGCCACAGATGTGCAGCCCAGGCTTTCTGAAAATCCAAACTTTGACTTGGGATCCCGAAGACAGTAATGTGAAGGAAGGTGTCGGCAGTGGTGGAGCAGGAACGTGCTGCTTGGCTGAATAACAGATGTCCTTGAAGGACAGTCAGGGGCTTGGGTGTCTGAGGACAACTGAGAAGGAGATGCTGTTATTGTTTTGACCTGACCACCCCAAAAGGTTCTTGTATTAGAGATTTCACCCCGAGTGCTGCTACTGGGAAGTGTGGAACCTTTAAGAAGGGGATTGTTGGGTATCTTCCCCTTTGCCTTCTGACCCACGGGCATGCTTGCTTGAGCATGACCCATCTGACCCATGAGCAGTCTTGCTCAGCCATGCTACCCCATGATATACTATTCCTTAAGAGACCCAAGAAAAAATAAAGTCAATTCAACATGGACTGAGACATGTAGAATCATGTGTTGAAATATATCTTTTCTCTATGAATTGGTTATCTCAGGTGTGCCGGTTAATTCGATTGGACGTTTCAGCAGCTCAGTGAAGCCTGTCTTTAGATGTGTCCATGAAGTTATTTCCAGTAGCAATGACGTCATGAAGCACAATGAATGTATGAACCCCTCGATGGATTCATAACATGATGGCATTGTTTGGTGCTGGTGGAAGGTAGGAGGTGGGGTCTCGCTGGAGAAAATAAAGTTACTAGGGTATGTCAAGGGGTGCTATCTGCCCATTACCCCTTCCTGCATGCTTCCTATCTCTCTGCTTTCTGGTGGGCCACAAAGTGCACAGCTCTCCTCCACAGCTCGCTCTTGACCCCACGATATGTTTGCCCAAGTGAATGCATGTAAGAAACAGTGCACAAGGGCCCTCTGAAACCCGAACCAAAGTGAATGCTAGAGCAGCTTATGTGTCAGGTCTTTGAGTGATGGAAGGCACGCAGGAGAATGGGTATTAGGGCAAGTTTATGAGGCCTCGTCACTTGAATCCTTGTGTACCTTCCTGTTTCTCAAATGGCAACTGAAACATCATGGCATACCCAAATGGGTCTCCAGGAACCCACAAAATTATTCTGGTCATGAACATAAGGATGACACAGTGACACAGATAAACCAGTGCCTAGGCATCTGGGGGTGAGGGAGCTCCTAATGGCACAGAAAAGGGTCGATGGAGATTGGAGGAGCTTGCTGAAGGGGTGTGGAAGGTCCCAGTTGGTAACATAGAGGCTTTGAAGTCTAAGGCTGTCCTGATTGCTCTCAGCTTCTAGACTAGAAGCATCTGGCCAGCAGACACTTCCTTCTGAGGTCTGCATGTGTGCTGGGCACTGTAGCATGTTGTGAGCCTCCCTGGCCTTGGCTTACTAAGTGTCTCTAGTGAAAGGAAGGCTCCCGAAAACTGCCATTTGCCTGTTGAGATTTGTAATCCTCACTGGGAACAACCGGAGTTAAATAAAGTTCATGTGTCAGGAGTCACAGGTTTTCGGATGGGCCGGCAGCCTCATCCTCAGAGCCCTGGGCAATGACTTACAGCTGCAGAACGAAGTTTGGACCCAAGTGTAATGAAATTGAAGATGTGATTTCAGGATAAAGAAGATCTAGATTTAAAACCTTAGCCACTTTATGAATACACACACACACACACACACACACACACACACACACCCCACACCAGATTGAGAATTGAATTGGATATAACTATTTATAATAAAAAAACAATAGTTACAACAAAAAAACCTCATTGGTTTATCATATGTATATATTGATAGTAATGCCGAGGGAGGGTAAGGATCTAGCATGTGTGTATTGATAGTAATGCCGAGGGAGGGTAAGAATCTATCATGTGTGTATTGATAGTAATGCCAAGGGAGGGTAAGGATCTCTTGTGTGTGTATTGGTAGTGATGCCGAGGGAGGGTAAGGATCTATTGTGTGTGTATTGATAGTAATGCCGAGGGAGGGTAAGAATCTATCATGTGTGTATTGATAGTAATGCCAAGGGAGGGTAAGGATCTCTTGTGTGTGTATTGATAGTAATGCCGAGGGAGGGTAAGGATATATTGTGTGTGTATTGGTACTAACGCTGAGGGTGGATCAGAGCAAGTAACTTTGGTGAACACCATTTGTATCCACTTCGTGATCCCACAGATTTCTTATAAGGTAAGAACCATCTTCATTCTGTAGATGAGGAATCTGAACAACTGATTCCAGAGGCAAGCAAAAAGCATTCCTGTCCAGTTTGGAAGCTTGTGCCCCTTCCTCCATAACCCATATGTCTTAACTAGGGTTTCTATCTCTGTGACAAGACACCATGACCATGTCAACTCTTATAGAGAAAACATTTAATGAGGCTGACTTGCAATTTCAAAGGGTCAGTCCACTGTCATCATGATGAGGAACAGTTGGCATACAGGCAGATGTGGGCTGAAACTGAGAATCCTGTATCTTGCGGGCAACAGGAAGTCAACTGAGACACTGAGCTATGCTGAGCATAGGAAAACTTCAAGCCAACCCCCACAGTGACACACTTTCTCCAAAAAGGCACACCTATTCCAACAAAGCCATACCTCCTAATGGTGCCACTGACTATGAGACTATGGGGCCAATTATACTCAAACTACCACACCATATGAGAATCATGTAGAGTGCATGTTACACAAAAACTCCCATGAGATCTGGCTTATCATGTGTGAATTATATATGTGTACAGACACCACATACGCGCACAGAGAGATATTAACATAAGAGACCAGGTCACAAGGCAGCTGATATTTCCATGGGTCCTCTGAAACATCTCCTATTTTTTGGAACCTAAGAGTCATCTGCCCATCTGCGACCCCTCCCCCACCAGTAGTCTTGTTTGTAAGGTGTGGCAGCAGGCAGCTGGCAGGCAGCTGTCCTATAACTGGGAAGGGTCTGCAGAGGGGCAGGTGCTGGGAGCATTCCAGACTGAGACAGGTTCTCTGCAACAGCCCCCTTCTGTCTTTGTTAAAATGCAGGTTCTGATGAGAACCTGGGAGCAAGCTCCAGAAAGTCCCAGTATCACGGGCACTGCTGTGGAGCCAGTCTCTGGGTCTAAAGCTCCAGAGACAAGAACGTCACTCTTTTGGAAGGTTGTCACTGTAAAGCAAGCCAGTTAAGAGAGGGCTTGGCTATAGAGGAGCTTCAGGCTCAAGAGGGCCAGAGATGGTGCTAAGCTAACCTGTGCCTCAGGAGGCAAGGAGAAAGGATAAACAGGACCCTTCCCACCTGAAAACAGAGAAGAGCGTGTGACAGGGGAGGAGGTTTTAGCAAAGAAGACTTTTGGAGACATGTGTAAGATTTATTTCCTCGTGTAGAAGGAGGTAAACCTGTGGAGCCATTGCCTCTGATCATTGCTAGATTACAAACCCAGAAGTCCACAGATAAAACAGTTCATCATATAATTGGCACTCACTGAGGATAGAGTCTTGGAATTCACTCAGATTTTTGACACACACATATGAGTTCAGTTTTCAAAGACAAACATAAGGACTTGGGATTCACAGAAAAATCTCCTTTTCCTTCCCTCTCTCCTTCCTTTTCCTTCTCTCTCTCCCTCATCCCTCTCTTTCCCTGGAAAATCCAGGGAGGACACTGGATCACTAGTACTTCTGGGGGTCTGGGGGTGGTTCTGAGAAGTGTTGACCATTCGATACAAATGAATGCTATACTGGGAGATTAAAGATCAGCATCTATCCCTTTACATCACCACTGGACAATGCCTGACTCGCCCTGCTAGGGGCCCAATGTGGGGGATGAAGAATTACTGCTCTCTTCTGTGTTCCTGAGGCATTCTGTATTCTGTTTAGAGTCTAAACCATTCACACTACCAATGCTCTATCCGCCGTGCGGACTAAAACCACTCTTGCATGCTGCAGATATCTGTCAATGATCGGATGCGGTAACTGGGTGAATAAACATGAACGAAATGCTGCCTGCTGTAAGGGACATTACTGTTGAGTAGTGAAACAAAGAGCGGTAAAGCTTGTGTTTGGAGAGCTGCTGGGAAGGATGGGTCCTACCACTGGGGAGCACTCAGTTGGATGGATCACGGAACTTCTAAGGAAGTACAGCTTCAAAGTTTGAACCCTCAAGACCAGCGAGAGTTGGCCTGGCAAAGAGCAGGGAAAAGGGCATTCTAGAGGTAAAGATATCAGACTAGGGAGAAGCTTGGAAGGCTGGTGTGGCGGTTCTGATTGGAATAGAAGCAATCTGCCTGCGGGAACCGGAGAGACAGAGGGACTTCTAGCCCAAGGGAAGTTCAAATTCCTGCTAGATACACTGGATATCAACTAGAAACTTTTGAGAAGGAGGGAGGACGCTCTCGCGTATTCCAGGACTCTGTCCTATCCCAGCTCTTAAATGCATATGACATTCGGGGCATAGTCTGTGTCTGTCGTCTGGTGAAGACGGGCAAGGACGTCGTGTGATAGGTGGGGGCTGCTCCTGGCTTCCACCCAGTGTGTGTCTTTATCACACCTGTAAGACATGGACTGACGCGGTGACAGAAGAGAGGGTTGCCACCGACGCATGAAAGCTCATGAACAGACAGAGCTGTCTATTTCTGTCGCCCAGTCTCTGGCATGGAGTAGGAATCGCAGGTTTACATGGACTCTTCGGTCTGTGTCATTAATTCTGCTTTGTACTTAGAGGCTTCTTTGACGAGTCCTAAACAGAGTGGCGTAGAAGCCTCAAAACCCACTCTATATTCCACATTCTGTCACCTGCAAACAGTATTCCCCCGGGATTGAGGGATAATTTAGATTACTATCTGCTAAAATGATTAGCCTCTTAGTGGTAGCTGGTAAATCAAGCTGGGAAAACATTTTTTTTAATGGCCTATCATGATGAATAGAAAAATCCATTTGCTTTGTGTCTTCTTTAAAATACATCAGCTTACGATGAATTTAGTTTGAAGCAAATGAATTCGTATTATTGTCATTTATCCTGGCCCTGGAGCTTGAAATCTTTCAGCCCTATAGAAGGGAAGTGAACTTTCTGCTTTTTCCTCTGCCCTGCGACATCTCTCCAAGATGAAAGGGTTTGGCTCTCAAGCCAGGAAAGGGAAATCCTCTGGTTTTAGCCCCTCGGTTTTCTAGACAGTTGCTCCGGGAATTCTCTCGTGGGCTGGAAACAAAAGAAGGCAGAACCTGGAATTCTGACGAAGAGTTTTAAGAGAAAGAAATAGGTCCTCTTATACCACTCTTAGATGAAATATGTTCAGAAAGAGTTCAGAAAGGGGGCATGAGTGCCCTTTGCCAACTTTCCCAACACATCTGCAAGATGGGATTCTGGGAAAAGAAAGTGGGAGTCCATGTTTGTCTCCTCAGAGGAGGTCACATAGCAGACTGAAAGCTAAAGTCATATAGCTAAGCTTCACATAGCTGAAGAAACAAGTCTCCAGCGACTGTCAAGCCAGGGCAGATGAAGACTGTTGCCTTCCTAAGGGTCACCTGTCTTTGCCTGTTTAACCAACAGTTTGGGCAGATATGGGGGCAATGGTCTCAGTCTGGCTCTTTTTGTTGTTCTTGTTAATATAGGAAACGTATATAAGAGTGAAGCAGCATCACTCTTCTAAAAGGAAGACATTTATTTTCTGGCATGCTTTTTCAAAGTCATTTTCACCAGCTGGGTGGTGGCGGCACAGGCCTTTAATTCCAGCATTTAGGAGGCAGAGACAGACAGATCTCTGAGTTCAAGGCCAGCCTAGTCTACAGAGTGAGTTCCAGGACAGCCAGGGCTACACAGGGCAACCCTGTCCCCAAACAACAAAACCAACAACAACAACTACAAAATAATAATAATTTTCACCAGTTAAGCTATTTTGATGTGAGATTTTTCTCTATCACAAGGAACTTCACTAACTTTAGTCTCAGCTTGGAGTTGATGGAGAAAATAAATATTCAAAAGGTGTGCATGTAACACCTTAGGGCACCAAGCCATGATCTATTCCCAGGTCTCTGTTTCCCTGTGCAACTTCTGGTTGGAAAGGAAAACACAAGCAGATAGATAGATAGCCTAGGAGCCCAGAAGGGAGGCTGGGTCTATGATACACAGAAGCAGGGTTAAAGGAGAGCTCTGCTTCATTGTTAGTGATAACAATAATTAAAGGGCTCTGGAACCTCAGTGGTCACCCCTGCGATGTTTAATAGTAATTATTGGTAATTACATATTATTATGTCAGAGATATATAATTATATAATTGTTATTATTAAGTATGATGTTGGCCACTGAGGTTTCAACCCCTTCTTCATTTGTGGGTCCTCTTTTGGGCTGGTAATTGAGATAATAGGGGCTAAGGTAGAGAAGAGGGAAAGTAATTGGGTGAGGGCATGCTTGCTTGGCTCCTACGGAACCCCGGGAGTCATCGGCCTCTGCACCGGCATGGTTTGGTTGGCATCTCCGGCTGACCCAGGAGATAATTATTCTCAAAGAATTTCTGGCACAGAGTGTTCCGTCTTCATCCCCCATCCCCCAGCGCTGCAGACCGTCTGACTGTGGCTTTGCACGTGAGCACTTTGTGCGGCAGCCCGCCTCACTCTTCGTTTTGGGTGGGTGCCTGGGAACAGCAGGAGAGCTGGCAAGGCAACACCGGAAAGAAAAAGATCGGAAAAGACAGCGCAAAGACGGCATGGACCTGGAGGGCAGTTCCCTAAGCTCCTGACCTTGTGTTATTATTGATTCTCTCAACAATCCCCTGAGGGGAGGCAAGAGAGACTCAGAGAGACCATCTTTAGGGGTAAGGTGAGGAAGACCTAGACGTCTTGTGCTCTGTGACCGGAGGCTAACTTCATATCATCTGGTGTGTCTGTGGGGAGAGCAGGGGTCCTCCTCTGGAGGCAGCTGAGAAGCCTGGACAACCTGTGTAACATATCCCAGCACGGCCCGACTTGTGAAGTGTTCAGTGAATGAGAACACTTGTGAGAACACAGCCTGCCTTTTGCTCACAAGAGACCAGGCCTCAGAGAGCCGGAGGCTCACTCCACAGCAAGTAAGCAGCGAAGCAGACAGCAGCCGGGCTCTTTCCACACTATCGGGAATGCTACACCAAGAAGCTCTTGTGACCCTTCATAGGCGCCTCCCCCGTTGAAATGTTGAAACGGCACCCTGGGAGCCCCGCAGTGATCAGTTGAGCAGCTGCAGGACTGCTCTGTTTTCAGTGGAGCCCAAGACAAGCTGAGGCTTGTTTGCCTCTGTCTTGAGTGTTGCCCAGGTCGCAGGGAGGGAGTTGCTAGGCAATGGCTGGGAAGCTTTCCACAGAACAGTGGATCAGCAAAGAAGAGGACGGGTTTGGTGGGAAGAGCGGGGCTGAAGAGGCAGAGGCAGAGCTGGGTGGGTGTGGCTGGACGCTGCTTACCTGGAGCAGCTCAGTCTCCAGAGGGGTGAGGTGATCCTTACCAAGAGTTACAAATAGAGGCAATGCCTAAGTCACAAACAACTGAGCTGTTTAGCGTGTTCACAATATCCTTCCAAATGCTCAGATGAGCCCATCCCCCAAGATACACAAATTTAGGGAAGAAACGAACAATGCCGTTAGCTGCAGGCTGAGGTCCATAGCTGATAAAAATCTCTTTTCTGGGAGAGAAAAACCACTCAAGATTAGACTAATATGGGCAGAAAAATAAAGAATAAGAAGACTTATAAGTATTATATTTCTTTGGTTCTTTTTTTCTGGGAACTTAAGAGTGTTCTCAAACGTTTCCATTTATTTATAGAAGTCCAGGCAGAGGTAGAGCTGGGGTCTTGTACTGTGAGCAAAGGCACCTTTGAAAATAAGTTGGCCTTTGTGTGTGCATGTGTGTTGTGTGTGTGCTACAAGGATTGGACCTAGGTCCTTATGTGAGCTGGCTTATTAGTACTCTCCTACTAAGCTACGTCCTTGTTTCTCTTCTCACCTTTTATTTGGAGATAATATTTCCCTAAGTTGCCCAGGCAAGCCTTGAACACTCCATAGCCCAAACAGGTCCTGAACTTGTGATCTTTCTTCTACCTCTCAAGTATCTGACACTAGGGGTTTATGATACAAGACCCAATATAAAAAAGGGTTCTGAAATCATTTTTATTATCTCTCTGAATTAGTGCTTCTGTGTCTGTGTGATTAATCAGACTAATTTTTGGCTTCATATGTATACATATTTTTCAACTTCCCAGAATAAGAACAATAAGTTAATAATTTTTTTCTTATTTTGCTGTTAAAAAAAATGAAGGTTGTGGTGAACAAGGGGTGAATTTAGGGCTGTTATTAGATGTGACGCTGGGAACCGAACTCAGGTCCTTTAGGAAAAAAATGCAACACATTCTTAAGCTGATGAGCCATCTCTCCAAGCCTAGAAGGTAAATTTAGAACTGAAGTGACTAATTGGCCTGGAAACAGAACAGTTGAAGAATAGAGTGATCATTCTGAGCAGACTAGTTTGTCCAAAAGTGATGAACACCTGGTTCTCTTAAGTAGCATTTAATGGTTAGGGATTTTGGCAAGTCTGGGCTGCGCCGGCAACATTGAACGGGCACTGTTAAGAGAAGATTGACATTTGGCGTGACCGCCATCCCCAGGCAGAAGTGCTTTGCCTAACTGGGTATGTCACATGGTGCATCCACGCAGGGGTCAGAGGAGGATGCACGTCATTTTGTTGGCTGACTGCCTGATCCTTCTGGGACTGTGGCAAAAGTATGGCCATTAGCCTGGGAGCAAGAGTTAGATGACTGGGTTCTGGCCTACGGCTATAGTTAACCCGACCACACAATCATTCAAACTGAGACTTTTGACTTTTGAGAGTCAGGACAGTGGCTTTAATGGAGACTGTGGGACAACTGGTCCATACAGTGACCCTACATTGATCTTTGTATGAGTTATGTCCGTGACTAAACACTTTACAAGAAGGTGACTTAAGGGAGTTCTTGCGGTCTTTGTTGCTGTCGTTTGGGCTTGGTTGTTTGGTTTATCGATGGTTGTGGTTTCAGAAGGGATGTAACCCATCATGGTCCTGGCAGCATGAGGTTGTTAGTCACACAGGACCAGCCAGGAAGCAGAGAGATGAAGACTGGGGCTCAGCTTGCTTTTTCCTTCCGTTCAGGATCCTGGCTTGTGGAATAGGGTCACCCACCTTCATGGTGGGTTTTCCCTCTGTAGTGAAACTTCCCTGGAAACACCCTAACAGATCCACCTGGAGATGTGTCTCCTGGGAGGTGCCATCCTATCAAGTCTCCGATCAAGATTAACTATCATAGTCCTGGTAAGTCACGTGTAACCTCTTCGAGTCTCACCGTTGTCATTTTAAACACAGCAAAATGAGATACCTGTGTTGCCTCACCAAAGGCTTTGAGGCTCCTGCAGATGTTATGTGTTTGAAAATAAGAGGGCATTTTACAGATTCACCGGTTACGTCCAGATTTCTGAGAAAGATCCAGAAGCTCAGCAACCGCCATCACACTCTGTAGAAAGGATCCAAAACCTTTTAATAACAAAGAAACCGATCCCTCCTTTGCCTAGGCCATTGCTTATGGAGCCAGTGCTGCTGGTAGATTTATATTTCCGTGTAAGCAGGGAAAGGGGACCGCCATCATTAGCCTTGTTTTCCTCTCTTGATCAGGAAGTGAGGAAAATACACTTCTCTCACTAATGCGTTGAGACTCCTAACCAGTATCACAAGAATTATCCCCAGAAAACGAAGGCATGGCATCCAGCTTGAGGTTTTAGTGTGGTTTTGAGAATGTTTAGAGAGTGACTAGCTGTCCAAGTTTGTCTATTTCGCTCTTAACTATTTTGGTGGTCACTAAGGCAATAATTGAAATATCACTGCTTTCGTACCGTGTAATTTCTTTATAGCACAAACTCTGAATATGTTCCTTTTGCCTCACTGGATGTTTGCTGTTACAGTGTGGGTCGAGATCTACCTCACATAGAATGGGGACGTCCTATAGTACATCTAGGGGTCCCAGAACCTGAGTAGCTCACATCCACGGATGCTCATTTTGAGTTAGAGATAAAAGTTAGGGTTTAAGGTCCTTTTCTCTCTCCCTCCCTTACACACACACACACACACACACACACACACACACACACACACACGGACACTTGTTATAATTACATGGTAGAAGCATAGTGTGTTGGGAATCAAATGCTGATTAATGTTAATTTTAGGATAAACAGAGGAGGAGGAAGACAGGAAAAGCCAGTGGACTCCAAGGATAAAAATATTCCCGAGTTGAGACTCAGCATCTATGGCTGCACAACCCAATAATTACATCTGAATCGTGATTACCTGTTCTTATATAATTAACCCTGAGGTTCATCTGGATGGCTAGAACTTCTGCCCTGGAATGTACCAATCTCTGTGGTTCACAGACCACTGAACGAAATCCAGAAATGCCCACACACTCCTCACATCTCATATAGAACAAGTGGCTTCTCTTTCTGGAATCTAGGAGGGTCAGTGTCCATCAGAGACTGAGTCTGCTGGCAAGGTAATAGCACCAAAGTTGTAGGTGCTTGTCAAGGGCGATGGGATTTGGATAAAAGACTCAGAGATACCTGCAGCTTCATTTAATTAAAGCCTCCCATTCTCGACTCCCTCTCACTTGGGAAAGCCTAGAAAAGAACACGTTAATCAGCCCTTCAGCATTCTCACACTGATTAGAACAAGCTGCATCCAGAACAGAGAGAAAGTGAGAGGCCCAGGGAAGAGACAGCAAGATCTTTCAGCCTGTGGAGATGAAAGGAGTTGTAGAGGCTTTAAACTCAAACTGGGCTGAAATGAGATGGCCATGGAGGGTGGGATGGAGTGGAGAACCGCGTGCTTTCTTCTCTCCCGGAAGAGAGCTTGTCACTCATCATCCGGAGAACGAGATGATGCAGAAGTTGGTTGCTCATCAATACTGCTTTCCTGCCATTATACCAGAGCTGTGTCTGTGTTTGGAGAACCCACCTCGTCCACAGTCATCTGCTTCAGAAGACAGTCTTGGCTGCTCATGCTGTGTTTAGGTATTGGTTTAGGCAAGACTGTGTGGTACAGTTTTGGCACATGAAGGAAGCTTTTTTGCGGGGTGAGGTGGAAGGTTTGTTTTATTCTGTGTGTGGTGTATGTTCATGTGTGGCATATAAACACATGACTGTGTGGGTATGTGCCATAGCGACCAGAGGAGGATGTTGGATGTCTCCCTTTATCACCTTGTGCCTTGTTCCACTGAACATAAAACTCAACACTGTTTATCTAAACTGGTCGTCCGTATGCCCCAGCAACCTTTCTGTCTCTGCCCCACATAGCCCTGGGGTTCAGACACTTGTGTAGCCATGATTGTCTTCTTATGTGAATGTTGGCATTCAAACTCAGGTCCTCATGATTTACTGCAAGTGTTCTTGCCCACTGAACCTTTTCCCCATCCCCAGAAGGCCTATTTTGTATTTTAATCTCTTGCTTAAAGAAGAGATCATACGGAAGAATTAGGGTCCTTTTGTTCTGTTGACAGTAGGCTTCTCGTATGGTGGTGGAGTTGGCTATCTTACATCCATGAGATGAGCTGACTTAAGTACAGGGCAAACACTGAGGAAGACAGGACAGCAAGGAGGTTAAGGAGCCTATTCACATTCCTCAGAACTATCCTGTCTGGGGGCCTTTGACCACAAAAATGACTCCTTTGCTGTTTATGGCGATGGGGTCAGGGTTCTGGTACTAGAGGTGAAAGCCTCCCAGCCAACAGAACACTTCCTTAGGTGAGTGTATCTTTTTTATAACAAATATGCTTTTCTCGCCATATAGGGATCCTTAGGAAAGCCATATAGGGATCGCCTTGGATCCTTAGGAAAGCATCCTCTGATCAGTAATAAGAACAATAATAGCCCATGCATGTTTAGACTATGTGTGCCATCAAATACTTTTACACCGATTCTTTAGGACAACTCATGGAGTCAGACAAGAGGGAGAGTATTAGTCCTGTTTTCAAGATCAGGAAATCAACACAGGGGGTAAGGTAACTCATCCAACATGCCCAGTGGTGTTGACACTAAAGCTAGGCTAAAAACATAAGCTTGGCAATGAGAAATATTTTATAAGTTAAGAACAGTAAAAAAAAAAAAAGAAAGAAAGAAAAAGATTGATTTACGTGGACTTTGGACACTGCCAGAAATGGGTATACATTATCCCTCAATCTTTTAACTCTCGAGTTTTAGATAAGTTCTGTAAATCTCTCTGAACTTTGGCATCCCCTCCTAAAAGATTGCAATGATAAAATTCACCCCACAAGGACATTTCAAGCATGAGATGAACACATGTATTTGAAGCACAGAATCCAGCGGTTGGCATACAGTGGCCTTCCCTCTCCTAAACATTGTTCAACGTTAGGCAGACATTGTGGTAGCTGTGTCCTTGCAAGCACTGTTGAAATGAATGGTTTAGGTTAGCATGCGTGCATAGTAATAGGTTTTTATCACTCAGCTTCTTAAAGATGAAATGGGCAACACTGAGTTCCGTGCAAAGAAAAAGACTCAATAGAAGCCATTCTATCCAGAAACCATTCACAACTTAGGAAAAATAAAATAAGACAGAGGGCGAGCATTGAAAGGGTTTCTGGCTGGTGGGGAAAGGCTAGTGATGGAAAACAGGATCCTACTTAATAGAGAAAAGCCGGGCTAATTTATGTGGGAATGAAAATAAGGACATAAAAAGCAGGCCAGGATGAAACTGGCAATGTACAAGTATGGAAGCAAAGGAGCTGGGGGCTGTAGGGTTATGCAAGTCAAACGTAAGTCAGTTGCATTTTGTTCTTATTAAGAAAAAGGCAATAGTGGACTTGGAATTCACAAACAAGCACCTGGCATGTGGGAGCTGAGAGTTGATTCTTCTGCCCTAAGCAGCTTCCAGAAGGCCTCTTAGAGCAACACACACACACACACACACACACACACACACACAAGTTTGTGTGTATGTATGTATACACGTGTGTGCGTGCATTTGTGTATGTGTGTGTGTGTGTGTTTTAATTCTACCTCTTAATGAGGCCGAATAGCTGAAGAAAATACAGAGATGAGGAATAAAAATGATTAGGATGCGCTAGCAGGACGAAAGGAATGGGTACAGTTTCTCCTGTGGGTTCAAGGGCAAGCAGTGAGCCTAACAGAAGATACAAGAAGGTGTTGCCAGGCTCTGTCTTCTGTCTGCTTGCACTGTCCATGGATCAGCGCTGAGGTAACTACTTGCCCGCAATACTAATGATGTAAGTTCTAGATGCCTTCTAGATATTCGGGTGGAGCTCACTGCAAAAAAAAAAAAAATTGACTTGGGAATATAAATCTTCAAATTTTCTTTAAGAGACTTCCTATAAGCTATCTGTGTTACTTATTTTTATGTAACTATGACCAAAATGCCTGACAAAAGGAACGCGGATGACTTTGGCTCACAGTTTCAGAGGATTTCAGTCCATCATGCTAGTGGGGAAGGCACAACGGAGTACCTCTGTCTATGATGGTGAAAACATGGGGTAGGGTTCAGGGCGGTGAGAGTGTGTGACAGAGACTCCTTACATCATGTGGACCAGGAAGCAGGCGGCAGCTAGAACTCGGAGACTGGCTGTAACATTCAGAGTCCTGCCTTGGTAACCTACGTATGTCACTTAGGCCTGACTTCCTAAAGATTGCACAGCCTCCCAAAGCAATGCCACAAGTTGGGAAACAATTTAAAAGTGGATCCTAGGGGAAATGTCAGATTTCAGCTGTGCTAGCCAACCCCTGCCTCTCCCCAAGAGGCTCAAGGTGAGTGCCTAATGCAAAAGTCATTCATCCCAACACAACAGTTCCTACAGTCTGAGCAATCTCTGCATTGCTCAAAAGTTTAAAGGCTAGAGAGATAGCTCGTTGATTTACAATATTTGTTGCTCTTGCAGAGAACCTGGGGACAATTCCCAGGACCCAGATGGTGGCTTAGAACCATCCATAATTCTAGTTCCAAGGGACTTGATTCCCTCTGCTGGCCAACATGGGTACCAGACACTCATATAGTAGACATACATGCATGAAGGTGACACATTCAGACATGGAAAATAAAGTAAATATAAGACAGCCCAAAGTTCAAAGTCTCCGGGTAAATTTTAGCTGGAAGTCCTTGTAAAGAGAACCCTACTTCCTATGCACAATGGCACAGAGTAAACGTTCCCATCCCCAAAACTGGGACTATCAAGGAGAAACTGGATCAAAGCAAACTGAAGCCTAAGACCAATGTTAGCTTTGTGCCTGGGATCTGAGCTCATGGGGCCGTGATGTGAGTGCTAAGAGGCTTGGGCAGCTCTGCCCCTATGGCTCGCTGCCCCTGCGGCCTGCTGCCCCTGCAGCTCGCTGACTGTAGCACCATATCTTTTCTTTTGGATCAGTTCTACTCTTTGCCCATGGCTCTTCTCACTGCATGTCCTGTGCCCCTGGCACACTAAACACCTTGGAGTTCTATTACAACTTTAGACTTCCTACAAGGTTTCACACATGTCCTACATAGGGCTTCACTTCAAGGAATCCGAGCCTGCTGTAATTCTTGGCCTCCAAGACTTTATTAAAAATCTTCATGAAAACCTCGATGATCCTGTAACTCTGAGTTCTATACCTCTGTAATATCAATACCACATAAAAGATTCAAAGTTCAGCTGCTACCAGAACTAGCCAGACTGGATCATGGTCGAAGTGGCCTCTGAATGCTTTGGTAGTTGAACTTAGGAAAACACTTCTGCTGACAGCCACTTTGAGTAGAGCACACGTATGGCTCTGTTTTCAAATAAAAGATCTCTCAAATGTGTTTTCAGTTTTATACCCTGCATCTTTGGGTAGAGTGGGGAGGGGTCTTTCTAAAAACACCTTTTCTGTTATTCTAGTGCTTCCCTTAAGAATGTCAATCTCCTTAACATGGATGGCTTCTTTGTCTTGACTTGTTTGGTATAAAGCTTTAAATATGCATGCATTCTTTTTCTGGTCAAACTATATCCTTCTCTACATCTTACTACTTCATTTTTTTTCTTTTGTGTTTTACTCTAAACCTGCTAAAAGTAGCCAGCAATAACCATGCTGCTACCTGATTGTTACACTGTTTCAAGTTTCCTCCGTCCAAGAAATTAGCTCATTGTTTCACAAGTAAGTCTTAGTCAAATTTTCAGGACATTATCAAAATATAGATAGATAATATCAGCATCAATGTCACACAAATGGCCTCTATTCCATTTTCCAATAGAGTCTTTGTTCCCAGCAGAAGTTTCAGACACAGTCATTTTTTCCCCCATTCTTTTATTGGCATCCTGGTCATTAAAATTTCCATAAGAATCAAACATTAAACAATGCTAAGTCATTCTAAAGCTCCAATGGCCAGCATTTCCAAATGTTTCCAACCCCCTCTTTTAAACCAGTTTCAAAGGCCCGAAAGGCAAAGGTCAGGGCTAATCACAGAACAACCCCATTTTTCACATTAGTTATTTTTGTATCACTGTGACCGAAATGACTAAAAGAAAAAAAAATACTTATTTTAGTTTACAGTTTTGGAGGATTCTGGTCTAGTACAACGGAAAGCCGGAGTGGTCTTTCTGTGACTCTGGGGTCATGCGTGGAGTTCACGGTAGGAAGAATGTGTGGTGGAAGTTTCTCCCGTCATAGCAGACACAGACTAGGAAGTACCAAATGGTCAAGTCTGGAGGCCCAGACTAGAACCGCCCAAGCCTCTTCAGTCAGACCCCACCTCAGTGTTCGATAATTTCCCCAAACAGCGCTGCTCTCTGTGGGGGGGGGGGGACAACTACTCAAAACAAGACCCTGTGGAGGAAAATCCAGAATCAAACTGTCAGAACACATTTTATTTTTCTGCTCTTGTAGGCAAACCCTCAAAGAGATTAGGTCGAATTAAAAAAAAAAAATCATTCTTTGAAAGGGTGCAAGCAGGCAAACCGACAGCGACCCCTGCTCTGGCTATTGCTAGGTCTATAAATTTGGACAAGTTCATTAGTTGCTGTGTGCCTTACCTTCCTCATCGGTAAAATAGCAGTGATCATAGATCCTTTCTCATGGGGTTGTGAGGTCAAAGGCAACAATCCCTATCCGTGCCCACATGGTGCTGAGAACCTATCTGTCGTGGTTAAATCTTATTGTCAACTCAGCTAGATTTAGAATCATCTGGGATATTTGGTGAGGTGCACGTGTGACCAGAGAGACACAGGCCTATGCGTTTCTGTGAGGGGTTTTTTTTTTTTTTTTTTTGATAAAGGATTAACTGAAGGGAAGATTGACTCTGAATGTGATTGGCAGCATGCCATGGGGTGGCAGCCTGGATGGAATAAAAAGAGGAAAAGGGAAGAGACAGCTGAATATCAGTATTGCCCATCTTCTGCCTCCTGGTCAGCTACGAAGAGGGAGCATCCTCCACTACATGGCCCTGCCCCAAGCCCATGGAGTTAAGCAACAATGGATTGAACATCTTAAAAGAGCAACCCAAAGCTTCCTTGCTTTCAGCTGTTACAGTCATGAATTGAGTCACAACGACGCGATAAGTAACAAATACACCAATATTTTTGAATTGATAAAGTATGAATTTGTTCATTTTGGGAGATGTCTTAGAAATCTTAATCTTAGATATTATCTTAATCTGCTTATTCACTAAACTTTCTCGTTTCCTAGCCCCTGTGGCTGGCTTTTTCTACTGCCCTGCCTCACCAAATCCTTCTTCCAGGCTCACTTCTGTTTTCATTTATGAAGTAGAGGAGTGCTTACCCAATACTCTGAGGTAGGCATCCCCCTCTTCCCTGTCCCTGTTCTTTCCTGAGGGAACTTCAACTAGAGGAAGCAGGACCAGACTCAGTAAGAGACCTGAAGTTTGGGCATAATATGAATTTGGTGCTTGAGACTTCTGCAGACTAACCCAGCCTGCTCTCTTGAGCCCTGACAGAACTTTGTGAAATGTTTCTGTAATAACATGTCTTCAGATTTGAGTTGCTTCCATTTATTTATTTATTTATTTATTTGAAACCAAATGTTTTCTGACCTGGTGACATGAGAAACCTCCCTGGAAATGTCAGTGATGATGGTTGGCAGCGATTATGACAAGGGTTGGGGATGGGAGGATCTTCATGAATCTGTCTAAGAATTAGAATTAGAACAAGAATTAACTGCCCGCTAACTACTTTATACTTTGGCAAATCCCCCTCTCAGGCTGCATCTCTCTATATTGCCTTGGCCTAGCATTTGGTGAAGAACATTGCATAACTGGTTCCTGATCTTAGCAAATTCTCTGCTTCTTTCTTCTTGTCCTTTAAGCCCATTGCTTGTTCTTTTATCATTTTACTGTTGATCCTCTCTGATCAAAGCCTTTTTTTACCCAGCAGCCATCTTTTAACTGGATCTTAAACATTTGAGTTGAATACTGTACATTATATATGTGGTACTTTGAAAGAAAATGGCCCCCAAGAGGAAGGGCACTCTTAGGAGGTGTGGCCTTGTTGGAGGAAGTGCATCACTGTGGAGGTGGGCTTTGAGGTCTCCTATATATACTGAAGCCACACCCAGTATAAGACAGACCACCTCCTGTTGCCTGCCAATCAAGATGTAGGACTCTCAGCTCCAGCGCCATGTCTGCTTGCACAACTCCATGACGATAATGAACTAAACCTTTGACCTTTAAGTGAGCTACCACAATTAATTACTTTCCTTCCTAAGAGTTGCTGTGGTCATGGTGTCTCTTCACAGCAGTAGAAACCCTAAGACATCTTTGGTGGAGATTTGGTTCTGAAGTCAGCATGTGAGGCCAAGATTGAAAGTACTCAGTGTCCATGTTGAGCATCTTCTTACATCATCCTGAAGGGGATGATGGTGTACGAGGGTTTTGTGCAGAAACCTGGACCTTCATGCATGCGCCTACGTGTCTGATCATACATGCAGTAATATAGAGTAGATGGTAATTTTAAACAAAGTCAATTTTCTGCTTCCTCTTTTCCTACCGTCCCTGTTTTGCTGAGTGTGCGCCACATTGGCCTATTGTGTGCCCTCATCTCAGGGGTCCCATCTGAGGTAAGGTGGTTTCATCTTTCATCCAGGTGTGGAAGGTCCTACTGCGGTCTTTTCTCCTTTCACCGTTTCCTCCAAGACACTTCCACAGCCCTACAGGCAAAGAAACTCATCTGAGACCTGATCAGGTACTGGGTAGGGAAACTGAAGAGCAAGGACAGATGCTAAAAACACCAGTTACCCACCCGGGATACCCCTGCCTACCTCCCCTGGCAAAGACAGAGTGTGAGAGGGAGGGCAGAGCGAGAACAGTACAATGAGGGGCTCAGCATCCTGGCGCAGTTCCCCTGCAGCCGGGAGCACGGAGAGCTGAGGGTTAAGACGAGACAGCTGGAGCCTCTGGTTTTCACCATGCATGGCTGAGTTTTGTATTGGAAGCTAGCACTCCCTCTGAAAATTTCAAGCCGACCTTGGAAGATAAGCAATGCCATCCCCAGGAATGAGAATGCCCTTGTGCCCACGGAGAACAGGATGACTGACTGACTGGGGGTGCCTACAAGTTCTGAATTCAGCATGACTGACATTTTAAATGAAAAGCACCTAGCCTGGTTTGCCATATGTCTGAAGGAACACTGTAGGAACGAAGTGTGGATCTTTACCATGCACTTCGGAGCCAATGCGTCTGCTGTCGCGTCTCGGAGATATTTATTTCCCTTTATTTTAAGTGTGCCCATTGCCGCTTCTAGATGTATGCCCGATGCCCAAGCAAAAAGAAAAAAAAATGGAAAATCTCTTCTCAATTATTTGAACATGCAATAGATAAAAATGTTTTAGAAAATCAGAACAGAAAAATCCAGAGAAAATGGGTGAAGTACAGACATCCCAGGTATTGAAACCCTCCCTCACAGGACTGGAGATAACATATTAGCCTTAGTCTCTGCTGTACCCTTTGTCATTGGGTAAACTGTGGTCTCACGTGGTGACTATTTCAGTGAGAGGGATATGGATAATTCTGCTGTCTCATCTTGACATGGAATAAAGAGGGAAGGTAGAAAATCAATGCCGAGCGATGAAGAGAAGTTGAAGGTGTTCAGGGAAACCGAGGCTGCCTCAGCTCCTGGGAGCCAGGAAGTGAGGCCAGGAAGACTTCCTCCTGGGTCAGAGGTACAGCAAGGCCCCCTTTACTCCACTGAAGACATGTGATCAGAAGACTTGCCACTTGGTTGCATCCTTGTGGGTATAGAGCCTGCTTGGCCACACAAGTCTTCAGCAGCTCTGGTCTCCCAGCAGCTGTGCAACATCTGGCTTCCTGTGTGGCCTGACAGTATTGGCGGAGTGAAGCACAATTAATAAAAACTCAGAGAGAAAAGTTCAGGTTCTACCTGAAGATCCAAAAAGCAAAGCAGCCAGCCACTGGCTCTTGCCTCGACCTCAGTTTGAAAATGGTGAACCTGCCACCGGGAATCTCAGAATGAGACTGTGTGTGAGAGCTGTCTCCTTCCGTCTTATATTCCTCTCTAGGGCTGGGATTAAATGTGTGCACCAGTGGGATTAAAGGCATGCACCGCCCGGTTTCTATGGCAGCTGGTGTGGCTACTGGTGTGTGTTACCACTGCCTTCCTGGTCTGTAAGGCTGACCAGGGGTCTGTTTCACTCTCTGTTCTTCAGGCAAGCTTTATTATTATTATTATTATTATTATTATTATTATTATTATTATTATTATTATTAAAATACAAATGAAATGCCACTATAATGGAGGGGCCAGGATCTCATGTTCCTAGAGGCCGTGGACTGTCTGAAATAAGTAAGAGGGTACTTCACCCTGCCAATGTCACGCAATAGACTTATCCAACATCCAAGCAAACAGTTGTGCTGGAGTCGGACCTGGGGCCCCCCAGACTTGTCAGTCAGTCTCCTTTGGGGAGGAAGAAAAACGTGATTCAGTAGACAACACCGAGGCTGAGTCTGACTCCACTAGGTCCTGCTGGGTTTTAGGCCAGTATCTATGCCCTTCTCAGATTTTACGGGGCACTCAAACATGAAGCCACCTTGTCGTGGACTCTCCCAACGAGCAGACTCCCTTTTTTCTTCTACTATGAAAATCCTTGAATTCCAGATGAAAAGACCTCAAAAAAAATTCGTTCTCATTTCAAGATGTCACTAGGAGGCCTAAGAACTTGATGACTCGTAGGCCTGTCAGGTTGGCCTATCTTCCGCCTACGTCTGGTGGTGATACTGGTAGCAGGGTGGTGATAACCCAGGAGTCTTGGGTCCTGGTCCTGGGAGCTGGTGTTATCCGTTCATCTCACCATAGTGCCTGATCTCCGCTATCTGTAGGTCACTATCAGATGGGATCAGGGCCCACCCTAACAATCTCACTGAGGTTAGTCTCTGACATAGCCCCTTCCTGAGGTTCTGGGAGTTAAGGCATCAGTGTTGAATAATTCAGTCATAGCAGCCTGCTTACCTAAAGTCCACTTTCCATCTGAGAGAGAGAGAGAGAGAGAGAGAGAGAGAGAGAGAGAGAGAGAGAGCCCAGAACTTACTGACTAAACTGGGCATCAAGAAGAGGTTCTGCCCTCTGCTGACTCTCCTGTGGGTGTGGATAGGGGTCCACATAGAGGCATGGTCTCTCCCTCCTCTGTTGTCCTCTATCCTAAGGGAGGTGCAGTAGGGCTCTCCTTATTGGACCCTAGAAATAGCCAAGAGAATCCCAAGTTCCCTATAGCTCTTTTCCTTCATCTCCTTTGCGTGTATTGAAGGCTCATGCACGGCCGTTGGCAGTTCCTCTTTGTACCGGTAACCGATTACCTGCCACCGTTTCCCATCACCTAATCACAACAGTAGTTACCGTTTACTGAATGCCTGGCATGCTTCGTGTCAGCGTGGTGCTACGATCTTAATGTAAATATTTAACAGCATTTCTACAACAATTCAGGTAGGCTGTTATCCTTACTCTTGTGTACAGGAAGGAAAAGGAAGACGTCAGGAAGGCTAACGGAACGTAGCCAGGGCGTAGAGGAATCCGAAGCCCAACATAGCTCTACGTGATGGACATACATTATTGTAATCGCTGGAGGAATTTGAGTGTGGAGTTATTAGATAATGATGGTATTACTGTTAATTATTCTGCCTGTGGTCCTGGCGTTACGGTCATAGAGGAGAGTATCATTGTTCCTGGGAGACACATGCTGAACGGCTCAGGCAGGAAAGGTCTCAACATCTGATTAAATACTCAACTAGTTCATTTCGCAGACTAACGCAGGCATAAGCATGTGGGCATGCACGCACAAATGCGCAGTGGAGAAGTGGAAGCGGATGTGATTTTTAAGATCCTGAGTGTTTCCTGTACTCTTATCGTAATTTTTCCGCAGTTTTGAAAATTTTTGTAATATAAGCGTCATATGGAGACAGGCATGGTGGTGCCTACCCACAATCCTGGCACCGCGGGTAGAAATGGGAGACTTGTGAGTGGCAGGCCGGTCTATGTTACATAGCATGGTCAAGGCCATCTTGAGTGACGGAGTGAGACACTGGCTTAAAAAGACCCAGGGCTAGAGCTGTAGCACAGCGCAAGGCTGCTCTCCCAGCACGTGCAAGGTTCTCGCAGCACCTCAGGGTAGAGACAGGAAGTTGGAAGGTGAAAGAGCCTCGTGCAAATTGCATCGGATTCACACAAGCAATGCCACACGGCGCAGTTGTAACTCTTTCTCCTAGTTCTAATATGTTATGTAAACTCTCCTCATTCAGGCTGTGGGACTGTGCTTTCCTTAACGTACCAGGCAGCTGTCCTACTGCCCCGGAATCTGCTGGGCCAATGCAGAGCCTAGCTGCCTTCCAATGGGGTCTCCAGCTAACCCCTCAGAGATATTCCCCAACGTGAAATTTGAGGTTTAGCCCATGGAGCAGGATCACTGGTTAGTTAGGACTTCAAACTAGCAAACTACTTTGAGGTTCTAAGAAGGTGTTCAAAGATGCAATGGGAGCTAAGTCTATTTAAAATTGATCATTGTTCATCTCAAATTTAAAAATAATTTGGTATTCTGTATTTAACCTACCGATATTCTATCTGTGTTTCAGTACCCCACATTCTAGAAGCCATGGTCTCCTATGAAGACTGAAGTTTAGGAACAGAATAGAATATTAGACACCAACTATGACCCTGGGTTTTATGTTTCCTAGCAGCTGGCTGCACACCAAGGGATGGGCAGGTACGGGAAGAAAAATGCCCTAGAAGCTTGTGAAGGTCTGGCTGACCCTTGCCCCATGACATACCATAGATGTGCTGGTGGACTGCACATCTCCCTTTCTGCTTTGTTTTTCTTGGCTAGGCCATTGGCCCCAGCTGTAACAGTCTCTCATACAGCCAGAGCAGATATGGAGCTGACCCAGTGGAGTTTCAGTCTTAGCCCTACCACAGTGGTTGTATGCATTCTCATCTGTATAATACAGATAGTGACAGTACCCTTCTTATATAGGAATACTGGGGCCAATATTTGCCACGTGCTCAGGGTGATGCCCAGTGCCCAGTAAGCCCTTCATAAGCATTTGTCAAATAAACAAAGCACTCATTGGTAGAGAAAGTTAGGATTGTTATGGGGAAGGCCTATTGGTCTGAGATCCCCCAGGGCCTTCAGCAGCTCTGACCTGGAGTGTCTTTGGTGACTTGGGCTTAGTTCTATGGGTTCATTTCGTGCTGGGTTCTTGGAGTGAAGTCGAGAAAGGAACATAAAGGTAGAAAGGGTAGCAGCTTGCTGGAGTGACTGTGTTCCCTGACCCAGCTGGTTGTCACTGTTTGGGAAGGGGTGTTGAGTCCTAAGGAAGACATCTCAGTGTGGCTTGCTCTGGAAGCAAAGCAGCCCCTTGACTCTCCACTGCTGTGACAGTAGATCTGAGTGTCTCCTTTGATCTTTGATACTTCTTCTCCCACGCCCAGTGCCTCTTTTCTTTTCCTTTAGCTTTGTATCTTGTCTCATGACTTCCCCCTCTGCCCTCACTTAAATTCCTTCACCTATTTTTGTCTCAGAAGGAAACCATCACTCACACAGTGATGTCTAGTGTCGCAGTGGGAGAGGTTGGCTGGCTCCTCAGTCAGCCGCACAGGAAAACATCCCTGAGCCTGGCCATCTCAGAGAAGACTTCAGGTGCTGGCACAGGGCGCCACAGTGACTCACAGCAACAGTTCTCTGAGAGATGGGACTTACCCTAAGAGTTGGTTTCCCAAAGGGCAACGCCACATCAAATTGTCACATCTCTTGTAGGCTGTCTCCATTCCTTGTAGGCAAATGAATGAAAAGTCAAGCTATCAAATCACAGCTAAAAGAGCCAGCTGTATCTTACAGTAAGTCACTCTAGTCCTTGGTAGCCTGAGCCATGCATCTTGACACCCGGGATCCACCTACCCCTGGCCTGCAGCCAGAAACAAAGGACAGAGGAAATGAACCAGATGGGTCAGGGCACAAAGGGACTCTCAGGTTCTCAGAACTTGCTTGGAAAGATAAGATTAATACAGAGGTGCTGATACAGCAGAATGGCCATGGCGAACACCTCAATAATTTTCACTTTTAAACATCCATTTATTTATTACTACTGCATGTGTGAGTGCATGCTCTTTGTGTAAGGACAAGCACACATGTCAAGGCATGCATGTGGAGGTCAGACGACAATGTTCAGAGGTCCCTTGTCTCCCACCATGTGACCCAGAGATTGAGCTCAGGTTACCAGATTTGGGGATCATCACCTTTACCCTCTGAGCCATCTCACATTAGCCCTAAACTAATTTTTCTTAGTGAGCAACTCATTTTCTGTCTATCCTTTTCTGAATTTCCCTAGCTCCTGTGTGAAATTTTCGGTTTGGATGTCCAAGGTCACATGACATGAGGTGGCGTGACGATTTGAAGGGCAGAAGTCATTTGCTTCTTTATTATCTCCAAAGATAAAGGATATTTTTTTTAACTTGACAAAATATTTTTTATCAAAATAAAGGCGTCAAGCAATAATGTCAAAATGTCATGCCCCAGCTTGGCAGATTCTAGGGTCTCAGATGGTGCCTGAGGTTATTATGTAAACTCAAAAATTAAAATACACCAGAGCCGGAGAAGAAAAGCTAAGAAAACAGCAATTGCTCCGACATTGCATATGTGGGCTCCCTCTTCTGTCTTCCTTTGTTCCTTCTTTTCTCTCTCCGTCTTTTTCTCTCTCATGAGCTTAAATATTGAGGGTAATTTGAGGTTGGCCTATTTCACATGCATTGTTAATAATGACAACTTTGGTTTGGTACTGAGAAGCTAAGGCTTTGCTTTTTCCAGACTAGACTATGCCTTCTGATACTCCATGTGTGCCTTCTATGAGCTTCTATTTCGTGGAGAAACAAGTTGAGATGGATTGCCACAGGGTTCAGGACATATCAGAATACAGAAGTTACTCTTTTCAGAACATGTTTTGACCAGAGCTTAATTCATTCTGGGAGGACTGAAAATTGGCTCTTTACCTACAATGTGTATTTGACAACACTTTGGGTTTTAACGTGAACCTGTGCAACGCAGACACAACTAAATCTGGCAGCATATTAATGTCACTGAAAGTGCATTTTATTTATAGAAATCACCATCTCCCCAGTTCCCAGTCAGAAGCCCATACACAGTAATTAAGCCATTATAAAAACACAATAGGACATAACATAATAGAACCATCCTGCTGTCAAGGCACACTGAGTCGGGGAAGCAGGGGAACACAAAAGAACACAACTCATCCAATTTAGTCCTGCTGTGGAAATGTCACAAACCAGTACCCTCCAACGGGTAAGTAGGAGAAAAAGTAATTTCCACAGACAACTGGGCATTGAGTCTTAATTTTCAGAAAATGGAAGCCCAGCCAGCAAGCTGACCAACCAATCCACCAACATTAGTCAATTACCAAAGAGCAGTGGGGCCAAGGAGCAGTCTGTACTCAAGGGGTTTGCAGTCATATTGAGAAACAGGGTAAGAGCAAAAAACGAGCTACGGCAATAGCCCAAGAGATGCTACAAGGAGGTAGGATTAAGCAAACAACACCAGGAGGCATTCTGTAAAAGCAGAGGGGAAGCTGCTGTGTGGCTGTAGAAAGGCCGTGGATGTCTGTGTGAGGAGACAAAGTGGAAGTTCTCTAGAGAAAAAGAAAGGATAAGAGTAAAATATTGGGAAGCCAAACATTCAAGAAAACGCATGCAAATATTTGGAGAAACAGTTTCCAAAATAAAATGATAGTTAAATTACAAGACCATTGTTTTCCTTTTAACAATAATGCCCTGATGGTATGCAGTAAAAAAAAAAAAATGAAGGGATGGTAGGATGTCTCAGTGGGTAAGATCGCTTGTTGCCAAGGCTGACAACCCGAGTATAATTTGATTTGGAATCTCCATGGTGGAAGGATCGATCTAACTCCTCTGATCTCTACACATACACTCTGACATGAGTGAGCCTTCACACACACACACACACACACACACACACACGTAAATGTAACAAACTTTTTAAAATAAAGTTTTTATTATATAATATATATTGCTAAATATAAATAATATAATATGATACATTTTTTAAAATTCACATGTAGAAGAGAAAAAAGACTGAAAAGAAATATGTCAAATTTTATACATTAAAATAGCCACACATTTTAATATAGCATAGATACACAAACACATATGTGCATACATTTGCCAGTAGGATAGATTGAAACTAGGCCCTCATACATGCTAGACAAGTCCTTTTCCCCAGTCAAACTTGAAGTAGTTTTTCAAGTGGATATTGAGCATGTGGTAATTTTATTTTTCCTTTTGACACTTTATGTTTTCTAATTCTAAAGTAAATAATAATATCTAAACAATGAAGCAACAAACAAAACCCCACACAGACAAACTTAAAAGGCACTTTTTAATGACACCCAGATATAAATTTATATCACACCATTATTCATCTATAGAGTTATCTGGACAGAATGTTTTAAGATTTGTCCGTGTTGTCTGCACAAACTCAGTTGTGTTCCTGGAAACTGAAGTCTTGCTCACCAATGAGGTTGCATTTTTATTTTCTCATGAGTTAACTAAAGCTAAATAAGGTCAAAAGAGTGGGGCCCTAATCCAGTGATGCCCTAGAAACAGAAGAGACCCTAGAGACTAACACAACAAGGCATAGCCCAGAGGGACACAGAAAACAACAGTTTGCAAAGTAAGAGAAGGAAAAAAACTAAGCCTGCCAACATTTTGATTTTCTAGCCTCTGGTACTTTGAGAAAATGTTTCTTTTGTTCAAGCAACTCAGTCTCTGGTCTTTTGTTATAGTGGTGCTAGCACACACTGTTTTTGCCCATACATTTTTTTTGCCAAAATATTAAGCTAAAATAATTCATGGTGTTTGTGTACTAGAATAAACTGCTCATTCCACTGATGTCTCTTATTTTTGCCATTTCTTTTTGTGAGCATCATTAGAGTATCAGCCATGGGAAGACCATGGGCCATCACCCACAGAAGTGGTAGACGATGCGAGAGAGACCACAGATGCCTTCTGTGTTAATCAGGTGGGTTTTCTCTTTCTTTTTAATTTTTTTGTATGTTAGGTTGTTTTGTTTGTTTGTTTGTGGCTATAAGTATTTGAGAGAAGATTTATTTTGACTTGTAATTTCAAAAACTTCAGTTCATAGTCCACGACTCCATTGTTTCTTGACCTGTGGCGAAGAAGTCCATTATGGTGGAGGACATGGTGGGGCAGAGGGGCTCACTCCATAACAGCCAGGAAGTAGAAAGAGCGAGAGGCCTGGGAGAGACATACCCTCCATTTACACACCCAGCGATTATCTGTGTTACTTCACACCTAGTATTCCTTTCAGTAGGAGTTTGTCAATGAATTTGTCCACTGGTGAAGTATGTTTATCATCCAATCACCTTCAATGATTGGATCCATCTATTGTGGGGACCAAATATTCAACACATGAGCCCTTCTTGGACCCTTCATATACAAACCTTCAGCCTGCCCCCCCCCATCCAGGGCTGATGAGTACTGCTGGTCCCAAAAAGGGTGGTACAGGGAGGATATCCTGTGTACTTCTGAGGGTCTCATCAGGTCTTCCTTCAGGGTGATGACTTGCTCTCTAGCTTCTGAGCTTGTATTTGGCTGACAGCCCTTTCCTGCCTGCCCTTCTTGAAAACTGCCCCCACTGAGAACATCCTGCCACCCAAGAGCACTACCCACTTGCAGGAAGCTGTGTATCATGATGGAGTAGTGGACACGGGTTAGATTTTACCTTCTGGCCTGTCGTTCCATTTCTGGAAGGTCAACTCAGCTTCAGAGCCTTCTGCTCAATGAGCTGAGGCCTTTGCTGAATCCAAGGTATAATTTTTACCTTCAGGCTAACTCTTCCTACTTTCTCTGAGTTTGTGCCCTAACAAATCTCTTGTTTTCTAGTCTACATTTCCTGAGTTTCTAGAGACCCAACTGCAAAATATCTCAATTTACCCACATGGCCTCTTCTTGTAAAAGAAAACATATTACTTACCTATGCCATTTGAAGGCTATCTGTCACCAAAGCTTAAACCTGACATTTTGTGGAACACCCCCAAGTTAGCTCTATTAACGAATCAATCCCACACCAGTTATGTTTTAAGGGGTTATTTATTTGGCGGGGGGTAAAACTTACATACACCATAAACCGTCAGGAAGGGAGCCTAGTCGCTGGAGCAGGAGCCGGGAGCAGCAGCTGAGACCGAGCACCGGAACCAAGAGCCGGAACCAAGAGGGCCTTATCCGGAACTGCTTCTCTTTTTAAGAGAGAAATATACCACGCCCCAGTGGGCTGGTATTTCAGCAGCTATTGGCTGACGGAGCGGAAGTCGCTCCCCGCTGCACTGTGGGCTCCTGCTTCAGTGATTATTGGTTGAGGCAGCGGAAGTTACTCCCACAACACCTCCCCCTTTTGTTTAAGTAAGAGAGTTCTAAGCCTACTACGAAATTATATACAGTAAGTACAAACCTGCACAATTATATACAATAAATACAAATATCCTATTCTAACTAGCTTAAGTCTTGTATAAGAAATAACTTGGCCACGTCATAAAAGGAAAGTAACTACGTTTATATAATCTTCAATCCCATCAAAGATCTGAGAAGGGAAATAATGTTACCTAAGTAATTAGGAAGTGCAATCAAACTTCCAGAACATGTAACAAATCACAGAGACAACTGGCTACCTGGGCAATCACCCAAAATCACGTTTGCAGCGTTGAAGCAACCAACTTTGGCTAAGGCCTAACGTAACTGACATACCATTTTCAAAGGCAAGGAACTTTTCAAAACTATCTTATCCTGTCTTGGCAGGATATGACAGTCCTGTTTTATCCATTTACGGATACTCTGCAACTCTGTCAGTAGTTGAGGTATGGGCATTTCTTTACCCAAAGGCCAGTTCTACCAAGAAGAAAGGCTCCAGGTGGAGTGTCTTTGGTGCTCAACATTCTCTCGGGAATAGATCAGTGTTGCCAGGAAGGATTGTGTCTCCCTACCACAGAACTCTGAGTTAGATTAAAGGCCATTTTCTACAGCTCTTTGAAGAGGTTGAAGATTATCTATCTATACTGAATATAATCTCTATGTATCTAAAGAACCTGATTAGTCTAATTATAAATGACAAACTTAGATGACTATTGATCTATATTATTCTCAATATCTATCTAACTTAAAGACTGAAATAGTAAACAACTGTGCAATAAATGGGGACAATATGACCTCCAAATATAAACAATGTGCAAGTATACATTGCAATATGGTAAATATATATATCAATACATAAACAATATATAAGTATCTTAATCAGAGGTAGAAGTGTACAATGCAATATGGTAAAATATACATATATCAATACAATATATATATATGTCAATACATAAAAATGTTTTAAACAGAGGTAGAAGCATGTATGCATAAAATAGTCAACATAATTTAACTTTGTATCAATATATAAGAATCAATACCAATATATTTGTCAAAAACAATAACTCACAAGTACAAAGCTATTATCCCATAATCCAATTATCCCTCTTTTTTTTTTTTTTGATTCCTGCGCTTATAAAATTCCTCCCCCAACCCTCAACCCTATACTAATCATAACCAACCCCTAAATGATGTCCCTAAACCCAAGGACAAACTTTACTGGGAGAGGGGACGTCGTTCTCTAGAATTACTTCCAGCTGTCATGGGGGCGACGTTCTTTCTGGGGGATCCTGTGAAAGTAAAATGATGGTTAAATTTCAAGATCAATGTCTTTTAAAATTGCAAATAGTCTCTGAGTATTTTGTGGAGGTCTGGCCAGAATGTTGTACAAGATGTGCATCATTTCAGCTAACCACGTTGGCATCGTCTTGTGCAGCTGGTACTCAAAACAGGTCTTGTAGTAGCGCTATCAGTATCATGATGTCATATCAACCAGGTGGAGTTGTTGTTATGGGGCCCCATCTTCTTCCTGGAAACTTCAAATGTCACTGCAGGAAAAACTTATTGTTCATTGTGGAAAAATTAAACATTAATCATATATATTAATCATATATTAATATCATATATTATATGATTATAATAATATATAATCGTATATTAATCATATAGACATATACAGACATACATATATTCAATGAAAGACATGATAGATATATTCACTGAAAGGTATGATAGATATGAAGAAAAGTAAAAATGTTTTCTAAACTCATATTTCTTTCTGTCCCATATCATGGCTCTTGACATGAGACAGAAACTCCAGAAATTCTGGGTTTTTCTTTTAACAACAGGCTTGGAATTAGAGAGGGACTGAGCCAGAGTCCAACTCTAAAACCAGCTCTATAAATTTAGAAATATGATTTAGTATATTTTACTTACAGAACCTATTCAGTTTTCTTGATAGTCCTTATTGTGCCATTATTTTCCATCTGTCAGTATTCAGATATCCAGGGTCCCTTGAACTTTTCAAAAATCAGTGTTTTCCTGTGGAGATAAGAACAGAACCCTGCCCCCATTCTATATGTTTTTCTTACCAACTATGAATATCATCATTGTGGATGAGCTGTCATTTCTCCTTTCCAAGAGGTTTCTCCTCTTCAAATCGAACCTTTATTAATTTTGATGGTATCCACAATTTTTCTTCTCCTGTGGAAACAAGAGCAAAACCCCTTCCCCAACGTAGCACATCTCCTGGCCTCCATTGAGAGGTCAGCACGTCTTTGAAATAAACAGGTTGGTTTAGTTCAGAAGTTTTTTCCATTATCCAATGCCTCTCTGCTGCTGTTGTTCCTTTCTCATTAGCATTAAGAAAATTCAAGGTTAATAAAGCATTATGCAATCTATTTCTGGGGGTATCTTTCGTCCCTTTCTGTTTGTTTAGCATATCCTTTATAGTACGATTTGATCTTTCTATAACTGCTTGACCTGTAGGATTGTATGGTATACCTGTAACATGCTTAATATTATAATAAGCAAAAAATCGTTTCATTTTCCTAGATACATAAGCTGGACCATTATCTGTTTTTATTTGTGCAGGTATACCCATAATGGCCATAACTTCTAATAAATGTGTGATTACTGAGTCAGCTTTTTCTGAGCTTAAAGCGGTTGCCCACTGAAAGCCTGAATAAGTGTCAATGGTGTGATGTACATATTTTAACTTGCCAAATTCTGGAAAGTGAAACACATCCATCTGCCAAATTTCATTCCTTTTAATACCCTTTGGATTAGTCCCTGCAGGCAATGGTGTTTGGTTATAAAAAGAGCAAGTAGGACATTTCTTTACAATCTCCTTAGCTTGTTGCCATGTAATAGAAAACTCTTTTTTCAAGCCTTTGCTATTGACATGATGTTTTTTATGAAATTCAGATGCCTCCAGCACACTACCAATCAATAATTGATCAATATCTGCATTACCTTGTGCTAGAGGACCTGGCAGACCTGTATGGGATCGGATATGCATTATATACATAGGGCAGAGCCTGTTTCTGATCATGTCTTGTACCTGGATAAACAATGAGGTCAGTTCTGTATCATCAGGTATAAATTCAGCAGTTTCAATATGCAAAATAACTCTTTCTGCATATTGTGAGTCAGTAATTATATTAAGAGGTTCTTTAAAATCCCTAAGCACCATAAGGATGGCATATAATTCTGCTTTCTGGACAGAATCATAAGGACTTTGTTCCACTTTACTCAATTCTTCTGATTTGTAACCTGCTTTCCCTGATTTATTAGCATCGGTATAAAATGTATGGGCTCCGGTTATTGGAGCATCACAGACAATTCGAGGGAGGATCCAAGAAGTTCTCTTTATAAAGTTAAATCTCTTGCTTTTTGGGTAATTGTTATTGATTTCTCCCAAAAAATTAGCACAAGCTCTTTGCCATGGTTCATTGTCTTCCCACAACTTTTTTTTATCTCATCAGCAGTGAAAGGCACTATAATTTCTGATGGGTCTATACCTGCTAATTGACGAAGTCTCAATTTTCCTTTTATAATCAATTCAGAGACTTTTTCCACATAAGTTTTTAATTTTTTACTTGGTTTGTGTGGTAAAAAAATCCATTCTAAAATAGTATCTTCCCTCTGCATTAAAATTCCTGTAGGAGAAATTCTGGAAGGCAATATAACTAGAACGCAACTAAAATTTGGATTCACCCTATCTACATGTGCCTCCTGTAATTTTTCCTCAACCATCATCAGTTCCTTTTCTGCTTCAGCTGTTAACTCTCTGGGACTATTCAAATCTTTGTCACCATCTAAGGTTTTGTTTAAATGAATTATTAGATCAGGTGTTATCCCAACAGCTGGTCGTAGACTGGAAATGTCTCCTAATAATCTTTGAAAGTCGTTAAGCGTTCGTAACCGGTCTCTCCTGATTTGTGCCTTTTGAGTCTTAATTCTTTGTAAGCCTATTTTATAACCTAAATAATTAACAGAATCTCCTCTCTGAATTTTTTCAGGAGCAATTTGCAATCCCCATTTAGGTAATACTAGTTTTACTTCTTCAAACAGCCTTTCTAAGGTATCTTTGTTTTGATCAGATATCAGGATATCATCCATATAGTGGTATATTATGGACGTAGGAAATTGTTTGCGTATAATTTTCAATGGTTGGCTTACAAAATATTGGCACAGGGTGGGAGAGTTCAACATTCCCTGTGGGAGGACGGTCCACTGGTACCTCCTTGCAGGCTGAGAGTTATTATAGGTAGGCACTGTGAAGGCAAACTTTTCTCTATCTTTTTCTTGTAATGGTATAGTGAAGAAACAATCTTTCAGATCAATAACTATAAGAGGCCATCCCTTTGGTAACAGGGAGGGCAGAGGAATTCCAGATTGCAGAGGGCCCATAGGTTGAATAACCTTGTTGATAGCTCTAAGATCTGTCACCATTCTCCATTTACCAGATTTTTTCTTAACAACAAACACAGGAGAGTTCCAAGGGCTGGTAGATTCTTCTATATGTCCAGCATCTAATTGCTCTTGTACCAGCTGTTCTAAAGCCTGTAACTTTTCCTCAGCTAAAGGCCACTGTTTAGTCCATATTGGTTTCTCAGTCAACCATTGTAGAGGCATGGCTGTTGGTACCTCTGAAGAGCCATCAATTGTGTTGTGTTCTTGTATAGCTCTAATGGCTGGTTTCCGCCATCTGTAATATCTTGTAATATTGTCCTCAGAAATATGGGCTCTGGAAGCAGCAGGAATGTTAATTTGGGTATTCCATTGCTGCAATAGGTCACGGCCCCACAAATTCACTGCAATATTTGCTACATATGGCCTTAGTTTTCCTATTTGTCCGTCTGGACCTATACAATTGACCCATCTCGTGCTTTGTCTTACTCGAGATAGGGTTCCAATTCCTAAGAACTGAATATCTACCTCCTGAAGAGGCCAATGCGGATGCCAAGACTCTGGTGTAATGATACTTACATCCGCACCTGTGTCCAGTAAGCCAGTAATAAGTTTGCCATTTACACACACTCTTAGCTGTGGCCTTTGTTCATTTATAGACGTCTGCCAGAATATTCGTTTACTTTGTCCTCTTAGATTTCTTGATTCATTCACCACATTTAACTCATCCTTCAGGCCGTTATTGCTTTTAACAGCAGGCATGGGGCATTCTAATTTCCCTGAAGAGGCATGTTCTCTGCAGTGATCGGAAATGACTGGACCACATTTGCCATGGGGGCCTTCGAGAGGCCCCCTATTGAGTTTCCCGATGGCAACGGGTTGCCCTGTTTATCTCTTGTTGACCTACACTCATTCGTCCAATGCCTGCCCTTTCCACATCTCCTACATAAACCTGAAGGCTGAGTCCTCCTATTCCTGTTATTCCTAGAAGAGGCATTATTCCTGGACTTCCATTGTCTGCAGTCCCTTTTCATGTGTCCCATTTTGCCACAATGAAAGCATTTTGTAATCTGATGTCTCCTTTTACCTTTGGAAATTGCTTCTTGTACCCATGTTTCATTGCCATAATCAAATGTATCAACATTCATTGTATGTAAAACCCATTCGTCCAAAGGCGCTGATCTGAGCTTTAAAGGCCCCAGGATCCTTTTGCATTCTACATTGGCATTCTCATAAGCCAAAGACTCAATTACTATATTTCTTGCTTCTGGATCAGGTATCCCTATTTGTACAGCCTTAGTTAGTCGTTGCAAAAAGTCACTAAAGGGTTCTCTCTGACCCTGTTTGACCCTGACATACGATTCTACTCTCTGACCTGAGTCTTGAACCCTGTCCCAGGCCCTTAGAGCTGCTGTAGCACATATGGATAAAATGTTTTCATCATAAAGAGCTTGTTCCTGAGGATCAGAGTAAGGTCCTTCCCCTAGAATTTGATCTAGAGAAACCTCAATTCCTTTCGCTGATTCTTGTTGTTGTAAAAGTCTGGCCTCTTGTTTGAATAGGCATTTGAAATGCCATAAAGGTCCGTTCTCAAGGACAGCTGATGTGAGCTGGTTCCAATCTTTAGGGGTGGCCCTGTTGCTCAGAGCCCAGGATTTTAACATCTCCCTAACAAAGGATGAATGTAGTCCATAATTCACAATTGCTTGTTTAAATTCTTTCAGATCATTCATACGTATAGGCTCCCATGTATGTTCTTTAACGACCTTAGGGTTTTTGGAGCCAGTTATCTTTTCTGATGTTATTACTGGAAAGGCAGGTATAACTCTATGTAGACTGAGAGTTTTTTGAGGTGAAGGTTGCCTTTCTACCTTTTGCTCCTGTTCATCAGAGTCTATGATTTCCTCAATCTTATTAAATCTGCTCACCATTGCCTTCTGTAAGTCCTGAATCTCCTGTCCAGTATTATGCTCCAAAGCCTTCATTAACGATTCTAAGGCATGGAGCTTGTCCGTCAGAGACACGATATCCTCCTTGGACATAATCCTCATGGCATGTACTGTGCCTTCTTGTATGGAAATCCTGTCAATTAATCTATCATACCCTTTTGATAAAGTCCGATTTTCACATTCAATGGTTATAATCCTCTCAGCTAATGTTTCAGCACTTACAGTCATGGACTGGAGGTTATGCGTCATTTTGGTTGTCCCCTCCTCCAGGGCAGTGACGCTCCCTTCTAAAGAAGCAATATCAGACTGTACCTTCTTGATATTTTGGCCAGTTGACCGAGTCATATCAAACAAAGATCTATTCTCCTCCTTGAGAACTCCAAACTCTGATCTAGTCTCCTCTTTGAAATCTCCAAACTCTTTTTTGAGGAGGTTGGTATCAGTCTGAATTGTTCTTAAGGTTTTAATCTCTGCCCTCAGCATTGTAGATTCAGTCTGTAAGGACTGTATCTTTCTTATAAAATAGCCAAACACCAGAAAAGCAACAGATCCCAGGAATAACAAAGTAAGAGGAATATCTGAGACATCCTTCAGAATATCCTCCATAGCGCAACTGAAAAAACCATTGAACTTTTGGATAGTAATATTTTCCGACATTTTCAATCAAAGGAAATTGTACTTGTATGTATGTATGTATGTATTTATTTTCAACCGAAAAGAAAAATCTTACCTGTAATGACCGTTGCCTGCCAGTAGGAGGTGGGGCGCACCTGAATCCACGTGGCAGTGATGTTGATTGAGGAAGTAAACTCTAGAATATATACACTCAAATCCAGAGGTTAAATCCACAGATCACAAAAGGTCAGAGAGCTTCTAGTGGCCAATAAACAAGGCAATAAACAAGGCCCTGCTGCTCTGTTCAACCGGATGCAGAGGGTCGTGACACAGCCACTGCGCTGTTGCTAAAGAGGCCTAGTGCTTTGGGCCCCGTGTCCCTGTGCTGGGATTAAGGGTCAAGCTGCTTTCAGCACTCCTAATCAGTTATGGGTTTCAAACAGCTTGCTGGAACTTCAAAGGGAGCTTGCGCTGTGAGCTCTTTGACTCACGTTGCAAGGAGAAATTTAAAAATCCGTGCCGAACAGGGCAAAGTAAGCCGGCAGAGACTGTCCGGACCTGTGTATCCTGGGAGGCCGAGCTGGGGGTGGGGGGGTGGGGCGGTTCTTAAACCAAACGCTGGGCGCCAATTATTAACGAATCAATCTCACACCAGTTATGTTTTAAGGGGTTATTTATTTGGCGGGGGGTAAAACTTACATACACCATAAACCGTCAGGAAGGGAGCCTAGTCGCTGGAGCAGGAGCCGGGAGCAGCAGCTGAGACCGAGCACCGGAACCAAGAGCCGGAACCAAGAGGGCCTTATCCGGAACTGCTTCTCTTTTTAAGAGAGAAATATACCACGCCCCAGTGGGCTGGTATTTCAGCAGCTATTGGCTGACGGAGCGGAAGTCGCTCCCCGCTGCACTGTGGGCTCCTGCTTCAGTGATTATTGGTTGAGGCAGCGGAAGTTACTCCCACAACATAGCTCAAGAGTTGCATCGAAGCAGGGCTCAGGGCAGACACTATCATCTCACCATTTGGGAGGATCAGGTGTTCAAGGACATCCTTGGCTATATAATGAGTAAGAAGGCAGCCTGGGCTACATGAAACACTACCTCACAAAACCAAGAAAACAAGCAAAAACACCAAACAAGGCTGACAGGGAGATTTTGTTTATCTCTGACTTGATTTCCTACTGAAACTGCCTTTATTTGCCCTTCTCTCTGGTGTGCTCTGCCCTCAGTTAGCTACATGTATTTGAAACAGCAGCATAGGCATGCTTCATGTGGCCCTAAGCAAGATCTTTATATTAGCACTTCACAGTATAGAGTGTCAACTCTGGAAAGCCCCTCATAAGTAATACTGTTTAAGAATGACCGTGTTGTGATTTTGTTAGATTAACATTGGCTATCAGAGAGACCACATCACCAGGACTGAACAACTGGTGTGCAGACGTTAGCTCTGGGTATCACATGAAGGTGTAGGGTGGGGACTGATAGCTGCCACCTCAGCATCCTTGATGGTTCCATTCTCTCCCTTTGCAAGACAGACCTGACTTAAGGCCGAACTTGTCCGAGGTTGTATGGCAGCGGGAGTTCCAACTGGAATCTGTAAGTCCCCCTGACCAGCCTGGTCTCTGTCATGGCAAGCATTGTATTTAATTTCACTCTCTGCATCTTGTCTGTTCCACCCCTGGTCTGCTGGAGCTCATAGGTTTGGAATCACATTCAAGCCCCGTCCTCCTTCTACCTCCATTGTTGTGTGTGAGCATGATTCCTGAGGCCCAGTCTGTAGAATTAGTTTCTGCTTCCTCCATGTCTAGCTCACACAATGTCCTCCCAAAGATGGCATGGCTTCACCTGTGAGTAAAGTTTATGCATTTATTTCTGTTCATACACAACTGTGCCACTCACGTAAGCACTGCCATTGCATGGCCATAGGGACTTAGTGTGTGGGATTTGGATTGTAGATTTTATTTATTTATTTATTTATTTATCTGCCTATCTATCTATTTATTTATGTATTTATTTTTGCACAGGGTTTCTCTGTGTAACAATTCTGGCTGTTCTGAAACTCACTCTGTAGACCAGGCTGGCCCCGAACTCACAGAGATCCTCCTGCCTCTGCTTCCCAAGTGCTGGGGTTAAAGGCGTGCACCATCATCGCCTGGCAGGATTATAGATTTTAAGATGAGGCCTCTACTCTGGGCACGCTAAGTGAGCTCAGTCTAGACACACAGGACCTTGGAAAGGTAAGATGAGGAGGCAGAAAGTTCAGTACGACACAGAGATGGAGAAGAAGCAGCTTGAACCATTTGAAAGGCTTGGCCGTCATGCACGGCTTAGGAGAAGAAAGACTACGGTGCCTTTATCTTTAGACGCTGGCCTGTAGATAGAAGCCAGCAAGGAAACGGGGACTCTGATCCCACAAACACATGTCTGAAATCTATCAGCAGACTGAAAAACCAGGTTCTCCCCTGGTGGCCACAGGAAGAAACAACCTCCTGACGCCTGGATTTTGGTCGGATGAAATTTTCACGGGCTTCTGAGTTTCAAAATCGTGATTGAGAAGTGTGTTCTATTTTAAACCATTGTTCTTATGATGGCTTGCAGTAGAAAATGGGCCCACAAGCCAACAGGGCTCTCCTCTAGCTGCCTACCCCTTCTGTCCCAGAAACCAATGAGCCCTTTCCTTCACTCAGATGTGCTTTAGCTGATCCGTTGCTAAGAAACCAGCCAAGTTTGCTTCGGGGCCCCTTCCAAAGAGCGCTCCCTGGTCTCCCGTCCTTCACTCCCTTCTTGGATTTACACATTTCTCCTTGAGAGAAAATGAGATGATACAGATACCATGGGCGGTGACAAAAGCTAAAAGAAACAGAATACACAGTTAGGGGATACCAATAGAAGGCAAAGATGGGTGCGTATTTGGGGTGTGGGGAAAGTCTACTAGGATGGAGGAATGGGTGTGGCGGCGCCACACCAACCCTGGCATTGAGAGAAAAACCCTGTGTATATGCAAGGGGGCCGTGTGGAGGATGGCAGCGTGGAGAGAATCCTTAGCTCTTCCGAGGAACTCATCTAAGACCTCACAGAACCTTCCCTCAGCCTTGAGGACTGTGCTCAACACCGCGTCACAGCAATCATAACGGGCAGTGGACCCAGCTCAGAGCAGGACACCTGCTGCTGATTGGTCTCATGGAGTGCCAGCTCTGAGGACCTCCACTCCTCGGCTTAACCAGCCCAAAGCACGACTGCAGGGGGACACTCAGCTAGATAATGATGGCCCAGGCAAGGACAGGGACAGCGTTCCCACAGCCTTCTTAAACATCACCAGGTAGGAAGAGGAATGCGGTGGAGCAGAGACGCCGAACAATCTCCTTATGTAGCAGCTTATTGTTAGGGCTTGGCATTCTGCCAAGTATTCCTATTTCTTCGTTGTCAGCAGTTTAGTCCGGGACAATAGGGAAAGCCATTCTTTTAGCCGCTCCTAAACTTTTGGCACAGAGAAGAATAGCTTTTGAAGTTGAACTTGAATCGTCTCCTTACCTTATTTGCCCTGACCCTGAGCTGCACTGGGCTAGCTAGGAGGAATCTAGAACACGGGCATGGAAACTCCGTGTTTACAAGATGAGAGTCGAGCGTCCGCTCTCCCTGAGTCACGGCCTGGAGCGGTGATTTAGTCGGGTGTGGGAGCGGAGCACTCTGTCAACGTGAGAACCGCCTTCTCAAATTGGGAATTTTAACCAAACTCGCAAAGCAAGCCCCAGTCTTAGAGAGTTTATTTTCGCTTGGAAAATGTCTGGATCATTTTTTTTCTGTAAGAAGGGAAGAAAAAGCGAAGCATAGAGATGACAGGTTTGCTTGGATATGAATTCGCTGTTGGAATTTTTTTTTTTTTCTGAGTTTAGTGCCAAAAAATTCTGCAATTTGCTGAATAAATGTTCCTGAAATTAGACAGGGGTAGGTAATTGAGAGCAAACTGCTTGGGTTATTTGGCAGTGGTGGTACTGCCCTTCTGGGAACGTGGGTCCCTCCCTTCTGGGCCAAAGCTCCTGGGCAAGTTAATGATTCTGAGCACAGCTGTTCAAATCTCTCGTTCCCAGTGTCGCTGAGGTGCCTGCACGTCGACGCAGCCATGAGGTTTCCTTCTATCTGTGGTAAGATGGGCAAGGATTTATGTTGGTAGGTGTCACTCAGTGCTTTGTCTGTGACTCTCAAAAAACCTATACAGAATTGAAGAGTTACATGGCCCCAAAGAGAGGCGTGCATAGCTAGCGAAAAGAACCAAAACCTTATCTGTGTCACAGCGAGCTTTACATCTTGGAACGAGCTCTCCTGAGGCTGGAGAGGTGTCTCAGTTGTTAAGGATACTTACTGCTCTTGCAGAGGACACTGTTCCTGTACCCAGCATCTGTCTGGAGTTTACAATTGCCTATAACCCAGTTCCAGAAGACGCAGTGGCTTCTTCTGTACTCCCAAGCTCCTGCATGTACATGAGACACATAAACTTGGGCTCACATAATAATAATTTTATTATTAATATTAATTAGTAAAAATAATGAATAAAAATAAAATTAATAAAATATATTATAATAATAAAATTATCATTAAACAGTAATAATGATAATAAATAACAATGATAATAGGAATAATAATTTTCTAAAAGAAGAAAAAATGCATGAGCTCTCTGGAATTTCCTATTCTGGCCTTTGCGCACTCTGATCCATGACTCCCTTACCATCTGACTTCTTCTCGTTTTGATTGATTGGTATCAGCATCTTGCAGGTGTTATCTAGACACCAAGAAAAGGCCATGAAATTATATTTCATCACAGAAAATGGCTTCTCTATAAAGCCTTTACAGAACATGGCTCAGTCACTAGGCACAACTCTAATTCTTAACTCTACTTGTTCATTTGCATAAAGGTGGGATAAACTGGGACTTTATACCATCATTAATTAACACTAAAAACCTTGCTTGATAGCCACATAACGCCAGCTCTAATTAAAGGCCCTGGGATAAATGGTAACCAGTCACATTAGGAAGAGCATAGGGAAGGTGACCTCCTTTGAGATGCCAGCTTCTTCCCCGTGGTCTACCTATATCATAGCCTCTGAGTTTAAGAGACTGCTTTCTGGACTGTGGTGCCAGGCTTCCCTCCACAGCGTCTTATGGGATAGACAGTTAATGGCTCCTCATTGCTGTAGGGACAAGAACAGGATCCATTCTGATCTCCAAGGAAGGGGAGGCTTTCTGGTCATATATTGTGAGCAAGAAACACCATGGGGGAAGTTCCAGCCACTGACCACAGGCTGGCTGTGAAGAGGCTGCACCCCCCACCTCCCACCCCTGTGGATAATCTTCCCTCAGACGCTCCTGACTGACGTGGTAATGATGTCTGAGAGTGGAATAAGCCAGTCGATGAATTTCTTCTTTGAACTTCTCTGGGAAGTGGTTCTGAGACTTTGAAAATCTTCAAAGACTGCAGCCCATGAAATCAATAGTAGATTTTTTTCCCTCCTCTGTTGCCAAAATTAACGCAAGGATTCAGCTGGGAGAGGAGTAGGAAAATTCTCCTAACAAAGACCACAGTGGAAGGGTGGCGTGAGACAGGAAAACCAGAGTCTGTTCTGAAAGTGCCGCAAGACCCGTGAGGGTCAGCTTTGGTTATGTCTGTGGAGTCAGGGGCAGCAGGAGGGAGGGGCCAGAGCGGGCTTTTGGAGTTAGGGGCAGAGAAGGGAAGGAAAGGACCGGCTAAAAGACTGTCACATGGAAGTCGGGGAGCAATAAAATGCTCTGAATGGCTTCATCTCTGTGCATGTCCTGAATGCTAGTTTTGAAGCCACAGCAGCAATACTAAAGGCATAATACTTGGTCAGTCCTTAATAAGTATCAGTTATTATGAGTTTGCCTAGAGTATCATGACTTAAAACCCTGACCATATATTCTGTGTGATTTGGTCAACAGCCCCCTCTCCTTTTAAGAAGAGAACATAGACTCAGAGAAGTCAGCTAACTTGCTCAAGAAACCCCATTTCACTACCACAAGGATTGGGAGGTAGATTTGGGTCTACCTAACTCTAATACCTCCCTTTGAACGACCCTTTGTCCCCTTGATCCCTTGTTCTTGTTTGTAAGACCCAAAGAAGGACCTGATGGACCCAGATTCTGGAAGAGTCTAACACACTTGGGGAATTCTTATGCTTCTGGTTTTCAGAGTCCTCAGTTTTATATCGCAAAGTGAGCATAGGCTGCTTCCAGTTGTCAGGCACTGGGGATGAGGCCGCTCCATTCAAGTCTTCAGCCAGGGCTGGGAGACTCTACTGAGCTCTGCTCAATGAGAGGTTTGGATGCTTCTCTCTCTGTTACCATGGTTCCTTCATCCATCTGCCCCCACCGGCACTTGAATTGCTAACAGGAAACCCAAAGGGAAACCATGCTTCCAGACAGAGGAAATGCATGGTCCTTGAGTCAGTGGAGCTCTGAGAACAGGAACAAGATGTAGCCAAGGTGGTACCATGTTTGCCTGGGAATCGCTGAGCCCAAGGCCTCTTGTCTTTGTGAGGGGATTGTGAAATTGTCAGCCTCTTGCATGATGCCAGCTAAACCTGCGACAATACAGGGTCAACAGTTGAGTGAGACACATCTGGGATGAGAAGATTCAGCTCCCAGGCAGCAGCCAGCTGTGGCCATGACTTCTGAAGGCAAAGAGGTCACTGCTTTTGATATTGGACCCCTGAATGCTCACGCCTCATCCCCTCACCCATTGTAGGGAGAGCAGCATGACAGACTCTGACCACTGTGTTGCAGCGAGATCATGTTGGGTCTTGTGACCGCTATAGAACCGCGCACAAGGCAGTCTGTTGCTAGGAGTGAGTGGGCAGTGTGGCCTGTTGCCTTTGGGTTGCTAATATGGATGTCAAGCAGACAAGGAACCTGAAGACTCTAGCTCATCTTTTGACTGAGGTATCAGGAGTGACAGATTGCCCCTGCTTTTCATTGGAAGAGATTGGACTGGATAGTTCTTTCTCTCTTTTCTCTTTCTCTCTTCCCTCTTTCTTTCTTCCTTCATTTCTTTCTTTCTTCCTTCCTTTCTCTCTCTCTCTCTCTCTTTCTTCCTTCCTCCCACTCCATTCCCTTCTTTTTTCTCTTTCTTGTTTTTATTCTTTTTTTTTTTTTTTGTGGTGCTGGGAATCGTACCATCAACGGACTCCTACGTTCTACTATCCCCTCTTATTACATTCTTTTGACTTGAATTACAAAATCAAGGAATCCCAAGTAGCTTTTCGTTCTGAGTATCTCTGTCTGGTAAAGGCTGTGCACCCCGTTTCTTCATCCCCATCACTCTACTACTTGCTTGAGCCCTTCTATCCCCAATACTCTTCTCTGTACTTTCCTTTCGATTATATTTGACTACACCCCTTCTCTAAATGCATCTTTCCTGTCAATGGCCTGTTTATAGCTTTCTGCATCCCACATGTACTACATAGTAAACATACAGAAGATTTGAATCTAGGACCTTCATATGAGGGGGAACATGTGACATTTGTCTTTGGGATCTGGGTGACCTCACTCAATACAGTTCTTTTTAGTTTTATATTTTACCTGAACGTTTCATGATTTCACCTTTCTTTAGAGCTGAGTAAAATTCTATGTGTTTATGTACCGCATCTTCATTATCCAGTTATCTGTTGATGGACATCTTTATCGGTTCCATTTCTGAGCTATTGTGTATATAGCAAGAGTGAGCATGCATGTGCAAGTGTCTCTGTAGTACGATATAAAGTCCTTTGGGTATATGCCCAAGGATGATATAATTGGGTCACATGACCTTTCTATCCCTAAGATCCCTGCCTACCACCCTCCTCCCCCGGCTTTTTCAGACAAAGTTTCTCTCTATATTTTTGGAACCTGTCCTAGAATTCGCTCTGTAGACCAGTCTGGCCTCGAATTCTCAGAGATCCACCTGCCTCTGCCTCACAAGTGGGTGGGATTAAAGGTATACACCACCACTGCCCAGTTATTCCTAAATTTTTGGAATTTAGAAGCCTGCAGACTGATTTTTCCAGTGTCTTCACTGGTTTAGACCCCAACAAACAGGCCATAGTGGGTCCCTTTCATCACCGTATCTACGCTGTCAACTGTACCCTTCATGGTAGCCATGCCGACTGAGGAGAGACGGCGGCTTTCGTCAGCATTACTTTGGTCGCGAAGGGCAGTGAATAGTTTTTGAAGTGTTCACTGGCCATTTGTACTTCTTGTTTTGTGAACACCCTGTTCAGTTCCATAATCCATTTTTAAAATTGGGTCGTCTGGGTTTTTTTATGTCTAGCTTTCTTTTTAGTTCTTAGTGTATGCTGGATGAATCTTCTGTCAGATGTATAGCTGGCAAAGATTTTTTCTCATTCGGTGAGCTTTTTCTTTACTTAATTGACTCTTTTATTTTCTGTACATAGAAGCTTTGTAGTTTTGTGAGATTTTGTTGGTGGGTCGCTGATCTTATTTCTCCAGTTATTGAGTCCTATTTAGAAATCTTCACCCATAAATCTAAGTTTAAGCATGTCCTCTATGTTATTTTTAGATTTTTTTTTAAGTACTGGGACTTATGTTGGAGTCCATGATCCATTTGGAGCTGAGTTCTGTGTAAAATTAGAGATGAGGATTTAGTATCATTTTCCTGCATGTTGAAATCCAGGTTTCTCAGATTCATGACTTGAAGCTGTGTATTTTGTATTTCTATGTGTATTTTGACATCTTCGTCAAAGACTGGGTATTTGTATTTATGCAGGGTGATATCTAGGTCCTCTAATATATTCCATTGATCTAATGCCTGTTTTAGGTTAGTATTTTTGATGCACTTGCATTTTGATTATGACTTGTCACTTCATGTCGCTTGTGGAATTTCCCAGATGTGGACTAATCAATCTGTCCACAAATTTTACACATTCTGTATTTGGAACATTTCAAATGTCGTATTTTCAGGATAGTGATGTTCAATCTGCAGAATAGAAAAGGAACATGGAACAAATTTTAATACCAGCTAAGACTACAGTGCAGGCTCTCCGGCTTCTGGGTCGAGGACGCAATAAACACACTGGAGCTCTGTGGGTATCCTTACAACCGACTGAGGTAGAGCCCACAAGATGGAATTAAAATCCCATGAGGGTGAGCGGTGAGAACAGAGATGAGAGAGTGGAGAGAGAAATTGTCATACACGAGACTGAGAAGCCGTTGATGATTGGTGCAGCCCGTCATACATGAGACTGAGAAGCCGTTGATGATTGGTGCAGCCCGTCATACATGAGACTGAGAAGCCGTTGATGATTGGTGCAGCCCGTCAAGCCATGGTTGTGTGGTGAAGGAAACTGCTCTCTTCATGGCAACCAGGCAGCAGAAAAGAGAGCGATTGGGGTCCCGTCTTCCACTTTAAGGTTATATCCCGATGTCCCACCTCTACCCCACTAAGCTCCACCTCCTGTGGTTTCTCTGCTTGTCAGCAGCGTCCACAACTGGGCACCAAGCCTTTAACATTTGAGCCTTCGGGGGCTCATTTAACCAAACCACAGAACCTACAATTTTGAGTCAAAAGTAACATACCCTGCTCCCTTTCTGTCTTTTATGAAACTTGACAGTTTGATAGGAAACCCTTTTAAAAAATGTTCCAGAATCTCCTAGCCTTTCATCTAGGGAATTTTGTTCATGATTTGATCTCATATTGGAACTTTTCTGCGGTTCCTAGAGATTCCCAGGGCTTAGGTAAGCTGGGGCCCCCCTTCCTAGTCACTTCTCTGCTTGTATAGAGCTGACCTTGCTCTGTCTGATGCCTTCTGCCATGCTTGCCGTCAACATCACACTCCTTACCGACTTTATCTGTCTTCCCACACAGCTTGCTATAGCCCAGCTTTCCATCTTGCAACAGCACTGTGAGACACCCAATGTTGAGTGCAAGACATTTGGAGAACTCCGTTCTCATAGACCAATTAATCACCACTGCAGACCTGGGGACATGTTGTGCTCTTCCCGACAGAGGGCACAGGGTTTCGGTGTGCAGTCATCAATCTCTACATACTTACAGATCTGAAAGTGGAGCCGCGATTGGAACCCATAATCTAGTCCCAACTGACTTGGCAGCAAGAAGCACTGCATGTTGGTTGGGTCAGGGCTGGGCAAGGAGATTGCTCTAGCGCTTCACCGCGACAAAGCAAGATGGACGCTTTTGTCTACACCGCCACCAGTACTTCTTACCTAGGAGAAAGACCAGTGAGGAGCAGTACCCAAGTAGCCACAAAAACCTGCAGAATCGTTTGCAGCGAGCAAGGAAACTAGAGATGTGGGGAGCTCAGGCCAAGCCTTCCATTTCCACACACTTGCTTCGTGTGAGTCAGTTCTTGGTGCTTCCTGGAGAAAATGCATTCTGTCCTACAATGAATAATGGTGGCATTAGTTAGCAGTGCAATTAATAATAAACAACAACAATGACAGCTGCCTGCGTGCAAATGCTACTCTTAGCTTTTTATGCATATTTAGCTCCCCAGGCTTCAGAGCTACGACGAGAACCTGTAGATTTTCCTCCCCAAGGGTTGAGGAAACTAAGGCCGATGGGACAGGGAGAATTTCTGAGAGCGCATGCCTAGAAAGTTGGAGAGCCATGACCCAAGCTCTAGTGGTCTTGCTGTAGTGTTTGTGACATCCTATGTCCCCACAGGGCAGGCATCTTCCGCCTCTTCCAGGCACCATACACACGTTCGGGTTCTGTGTGGCCTTCACCCGCCTTCTGCCCTTAATCGCTTCTTCTTTTTCTCTTGTCTTGCTCTATGATCGTCCTCAACCTTACTTTCTTCCTTCAGTCTGAAGGCATCCCCTGTTGCTTCAACCTCCGTGGCTTAAAGGCTGGCTCCAGGTACTGGGACCCTCCCCGGACTTCCTCTGGCACATGCGCACTCTCCGGGTATCTGCAGCTGCTCCCAAGCACAGCATACCGGCTGCAGCAAGGCCGGAGTCGCCACCTTGCTATCAATTAAGCCCATGTATCATAATTGTACATTTTTCTCCACTGAAAGCGGAATGATGAAGCTAATAGGGTTCATGCTGGGAACAGATGTTCTTCCATCGGCCCAGATGCTCCGCGTGCACCGAGCTGCTGGTGCTCATCCCCAGTGAGATTCTTTTGTACTTTCAGCTGAAGTGTTTCTGGTTGAAGGGTTCTTGGGCGGGCTGAAAAATCATGCCGTCCTTCCATCGAGAACTGGGCGCCAGTCTTGAGGGGGTGTGAAGTAGCCATCCTGGGCACTTTGCGATCCATCTGCTTTAGCGGGCCACAATCCTGTTCCTATTTGAAAACTGTCTTGGTTCGCATTTTATAATTAAGCATTCAGATGCTTGCTTCTCTGGTTGTTTCTCTCTCCAGTTAATCTGGCAGCTAACAATTCTATTTTCCACTTTATTTTCTCATCTGTCTCTACTTGGAATACATGGGAGCCCTTCCCCCATCAAGGAACTTTAAAGACTGTGGCTGTATCGTTTGTTCAATTAATATTCAGTGTGTGTCTTCTTTAAAATTTTTTTTTAAAAAAGAGATTTAGTTCTTTTTGTTTTATGTGTGTGCATATGTTTGGCCTGCATGTAGGTGCCATGTGTGTGCCTGGGGCCACACACCAGGTAGAGATCAGAAAACAGTCTCAGATTCCCTGGAACTGGAGTTCCGGTGGCTGTGAGTCACCACGTGGGATCTAGCGATCCTACTTTGGTCCTCTGCATGGGCAGCAAGTGCTCCAGAGGCTGAGCTAACCCTCATCCATTTAGCGTGTGCCTTGTGTGGAAAGACTTTCCTTTTAATGGGACTCACGTTCAGGCCAAGGGAGACAGAAAAAGTTACTAAACAATCTTGCTACTGCTCAGGGGAGTATAGCGTGGGGAGGCGGTGGACAAGATTCTAGGAGAGACAGAGAGACTAAGACTACCTTGCATAAGGTAGTCAAGGTATGTCTTCCTGAGGGACCCTAAGCCGTGATGGGAGGAAAACATTCTAGAAAGAAGAACTAACAAGTGTATTGTCTCTGACCTGGGGAGGTATTGGGAAGTTAGCGGCTCAAGACAAAGGCCTCCGAGTCTGGGTTTGCTCAGTTCAGGAAGGAAGGCACAATGCGGTGTGGTCACAGAAATGGATAGGGGTCACATGCTGCAAGGGTCTTGGGGTTCCTTTCCTCCTGGAAGAGCAAGTCAGTAAAGGAAAATCTGACTCCAAATATCCCCTGCACTTTGTTCTTGAGCCTAGGATCCTTTCTGGACCAATGGGTCCCACTAGTTTATCGGATTTCCTTTCGTGGTGGCCTTTGGCTACTTTCTCCTAAGGTCTAAGATGGAGAAGGACACTTAGACTTCCACACACAGACTGGAAAGGGTTTTCTGTGAATCCAGTCTACAGACTCAGTGTAAGCTGAGGGGGACCACAAACATAGCTGGCATCTCACGTCACCACGCAGAGAGGGGCACTAGTACCAGACTCTCCTGGGTCTTGACTTAGTGCTGTGTTGTCTGGAGGAAGACCTTGCGGCTTGCCTCGCATATTCCAGAGATGAATATGCCTTAGCCTGTATTTTGTTTTTGGAGACACGGTCTCACCATGTAGTGCAGGTTAGCCTAGAACTTGCTATGTAGATCAAGCTGGCTTCTGACTCAGAGATCTGCCCTCCTCTGCTTTTGAAGTACTGGAGTTCACTGTGGGCTCCACCATACCCAGCTTTCAGTGAACTAACGATCCACCACCTTTCTCTTCATCCTTATGACTGCACAATCATCTCCCCCCTCGATGCTTTCCTTCCTGACCTACAGGTCAAGACTCCCTGAGAGAGCTTTCGTTCAGGTCCTTCCTGTGTTGTCTTGTACAGTGTTGTAGGTTTGTTCTTTTTTTTTAAAAAAAAACAACTTATTTTATTATATGTGTGTGGGTATGTGTATCTTAATGCAGGTTCCCACAGAGTCTAGAGGTCTCAAATCCCCTGGAGTTGGAACTGTAGGTGTTCATGCGTCACCTAATGTGGGGGCTGAGAATCAAACTTGGGTCCTTTGGAAGAGCATTAAATGCTCATATCACAGAGGCATCTCTCCATCCTGGCTTGCTTTTCCCAAATTCTCATTTGTATCCAAACCCTTCCATCATGCAAACAAGGTTCCCTAGAGATGGTGACTTCTCCCCTCTAAAGTTAAAGACTCCCCGGGGTCATTTATAGATGACTGGTGTCACTCTGTCATTGTCTAATACCCTAATAATCAATAGAAGATACTCTTGAACACTTACTTGGTCTTAGGTACTGTCCTAAGCCCTTATTTAAAAAAGATCTACTCTTGTAACAAACCTTGAAGCCATCTTTCCCATTTACATGTGGAGAAATCAAGAATTAGAAAGCAGCGGTATTGCCTTAGGCAAGCGGATCTCTCTGAGTCTGAGACCAGCCTGGTCTACAGAGTGAATTCCAGGACAGCCAAGGTGGGTGCAGAGAGAAACCCTGTCACAAACAAACAAATGAAAACCTAGTGGGACAGACACAGCTAAAAGGTGATCTGTGATCGGAAGCCAGATCTTTCAGACTCTAGGGCACAAGAGTTTTGATCATTCTATGCTCAGTCTGTGTGCCTATCAGCTGTGCCTGAGGGGTTTTTACCTGGAAGGAACTTGTTCTGTGTTATTCCTCTGATGTAAAAGATAAGGTTTATGATGATGCTTATCTTTCAAGACACACTGAGCGTGAGGCACGAAGCAGAAAAATGACTTAGAGTAAAACCACAGAGCTGAAATATTTGCTTTATCATTTGACGAGTAGCTTAGCGCTTCTTTCTTTATTAACCTGGAAAATATGAGCCATTATAACTCTCGTATAGCTTGTAATGAGGGTAAGGCAAGAGACGGTATGTATAGTATAGAGTGCCTCCTTTGGATAGTATTCACCTAAAGATATTATTGTTACCTGCTATTCAAAGATGAAGTTCTACCAAAAGGAGCAACATGAGTTGGGTTCTCTACTGAAGAAACACAACTATCACCATACTAAGTAGGGACTCAATCATCTAAGGCTCTCTGTTCCATGGTTCTGTTTACATGGAACAACCAGAACAGAAGCCTGTACCAATAGGAAGTCATGTGAGTAGTTCGTTGGAGTGAGGAAGTTTATGGGGCATGGGAAGAGAGTATGATGAGGAGGCAGTGCGGGCTGTGAAGTGACAAAAAGTTCTAATCATTCTGGTTGTAGTGATGGTTGCACAACGTTGTGAACATACTAACCATTGAATCATATTTTAATAATCTTGTTTGAAAAGTAAGAGATTTCACTGTGGCCTTTTCCACATACACTTTGTTTGGGTCGACCCTCGTCTCAACTCTCACGTCTCTTCCTACCTCTTGCTCACTCCTGCCCCTGGTGTCGAACACTCATGACCGTTGTGTGCTGATCCCAGATGCACGCCAGCGTGTCTCCTTCCATCTCCCACGAGTACTGCTGCTCCTAAGTCATAGACTTTGAAGGTGAGTGAACCGTTGGGTGCTGGGGTTTTATCTCACTAGAGCTTTTGTTGAAAGCGAGTTCTGGTGCATGCTGAGAGAAAGGAGCGAACACCGCGCAGTCTGTCAAGTTAAACTGCGCGTGGCTCCAAACAACACGTACTCTTTGCTCTGTGAAAATACTCAGGAGAAAGTACCGATTTTGTCGTTGCTGTTGTTAAAAATCTAAAGGCAAAGCAAACTCGGTAAGAAAAGTGAGACAGACAAAGAAGCAGAAATCCAGGAACAAGGTTGCCTGCAAGCCTACCCGGCTCTGCCTCACGTCGGCAAAGCATGCACAGGAGTTGTCTGAGGTCCGAAAGAGGGATGTCCGACAATTAGCTTATGCACACCTGTGGCTACTCCATGAGGAAAGGACTTGACCTTGCTCTGTGCGCCCCAGATGTTTGAACATTTACGAACTGAGGCACGAAGAGACAACGTGACAATGTGGCTTTTGTGAAGTAAGCCATGGTGTCCCCGGCTCAATTTCCTGACCGAGTCAATAGCTCCAATCCAGGAATAGCATGGAATTCCCAGTGTGGAAGAGCCATCAAATTATGAGAGTATAAGAAGATGGAGCTCTAATGGGGTCATAGATACGATATGCTATTTCTGAGAAAGGAGGTCTACAGAAAGGCCCGTCTAGTGTTAAGGACCTTCAAGAATGACTGTTGGGGTGTTGCTGCTGAGTGAGCCTGACCATAGAAGATGTGTCTATGTGACTCTTATATAGTCAGTGAGCTCAGCAGAAAAAGAAAGGAGTTGTTTCTTCGGGTATGACGGTAGTTTTACAATCCTTGGTAGGTACCCTGTAGTTTATAGCGAGGTCCTATAGCAGTAGCTGGCTTTATTTTTTAAACAGCACAGAGCAGACGCAGAACTAATGAGCAGTTTCCAGGCCACATAGCCAAGGCAGAGGGCTAGCCCTGAGCACATGTCTCTTCTCCTCCCAGGTGCATGAGCTCAGGTTTCTAGGTTTCAGTTCCTCAGCTTAATTGTTCACTTTTCAAGAGATTATGGGCTTGTTGGTTGAAGAGAACATTGCTGAAGAAGACACACGGCAATTGTAGGCCATGTCAGTCAGGATTTCAGATATTTGACCTCTTTGCTGGCATCACATGGGGGTTTGTAGCCGCTCGATAAGGAGACTGGCCCTCACTGTGTGTCAGGAGGAAGCATAGGTCTGTGGAGGGGCTTAGCCATAGCATCCCAGGTACTAAAGCATAGAAGACACACTAACCATTGTATTGAAAGGACACAGTTCTTTAGCTTCAGGGGACATTGTATTGAAAGGACATTGGAAGGACACAGTTCCTTCAGGTTCAGTGGACAAAGGTCATGTCCAAGATGCAAGAATTCAGAAACTGGAGACCATTCACAAGAGTCTAGATCAGTGATTCTCAACCTGTGGGTTCCGACCCCTCTGGAGGTGAATGACCCTTTTTCATAGGGGTCACACATCAGACATCCTACATTTACATGGCAATTCATAACAATAGCAAAATTACAGTTACGAGGTAGCAATGGAAATAATTTTTTTGGTTGAGGGTCACCACAACATGAGGAACTGTATTAAAGGGTTGCAGCATTAGGAAGGTTGAGAGCCACTGCTCTGGGGGCTTAGATAGCACTTAGAAAGCTAAGCCAGAAACCCCACTGGTGACTCTATCACTAATCAGTCTGAAAAGCTTGAGAGATCTCCTTGTGTTAGACCAGGTAACAAAAATGGTGAAGAAGGTACAGTCATGTGTAAAATGAAGCTGTAAGTACTTACAAAACAACGACCTGCTTACTTTTGTTTTTAAGTAGGGTTTCCCATATAGCCCAGACTGCCCTTGAAACTACCTCCCAGTTGTTGGGATCATGGTGTAAACTTCCTTACCCAGCTTCTGGGTGGCTCCTTAAGCCACGCACTGCTGCCCCGTTCTTTGCCTCTGCAGATCAGACAGGGTCAGATGTCCACGTCTAGCCACAAGTAGTCTGCGGGATCTTATTAAGAATATCCCTAACTGGAAAGTCATAAACTATATCATACCGAGGTTCTTCTTTCATGGTTTGCTTGCTGTCCCAGACCTGGGTAGTGACTACTGGGTTATGTTTTCTGAGTAATTCAGTCATGCATCAGAAACTAGGGAAAGCTGGAATGGCTAGTTTAATATCGACTTTGGGTAATCATCTCTTGGTACAGCCGTGGTGATGACTGCTCATTCATGCATGCCTTTTTTTGGCTATATTCCTCAATTTCCATCTACACCTCTATTATGATCATGGCGTCTCTACACTATTCATTCCATGTCTTCTGAAAGCCCTGGTGGTGCAGGAGAGGGGGACTAAGTAGAATATGACATGTAAATTGCCATTGAAGCCCATGGAAGGTGTGGTGCTGGGCATGGCCAGGGTAGGGAAGTTTCTCAAGTTGGTATTTCCTACCTCTCACTGCACATCAGCATCACTGGGAGTTTTTTTTCCTTTTTTTCCCCTTTTTTTGTAATTCTATATGTTCAGGACATAGAATTAGGATTTCATTATCTGGGTTGGGACTCTTTGCCATTGGGAAACATGCATCTCTATGCAGCAGCACCGGTATGCATGTTGTATTGCACATGCATCTCGATGCAGCAGCACCGGTATGCATGTTGTATTGCACATGCATCTCGATGCAGCAGCACCGGTATGCATGTTGTATTGCACATGCATTTCTATGCAGCAGCACCAGTATGCATGTTGTATTGCACATGCCACCATGACTGAAACTGCTCTGCTCAGATTTGAGATTATTGTACATTATGAATTATGATGTTTTTACTACATATACTGTTTTTTTGATCTTATAGAAATGTATGGTGTCATTACAAAAAAAACAAAGACTTTTGTAATTTCACACCCTCATTCCTCAGCATTTAGTATCAAATTAGTCTATTTTAGGGGGTTGTATTATGTTTGATTGCTTGATTTTAAAAATCATTGTTTGAGTTGTTGTATTGGTCAGGGTTCTCTAGAGGAACAGAATTTATAGAGCGACCCTATCTATCATGTATTTCTATCTGTATATCTATCTATCTATCTATCTATCTATCTATCTATCTATCTATCTATCTATCTATCTATCTATCTACCTACCTACCTACCTACCTAAGTTCCTGTGGAATTTATTAGAATGGCTTAGAGGCTGTATTCCTGTTAGTCCAGCAATGGCTATGCACCATTAGAAGGTCCAAGAATCCAGTTGTTGTTCAGAATTCGAGGCTGGATGTCTCAGATGGATTTTGGTAGATGCCGGAATCCTGAAGAAGTCGGTTGTGATGTCAGTGAAGGAATGGACCTGCTAGTGAGGTCAAAAGCAAGCAGGCAAAAAGAGAAAAATCTTGCTTCTTCCATGTCTTTATATAGGCTGCCAGCAGAAGTTGTGGCCCAGATTAAAGGTGGGATCTTCCTACCTCGAAGATCTGGGTTAGAAGTAGGTCTTCCCACTAAAAATGATTTAATTAAGAAAAAAAAAATATCTCACAAGTGTGCCCAGCCATTTGGGATTTAGTTGATTCCCAAAGTCGTCAAATTGACAAACATGACTAGCTATTACAGTTACTGGTTTGAGTTTTATTTAAAAACATAATTATATTAATTTTAGCCTGGGATTAAGATGGAATTTCCAATAATTTCTGAGGTGACCCCCAAAATATGTCTGTTACTTGATGCTTGTATTTTGTGGCACACATCTTTAATCCCAGCACTTGGGAGGCAGAGACAGGTGGATGGATCTCTGAGTTTAAGACCAGCCTGGTTTGCAGAGTAAGGTCCAGGACAACCAGGGCTACAAAAAGAAACTGTGTCTTGGAAAAGCAAAAAACAAAAAAAAAATAAACAAACAAAAAGAAAAAATACCACCACCACCAACACCAACACCAACAAAAGCCTCAAAATAAGTATCAATTCTGAAAGCCACTGATGATGCTTTAAATCCTCCTGCAGTATACAATTGTAAGCCAACGTTTAATTGTTTTTCTAAAGATTTTTAAAAATGTTATGTGTATGCTTGGATGTATGTGTATATAACCTATGCACGCAAGTGCCAACAGTCAAAGTCAAAAAGGGGAGACTGAGCCCCTGTTTGTGTAGGGAACAGAACCTGGATCCTCTGTAAGAGCAACAAGTGCTCTTAACCTGCAATTCACCTCTCCAGCCCAAGATTCCATTCTCTGAGTAAAAATAAATAAGCCCATTTGCTGCACTAACGTGTACATGTTTAAATGGTAAAATTGTATATGCTAAAGAATTGCTTGAAAATAATTTTATTAATTATCAATAAATGTTTAATTTGTTTATTTATATACATATATATCCCAAATCACATAAAAATATTTCTCAGGCAAAATGGGGCTGTGTGTGGGAAAATTTCAAGAAATCATCTTATTTTAAACCAGTGTCACATTAAGGTAGGCTGGAAACTGTCACGTGTGGAGGACAGATGCTGGGGACAGAAGGCTCTTGGCTTCCGTGGGCTATCTCTGCAAGTGGCCATCAGGAAACTAGGTGAGAAAGATGAAAAAGAAAAATCAAGTTTGGAGTAACCACACAGTCCCAGACCGGGGACAGCAGAGATTGAGACCATTCAGGACATGAATCAAGATTTCAGCACCGATAAGGCAGACTGCCAGGGTCAGCACACCCCAGGCTTGTGAGCCAGCTCAGAGACAAACAAAACTTGATTGTCAGTCCTCACAGATACTCTCTATACGCCCCGTGCCCTGGCTAGGTGTAACTGAATTCACCAAGGGTGTTCACAGTCGGTAAACACAGTGTTTACTGTCTAGGAGGCAAAGGATAATGCAGAAGGCAGGGGTCACACAGTAAAAAGTACAGAGAGAAACAAACCACTCTCTGTGTTTTATTCTATCAGACGGGCCAAGTACTTCGGGTTGCAAAAATACAGCTTGAAGCTGTGGGAATTGAATGACAGATTCGCAAGGCGCATAACTTCACTGACTTTACTATCCCACACAGTGCTTTAGGGGCTCTTGGTGAAATGCTGAGTCTATTCCAGTGGGTCCGAAGGGAGGTCTGTGGCTCTGCCGTCCTCTCTTCTCTAAGGGATTCTGGGCTGAGGAGTACTTTTGTGTAGCAAGGACTCGGGGACAATGATGCCACATTCTTCTTTCCTTTTTTCCTTCCTTCCTTTCTTTTTTTTTTCTTTTTGAAACAGGGGTTCTCTGTGTAGCCTTGGCTTCCCTGGAACTCACTCTGTAGATAAGGCTGGCCTTGAATTCAGAAATCTGAGTGCTGGGATTAAAGGTGTACACACCACCAGCACCCGGCAACCGCATTCTTTAAATAATTGAGGACCTTGGAGAAACTTGTCCAGTTGTCTGGCTCTTTCCCTTTCCTCAGCTAATTTGAGGGGGCTTATTATATTTGCAGAATGGTTTGATGCCCTTCAGAAAAGTAACTTACCAAAGACATAAAGGTCACATCACTTCACATCGCCTAAGCTCTCCCCTCGTCCTGCTCTATAGAAAGGACTGATATTCTGGAGACTGAAGAGAGGCTTGCGTTGACCTAGAGAAGCAAGAAGTACAAATGAGTAACCTGTTACCTGGGAACAGAAGAGCAATTCTTTCATAAATGAATGTCAATGAGGTGTAATTTTCGGCTGTAGCAGAATTTCTACACCTGACAGTATTCTTAATATACTTTAATTAAGAGGTTAATCTGTTGTAGAAATTGCTTTTCTCTGAAGCCACCTGAAATCAATTTAAACTCAATTACAAGTGGTTAGCTATTGTTTATGTGGTTAAAGATTAGAGAATACATTTTTGCTTGTCGGGAGCCGTCAGAGCAAATTTTGAATGTCACGATCAGAGGAGAGCCGAATAGTTGAGTGCTCTTTAATGGGCATGGAGAAACCATTAGAAAATGCAATCAGTTGGATTTGATGACTTGACCTTGGGACTCAGCTAGAAAAGGGTCTAATCATGTCTGTCCCTAAGTGCCACCAGGATTGCGCTGCCAAAATTAATTGATCATTACGTGCTTTCTGAGAGTCTAATATACCCTATTTGATGGAATATAAATTGCAAAAATAATCTGTAAATTATATAACAAGCTCCCGAATACATTTGCCCTCTGTCTCCTTAGCAGATATTAAATCTGACAGCTAGCTTCAAAATGATCAAAATTGCTTAGCTCTTTCAACAGTTTGGAATGCTGGAGTTTCACAAAAGAGACGAAAACTGCATTTCAAGTGCATGCGCCCAGTATATAAATTTGAATTTGACACCATCAGCCACGTGTTAACATCAGTTACCTCAGTAACATGGAGAGATAGAAAAGGGGGTCTGGAAAGGTTCTCTAGGGACTTTGAGTGTGTCATTTTATTCAACGGTTTAGTAGTGTGCTCAGTTGCTATGAAAAATGTGGATGCTTGTCAGAGATAAGGGAGCTGTTTTGAATCCTGTCTGCTTCAGTACTCAGTGTGTGGAAGGATTACACACCTCTTGAATCAGACCAGCCACTTTGCTGGTAGCGTATTAATGCTACCCTGTTGCCCAGTCCAGCCATTCCTAACGATAGTGTACGCTGCTGGCTTTGGTAGGTTAAAGGTTACTAGTCACCCTGTCAAGTCTAATTACTGCCTCTGATTGTGCACACTCCTCTGGGACCCTTCTGTTGGACATTATCACGCACACATTTCATGACATTTCGTTAAAGCTGCCAGAAGACTCTCTCTAGAACTCTTCTCCGGGGAGGACAAGAAATTAAAAAGAAGTTCCCTTTGGGCTGACACATGTTGAAAATAAACCTTCCAGGATTTTCTTTTTTTTTTCGAAGAACGTTGAATGGGTAACAACTGAGGAGAAGGAGACCATCTGCTCTTGCCTAATTGGCATCATAAGGGAAGACCACATTCTGGAACCTCTGAAGAAGAATGTGGGATGAAGTGGGCTCAGGATGGTGTTTTGCAGGAATCTGTTCCCTACATGCCAGAACAGAGGAAGGCTTTCCAGGAGAGACATTCAGGGAACTGGACCCTAGAAAGCTACAGTCTTGGAGCTGAATTAGGGGTGACACTTACTCATAAGGGCTATAGCTATTGTATAACTATATACATCAGTCACGGTATACATCCAGATCTCGGCTCTCTCCCTCACCAGCTGTGAGCTTTGAAGTGGATGTTTGGTCCTCTTACGATGCTTAATCTTCATTGTCAACTTGACTGGGTTTTGAATTACCATGGAAACAGACTTGCAGCTGTGTCTCTACGGATGTTTCCAGACAAGTTTCACTGAGGGAGGATGACCCAACCTGCATGTGGACAGCTCCGCTCCTTGGGCTCTGAACCAACAGAAGAGAACGTGAGTGAAGCGTCAGTGTGCCTCTGTCCTGGCTTCCAGAACATTCAGGCCGTGTGGCCAGACACATCACACTCCTATAGTCATGCTTTCTCTGAAAACCATGAGCCAGAGTAAACATGTCCTTTCTTAAGTTCCTTTTGCCAAGCATTTTGTTCCAGCAATAAGAAAAGTGACAAATATACTTAAAATCTCAGTTTTCTCAACCGTATAATAGAGATGACAATGAGGATCACAAAAAGGAGTTTGCCTAGAATCCATGGCAGAGTGCTTAGCATGTACAGATTCTCTGCCAGTTTCTGGGTCAGAATACCAGAGCCAAAGAACCCGAGCACCAGGCATGAAGCACATGCTTGTAGTCCCGGCTCTCAGGGGAATAAAGTCATCTTGAGCTACATAGGGAGACCTTTTCTTAAACCAAATTGGCTAACTAATCAACCAACCAGCCAACTGACCAACCAACTAATCAACTATCTAACAAACAAACCAACAAGCCAGCCAACCAACCAACCAAGCAGACAAATAAACAAATACAATGTAAGGAGTGGGGGACTTTAGAAGTTTTACTCTCTCAGTGCGTATGGGATAGTGCCACCAACATTCAGGGGTGGTATTTCCACTTATCTACTCCTCTCTGGAAATATCCTCACAGACATACCCAGATGTGTGATATTTATTTTCTAGGTGCTTCTCAAACTCATCAAGTAGACCACCAGCATTTGCCATGGCACTAGCTCAGACGGTTCTGAAAAATGCCTCTGAAAATGGTCTGTCAGTGATGCTAGGCCTTAGACAAAGTCGGTTGCTTCAGTCCTGCAAATGAGACTTTGGGTGATTGCTCAGGTAGCCAACACTGCTCGCTTTGGAAGCTGCTTGATTGCACTTCCTGCCTACTCAAGTAATATTATCTCCCTTCTCAGGCCTTCGATGGGGTTGAAGATTAGAAGTAGTAGTTACCTTCCTCTTATGATTTAGCCAGGCTTATTTCTGATGTGAGATTTAGGCTCTTTGGAATAGAATGTTTATTAAAACATTTATCATGTGATCCTTGCTTAATATTGTTTATGTTGTTTATAATTTTATACTTGATATCTGTTCCTCTTGTATATACTTGTATTGGGTTTGGAACACTCCTGTTTAGACAAAAAAGGGAGGTGAAGGAGAAGGCTTGTTAGCCAATAATATTTAAGAGGTGGGTCCAAGTTAAGGCGTGGCTTTCTGGAACCCAGTGAAAACAAGCGCAAGGCCCAGGTGTGCTCTCTCTGTGTGATTCCCATGGGGTACAGCTGAGCTTGGACTTCTCGTTCCTGTTTCATGAGTTTTCCCCTTATAATAAAGATATAATTTGTTTTATCCTTTAGCTAGCCTGGTTATTTTCCGAATCGAGCTGTTTTCTACAGAGTCCTGCTGAAAGTAAGTCCAAAGAAACTCTATGCTACAGGAGTCTATTATGGTCACAGCTCTCAGTCGCTTGGGTTCTGTGGGGCCGTGGCCAGGGTGGCTGAAGTCAGCCCACGGCACTGACTTCAACATGTCTTGCTTGTCAGTGACTGATCTGGGAAACAGTCAAAGGCTGTATATGGTAACTTCCAGACAGTGTTCAGCATTACCTTCCTCTGACTGAGTCACTCACTCCAGGCCTTGCCTACTGAATCAGAAGTAAGAATAGACATATACAATATACACGTGCGGGCAAAGGAAACTCTGACTGGGGAGATAATCTCCATTGATTTAGTCACACAATGCAAGTTTTTACTCCCATGCAAAATACTGTAGCAGCCAAAAGCTTTTTGCTTTATCCTCTAAAAGCTCCCTCTGACTCCGTTTCCCTGGAAATAGCAAGCATATTCTATCACATTACATTCCCTCTGTCAGCTGAATTGTCTGGGAGCTGAGTTGTTTCATCCAAAATTTTTCTTTAAACGAACCATTTCTCTTTCTCTTCATAATTTTTGTATTTCTTCTTTAACACATCAGCCAAATCCCACAAAAGAGGATTCAAATTGATGTAAGTATCTGACTTAAATTACATGCAGATAGAGTATGAGGTGTGGATTTTCCAACGAAGCCATCAAAATATTTTACAAAAAAAAAACCCATTAACACAATTGTCTCTGTTCTTATGCAACTATTATGCATGTTTCTTTACTTTTATTTACTGTTTATTTATATGCTTGTAATAAAATTAACTCTATTTTTGGTTTGTTTTATATTATTTAATCTCCTCAATTTGTTACTTGGGTTCCCCTTTTTAATGATTGGAATATAATCTTTCCAATAAACATACTGTACGAACTACTTTCAATCCCCATCCACATCATCAGCATGTAATCTTTCAGTTGCTCTCATGAAGGTGTAAAGATTTTTTCCCAGCCCCTAGAAGATGGCTGCTATTGTTTGGGTCAACAGGTTATAATAGACACAAACGTCTCAGTTCCAAGCCTGTGCCTCAAGAAGTCTTATGTACTTATTGCTACAGACAGATTTCTCATCCTGTGATGAGAAGTTCAACTGAGTCTTCTAGTAAGATGATTAACCTTCTAGCAAGATCTAGAAGATCTCAGCTTCATAATCATCAGAAGTACACCTTCCTGAACCAGTCGGCTCTCAGTGACTGTACCAGCTTCCGTGTCTGTATGAAAGAGTCTAACTGAGACCAGAAGTTCCTCTGTTATATACATTGCTTTTAAAAACAAACGTTCACTTTTTTAAAAAGCTTATTCTTCTCTCATACAATACATCCTGATTGCAGCTTCCCCTTCTTTTGCTCCTTCCAGCCCTTCCCCATCTTCCCCCAAGGAAAGGGAAGGCTTCTGAGGGACTTCAACTCTACAGGGCACAAGATATAGCAAGACCAGTCACAAACTCCTCACATCAAAGAGGAAAGGAGTCCCCAAATCAGGCAAAAAAAGTCAGAAATACCCCATTCCCACTACCAAGAAGTCCCCCCAAAACACCAAGCTAACAACTATAATATCTATTCAGAGGACCCATGCAGGCTCTGTGATGGATACTTTAGTTTCTATGAGCCCCCCTGAGCCCTGCTTCATTGATTCTATAGGCCATGCTTTCCCAGTGTCTTCAACCTCTCTGGCTCCCCCAATTCCTTCTCTTTAGCAAACATTCACTTTTAATCCTAGGAATTCTGAGAATGACTTGGTATATAGCAATAGTTAAGTAATATAGCCATGGATCTTACAACTATTTTTGTTTTATTTTCTATTCAGATCATTTCAAATGCTCTCTTTTAGAGAATTCCACCATGGTATTGTCATTGTGCAAGTAATGCCACAAAAATTTTGCTTGATTTGAGGACACAGGCAGTTTGAGTGTGTGACTTGTAAACTTTTCAAAATACTGTGTGATTGAATGAAATTCTGGGGTCATCTTCATAGTATAGTTATTACCGAGAACAAAGAGCCTTTGTAACACATAGTTGATTTCTATCTCTGCAATTGTTTTATATGTAAATGCACTTAGGAACAACTTTTTCTTGGGGAATCATTTATACAAGGTCCTACCTACTTCCAAACCAGGCAAGCTCTAAACAACATACTCAAGCCATTTATTTTAGGTGTTTTGATTCATACTGTTCTTGTCATTATTAGTGGTATTATTTTTTGTTACTGAGATGATATTAAGAAGAAAATGGCTGGTGGTTTCTGAAGCTTGGGTGGTGTAGGAGGTTCTTCTGTCTATGTGATGCTTTCATTGGTTGAATAAAGAAACTGCCTTGGCCTTTTGACAGGGCAGAACTTATGTAGGCAGAGTAGACAGAATGAAATGCTGGGAGGAAGAAGGGTAGAGTCAAGACACCATGGTTCTCCAGCCAGAGACGGATGCTGGTTAGACTCATGCCGGTAAGCCACAGTCAAGTGGCAATACACATTAATGGAAATGGGTTAAATCAAGATGTGAGAGTTAGCCAATAATAGGCTAGAGATAATGGGCCAGGCAGTAATTTAATTAATACAATTTCTGTGTGCTTATTTCTGGTGTAAGCTAGCCAGGTAGTGGGACACAGCCTGTTACCTCCTACTACAATTGGGTCCTTAGTTGTTTGGACCCATGCGACTGAGCTTCACCATGTTGGAAGCGTGGGGCAGAGACCTAGTCTTATTATTGCAGTTCTGTAGGCAGACAGCAACTCGGGGCCAAAGGCCTGCCCTAGTGACCCACTTCCTTCAGCTCTGTCCTGCCTCTTTATAGCTCCATAGTGTCTCCCAAATAGCACCACCGTCTGGGGGATGATCATTCACAATGAGAGCCTTTCAGGTCCAGACCTTAACCAACTCCTTCCACTGAGCAGTAAACGTAAGCTTAAAAAACGTGTGCATTTGAAAGCTGTTCACAAGGACAAAGCCAGTCGAGGCCCTGTCACACACTTTCTTTAAGCTGAATATTTTATGTCCATCATCTTAATTAGCAATGTGGAAAGGGACCCTCTATTATTTGTTTTTCAACATGATAGGCTGGCAATGAAGTGAAAGACGCTAGACATATTCTTTTCTGTCTTAAGTCAGTAAAATTGTACTTTTCAAGCATTTCTAGCGGCTGCCCCTTCTAACCCGAATCTAAACAAGTAAGTCCAAGAGTGCTCAGAGAGTGCCTGGTGTAAATTTTAACTTTCATCCTGTTCTGGGTTACTTAGATAACTGCAGGTTCTTGAACCATACCGACTAAGAACCAAAGGTTGGGGTCATTAGGCCCAAGAATCTGCCTGTCTCTGCCCTGTCACTTTGTGACCCAGCTTGACAAACTTACACATCCTCCTTACTCTGCCAGAGACTCTTGCTGTCTTTGTATGAACCGAGCATGAGCAAATAAGATGGGTATTGCCTCTTCCCCAAGTCCCATGGTACTTCAGGTTAGGCTCCTGGAGATGAGAACAGGAGGTAGACACTGCCCAGGGAGGACAGAGACACCAAAGCCAGAGCTCGGAGACTGTCTTCGCTGTAGACTGGGAGAGAGCATCAGAAGAGCGTCCTGGTTCTCTGGTCACTTGATATCCCTTTCCCCAGCTTGTAAGCTTTGAATGAGGATGTTACCCAAACTGAAAGACGGCGCCTGGACACTTTGTGATTGGCTCAACTGGACTGATAAGCTCATCCCCTCCCAAACTTTATTCCAGTTTTTGCCATCAGTCCTATAAAAGCCCCCAGATTAGCAGCTTGACAGTACTCTGCTGCAGAAAACCCCTGTTCTAACGGAACTTGGTTTTTCTTCTTGCTGTCTCAGAAGCTCTTCGCATGAAATACTTGTTCCTGAAACTCAGCCTTTGTAGTCTGTGAATTTCAGTCTTTGAATCCCCAAGACAAGAACCAGGAGGTATCGACTCAGTGGAAATTCTGTGTGGCTACGAGCATCCCTTCCAGCTCCCTAGCACTTGGGTTAAGGACCGCCTGAGGTGAGAAGAAGGCCTTCCTCAAACTCAAAGACTCTCCACGTCCCCTCTGTTATATAAACAGGGTGTACACTTCAGGCAGAGGACCTCTGTTTGTGTACTTGATCAGGAGTTTGGCAATGCTTTTGATTCTATCCTGGCCATAGGACAAAGATGCCTGAGGAAACTTCCGTTTCTTGGTCTGGGTTCTTATCTCCCTTACCCTAAGTGAGCACTCCTGCCTAACATCTACCTTGGGGTTGGACCCAAACTCCAGTCCAGATGCTGATTCACTCAGTTTTAGAATGGGATCCTCAGCTTTTCACAGTGGGAATGTACTATGTTCCTCAATTCAGACCCTCTCCCTAGTGATTTTAGGGTCTCATCTTTTGAGGAGGGACTGTTACAGGGATTTGTAGCCTTAGAAGCCATTGAGGATGGATATCAGGACTATGATGAGGCCATTAAGGAAAAGCTATTTCCTCCTGGTTGAAAGAATGGAATACGTCTGGGTAGAGACACGGCATTCGGATCTGCAATAGAGTCTAGACCATTACATACGATCGTCTCTTCTCTTAAGAGCAAATCCAGCCAGGCTTGTCAATCAAGTGCCCAGGAGTCCACCTCTCTTGAGAAGACATGCTAGGAGACTGGGGGAATAATTATTCCCTTAATAAGATAGTGTAATGTCCTCATCTTCCTCGAAGCTGCCGACCATGTACCACAACTTGGAGACTGTCTGTTTTTCTGAGCTTCTTAGAAAAGCGTAGGCTCTTTCCCCCCTTTCCTCCTTTCTTCTTCTATTTCTTCTGTACACTGAGCAAAGTCTGAGCATCTTTCTCTGACATCCTGGGCTTTATAACTCATTCTCTAAGCTCCCCACACCTTTCCAGTATATTGCTGCTTATCTGCCTCCCAGCTGTTTCTCAACCTCCACTGCTGGATGTGCTTGCTGTCTTGGACCTTCACACCCAAGTCAGGGCCTCTCTCTTCCTTTTCTTCTTCCTGTTCCTGGAAGTTACAGATATTTACATCCTGACCATCCTATTCTTTTTCTTTCAAGCTCATAAAATCATCCTGAGTCCCCAGTTTCTAAACTCTTTTATCAATAAGACTAAGAGTCCCAAATTAGGAACCCCGGTTCTCCTGGTAGCAGTGTTACGGTATGCTGACCACCAAGGCAAGGGGGTCCTAGTCCCCCTCTGCACCACAAATGATCTTCAACATCTGCTGGTTCACACGGTTCACAGAGCTCTTTCCCGGCAGCGCTGTCCCATGAGATCTGCTTGAAACTGCTTGGACTGGGTATCAATCTGGGTGATGATAAAAATTAGGTAAATTTGTAGTGTTGAATAATTTATAATGGAGAACTCACCATATATCAAAATTGGGGGTCCTTAAAGAGTTTATTAAACCATTGTTCATGTTAACTGTAAGAGTTTAGATGAACTCAGATATTCTCAAATAGGAATCAATAATCTACTACACTAAAAATCTTTTGATTTTCTTTTTGACTTGCTTATTTGAAAGTGATGTCTCAGAAAGCATCTCAAGTTAGACACATTCACAAATGTGTTTTTATTGAAAGAAATTAGAATCTCAAGATGTCCTCCGTAGCAATTAGATTTACCAATTCCTTCCTTTTTGCTGCTTCACGGTCAGAGATTCCTCTGGCAGTAAGTCCTCTGTCTTCCTGTTGCTGCCTGGCTCATTCACTCCCAAGGGTTTTCCTTTGCTGCCTAAACCAAGAGAAAATGTGTGCAAGGCCCCGTGCAACAGTATTTGTAGTGATCACCACGTACGTGGAAGCTCCGGGGTTCTGTCTCCATGGTAGTAGAGCATCTAATAACACAGTGTATCTGTCTATGAGGAGGGACTCTTGAGGTGACAGATGTGGGAAGAGAGAAAGAACTGAATCTGAGACAACCCAAATATTTATAAGGACCACACTGATGTTACTAACCAATGGTAAGTGAAATTCATTCATTATAAAGGCCACGCTGATGTTACTAGCCAATGGTAAGTGAAATTCATTCATTATAAAGAGCACACTGATATTACTAGCTGATGGTAAGTGAAATTCAGTCATTATAAAGACCACGCTGATGTTACTAGCCAATGGTAAGTGAAATTCATTCATTATAAAGACCACGCTGATGTTACTAGCCGATGGTAAGTGAAATCCATTCACTGCAGTTTGATCAGCTTCAGTCCCATCTTCTGGGAACCAGGCAGCAATCTGTTGGGACAGAGCAGCGCCGACGAGAAATCCCTCCACTAAAAGAGTTAGCATTCTTCTGCGGGGAGATAGAGACAATAAGCAAGTACATAGCATGCCAGGTGGTAATCAGAGCCCCAAGTTAGAATTATGGCGTTAAACAGAGAAGGGGGAAATACACGTACACATGTATGTGGTCAGAGTATAAATATAAATCTGAGGAATAAAGTTTGAGCTTGTTCATTTTTTAGAAAAAATATTCGGACATTCAAATGTCGTTGGGACACAGTTCCGATCATTATGTCTCAGCTCGCTGTACTCCCCCATCCTGCCTCGTGTATTAAACACCATGATAGATGGCACCTGGGAGAGGCAGCATGCAGACCGTGACCCTGGAGGTCACCTTGCCCTTCACTTTTTGGGGCGGGTGATGTCAATCAGCAAGACTGACAGATGAGTCAACGATGTGTTCCTGCCATTGTAGGTTCCAGCTATTGTTTTCCTTCTCGCGCTTTCGTTAATCATTTGTTTGAGCTAAACTTACCTGTTTTAGTAAGTTTAACTCTCTCTAGAGTTTCACCTATGCCAACTCCATGGGGAAAGGGAGGTGTAGGTTATGTATCTATTAGCAGTCTGAGGCCTGTGTCCTTTATTTGAGACGTCATCACCTTGGGCTGAAGGTTCAGAATGACGGAACACAGTCTGGGAAACAGATCCAAAGTATCTCTAGGCTCAAGGGCAGAAGTTATTATTTAGCATAAAATTACAACAGCTTAGCTCTGTGAGCATGCTATGAAATTGAAAGTAGTTCTATGCCGAGTCGTTAATTTGAATCCACACCATTAGATAATAGCAGAGAGGAGGGTCGTCAGCACTACTGGAGGAAGGATGGCCAGCAATGGATAGAAGATGGCCAGCATTGGAGGAAGGATGGCCAGCATTGGAGGAAGGATAGCCAGCACTGGAGAGGAAGGATGGCCAGCACTGGAGAGGAAGGATGGCCAGCACTGGAGAGGAAGGATGGCCAGCACTGGAGAGGAAGGATGGCCAGCAATGGATAGAAGATGCCCAGCAATGGATAGAAGATGGCCAGCAATGGATAGAAGATGGCCAGCATTGGAGGAAGGATGGCCAGCACTGGAGAGGAAGGATGGCCAGCAATGGAGGAAGGATGGCCAGCACTGGAGGATGGATGCCCAACATTGGAGGAAAGATGCCCAGCATTGGAGGCTAAACACAGAAAGGATAGAGACCAGGAACCACCAGGATTTCAAAGGCTCTAGTCTGTTTGAAAATTTCTCTGTAGCCCGAAGTTTCCGAGTTGAAAAGCTGTATCCAAGATACACAGATGTGAAGGGGATAGCTTAGTAAAATCCCCTCCTCCCGACTCAGGGCGATGCACAAACAGCCAAAGGCTCTGACCTAGGCTTTCTTTTCTTTTCTTCCCCCCAAAAGATCCTTTGCTTCACAGCAAACAAAAGCAATCCTTCCAGACCTCTGAATGGAGAGCTTTTCTTGCGCTTGGTGCTTTAGAGACCTCTGCCCTCAAACACAGAGAAAGGCCTGAACTTCCCGCCATCCACTACCTGCTTCTGACCAGACTCCAGGGGAAATTTCAGCCCAGACTGGAGTCTTTGAAAGCCAGGCCGAGCCAAAGCTGGGCCCCGCTTACAGGAACTACTAATGACTTGCTGGTAGGCACCCAAGTCTGAGAAGCCTACAAACACTTGAAATAGGGCCTTGGAATTGGAAAAGAAGTTTCTTCTCTTAGTTCATCTCATCACCATCTGGATAGCTTTTATAATCCTTATTGCACTATGATTATATTTTTTATGCCATAGAGTCTGCTAATTAATTGTAATTACCAAGAACAGGAAATTTCAGGATGACCAGATCATGTTTACCCAGAATAGCAAAGTTGGGGAGCTGTTTTTTATGAGATATGCTTGGGATTGTAGGATTTTAAAACTGGGTAGAGCTTCAGAAATGGGTGAGTTCCAATAGCTCCTGCCATAGTGTTGGAGACGGGAGCGCATTGGTCTCAGTTTCAAGACTACCTCAATATCTCAATAAGGAGGCAATGGCTTCCAGCTTCCTAGTTCAGTGATGGCTTTGTGTCCCACAACCTGAGGACTAGGGTCACCCAAAAAGGCCACACCTCTGATTCTGGGTGGGGTCATCAAAGCTAAAATGGAACTTAGTCAAATGTCTCATTGCATCATCTTGTCTCTGTTAGACTCCAAGTTCTTCGGACATAGTGTTCTTGTCCATGTGACATGCACTAATAAATTCTCAGGAAGAAAAACCAATCCAAACACTTAGCTGGTGTCTTAGAGAAAAAAACCAAAAATCTGGGTGACTGCATTTTTAGAATTTAAGTAGCTGCTGTGGCCTCCTGTGACACCCAAACCATGTCTAGATGAACCTGTTCTGTGTCGGGATTAGGGCCTGAATCCTCTGGAGATTCTGTGGCAGCCTGGCCATGTGACTTAACCTCATTTCTAAAGTTAAGGAAAGCTTTTCTCTTTAGTCTAGTTTTTAAAATGCTAGCATTTTAAATAGCAAATTTTCGTTTATTATTCCAAGTGAAAAAAAAATGTGTGTGTGAGATCTCAGCACGTAGAGCAGACTAGGGCAAGATTTTATGCTCCTGGTGGTAGCTGCCCTTTTACCACGAACAATAAACGTGGAGAATCAAGTCAGGCTTAAACTAGCTCCACCACTTAACTGGTTTCTATGTAAGTACTGACTGGCTCTCCAACATTCTCACCTGGAATATCCAAGGCTCAACACGCATGTTTAGACCTGTATATCCATCAGCAGTGTCTGTGACCATATAAGACACACGTTACGCTTTGTGTGTGTTCTTGTGTTTGTGCAGTAGATGGACATGTATGCACTGGACTCTACATACATGCGGAGACCGTAGGTCAGCATCAGGAGTCTTCTGTTGCTCTCTCTTGTATTTTGCTTTTTAGGGCTCTTTTGTTTGTTTGTTTTGTTTTATTTTTTGAGGCAGGGTCTCTTAATGAATTTATTGCTTACTAATTTGACTGGACGAACTAAACAATAAGCATCCAGGGTGAGGATATCTTTGCTTTCCCCAACACTAGGTTATAAACATGCACTGCCTGGCTTTTTCACATGGGTACTACAGAACACACACACACACACACACACACACATACACACACACACACACACACATACATACAGACACACACACACACACACACACACACACACACACACACACCATGAAACTTCCACAGTTTCCTATTTCAAAGTCCTTTGTAAGACATTAAAGACCTCACTATCCACCACTGGGACCTCCTCTTCGCTAGCTTTGAGGTCATCGTTCTCCTGGGGTCTCTGTTTCTTTCCTTGCAATTTTCTGCTTGGAAATGCCCTTGAAAATTCTGTTTTTTAATCTGTCTCATGGTAGACTGCCCTTCCCAGCAACATCTGTGTTTGCAGCTTAACATCCTATCCCCAGAATGAGAATCTGCCACAAATCCAGCAACGAGTACTTATTTTTTGAATGACTAGAAAAGGTTTTAACCAGATCGATGAACATGATTTGCACTGAACTGAAAATCAAATTTGCTTCTGTTAGTGTAAGGCAATATACTTTGCATGAGAGTCATTTTACCCCCACAAGTACAAGGACACCCCACGGGTTACAGACGTCATCGGCTGCTTTGGAGAGTCAGTGAAGCTAGAAACTGTGGTAACCATCAAGGGAGAAAGCTCTAGGAGGTAAACTGAGGCATTAGTCTGCTTCCTGGATTTCCTGTCTATTGTTCTGACCCCTCCAATGCAATCTGCACATACTTCTCAGATTTCTTGAGTGCGCTTTTGGACTTTATCAGCAGTGGAAATCAAATGCCCAGCGATCCTTGCCACCCACACATAGATTCCAAACAAGTTATCAAAGCCTTACAGTCTTCCCAAAGGATGTAGTCTGGGATGGTTATGATCTGCCCTTGCAGGATGCTGGCTTACTCTGGAGGACCTCTTCCATCCTACTTTTACCTCTGTTATTCTACTTGGGGAAGATTGCTAAGAGCTGTGCCGTAAGGCAATAACTATCCTCGGAGCGATCCCTCTGGCTGGTGCATGGTACCTGGCTTGTCTGGGTCCTAGGAGGCAGGTCCTGGTGCTTCAGATAGAACTCTGGTTTGTTCTCAAGAGCCTTCTGTCATACAAGCCATTGTCTGGTATTGTACTTCCCGGGGCCGTTCTGCCTCCAGATACCTTCAGAAAACTCTTAGTCCTCTCTGCTCTGGAATCTCCTTGCTCGGTTCTTCCAGGTTAACCATAATACTTGCCGGTCTAACTTCCATTGTCTCCCGAAGTCTGCCCACTCACTGCTTTATGACAGAGTCTGGTATTTATAGCTTACAAGAACCAACTCTGAGGAGCTGGCTAAAATGCAGGCAGATTTCTGAGCTCTTCGTTGAGAGCTATGCATTTTAAAACAGCTGATTCACTGACTGTATTGAGAAACACTTGGATTGTAATCATCAGCAGTTCTTCAGCGGTCATTCATTCGTTCGTTCATTCATTAATTCACTCGGCCACACACACAGGTCTGTCTTTTACATCAAAGCTTTAATAACAAGAATTGGATTTGACAAGAGCAATTGATTCGAACAATGGGTTATGAATGCGGTTACTAGTTACAAATTCTCGTCTTCGAAGTCTCCTTCAGGATAAAAACAGGCTCATGTCTACCCTATCCAGCTCTGGGAAGCAGCTTGGAGTGAAAGGCTTATTTGGTTCACCACTGGGTAATGAGGAAACGCGGAAGAATTCTTCCCTTACACACTGGTAAGAAGGAGATGCTTCCTTAAGTTAGATGTGTGCCTTTGTTCAAAGATGTTTTTCTGCAGCTTGAACTGTCCTGCTGGTGCCCTATTGCTGCCACATATAAACATGAGAGACTGAACCAGGTCCATATGATGCTCACATGCGGTTGGAGGTGACGGGCTCAACAGCTGCTTAGAGCCAGAGGTCTGAGCAGGTCGTATCTCTAGGACTCTATCAAGAGTCTCTACCACTACCAGTTCTCTTGGTTTCCTAACTCACCATCTTCTCAACTTGACTGAAATAAAAATGTCAGACTGGGCCCAAGTGAAAAAAACCTACCTGCCCTTTATCCTAGACAAGCTAAGAGTTTGTGTCCTCATGGAACCCCATTCTCGAGATCAGTAGAAATTCCTTGGCAGTTTTGTTGTTGTTGACTTTTTCCTTGTGGAAGTTTGATAGCCTTGTGTGCTCTATAAAGCTCCAGCTCTCTGCTGCCCCCAGCAGGCCATTCCCTTTTTATCTTAGCCTAGCCTGACTGGTCCTGTGGATACCAGAAAAGACCAAAGTCTGAGATTGGTCGTTCATTTTGTGTCATGTGATCTCTGTGTGTTTGGCCATTGATTTTCGTTCTGGTTGTAGGAAGGTGCTTTGCACTTGACCTCTCCTCAGTTATTGTTGGCATTGGGAGCCTTCTTCCCTAGCTAACCATCATCCTGCTGGCATGGTGTGGTCTTTCTTCCCTAGCTAGTAGCCACCATTGCGTTGGCATGGTGTGGTCCTTCCCTAGCTAACTGCCATCTTGCTGGCATGGTATGGCCCTTCTTCCATGTCTAGCCACCATCTTTCTTGTCTCCCAATTAAAGCAACTGAGATAGAAAAGTAAGCAGCTTTAGTAAAGACATAATGATCTAAGCACACACATGTTCAGTTTGGAGAAAGAAAGGTGCGGATTTGGATCCTGATCCTACTCACTATTGGCTCTTTGAACTTGAGTGGTAAGTTTCCTGTTTTCCTCTATAAAAAGGTGGTTATGCAATAGCAGGCTAACAAAAATGACGTGTGGGTGATGCTCCTGAGGGTTTTGTTTTCCTTCCTCGTGGAGGATTTTTTACTTTGAGTAAGCAATCACAGCAACAGTTCCCTGGCTCCAGGAATTAGCAATTGCTCTATTGGAGATGTTTGTTGTCTATGTCTTCCCTTCCCCCTCTCCTGTCCTCCTTCTGTGGTCTGTGGTCTCTTACTTTAAAAAAAAAAAATATGACAGGCAGTGAGATAAGCAATTAGTTTCCCAGCACTGACGCAAAGGGCTTCCACTGGTCTGCAAGCTTTGGTAGTAGCAACTTCACACCGTGAGATTCAAACCTCGTAAAACCTCAACTGCATGAACACTAGGCAGCTCTATCCTGTTAAATAACCCAGAGTCTGGAAAGCTCCTTGGAAGACTTGGTCCTAGTTCCTAAATATAATAGCTAGCTAAATATTCTTCTGTTAGCAACATTGCAGGTCAGGGCCGGTTCTGTCTTTAATCTCATTTGTTGGATCCTTACTTGCCAGACATTTTATGCATGATGTCATGTAAGTATCAGAGCCGCCTTGGCCGTCAGAGTAGGCCCCACTGAGACTTTAAGAAGCTGAGGTAACTTGCTTATGGTCACACAGCTAGCTAAGGTCCTAGCTGAAAACTGAATCAAGTTCTGGCTGGACACAAGTGTGTGCTTGTAGGGTCAGTTCTCCTGTCTCTGAAAGCTAAGGAATCCCCAGGTCCCACAGGTACTGGAGGAAGCAGCTTGCAGAGGTATAGACCTTCAGTTTGGATCGTCATTGCCCTTTAGGGGCTTGTAAAGGGTGAGCTGAGGCGGTTATAACTATGACACCATAAAACAGCAATGTCAGACCATTGACCTTTTGTCTGTTGCTGTTCCCGTGTTGATTGATAGATTACGTTTTCAAAGATTACATCAGTAATTCATGCTTTATTACTCCTGAATTAGTATAATGCTTCAAATCATCTTGTTGCAATTCAGCATAATTATCTGTAATTAAAAATAAATTCCTGTAGGGTGAGAATATTAATTCCTATTCAAATCTCTTTATTTCAGTGTGGCTGTGAATGAACCAGTGCCTGACTCTTAGGTAACAGTGCCAGGCACGTCCTGCGGAGGTAGCTTACTTAGTCTGATATGTTTGTACTTTTGTGCGTTTTCTGTGAGCTCCAACACTTTTCTGACTGTTTCAGCTTGATGTTCTTACAGGTGCTGGCTTTCTGTGTTGTTGTTGTTGTTTGGTTTGATTAATTCACTGGGAGATTCTGATGAAAGCCGTGACGAGTATTCAAGGGCAAAGTTCATTCAGGCGTGTACAGCTAGTCAGTGCGTAGAATTGCGGGAGAGTCAGGCTTCCCCCAGGACTGGGCCTCACCAGCCAACAGCAGCTGCACTGCTGGGGGCCGAAGCCCAGCAATTTGGTTTTAACCAGGCCTTCGGTGTTTCTGAAGGCTGGAAGTTTAGCAACTCTTCCCCAGGGAGGAACGGAGGATCCTGCCCCGGCAGATGCTCTTGATGCTGTAAGCAATCGGCATGCCGTCTGTAGAAAGGGTAACAGATCCTTGCAGCTCCGAACTTGTTGCCTTCTCTGGATATTAACACCTGCTTCCTGATGCAGACCAAGCCTCTTTTTGCTCCCGTGGGAGCAAGGAGAAGGTTGGTGGCGCTATCATCTTCCAGGTGTCAGGGTGGAGAACCAGCTGGGGACGCCCCCAAGGAAAGGCTCCCAGGAGTCTGAAGATATTAAAGCAGTTTCAGGAGGCGGTAGAAGAGCGTGGCTTCTCTCACAGGATTCATACCTACAGTGAGCTGGCGGTGCAGCCTCCTGGTCCCAGCCTGGGAGACCTCTCGGGAGGCCACCACTGTGTAGCAGAGAATGATGACAGATAAGGCAATTCGGTGCTCAGAGTGTCGAGAAATCCACCTCCGGAGTTGGTCTCTAAATGTTTCCGTGGAAGACGTTTTATTTCTCAGCCAGATAATTCACGCTTGGTGTTTTAGCTACGTTTCCATGCTGAAATTTTATTATGTGAGAAAGACATTACTGAGATTCATAAAGAGGTCTTCACCTAAGCCTGAGTCCCCCTTGACTAAATGTTTCAGCACACACGTTTAACTGCTGTAATTAATCACCACATGGCCCCCACGATCGCATGGTCTTTAGCGAGCCTACTTTGGTGATACATGAATACATTGTCAATGTGTTATCGTGTTGAAAATTTAGAGCAGAGCACAGAAATGTGACCTGTAGAAACCAGGGCGCCATGCACTCCTCTCGGAGCCACACAGTGAAAATTTCTGGTCCTTTATCTTCTTCATAGGTAAAGGGACGGCTGACACATCACACAAGGTCAGGGAAATCAACTCTCATGACTTGCTTTCTCGGGGCACACAGGGCACACAGCCTCTGTTCTGCTCTCCGCCTGCTTCTCTTAAGGCCTCTTGGGGTCAGTGGAAATGAGTGATTCCATTCTGAATGCTAACAGTGGAGGGACCTCCTTATTTTCTGGGTAAATTATCTAGGGGCTGTTTGTTGATGGGTCTACTCTACCCAGCCCCCACTTCCAGTTTTCTCTATCAATCTGACGTTGTGATTCCCTTCTCTCAGACCCCTTTCTATCCTCATGGGTTTACTGCTCTGATGCTTAGGCTTGGTGCTATTTCATATCCTTACAAAAAAAATTCACCTTTCTTGAATTTTGCCTTTCCCAGTTGTGATTCATGCCCTTGTTCTCAGGGCAGAGGAGGGCAGAACACATTCTGTTTCTTCCAGGTCCTAGACAAAATCTGACTGAGTCCTTTTTCCCCCGGAAATGCCTGCTCTATTCAAAGCACAGGTCGGCCTATAAGTTTCAACCATTTCCTGGTGGTACCAACTCACTGAGTACGTACAGACATCGTGAGGCTCAATGGAGGCTTATAATATGACAGCAACAATGAGCATCTGATCACGTTCTGCTTCCACCACCAGATCCCTCCACTTCCCAATGCAACTAACTCTGGGGCAGGCACTTGGGAGGAAACCAGTTTCTACTAGGCTTGTAGCCTGACAGAAAAACTATGCCCCGATTAGAAAAACTAACCTGATTATAGTTAACGAGGCCAGCTGGAACTCATCTCTGAGGGAATTGGAATGCAGGTGTTGGCCAACACCCACTAACTGTGAGAGCAGAACCCAAGAAGGAAGGAGTATGGAATTGCTGGGATCTGATGGCAGCCGCTGTTTCTTAAAGGAGAAACATCATGGGCGAGGGGAGGGGAGCTGTGGGTTGTTTGGTGGATGAACTAGCCTTGGATGCCCTTGATCCACCTCCAGTATTTTCAGGAACCCAGGGTTTTCCTTTGTGCAGCTAGTGACTCACTCTCCAGGGTACTTAACTTCCGGTGGTCTGCAGCTCCCTTGCTCCCTAAAGTGCTTTCCTGCGTCCTTCCTTGGCATCAGCCGCACGCTTCTCCCTCCCCTATCCATCAGCTCTGGGTAAAGCGGAATTAAGGCCAATGTCATGTGGGAAGCTTTGGCCTCAGGATCCATATCGCCAATGTGACTGAATAGAAGCCGCAGTGTGGTCAGAACTGAGAAGCACCCGTTCATCCCCAATCCCAACTCTTCTACGCATCTGGTTTGCTTCCTAGGCATATGTAAAGGGAAAAATGAGCTTATTTCTAAATTTTAGAAAAGAGGTTCAGCCACTGCCAGAGGTTATACTCACTGATCAGAGCTAAGGAGGGGCTGGTCAACTCCATATCGCTGACAACAGCCTTAGCTCTAGATCCTCCCTGACCAGTCTTTGTCACTTCTCTTGTTGTCTGACCCCTGACATCATTTGGTTTTATACCCACTGTCAGAGACAAAATAAAGGAACCAATGCCTATGAAAGCTCAGCATTTATTTATACAGTCAGAGGTGGAGAGAAGACTCTGGAAGAGCTGCTAAGGGCGCTCGCCCAGCTGTGGTGGTGCACTTGATTAGCAAAGCACCGTTGCTGGTCTCCAGGAAGCCAAAGTCAGAAGCAAAGAGAGGAGCGAAGCAAGCGATGGTCCGGCTGGGTGTTAAACATTCAGAGAAGCCAAGGGGAACTACAGCAGCGTTAGAGACAAAACTGGGACTGTGGCTACCATCATCGGAATTACAGAGCGCTGTGGAAGACAGTGTTAAAGGGTTAAGCTGGAAATACAAAAATGGGCGGGCTCAATCGGGAAGTAGCAGCTAGGACAAATCAGAGAGGGTAGATGAGAATTCTGAGTGCTGAAGAACAAGACAGGGTTTCCCACTGTAGAGAGAAGGGCTGCATCTGAGATGGGTAAACTCTAGATTTTGCCAGATTTAGGCTTTCCTTTAAAAGTAGATGGAATGTGAAAAAATTTAGACTTACTAATGCTGGTAGTAACCATGTCCCCTGTGGTCGTTTGGCTTTTTTGTTTATGGTCGTTGTTGGTTTATCATCTGCACCATTATTTCTTCTCAGCGTCTTTAGGAATACCACTTAGGAAATGGTCACTTCAAGTTTGCATGAAGAAACTTGATTCCCAGACAACCGCATGTAATCGTCACTGAACCTTATCTGTGAGGTCTGCATATCATCACTGAGAATCATACCTTCTATCTGTAAACCCCACACGCCTCACCCCACAACTTTGGAGACTGGTCTTTATTCAAGACCTCAAGATACACTTCTGCCCCTGCTCTGTGTCCTAACCTCTTTAGGATTCTTACCAAACGCATCCACTACTGTGTCTCCCATCCTTCTAGGCTGAACGTATTTCCTACTGACTAAATGCTTAGTCATTGAGCAACCTTCGAAGGAAAATGTTCAGATCCCCTCATTCGAAATGACACATCTTCTTTCTTCTATCTCCAGGCCCTTGCCTCCTACAGTTCTGAGTTCCATGAGCTACGTGGGAATCCCTAGCTTACTCTCCAGTGAGAGAACCAGAATGCCCAAACTCCCTGAGTTACTTCACTGGTGGTAGCCATTTTGTATCTAGTCCCCAACTCCGGCAAATCTCAGTCTCTTTTTGCTTGTCAGCATCTTCTTCCAGAGTCAGCATCCTTGGCCTATAGCACCTCCTATGACACTCAACTGTACAGTTCCTCTGTTTACGCTTCACCACAGGCTCGTCATGTTTATTTGAAGGGGAAGGTTTCGATTATACTGCAGCTGGCTCATTCTTGACTCCCACCCACTCCCTGCTCCCCTCACCTAGACTTCTAAATCTTCGTCGACTGCATGGGAGGAAGATAATAAAATATCTCTCTGGGTTGGACCAATTGCGTGGCTCTTTGCAAATGAGAACTAATTGTCTAAAAGAGAAATTAAACTCGGAGGGTAGTTAGAGATTAGTAGTAAAACTGCATCAACAACCCACGGAGCTGCGGAGATGTTGGCGAGAATTTAACTTTCCAGATGAGACCCAGGGAAGGGAAGTAATTTTCTCAGGATCGTTTAATTAGCTAAATGGAGGCCTTCTTCATCCCTAGACAAGACCCCACATGCAAACCTTTCTCCTTTGGTGTCTACTACAACAGTGCAGGCATACCTATGTAGTCATAGGTATGTGTAATGTAGTCACGTGTGTGTTGTGCAGACCTGGGTATTCTGAAACAGGATCTCTGAGGCTAGAGCAGAAAAGACAAGGTCTGATTTTGAGTATCCTCTCAGGTTCGACCCTGTTAGACGCTGCACTTTCCAATACTGGACCCATATTTTGATAAGAATGAAAAAAAATGGCCCTAGTGGTTTCTCCTGTGTTTTCACAGTGGAAACAAAGGATCCCCCTGGAGAGGAGGTGTGCAAGTTCCAAGCTGCCGCCCTCAGCTCCAGGCTCTCTTTAAGAAGAGCTCACCAAGCCTAGTAGCTGCTTTTGTTTGTTGTGTTGAGGGCGAGGAGGAGCCTGGCTTGAAGCAGTACCTGGAGCCCGTGGGCGGGCTGGGCCCTCTCTGGGGAACTGTGAGTCAGGCCTGCAGCATGGCCAACTGGAGTCCTTGACGTAGTTGGAAACGATTCAGGGGCACAGCTGAGACCTCAGAATGCCAGGATGCTATGAGAGGAAACCACAGTCGCTGGCACAGAGCTGGCCCTGTACGGATGGCAGGAGGTCATCTTGACTTGAACAAGCGGCAGAGTTCCCACTACCAGCAAAAGAGATGGAGGCAGGATTGGTTTCCCTAGAATCAGCCCCATGTGTGCGCACACTGAAAGCCCTGGTGGTAGGAGCCAGTGGCCCAGAATATCTGCCCAAGACTTCATTATTTGACCGGGTGCACTGAAGGATGGCCAGCCACCTGTCTGGTACACAAGGTGACAGATCTAAATCCTTGACTGTATTTAGAGGTTGATAAGTCTGTAGTTAAGGCCTTCACCTTACTTGAAAGAAGAGGAACTGATACTACAGCTGACTCCAGCCTCTCCAGGGAAGCATCCAGTTCTGAAGCCAGCTCAGGTGTTCCTTCATCTCAATCCTCCCAGAGAGTGAAATGTTGGCCTCTTTTTCCCTGCAGATGCCCAAAGAATCTTATGGGCAGAGCTCATAAAAATGCTGATTTTACGTCTCTGTTTGCACTCAAAGCTGTGCAGTTGGGCAGACAATACAAACGGAGTAGGTGGAGAAGCAGGGCGGCGTTCAGAGTTTCCAGGCACCTCAGCTCTGGGAGTGTGCGTCTGCACCTGCGCAGCTGGGGCTCGTGTAGAAACTAGAGTCACGGAACAGAGGGTGGGCTTCATGAACGGCACAAGGTTCCAGGGAGAAGGCAAAAGGCAGATGCAGGCAGAAGGGTTGCCTTCCTCCTGGTAGGTCAGGGAGCACAGTGCGCATGACGGTTTATTTGTTGTCTTGGGTCTTTTGAGCCTTCTTGTTGGGAAGCGAATATTGAAAGAGGGTATCTTTGACTAAGTGATTGATCCTTCTAGAGGGGATTGTAGTGAGATCAATGCCAAGAGGCAAGATACCTTGGCAATCCCTCCTGTCCATTCTTCTGGGGTCCAGTCTTGGGAGGGAGCAGCGGATGGGTGCTTCTTGAGCTGCAAGACACAAAGCACGCGACTGAGGGCATCGCCTCACATAAGGTCCCAGCATGATTAGAAGGGGAGGCGCCTGGAGCTGGAGGTGATTTGACTCTCAGGACTTCTAGTCTCCATGTGCGCGCATTGCACCGTTGCTTCTTGCGAGGCTACTCAGCCAGCCTCCGGTCCTGTTGCTTCCGATCCGTGACCATTTGCTTCTTCTCTCAACATCTTTGCTGTAATAGAGTTCTTTCCAGTATGTTTTCTGCTTAGTTACAGTTTTTACTTTCTAACCATTTTGGCTTGCCCTTAACTAAAGATGACTAAGATTACCCAGGGCCTTCTCAGTGTATCTTTCAATCTTGGTCCCTATAGCAGATAGCTGGCATCTTTGTGTATTTCTCAGTTAAAAAACCTGTGGATGGGAATATGACGGGCACAATGGATCTCCCTTTGAACTCACCCCTTCTTCAGGGGTACCTTAACCCGAGATGCCATCCCTGAGGCACGTGTCTACTTCAGATCATTTGAAGACAACAATAACAAAGAGAGACCTAGATTTCCTATTTTGATAAGGACTCTGGGCAGAATGTTACTTAGAAAGGACTTAATTGAACTTTATTTTGTCATGGGTAGTCAAGACTTTAAAAACTAAGTTAAAATGAACGGGGAAACTGTTATTGTCAAAGGCTAATGCCATACATTCAGTTACTGTGATTAGGCACTTAGAAGATGGAGACATTTTGAAGTGGCTTTGGTAAACTATGCAGGATAAGATACATTTTTTTTTAAAATGAAGACTTAATTGCTTAATTGGTAAGTAAATCCACATAGTAAATTTGGGGGGTAAAGCAAATTAGACATAGATTCAAAGATGGTGGTGAAGGGAGAAGACGGAAGAGCAGTGTCAGAATCCAGGCAATGGGCCAAGATGGGACACAAGCCCTGCTGACCACGAGCAACTAAAAAAGCAGATATGGTAATGTCAATTTTGATAGACCTCGGTGTGTGGAAACCAATAGAATTCCTGGTAGTTGCAGCATTGAAGAAATCCTAATATGTACGTAAGAAATACACCGGGGTCTCAAGGAAATACAGACATCCAAAGTGTTTCAGAAAGGTGGAAGCTATACTTTTGCAAGGTAGTGTGCACCTGTGCTTAGGCAAGGAAGCAGGGTCTGCCGAGGTCTTATTTCTAAGACCAGCGGTCCTGGGCATTGCTCTGAGTGGGAAGGGACTCAGTTTGTATTCTTACACTATCAGCTAATACAGCGTGGCAGGACGCTTGAGCATATATTCCAATTTCAGGAAATTCTGACCCTGGAGGGATAGGAATTTCTGCCAGTGGCTTCTTCACGATTTCTTTAGTGGCGCGTTGTATTATTTGCACCTTTAATAGGAAAGACAGTGCCTTTTCCTGGATATTTCCCACAGTTTCCACATCTTTTAAAGAAGATGAAAATAGGGAGTAAAGATATTTAAGAGACTTGGAGACAAGGGATGAGAGAAAAGAAGAGGGATGTAAGATAATAGTTGGATCCCTTTTAATTTCTTGTAATTTAGCAAAAGAGGTCTGAAGATTGACTTTTAAAATCAAGCCTGGATGTCCAAGGCAACAGATGGATGGATCATTCCTTTATTCCAATGCTACAATTAAAATGGGGTTGCTGAAACTATTGGCAAGTTGATTGCCAAGCAACCGATTGAATTGCAAAAGGCCAAGCCAATTCACGTTCCTTAACAACAAAATAATTGGGCTCTGTCTGCACTATGTGAAATTATCTCCATTTTAAAGACACCGAGTTATATTACTCAGTCACCAATGCCCTTCTCAAGACTAACTTTTCATATCAGCTAAAATAGTTGGTCTGGACCCAAATGTGATATCACGGGTATCATGAACATATAACGTCAGGTCCCAGAACGGAAACTCTAATAATCGCTGCTTTACCTAAAGACACACATGAAAGCCAGTCATGGAGTTTGCTTGGAGAATGTCATGGCAAAGAGGAGGATGATGGATAACTTTGACCTTGGAATCTGTAGGAGATTCCGCCATTCATTCAAAAGTCCGCTCTACTGTACTCTGATGGTAACTGCTGAAGGTGGGCACGGATTTCACAGGCCTGGGCGCCATCCTTCATTAGAGCCCTCCCACCCCCTAATTCATACATGGCCACAAAGACCAGGATCCCCAGGACACCTGCTCTCAGGCCCAGTGACTCCATCCATGGTCAGGGTACCAGGGTCTCACCCTCTCACATACAGTAGCTTGCTAGAGTACTCATGAAGCTCAGGGGAAATGTTCTACCCATATTGCAGTCATATGACAAAGGATGTCAATCATGACCGGGATACTGGGCAGAGGGTATCATGGGGGAAGGGGCGAGGCAGAGAGACAGAGAGGCTATGGCCAGGCCTGGGAGAGTTCCAGACATGAGGCCACTATGCCTGTTCTCCACAGAACCATTGGTGTCAACTCCCAGCATAACCAACTGTCCACCAACTAGAAGTCCATCCAAGCTTTGTTATGTGGAATCATTTTGCTAGTTGTTTGGTTCTGCCTCTGTGTGTGTGTGTGTGTGTGTGTGTGTGTTTGCATGTGTGTGGGCATGTGGGTGAGCAGGCGTGTAGAGGCAAACTTTGGTATTTGGTGTCTTCCTCAATCACTCTCCATGGATTACACATGTCTATCGTTTTCCATCTTACACATTGAGGCAGGGTCTTGCCTGGGATACAGTCTAGAGGTCTTGATCATGCTCGTTTCTCTGCCAGTTAAAGGATTAAGAAAGAGGCAGGGAAACTCTTGAGGGTGGCAGGTAGCCACGGAGACATCTCAAACACCATAGACAGAATCAGTAGTGGGAGAAAGATGTGTATTGGTGCTGAGGAACCATAGCTACACAGCAGGTACATAAAGGAAAAGACACTCTGCAAGGCTGGTGGTGGTGAGGCGGAGCATAGGCACACAGGACCCAGGAAGCAGCAACACCAGTCTCTTCTCAGGGGTGGGTTTTTTGAGTCTCTGAAGATGTTTCCTCCCCTAGCTTAGCACTGGTGGGTTTAAAGAAATATAGGATGGTTGATTGGCCCACAGTTCTTGTGTAATCAACAGATTCTCAGCTGGCCTTGAACTCATTGAGCTGGTTCATCAGCAGGGGACCTGCTGGTGGGGATCAAACCCTGCAAGGCTTTGTTTGAAGCTGCCTTAGATCCCCAGGGTGAGGAAGAAGTGAGAAGATGCCCTTTGTCTTGGAACTTTGCTCCCTTTATTACCTAGCCTTGGCCCCTCTCCCTATCTATCTACCAAGGAATCTGTCTAATTCCTCAACTTGAACCCAGAGCTCCCCAATGGGCTGGTCTGTCAACGCAGCTTTCTCTCTCCACTTCCTGAGCCCTAGGATTACAGGTAGTTGCCATTCCTCTTTCAATCCCTGTATTTGTGTGGCTTCTGGGGAATCCAAGCTCCACTCTTTATGCTTATATAACAAGTCTCTTACCCATCAAGCCAGTGTGAGAGTATTGGGACTTCATTCTGCAGACGTGATGGATCACTAGCCGCAGGCAAGGCTAAGCTGTGGTCATGGTCACGTGGTTCAGAGCCCCAGCCCTCTGATTACGTGGCTGTGTTTTCTTGCCTGGCCAGCCTCCATCCGGGTATGAGACAGGGACCTTCCTGCAGACCTCTGAGAGGCCAAGCCGCTGTTGACCAGCGAGAACCAGTTACAGCATGGCCCTGTGGGGAGACCAGTGACCGTGACAAGTCAAGGTTAACGTTCAAAAACAGAATTGTAAAGAAAAGACGGCAGCAGCGGTGACAGCCTGGCCCCCGACCTCTCCCCTTTGTAGATACAGGAAGAGGCCTGAGCCGGAACCAGAGGAAACACACAAACTCAACTCATGCCGAGTTGATGCGAGTCTGTTGTTATGGAGACACGGACAACTCCTGCTTCCCTCAGCCTCTGAACTGCAGTCCAGGATGGTTCAATGTCAGGTGCACTTGGATTTGAGTCCTGACTGTCAGTCATTAGCTGTGTGATGCTGGATGAGTTGCTTGACCTTGCTGAGCCAGCACACCAAGCGCAATATGAAGATCCTCCTACCTTGTGTCTCTGCTGTGAGGATTGAGGCAGCATCACTCGGAGTATGGAAAACATTTCTCATCGCCATCTTTTCCCTCTGGCCCTGGTGTCTCCATTTCTCCAGTTCCCAATGGCAAATCTGCACCCTGACCATAGCAGGCCCCCTCCTCCGCCAGTGTCAGAAACCCAGAGTGGAGGACTACCTAAGCATTATCTACTGGCGACTTGTTTCTTTGGTTGACAGCATTCCCATAGTAAATGAGTGAGTTTTCTTAGCCGTTGTAAAAAGCCTTGGGGGCAGAAGTGGTTTGCATTGCAATTTTTGAATTTTGGGATATTTACATATCCAGAATGAGACTTTATGGGGGTTAGGCCAAGTAGACCCCAAACTTCATTTAATGTTTCATGTACACAGTTTGCATGGTCTCGAGGTCCCTTCATGCAATATTTTCAGCGTTCTCTTGTTTTGACTGCAGCCTATCACATGAGGTCAGGTGTGGAATTTTCCATTTATAGTGTCACCTCAGAGCTCAGAAGGCTTTGGATCTCAGAGTTCGGGGTAGGGGTAAACAAATATGTTATGTTCTTTCCTGTAAGGTCTGTGCAGAGCATGGTGAGGCCACTGGCTGGGGAGGCAGAGAAGCACAGAGCTACCCAGGAGGCTGGGGCTGCCCCCTGCTTACCCTAAACACTTCTGCTGTGAGCCTGCTTCTACTGTGGGTGCAAAATCAGCTCCCCATCAAGGCCACAAAATCCCTCAGATCAACCTTGGAACTTCCTCTCCCGGCCTTCCACAGCTCCATTTCCTTCCAGCCTTTGTGAGGGACACCTCTGCAGGAAGGAAAGGAAGTTTATGGAGGCCCCTGTGGGGCAGGCTGGGGATCATGTGTGTGCCATGTCATCTGAACCACTTTTCTACCCTGGCGGCCAGCAGACATGATCAGTCTGCCCTCTGGAAGGGAGAATCAGTAAATTGCCCCCAAGACACCAAACCTATAGGGGTAGACTCTAGGGCGTTCCCTCTAAGCGGTCTTCGCTGTTTACTCTATCCTTTTGATCTCCACTGCTTTTTTCCACATCTGCAAACTTAAAGACAACATTCTGGGAAGAGGATAATGTATTCCAAACATAAAATAATCTATCGGCAAAGCTTTCCAACGTTTACGAAGGGGAAATCTGGAGCTGGTGAGATGGCTCAGCCGGAAAAGGCCCTTGCTGCCAAGCCAGCATGACCTGGGTTCAATCTTTGTGATGTTGCTTGATGGAAGGAGAGAATTTACTCCACAATTAGTCCTCTGACTTCTGTATGCTTACCGTGGCATGGGTGCTCCCCTATGGAAAAAAAAATACATATTTAAAAACGTTAAAGATTCTTTTCTTTTTTTCAGATATCTTTCAACTTTTTTATTGTTTTTATTGAGCTATATATTTTTCTCTGCGCCCCTATAGCTTTTCAGAATGTGTATGATCGCCTCCTATTTGTATAGGCTAACAGGTAAACATGCTCCAACCGTCAGGTGACATCAAGAACTCCGGGAGAAAGCTTTAGATCAAACAAGTTAGACTGAGCAGGTCTTCAGAGCCTTCTGGTAATCCCTTTTCTGTAACCGCCCGCACTCCAAGATTGCTATGACTCAATTTATAGTTAACAGGGATCCCGAACCCCCAGCGAAGGCTCGCTGTGTGTCAGACAGCCAGCAATTTACATAGGGTGGCTATGGAAATCTCACAGTCTCTCTGTGGGCAGGGTCCAGATCCCACTGCCCCACATTGCAGAGGAAGCTGCCGGTCACAAACTTGCTTGCTCGAGGCCACATAGTGATGGTGCTCTAGCAGAAACCTAGGCAGCAAGGCTCCGGGTCACATTGTGCACACTCAACTTGACTCCCCTGTTTTTTTTTTTCCCTGACCAAACTAATTTGCATAGCATAAACTGAAAGGGTCATATTCCCCATCCTTGGCCGTCTCTGTGTGCGATGCCAGCCTCTCAAGGTTCTTGCGTCAAGCGCAAACCATTTAGAATTCTCATCTAGAAACGATGCCGTGCTTCCCCCAGGAGTCAGAGATCATGACTTGAAACTTGCAGCTCAGACATAGCTTATCTTGCTTTTAGTTCCTTCCCATCATCTTTACCAGGTAACCTTCAGAAAAAGCGGCATCAGTAGCGCCCCCCCCCACCTACCTTCACTTGGTCCCATCCACATTTTTTTAAAGCAGAATGGAGATAGCAGAGCTGTGAAGTTGCATCCTTAATTCCAACTGCTAACTTAAAACAAATGGGAAGGCAAGAAGACAGGAGTCCACAGTAGGACACCAAGGCCACTGGTTGGGACGGAGAAAGCTTGCAAGGCAAGTGGGGCACAGTACCAGGCAAGTACCAAGGAAAGGGTTAGGAAACGTGGCCCACACCAGAGCCTCTTTCGATCAGCACACATCCTGCGTGCACGGCATTGTGTGCAATGTGGAAGTCCGAAAGCCAGGAGCCTGCACCTACCTGGTCTGCTCCCAATGGAAGAAAGTAGATGCCTGGCACCAGAAAGACAGAGTCAAGGTGCTGTGGAAGCCTCCAGGGTAGCTTGCGGGGGGAGAGTCTGGTCAGCAGGGCACCCCCATACCAGATTCTGTTCTAATGCCTCAGACTCATCATTTAGCAGCTCCTTGCAGTAACCCTATTTGTACCACTCCTCCCTCTGAGGGGGTTCCGTTCCCAAGGACAGTGCTAACGTGCACAGCCCAAGGACCAGGGTGCCTGCTTGCCTTTCACCCGAATCTGCCTCCTCAAAGTCGTCCTGGAGGAAGGACCTCAGTTTCCTTTTCTCATTCATGGTAAGGAGACCACAATAGCTCTTACTTCCTAAGGCAAGGTGGTGAGGACTAGGGGAACTAGAACATCTAAACGCTTGAACCTGTCCTCAGAACTGGGAGGCATGGATGTGCAGGAGACACCAGTGCAGATGCCGCTGGGAGTGGCATCCAGGTGCCCGGTCTTGCTCTGTGACTTTCAGCTGGGACTTTAAAGTGTCTCAGCTTCACTTTAGGGGAAATAAGAGGCACACCATGGGGTTGTTGAGAGGTTTAAATGGTCTGAAACTCTAAAGCACTTACAACAGCCAGAGTCTATCTAGCCCAGTGGGCGCTCAGCACCACGATGGCATTGGGCAACTTCCATCAAACCCTGTTTTATCAGGTTGACGTTGTACAGAGCGGGGTGTAAATGGGTGGGATGGCCCGAGACACTTGTGATCGTGTTCTGTGAACAGATGACATTAGCCAGACAATGACCGCTTCTCTTTACCATGTTCCCACATCAGCCAGGACTTACCGCACGCACTTTCAAATGCCGCCGTCACCAAACTCTTCACCCAAGCCCCTTCCATGCCGCTCCTCCTCTCTGAGTCCTGGCCTCCAACTTTTCCTTGACAGAGTTGTGCCCACAGGAAAATCTTCTGTGAAATCACAAGCTTTTCTTTTTTTCCCTGTCTGGGTACACCGGCCATAATCATCTCACAGCCTTGCATGGCTAATCATAAGGCTTATGAAATGGAAAGCTTAGCCACAAATAAGCGGGTTTCATCACACCTTGTAAGGGTGTGTCAATTGTTCCATTTGATTTGACTTGATGCCAGCCCCGAATCTTGTAGGGTTTTCTTGGAGGCAGCTACTCTTCTTATCTTTCATCATTGTGGGCACGTCCTAAGAGTCGCGGGCACTGTCTGCATGTGCTGTCTGCTAGTTTCCCTTTGTTTAAGCTACCGAAAGAACATGAGTGCTACGGTTTGAATGTGTGGACGAGGTAGGCCCGAAGTTCACGTGTTAATGCTGTCTGGAGGTAGGGCCTACAAGAGGTAATTAAGATCAGGCTAGATTATAAGGGAGTCACCCCGTGCTCTGATGGCATTTGTGGCTTCATGACAAGAGGAAGAGAGACTTGATTTAGCATGCTTGCTCTTTCTCAACATGCCATTCTTTCTACTCTGTTTGATGTGGCGAGAGGATCCTCATGAGCTGCAAAGGAAAAGACAGCGCAGTAACTTAAATTTCCCAGGATCCAGAACCATGATCCTATAAAACATCCTGATATAAATTATTCCATCTAAGATACTGTGTGGTAGCAATGGTAAATGAGCTAAGATTAAAAAAAAAAAGTGAGCTCTTGGGGTTTCCTTACCCTACAGTCCCACAGCTGACCTGGATGTTTTTGGAAATGAAGATGTCAGAGAGGAGAGGAGTTTGGACACTTTGTTTCAAGACCTCTATGGAGGACTGGGTTGTGTGGTGAACTCCACACACTTGTCTGGGGAAGAGTGCAGATGTCACGAGGAAGGATCGTGACTGTCATAAAGTACCAGATCAGGAAGAATTAACAAAGTCCCCCACTTGGAGCATGAAATAGGGGAGCTGCTTGAGAGATTGACTTACAGGAAGAAGATTGATTGTGGCATGTAGTTTCAGATGGCTCCCCCCATCCTACTGGGGAGCACATGGTGAAATGGAGCCATTCAATGGCAGTAAGACTGGAGGAGTGGGTGGAGTCACAGGCTTAAGGAGAATTAGGACCTATAGGCTGTTAGCTGAGCACCGCCAGGGAAAAATGTAAACATCCAAAGTGGCTAGAATCTTCCCGGAGAGGAATGAGGCAAATAGACAGAAACCTAAATGAGAAAACGGTTGATAGGTCCCAAGCACGTCCAGGTTGTGAAAAGGGGCTTCATGACACTCGAGGATTAGTTGTGCTTTAGTGGCTTTCCTAATGGAGGATCACTTCTAACTCAGGGGAGAGGGGAAACTAGGCTGTAGCTACAGCATGCTGTCTGAGCTACATCTGAAGCACTGGTAAGAGCTGCCGAGGTGGAGAAGTTAGGCAAGACGGAACAAGCAAGAGCATGGAGCCTGCAAGGCCAGAGGCAGGGCAAATGTTCAAGAGCCGTGTCACGGGAGGGGAGCAGTTGCCTGAAAAGCCGAACGGCAGATTAACATCTAGGGCCTCACTCACGGTGCGAGTTTTCACAAGTGGCCTATCCTCAATCTGACCCAGTTTCCTTGAGTAGAGAGAGAATCATGGAAGTACCCACGAGACAGGGTTGCTGGGTGGACGCAACGATGCTTCGCACATGCGCAGATCATCCTAGTCCCTGGCACGCAATGACAAGCCGCTGAATAACCATTGGTCAGTGATTGGTGGCGATGACAATGGCAATGGTGACCAGCGGTGTCTTCAGGTTTCTGGAGATGGTGAAACTGAGGGTTGTACTCCACTTGGTGCTATAATCAATATTCAGATACATAACTCATAAAGAGGAAAGGTCTATTTTGGCTCATAGCTGTTTTGGCAGTATATCATGGCAGGAAGAAGTGGTGGGGACAATTCATTCACTGCTTCACTAGGGAGCCAGAGAATGCAAGAACAAGGGGCGAGAGTCTTTCTAGCCAGTCTAGGGGCATTTTCCACATGGATATGAAGTTCTGCAACTAGACCTCAGCTCTTACACACTCTACTACATCTTAATAGTACCAACGGGTCATACCACGAACCATGAACCTTTTGTAGGCAGTCAACAGGCAAAAAAAAAAAATAGTAATAAGATTCCATAAGAAACTATGAGGCCAAGAATATAGAAGATGATGGGAAAAATTTCATTGAGGGGCAGGAAAGAAATATAATAATGTACTGTGTGAAATTCTCAAAAAATAAATACAAAATTATGACAAAAAAAGAGAAAAGTCATAGGGACATTTAGAGAAAGAAGAAAATAAATAAAGAAGCTTCGCCACTGAATTGTATTAGGAGAATTGTTTTAAAATGATTTAAGCAGGAGAATAATATAACAAGTTTTACAAATCAACTAGTTCTCTGGGGATCACTGTAGATTTGAGGAAGGCAAGACTGTGCAGAAAGATTGGAGAGGTGAAATTACTCCTTCCCAAGTGAAAGCTGGAGAGCCTTACCCAGCCCGGGACTGTAGCAGTGGGCAGCAGTTCAAAGAGAGGACCCTTTTTGAGGAACTCTGGGTGGTGAATGTGGTAGGCACTGGTGAAAGAAGAGAAAAAGCTAAGGTCATGCTCAGGGTGACTAGGCAAACAGTGACCCAACCATTGCTATGAAGGACCTTTAAAAGAAGCATGTGTAGGAATGACAGAGATGAGGTTGTTTGGAAAGGCTGCATGTGAAGAGTGTATGAAGAGACATGGTGTGGTGTATACGGCCTTTTTGAAGCCTCCCAGGATGTGGCCCGTGGAAAGATCCAGATGCTGCCAGAATAATGTTAGACAGCACTATGAGAATAGACGTTTTCTAGGAAAAAATTCACAATGAGAAAAAGAAGAGATCAAGGGATAATCACTTGGAATATCACCATTTAAGGCCCAAGAGAAGAAAAATATCAATATACCAGCAAGCTTGAGAAAGATGGAAGAGTTTAGGATGTGACAGAAGCTTGAATAGAGTCTGAGGGTGCGAGTGGTGAGCCATCTCGCACACCATCTGTCCATCCACTAAGTTCAGATGGAGAAGGGGCTAACTGATTTAGCAAGGAAGTGGGGAGATAGAAAGAGCAAAGAGTGAGAGACAGGAAGATGAGTCGGGGAGTCAGACTTTATCTGAGCTATTCTGAGCACCGGAAAAGTGAAAAGAGTCAAAAAGGAAGGTAGCAGAAAAGACTTTCAGGGTGTGGCAGTGAATTTTGTTGTGAAGCTTGACTGGATTTAGAGTCATCTAGGACACACATCTCTAGCTATTGGGTGTTTCCGGGGAAGTTTAGACTGAGGACAGAAAGATTCATACTAAATGTGGATGGCATCCCATGTCTGTTCTGAACTGGGAAACGGAATAGGGGAAGCAAACAGACCATCACTGTTCATCCTTCTGTACCGACTGACTGGAGAGGCAATGTGATCAACTGTTTGCTTCCCCTTCTTCCTACCTTGTGGTATCACTGCCACATCTCCCCTGCCACGATGGACGACAGCCCTAAACTGTGGGTCAAACTCAACACTTCCTTCTTTGAGTGGTTTGTTAGGTGCTTTGTCATAGCAATGAAAAGAGTAACGAATCCATAGGGAACTTACTCCTCCTCCTCCTCCTCTTCTTCTTCTTCTTCTTCTTCTTCTTCTTCTTCTTCTTCTTCTTCTTCTTCTTCTTCTTCTTCTTCTTCTTCTTCTTCTTCTTCTTTCCCTTTCCCTTCCCCTTCCCCTTCCCCTTCTTCTTGTTCTTCTTGTTCTTGTTCTTCTTCTTCTTCTTCTTCTTCTTCTTCTTCTTCTTCTTCTTCTTCTTCTTCTTCATTACTATTGCTGTGTGTGTGATGTACGTGTGTGTGGGTGTGCACGCTGTGGTGCACATGTGGAGATCCAAGAACAGCTTTCTGAGGTTAGTTCTCTCCTTCCATCTTTATGTGTGCTCCAGGGATTGAACACATGTCATCAGGCGGTACAGCAAGCATTTTACTTGCTACATCGTATCATCAATGCTAACGGAAGCTTTTTATTGGCTAGAAATGAACTTAAGAAGAGGAGGATGCTGCAGAGACAACAGCAAAGGAACAGAGCTGATGAATTAAAGCTCACAAGGAGGCAGATGAGCACAGTGTCAGGAGCCTGTGCAGAGTGAAATTTAGATGGGCCAGAGCGAACAAGCAAACAGAATCAACCTTTGGTCCACGTTTTGTGAAACTCTACCAAGAAGGTAAGTGTGTTTCAAGGCTCTCTAGATGGGCAACCTCAAATTCTGCATGTACTAATAGTAAGCTTTTAACAACACAAAAACACAGGGTGCATGCCCCAAGTGAATCGTGGCGATGGTTAAGGCTCTCCTGGGAAGGTGTGATGATTTGGAATGCCCACTAAAAAGATGTTGAGCAAGCATAAGAGATAGATGAAACATCAGACCCAAGGTCCGAAGAAGAGGTGAATCTATGGCAAAGCCCATTTTAGTTACTAGGCAATGCTACTCCTCTCTCTTTTAAGAGATTAGATACAGAATAAAAAATATGGCTGAAGCATCCCCCCAGGTCTACATCCTCACAGGCTCAGGGAAAGTCTGAGAACATAAGACAATTAGGGATACTAGGCAAACAGTACTTTCTAGAAACAACCAGGGAGCACAGACTCAGGATGCTAACAATGACCCCTTTACCTTCTTGTTTATCCTAAAAGGCTCAAGGGGAAAAAAATGACCTCAGAAGGAATTATGTGTCTTCTAATTATTATTATTTAACTGGATAAGACCCCACTTTTATTTTAACTCTAATTCACAGTTATGAAAACCAACTTATTTAACTTTAATTGCCTTCTCTTTGTCCTGGGGTTATGTATCAGTTTAAAGCTTTGGGAATCACCTGCCACCCAGTCACTGGATGGTCTCCCATCACAACTGAGCATTTCTCCCGGGAACCTGAGGGACAATGAAGATATTATGTACTCTTAGTAAAGGAGCAAACATTTCTCCAGACCCACAGAGAGGCAACACCTCCAAACTCTCAGTAGAAATGACCAGAAAGAACTGGGGTATCATTTAATTAGCTAGTTTTAGAACACATACCGGGAAACAAACCCAGTTAGCCCCCAAATATACGTGAGGTGAGAGGTTATTTTCTAGAGAGATAGTCTATGGCCCAAGAGAAGTTAGTGGCTTGGTTGGAAAGTTTCAGGACACAGTGAACAAGGCGCTACCAGTTGTCCATCTGAGTTGCTGACAATACACAAGCTATAATTATTTCCTCTCCCTGGTTCGGGCTACCCCACAGTGCAGAAGACAGAGGGGAGCCCAGCACTCTAGATGAATAACTGACACTTCCTCAGAGCTTCAAGGAACTCTGGGCATGCTCTCTGGCTGCTCTGACAGATGTTTTAGGGAAGTCCTTCTGATTTGTCAACTGCAAACGCTAGAACTCTCTTGGTGACCTGCCCCATTTGCTGTCCATACAGGTGGGCTGGGCATCCCCCTGACTTGGGACAAAAGGGGACTTGGATGTCACAAGGACATGCTGTTAAAGACAGCAGTGTCTCTATAGAACACAGTGCAGTTAAAAAAGGAATTTCTCTTTTCAGCAAATTTGATCCACATAAAACCCCCATGGGGTAGGTTGTTATTCTTTCTAAAAACAATCCCGCCTTTTCATTGTATTGATTTAATTGTACTTCATGGTTTTCATAAGTCATGTTAACTTCAATCTCCTACTCCTAAAAGCTTCAGCAATGTTCTAGAATTAGATATAATCTCTTGCTTGAAGGGCTTTATGTTTAGACTCAGCTTGACCTTCCAACAGAGGCCAGCTCTGGTCTCAGCACCGGAACCCATTTCTTCTTTGTTCTCTCTGTCTTTCCATATCCTGCCCTTTCCTTCCCCTTTGCTTGGCTTCTCTCTTGCCCTCCATCTCCACCCTGAACCTCAATCAGCTCCGAAAGGTTCACTAGTTCCCACCTAACCAGTAGACTACTTCTCCCCAACTCTCAACGTCCAGCATGGCCTCTTCCGTTTCAAGGTTCTCATATATTTGATGTCTTTGTGTTATATAGTGTCTTTGTGGAGTCTCCTCTCATGTTGAAAGCTGTGGCTTTTTTCATTTGTAATTCAAAGCCTGGAACAAGCATCATTTCCAGTGTGAATTCTTTTCTATACGCACATAATAATTCTCATAAAAATTCTCTCCTTGCGGTGTGTGTGTGTATGTGTGTGTGTGTGTGTGTGTGTGTGTGTGTGTGTATGGGTGTGTGTGCATGTGTGTGTTCCATAGTATGGTGTGTAGAGGTGAGAAGACAACTTTGTGATGTATTTCTCTCTTCCTACCTTTGTGTAGATTCTAGGGGCCAAATACAGCTCACCAGGCTTGAACAGCCAACACCTTTACTACTGAGTCATCTTGTCAACTCTGTTTTTAACATAGGCGCTTCTTGCCCTGTGCTGGAATGGTTGGCTTTGGTGTTTGTGGTCAGCGGTTTGAATTTCAGCTCTGCTGTGTGATCTTAGGTAGGTTACTTAACCTTTCGGTGTACTTTTGATTTCTTACTTCTAAAATGGAAATAATAATGACATCTGTCTTAAACAGTCCCTGTAGGGATTCAATGAGTTAAGACAAAAAAGTCTTCTCAGTTCACATGCCAGCATCATTTCTATATTTTCTTATCTTTTGTATTTTTATTGATAAAATGATGCTTCAGCAAAGTCAAACTATGACAGCTGTTTGCCAAATAAATAAACCAGGACAAGGGATATTTTGATGCTTCTTTATAATAGTGTCTAAATTTCAAAACTGGGGATTGCCCTTCAGCAGCTTTCCTGCACAAATTAACATGAGGTTTATAATAGGTAATCGATAAACATTTTCAGAGCTATGCAAATATTAATTCAGGAGCTGACAGATTGAGAACAATATAAATAAAATCGCGATGTATTATTTTCATATCAAATCAATAGCCATACAGAATCGTCCACGAAGGTTGGGAAAGACAGTCCCTTTGTTTTAAAGCCCCCCACCCCCTGTTGGGAAGATTATTTAATGTGCACAGCTGTTTTTAGCCTGTCTCTTATGCTCCAATCCTACCCAGCAAACCTTCAAAATAGCTATGAATGTGAATGACAGAGAGAGCTAGGGTGTGCAGAATGCCAATACAGACTTCAGGAAGCCCAAAGTGGAGTCTGGACCCTGGACGTAGTCGCCAACCAGAAAGTTACAAAGATGTACCATAGCGTTCCTGAAGTCTGGGACTCAGAAGCCCAAAGGATTGCTCCCCCTAAACAGAAGCTTTATCTGGCCTTCCTGAGTCAACTGAGTCAGGCATGGGCCTATGTTACAGTCCAGGCTGACATTCATCACATCCAGGACCACGCTGCAGAAAAAGCAGCTAGTGGTTTGTTCCGCTAGAAACGCTCGCACTGGCTCCCCCCATCTCTCCCTCCCCTCCATGCCCGGCTTTGTCACTCAACTTTTCTAGTTCTGTACAGGAGAGGTTTCTCCACCCCCACCTCCGTGCTTTTTAAAGTAACGCCAGAGGAACAGCTAATGAGGCGGTGGAAAGCAAGCTGGTCCCTTCAGGGCTGCTAATGACTCCATGCCTGGGAGCCTAATCAAAGATTTGTACATTTAATTGCTGTCAAGTCAGCTCCAACCACCTGCCATTTCTGCAGCACCTGAGCTCCCAGCTCCGTAGCCCCTGATTCTAAATGAATCCATCACTGTTTCTAAGGGCTGGAAAGCCAGGCTGCTGGGCAACCTTGAACCAGGTTTATCCAGGAGGGCAGAGATCAAGGGGCCCCTCCAGACTGGGGGTGAGGAAGTCACTTACCTCATGGGTTTGGCCTTGGGGAAGACACCTGTTCTTTTTAGAATCTGACTCCTGCTTTTCTGGGGGAAATGAATGGTGTGTGAGGGTGCCACACGGATAGGAGAGCAGGGGGAAGTGACATTGGACCGCGTTTTTTCAGAGTCTGTGGGTGCCTTTATTCTGAAGGATGACTTAACTTCTGACCCCCAAAGCTGGCTGTAGCCTGCATCAGTGTGTGCTAACAGTGCTTTCAGAAAACATGGTGTTTGTTTTATTGTCTTTCTCTAATTCAGGTTGGAATTGATTTCTAGGCTCTTTGGGAGATTTGGGGGATGAGAGCACCTTAATCCAGACCTAGATTTAACCAAATGGCTATTAAGCAAGCTGCTTTGTGGGGTGTACATCTATGGAGTAAGCAAGGGGTGGTTAGCTATTGCTTCTTCAGTTGTGATAAAATACTTTAAACTCATACACTGAACTGTTCCTCCCTTTTAAAAGTTAATGAGTTTATTTTAAATCTTGGCCACAGTTTACCCTCTTTCCTCTCCTCCCAGTCTCTCCCCACACCTCCTTTGTCCCCACCCCCCAATCCACTCCTCTTCTGTTTATGTTTAGAAAAGAACAGGCTTCCTATGGATATCAACAAAACATGACATATCATGTAGCAGTAGGACTTTTTATTAAGGCTGGGTAAGACAACCCAGCATGGGGAATAGGACCCCAAAAGCCAACAGAAGAGTCAGTGGGACAGCCCCTGCTCCCACTGTTAGGAGTCCCATAAGACCACCAATCTACACAGTGTTGCATGCATTCAGAGGGCACAGGTCAGTCCCATGCAGGCTCCCTGGTTGTCATTTCAGTCTCTGTGAGCTCCTGTGATTCCAGGTTAGTTGATTCTGTGGGTTTTCTGGTGGTGTCCTTGACCCTTCTGGCTCCTACAATCCTTCCTGCCCCTCTTTTGCAGGATTCCCTGAGCTCCTTCTAATGTCTGACTGCATATACTAAATTCTAATCTTGCCCTCTTCATCAGTTATAGGTTCATCAAGGACGCCAGCAGTTCCTAGGATGGTTGTTCCAAATGTGAGCACATAGTCAAATCATTGGGTGGATGTTTTAAACACACTCTGAGACTCCAACCCCAAGGGTCCTGATACAGTTGGCTGAAGGTTCGGTAAAATGATGCACTAGTCAAACTCCTGGTTCGGTAATCCTATTGCAGGGCAGGGGTAGATAATGATCTAAAAGTCTCGGTTTTCTTTGCCCAGCTTGGCTCTTGGCAGGAGGATGAGGTGATGTATACTTGACCAGCTGTGTCTGCCTGAGTTGGCCAAGGAAGAGCCTCTGGCCCTGAGAACTTAAGGAGGAAAAATGATTCTTCTCTCCTTCTCCCAACCTGGGCCAAAACTCATATATAACTAACGGAAATGACTCAGACCGAGCCAATGGCTGGGCAGGAAGGACGCATGGCCCGAGAACCTCTTTAGAAATTGTTTGGGAATTGGTTCCTCACCCTAGTGACCATGCCAGGGATGTCCCAGGACCCCCATTTCTATAAAACCAGCAGGATGGTCTTCGTCCAACAGAGGATTCAACAAGGATGCTGTCTATCTGCCATTCACTCTGCACTGTAAGAGGCATAATATTAATTCAGATTTACAAGTAAAAATAGAGGTTTATCATATGTTTATCTGTACCCTTGACAAAGAGAAGGAAAGAAAAAGAAAATCAAAACAAAATGTCAGCAAAGCAGAGGAAGGAAAACGATTTAGGCTGTCTGCATTCATCAGCCCAGGATCTCATGGGCAAATCTTTGAAGCAACTATGGAGCTGAACCTCTCTCTCGTTTTTTCTTTCTTTCTTTCTTTCTTTCTTTCTTTCTTTCTTTCTTTCTTTCTTTTTTCTTCCTTCCTTCCTTCCTTCCTTTCTTCCTTTATTCCTTTTTTCTTTCTCTCTCACTTTATTTTTCCTTTCTTTGATCTTCCTCTTCCTCCTCCTTCTTCCTCTTTTTCCTCCCCCTTCCTTTTCACTTAATAAATCTAACCCAACTTGCAAAGTAAGTGAGAAGTGATAAATAATATCTCTACCCTTCTGCAGAAATCTACTGATTCTGAGTAGCCTTTGACCCGAATCTCCAGTAGCATGACATCTTGGGATCAGCTAGCTGGTCTGATGAAGAAATAGCAGTGACTGGCCGTGTCCTAAAACTTTCCCTTGCGTGTTGTTTTCCTGTATTTGTTTGCCTTCTTCTGCCCTACATAGTTTTAGGCACATTCCAGACAAATGCACACTTGCTTTGGTTTCCCCATTGCTGCCTTGACTGTCTAATCAGGGGCCCTGGAAAGTGTGCACGATAACCTTACTGGAAAGCAAACATTTGATCGTCCAATCACATGGAAAAATGTTATTAATTGTTATTCACTTAGGCCTCTAAATCTTTCCCCAGGGTGCTTAAAATCACAGAAATCAGGGTCATTCATTCTTTCACCTCTGGAATCTGGGTCTGAAATTGTCTATGACTGGGAAAACAGAACACAAGAATAAGTTCTATCCATCTAATAAGACCCCAAACAGCAAGTCTGTATGTAGGTAAGTTATATATTTCAGAGAAAAATGCAAATGGGAGGCTTTCAGGTGGAAGAGCTCACCTTCTTCAGCCCTCCAGGAGTAATGCCCTAAGGAAAGTTCTGGCGATGGACTCTTTTGAGTGACATCCGGAGGACAGTGTGTGAGGCGCCACACCAAGCTCATCTTGAAGGCTGAACTGTAAGAGATTTCTGGGGCTCTCTTCCCTGGCCCGAGCCTTCCCAGCTGCTGGAGCTGTTTCCATCGCTCTACCCTTTATGCCATGCTGACAGTGGTTTTACTTTGCATAACCCAGCCCTGGAGCCGCTTGTATATGGATTTGCCTTCCCTGATGGCAAAGACTTTAAGACCAGGATCTAGAATGCAATCATAGCCGTGCCCTGCTGCCTCGTGCAGAGCCTGGCCTCTGGTAGGGACTCAGTGAGCAAATGCAGGCTACGCTGAAAGCAGTTTTGGAGAGCCTGTGCCCAGACCTGGTTCAAAAATTGTGTAGAATGTATTGTGCTTTTAATACGGTAAATTAGATTTGAATCAAGTCGGGAGATTCTTACCGCTTTGCCCCTTATAAGATGCAGTCAAGGCACAGACATGCCCACAGGTTAGATTGCTAAATTACTGCTTCTTGAGAAAGAGGATTAAAAGCAGGTCACGAGGACAATTGGCCTGCTGTGTTTTCCTCACAGAGTGCACGTGGTTTCCTTCTGTTGGCCCTGTAGAACCCAGCACTAAGGAAAATCAAAACATCAGGAAGCTCATCCCTCACCGTCTTATTTGCTCCTATCTTCATGGGAGCTGGGCGATCCCCTTCTCTGATGTAGAAGGAATCCTGGCCCAGAGAAGCCGTTGCTTTCACCCCGCCAGTGTCTTCCCAGGGGTGAAAATGCTGGCAGCTTCCCTGGGGCGTATTCCGAGGACAATGGTGGCATCAATGCAGAATGTTCTCTGAAGACCTTGGCTGAGTCACACTGTCCCCCGTCTAGGGTAGCCCGAATGAATTACACACGAGGTCATGCTTTAAGAACTCTAACCATGGCCACCCGTGGTGCTCGATGACCGAAATCCTTACACCCAAGATGCTGAGAAAGGAGGGATTGGGAGCTCAAGGCCTGCTTGGGTTAGTAACAAGTTCACCAGTTTGGACTAAATAGCAAACATCTGCCTCAAATAGATAGATAGATAGATAGATAGATAGATAGATAGATAGATAGATAGATAGATAGATAGACAGACAGAGCAAATGAGAACCCCCCCCAACAAAACCCAATCCAACCAAATAGAAAAACAACAAAAAAACTAAGCCAAAAAAGTAGTATAATTTAAAATGACTTATAAAAGCCTGCACTTGTTGGAGGTATCTGAGGACCTTACAGAGTATCCCAGTGGCCAGTGTCAGCAGCCATGCTCGGGTTTGCTCAGTGTGAAAGCTGGTGAAGATTAGCTGGGACAGAGAGCACCAAGATGCATCATTGGGGGCGTGGCTGGCATCCTGTGGGGCTCCAGAAGTTCCCTGGCCTCTTTCTCTTGCACTCGCCAGGGACCTCCTCCCATCCCACCTCTCTCTGATTCCTTGCCTGGTTTCCCCCTGGCCTGATTAAAAGGAAGGAAGATAGGTCTTCCGAATGTTCCTCATTTCGTTCCTTCATTCCTCCTTCTGTGATGTGAACCTCCTGCCAGCGGGTGCTAGACAAAGTTGAGGTTTGTGCAAAACCCAAGTGTAAGGGCTGGACGAAATGCAGTCATTGGATAAGAGGGAAGGTGTGGAGAGATGTATGCCACTGCTGCCCTTTCTTCTGGGCCTCTAACACGCAGTGGGCAGCAGTCTGCCTGTAAAGGGGGAGACAGAGCAAGAACTGCAATGTAGATATCTACAGCCCATGACCCATCCCTGCTCCCATTTCCCCTCTACATTTGCTAGCCCTGTGTCCCACATTCCTGAGCCTCAGACTTCCCCGCAGGCACGGTGGAACGTTGGAAAGTGTTCAAACCGGGACGTGTTGCAAAGATGACATATGTTTCGTGCAACTATCTCAGAACCACACAAAACTCCTAGGCAGTGTGCCAGAGAGAGAGAGAGAGAGAGAGAGAGAGAGAGAGAGAGAGAGAGAGAGAGAGGAGAGGAGAGGGTCTAGCCAGGACATGTGATTTATCTGCAGCCACTATAAGCATTTTCTCCATTGTAAATGTCCTGACATTCTGACCCGGCTGCTCTGAAAATTTCCAAGACTGTTCCTATGCCAACCCAAAACATTACATGACCTATGCTTCTTGGGCAATCCAGCAGTGGTCTAGCGTACCAGGAGGATGTGGGTGACACTTGAGTTATTGCTCATTCTTTCATATGGGAAAATCTAGTGGTTTTATAGCCGCCAGCAGAATTTCATGAGACCTTGAAGGGCTTGTGCCGATGCCCAACTTTTACACGCCTTTACTGTCTCACTTACATATGTGTAGTCAAATAGTTTTGAAAGCCCAACATACATGAGAAATATTGGACAACTTATCTGAAAATTCCAAATACCTCTGTAGTTTCACTGTGTGGTCTAAGCACCCCAGCGCCTCTCTGGAGCATCCCATTGTGAATCAGATGTTTGGTTTTATGTCACCCAGCCTGACCACTCTAATTTTTTTTAAATAAATCAAATTTTAAAAACCTGATATTTTCTCTCTGCTTCTTTTCTTCAGAAAAGTACCATCTATCCCAATATTTGTCTTTCTAGGGAGAGAAAAGCATTCTCTCTCTCTCTCTCTCTCTCTCTCTCTCTCTCTCTCTCTCTGGTTATTTTGTTCTGATGATGGACTCAAAGGAAGGTTGGTATGCTCCAGGATTATCTAAACACCATCACCAGACTAGCAAGGGCAACATCAGAAGTCTTACATCCTAGTCCTGTCCCTCCTGCAATCTGGCCAAACCACATCCCCAACCATAGGGTTGCAATGCCAGCTAGAAAGTTCTTTAAAAGGCCAATTACAGGGATCCCAGAGGGACTAGATGTTGCATCACCATCATATATATATATTCGTGACTTCTTTTTTTCCCTCTTTTTTTAAATCGATTTTATTGAATTATACATTTTTCTCTGCTCCCCTCCCTACCTCTCCCCTCCCCTTCAACCTTCTCCCATGGTCCCCATGCTCCCAATTTACTCGGGAGACCTTGTCTTTTTCTACTTCCCATGTAGATTAGATCCATATATGTCTCTCTTAGGGTCATCATTGTTGTCTGGGTTCTCTGGAATTGTGAATTGTAGGCTGTTTTTGTTTCATGTCTAAAACCACTTATGAGCGAGTAGATATGATAGCTGTCTTTCCGGGTCTGGGTTACCACACTCAATATGATGTTTTCTAGCTCCATCCATTTGCCAGTAAATTTCAAGATGTTATTATTTTTTCTGCTGCGTAGTACTCCATTGTAAAAAGTGTTCCACATTTTCCTTATCCCTTCTAAGGTTGAGGGGAATTTAGGTTGTTTCCAGGTTCTGGCTATGACAAACAATGCTGCTATGAACATAGTTATTCATAACTTCTTGAGATCTAGTTTGGACTTCTGTCCTAACAAGTGCTGTCTGTGGCTTCAGAATATCCCTCAGCCTGCCTTGCTGTGTGATATGGTCCAACCCTAACTCCTTATTCATTTAACCAATTTAGTCATTCCCAGTTGAAAAAGCTACCTGGATATTTATAGAGGTTAAGGGCAACTATATAATTGGGACTTTTTCCTTTTCTTTGCCAAAAAAAAAAAATGGAAAAAAGATTTTAAAAAATTCTTCAGATCTTAGAAGCAATTCACGATACTAAAATTTATTCTTCTTGGTATATGGGTATTGAAAATTTAGTCAGTATATTATTGTGTGAACACGGGCGTGATCAAATAACAGAATGGTTCCATTTCATTCCCAAGTCCCCTGTGCCATTTTAGGTGGAGATTTGTACAACCTGATTCTGGCCATTGGTAGCTCCTGACTGGATTTCTGCCTTTCCTGTTCCCCTCTGTCTGTCTGCACACAGTGCATAGGCTTCTGTGACTGGCTTTTTTATTTAGCATAGCACACATGAAATCAATCTGTGTACCAATCATTAGTTCCTTTTGTGTTGCTCAGTTCCGTTGCAATGAGTGTATAACATATAATGAGTGTATAACGGTCTTCCAACCAACCATTGAAGGAGATTGAGATCTTTCCCATTTGGACTGAGTATTAACAGAGCCAGGAACATTTGTGTGGAGAATTCTGTATATGCATCTACCTTGGTTTTATGACATTCCGTCTAGGAAGTATGTGCACATTTAAATCCTTATACTTGGAGCCCGAAAAACTTTGGGGACCCCCAGGAAGAAGAGAGAGAATGTTTCCACAGTCGGCCATCAGTCAGGCCCTGACCTGTCAGTTAAACATGGGCTCGTTGCAGCCAGAGGCTGTTATTATTCCCACTGAGGACATTTGCAGAGTGGAAATTAAAACGAAGTCTCTTTCACTGAGGCCCTGGGGAAGAACATAAGTACATGGCAGTCACTATCAATTTAGTGGGCCCTAAGGTTATCCTGCTGGCTACAGGAATATTTCCCAGGGTTGCGGCAATTTTCAGAGCAGGTCACTTGTGTGTGTTGGAAGAGCCCCTCTTCAAACCGTGGGTAACTGCTCTGCCCTAGCTTGGGGGACTCTTGCTGTGATGAAATGCCAAGACCAAGCAAGCCGGTGAAGGAAGGGTTTATTGGGCTTACACTTCCAGACTGTGGTCCGTCACTGAAGAAAGTCAGAACAGGAGCCCGCCCGAGCAAGGCTAGAACCTGAGGCGGGAGCTGATGCAGAGGCCATGGAGGAATGCTGTTTGCTGATTTGTTCCTCAGGACCTGCTAGGCCTGTTTTCTTAGACAACCCAGGACCATCAGACAAGGCACAGCATCACCCACAGTGAACTGGGCCCTCCCTTCACCCCATCAATCATTAATTAAGGAAATGCCCTACAGCCTGATCTTAGGGAGGCATTTTCTTAGGTGAGGCTCCCTCCTTTCAGATGACTCCAGCTTGTGTCAAGTTGACATACAACTCGCCCGCACACGCTCTTTAATAGCTGAGTAAGCGCCTATGAGTAGTGTTTACTAACAAACTTCATCTTCATTAAGTTTCAATAAACTTTTCTCATTAACTTTGGTGATGGGGAGCTACCCATGTTTCTTAGTTAATATAGCTATATTAAGACGTTCTTTCCTCCTCCTCTTCTTCCTCCTCTTCTTCCTTCTCCTCTTTCTCCTCTTTTGAAACACCGAGGTTGGAACTCAGGGTCTCATGTATACCAGGCAAATGCTCTGTTGTTAAACTATAACCCCAGTTCTTTTTGATTTTTTTTTTTTGAGACAGGATCTTGCTAAATGACACAGGCTAGCCTAAAACTTACTCTGTAGCCCAGCCTGGCCTTGAACTTGATCTCCTTGCTTCAGGCTGTTGGACCACAGGTTTGTGACACTCTAGGGTCATTCTTAACCTTACTACAAATTTCAGGTTCATCATCAGTTCAACCTGCCTTCCCTCTGTACTCATACAAAAGCAGGCATTCTCTTAGTGAAGTTCAGCTTAGCCCCTGTTATAGTTCGAATAGAAAGCAACCTCCAAAAGGTTCATGTGTCTGAAGCTGGCAGGACTGTGAGAGGGGACTGGATCACAGGGACACCAGCCATGTCCGTGGATTACATAGGCCTGACTGAAGAAATAGGTTGTAGTGTGGAGTGTGCCTTTGAAGGGTACATCTTGTCTTTGTGCCTTCCTCTTTCTCTCTCCCGGTTGTCTGAGGGGAGCAGCTTCAGTCTACAGAAAGCTCTCTCGCAGGGTGCTGCAGCTCACTCAAGGCAATGCTGTCAAAAGACCATGGCCCGAAACTTCTGCAGCTGTGAGCCCGAACCATCTTTTCCTCCGGAGCATCGGTTTTCTTGGGGAGTCGTCTTAGAAATGTAAATTAGCAAATGCACTTTAGGATCTCATTCAGTCTTTCCCACCATTCTACCTGATCACCCCGGGGCATAGAGTTTTTCAACATCTCACAACCAAATATTTTTACTTACCTCAGTATGTCTGTTACATGCGTATATCATAATAGATGAATATAAATGAACAATAATAATAAAGGTGAATACACTAAGTCAATTTTAGTCAAAAATCTATATAAAATAATTATTGGACCTTGACAATGCATACCTTCAGTATGGATGTACTCTAATGATGTGGCTGTAATTATTTCTGAACAGATTTTAAGAAGGAAAAAAGTGTAGGTAAAAGCAAGTGCTGTAAATTTATAGTAAGCTTGGATTTTACTATTTCAGTTGTATTGCAGAGTACTTTTTGTGATTTGGTCATTTGAAAAGCACTATTTCAATGCAGCAATGTGCTTGCACTGAACAATCAACTTCTAAAAGTGATACTGAACAAACCCCCGAGGAATGTGAGAATTTGTGCTGGTCAGTCACCGACTTAGCAAACTGGTGGTTAGGGCTTTTAAGGAGCCATTGGATCATGACATAGTCAACTTTCTCTGGGCCACGGATGAATGCTGAGGTCTTAACGAAATAAACAACGTAATAATAGCAACAGTAGCACCCATAACTGATGCCTCATGAACACTGTGGTTAAGAGAGGCAGTGTTGGAGGCCTTGTTTGTTTAGGAGGGGAATCATGACGGGACTGGTCTCTGCTCTCACATCTTTTACTATGTACCTTTGGCAAACCATAATATGTAAGTGCTCTGTCTTTATCTGAAAATGAGAATAAATGAAAATGCTGATTTATGACAAGTACGAATCTCTAGCAATTATAAGCAAAATGATTTATAAATTATAATGCTTTTATAAATTATAAATAAAATAAAATCGGTAGCAATTAAATTAATAATTATAATTACTAACCAGAAACTTGTAAGTTATTGGGACTTACATGAGATGTTGCAGGCAATTAACTTATAGCCTAACGTAAGGCAAACTCAGAATAATGATTTGCTGCCGTTATAGCTGTGTTTTGTCTGTATGTGTATGTGTGTCTGTCTGTCTGTCTGTCTGTCTGTCTGTGTGTGTGTGTGTGTATGTGTGTGTGTAGTCAGACTTCATGAGTTTTTAAAAAGTGAATCCTTATTTTTAACGGTACTTTTAAATTAAAAAATTCGGCTTGGTAGAGTTGTTCCTAGCTTTCTACACTGCAGAAAGAAAAGATATAGAGTAAAGACTCTGGAAACGAAGAGGGGTAATCACATACTCGGGTTAAGCCGCACGTGCGAGGACAACTGTCCTCACTCCTGTGTGACTGGCATTTTCTTCATGCACAACAAAAACGTGATTTCCAGACGAAAGCAAGATTGAACCAAGATCAATAAGAATGCGCGCTGAGAGAACAGGAATATGTCTAGAGTCATGGAACAACGAGAAACAGAAGACCAAAAGTAAGAAGTTCCCTTCGCTCCTAAAATTTCAGTCTGGACAATTAGATAGACCACCTGTAAATTTTTGTAGCTACCAAGATAACTTGAGAGCTCATAATGGGCTTAATGAAGTCCAAGTCATACTCTGTTTCCTCTTCCTTCTTCACGCAGGCACTGGCCTGAATAGTTTAAAGTATATTGCTTGCAAGTAAGAAGAGAGACATCATGAGATACCAATCTGAAATTCTGAGGCACCAAAACGATGAACAAATAGATAATTGATTTCACATGAATAAAACAACATAGCAATCAAAATCAGTAGAAATAAGGATTCTTGTTTTCTGAAATATAAAAGTCAGTAGGTAGGCTGGGGAGATGGCTCAGGCTGCAAAGTGCTTACTGAACACGCATGCGGGCCTGAGGGTGAACTCCAGGTACCTATTGAAGATCTGGGCACAGCGGCACATGCCTGCCTTGCCAGTGCTATAGAGGCAGAGCTAAGAGGATCCCCGTGTCTTACTGGTCTGGCTGAGTCAGTGAGTTCTAGGTTCGGTGAGAGATCCTGTCTCCAACCACACTGTGGAGAACATTGAAGACACACAACGCTGACTTCTGGCATTCACATGTGTGCGAATATGTTCAAGCAGACCATGCACACAGTGCGGTGTGAGAGTCCATGAGGGTCTGTGGCTGGTGGCTGTCTACCTGGAACAAAACCCAAGCAGAAAAGCCAGACGGAGGCAGCCTCCACTCTTCACTTCCTTTCTCCCCACAGCATCTGTTTCTCTTCTTTCTGGTTGTTCATCCGCCATTCCCTTTTCTCTCTAAACTGACTTTCTCTTCTTGTTTCCTAGCATGAAAATTGATGAAATGTTTGCCCCAGTTTTAGTATATGTGGCTTATCATTTATAATCTCAAAGATATATGGTAATATATCTCTGATATATGCTCCATGGGGCTTAGTCCAGAAGTTCTAGAAGTTCTAGAAGGAGATGCTCTGGTGATCTACGTCAGAGTTGGAGTCGAGATGGCAACTAACAGTCTGGACACTTGAAGTCCAGAGAGGAAAGCCCATGTGGCCAGCAGGGAGGGTGGGTAGTGAAGTTCTAGCGAAGAAGACATATGTATAGAATGGGAAATCATGACATCTAAGCAACTCACGAAAAACAAACAAATAAACAAACCAAACTGGGTGGAGCGTGTGTTTGGCAATGTGTACCAAAGGAAACAAAGACTTGACTTCAGGAACGTTCCGAACATAGCTACATACCGTGGTTGAACATGTAGGGTGTACCTCACTCAGATCTAATATCCAGGAGATCATAGTGTCTGCAGCAAGTATCCTATAACTGAAGAATGGCTAGTTGAAAATAGCCGTGTTCAATCTTCAAGACAAGACCAGCTCTTTCTAAATTGTAGTGGCTACAGCATGGAGACTGTTCCTCCTTCCTACACTCTTTCCTTCCCCTCCTCTCACTGCCTCCTCCCTCCGCCACACCTCCCTCTGCCCTTCTTTCTTGCAACAAGCAAGCCAAGGCCAGCCGAGCAATGCTGCAACACCTGAGCTGGGCACACAACTAAGTGGAAAATATAAAGGATCTAGTCTGACAAGGAAGACAGGTTTCGTTTCTGTCAGATAGGGAAAATACTGCCTTGATAATAAGAAAGATTTAATCAACATTTAGCCGCGTGGAGAAGTGAGTCTCCCATCACAAAGGGCATGCAAGCATACACATCACCACCTGGTATGTGTGCAAAGGAGGGGATTCTTGTATATTCTTGGAGGTGAGAACAAATAACTCTTAAAGTCTCACCCGACTTTAAGATTCTGTGGTACTATAGTATGGGAAAAAAAGACTATTTCAATCACTGTTGATGTCTCTTGGCAAATTTTAAATACCACCATGACATATACCAAGAGATAAAAACAAGTACAGAGAGACAGTAACTGCACAATTTTATGTGTATATTGATAGTGATATATTTAGCGTACATGCATTTTTATGTGAGGCTGTTTATATCCAGAGCTCGAGTTGCCACTTCGCAAATCAGCACACAGTATTTGACGTAGCTGTCAATGTCAGGGACTCTGACACAACCCGATCTTGTGCTTGTGTATAAACATGCGATGTGTGTGTGTGTAAATATAAAGAAAGGGGCCCCCGATGTGCAGTTGAATGATTACTAGTTTCCATTGAGTGCGACATCTATTCTATTACCGCAAAGCAGTCATTTCTAAAGCCTTTGCAAGGCAACGGCTCTGAGAGTCAAATATCAACCTAAACATAAATCGGTATGTAAACAGATTGATGAGTTGCTAGATTACTAGCACATGAGCCATATGGGGCTGCAAAGAACGCTTGGAGGAGCCAGGGATAATTTTAGCTTTTTCTGAAAGCCAGGGACGAGAAGAAGCAACACTGTCTCTTGATGAAACTTCCTAACACTCTTCTGGTTTTGCTTGCCGCGCTTTGTGGGGGCAGTAGTGTTCTGTACGTTAAAAACGTAACTTGATAGATGGCGTCTCTTCTAACGCCGGATTAATGGACAACCTGGGCAGTCTTTGGGGGAAGGGACCGAAGGTACAGCCTAGGAGAAGTTTGTCACCTGAGGGGCTCTCTCAGCTATTGTGTGGATGTGAGGAAGCCTCACAATTAGATGGCAGAAGTAGGTGGAGGGGCCCCTGAGATGCTTTGACAAATGTCAGGACTTTATGGTATAATGACTTAAGGCATTGCTCTGAAAGGTAAGGCAGGAAAGCACATAGGAGATATTCCCGTGTGGGTGGCTACCCAGCCAGGGGGTGCTGGTCGAATACCACAGTCCCCAGTGGCTCTGGTTGTGACAGCAGCTTCTCTGGGAGTATAACTTTTGGGAGAAATAGAATGTTCTGACTCATGCCTGAATTTCTGTGCCAAGCCCCCTTAGATAAAGTCCCTCTGGGGACCATCTCCCCCCTTGATGACCTGCTAAACTGTTAGGACTGAATTCTCTGCCCTGTATTCGTCTTACTGAAGGCTGCCAAGGCTGCGCATGGCAGGGGGAGGAAGAGGACAAGACACACTCTGACCTTTAAAGTCTATTTGGCATTGGTTTCCTTTGAAATTAATATTGAGAAGCTCTCTGAACACTGACCTGCAAATGCAGGCATCATGAAATCTCGGGTCCAGAGTTAAAGACATTGAGGATAAAGACAGGGCTGAGTGGTCATGAGATCTGACACGCACTGCGTAAGTTTCTTATACTCAGTGGCAGTCCTTCTTTATCTTCAGTCTTTGGAGAAGAGGAAAGAGCCAAAATTTATAAAACTTTTGTATTTGAGGTGTGTGTGAGTTTCCGCTTTGCCGCTTACCAATGGGGAGACCTTAGACGGGCTAGCCATGAAGCTGAATGCTTCTTCGTGAGATTGAAAAGTGGGTGGCGTTTCCTCTGCCGAGCTTGTGAGGGTTTCATGAAGTAATAACCTTCGTAAGCGCTTTTCCATTCGCCTGTTCTCCATTTTACACACAGAAGCGATAGTGCAAGAGTTTAATCCATTTGTCTAAAGTAACACAGCAGTAAATGTCCATCCTAGGCTTTGGGTCACAGTAGTTTGGGAAACACCCACCTAATCAAATTAGTGGCACACTGCTGTGGTGCTGTCTCTCTTAGCGCTCTGCCTCTGTGGTAAAACAGCCGCGGCATTCTTTAGCGCCATCACATAACCTGTCACATTCATGGTATGCATCTTGTTTGTTTTTGGATTACAAAGGTGTACAGGTCACTGCTTCATCTGCCCTGGGATATTTACAATTCAAAACCGACAGCACAGGTTACGCCAGGGTGGTGGATAACATAGTCAGGAAAGCACTGACGAAAGCTTCCTTTGCTGGAGTCTCTGCAATACAGTTTTTATGAATGAGCACCCAATTAGCAGAGTGAGGGCGCAAGCCCAAAGTGCGAGACCCTAAAAACTACACCGTGGAAGAACAGGTGTTACACGTTCCAGGCAGTCTCCAGAGCTAGGACAGCAGGGCCAGAGTGAATGCACCAGGCCAAGCATTACACCCGAGTTGGGGTTTTTGGCCCACCCCAACAATGGAACAGATTTGAGACACTTGCTACAACACCAGATGATGTTGATTTGTACAAAAATGTAGTTAAATGTATCTTTCGGGTTGAATTTTTCCTTGACGAGGAAATGATGTCAGATGCTGCTAAAATGAAGCAATCGTAAGTCCGTCTCATTTTGCATGCTCAAAAGCACACCCATCATCTGTCTTTACACGTTCACCCTTTGCACTTGGTCCTTGGAACCACAAGGAACAGGAGCTCTGCGACCTGTGTGAAGTAGGGCTGGAGGTTGCCGGTCCTGATTGTGTCTTAGAAGACCACTGTCACAACAGTTCTGTGGTGAGCAATAGTCTACGGTTATCAGTGCTTCGTGTGTTAGCCGTGGGGTGGTCTCTGAGCTGTGTGCGTTTCTTCGATAGGATCCAGTACAACCCACAGTAGCACCCACAAACCAAGTGAGCTCTGTCTGGCCACTGACACACTTTGGGTCTCGCTTTCCTCTCTGTTTTGAGGAGCTAGCAGGCAGCTTAACTGGGTTCAGCTCATATACTGATCGCAAGGACGGCCTGGGTTAATACCTGGATGGCATCTGGAACAGCCTTGGCATTCATAAATGCTAAATAAACACCGGCGTGTATTTGCAGTTATCTTGCGATAACCTCTCAAGTCATTTGAGGAATCGAGATCGGAACTCAGAAGGCCTGACTCCAGATTCTCTGTCTCTACACCCTGTCTGAATGAGTAACCAAGTAAGTGAAGAAATAGCCTGAAGTCACATGACCAGATTGTTGCAGGACCCAGGCCTCCCATCGTTCGTCTCCAACTTGAGTTTCCAGGTTGAACTTCGTGCGTTCATTAGCTGTCCAGTACTATGACAAAATTCCTCAGTTAATCAACTTATAAGGAAGAAAGGTTTGCTTTATTTTGTCTCATAGTCATAGAGATTTCTGTCTGTGTCCAGTTGGCTCTAACGGTTTGGATCAGTGGTAGGGAGGGTATGGTGGGAGAATCTCATCCATTTACTCCATGACTGGACTGAAAAAGAGAAAGAAGGGTATGCCCCTACTGGTCAGCAGAGGCCCCTACCTTTTAAAGACTCCACCGCCTCCCAACCACACCATGGGGTCACAGAACGACACCCTTCATGCCTAGCTCTGCACCTATATAGCAGAAAACCGGAGTGCTCCTACCCTTCGTTCCCAGATGCCCTTTGCTCCTCTGCAGACTGCACCTTATTCCCTGCTGCGAAGCTTCTGATGCCCTTTTACAGATTGGCGACAGTCAGCTGGGCATGGTGGTGTATGCCTTAAATCCCAGCATCTAGGAGGCAGGGGTAGGCGGATCTCTAACCTGACTGAGGCCAGCCTGGTCTATCCAGGACAGCCAGAGCTACATAGAGAAACTCTATCACGAAAAGCCAAAATCAAAACCAAAACCTCAAGCCAAACCAAAGCAGCATCAACAAAAGCAGACTGCTAGTAAAGGGTTGTATTCTGTAGGTATTGTGGGGTGAGGGGGGTGGGGATAGGGGAAAGGGGGCAGCCAACATCCGAAATAACTGTAAGCAGGCTTGGAAAGCACTGTCATTTTAAGGACCTCCTCCTCGTCCTTCACTGTCTCCCTTGGTCACTGGGATAACCCTATGGTTGAGGTTGTTTGTGTTCTCACAGTAGCGAAGGAACAGAGCTCCAGTTTGAACCGGGGTCTCCTGACTGTGGATTCCACGGAGCTTGTATGACAGTACATTTGATGCTTTAGTCCAAGCACACTTGATTCTTGACCTCAAGACTATTTGATGATTTTTTTTTCTAGTGTAGATTTTGATATGCTTGGGGGAGAAGTTTGGGGTTAAATATTCCTCAAACCAGAGAGACAGGGCAAGCTGACCTAAGTCACGTCAAAAGCATGGGATCTTTGACTTCTTTCCCAGGGCTTCTTGAAAGAAATGAAATGATTCACTTGAAGTATTGCTATGTGAAATGTAAGCTGCTATAGAGAGCTATTCATTCAGAACCCTCTGACCATGGACTCTGATAATTATTTTATTCACTTCAAATACTACCATCTCGCTCGGATGATATTTCATTTTAGAATCTGTGTTCACAGCACCCTTCCACGTACATTGGTGTCTTCTCCACCCTCCCCTCGTCAGCGGGCTCCATGTACGGACTGTTTTTCCTTTTGAACCCAATTGCTTCCTCTTTGATTCTGTAGCAAATTGCCTGCCTGAGTGACCAGCATAATTACTTCCATGGCAATGGGCTGAAGTTAGAGACAGGCCATTATGTGAGCTCTACAGAGACTGGAGCTAGGTTCTTTTTTAAAAAAAAAAAGAATAAATAAATAAACCCACAACCACTAGCCTTATAATAACAGGATAGAGGGAGAAAATTACTAGCATTATAAATTGCTTTTTTTTTTTGAAAAAAGTTCATAATCTCTGTCTTCTAAAAGGCTGTGACATCGTCGGAAAATCTCTCCACAATTTTAATTATAGCTAATTTTGTGTGAGGAAAAACACCTCCCTAAGAAAAATGGTCTGATGAAATGTGTTTAGCTGGACTCTGGCAAAGCTCCATGTCATTCTGAATGACTGCTTCAAAACAGACACAAACAATATTTGCTGTTACTTAAAAGGATGAGATAATTTGCATCCAAAGCAAAGGAGGAGATTGAGAATCCAAGATTGGGCCCTGGGTCTAGCGCCTCCCTCAGGAAGTGTGCTGTTACTGCTGCCATGTGGAGAGCCACATAAGGACTAGGACTATCCTGGGACCCAGCCTTACCTGTCTGGAAGATGGACACACACCAGGAAAGAAGGCAAGACTTCGGTGTTTTCAGATCAACTGTTAGAAGAAGATACCGTGAAGCGTGAATGCCACATCCCAACAGGGATGTAGTTCAACGGTACGGGCACAGGACTGTGTTCACATTTCAACGTCACCAAGAAGATCATATCAGAAGTCCTCATCTAAATCTCATGTATCCCAACCTTTGGTATAATTCTAACAAGCATTTCCCCATGACACATTGTAATCAAGTAATTAAAATGTAAGAAAGAAAGGAAATTTAATAGAGCGGGCATTTCATGGGTACTTATGTTTCTCTGACACCAGCCAGAGGTTTACTGGGGTTATGCCTGAGCCTGGCTTGCTCTGCATGAGGGAAATGTCAGAACCAATCGGGACTGGTAAATTTATAAGGAGAATCTTGTTTCTCTTGTTTCTATAGACTGAGAAGTTCGTGGTTCAGGGGTCTGCAGGGGCTGTCTGGCGAGGGTCCGGTCTCTGGTTCCAGGGGGGTGCCTTCCTTCTGGATGGGGAAAGCAGCACACCTCACATGATAAAAGAAGGGAAAGACAAGGAGGACACTATGGTTTCCCCTAAACCCTTTCATATGCTTGCTGACCCCATTTATGAGTGCAGGTCCCTTAATCATCACCTAAACACTCCTGCCTCTCTTAATAACATCGCGTTAGAGTTTATGAGCTAAAATGGACTCACTCAAACTAAAGCATAATGTGATGTGTGTCTGGGGGTCAAAAGGCATTTTATATTGAGCATTTGGAAGGAAGTAATGTGTTGAACTCCTCCAAAATGGCAGAGTTTTCACAAGTTATTATTGCTGTTTTTATTACTTCAAGTTTGACGGGGAAAAAAATAAAGTCAGCGGTAGCTAGACCTTACCTGAGCCGTGCCAGCCGGCCCCACTTCCCTGTGTTGTCCGTTGGCTTGGTGAGGGCCTCGCACAGCAGGTTCTCTCTCCGTGTTTGTTGAGTGAAGCGCAGCTTAGGAGAGACTGTTGACCTAAGGATCTGGAATTGGGCATTTGCAGACGGTGTGTATGGTAACTGAGCCCTCCACAGCGGTGACTAAGCCTCCGGAGGGAGGGTGTACAGAGTGAGCAGGTCAGGAACATCTGTGGAACATCATCATCACAGACAACGAACACACAACTCCTCCCCCTCAGGCACCAGCTCAATTCTACGGCCGGTTCCAGAGGTTTAGTGACGCAGTTGCCGGCTTGTACGGTAGGAGTGCGGCCCACGTGGCTTACCCTCAGGCCTCCTTATCTACTGATCTAGCGCGGGATTTCTCTTCCCTTTCATTTAGTTTGACAGCCTACACGTGGCCGAGCATAAGGAAAGGCCACGTGATGACGGAGAGCCTCATTGAAGGGCACGAATGTGTCCACCCAAAGGCTCCGTGGAGATGCACGGGAGCAGGTAGATGCTTAGACCAGAGCACGTTTGGGCTGTTCCTCTGCTCCTTCCGCATCCTAATTTAGGATTGAATCATGCTTAGCTGGCTCTTCATGGGTCAGCCGTGACTTGGGGTCTTTGCTGTGTCAATCCGATTAGAGTGATTCATCCCTTCTCCTGGGACAGCCTTTCCCTGGAAGAGAGAGTTTGACTCCGGAGGATTAGTGAGTTGGGAACAAATTTGACACCCACTGAGGACGCTGGGCTCTCTTACTAAGTTGGTGACTCATACATAAGTCCCAATGGAAACTTGGCCCATCTGGGGAGTCATTAATATGTCAACTCATAATCTAAAAATTATTGGGTGTTGAAGACTTCCCTTCTCTCGTAGCCCAGAGATGTACTTCCTCATGTTCCAACTGAAGTTCCTGAAAAGAAGGCAAGGGGCACCCACCCACCACCCTCTCCTGCTGGCTTAGCATGTGGCTATGCATACCTAGTCTAAGCGCTTTGCAAAAACAATACCTTTACCCCACAAACCTCTGGTGCCTGACTGCTGTTTATTCTCCACATCTCGGGGGATTATTTTACTTCTGGCAGGCTGTGGGTGACTAGGTAAATGCTCCTCCTAGCTGGGCATCTCACCTGTTCTCAGGCAACCACGCAGCAGCGAGGCCTCCAGAGTGGAGGGACAGAGGTCCTGCCAGTCAGAGGAGGAGGCGATCTTCAGCAGAGGTGAATTCCCCGGTGCCCTTGGCACTCCAGCATCTTTTTGTTTCTATGCCGACCTTGTGGGATCATAAAGCTGAGGGGCTGAGAGACCAAGGTCAAAGGTTGTCTGTGTGGAATGTGAGCAGAGGTCTCAATAGAACAATAGCAAAGGCACACAGGAGAACAAACGTGTTGGGGTATAACCCCTTCTGTTCTTTACCGTTTCCCTTTTCACAACTTAATGATACGTTAGATGGCGGTACCAATAGTTAATGCTATCTAGGGGAAAAAAGAAGAAATGGATTTATTTGGACAGTTAAAGGCACGCATTTGTGTTTTTATCTTTATTTACTTTTAGATAATCAAGACACTCATAGAGTTTACTGTTGAGAAAGACTGCCTGGACTGCCTGTTCACCAAAACACGTGACATTTCAGCCACAAACACTTTGCATCATCACCAGAGTCAACCTCCTCATTTCCACTCGACAATGTCACCCAACACCCCCTCCCACACAGTACCTCCTAAGCTTGGATTTGCAGACATCACTGAATGTCTGTGCTCCCATCCATTCCTATCAAAATCTGTGCGTGGCCATCAATTTGGTTATGATTTGATCCAGCTTGGCTTCCTAGCAGCTCCTTTGAGTCCCCCAAATATGCAGATGCTTTCCTAAGCCCACGAACCCCACCTTCCGCTAGAAATGACCACACAATGGCCCCCAAGTATGAGCTGAAGTAGTCCCAGGACAGCCAGAGGACACCTAACTGCGCTGCTCATTCCTGCCTGCGGCTCACAGAGGCCCAAGCCAGACCAGGCCACTGGTGTAGTCAGAGACCAATGCTGCCCAGTTTAACCCAATTACTCTTCACCCCCAGAGAAAATACAGTTATGACAGGTCTTGGACCTCTATGAGCAAAGCGGGCTCGCAGCCAGAGATCTGTCAACACATGTCCCAGCCATGTGGAGCAGTATCCGTGAAAACGACAATGATTGGAAAGGGCGAGGCAGGCCTGAGCTGTCCAGCATGCAGAAATGGAAGCTCTGGCCACAGGTTCCCACTGGCACCTTCTCCACAGAATATTGCAGAAAATACCGGGCTAGCAGCTGGGGAGTTCAGAGCTAAAGTATGGCAAAGCTAGGTTCCCACTGTAACCTGATAAATAGGAATTATTTACCAAATACTGGGAGAAAAAGGCTCAGCAAAGATGATGACTGCAGCCCAACAGAGAAGAAAACACCTATTTTCACGCAAATTTTAAGAAGAATTTCCTTTCCGTGGTTTACAAGTTTCCACGACAAACAGGATAATGTTAAATCTTCCTTTTCGACTTAGGTCCTCCTAACTACTAGTGATCTCATTTCACCAGACATTCAGTGTTTCTATTGGTCAGCCACCGGTCAGTTCTATTTTTGTAAGTCAGCTCCTCCAGAATCCCGGAAGGCATGGGACTCTAGTGTTTCATTATAAAGACGGCAAAAATGAAGCTGGAGAGGTTGAGTGGCTGACCGACTCGCCATTGCTGGAAACCCGGTCAACTTGTGCGCTTGGTCGTTCACAAAGCCCTACTTCCCAAGGCCTTATTTTCTCACGTTATTTGTCCTCATGTCACTGAAGAGTCATCCTCCCAAGCTCTCAGAAGCACACGGGATGCACAGGAGCCTGTGTCCACAGGAAATCATAACCTCATTTCTTAACTAACATTTCTTAACTCATTTCTTAAACCCTTGAGACTGTAGGTTCTTGTCCCTGCTCTGCCCCATCCGAATGGTTTGATGATGGTGGTTCTCTGAGTCTCTGTGAAAGGAGAAGACCATTTCCTCACAGGGGTGTATGCCAGCGTTGCCACTACACTTACAGTACTCTAAATGGTACGCGGGGAAAGTATGAAATGTACCATTTTCTTTTGAAAGCCAAGGTAGCCATTGTTGTCATGGGAAATTTGTTCCAGGATCCTGCTCAAACATCAAGCTCTAATATATATATCAAGTCACTTATATAAAATGACACAGTATTTGCATATAACCTACATGTATTCTCCATATACTTTCAATAAAGTCTGTATTACTTATAGTGCATAATATAATGTAAATACTATAGGAACATTACCTGCTGTATGTATAATATGTGGTGAACAAAGAGAGGGGGAAAGTCTTTATTTGTTCAATATAAATGCATTTCCCCCAGATGCTTTCAATGCACAGATAAATCTGTACGTGGAACCTATGGCTGACTAATGAAAATATTGAAACTGAGGGGCACTTTCTTGGTATACCCATACGCATGCATCTGAAACACTTTCAGAAGTGGGTTGGTGTGTGTTTATAATATACACACCAGCCAGGATGAAGCTAAGCATTGTGGTCATAAATAGCCATCTGGCATCCTTGGGGCAGGAGATTCTAGGGGACTCCAGCAACTCAAATTCCTCCGGCAGTCAGATGAACTACTACTTTAATTAAGCTCGGCCCCTTCACTCAGGAGCACAGACCAAGGGGGACATTGAAGGACTCAGACAATGGGAGGACACCCTTTGCTTTCTGTTGCTGTGATAAACATCATGATCAAAAGCAAGCTGGGGAAGAAAGGGTTTATTTCATGTTGTACTTCTGGGTTACAACCAACAATGAGGGAAATCAGGGAAACCCGGAGCAACAGTGTATAGTAGCTCGCTCTGAGGCTACGTTTCTTATATAATTGAGGCCCACCCGTGTAACATGGGGAGCCTGTTTGTTATTTGGGTTTTCTGTTCTGCCCCATCCCCCAGCTATTTAGTCCCAAAGTAAAATCACACAAGAGATCTCTATAAGTTGTAAAGATGATTGGCCTTTTAGGTCAGGTTTCTTATTAGCTAATGCTCACATCTTGATTAACCCATTTTTCTGATCTATGTTAGCCATGTGGCTCAGTATCTTTTTCAGTGGGGCAGCTCACATCCTGCTGCTTCTGTGATCTGGGCAGGAGTGGGAGGAATTAACTTCCTCCTCCCCAGAATTCTCCTGCTCTTCTTGCATCATTTCCACTTCCTGTCTGGTTTTCCCACCTACACCTCCTGCCTGGCCAATCAGCATTTATTTAAAACATGATTGACAGATTACAGACAATTCTCCCGCACCACACCCGTTTAGGGATAGTACTACCTACAGTTGGCTGGGTCCTCCTACATCAATTAGCAATCAGGAAAATACCCTGCAGACATGATGACAGAACAAACCGATCCTGATCAAGGGAATTCCCCAACAGAGATCCCCCTCAAACAACTCTAGGTTGTGTTAAGTTGGCAGAGGACGCTAACTAGGAGAGATGGCATCTCAAAGCACAAACTGGCCTGCGCTCACTCAGGCCCACTTCTCCTTCCTTGGAAGGCAGAGGGGTGTGGGGCTCTTCTGCAGTCAACTGTTAGGCTTGGCCTAAGTTGACTGTTCTTTGACATATGTCTTTTGTGTTCTTATCAGTTTTCCCATACACTGTTTTCATGTGGAGCACGTAGCAGTTTTATAGGGAGTTTTAATGTATAGCTCAATAAAAACAATAAAATCTCTAGAAGCCCAGTAGACTGTTTCCAAGGCCTTATCACATTTGTCCCATCATCGCAACAAGAGTGACATGTCTTCAGTCTAAAGAAGTCACTTTGGTGACTTTGATCACTGTCAACAAGAATTCTCACACTTAGATTTAAGACCAGGGTTGCTTTATATTTCAGGTACTCTAACTCAGTGCAAGCATGCATATATGTTTGCCATGTAATATGAATTTGGCATCCAGTGTTGCAGTGATTTTTGCCAGGAGCAATGCCAGAACTAAGCATGCAGCTGACTACGCTTCTCTTTCCAACAAAACTATTGTGACTCCATGTTAGTCATGATTCAGCACGCTTGACACCTTGTTGTATTTATTTACATAACTTAATCTCTTGTACTTTACTTTGAGATCCTCTATGAAGAGCACAGGCCATCCTAACAGAAACCAGATCTCTTTGCCTCGTTTTGTTCTAACTTTAGGGCATTATAATTCTAGAGCAATGTTTCGATATCACTAGGAATGGTTTGCTGTCCTGACTAGAAATAGCATCCTCATGTAAGGATATAACTCCAACAACTGGAATGAAACCAAATAAAAGAACAGGACCTGGCTTCTCTCCCTTGCTTTACACTTTGCAATAAGTCCCTTGGCTTTCCCACAGGCTACCAAGTCTCCTGGGTCCTTGATATTCTGGGTTCTTCAGTGGTCATCCCTATAGTTTAAGTTATGATTACCGATACTCAAGAAGAAAGATAAATGCTTCCATCTCCGGAAGGAATAGCTCTGACTGGAATAGGCAAGGCAAGCAGTTCTTGGGTCCTCTGGGGGGAACCTGGGGAGAAACATGTCTCTTTCAGGCAGGTAACTGTTTCATCCTAACCAAAAGAGATGCCATCTCGATTTCTACACCAGCTGAACACCTGAATAATTACATTTTAAGCAACAGAGCACCTAAAACAAATTCATTAGCATCCAGGTAGTCAATTGCGCCCAGGCTTGCCCAAACTGGCCTTTCTGTTAGCAGGGTGTAGAAGAGCACAGGGCTCTGTGGGTCCCTGGGGGCCTGCCAGACCCTGAGCTGTTGCTCAGCTGTGGGCCGCGCGCCAGTTCTCAGGTCTGCTAATGAGTGGTGTGGTGTCTGGCGAGGCTGTTGCCTGCCAGCGAGTGTGACTGCTCATGGATCTTTTCAATAACGCTGACAATCCCTTCTCCTTTCTCTCCTTCCTCCGCTTTCTTTGCTGGAGCTGGCTGAAACAGGAGCAAATTAGTCTCATTCTGGAAAAGGCAGGGCATGCACAAAGGACCCCCTGAAGGCCTCCAGGACTCTGATCCTGGAGGTTTTGCCGTCAGGGTAATTATCTGACTCGGGTGAGTGTAAGAAGCGGTTTTTGTTGTTTCCCCGTATTCCATAGCGGGCCTCTGAAGACACCCTGAGTCCGCTCCCCTGACCGTTTGCGTTTGATATCAGGAAAAGCAGTGGTGTTATGATCCTGTGAGCGCTCCAGCTCCGGAACTGACGATCTGTCCATTCCCTGTTCACACACTTTGCTTCAGCAGATAGTACTTCTGTCCCCTCAGGTAAATGTGGCAGATCTTAAATGCCCCAATATCCTTAGCTGGGGTGAAAGGCCAAGACGGAATAAGGGTTTCCTCAGGCTTAACCTTTCTGCCTGCTGCTCACTTTGTGTTCCGCTGGTTTCACTGTGCCTCAAACACCACAGCAAAGCTGTGTGTTCTCCCATAGGGACGATGTGGAGTAGTCTCACGGAAGTCAGCACTACAGTCTTGTTGAGTAATGGATTGGGAAAGCTTTGGGCCAGCTCTCCTGCTGTTGGAACAGAACTTCCAGAGAGGAGTAGTAATTATCTAACAATGTGTGCCCTCATTATCCCAGAGATCATGACCAGATCTCTGCGAATGACTTAGGTACAATTTACTAATAAGCCAGCCGCAGCACTTAAATTTTGAGAGACGCGAGCAAGTGAAAGCAAAGGAAACATGGGTTGAGATTTGGAAACCACCGAGGCAGTTCAGAACACTCTTCATTCTTTAAAAGAAACACCGCACCGCTCAGTCTGCTTCTCTCCCTTTAATATGAACGCCTCTTTCTTCGAGTCCAGGACTTTGGGGACTACTATTAATATCTAAGGCAGCCTAAAGTGGCAATTAAATTAGAAGTATCAAAGCTGTATTTTCTAAATTAAAAATTGGGACATGTGTTCCAACAGGCACCAGAATATTTTCAGGAATAATAAGTAAAAGTATTCAAAATTAGATTTTCTTTTTCTTTGAGCATTTTGACTACAGGACTCCATTTAACTTTCTGGATAATTCTGTTACGTTGCCCAAGGGTAGATCATGCATTATGTTATACTGTGTTTCACCAACCAGGAATCTTTAGAATATGGTCTGCATGTACAACTTCTCTTTAAGAATCGTGAGGTCTAGAGACGGTGGAGCAGGGTCGAACAACTGCTTTCTCGGGATCCTGTACCTCGTCTCTCCATTGATTCTATCTTCCATGTTTTATGTCCTTCCTCTTTATGGGTATATTCCCAGTTTCTCCAAACATCTGATTTTGTGCTTATTCCAATCACACAATCCACAGGGCTCCTTGGGGCTCATTGTTAGAGCAGGGAGGTAGATACTTGACTCTTGCCACGTTAGGTCCCATCTCAGTGCAAAGTTGGTCACAATGTGATTGTCTATACCTTAGGTGTTGGAGTCCCAACACTTCACTTCTCTGGCTACAGAAGATCAAAGAGTCAATCAGGAATATGTGATTTGGAACAGTCTCTAAGAATGCATAACAAGAGGCAGTGCCTGTCCACCCCACCCCCCCACCCCACTGTTCTGGGCTTGTTTGACTCTTTGAAAACTGATTCTGTAACTTTAGCGACTGAGACCTGAACATAGAAATGTATTTGGTTTTCAGGCAAGGCTATGATTAATTATAATACATTGAATATGTTACTGAGCCTTAAAATGGTTTGGACTATTTTGCTTTAATACTGAGGTTATTTTAGACAACACTTTGAAAGCAATATTATGATGAAATATTTGAAAACAATATTTTGAAACATTATTCTGTTATAACAACATCTATAGATAAAACCTAAAAATTTAGCCATGTGTAGCTGAACAAAGGAAAAAGGGATTCACATGTATTTGAGTGCATAAACTAATGTTTGTGAAAATCCTGGGGTTATTTAATATTCATTAGCCAATGCAGAAGTTTAGCTCCTCGTTCAATAAATTTTGACTGAGTACCCAGTCCAGGTCGAATTGTGTAGAATTATCCACTTCTATGAAAGCAGACGTCTCATGAGTTTTCATCAGAAGCATGCCTGGCACTGATAGACCCAGAGAAGACACAATGACAGTTATGCAAATAAACTGCCAGGAAGGGTTATAGGTACCATGGCAGGTGGTGGAGGCCCCACAGGAATGGGAACCCAGACTCTTTGTGAAGGTAGAGCTGGTGCAAATCAGTTCTTGAATGAATGGATTTGTGGTCTAGAAAGACAATTCAGTCAGTGGTGTGTCCTGCACAACACAAAGACCTGAATTTGATCCCCATCATCCACAAAAAACAAACAAACAAACAAACAACAGACAGGGTGGTGTAAGCTTGCAATCCCAGCCCTGGGGAGGTGAAGACAGGCAGGTTCCTGGGCTAGCCTGCCTAATGAACCCCAGAGAGAGAACCTGTCTCAATAAACAAGGTGAATACTCCTGACAAACTGCACCTGGCCCTGTCCTTTGGCATCCACACAAATTCTCCCACATGCATAAATGAACCTGCACACACCTGTGCAGGCATGCACACTCCTACACAAGCGCATACATACGTGAATCTATGAAAGGAACCCTAATGATGTCAAAGCGTCCTTAAAGGTGGTGAAGGTATTGTAGGTTTGGATGGGAATTGAGGTCGGCATTCAACTCAAGGACAGAGTCACCCAGAGAACCATGCTGCACACCTCACAGAATTTTCAATAGTTTTAGTCGGGGCCAAAATGAGGCCTTCAAAATGCAAGGCTAGGTTGGTGGCCTGGTCCACCTAGGTTGTTTTGGTATCTTCTCCTTGGTGTGTCAGAGAAAAAGAGGCATGGACAGGCCCCTGTGAAAGAACCGACTCTTTTCAGATGGGGCAGGAGCTGAAGTGTAGATCGGGACACCTACAGATGTTGTTGATTTGGCCCGGCCAAGAACCCAGAGCCAGATAAGGATGGTGCACATCTGTTACATCACTTCATGCCCTGTTGGAGATCTCTGGTTTATTCAGTCTCATTAGAGGCATTTTGTAATGACTATAGCGATTCTAGATGTCTATAAAGTTATTAAATTCAATAGCTAATGCAATCTTCATTTTGCTAGTAGCGTTAATTACTAGTTATATTAATCGCTATAAATTGGTGGTTATCACTATGGTGATTTATCAATGAGTTTTAAAACTTGTCTCATTTTTACTTCATAAAACTTTATGAGGATGGTATCATTGCAACCCCCATGTATCAGGAGAAGAAGCTGAAGCATAGAAAGGAAACTTCTCTGTCCAAAGTTGTAGAGCAGGTAAGAGTTGGAAACAGGACCCAGTAAGGGGCGATGTAAGCACAGTATTGCTATCATCCTAAAACAGCAGCCGTAAGAACAAGGACCCTTCACTTCTCAGGTCAAATCCTTCAACAGATCCATAACTGTACGAGTTCAGCTTGACATGACAGCAGTTATCTTGTATCATAATCATGAATGTCAGGAATAACCCTTGCTGGGTTTTCTACATAGTTTCTCAGTCAATTGTAACAGACAGAGTCATTGGAGTAGGGTACAAACCCTTCTGACAGAGTCGAAACTCCGGGGGCACAGCTGTGACTAGCTCAGATATTAGCTGAAGGCAGAAGGTTCCTTTTTCTGACCCAAGTATCGGGAACTCTTCTGGCATTGGTTGCCAAAGAACCAAACCTCTACCGGGAAGTGCCCAGTAGATTGTCCCATGGGTGGGTCGAGCTCTGGTTGCCTCCTGTGTCACGGTCCTTTGGGGCTGGTCTTCAAGCACTGAGATGGATAACTAAGCAGCCTGGCTTTGGTGCCTAATACACAGGGGCTGCTCGAGATGCCTTGGCATGAAAGTGGTTCTGTGCTCATTTTCACCTGACGTCTTTGGAATAGACTCCCTTCTTTCTGAATCTGAAACTCAGGGGCACAATGGAAAAGCACCAGCGGGGAGTGTCTCCAGCAAGTTTCCTATTAACAACACGGAACTCGAAAGTTGCAACGACCCAGATTCCAAGGAGGTTATATAAGGGAGTCTGATACTATTTGTACAGTGTTTGACTTTCCTTGTAAGACTAGAAATGGTAGCTATGCTGTTGTATAACCTCAGAAAATGTCAAGGGTGGCCTGGGGCTCGGGTGAACTTAGACCTCTTGAAACCCTTTGTCATCAAACACAGAGAAGCTGCTTTTCCTACATGTTCTAAGATCCCTTTATGCAGCAAGCCCCTGGTACTGTCTTTCCCAGAAAGATCCCAGAGCCATTTGCGCAAAGGCACCTCCCCCTAACCATCATAGAACTCTGGCAAGTCTGGGAGCTTGACCCCAGTTGCCCTGGGGATAGAGAAAGCAAACATCACAGGAGTGAGGATCCCGTGGGGTGGAAAAGGGGCCGTGGCAGCTCAGTTCAGCCCATCTCAGTACTCACCTCTGTAAGAACATCACCAGTCTCCTAGCTCTGATGGGTTAACAGGTGTTACAAAGGAGATGCTATAGGGAAAAGGTCATGAAGAAAAAGCATAAAGAACAAGAAAGTGAAGACATTTTTCTGAAGAACCTTCTTCTAAATCCCTACAGTTGAAAGGAAACCTTGCAAGGGAAAGCAGGAGGCTACATGAATCCCCATAGTCTACCACGTTAGTTGGGTACAAGGTAGCTGTAGAGACAGTGCTTTGAGTGTCATATCTCATTCCCCCACTCCCGCAAAGATCTGTCTCAGACACGTTCGGCCCTCTATAGTATGTCAAAGAGTCATGATCAGTCTCTGCTGTGGTTTCTCCATCTCCTCCCTCTATCCTTTCTTCACTCCTGAGCATGGAGGACCACGAGCAAAGTTCCCGTGTGGCCCAGCCTCTGTGGCACATACCATGGCTACCCACACCCCTCTAGATAGAAGTAATCAGAACAGCCCCACTGACGACTTCTTGGGCACAACCCCCGAGCGCGGGTGGGAAGCATTGACTCTGGCTGGCCGTTCCTCCCTCTGCTACTTTCTTGCTGATTACAAGAGAGTGAAAACCCTTCAAAAATGGTTTTGAAGGTTCCTTTATCCAAACCACTCACTCTTTCCCAGACCGCTGACATGCCGTGCAATTTATGGTGGAGTCCAGGCTCAGTCAGCTGCCATACAACAGAAAAGCCAAACTGTGATTTTTGTCTTTGGGAGACAAATACACGTGGTGTCAATACCAGTTTTCTTTTGCTGCCAGAATTTTCAAACATTTTTCTATTAAATTCTACGTTCCTGGGAATATTATTATATCAATGACTGTTTGGGATTAGCATTGTGGGAAATTGAATCTGTCGGTATCCCTTATGGGAGGAGCATTTTCTTTCGTTTATGTGTATTATAGGAACATTACAAAGATAGTTGCATATACACCTGTGATTTTAAGAAGCTTGATGTCTAGAAAGAATTTGTTAGAAAATTCTTTTTTTCTATCTTGGGGAGCCATCTCAGTAATTTTCCAGTTAAGCTGAAGATGGAGGTGCCAGGTGTTACATAGAGGGAACAACCATGCCTGGCTCAGATTCTGTTAGTTCCGGGGGCGGGGAGGGGACTCTCTCAGAGATGGTTGGGAGCTGAACACCGATGGATTTTTGTGTCTCTAAAGGGGGAACCAACCTTTTGCTGTCTCAGCCTTTCTGAGCATGTCGGGCATGACCACGAACATGTATGTTAAGACTCTTGTGAGTGGACGAGAAAGGAAAATGACAACCGGAGTTCAGTTATAGAAGCCTTTCTTGAAATGAAGTCAAACTATACACTAACATATAGGTATCGTGTGTGTGCCTTGGATCTGTGTGTGTTTTGCTCATTTTCTGTTCTTTTTCTGTCAAGAAAGTTTTATGCAAACCCTGACTCATTTCAAGTGGGATATAGTTTCCTTCATTATTTTTGTAATCTTAGAGTTGCCCCCAAGTGTGCCCATGTGTACCCATCACACACACACACACACACACACACACACACACACGCACACACGCACGCACGCACGCACGCACACACATATGCTTGAAAGAGTAGTCCTTGACTTTCAGTTGTTCCTGGTATATTTTTACTACAGAACACAGAGTAGGGATGCCCAAAGGCTATAATTAGGTAAACAAGGGTGCCAGTGTTTTAGGCAGCGCGCTGGAGTGGTGAAGTATTTTGGCAGTTCCGTGACATTTTTTAGCTCAGGTGTCCCTTGCCAGAATCTCTTCACAGGCTCCATGGTGCGGGAGAATTATCTGTATTCTATCAATCATGTATTTTAATAAAACGCTGATTGGCCAGGCAGAAAGTATAGGCAGGTCAACCAGACAGGAAGTAGAGGCAGGGCAATGAGAATAGAATAAGGCTACGGAGGAGGAAGGTCCCTCCACCATTACTGTGCAGACCACCGAAGAGACAGCATATAACCTGCCCAGCTGAAAAAGGTACCAAGCCATATGGCTAACGTAGATAAGGATAATGGGGTAATATGTGTCATAAGAACTAATAAGTAGCCTGACCTAATGGACCAATCAGCTTTATAACTTATAGAGATCTCTGTGTGGTTGATTTTTCTTGGGAGTTGCCGGATGTGGGATACCGGGCGGGAACAGAAACCCCAACAAGCCGGCCCTCATGCTACAGCTCCACCTCAGCTCTGAGAGGCTCTGGGAAACAGAGGCCTTGGCTGGTAATTTTGTGTTTGAGGAGACTGACCTTTCAAGTAAGGAAAGAGTAGCGAGTGGGACAGCAAGCAGGCAACTCACAGGCTCTTGCAAAGCAAAGTTGCGTGTCGGGGGATGATTCTTGGGAACGGCGCACTAAAGTCAAATAAAAATTATGAAATGGGAAAAAATTGATAAACTGTCTTCCACAGTCTGAGCTGGACTGTGGCTGCCTCATCCTCTAGGCTGCCTGCTGGTTGCTGTGGAGATGTTTTGGCAGCAAGCGGAATGTGCAGCCAAGACAGAATCCAAGGGTGGCCTTCTGTTCTCTAAACTTCTCAGATGGTGCCCCGAGGCATGATACACAACACACACATGGCAGGAATGGGGCATTGGAAGACACCCTACTCATGAGCAAGGGTCTTGGTTCTCAGAGTCCCCCGTGGCACGACACACATCAGACACATGGTGGGAATGAGGCATCAGAAGACATCCTACTCATGAGCAAGGGTCTTGGTTCCTGGAAGAGCTCTGGGGGTCTCACAGGGCGGACAGGAGCCACCAGCTCTGTTACTTCTGTCTTTTAAACTTAGTCAGAGACTTCTCTATGTGCCTTGATGCAGGTGGGGGAAGAGTTAAATTTTACCATGGGTCTGAGAAACAGGGCAACTGTGCACTCACTGTACCCGGAATATTGCAAAACTACAGTCAGTTCTTTGTTGCTGGGTTTTCTGCTTCTGTAGAGTCAATCAACTCCAAGTGGAAAATATTTCTGGACAAATTGGCTCTGTATTGAATCTGTATAGACGTTCCCCCTGTCATTCATTTCAAAACTAAATGATATTTATAAAGTATTTGAATTATGTAAGGTATGAGAACGCATCTAGAGACGGCTCAAAGTGTGTGGGAAGACTTGCCCATACATAGCTTAACTACAATGCTACGTTCTCCAAGAGACTTGTGTACCTTCTGAGTTTGGTGTCTGAGGGCTACAGGACCTGTCCTCCTGCAGATGTCTCTTGGCGGATTTCTGCTGCAGGTACCTTAGCAGACACACAAAAGCAAGAAAGGCGTGGCGCTTTCCCCACCCCTCCCTTTTCCTCCTTACTCTTAACTGTTTTGACCAGAAAGTGTGCTTACTGCCTGAGTAGAACTAGGTCAGACCCAAGCTGAATTTCAAGCCTGCAGAGGGGGAGCTAGTGCAGCACAGACTACACGGGGAGTGGAAAGAAACTCTGAATCCAAATATGGGAATTAAGAGGGGAAAAAGCTAATATTAGACTGCACAAGAATTAGTGCAAAAAGGTGCGGTTCTTGCCAGGAGCCGGCGAGTTTCTATCCATCTCTTTATTTTATTGGATAAGAGTTATACTCTTGCCTGGGAGATGTTAAAGGCTCAAAACATTAACTATTAAGATAAAAGTGTTTTTTTTTTAAATATACAAGGTCTTGGAAAACGGCACACATCATTTCTCTTCAAATACATGAACTGCCACATATCACCACTGCAGGGTCATTTCTTAAGAGTCTTAAACAGTCCGCCTCTCTGTGTCACCACGGGAACAGCTTCTAACGGCTTCACTTTCATATAGAAATAACAATCTCATTAATGATGCTAAGTTTATATTGTAAATACATTATCACCACTCTCACACCAACTGCTATGTTAAAAAATAATTACTAATTGGTTTTAGCAAATGCATTATAAAAAGGTGGCTAATTTTAACTATTTTCCTCCTCTCCATTTTAGAACAACAACAGAAAAAAAAAAAGGAATGATTCAGAGAAAGCAATCTGTTACCTGGAAGAATCTAATAGTTTTTTAAAAAAATGATCTTTGATGAAAGTTTTATAGGGTCTTATGGAAATGGCGACTTGGGTCATTTGAGGACTGAGTTGAAGCCCACAGTCTGGACCATTCTCCCCGGATGTGTCAATAAGGAATGATTCTACTCAACTTGCTTCAGCTTTTCTCCTAAGTTATTCTAGCAGACCTTTTCAATGCTGCCTGACCCTCTATCACAGTCCCTGATGTATCTTTCTAGATCTTTCTCTCCCTTGCCCCCCAATACCTGTTCCCAGGCAAGTGCCCACTTTCTATTCCTTCTCTTCTTCTCCCTAGACCCCACCCCAAGTTCCCACTTTCCTCCTTCCTCAGCCTACACCACCCCTTCCTGTCTCATCTTCTGACCCTTTGTAGTCAAACAGGTCCAGCATAGTTAGTCACGCATTTCTTCTCCTCTTAACCAGTGCTGCTGTTGTCTGTGAGAGCTTTCCTGTATTGCTTCAAATACAAATATGTGGTCCTTAGTGTCAGTCATTCCTTCCTTTACCCTTTCAAAATACCATCAGTTCCCAAAGCTGCTGGTCCTCAGGACATTGGAGCCTCTACCATCCTGAATGCCCAGCTGTGCCCGGCTTACCCCCATCACCACTGGCAAGTGCTCACCAAATTTCAGCACCTACTGTTTTTTTAGTTGATATTAATCACCACAGAGAGGATTCTGGAACTCAAATCTTGGCTTGGTGAATTACTGGCTGTATTTGTGACAATTTTATTCATGCTCCGAGTCTAAATTTTTCACTTTTAAATCACAGATAAGAGAGAAGAATAAAAATAATTGTAGGTAGAATATTGAAATTCTAATCCAGTTGTCTTTATCTTTTAATAACATTGTTATTAAATATTAAATGTAATTGCTCAAAAGTGTCCTTACATATTTCAGCTGTTTTATATTTATTAAACATATTCTCTTTTTATTTGAATCTTATTCTTGTCTTCTTTTGAATTATTCAAACACTTTTGTTCCTTGTATTTTTTCCTATTGTGGTGGTTTGAATAAGAACGCCCCCCTCCCCCATTGGCACATATATTTGAATATTTAGTAATCTGGGAGTGGCACTATTTAAGAAAGATTAGGAGGTGTGGCTTTGTTGGTGAAAGTATGTCGGTTTGGGCTTTGAGATTTCAAAAGCCCAGTCCAGGCTCAGTGTTGCTTTCCAGGATGTAGCTCTCAGCCTACCTTCAGGCTGCCACACTCCCCACCAGGGTGACAACGGCCTCTGAAGCTCTAAGCCAGCCCCAATTAAATGCTTTCTTTCATAACAACTGCCTTGGTCATGGTGTCTTTTCACAGCCATAGAACAGTGACTAAGACACCTATTATCATTATTAATATATTTGAGTGTGAAGTATGGTGCCATCATGAAATGTGGGTTTAAGGATTTGCTTGAGAGAAAAAGACAAGAATGAGATTCATCATCTGGGTAGTTCATTTCTTTACTGAATTCAGATCAAGTCTCTGGGAATAGTGAGGGACCGAAATAAGCCAGGTCTACCTTACACAGTGTGAAGCCAGAAGGGAAATAACACAAATTCTTGGAGCCAGAGAGTCTTGGATTCTGGAGTGGGTGCAGTTGTTAAAACTGTATGCCCATAGTCAACAGTTTACATACAGTTTCTTCAGCCACAACCCTGGACTGATGCTTTTCCTTGGGGGTTGAAGACTGGAGACGACACACAGAAAAGGATAGGACAGACAGCACACACGGGAGGCAGAAACCGGTGAGGTAATAAATAACCACCGAGTTCACCAAATTCCATCTGATTCTCCCTTGCCGCAAACCAATATTACCAAGTATGCCAAATGGAGATCGGTCTGTTACCAACATGCTTTGCCGGCTTGTCACATAAAACTGTCACACGCTTTTTAGGTGTTCGGACTCTTCAATGCTGATTTTCAGTTTTGTGCATGACTCAGTGCAGAGTGTACATGTTTGTGCTAATTGTAGGATTTGAAAAAATAGTAACCATGCGTATCATACGGTGGCATTTGCCGTTTTCCTTTCATAAGACAGATGTCCAAAATTAGAGTTCTATTACTCCCCTCATTGCTACTAACTGTTCCAGGACAAAGAATAGTTAAGAAATCAGGACTATTACTCTAAAGTAGTGCCATCTACGAGTGTACCTGGCGCAGCGTGAATAATAAACACAAACACTTTCCAAGTCCTTTGTCTTGTTTTCAAGTCAGAGCTGCTACACAATCAAACTCTTCATCATTATTTTCCTATCGGTCTTCCCTGGCACTTCTGTTTGTGTTTGATTGTGACCCGAGACCCAGTCTTGGGGAGTGGAGTGAGTGAGCATCCACCTTGACAGCAAGGCTCAGCAACCTACCCTAGGCACACCTCCCTCTTTTCTCCCTCTGATTTCCCATAGGCACCATGGACTAATTCGCTCCACGGGCTTTGTGTTACACACCACCTGTAAACTCCCTTTAGCTTGGCTACAGGTTTGATAATTTCATAATAAATATAACAAACTAATATGAGCACCTGTAACTAAGGACTGTCATCCTCACGATGTACATTATCATATGTCTAGATCTACTTCCGTAAATACTTATGTCTAAATATCAAGAAATGGATCTTGACAATGACGACAATGAGGAGGAGGACCATGACATCAACGGTGATGGCAATGATATTTGGAGCAACTCTTAGACTCTGGATACAGTTTGTCCTATTATGAAATTTTTAATCCACCTAGTGACTACCTTCTTTCCTTCTCATTATTTTTTTTTCCTCCTCCCATGAGGAGGAACTGTGTGACAGTGAAGCCTTGAGAAGGAACGGCACGTGCTCAGTTCATTATTCTTGGCCCTGCTTTCGGCTTCAGCTTCCTGCAAGGCAGATGTCTGCTGCCTGTGATAAACAGCCTGTTAGCTCTCTAAGAAAACTGGGATGATATGGGGAGGTCTGCAGAAGGAAGGACACGCTGTGTCCTGGCATAAATATTCGGAAGGTTGAAGATCTGGGGATTTTTTTTTTTTCTTATTGCCTTTACAAATAATAAAGGTGATATTTCAAGTGTCGTTCGCCTTGCTTCTATACCTAAAATTTGTTATCAACTTGGAATTTTAATTCATCTTTTGCACTTCCAACAAATGATTAGCTTTACTGCCTTGTCTCTAAGATTGGGGAAATAGACTACTCACTGAGTCAAGATGGAGTCTTTAGAAGTTCATAAGGCAAATAATAAATGCTTAATTGATGTTATACTTTAAAAAATTAGATCTTTGCTGCATTTCAGAACTGGGGTGAAAGCTTTATATTGTATTCTGTCGTGTAGTCATCGGGAGACGTCTGAAGTAGGTGTCATTGATATCATGGGAGGAAACCGAAGTGCAGACAGGTCCCACACTTTACAGGGTCGGCTTCACGGTACAATGTTCAACTCTTCCTCTCTCTGCTCTACATAGTAGCTTCTGGTAATAAAGAAGCTAAATGAGAGAGAGAGAGAGAGAGAGAGAGAGAGAGAGAGAGAGAGAGTCATGCTACTAAATTTGCACATTTACATATAGCAGAAACTGACAGTGTGAGCCCTCCTGATCACCTACCGAGAGCGTAGCCTGAGAAAACAGCATTTTTTTTTATGTTGAATAAGGGCACCACTTTAAAAATATCAAATTCTGCATGATATTGTGTATACACCATAATTTGGGTCTTCAGTATGCCTAAAGGAATACTAAAGAACTAGAAGACTGGTTATCCAAGAGGTGGGGCCATGATGTCCTGCCCCAAATAGCAGGCCAATTGATCATGGATTGGAACTTACAAAACCGAGTCACAGAGTGGGGAGAGATGGTTCTGTGGTTAAGTGTGTCTACTGCTCTTGTAGAGGAGCTGTGTTCAGGTTCCAGCACCCATGTGGCAGCCCATCACCATCTAGAACTCCAGTTCCAGGGGAATCCAGCGCTTTTATCTGGGCTCCTCAGGCACCGTATGCCCCCGGTATACACGCACTGGGTCCACATGCAAACACATAACATAAAAGTAAATAAACCTGGGGGGGGGAACACTGTGGGTCACAACGGACCTTTCCCCTTTATAAACCGATTATTCAGATATTGAGTTCTAGTGATGAAAAGCTGAACACACAGTAGTCACGGAACCCCAAGTGGGTCTGAGAGTAATCATTGAAATCTGTGTCCAATACGGGGTGTCTTATCTTCCTCATGGGAGAGTCTCCCCGGGCCACTGGAGCACCAGTGAATTAGAGGGGTCCGTTATTCCCACTGCTATCCAGTCACCTGCCTTTCTTGTCTGTGGTGGTTTGAGAAAAAAAAAATTTTAAAAAAATGCCCCCAAAGCGAGCAGCACTATTAGGGGGCGTGGCCTTGCTGGAGGAAGTATGTCACTGTGGGGGCGGGCTTTGAGGTCTCCTTTCTCAAGCCTCACTCGGTGTGGCACACAGTCGACTTCCTGTTGTCTATGAGATATAGGACTCTCAGCCCAGCACCACATCTCCCTGCATGTTGCTTCGCTTCCCATCATGATGATAATGGACGAAAGCTGTGTAAGGATGAGCAAGCCAGCTCAGTTAAATGTTTTTTTTTCGTAAGAGTTGCCATGGTCGTCGTGGTGACTCTTCACAGCAAATAAAAAAACCCTAACAGGGTCTCTCTCCATGGTCCCCAATAATCAACTCCTTCTTGCTTTTAGGCAACAGTAACCTTGCCATTGGGCTTTACCACCCAAGCATTTTCGGGCTATTCCAGGAAAAGGACATGGAGAGATCATTTTTAGAATAAATGTCGGAATAGCTGAAGTGAATCTTGGAGCATCACTTGGTAGGGAAAACACGAGTCTTCAGACAGAAACATAGGACTCCTGAAGCAGATTTGGATCTCGCTGACATTCACAGATGTTTGGAAAGCCATGGATTTTACATCCTGAATCTGGGCCAGGAACTAGAGAAATGGATATACTTCATACGGCTTAGGGAAAAAAAATAAATGTGATGATGGACTCTCCAGGCTGCTCATCTTTCTAAACCCAAGCTGCGTGTTGCGAGAAGGGAGTGACGAGCTGAACTTCTAAACACTCCACAAATCGAGCCAAGTTGTCCAAATATCTGGGCTTAGTATGTTAGCCAGTATTCAGAACATGGGAACAGAATTGAAAACGCTTTGAATTTTTTTTAAAAAAAGAAGCATATAACACTCATGTGAAATCTAGTTTTTAATGCCAGATTTGATTAGTTTTAATGATGGGTGTTTCAGAGCAAGTACAAGTCTATTCTCGGGACCTCAGTTTCCCAACCCACAATTAGGACTAAATAAAGCACACTGGCAAGGTTCTTTTTATAAAGCTCAGCTTCACTTTGACTTTCCTGGATAGGGCAGCTGTAAACCCACAAGTATCTGAGCCAGAATTTCTTTATGACTTATCCACCTCCCCCAGGAATAAGTACAGCACTTTGCAAAAGAACCATTAGCTCTTTTGAATCACTGTTCCCTTGTATTACGGCGTACCCACGTGGCTTTTAAATGCTGATGCAATAGCCTTAAAAGAGCCTCCCATTTCCAAGGATTAACTAAGGCACTTGGAAGGTAATAACTGCTCATTATTTTAACATTTTATTTATCTTTTTCACCAGGCATATTCAGTTAGGCCACCCACAGTTTCGATTTTATAAGAATGTCCCCTCCCAATAAGGAAAGACAATTTACTCTGACATCTTTGACATTAACACAATAAGAGGGTTTAAATGGACAATTTGAAATTATCATTAAGTAATGAAAACAATAAATGTTGATTGTATGAGAGGTAAAAGTTCAATTTCATCTATCCTCACATAAAGGCCCAGAGTTTTGGCTGGAGATGGCGGCACATACCTTTAATATCAGACTTGGACAACCGAGTCAGGAACTAGAGTTTGAGGTCAGCCTGGAATACCTAACTAATAGCTAGACTCTCTCAAAGAGGGGGTGGGGGAAGAAATAACCCAACAACTCCAATACAAAAAGACCACACCAACAAGCCCAGACAATGCCAGAAGTGAGTTCTGGTCCCTGCTTCCTTGGTATTCTCTTACGCTTGCTTGGAGGCTGTATGTGATGACCCGATTGAAACTAAGAGGAGGACATCTGACATCTGGGCCAACTTTGCTGACCTGCTCACCCTTTGTCCCTGTGCCTCGCCAGCTTCTGCCATAAATTCCTCAAAACTAACTACTCAATGGCATCCCACGCCTGGAGATTGTACCTACTGTATGTAGAAGAACTCTGGCGTCTCGTGCTTTTGAGCTTAATCTATAGTAGTTGTCTCCTAAGACTCATCCTCCGGGCTCCATGAATTTCATTCTTTAATTATGAGACAAGAACCAATGAAAACAATGGCTCAGCATGGCTTTGTCAGCTATCAAGATTTTCAAGACCCTAGGACCTCAAGCTGAACAAACCAAGGGCTGAGAAAGGTTTCATCAAATGCAAAGATACCTCCCAAGTTCCAATACTAGAAGGTTTCTTTTAATCACTTTTTTTAAAGTTAGCATACAAAGTAACATGTCTCACAATGATATTTTGTACATACTTGGTACCCATGGATCCTCCTTCCCCTCCCCTGTCCTTTCTTCCCCTCCTCAAATCCTTCTGCTGACCACATATAAGACTTGGAGCTTTGAGGCAGCCGAGAGGAAGGCCCAGTGTGGTGGCAGCTGGCCATTATCCCAGCATTAGGGAGGCAGATGTAGGAAGATCCCTGTGAGTTCGAGGCCAACCTGGTCTACTGAGTGAGTTCCAGGAAAGCCAGAGATAGAGAGACCCTGTCTCCAAAAATGAACACCACCCCCACACAAAACAAAGGAAGGAAGGAAGGAAGGAAGGACGAAAGAAAGAAAGAAAAGATGAGACTAGAAACTGCCTATAGGAATATACTTCAGGACATTTGCATGGGCAAGAATTTTCTGAAAACAATTCTAGTATCACAGGAAATAACCCCAAGAATGAAAAAATGGGATTACGTGGAATTAAAAAGCTGCCGTATAGCAAAGAAAGCCATCGGCATAGTGAAGGAAACCTGCAGAAGAGAAGAAACTCTCTGACAAAGGGTTTGAATAGACCACACAGAACCTTACACTTTCCTTGTGGGCCGGGCACAGCTGAAAGCACAGCTGGGAAGTGCTCAGCAATGTGCAGCCATCTTTGGGCAGATGATACGTGAAGATGTGCTTAGGGCTTTTTTCTAAATTTATAGTTGCTTTAAATGGTGTGGAACAGGGGAAAAAATATGATTTTTTTTAAATAGCACTCCTTTTGTATGTCAACACGTGCATCCATTATAGGAAACTTAGGGGATTCATATAAGCAAAACAAATAAACTAGTATTTAGAAATGAAGATAGCCATGGCATTTTATTCCACATTCTTTATCATTTGTGAGGGGCTCATGGTGCGAGAGTTGAGCTATTGTTGTCTTGTAGTACGTTACTTGAGTTCTTACACACAGTTTGAACGCTAGCTCCTAATGGGATGCATTGTTGCCCTGAATTTTATCTTATGTTGCAGGCTTTCTCTTCACCCAGGAAAGAGTTTTCCTTGGATGCCGCTTTAGGAAGCGATGTCAGTCTAGTGCTACAACATTATATAGTGAGAAGTCCGCTGGAATGAATTCACACAATGGCATAGAGTTAAAGCAGTGGGTTATAGGGCGCCCAAATACCAAAGCAAGATTTCCCAGCTCATTTGGAGATTAGACTTATGGTCTTGGCTATGTGATTTGTGAGCGAAGTATGCATGTGTAGAGCAAAAGGTGGTGAGCTTCCTGGAAGGGAAGGCAGAGGGGATCAGTTTCTCCAGGATTCCCAAGGGACATGCTGAGCCTCATGTGAAGGATTTCTAAAGGACAAGCCCACAGTGTGTGCACAGCATTTCCTTCCATGCCTGTGCTCATGATGGCCAAACAGACATCACTGGTGCTGTAGAACTCTCTTTGAAAAGCACCTAGGTAAGAACTCAGACAGTGTATTCCCTTAGAAGTGTGGCTGAGAAGCACCAAGATACATTGCTTCGGAGGAGGGTCCTAGAAAATTATAGGAGAGTATTCTTCACAAAACAACCTCATCTTTCTTAAAAAGTATAAAGGCATCTTAGATAAAAAATATAAGAGCCCCAGAAGAGGAAGCAGATTCAAACACTATTCATAGTCTTCCCGTGATGGAGGAATAGCGGAGACAAATGTTTTTATTTTGACTTTATTTTCTGCAGATTTTAAAAATTACTTCTACTTGCATACTTTACTTTAAGTAATGAAAAAGTCATGTAAGTGTATGTGTGTATATGTCATATAAACTTTAAGTGTTATACATATGTAAGTTATATACATACATATAAGTGTATATATGTATATGTCATATAACCTTTGGGTATAAGTGTATATGACTTATAACCTTTAAACCTAAATAGCATCAATGTTTCAACCCTGAGCTCTGCCTCAGCATCCAGGGATGTTAAGGAAGCTGCCTTAGTGGACTGTGTAGCACTGGGTAATTTCTGTAGCTGTTTAGTATCTACTAACCATGAGACCGTCTTGTATACAATAAACACTAGACATCACATAGCAATTTCTTTAGAGATTTAAACATTAATGAAAGTTCAAATAACCTGGCCTTAAAACAGTCTTCTATATTTTCTCCCATAAATCAATTTTTAAAAAGTTTGCTTTCAACTAAAACTATCTCATTTTCTGCAGCTGAATATTTTTTAAAGTATTATACAGAATAATAATACCAAATAGCAATTTACTAAAGGAGCATCCTAAACAAAGCATCACAGTTTGAATTTTATTGCATTGCAAACCTCACTTTCCCGTTATCTGGCTCAGGTGAGTCTCCACCAAGCACTTGGTTTATTGTTCCTCGTTTCCTTGTTATGAAGCTGTTTATTAATATGGGACCAATAAGACCCTTTAAATGGAATGTAACTCAATAGAATTAGTTTAAAACAAATTGAGCATGTGTGGTTAACTTTGCTTTTGAAATTAGCCTATCAGGTCTCATCTCCATAATTAAAGAATCCTAATTCATAATTCTCTGAATCACTGAATTTGGCAGGGAAATGCCAGTAATTTTCATTTCACAACACAGTGCCTCAGACAGTAATAAGCCGGAAAGAAACACATGCAGGTTTAATCAGGTATCAAAGCATGTCAAGTACCTTCTCTGAAATGTGGGAGTCTGGCGCCTCAAGTGTGAGCCTTGGAAAACTCCCTCAGGGGATGTTATATTCTCTGATATGTACCTTCTCACAGCTTCTGCTGACACCTTTAAGAGAAGAAAAAGAAAATGTATCACCCAGATGAGGCATCAGTATTCAAAACAAAGCACTCCCAATATGACTTTAGGAGCCAAGGATACAAACACACCTGTGTGTGCACCAAAGCATACACACACATAAATGCATGTGCACACACACAAATATGGACACACACTTGCAGTCATCAGATGTAGAGATGTTGATGCATAAATTCAAGTGCAGAGTAGTCTTCAGGGTGTTTTGTTGTAAATGCCAAAAGAAGAAGGGGGAAGAGGAGGAGGAGAGGGAAGAGGAAAAGGATGCTTTTCTTCTAAAACTTGTGGAAATTTTGGACTTTAGTTTATGTGGTTCCAACTGCTGTTGCAGGCAAGAAGGAGAAGCCCCTTAAATAATCGAGACAAAGGTAAGAAGATCTTTGATGTTGTTATTTAGTGTTATTACTATTTATTTGTTGTTGTTTTATGGTAGTTCCAGCTTCTAGCATTTAAGATTCATGATAGTCAGACCATCCAGGGAGCTAGCAGAGAGAAAACTGCAAAATACATCTGGCGTAACTCAATTTTACAGGTAAGTCATATCTACTAGCAAGCCTACCCTGTCTGTGTTAGTACTTCTCTAACGCTGGAAGACGGCTAAGCCAATGGCCCCTGTGAACAGGCTGCAGACCCCAGGAAAAGTACCCATTCCTATTCCTGCTTACCAAGATCTAGATGTGGGATCCTCAAGGTTCCACAGCCAGCATCCTTTGAATCTGTCTCTAAGGTCCCTGCTGTCTTTTCCTGGAGTCCATTTCCCTGAGAACAGATGTTGCTGCTGAGGCCCATACCCCATGACTAAGAGGTAGCCAAGATCTGACTTTGGCTGTGACTTAGAGACCAAAGTCCCAGTAGGCCATCGCTATGAGCTCAATGCTTTTGATGGGGTTGAAGAGGCCAAAACTGGACAAAAATGAAAGTGAGCCCTGGTTAGGCAGGAATGGATTTGTTTACAATCTCCAAGCTCCACACCTATCAGAGAAGGAACCTTACCCACTTTCTGCAGACAAGCTTAACTCAGACAAACCTGAGGCCTCAGGGTCCCAGTAGAGTATTTTCCTCTCTAGTGATGAACACATTCCAGTGGGTTTTGGCATCCACTTATAACCGTTAAGTGAAATATAATTTTTAAAAATCTGCTGAAGAAATATAAGGAAGATTCTGTTTTGGGCAGTGTGTGTGTGTGTGTGTGTGTGTGTGTGTGTGTGAGAGAGAGAGAGAGAGAGAGAGAGAGAGAGAGAGAGAGAGAGAGAGAGAGAGAGAGGGAATACTTAAAAATTACAATACAAGAAAGTAACCAAATAAGTAGTGGTTTCTATATTTCAGTTCAACAATTATGAGCAGCAATTCATAGTGAAGACATTAATTTAAAAGGATTTCTCTGTCTTAGGTGTGAACTAAAACTTCATTTGTCCAACAAAAATAGCATGCTTCGCACTTTGTACTTTATTGCTTAGTTTTAAATTTTAAATGAAATACAAATACTGTATAATCACAGCAGGTACCGTCCCTGAATTAACGTAGATTCTGCTTCTTAGTCTTCGCATTGGTGACGCATTATGCACTCTCTTGTGTCCCCATCCCTGTAATGAATGCGCCGCATTTGGCTCTACTTGGAGATGGGCCTTTGAGAAGAAAGTAAAGGTTGAATTAAATCATGAAGTAGATTCCTAACCTGGCAGGTTTGAGTCCTTGTAAGAAGACCAGAGCTTGTCCTCCCCGTCTCCACACACACAGAGAAAGGTCAGGAGGCTGGAACAAGAAGGAAGCTAACCTCATGCTAAAGAGAGAGACCTTGCCAGAAACCAAGCACTGACGGCCTCCGGAAGAGTGAGGGAATACATTTCGGTTGTCTGAGCTCCTCACTGTGTGCTCGTTTGTTCTGTCCATCCTCTCATTGTTACATTCCCACTTACTTTGAGTTCATCCTTTAAGACCAGGGATACATGGTACCCAGGAGATGGAGACAGGCTGCTGAGGTGAGTTTGGGCAATTGCATGCAACCTGCCAGCCCTGCCTGAAGGACTATGGACAGCTGAGTCATCCTGGCTTGGTCTGGCTGGAAATGTGATGTTTCTCTATAGCTGCCGCATAAACTACCATGTTCATTAAATAGTCTGTCATCAAAACATGTTCATTTGAAGCCTTTGTGGGTATTGTATGTGTAAAATCAACTCGTATCTATAAATTATTTTACAGTATAGGCAAAAAACAAAAATCAACAACAAAAAAAGACACAAAAAAAGAAGTTTGTCTCAGGCAGAAGAGTTTTGTTGCTGGCATTTAACACTGCCAGCACATATAGATGGCAAAGATCAAACAGATTTCCATCCCCTTTTCTCTTTGCTTTTAAACTCTCAGCGAACTTAAAGCAGGTGCCTGTGCTGAGGAGTACACCTTCCGCAGCCCTGCCCCTGGTGTGCACACATTCCGCAGCCCTGCCCCTGGTGTGCACACCTTCCGCAGCCTTGCCTCTAGTGTGCACACCTTAAGTAGCCCTGCCCCTGGTGTGCACACCTTCTGCAGCCCTGCCCCTGGTGTGCACACCTTCCGCAGCTCTGCCCCTGGTGTGCACACATTCCGCAGCCCTGCCCCTGGTGTGCACACCTTCTGTAGCCCTGGCCCTGGTGTGCATCTGCTTTTCTTTAGTTATATCTTCAGGGAAGATATCACTTGCCTCATGGGGAAGTAACCCCAGTCATTACAGGATCATTCGGGTATTGACTTAGCCCAAAGAAAGGGGGCCTCCTGTTTGTCATCGGGGCTTCAAAGTTGAAGCAGGAACAGCTTCCTAGAACTAAGACTTAAGAAGACGCCCTCTTTCTACAACAGGAACAGAGTCTTAGAAAAGGAGTCAAGCCTCTGTCTTGACTGTGAAGCATTTCTTGGACCCCTCAACTCACAGTTGCTTAAGGGTGCATTCAGGCTATGCTGGAGGTCCCTTGACTCAGGTTATTAGAACAGGCAGTGCTGGCCATTCTAAGGCCAGGATTCTACTATGAGATCTATATGAATGCAATATCTCCCTGAGTCTTGGCGTCTCAAGTGCTGCTGTTTACAGCTCGAAATTTACAGCTTCCCTGGAGCTGGAATTTCAGGCAGTTGTGAAACTTCTACCGTGGCTAGCCACTAGTGACCCGTGGAGAGGAAAGCAAACAACTTGGGTTAGTTTAGGAGTGTCTGGGGAAGTCTGCTTACTGAAATGGAGGGAAAATAGGAATTTTCATTTCCTGTAGGTGCCTCAGGCAGATCTGCTGCTGGAAACCGGGCCATCAGTCTCTGGCCTGGTAGACGCATCTTCTATGAGCTACCCTGGTACCACGTCATGTGTTGTGAGTTCCAGGCTTGCCAGCCCTCTTCTTGATATGGGACAGAACTCCAGCCCACAGGCCTTGAAGTGAAAATCGGGTATTATGTTTCCTCTGGCCCTGACCTTGACTAATAGACTCCATTAAAATAAACCACAGACTATGGAGGAAGTGCTTGGCATGGAGAGATGGGTGTGGAGAGAGGTAACAATGGATAGGAAAACCCCCAAAAAAGTCAAGATGAGAAAAAGTGACAGGTTGTACTAAAATAGGGTGTCTCATTCAGGAGAAGGACAGGTTGTACTAAAATGGGGTGTCTCATCAGGGGAAAGATTCGTGCTCTGTTTTCCTGGATCCACTCTTTAAGATTCCCAACAACAGCAAGGGGATATATTCTGAGACACAGTGATTTTTCCTGGAGGGATGGTGTCATCGAGTCTTGATAGTTTTCCTCAAGAAGACCACCTGAGCTACTCGGGACAAAAACTAAGTTCTGCCCACTAGATCTCAGTTTCTGAAAACTTGAGAGAATGCCAGGCAGCCAAGAACATTCTTTCGTACCCTCATGATGCATGGCTGGTATTCACCCCTCCAAATAGATTATCTTTTTCTCACATAATATATCCTGACTACAGTTTCCCTGACCCCTACTCCTCCCAGCTCCTCCCCTCCTTCATTCTTATCCAGATCCACTCCCTTCCTGTCAATAATTAGAAAACAAGCAGACTTCTAAGGGATTATAATATAATATATACTATGGATAACACAATAATATGATATGATACAACAAAAACTTACACATTAGCATTGGGTAAAACAAACAAATAAAAGGAAAAGACTCCAAGGGAGTGCTCAAGAATCAGAGACCCACTTGTCTGAACACTCAAGGGTCCCATAAAAACACTAAGTTATAAGCTATAAACACAGAGAAACCAGTGCAGACCGGTGCAGCCCCTGTGCATGCTGCCTCAGACTCTGTGAGTTCATGTGAGCTTTGTTCATGCTGGTTTACAGGGCCTCGTTTACTTGGTTGTGGGTGCCTCTGCGACCACCATGGCCAGCAGAGTGTGGCTCCACATGAGATAAGAAGGCAGCTTGGTTCAACATGACTCAGTAGCCAGTGTTGTTTCAAACTTTGAGAGTCTGACCCCCAGTAGTTTCTTTTAGACATCTTTAGGCACAGCACAATTTGCCAAAAAAATAAAAATCTCCTGAGACAATTAACTCAATCCCATGTGCACAATAAAACTTAAGACACGACTACATCGAAACTCTTTATAATACATGTGACATCTTCCATGAATGTGGCTTCTATAGACTGACCACATGTGACATCGTCCATAAAGATAACTTCTATAGGCTGACTGAGAAAAAACAAGCTTATGATAAGGGTTTGGGGGAGGATCTGGTGTGATCTCGGTCATACGGATAGTGCAAAAGTCACCAGGGTATTAGCCACCTCCATTCCCAGCCTTCTGGTGGAAAACAGATTAGACATCTCTCCTGCATGTTTAGCATTCCTGGGTTCCCTAGTCTTACCTGTGACCCACCTACACTTGATGTTCCCCATCCCCCTAGCTCTTATACTCTTCCTGCTTCCTCTTCCACAGAATTCCCTGAGCCCAAGGGGACGAATTTGATGGAGACATCCCTTTTAAGACGGAGTAGTCCAGGTCTCTCACTCTCTGCATAATGTCTGGCTGTGGGTCTCTGTATTGTTCCCATCTGCTGCAGGAGGAAGCTTCTCTGATGTTGGGTGAGCGAGGGACTGATCTATGAGTATAGCAGAATGTCATTAGGAATCATTTTATTACTATAGTTTTTGTTTTATGCTTTTTAGAACAGTAGTATTTAGTTTTACCCTTGGTCCCTGGGCTGTCTAGACTTGGTCACCCAAACAGTGTCAGTATGGGTTCCAGCTCATGGTTACCATTCTCTTTTGGTAGTGTACAGAGACCTTCCTGTACCAAAGATGCTAGAATGTAGCATCTACATTCTATGTGGGAATGGAGGCTCTATATAAGCACCGACTCATTATTTCCATGTTCAATGAGTTGTTTAGATGTTGTCTCAGCAATTCAGCCTTGCTGTCACTTTGCAAATAGCAGCCTACAGTCTTGTCAGGAGCCTATGTTGTTTGGGGATTCCCCTAGGACCCCATTGGCCAACACTCAATTAGAGGAACTGGAAACTTCATTTGGTGACGAGATGACCGCCTGGGGCTCTGCCTCCCCCATTATTTGCAATTTCATTTAGATCACATTCGTGTATGTATATGTTTTGGGAAGTTTCTACTGTTTTAGGTTTTCATACAACCCGTTAAATGGTCTTAATTTTAACTGTTTTTTTCCCCAGTATTTCCTCCCTCGTCACCCTCTCTCCATCCCTTTCCACTTGATATTCCTGTTCCAGCTGCTGCCCACATCCATCCATATTCACAACTATCTATTCTATTTCCCTTTCCTAACAAGATCTCTTTGTTCCCCCGTCCCTTACTCTATAGCTAATGGCCATGGTTGTATGGATTGCAGCTTGGTTATCATTCACTTAATAGCTAATATCCACATAAAAGTGAGTAACATACCGTATTTCTCTTTCTGGGTCTGAGTTACCTCACCCAGCACGGTATTTTCTAATTCCATCCATTTACTGTAAATTTCATTATTTTGTTTTTTAACAACTGAGCAATACTCCATGGTGTAAATGTACCATATTTTCTTTATCCATTCTTTGGTTGAGGGCCATCTAGGCTGTTTCCAGTTTCTGCCTATTATGAATAGACAGCTATGAAAATGATTGGACAAGCATCTCTATGGCAGGATGAAGTGTCTTTGGATTATATGCCCAAAGTGGGATAGCCAGATCTTGAAGTAGACCTATTCCTATCTTCCCGAGGAACTAACTGTCATATTGATTTCCATAGTGGCTGTACAGGTTTGCACTCCCACCAGCAATGGATGTGTGTTCCCCTTACTCCACACCCTTGTCAGCAAGGGTACTCATTTCATTGATCTTAGCCATTCTGCCAAAGGCTAAGATAAAATATCAAAGTAGTTTTGATTTGCATTTCTTTCACAGCGAAGGAAGTGGAGAAGACTTTAAGTATTTCTCAGCCATCTGTGTTTCCTCCTTTGAGAGTTCTCTGACCCATTTTTAATTGGGTTATTTGTCCTCTAGAGTTTCTTGAATTCTTTATATATTTTGGATATCAGCACTTTATTGAGTGTATAGTTGGTCAAAATCTTTTCCCATTCTGTAGGCTGCTGTTTAGTCTAAATGATGGTGTCCTTTGCCATGCAGAAGTTCTCAATTTCAAGAGGTACCATTTATTGTTAATCTTATACCTGTTGCTAATGGTGTTTTGTTCAGAAAGTCTTTTCCTGTGCCAGTGACTTCAAGGTTCCTCCCAACTTTCTCTTCTAACACGTTCAGTGTATCTGGTTTTATGTTGAGATCTTTGATCTATTTGGAATTGTGTTTTGTTGGGGAGGGGTCAATAAGAATGGATTCTTTTACATGCAGACATCAAATTTGACTAGAATCATTTATTGAAGATGCTTTTTTTTTTGCCTAGAGTGACTTTCTGGCTTTATAAATATCAGGTGTTCAAAGGTGAGGATTTAAGTGTGGGTCTTCAATTCAGTTCTCCTGATTAAAGTGTCCGTTTTGTGCCAATACCATGCTGTTTTATTACTACAACTCTGTAGTACACTTGGAAATCCGGGATAGTGATATCTCCCGCAGTCCTTTTATTATTTCAGATTGTTTTAGCTACCTTATACTTTTCTCATGTGTGTTTCTATATAAAGCTGAAAATTGTCCCTTCATGATCTGTGAGGAATTGTGTTGAAGTTGTGATGGGTATTACATTGAATCTGTAGTTTGCTTATGGTAGGATGGCCATTTACACTATGTTAATCCTACTGATCCATGAGCATGGGAGGTTTCTCCATCTTTTGATACCCTCTTCAATTTCTTTCTTCAATGTCTTCAATGTATAAAGGGGTAAAAATGTTTTTATCATACAAGTCTTTTACTTGCTTGGTTAGAGTTACCCTGGGATATTTTCTATTATTTGAGGCTACTGTGAAAGATGTTGCTGTCCTGATTCCTTTCTCCATTTGCTTGTCATTTTTATGGAGGAGGTCTACTGTTCTTTGAGAGTTAATTTTGTATCCAGCTATTTCTCTGAGAGTGTTTATCAGCTGTAGGGGGTTCCTGGTGGAAGTTTTAGGGTCATTATCTATACTACTATATCATCTGCAAATAAAGATACTTTGACGAAATCATCTGTATCCTCTTCAATTGTCTTATTGCTTTAGTTAAGACTTCAAGTACAATATTGAATGGTGAGAGTGGAGAACCTTGTCTTGTTCCTGATTTTAGTGGAATTGCCTTGAGATTCTCCCTGTTCCAAATGATGTTGCTTATGGGCCTGTTGTAAACAGCCTTTGTTATGTTGAGGTATATCCTTTCTATTCCTGATCTCTCCAGGACTTTTATCATGAAGGGGTGTTGGATTTTTGTCAAAGGACTTTTCTACACCTAGTGAGATGGTTACCTAGTTTTTGTCTCTTGGTTTGTGGGTCCTTGTGTGCTGACTCATATCCCCATTTTAACAACGAGGAAACTGAGAAACTGAAGACCAGAAAAACTTGTAATGCATTCAAGGACCTGTAACTTGTACAAAGGCCACAAAGTAAACTCTAGTGTTCTTCTTGAAATGGTGTACTTGGCTTCGTTTTCACATGCACACACTGCATACGTGCACGTGTGTGTGTGTGTGTGTGTGTGTGTGTGTGTGTGTGTGTGAGAGAGAGAGAGAGAGAGAGAGAGAGAGAGAGGAGGGAGGCCGTGGATGAAGTGATGAGCCAGGTCCCACCTACAGGCCAAGGACTACTTATGAGTCAAGTCTGTCCTTGTCTTTCCACCGCCACCCGTCTCCAGTTGAGCGATGCTTGACGGCTGGGTAGAGTTTCACTTTCAACCTCAGGCCGACAGAAATAGTCAATGATTCACTCAAATTCCCTGCGAACGGCAATAACCTGGCTTCCCACACTCCAGGGAAGGCTGGGCTGGGGTGCTCCTGTCTCCGCTTCAGATTCTTCTGGTCCATTTGACAGCGCCGTCTGGATGGGCCATTGGTAACGCAAGCGGCATTTTATGTGTGGACATGGAGTCACCATGGCCAAAGCCAGAGTTGCACCTGTGTACACACAAATTTTAAGTAAAGGCCTCAAAGCCCAATTTAGCCTCAGAGTGGTGCAAAACGGATCATCAACCAGTGTTCTGGCAAAAATAAAGAACATAGTAAAAGCTGAGGCCTAGATTCTTCTTCAGAATTTCTGCTCAGTTACATATTAGGATAAATTTTCTAAAGCAACTAGACCTTAACACACAAAAGCTACCATGCATAAAGGAGCTAGCTTTTTGACGTGGCCCTTCAAGCATAGAAAACTGGGTTCAATTCCAGAATTCACAAAAAAAGATGGACACATCTGTGCTGATCTGCATCTGCAACCCCAGCATTGGTGGCAGGAAGACAGGTGGAACCCCTGAAGTTTGCTGGCCAGAGGCTCTAACCACGTTGTTGAGTTTCAGGTTCAGGAGAGACCTGTCTCGAAAAGAAGGAGGCAAGCAGCTGGAGACGATGTCCAATCTCAACCTCTAGCCTTCACATGCGCAGGTGTGCGCTCTCTCTCTTTCTCTCTCTCTCTCTCTCTCTCTCTCACACACACACACACACACACACACACACACACACACACACACCCCTCTTTACAAAGCCTTTCACATCTTTGGCAGTGATCGCCTTTCCCAAATGTGTGGCTCTGAGGGTATGATTTCAGATTTGGAGGTTATCTGTTTCTAACAGTCAGAAATTCCTTCCAACTGGCATGCACTAAAAAGTGGAATCAGTTGCGAGGAGGCGAGGTTATCTCTTGGAATTCAAGGGCCGCAAGAGAGGCTGGGGTGTGCAAATGCTTGAAATGAGGACTTAGCATGTGGGCCAGGACTAGCAGGCACCTCTTAACCACACCTCCTTCCGAGTCTCAGCTGGTCCTCTGTCTGTCATTCTGTCCCTGATTTTCCAGGACACTGTCACAGTCCTAAACGTTAGTTCTGGGCCACTTTAAGTCTCAAGCTCCCAAATGGTAACTCAGATTAGGTTTCTTCTGAGAAGAAAAAGATACAAATAAATTCAGCGCAGTTTGAGACCGACTCCCCTTATCGACCTTGGTGAAGCTAACTGTCCAGGAGCCCAACATGGCAATGAATGGCCTGTTTGCAGGGGCCCCGTCATGAGGGTTGAAAGCACAAGAGGTCGTTCATAGAGGTGTCTTCTCAAAGACAAGCACTTTTGAAGCAGCCTCCAACAGTTGTCTAGATAGGAAAGAATTGACATTGATTCAGAGGTATTGTAGAATTTTTTCTTTCTGCATTTTAAATTCAGTCAAATGAGCAAAAAAAAATTTCACAGATGGGAAAATGGAGCTAAAGAGTTGTCAGGAAGTTGCTTAAGGCAACTTGAAACCAGAGTTAATGACTGCCGACTCAGGCGTTGAGCCATCAAATATTCCTTGCCCTTCAAGAACTGACTGGCTGTGGGTGCCCAGTGGTCTTTGAAATGGGTAGGGAGATTTGCCAGCTGCTCTGCAGGGGAACCAGGCAGAAAATCTAGTTGATTTGTGGCTCATTCCATACCATCTCACAAGATACCATCTCTCGTCTAAAGTGCAGACAGATCTTCCAGGGAGTGGCCCGGCTACCTGAGGACTTGTTCGGTTCAGATCAAGTAGTGGTTGGTGGCTCAGCTCACCCTGGGTGAGCCTGGCACTTTTTCACCAATAAAAAGGACTTTTAAAAATTAATGTTGAAATAGTCTTCCCTCATTCCGAAAGTATGCGCGTTGCTCATCTGAAAAATACAGCCGTCTTGCCAGTTTCTGGCTGAGATTGGTGTGTTCTGCCCAGAACAACATTGACTCAGTATTTCTCTCAACATGAAGCTTCGGAAATGCTTCCCATTTTAGTTTTCTTCTTCTGTATTCTCCTTACCATTTTCTACACATAGGCACATACACATACAGATAAAATGTGTACATATGTCAGCACATACACAGAGACCGGAGCCTGCTTATGCTCCGCATATCACGAACAACAAAGATTTTTAAAGGGAGGTATTTTGGACCAAATGACACCCTGGAGCTTAACTTCATGCCAAGGGCTAGCAAGTCAAGGATTCCTTCTGGGGGCCTGCAGGGAGAGAGTCGCAGCTATTTCATTTCTAAAGATCCTGCTGGTGGGTTCCTGCGTCATCATTACTGTAGGACGCAGGGTTTAGCAGCATGCTCAGATTGGAGCCGGCCTGTGGTTTGCAATGCACCTTTCAAGGAAAACAAGCAACCTTAGTTCAAACGGAGTCAGACCAGTGATCGGCTGAGAATACAGTTCATGAACAACCAGTGGATGGGCTGTTAAGAATTCTGAGGGACCACCCTGGGCTCTGAGGAGGAAGCATGGACTGAGCAGGGCAAAAAGGCCCACATGCAGGCCTGGGGCGATCTGCCCAGGCTGGGAGAAAAAACACTTCCCACTAGTATCTTGCAGCACCCAGCAGACAGGTGCTATTATGGTGAGCAAATGTCTGGTGTGGTACGGGGGAGAGAGACAGAATGGTTCGTGTTCTGTGGACGGAGGGATCTGAAGAGGTGAAGGCAGTGAGGGGTGAGCTGATGTGGGAGGCTTGGTTGCCACCCAGGGTCATGGTGATGCGTGGGCCTGAGCTGCTGCTGCTGGGCCCATATTTGGGTTCATGGTCCTGAAGAAACCATGGTCTTGTTGATGCTCATGGCTCCTGATAACACCAAAGGCCGAGAGGATAGGGCTGCAGAGAGTTGGTGTGAGACCTGACCCAGACCCTCACCAGCTGCAGCACCTGGGAGAAAGAACACGATACCTCTCACCCGGGCAGCACAGCAGAGTTGACCCTGTAGGCAGGGATGTGGGTGAGCCGACCCCGAGGGTGTGAGGGGGCAGAGCTGGTACAACCTCCCTTGTCTGTGGTGTTGTAGTGAGGGGCTGCGGGCAGGCCTGCTTTTCGTCCCGCCTGGCTCCCGCATGGCTAGCTTAGCCCCAGAAATAATAACACACAAATTGTATTCATTTAAACACTGCCTGGCCCATTATCTCTAGAGAGTTAGTTACTGACTAACTCTCACATCTTGATTAACCCATTTCTAATAATCTGTGTAGCACCATGAGGTGGTGGCTTACCGGAAAAGAGTCAGTATGTCTGACCTGGTGGCTGGCTCCATGGCGTCTGCCTCATAGCCCTCTTCCCAGCATTCTGTTCTGTTTACTCTGCCTACATAATTTTCTGTTCTATCAAGGGGCCAAGGCAGTCTCTTTATTGACCAATGAAAATAACACAATAGACAGATAACCCTCCTCCATCATGGTGTGGTGGTGGGGGTCAGGGAAAGACGCCCTCCCTCCTTATCCCACCATCTCCAGCTGACACTGCCCTTTACCTCCTGTAACATTTGGGAAAGATGGTCCTGCACCTGGTCTAGGCAGCACAGCAGAGCTGACCCTGTTGACTAGGGCACAGATGAGTCTCCATGAGAACGGTGAGCATGGGAAATCTGGCCCCATCCCTCATCTGCCATATGAGATATGGGCAGGGGAGAGATGCCCTTCCCCCATCCCACCCCTTCTCCCACCCCTCGCTGTCTGTGGCAGGTGGGAGAGCTGGTTCTGAAATCATAAGAGTGGGAGAACTGTCCCTGCCTCTCACCAGCTGCAGTTCTCTGTGTGTGTGGGGGGGTGGGGGGTGGCCTCTACCTCGCCTGGCCCGACACAGCCGAGCTGGCCCTGAAGATATCTGTGTGCGAGAGCCAACCCCGAGGGCATGGAAGTATGAGAACTGGCCCCTCCCTCTAGATGAAGACTGTTTTTTCATTTCTCTGCCACCCAGACCTGAAATAATCACTCAGAAACCATAGTAATTACAACACTGTTTGGCCTATTAGTTTATGCATATTTCTAGTTAACTCTTACATCTCAAATTAACCCATTTCTATTCATCTGTGTATTGTCACGTGGCTGTGGCGATACTGGGCAAATTCTGAAGTCTCTCTCCTCCGGGGCTACATGGCATCTCTTTGACTTTGCCTACTCTCTCTCTATATCTTTTCCAACCTAGCCATATTCTGTTAAGCCATTGGCAGAAAGCAGCAATGAATGGCAATAAAGCATATTCACAACATACAGAGGAAAATCCCACATCACCTCCCCTTGCTCATTGCCACAAGGGTGAACTAGCCAGGGCAATGCTGGAGAGCTCACCATGGTGAATACAGGAGAGTTGGGGTGGGATAGGGGCACTAGCGGGCTCATAACTAGCGGGTTATGAGTTGGCTCATCCCAACATCTACCCCATCTATGATCTGTTGGAACACATGAAGGGACTGCTCCTGCAGACCCAAAGCTGCAGAATGTTCATGGCACAGGGCAACAACAGAACATTCAAGAGGAGTCCTAGTGAGGGTCCAGCATCCATAGTGTAGTAGAAACCAGTGGCCTTGATCCAGAACAATGACTCACTGCAGGGAACACTTGCGAGTAAAGCTATATGAACAAATAAGTTTTCTTTGTGATTCACTGCATAACACTATAGCTTTTATGACAAGATTTTTACTTGTGTTTTCTTTCTCTTAAATTTTCTTTTCTTTTATTTATGGGGAGGTTGCAAGGGCAGAAGGCAGATAAGAAGGAAATGAATGGGATTGAGATGCATGATGTGAAAGACACAAAGAATAAATAAAAATAAAGTTAAAAAAAAAGAATTCAGATGATGGGGAAGCTTTGTTAACCAATTGTCTTTAAGAGGTAGGACGAAGTGAGGGTGTGGCTTTCTGGGACCCGGAGAAAAATGAGTGCATGGCTCAGGTGTTCTCTCTTTCTCTCTTTCTGTGGTTCCCTCTCAACACAGCTGAGCTTGGACGTCTCATCCCTGTCTCGTGAGTTTTTCTCTTATAATAAATAAAAATATAATTACTTTATCTTTTAGCTAGCCTGGTTATTTTCTGAATCAAGCTAACTTCTACAGTTGGCGCCCAAATCATGGAGCTCAGGTCACCAGTGGCTCTAGGCAGCCACCACCAGGTCCCATGCCATTCATCTGGGTATAGCATTTCCACACAGAGGCCCTGAGTAGCCACTAACTACAGTCCTTCATATTTTCTCATTAAACGCCTCAGAGCTGCTCCGAGTCCTCATGCATCTTGGCCTCCACAACTGTGTGGCTGGCTTCTGGTGTAATTTACACTAAATAACTGTTTGTAATTTGAGCATATCTTTCAACATTTCACAGTAAAATCAAATTCAAACTGGCCACCTCGCTACAAGTGCACCGCCACACCTACTGGCAGATAATGGTTGTTGTACCTACTCTAGCTTAAACTCAACCACAGGTAAGATTTATAATTAAAATGTAGGTTATAAATTTATAATTTAAAAGAGCAAGATTACTGACAATTTAACAATCCAGGAGTTCGACAGCTTTTTTACTTATATCATGTATGATGTTTTGCAAGGTTTATATGATTTCCCTCCTACATCCCTCTATCTGATTTTGGGGATTAGCTTTGTCCTTCATATTTTCTCCTTAAAAACATGGTTTGATAATAGGGCCAAGAATGAGGCACTTTTAGAAATAATACAGTCTTTACAGACTAATAATAACCAACTAAAAAGGAAATTCAGCACTCTGTAGAAGGATACAACCAATATGACAAATACAACTCAGTCAAATGAGTCAATTGTTGAGGAGAAATTACAGGAGGCACATGTGGATAGGGGGAATCCAAATCTTAATTGTATTCTAGTCATATTGCCTTCCAAAATTCTCCCACGGGAATTTTAATGCAGAGGGATATTATTATCTTAGAATGTATCTTTTTATCACATAAAACAAGTAAAAAATTAAAAAGTTATATGGGAAAAAGTCTCTGAATTAATTATAAAATTAATTATAAAATTGATGACATAATTCATCAATTAGCAGGTGTAGACCCAGCAGAGATTATAGTGCCTTTTGCTACTGGTGAAATAAAAAAGTTATGGGAAGACAATGAACCATGGCAAAGAGCTTGTGCTAATTTTTTGGGAGAAATTAATAGCAATTATCCCCAAAGTGATAGACTTAACCTTATAAAGAGAACCTCTTGGATTCTTCCCAGAATTGTACATGATGTACCAATAACTGGAGCCTGTACATTTCTATACTGATGCAAATAAATCAGGGAAGGCAGGTCACAAATCAGAAGAATTGAGTAAGGTGGAACAAAGCCCTTATAATTCTGTCCAGAAGGCAGAATTATATGTTATTCTTATGGTACTAAGGGATTTTAAAGAAGCTCTCAATATAGTTACTGATTCACAATATGCCAAAAGAGTTGTCTTGCATATTGAAACTGCTGAATTTATACCAGATGACACTGGAGTGACTTCATTATTCATTCAGGAATAGGCTTTGACCTATACCATCCGATCCCATACGGGTCTGTCAGATCCTCTAGCACAAGGTAATTAATACAGAAATTGATCAATTATTGATTGGAAGTATGTTGCAGGCCTCAGAATTTCATAAAAAAATCATGTCAATAGCAAAGGTATAAAGAAAGAGTATTCTATTACATGGCAACAAGCTAAGGAGATTATAAAGAGATACCCTACTTGCTCTTTCTATAACCAAACATTGTTGCCTGCAGGGAGTAACCCAAAGGGTACTCAAAGGAATAAGATCTGGCAGATGAATGTGTTCCACTTTGTAGAATTTAGAAAACTAAAATGTGTGTACCACACTGTAGACATTTATTCAGGTTTTCAATGGGCAACTGCCTTGAGCTCAGAAAAGGCTGACTCAGTATCACACATTTATTAGAAGTTATGGCCATTATGGGTATTCCTGCACAAATAAAGACAGACGATGGTCTGGCATATGTATTTAAGAAAATGAAACGATATTTTGCTTATTATAAAAAGCATATTACAGGCATGCCAAATAATCCTACAGGTCAGGCAGTTATAGAAAGGTCAAATTGAACTATAAAGGATATGCTAAACAAACAGAAAGTGATGGAAAATACCCCCCAGAAATAGATTGCATAATGATTTATAAACCTTGAATTTCCTTAACACTAATGAGAAAGGAACAATGGCAGCAGAGAGACACTGGATATTAGAAAAAACTTCTGAAGTGAATCAACCAGTGTATTTCATGGACGTGTTGACTTCACAATAGAAATCAGGAGATGTGCTACATTGGGGAAGGGTTTTCATTCTTGTTTCCACAGGAGAAGAAAAATTATGGATAACATCAAAATTAATAAAGATTTGCTTTTAAAAAGAGAAAACTCTTCAGAAAGAGAAATGGCAGTTCATCCACAATGGTGACAATCACACAGGTGGTAAGGAAACCATATAGGGTTGGGGCAGGGTTCTTTCTTTTCTTTACAAGAAAATACACATCTTCAAAAACTCAAGAGACCCTGGATGTTTGTATGCTAACAAAAGGAAAAATAACTATCCAATAAGGATCATCAAGAAAAAGGAATATGACTTATGAGGACAGGTGATTGAAACATATACATATATGTATATATGAATAAATAGAGCTGGCTTTGGAGTTGAACAATGGCTCTGTACCTCTCTAAATCCTAGCATGTTGTTAAAAGGAACATTCAGAGTTTCTGTCTTATGTCAGGAGCAATCTGATATGGGACAGAACGAAGACTTTCGAAAAAATTTTACTTTCTCCATGTCTATTATGCCTGTCTCGTATTCTTCATTAAACATATGTCTATATGAATAATGTTTAAGTTTTCCGTGATGAACAATAGAGTTTTCTACAGATCCTCTTCCCGCAGTCATCTTTGAGGTTTCCAGGAAGAAGATGTGTTCCCACAGCAACACCTTCACCTGGTTGAGATAACATCATGATGCTGATAGCACAGCTATAAGACCAGGTTTTGGGTACCAACTGCTGACATGGTGTACCTTCTCATGATGTTCTTGCCAGAATTCCAAATGAGAACTTTGGAAAGAACCCTATTGACTGCTCATACATCATTTGCAAATATACTAGACTGTAATCTTTAAACTTAACCATCACTTTACATTGCCCCTGTGAGAGCAGGAAGCAATCCTAGAGGACAATGTCCCCTCTTCCAAAAGAGTTTGTCCTCAGAAATGGGAACACCATTTAGGGGTTGTTGATTATTACTTGTATAAGGGAGAGGGTTGGGTGGAAACTATGTAGGTTCAAAAAAAGGATAATAATAGTGGGTAATAGAGTGAATACTTATGAGCTATTATTTATGGATAATTTACATTGGTGTAGTTTTTTGTATACTGATACAAGTTTAAATTATATTTGTTATTTCTGTTTACAATATTTGTACATCTATGCAAAGTTATTCTGTTAGATTGTATATATGTATGTATGTTGATACCTCTGTTTAGGACATTTTGTATATTGATACAACTTTTAGGATATATTTTTGTATTGCATTATATATTATTCTTACCTTTGATCAAGATCTTATGCATTGTTTACATTTTAAGGTCATTGTCCTCATTTGCTGCACATTTGTTTACAGATTATTTAATATTCTGAAATGAAGTCTTAGTCTTTATGTTATACAGGTATTAAATATTATAGGTCAATAGTTGTTCATGTTTGTTATACATATAGTCATATTAATTAGGTTCTTTAGATACACAGAGATTGTATTCTGCCTAGATAGGTAATCTTCAACCACTTCACTGATCTGTAGAACATGGCATTTAAATAACTTAGGGTTCTGTTGACATGAGACATGATTGCTCCTCAGAGCACTAATCTATTCCCGAGAGAATGTTGAGCACCAAAGACACTCCACTTGGATTTTGTTTTCTTCTTGGGACAATTGGCCTTTAGGCAAGGAATTGCCCATGCCTCAACCATTGACAAAGTACATGGTATCTAGACTAGACAAGCAGGACACAAGGAAAAGGACTGCCAAGCCTTGCTAAGGCAGGGTAAGATGGCTCTGAAAATTCCCTCCCTCTGAAAATGGTCTGTCAGTTATGCTAGGCCTTAGCCAAAGTTGGCTGCTTCAATGTTGCAAATGAGACTTTGGGTGATTGCTCAGGTGGCCAATTGTCTCTGTCATACACAGCTTGCTTTGGAAGCTGCTTGATTGCACTTCCTGCCTACTCAAGTAACATTATCTCCCTTCTCAGGTCTTCAGTGGGGTTGAAGATTAGAAGTCGTAGTTACCTTCCTCTTATGATTTAGCCAAGCTTATTTCTGATACAAGACGTAGAGTCTTTGGAATAGAATGGTTATTAAAATCTTTATCATGTGTTCCTTGCTTAATATTGTTTATGTTGTTTGTAATTTTATACTTGATATTGTTCCCACTGTATATAATTTGGTATTAGATTTGAATCGCTCTTGTTTAGACAAAAGGGGAGGTGATGGGGAAGCTTTGTCAACCAATTATCTTTAAGAGGTGGGACCAAGTTAGGGTGTGGCTTTCTGAGGGGAGGCAGGGGCACAGCCCAGGTGCTTTCTTTCTCTGTGATTCCCTCACAGCACAATTGAACTTGGACTTCTCGGTTCTGCTTCTTAGTTTTTCCCTTATAATAAATAAAAATATAATTGTTTCATCTTTTAGCTAGCCTGGTTATTCCCCAAATCAAGCTAACTTTTACATGCAGAGGCCTGTTAGGCAGTGGTGGCATACACCTTTAATCCCAGCACTTGAGGTGGCAGAGGCAGGTGGATTTCTATGAGTTTGAGGCTAGCCTGACCTAGAATAATGAGGATCACACAGAGAAATGCTGTCTTGAAAAACAAAACAGAACAACAACAACAAAAAGCATTCTGAGGCCAGAAGCCAGGTTCTCCATCCTGATGTGACTAACCTTTGTGAGCATCACCATTTCCCAGACATATATAGACATACAACCGGGACTTTGAGAAACAAAGTTATTTTCTTAGTTCAAAGATTTCTCCGACATTTGCTGACCATAGTTGTGTTTTCTTACCCCTAAGGCCCCCACAGTCAACCTCTTCTCCACACAACCTATGCTGCTAGAGGGCAAAGGTCTAACGGGGACGTGGATAGATAATACAGGAACCAAGAAAAACCACAGTTAAGATTCCCGAATGCTTTCCTAGGTCTTCCAAGTGTGCAGCAGAGACTACTAAATTTACCCCCACACACTTCTCATCAGACACGAAGTTAGCTTCACACACACTAAAAGAAGATGTGGGATTCCTGAATTAGAAACAAAGGGTTTTTATTACTCCCACCAACCGCAAAAATAATAATTTCAGTTTTTCTTGTGTTGCTTTTCTAAGTTCCAGTCCCCACATGGATACACAGAGGCCAGAAGATACCTGCACACCTGAGTATAGTTTCCAGGCAAGATGTGTACTCTGCCTGACTTCAAGCCCCTACCTCATAGTCAATAAAATGAATTTTGGAAATCAGGGCCATTTTTTCCACTGTTCTATTTGAAGGGCATTAGAATGAGAGGTAAACTGAAGAGTGACCATTGGGGGTTGATCCCCATTCTCAGCTTCAGCTCTGACCTCCATCCTGGCCTGAGAGCACAGAGCAGCTGCCACTCCAGGCTCAGGTAAAACACTTGGAAGGGGTGATGGGAGATTGCATCAGCCTGAGATTAGCCAACAGGGCCAGCCCTAGTTCTGGCACAGACTCTCTCTGCTGGTGGAATGTGTTTTGCTTTTTCCATCACTAGCCAAACCTGGTGTGCCTTCCTAAAGAGAGAGGGGAAATCCCAGAAGATGGGGGCTCAAAAGAAAACAGCTCCCCAGTGAATATTACTGCACTTTCGATGCAGATGAGATGAAGCTGAAGATGACGACCTTTGAGGGGGAATGATTTTCAACTTCATTTTACCCAGTTGCTTTCTTCCATAGGAATATGAAAAAAGTGCAAGAGAGACTTGAAAATCTGCTATATTTCATGAGCCCGGGCACAACCAAGACAAATTTGGAACTACAGCCCCCCTTGGCAATCAGTTTTTAAAGAAAAATAATTGATACTGATAAAATTGAAGAATCAAAGTTTCATTAGATCTTAAAATAGCAATAATCTATCCTGTTGTTCTAAGACCACACCAATCTTTTTGACTATCCCACTATAGCAATGTTCATCGCCAAATGTTGTATGAATTATTAGAATGTGTCAGTAATATAAGGACTCTAGATATCTTCTCAATCATAAAAATTCTTGTCCAAAGAATTATCAAGTCAGGAGATTACATTCGTGTTGATAGTTTTTTGCCTGTTTTTTGCTATTATGATATGTTTAAAGAGTCTATATACTACAGATATCAATCAATACTAATTTTTATATGATGAGATGCGTATACAAAGATTCTAACTTTAAACAGACATTTACTAATGATAATAATGATAGTTTAAAATGAGAATTATGAACAAGGATAAATTTTGTCCCAGGCCTAATAGCCTTCCTGAACTATTCACAATGAAGGTGTTAAAACAAGCATCTTGCTAAATTAGTCTTAAAGGAAGTTTATCTCGATTGTGTATGGTATGTATGTGCGTGTGCCTGTGTCTGTGCATGTGTGTGTGTGTGTGAGACTGGTGTGTGCACAGCCTCACTGCTCAGAGCACTGAAATTCTGACCCAATTTCCACATACACGACAGGTAGTGTGGCTGCTTAAAACTGCTGCTGTATTAGAATATTTTACTTAGGGAGCTAGAAGAGTACCCTGGGCAAAGCCATGGACTGCTATTTTGAAAGCTATCAGATGAATAGATGGGTGTGGAGAAGCTGGAAGCTTTGACTAGGTGAAATCACCCCTCAGGGGGTCTCCTCAGAGTAACAGCAAAGTGCCCTGATCTCCAAGGTCTTTGAGTCCTGGCATTTCCTGGCTGTTTTCTTTGGCTTTTCCAACCCTCTTGGCTACTTTTTTTCTTTCTTGAAGAGAAGAGCCTCACTCCCCACCTCCCTCCCTCTCCCACCTCCCTACCCCTAGCCTATACCCCCCTTACCACCACCACCCCACACACTCTTTTTCTCTGGGATTTATACTCACTCGTTCCCGTAACGGATATTTTCCTTCCAGACCACCTAGGTCCTGTTCCCTCATTTTTGTGGTCTGGATTCAGGTGTCACTGGTTAGGTATTTTGTTCTCCATAATACTTACACTTGCTGTTTTTGTTTAATATTCTACTTCTTTATTTTATGTCTATTTGACGATGGTATTATCTATCATTTCTTTACAGAAAAATGCAAGCCACTTGAAGTCAGAAAATTTTGTGGCCTGGAGAGTTTAAAACGGCTTTCGGACATCTAAGAGGAGACCAGATCTATGAACTGAGCATGAAAATAAATCAAGCGGATGAACTCTATGATGCCATCGACATGCTGGGCTCTATCTCTAGGCTAGCGCTCCTTCTGAAGGCTGTGCAGTCACAGCAGCTAAGAAGAGCAAACATTCCCAAGGGAGGCAGCAAGCGGAGCTTCCGCCATGGAGAGATTACGAACCCACTGGAGAGACTAAACAAATACTGTGTGGAAAATCATAGTCTCGATCCACAGTGCAATATCACAGGGCAAGGAATTAAAGTGCACGTGGCTCCTCTTGAAAAGTGGTGAGTCGGGGCTCTAGCATAGAAGAACCTGCCAAACAGAAACGCATCCGTGTGAACCTGAACAAGGTGTAACCCTTAGGGGCCCTCTCGTACATGGGACATGTACACAAGGAGACGCCTCATCACATATATATCCAGAAGGTATAGTCTGGAAGGGGCACCCGTACAATTAAATGTCTCAGCAGATGCTTTGTTCCCTGGGTAAACACAAGTCCGCTGAGTAGCAGCAGTGCTGGCAACTCAAACCATGGCGAGGAAATTGGGAAGAAGCAGGGGGCAATCACTGAACTGGGATCTGGTGCCACCTGATGAAAACGAATTACATCTTGTCGAGGTGGGAAGTGCCAGAGCGAGATGAAGCCACCTGGGACGCTGTGGTCCTTCTCCCGCACCGCCCATCTCATTCCTTGTTGCACGCCCCCTTTTACATCTTAAAACTCCCCCGCTAATTTCTGAGATGGGTACGTAGCCCCTGCCCCCAGAGGGAAGCCCATAAAGGTGATTATCCATCAAAGAAATCGGGAAGGAACCTGCGTCCTTAGCCGGTTGCTGACTCATTGTGTGAATTCGACCACAAAAGCTTCCAAGTTCTTTGGAAACAGAGTCGGCACACAAAACAGAGGTTTTTCATGGTCACGTTGGCTGCTGCTTTGTCTAAAAATAAATCCCAGCTTTACTTCTGATGACTCGAAGCTGCGGTTTCTCCCCCCCTCCACTTTCTCTATTTCTATTTTTTCTTCCTCCCACTCATTAAACCTTCCAGTAAAACAATAAACTGGTTCATGGAGGTGGGATAAATTTGAGTTCCAAAATAGAAAGATATGCCTTGGTAAATCTGCCGCTGATTAAGAGTCCAGCATGTTTAGAGAGTAAAGTACTATGCAAATATTGGAAGAATATGCCATTTCTCACCATCGCCCTAGAAGGCATTGTATGCGTTGAAATGGCTATTTCACAGGACTCTCTGTGATCAAACTACGTATGACCCAGCACACAGTGAACTTGACTCTATAATGAAACCGTTCGTGACACTCATTACTTTTAGTTTTGCAGCTTAGGAGTAAAAATTACTTCCCAGAAGAAAGAAAACTCAGAATGAGCTTAGTGCTATTAATATGTTACACTCTATTATAGTGTGTAAATACATAACTATCATCATTTACTCAGAGCTCCGCTGTATTACAGTGTATAAATACAGGAATATAACCATTTACTCAGAGCTACATTTTGTATTATAGTGTATAAGGATACTTATTTACTCATAGATGCACAGTATATATAGGCTTTTATTCATAAATCGCATATTGTTTGAAACAGTGTATACATTCTAATGTTTGAAGTGGGATATTTAAAGGATGAATTAGGGTTAAATTAGTTAAAGGATGAATTAGGGTTAAAATAAATACTCCTTTTAAATATGTTGCTAATCACCAGAGCTATAAGTTTCACAGCTCAACACAAACGTTGATGGAGGTTCACCTTGAATGGTGATGAATCCCTGTGTCCAAGATCCCTCTTTGTAATGACAAAGCTTTCTGTCAAATTCTTCTTGGGTGATATTAGAGCAGTGTCTGAAGCTCAGCAGCGTGCTGTCAAAGAGTTCCCCACTGGAAAGTTCATTTTATTGCCATCTTTCCCTCTGTTTCCTCATATATTGCAAGTTTCATTGTGGTTTACTGTGCATTCTTTGCAAGATTAGTTCTAAGTATTTTGTGATAGTTCGTTAATTAAAACTGCATCATCTAATCCTTGAGTCCTGTTTGCAAAGACACCAGTAAATGTTGCAAATTGTGCATGCCGAATAATGCTGAGTGAAAAGGATCCTTTTGACTCTGGGTGGAGGTGATTCTCTCCCTTTATATAATTTCTGATGTACAGACTCACCGGCGATAAAACTGTTCAGATTGTTAAATGAGACATGTACTTACCACCAGGAAGACTTTCAAAGGTAACATTACCTCATTTTTGAAAGCAGACGTCGCTGAGTTACGGTATCAAGGTTGATTCTCAGATACTTGTGTTCGAAATATTAAGCGGAAATGGAGCTGTACAAAAAAGACTGGCTGACCTTGCCCACTGAGGTGACAAGAGCCCAATGTCAGATTTCACTTTCGTCATGATTTGTTCTCATTTCTGCCACCTGTTGGCACTGATCCTTCACTGGTGACGTCTTTCAAGGAGATGAAAATAGGATACTTCCTCGGTGCATGGTGCAAGCAACTCATCAGGGAAATAGTGTATTAAGGAACAAGTGACAAAAATATGGACAAGCTTAAGATGCATTGTTCTGGGTGAAAGAAACCATCCAGGAACGAGGACGCACACTAAGGTTCTATTTATAAGATGCTCTGGAAACGGCAGACTAACCCATCGTGACAGAAACAAAGTACAGGCTGTTCTTTCAAAGTATGAGGAGGAAGGGCTGACTGGGGAGGCTAGCCCAGGAACTTCTTCAGAATGAGGAGAACATTCTACTTCTTGACAAGGATATGGATGACGTGGGCGTATGCATTCCCAGAATTCCTTGATATTAAAAAGGTAAGATCTACAGATTTCATTGTATGGGATAAAAAAAGCTATATATTGTATTGGGGTATTCATTATACCATGATAAAAATGTAAGAACTTCATAAGTCATTTGCAGTGATGAATTTATCTAGGTCTTACGATACCTTATAAAGTCAGTTAGCTGCAATGAAGTTAAGAGGTGGCTATCAGAGCCTGCGCATTACCAGAGTAAAGCATTTTATAACATTAAGTGTCATTTCATTGTGTGTTAACTAAAGAACAAGTACTGCACTATTGCTAACCTACAAGGAAGAAAAACACTTAAGCAGAACAATATCTGAGTACTTTTCCCAAATGCAAATATGCAACCGATGAAAGATCCAAATTTGATTTTCATATCTTTCTGACCGTGGAGCCTAGCCTTCAACCATCAGGGCAAATCCAGCTTCTTTTTGGAGAATAATGTGAGTCATCCAGTCTTTCCAAGGCTACAACGCACAGCAAATATTCATTCCACATGCACCCTATCGTAGGAAGGATGTTGTTGCCTGTCATTGTCTACCTAGAATTATTATTCCTGTCTTCCTTACATATGAGGAGTTTAAGGCTCAGAGAAGCTTCAGAGTAAGTCACAGAGTGAGCAGAAGGTCTCAGACTGCGTTCTAAAACAGGAAAATCTAAGGCTGCTCGTTCTACTGTCAGTGGTTTACCAGAATCAGGAGTAGGTATTCAGTTTTTTAAAAAAATCATATCCTAGAGTAATTTGTAAAACTAAGACCAACAGTAATGCTAAAAAATTTACTGTCTGTCCCAGTATTTTCCTGCTTTTTCAATGAGACCCCTCTTTGCCCCCACCATCCACACTTCAAACTCTATGCATTTGTTTTATTTTTACAAACTGAACTGAGGCAAGACCTCTTGTGGTCAGCAGACAGATGGGAGTCAACACCCATGGATCTTGGTTTTACTCTTGAGTTTGCTGCCACCTGTTTGAAAGGTTGGGTACAAAGTCAGGGACACCTGGGCCCTTCAGCATTTGTAATATTAGAACTGAGCTCCTTTAAGATCCAATCATGGTCTGGCACTCTGTAAGTTGAAATCTGCTTCCTATGTTAAATTCTGTGATTCTCTTAAGTACCTGGGAAGATCCTGAATTGTCACATGAGCAATTTCACTCTTTTGAATTGCTGAAGGTAAACATATAAAATGGCTTATTATTCAGCGATATTTTCTAGGGGACCTAGAGATTCCACTCACTTATAAGCAAAGTGATTTGCCAAAGAAATTCAGGTCTGTGTTGAGTCAAGAAAAAACTTATATATTTCATACCTAACTGTTTGACGTCTACAGCAGTGCACATCTCCAGATGTGTTCAAAAGATGCCCTGTGCCTTCCAGGGGATGTCACAAAGCTGGTTATAGGTGACCAGCAGTGTGTGCATTAAGTACTCATTATACGCTCAGGGGGCCACAAGGTTGGAGGTCACTGCTCTTGGGACACCTTCATCTAACTTAGCAAGAGTGATATTGTGCTGTCACAAAGGCACTTCTTTGAAAATGCCTCAGAAATAAAGATGGGGACTTTAAACATGGCTGTGTTAGGAGGGGAAGACCAACCATGGTGTGCGACATTAAGAGAAAACAAGAAAAACCAGATGATTTGTCAAACAGATGTGGAGTGGGTGAGAACAGAAGAGAGGGTTCAGAAGAGAGGTAGAAAGATGGAGGAGCCAGGAGTTCCAGGAATTGGCTTAGCAGCCTCTGTCTGCTCCTGCCCCAGAGAACCTTGTAGTTCTGTCTTCCCTAAAATTTCATACAATTAGAACATGTGGCATGCAGTTTCTTGTATATAACGATTAACATAGTATGATTCTTTTGAGATTCAAGCTCACTGTTTACAATATTTTTAGATTTTAAAATAGCCTTGGCTCTGCCATTCAAGGACAATGTGACACCGATATTTGTAAGTTTTGTTTAATTATACAACTTCTTTTCTACCAACACCATGAAGTGTCTCCAGATCATCAGGTGACAGATATCCATTTGTCCCTCTGCTGTCTTACAGTTTCCTCAAGAAAGAACCTTTCCAGCCTGCAGGGGAGCTCATTAAGCAGCAAGGTAAACAACCCCAAATAGCTTCAGGAAGTCCCTGAAACTGACCAGATTCACTAGGCCCCTCCCTCTAAGAGCAAGCAATAAAAGCTGAGAGTCCCTCTCAGACAAGCCAAGCAGCAAAGAAGACTCTGAGACCCAACCATATGCCTGGAAGAAGCAGAAACCAGCCCAAGCTGCCTTGAAGAACTTTAGACCAACTGAGTCCCTTGGAAAGGACATGTTCCCACTCATTGAGCAGCCTGCAGGCTGTGGAGTGTGCTCCAAGTTCCCAGCTTTTATGGACTGTCACCCATGCTGAAGTAGGCTTCGGTGAGACAGCTGCCTTTGAGTAATTTTTCCTCCTATAAGTAACCCCTCACCTCTATTCCTGTAAATAGCCCTAAGAAAGCTCATGGTTCACTAAATTGGGCCTTGGTGGTGTTCCATACATTGGTCTGTCATGGAGACCCTCATCTGCCCTGTCCTGATCTCTTTTGTATCTTCTCCTAAAAAGAAGTGACCAGTGAAGATTGTTTAAGTGAGATGCATTGGCTGTTATCTCAGAGCTTGAAGCTCTGCCTGTCTCCTTTGAAGCTAGGCATGGCCCCCTGACTGTGTTGGCTAATGGGTTATGAACAGTCATGATGTGTATTTCTTCCCAAGAGGTATCTGAAGGGCTCTTTTTTCCTCCCACTTAAGTGTTCTCAGGAGCATTTGTAAGGCTGGGTTCTGATCTACACATGAGCACAATTAACAGGCAGTTGTGCCAGCTTGTGCTGAACATGAAAAGCCGGCAAGAAATGACACATCACAGCCGTTTGTGATGGCTAATCTTGGCTGTCAACGTGACTAGATTATATCTGAAATTAACTAAAGTCCCAACACCTGGACACACCTGTGAAGGATTTTCTTGGTTAGATTATTTGAAGGGGGAAGGCCCACCCTAAATCCAGAGCCTCTGACGTGGGAAGACCCACCCAAACCCTGGACCACACCCTCGAGTGGCAGCCCACATAAAAGGAAGAAGGAAGCTTCTGCTTTTTGCATGCTTGTCCTCGCTCTCATTGGCAAGTTCATCTACCTGGTTCCTGATCCAGTCCTTTGCTGCAGTCCTTTCTTTGGGCTTCCAGTGTGGACGGAAGACTTGCAGCTTTCAAGGACTTCCAAAGGGACTTGGGAGTACTGAGACATCAGTCTAGTGAACTGAACAATACTGGGTCCTTGGTATTTCCTTCAGGAGACAGACATTATTGAGTTACTAGGACCACAGCCTGAAAGTCACTCATATACATACATACATGCATACATACATACACACATGCATACATGAGTACTGACCTCCATGCATGTGTGAGTACTGACCTCCATGCATGCACGAGTACTGACCTCCATGCATGCACGAGTACTGACCTCCATGCATGCACGAGTACTGACCTCCATGCATACATGAGTACTGACCTCCATGCATACATGAGTACTGGCCTCCATGCATACATGAGTACTGACCTCCATGCATACATGAATACTGACCTTCATGCATGTGTGAGTACTGACCTCCATGCATGCACCACTTCACAAGCATGTGCACCACTCCCACCTCCGTACTTTCTCGTTCACAGGCATACCACACACACACAAAGGTTTTTAAATTTGCTCATTTGGAGAATAAAATGTGCATAATTATGTGAAACTCTGGTTTAGAAGCCGGTTAGCAACAAATACCTATTTATTTCTGTTTGTATTCTAATTATAATTATTGTAAACAATGTGATATTCAGTATATAAGTAATGATAATAACTATTATGTAATAAATTTAATTACATTATTACCTCCCTAAGATAAAGAAGTTCAATTTACAACATATTTTCCCACAAAAGGTTTGGTGTTCTGTTTTTACCACCTTCCAAATATAGTTGTTTTGCAAAATCAATTGTCTGTCGCTGCTGTTCACTTTAAGAGGTGCTGATTTTGATTCACATATACCCATTTTCAAAGTATTACATAGTAACATATTTTCAATATCTCTTTGAAAGTGTCTCATTAGAAGAAAATATCCATCTCTTGACCTGCCTCATGCTCCCCCATATCATAAGACTTTCCTTGTCATCTTTCAATACATCGCTTGTCTGTAATATTCTAGCTAAGCCTGCTCTCCTCACCACCAAAATCTTAGCTTTAGATTTTCCCATTTCTCAGCCATTGTTTTCTACAGTAAAGTCAAAAATAACAATAGACGACTGTATTAGTAAGGGTTCGCTAGAGTCTAAGAACTCATGGAATGAATCTCTTTCTCCATATAAAGGGGATTTGTTGGAACGACTTACAGGCTGCAGTCCAGCTAATCCAACAATGGCTGGTTGTGAACAGGAAGCCCAAGAATCTAGCAGTTGCTCAGTCCACAAGGCTGGGTGTCTCAGGTGGCCTTCTGTGTCTGCTAGAGTCCCTAAGAAGTAGGCTCTAATTCCAGTGAAGGGATGGACTTGCAAGCAAGGAGAGAACAAGCAAAGGGTAAAAGTTTCCTTCTTCTCTGTCCTTATGTAGGCTTTCAGCAGACGATATGGCCCATATTAAAGGTATGTCTTCCTGCCTGAAAATCCAAATTAAAGGTTTGTGTCTTCCAACCTTAAGATCCGGATCAAAGAAGTATGTCTTCCCACCTCAAATGTCTGGACTAGAAGTAGAGGCACCCACTTCAAGTGGAAAATCTCTCACAGGTGTGCCCTCCACTTCTGGATTGTAGTTCATTCCAGATGTAGTCAAGCTGATAACCAAGAATAGCTATCACAGCCCCAGAGGAAAGTTTGAGTATTTGGATCTATTCCTAAGTTCTACACCATGCCTGGCATTTATAGCTTAGCTAATGATAATAGGACAGATACAATATAAACAGCACATTTGGGTGATCAGTAGAGCCAGGAAGAGCAAGAGATGGTCAATTCATGATCTAGTTAATATTATCATTTAATTTAACATATTTAATTATACCAGTAAAATACCTGAAGTAATGGCTAATTTATGTCACCTTAACTAGTTCAAGGATACCCAAATAGCTGGTAAAACATCATTTCTATATACGTATGCCTATGAAGGAGTTTGTCTTAGGGTTTTTATTGCTGTGAAGAGATACTATTACCACAGCAACTCTTATAAGGGAAACATTTAATTGAGGAGCTCGCATACAGTGTCACAGGTTTAGTCCATTATCATCATGCTGGGGAACATGGCAGCATGCTGGAAGACGTGCTGCTGAAGGGGCTGAGAGTCCTATGCATTGCAGACAACAGGAAGTTGACTGCCTCACTGGGCGGTATCCTGAACATGGGAAACCTCAAAGCCCATTCCAGCAATGACACACTTCCTCCACGAAGGCCACACCCTCTCCAACAAAGCCACACCTCCTAAGAGCACCACTCCCTATGAGATTATGGAAGCCATTTCATTCAAACTACCACAGAGTTTCTGGGAGAGATTAGTCTCTGGATTTGTAGACGGAGTGAAGAAGATTTCCCAACCCCCAGTGTGGTTGGGCACCACCACGCTCTCGTTTTAGACTGGCCTAGTTATCTTCATTGCTCAAAAGCATCACAGCTCCTGATTCTAGGGCCTTCATACTTTTGACACTTGCCACACCCTATCACTCCCAGCAGCCCCTCCCTGATCCTTAGATCTGGACTTCGCTCTTGGCAAACTACACCCCAGTGCTTTTGTCTGCAGCCTGCACACAGCATGACTTGGCCCTTTTTAACCTCTAAAATCATGGCAGCTACCCATTTCTCTCATATGTCTGTGCATATCTTGGAGGCGCTCTCTCTCTCTCTCTCTCTCTCTCTGTCTGTCTCTCCAGAACCTTAAGTGAAACACCTGACTTCTGAGTGTCAAGATTCCTTAGGACATGAACATGTAAACAGGATCACTCTGAAGGTCGTGAACATGTAAGCAGGCAAGCACTCTGCAGGTCATGTAAGCAGAGAGACTTTGAGAGATCCAGATTAACATCTGCTAGAAAAATAGAGAAAGGGGAAAAAAAAACTCTAAGCTTTTTAAAAAGTCACTTTGCATGTGCTTCTTTGATGAACTTTCATATTCTGGAACATTGGTATATTAATAGCCTACATTACTTTAAAAGTTCACTCTGTATGAAATATTTCAGGGAATAAATAAAAGAAAGACCTCAAAGTTTTCAGTTAGTGCTTCATCTGGGGCAATAAGATCCTCAGAAGTCACATTGGACAAATCCCGCAGTAGGTGAGTTTGAAACAGAAACGACGTGCCTTCCAGGTTTCTTGTTTTCTGCAGCCCAGCAATGATCCATCTTGGGCTGCACCCCTGTGAACAGACTTGAGGGAGAAAATAGGCTGAGGGGTGAGGTAAGAGACAGAGGCAGGCGAGTGAGCAGGACAGGCGGTGGCAGAAAAGAAAGAAGAGCTGTTGTAGCTGACCACTGCCGTCTGGAATTGCCTGCTTTCCTCAGCAACTGCCGCTGTTGTCACCAAACAGCATGGACACATGTGTGGGCGTGCTTGGGTAAGCTGCCTGAGGTGGTGTTGATCAGGTGTCTGGGTTGGTGAGTGACATGTGACTGTAGACAGAAGCTAAAATTGGAAACTTCTCTCTCTCTGCAAGCGATGTCAGATAACACACATACACACACACACACACACACACACACACACACACACACACACACGATGAGCTTCAATTCACCCAGCCATCCCTCCCCCTGCACATTACACACCCCTCCCTGAGGAGTCTGCCAAAGCCTTTTTGCCCAGAACAAGGAAGAAATGGGCCTCAATGGTAATTTTAAGATTCCGTCTCCGAGGAGGTACAAAACTACTTAAAATTTCTATTTAAGTGCAAGAACTAAGTGATTTTCATTTCTAGTCATTAGGCTTGTACTGCAAGGATTGTACCTGATAAATGGGATAACCCATGAGGGGTGGGGGAAGGGGAAGCATGAAGGTCCCCTCTGGTCCAGCTGACCACTCTGTAGTTATACCTCACTTTAGCTCTGACACCCCACGGGGCTCAGCGGAGAAATCACTACAGAGCATAATTTCTAGATTAGTGTAATAGTAAGTACAGTGTAGCAAACAGAACTAGTAACACCACACACCCCAGACAGAAATAAGAAACACTCTGAATGCTATATAGGAAAATGTTTCTTATCATAAAGTGCTGTGCAAGCGTTCATTATAATTATTACCTTCTATAGCAAGAAATTACAGGTTTATTATAATTTAGTCTTTAAGCGTGAAAACGACATAGCTATGAGAATGTTATAAAATGCTAGTCTCGGTCATGATCGCGTAGTTCTGTTACTTATATTTCTTTTGTGTTTCTTCTTTCTCTTTTTTGTGGGAACCCGCTGATCAAACAGCGATGCTCTTGGCAGGGATTGCTTTATTTTTCTAAGAACTGGGGTTTATGATACCTTCAAATTGCCTCTAAAATGACTTGATTCTATGATTATGTTGTTTTTGAAACATTTCCTGTATCAAGGACTCCCATCTACTCATCTACGGCTGCTTTGAAACTGAATATTTTATCAAAAATATCTGGGGGGACAACGGAGCAGTAAGGATATCTTGAAATTGGCCTGGTATCTGAGTTGGTGTCCCGAAACTCAAGCAAAGCTCCGCCTGTGGGAATTGGCTCTTCTCAGCCGCCTCACTGTTATTGTACACAGTGAACATGATGACCCCTAACATTCAAAAGCTCCTCTCAGAGCCGCCTCTGTGGACCACCGCCTTGTTTTCCTAGCTAAAGTGTCTGAGATTCTTTTCTTTGGTTCTGTATGAAACATGAGATTTCCAAACAGTGAACCTCCAAGTCTTCAAATCTGTTCTCACACCCTGTACATTCTTCGTTCCACAACACGTTGTTTCCTATGTGGTGAGTCTTAAAACATGGCAGTTGTCTTGAGGGTTTCGTCTAACTGCAGAAATCAAGCTAACACACCAAGAGACCCACAAGAGACCCCCTAGGTCTGGATAGCTATGTATTTAAACTGTCTGTGTCCACTGGACACTGAGTGTTGTTCCCTTAAGGAAAAGTCACACTCTGTTACATTAACAAACAGACCTTGTCTCAGTGTCAAAACAAAAGCCTATATATCAGATCAATGATGACTGGGAGCTATCCATTCGGCTCTCTTCTACATAATACCTTGGGGTTTAGGCTCCTCCCATCTTGTGAAGCCACCTCTGACCATGTGATGTCCAAAGCTGCTGTGACCAGAGAGGGATGAAGATGTCCCCAGCTCTGAAATGCCTCAACATGGAAGTGACATGTGTTACCCAAATCATTTCCACAAGGCATTGATCAAAATGAACCAAATAGTCTTAGTCGGTTGTTAGTTGGCTGGAAATGGAGGGAAGACCTGCAGAGGGGAGCCATCACTGCTTGTAGATGTCCTGCTGGCAATTAAGTCCGATTCCCAGTTTTGAAATAGGATCCTGCTTCAGCTTCACTGAGGAAGGACAAGAGACCATGGCTTCCTTCTTTTGCCTCCAGGTTCCTTGTATTCAACATGGATGCCCTGAAGATGGGGCTTTCTGTGCTTAGAGATTAACGCGGCTGGTCAGCTCTTCAGCCGTCAACTTTGTTCCTTGTTTCTTCTGAGATGAAATTCAATCCTGGAATCAAATTGATTCCTTCAAACAGTGGTGCTTGTGGTACAAATACAAGACCTGGACATTCAAGAACTGTGTTTACCCTTAAATTTTAATAATGGTTAAAACTCACCATCTTTGGTTTGGCTCTTACCAAATTAGCCTGAAATCGCCTTTAATTAATTGCTCTTCTTGGTAGGTTAACTTTCTTTGAGATGCCCCCTGCGCCATGTGAGCAACTGAAGGGAAGGGACAGGCACAGCTGGAGCAGTGGTTCTCAGCCTTCCTAATGCTGCGACCCTTTCACGCCCTTTCATACATGTTGTGGGGACTGCCAATCATACAATTCTTTTCATTGCTACTTCATAACTGTAATGCTGCTACTGTTATAAATCGAATGCAAATATCTGTGTTTTCAAATAGTCTTAGCTGACCCCTTGAAAGGGTCGTTTGAGCCCCCTCATGGGTTGCGACCCACAGGTTGAGAACCTCTGACTTAGAGGGCGGGGCCAGCTCTTCCTTCCTGCTGTTCATGTAACCTTGGTACATGTGCAGCCTAAACCAGTTCATTTTCCTCCCAGCCCTCCTGGCTGATGTCCACCCCTCCTGTGAGTGAGTCCTCTATCAATTTCATGGCGTTTGTCACTTAGTGCTGTGACGTGGGACTCCCGAGGGCCTAGGTTCTTCCTTTAGAGTGACAATGATATATCTTACTTGTCTCTATGCTCTTGTCCTGGCCTGAAGCAGTGCACTGTCATCGGGTGCTCCTCAGATGCTCTCTGCGATGGGCCAGAACACACTTGAAAGGAGGGGAGAGACGAGAGAACTGTGAGGGGGTCGTAGTGTTCCATGAGGCTGAGTGGTAGACATGGGCATTTCTTATAACGTCCTCTCTGCTTTATGTGTTGGTCTGAAACGATTTATAAAATTTTCATAAAATCAAATAATTCAGTGTTTCAGTTAAAAAAAAAAAAAGAAGCTTCAATGAAACAATTGCTGAGCAGAACCCTGCATTCTAACAGGCTGAACTCAGCACAGGGAAACTATAAATCTGTCCACCAATATTTTTGGCTCCCAGCTTGTAGTATTTCAAGGGCCTGTGGGGTTCCAGTCACTAAACACGCAGTATTCTCGGGTTAGCGAAGTCTCTGGTTCCGAGGCTTTGTACCCTTGTCCTTCCTTCTTACAACGTTCCATTTCCTTTTCCCAAAGCAGGATGCTTTTCTAACACAATTTCTGTGGATCTCCATGGAATACTATTTCTGTTTGGTTTCAGCAACTGGAAGGATAATCAGAAGCATGACCAAGGATAGTCTAACCCTTTTGTTTTCTACACCCTCCTTATATGAGAAATCATTTGTAAAACAAGCTTTTTTATTTTAATACAGTTTCTTCTATAATATATAGGGGTAAAGGTAGTCCTCATATACTTTGTACCTAATACATCCTGTTGTTAATATCTTAACATTGGTACAGTACACAGCAAATCCAATGGGTACTGACTATTAAATCAAGTCTGTATTTCATTCAGAGTTTCTTAATTTTACGCAGTACCTCATCCAGGTCCACCCATTGCATTTGCTGGTTGGGGGAGTGGAGGAAACCCTGAGCCGGTGAAGCTCCCGGCTAATGTGTGCTGTCGACAGGGGAATATTCATGTCAGAGGCCTCAGACCTACGGGGGAGTGGCAAAGCCTCCTGCTTCTGCCTAGTGGGGTGTGTGTGTGTGTGTTTCAGAAGGAAACGGCAAAGTCTTCTTCTGCTCCATGTGTGACTATTGGTAGTGTGTGTGAAGAAAATGCCCACCGTAGATTTCTACCCGCTGGGAATGTACAGCCTGTCAACCGCTCCCCTGCACAGACGCTGCCCCTACTGAGATTAGCTAAACCTGTTTCCTTCATCCAGCTGTCCTTCAACAACCCTGTAGCCTCCCTTATCCGCAGGTAACAACCCAACCTCCCTGTTGACTCCGTAATAAACACGCACATAGCAAACAGCTGCCAGGGATGTTGACTTTTTTTTTTCCAGCTAAGAGTTTGCACCACCTGATCTCAACTCTTGTCCCGGTATCTGTCTGTCTGTCTGTCTGTCTGTCTTTTTTTTTTTTCATTTCTAATTCTTTAGAGGCTGAATAAGGACTTGACAAGATGGTTGTATGTGAAATAATTTTCTTAATGAAAAACTTAGTGTGTTTCTCCCTTTCCTCCCTCCCATACATCCCTCCCTATGGGCCTTCAATATCCTGGCCTCTTTTTTTCACTAATTGCTATTGCATGCCTATATGTGCTTGTATGTACATATATTCCTAAATATAACCTGTTGGATCGCTATACTGTTACTCGTGTGTGTGTGTTCAGGACTAACTGGCACTGGACAAGCGATTGGTGTGCCCTTTCTTCCCTGGGGAAGCCCACCTCTCCCGCTCCCAGATTTATTCCGTCGCCAGTAGTGCTTTGTGTGGGGTTGAGGCCTCGTGCGTGGGCTTTTCCCTGTAAAAGAACATTTTGGGTTTTTTTATCCCTAAGCTACAATATCAACCCAATGTTTTCTCTGAATATTCATACATAACACCCCACAGAAAATAAATAAATAATAATTAAATAAATAAAAAAAATTTGAAGATCCAAACCACGGCACCCTGGAAAGTCACCTTGCTGCAGTCTGACTAAGAGCCAGGAGCGAGATGTAGGCCAGAGCCGAGAAAGCCGAGGATGCAGGAAGCAACTGTTTGCAGCTCGCTAGTACTCAGAGACCTATTTGGCTTAAGCACAGGTTGAATAATCTTGCGAGGCTTCTGAGGCCTAGTCAGCTCCTAGTATGCCGGCCACATTGTCTTCACCTTGAGGTCCTGAACCTGCTTCCACTCTTTTCACCTGGTTGACCAGCCACTGCCCCAGCAGAGGCAATTCTGGGCCAAGACCTGAGGAGGCCATGGGAAGGACTGGGCTCATGAAGCAGGCAGCAGATACCCAGGCCTCCTGCGCAAGCGCAATTTACGAAAGCTCTGTTGATGTGCGCCAGAGGACTGCTGACTTCTCCTCCAGAGGAGGAGCCGCGGAAAGTGAGCTGAGAACTGCGTGCCCTGCCAGAAGGCCACAGCAGGAGAAAAGAGGAACCACCAAAGAGAACCTTAGTTACTTGGGCTGAAAACTCAAAGCCTGAAGTTTCAGGTGGGCCTGAAATCCTGCTGGAAATGGAAATCCGGCAAGGGTGGAAAACCCAGCCTAGCATATGTATGGGTTTTCCTTCAAGAGATTTACCCGTATCTGGGACTTTGAGAGACCAAGCAGGATCCACTAAAGACACGCTTACATCGTATTTTGTATTCTTCTTGGTTCAACTGGTCAGTCTACTTGGTGAGTTTGTGGTGCTCAAGACGGACTCCCAAGGACATTCCCAAACTAATTCCCCAAACTGTATACACGCTATTTAGAAAAGGGCACTTGGACGATATGACTTAGGGATTTTAATATGGGAGACAGTAATAGAGTACCTGTATTAGCCCAAGTTCATCATAAAAGTATTTATAAGAGGGGCAGGAAAACCAAAGGTTGGAAAAAGGCAATGTTATTACAGAAGTAGAGAAAGAGAGACTGAGGACTCTACACAACTGGCCCTGAAAATAGAATCAAACCGTCAACCATAAGAATTCTCTCCCTCCAAAGGCTTGTTCAAGGAGGTAGTCCTCCCTGAGAAGAAAACCACCCTTTGATCTCAGCCCAGGGAAAGCCAGGACAGACTGCTGATACACAAAGCTGCAAGCTGTTCATCCCAAGATTCTTCAAGCCACAGAGTTGGTGGTAATTTGTTTGGAAAAGAGAACTACTAGAAGCCTATTTGTAAGGTAGAGACTTAAGCCAGAGACACAGAGACTCCTTCAAACGACAACTCCACTCCTAATGATCTCAGCACATCGCTGATTAAAACATGATCCGCCAAGTAGAAGGAAAAGCAAATCATCCGGAGGTTTTACTGGCGATATCCCATGTAAGCTAAATCATGAGACAGACCACATGATAGAAAAATCCCAGAAGACCAATTGGGGATTGTTGATCCAGACTCCAGAATTAACAAACACTACACAGCTATGATTCCTATGATTCAAAGAGCTTGCTTAGCATGATAGAAAGAGATTTTTAAAATTGAGAATTGCCTAGCAAATTGAAATCTTGCAAGGAAAGAAACATTTTTTTAAGTAAAAAGCAAGTAAATGAATAAACAAAATTTAAAAACCTAACATTATAAACTCAATAGATGGGTTTGTTAACAACTTATACATGATAGAAGAGAGGGTGTATAATCTAAGACAGCTAACACATCTAAACCGAACACATCTAAACACATCTAAACCGAACCTGGAAGGGTGAAAATAAGGAACATGGAAAGGGTTGGAAGCATGTGTTGTGCTAGTGGTCATTACTTTAAAAACATACGATGGGGACACAGTCCAGTGACGGAGCACTTGCTCGGTGTGCAGAAAGACCTAAATTTGAGCCCTGGCATTGAAAAAAATGTCTGGGATTTATAGAGTTTGGATTCCATTAAGGAAGGGGACAGAGAGCTGGGGGGAGAGAAGGAGAGAGAACATTTTCTAAATTGGTGGGAAACACTGAGCCAGAGGCTTGAGGGGCTCAGCCAATCAGAGCAGAGCAATGCAAGCCATGATGCAAACATTCTAAGATGCCGTTGAAGATGAAGAAGGAGAGTTAGAGTAATGCAAGTTGACATCATCGCTTTTCATAGACAAGCCAATCTCATAAAGATGTCAAGTATCCCCCAGATAATTCATATGTTCAATGTATAAAAAATAGTAAGCTGTTTTTCAAACCTTGAAGAAAAATTGAAATTTACTTGAAAAAAATAAGCAAGCAGCAAAAGAAAGGAAAACTGATTAAAAAATGGCTAGGTGAACCTAACTCTATCAAATGCACACATAAGAATACATACTTAGGAGAACACTTAGCCTGGCGTGGTGTCACAGGCCTGCAATCCTAATGCCTATGAGGCTGAAGCAAATCAAGAGGATCAAGAGTTTGAGGGCAGCCTATGTTATATGGTGAGTTCCAGGTCAGTCTCAGCTTCAGAGCCTTTCCCCTCACAAAACCAAAAACAAATAAAAGAGAAAGAAAAAAAGAACATAATGTTAACATGAAAATAGAAAAAGACTGAACAAAATAGAAAACTCAGAAATAAATTTCCTGCATAAAAGGTCGAGAGCCTGACAGGCAGCTTCAGATCTGAGTGGGGGGATGGGAGAGAGGCGAGGGATCGACGACCCTGGGCTTTTTACAGCAAAGCCATATGTGAAAGGTAAAGATGGAGCCTCATCCCAAACCACAGGGCTCATCTAAAATCAGCCAGGGATTTAAATGCAAGGAAATGTCATAAAAATTGTAGAGAAGATTCTAAGCAGATTATTCTATAACCTGCAATGAGACAATTTTTACAAATTATCACTTAAAATCTAGAAGCAATAGGAAGGAAAGGACATGATTTAGCATATGGTCTACATTTAAGTCTGTGTGCTGGTATTGTAGGTGTTATGTGTGTGTGTGTGTGTTGTACACCCTCTTAACCCCCATGTGTGTGTTGTATATGTGTGTGTAGTGCTGAGGACATACCTTCAGTATACTAGGCAAGCGTTCTACTACCAACCTGCACCCCCAGCCTTGTAAATTATTCTCAAATTAAAAGAGTGTTTAACTTCACTCAATAAGAAAAGCAATTAAAACTACAATGAACTCTAATTCTGGCAAATGGTTGGCAAAAAAAAAATCTGAATGTGTGACAACATACTCCCTTGACAAGGCTGAAGGAAGACACACACATATTATCATGTGGATGAAAAATGGTGAAAAGCCTGCGGAGAATGATCGTACGCTTAGATTTTCTGAGAAATGTATTCCTAAGATTGCTGGCAAAAGCATCTAGGCACGAGGCTGTTGGTTGCAGCATTCACGTAATAACACATGGCTAAACCTAAATGTCTACCAGAGGCTGAGTTAACAAAGGCAACTCTACAAAGACCAGCCCGGCTAAACTTCACCAACCAATGACAAGGACATAAAAAGACTTTTTAAGCTACAGAACACACACCTCCCGGGAAGGCAATGGAAAGCCCACAGCATCTTCTGTGGGTTTCTCACAAAGTACCAATCCTTGGTCAGGTTGAATCCTGCTTTACAGGAAATGCATGATACAGAAAGGGTTAAAAGCATAGCATGCAAATAGCAAAATCCTGAGTGCAGGAAGGACATAGGATGCTTTGCAAACCAAAGCACCCAATTAATTTATTTCTCTAACAAATACGTTTCAGAGAGAGAGAGAGAGAGAGAACTATCTGTGGCTATAGTAGCAAAACCATATCAATCAGATTCTCAGGAGTAAAGCAAAGACATCGAGCCTCTAAGGAGTTTATGGTTGAGTGTGTCTTGTGTGCTCTGTTGGCAAGTGCCACGTGAGGTCATTGGAGGGAGTCTCAAAGAAAACCTTCAAGGATGGGCAGGAGTGAAAGCCTTTCCTCCCCCAATTTACACTCACAGCCAGTCTCCCACAAGAATGTGCATGTTTGTTCGAGGGATCCGTGGGGCAGAGCTCAGTGCGCGTTGTCCCAGGAATTGCCTCTCACCCGAGCAGTGCCCTGAGGTTCAGCTCTTGCTATAGCAGACTTTAAAGTATTTGCATTCAATACAGATATCATTGCGTAAGTCAGGTCATTCAGGAAATGCTGCCTGTAGGTGACACCATGTGACATTCCGGTCACCCTAGTTGAAGAATTCTTTCTATTGCACAAGTAAGAAAGCAGACTCCAAGTTGCTAAAGATGTGCAAGGTCCCACGGATGAAAGTGACAGACTGAAGTGGCCCGACTAACCGTTTCCTAATTAGTGATGGGAAATGTCACACCCACCTCCATCCTAAAATTACCCCTCTCATTAGGAGAATCCTATTAGATCCAGTACCAAACTAGATCTCAGTCAGGGCAACACCCCCCCCCCCCCCGCCCCTCAAACAAGAGTTGAAGGCAAAAGGAAACTTCTTCCTCCCCAATCATTTTGAGGCATTCAGACTAAAATGACACTCTGTCAAAGTACTCCTAATGCTGTGCTGAGATCTCCACAAGCACAGACAGATGATGGTGGGGAGGGAGGGGTAGAGAGGAGGCATCTCTGAAGTGATTAGGCGGCACTCTAAATGGGTCCTGTCCCATCGAGTGATTGATATCCTTCTCGCCATTGTCTTCCATTCTGATGAAGTCCGACAAGACTGGTAGGCTGAGGCTGTTGAGGCTGTTTGGTGACTTCCTTTTGTTATGTAGCCTCCAGGTTTCTCCACTTGTGGCTTCACCCCATAGACTCCTAGACTCGTGCTTCCCCTGAGACAGATTCCACGTGTCTGTGTGGCTTTGGGCTGTTTGCAGTGTTAGTGGGTCCACCTCTTCCCCAGTGAGGAATCTAACCCTGGACAAAGAAGAAGTCTTCCTAAGAAACCTGGGCAAAGGTATTCATAGCTCGTGAGGACAACAGGCGTGGAGAAGACACGAGGATGCAGTGACGTGCTTTTCAGAGGTACTCCGTGTGCCCGAACCATCAGCAGTGCGAGTGACAATCCAAAGCCTTCTTTGCTGGGCAGCAGGTGATGAGAGCATTAGCTCAGTCCCTTGCCACATCCAGCTAATAAGGCACTAGAAGAGACATTTAAACTCCAGAATCTCCTACACTTCACAGGGGGAAAAAAATCACAACAAAACACACAGTGAATTTTAGGCTGGTGCAGGCTCCTCATTTCCGTTCATTTGTTTTCTGCCACATTGCCCTTCAAGTTTAAGAACAGATTACAAAGAGAGTAGGTTTAAAAAATTCTCTTTGATCATATCAGCTCCTAAATTTATAAAGAAGACTCATTTTGCAATGTCACACACACACACAGATTTCAGAACTAGAGGAGGGAGTCATTAGCAATTAGCTCATCCACAGCGGTAATCGTGACAATGCCTACACAATGTCATCCCTGTTAATGAATTCAAAATAATGGCACCAAACTCAAGAGGCTCCTGGCTTTCAGTCATTTACGTCTTGTTGGTGATTGTCTTCTTTGTCTTCACCATGACAACTATGAGTACATGAGCTCAAACACAGGAGAACCATGGGAGTTTTTTGAAGAGAGCCTTTTCATAGTTATAATACCGCTCCATCGGGAATTAACTGAAGATGCTTTCTGAGGACTACTTGAAATTGCATTGACAGACATGACAGTGAAGTCACATGTGGTACATGAAGACAGTATTTGCCCTCTGACCGTACGAATGAGATGCCTTTGATCTCTTGGCATTACTCAGCTAGTGAGGTCGACAGGTGATGATCGCTGGAGCTGCGGAACGGTACAGCCGAAGTGGCTGGGAATGCATTAGCGCTCGCGTTCATCATCTGCTCGATTTCAGACTCACGGGGCCATCGATGCTGGCAGCTTCGGTTGTCCTTTTTTCCTTTGAAGTAGTTCACTGCTGTTGAGATAACTACCACACACTTTGACAAGAGTGAAAAAGCAGCAAACTCCTGTAATTTATCCCAAAACTCACGAGCAATGCTCTTCACACTTAGAGATGGGATCAAGGACAAGAAAGCTCACCTACCAACTTTGGATACAAAAGATGTTCGTTCTTAGAATTTCATCTCACGTTCTCCCCAGCTCATTTTTATACAAGTCCTTAACACTCCTTTCATCAAGTGTAGCCACACAAACGCTTTGGAAAAAGCTTCCGGTTTGCAGGGAATGAGTTGAGACTGCATTAGTCTTAGAAAGGAAAGTGATCCTCAGAATGAAGAGGGGGTTCTGAGAAGCTTTTGGTCTCTAGCCAGATGAAAATTGACTGGCCATTTTTAAACACTCCATAAATGTATCTGTCATCTAGTCTCTGAAAAATCATCTTCCAATAGGAAGATGCAGCCCGGAGAACTCACCGTTGCATTGGCCACTATTTGAGGGAGAACACTCTTTGTATCGTATGTTTTAGCACACATCTAGGTGTCATTAGTACTTGATGGCTCTGACACATGTGTTAGCTAGCTAATTTTTAACATGTGAACTAGCTCAGGCATTAATTAGTGGGTAAGTAAATAGCATTCTGTGGTGGTTTGAAAGTAAATGGTCCCTAAAGGAAGTGGAACTATTAAGAGGCATGACCTTGTTAGAGGAAGTGGGGGCAGGCTTTGAGGTCTCTTATGCTCAAGTTTCCTTTATTGTGATTGTCAGTTGACTTCCTTTTGTCTGCAAGATGTAGGACTCTCAGGTATTTCTCCAGCATCATATCTGCCTGCATGCTGCCATGCTCCCTGCCATGAGGACAATGGACTGAATCTCTGAAACTATATGTGAACTCCCTCAATTAAATGTTTCACTTTTAAGAGTTGTCATGGTCATGGTGTCTCTTCATAGCAATAGAACACAACCTAAATCATATACTCTATTTTTCAAATAATTTGGAAAAAATAATGTACTAAACATACATACATTTAATCAATCATTTGAATTTAAAATATGTCAATATCTTATGATATTTTCAAATTGTAACACGAGGGCCGACTTGTTGGGGTATCTGTCCTGCACAGTACCCCACAACTGGCAAGTCCCAGAGAAAATCAACCACACAGAGATCTCTATAAGTTATAAAGCTGATTGGCCCATTAGGTCAGACTTCATGTTAACTCTTATAACTTATGTTACCCCATTATTCTTATCAACATTAGCCACATGGCTCCATACCTTTCTCAGCTGGGCAAGTTACATGCCTCTTCGGTGGTCTGCTCAGGAGTGGCAGAGGGAGCTTCCTGCTTCCCAGAATACTCCCAGTCTCTTTGCTCCACCCCTACTTCCTGTCTGGCTTTCCCGCCTATACTGCCTGCCTGGCCAATCAGCGTATTATTAAAATACATGATTGACAGAATACAGATAATTCTCCCACACCATTTCCCTCTTTTTTTTTTAAACAAAGGAAAATACCCATAGTTCATTTGTTGGGAATGTGGGCATAGTATTTCATACTACTTCCTGCTGGTTGGGGGTGCTGATGATCTTATGGGGACCTAAAGAAAATTTAGAGTTATAATCAAGTCCTGACTGGAGTATCCTGTGAGTCTTGATCATCTCAGGCAGCAGACTTGAATCTGTTCTGGATGTAGAACTCTGTCATCTGGGCCATCTGTTCTTATCAGAGATTTCTCAGGTGGTCTTCCTTTTTCGAACCTGATTTTTCTTAACTCAGAATGAATCCACAGCCTCTCATTTTCTGTGGAAACAAAAGCAAAATCTCTTCTCCAAAGTAACATACCTTTTGACTTCAGTTTTGAAGCCAAGGTATTTTCAAAATACCTATCTTGGGTTAGTTCAGCAGCATTTATAAACAAGAGTCTTTTAGCAGCTGTTTCTCCTTCCTCAGCCTTAAAACAATTCAAACAGAGAATAATAACATACAGTATCAGGATTCTCTGTGTATTTTCCATCTTTATGAGGCTTTATTTTAACCTCTATTTCTTTTGTTTTTGCTTTTACTTTTTGAGACAGGTTCTCTGTATATCTTTGTCCTGGAATAACTCTGTAGACCAGGCTGTCCTTGACCTCACAGAGATATGCCTGTCTCTACCTCCCCAGTGCTGGGATTAAAGGCACGTGCTACCACACCTTGAACTCACAGAGATTTGTCTCTGCCTCCCAGGCATTGGGATTAAAGGCATGTACTACCACACCTTGAGGTCACAGAGGTCAATCTACTTCTGTCCCTTGAAGTCACAGAGGTCAATGTACCTCTACCTCCCAAGTGCTGGGATTAAAGGTGTGTACCACCACACCCAACTACTCTCTTTACTTTAAGAACTTTAACTTTTATCCTGCATATATTTTTAACACACTGTAAACCATTTAGAGGTTTTCTTCCTCTTTGAATCTCTCTTTACTGTGTATCTCTCTTTTTCTGATCACATGAGCCTTTAATTTACTAAGCAATATTGGTAGGACTAAAGCTGTGGCTTTGACAGCTAGATCCAGCCCATTCCTTAGCTTTCCAGCCTCATGGCAGAGGAGCCTCTGGAGCCATTTTCATTGCCACAACTCTATGGCGTTTCAAGGTCCCTGTCAGCAAGCAAGCTGTAGCAATTGGCTCACAGACCACACTCAGTTGGACTGCCTGCCTGAAAGAGTCAGAGTTTGCCCTGGCAGGACAGCCCAGAAAGCTGGCATTTTAAAACAGCGCAGCTTTTTTCCTGCTACGGCTGAAAACCCGAAAAGCATGCATTCAGCTTTTCATCAACACCATTTAAGTGGTTAGTGGAAGGACTTCTTAAAAGAGCTGCAGGGTTTTGCAGCTAAAGCTGAGTCAGGAAGCCTCTCTTAGATGAGAGCGCTTGCTTACCTGTAGCAAGCAGAGCAAACCCGAGAAATTGCTGCTACCAAGAAAACATGCTTTACTCTATTCTTTTCCAAACTTTCTCAGGCTTTCTGTAGATTCAGTTATCCACATCTGGGCGCCATTTGTAGCATGAGCACCTTATAATGGCGAATCAATCCCACACCAGTTATTTTTTAAAGGGGTATTTATTTTGGGGGGTAAAACTTACATACACCATAAACCGTCAGGAAGGGAGCCTAGTCGCTGGAGCAGGAGCCGGGAGCAGGAGCTGGGAGCAGGAGCCGGAACCAAGCGCCGGAACCAAGAGGCCGAGCCAAACTTGCCGCTCTTCTTTTAAAGAGAAATATACCACGCCCCAGTGGGCTGGTATTTCAGCGGCTATTGGCTGACGGAGCAGAAGATGCTCCCGCAGCACTGTGGGCTTGTGCTTCAGTGGCTATTGGCTGAAGCAGCAGAAGGTACTCCCACAGCATCAAATGATATAAAACATTACAAAAATTAGTGCCACTTATGACATTCCCCTTATCCTCAACCATCGTCTTTCTTTCTTAGAGGTATTACTAGACTTTTTTCTTTCATAAGAACCAATATTTAGGGAATATCACAAAATGGAATTGTTAAGGGGTTATCTGTTGAATATAATTATAATAGTTAGAACACTTTCTAGGTTGTGGGGACAGACTGATTCAAATCACAGAGATCACATATTTGCTCAGAATATGACTTCTATAAAACAGGTATATACAACAGAGGTCTCAGGAGATAATTCAGTGGGTGAGAGTGTTTGCTCTGCAAGCATTAGAACCCAAGTGCAAATCCAAGGACCCCCTGTAAAAAGTCAAGCATGACTGTTCATGCCTGTAATTCCAGCACTGGAGGGTGGAAACAGGCAGATCCCAAGAGCTCTCTGGCCAGCCACTTTAGCCTAAATAACAAGTTTGTTTCAAAACATTAAAGTGAAGAGCAATAAAGAAAGATATTCGTGTCTTGTTCTGGCCTCTGTACCATCCTGTCCACACATCACACACCAACACAACACACAGAGATATACACATGCATATATAAGCACACATACCTCTGACATACATACACACACACAAACAGACACACACGTGTAAGGTTATATATTAACTTTCATACGAATTGAAAAGGAAAATCACAATTATAATTAAACTACCTTGTGAATTGATTTATTTGATTCCTTTAAGTGGAGTCTTGATATATTGGGCTCTTGAACTTCTGTGTTCAAATGAGCCCTTTCACCATAACATTCAAGGAAATGGGGACTTCAGGCATACGTCACTGTTTGGCAGAATTACTTGTTTAAAGTTTACCTTTTGGTTGGCTCTAACTTCACATTGCTGAGAATCACATTGGTTGTGAACAATATTATATTACCCGCATCTAACATAACTAATACTTGATATAAGGAAAGAAAACAAAAGAAGTAGTGAAAGAAAAAGAGAAGGAAAGAGGGAAACAGGCAGGGATGGATGAGGGAGGGAGAGAAGGAGAGAGGGAGAGAAGGAGGGAGGGAGGGAGGAAGGGAGGGAGGGAGGGAGAGAAGGAGAGAGGGAGAGAAGGAGGGAGGGAAGGAGGGAGGGAGGGAGGGAGGGAGGGAGGAAGGGAGGGAGGGAGGAAGAGCACATGTCAGGATATTAAATGCTTCATTCCTGAACATCACATTCTTGTTATTTTATCTAAGCTTCCCATTCTGGATGGGCACTATTCTCAAACAAGTTCTGCAACTCAGACCTTCATCTTTGAAGACCTCACTTCAAGTTGCTAACTTCATGCTTCTTATGCTTCAGGCTGGTGCCTTCCGCTGTCCTTTTACAGCTATTTAATCACAAGGGCTCAAGAAAACAATTCTCTGTGAGTCTTATAATCATTCAAAACATAGAAAGCATAGGAATAAAACTGGGTACTGAGGAATGAAAAGGGGAGGATTAGCGAGGCAAATGGTCATTAAAAAAAACTCAGATGGTTGGTGTATCTGCTGAACTTGAGCAACCCGGAACCTTCTGCCCTTCAGTGTAATTGTTCTCTCTGCAGAGGGTGATGATACACTTCAAAGATGGCAATGCCATTCACCACAAGGTAAATTTCTGCTCTGCATTGATTCAATAGCAAATTGCCCAGGAATGTTCTATTGCTTCTTCCCAAGCCAAGACAATGAACTTTGGAGAAAGGACAAAGAACATTTAGGGCCCTGGCATTACTACTTTTTCACTGAAGATCTGTGAAAAACTAAACTCTGATGTGGAAGCAACTGGAAGCTGACCTGATTCCTTTTCCCTTGGCATTTTAAACTTTTTGTCTAAAAATATTAGAACAAATATGGCTCAATTATTCATGCACGCTACAAGTATTTTCTGAACCAATCTAGAGTTATTGGAGATATTGGATGAGCAGTTCTTCTGCTATCAGGGAACAGATTGAAATAATCAACTGACTACACGGAAAAGAATGCAGCTTAGTGGGGAGGAAGCACAGCATCCTCTCGAGACAGTCGTATTGGAGCTGAATAGTCAGAAATGTGGAAGGCTGCACAGAAAAGTACATTTTGTTGAAGGAGAGGCTGGATCTTTCTGGTCCAAGGAATATTGTGTATAAAATCTGTGAGAGCACACAGACAGCATCTGTAAAGGGATCAGGGTCCTGGAAGACCTGACTCATGAGGAAATGCTTGACAGTAGTGACTGGGGGATTTTATAAGTGTGATGAGAAGTCACTAAAGGTGATGAGCAGACGTGATGCTGAGGATTTAGACTCTCCTCCCACTCTGGTGGCTCTGTGGAAACCATGGGAAAATTCTAAGACAAGAGGTAAGGGTGTCTGCTTAGGCTATTTTGCCGATCACATAAGATGTGATAAGAACTTGGATAAGGATGTCCCTGAGAACAATCTGATGTGTGTTTGGAGGTCAGAAGCAACAGTGATATGTCTCCTGGATGCGACTGTACACACAGATGATGGGAAGAGTCAAGATGCCGCTCAGGTTTCTGTTGGAAGAACTGGAGTGACATTTATGGGTTTAATGAGAAAAGAGCAAGCTCCTGTGAGAAGGTATGGGAACACGAGACACAGCTTAGGGACAATAAACTTGATAGACAAGCCACTACCAGAAAGAATGCATGCCTGGCACAAAGGTATGGAGGCAACCATGGCACATGACCTTCCTGCTCGGGTCCACGGGCAGCTGGAACTGGGGAATCCCATAAGTATCAGCTGTCTTGTCAATGAAAACATCTAATAGTCTTTTTCAACGGTAAGTAACCTCTGAGTGAGGCAGGTAATTGAAGGAGAAAGAAAGAATCACTTTCCTCAGGCTGGCTCTTTTCTTCTGCCTGAGAAGTGGTTTCCAAAATTACATCTGAGTGGAACCAAGAAAAGCTCAAGTCTTTTAAAAGTCTCATCTCCAGATGGGTGTTTCCCAAAAGCCTCCACAGTCTGTCCTTTTCAATATTAATTCTGAGTGTATTTTTCTTCCAATAACCACTTTAATACATAAATACCAAGGATCTTTATAACATAGGCATATGAAAAATACATACACTGTTAGGTTTCAACATTAGTGTAAAACATAACAGTTAGAAGAATGGAAAGGAAGAGGAGGGTTACCTGTATTTAACGATTTTTTTAAAAAAAATCTTACCTGAAGAGTGGCTACTCTGATTTATAATTAAATAAAACAATATAATAGTATGCTGTGTCACATGACACAAAGATGGCAGACATGAGAAGGGCCATCATAGCCATGGTAGGGTCTCTCCTTTTATCTTCAGCCACCTGTGGTCTATCTGAGAACTTGGAGGATGGATGCCCCTGAGCTAAGTTTTCCCATGAGCTGGAAAAGTCCAAGTATTACATTGCTTTATCTGTTGAAACTCCAGCACTTGGAATATTCTGTAAATGAAAATAAGTTGCCATCCTTATTCAGGTTTAGAAACTTGCTCCACATCATTTCTCTAGTGTCCAAAAAACACCGAGCTTCATTTCTAAACCTAAGAAGTGCTCAGAACTTCCTGCCACTGATGTGGGCTTATCTCCCCAGGTTTGTCCACAGGGACTATTAAATAATAATCCTAATTAAAACCTAATTATATTTCTGCCTGGAGAACTTTTAGATAGCCTTAACATTTGATCTTTTTAGTCTAATTTCACAGGTGGCAACAGATTAAAAGCAGGTTTTTAAACAAGATATGACTATTGCTTTTCCAATATGTGAGATTGCTGTCTCAGTCACTTTTGTGCTCACTGATGAGAGGAACAACCCTTTGAAGATGGTAATTGCACCCACATGTCCTTCTTCCTCCGTGGGGGGAAAATAGGCCACCCTTTGTAGTCAGAGCCTTTTTTCTACCTATGAACTTTAGCCCCTTCGAGTCAGGATCTTGAGTTTCTTTGAATCTTTTCCTCTAAAATAACGTACCTTTTCAAATCTGCCAAATCCTCTGGTTACCTGTTCCCAAGGACACTTGTCCTGAAGTTACCTCAATCGCCTTATGCTTTGGAGGGAGTTTCTCAAGCTGAAGGAGACAGAAGCAGTAGCCGAGCTTCTAAAATGCAGGATCTAGGCTGCCCCAGGGTGGGTCCAGGCTGTACCTGGGTGGGTCCATCACTCTGTCTTCCAAGAGTCTGAGATCTGTATTTTTAGCCAAATATATCACGTGAGACTTTGAGAAACTTTGCTGTACACAACTCAAGTTCTGTTTTCAACCACCCAGATTCGCATTTTCCACGATGTTTTGTTTTTAGTGAATGAAATGGTTCCTAGAGTTCTGAACCACTTGCTAAATAGACACGGACATGAGGAAGGTGCTAACATGACTCTTTCCCATGCTTTTCTGGCGTATATGTGGGTCCGCCTCACATCAGCCTGAGTCTTCCCTCACTTTCCAACATGGAAGAAGGAAAGGATTAAAATCTTTCTAAAGGCAGGAGAGTCTTTTCAGGTGTGTTCACCCAGGATGCTGGGTCCTTCCCACTGACTTCGGGGACAGTGCTGACGCTCATGGCCCACTAGCCATGCCCAACAAGTCTCAAGATTCCATGCTTCTTCTGACACCCAGAGTTCAGTTTGTTTGTGTCATGCCCTGTGTCTTCTACGTCAGCAACGGCAGTTTTAGTGCACTCCAGGGCTTGCATTTCAGGGCAAGGGGGAAGCCAGAATAGTTCAGCAGTGGCCCGGGGCATGTGCAGTCTTTCTAGAGATGGTGACCCTGAGTCATACAGATTTGCAAAAACAAAAGGTTTGGTCAAATAGGAAACAAACTGAAGCCACATTACAGGCTGTTTTAGATTGAGCACTAAGTGTTGGTTGACTTTGTATGTGTGTAGCAGTCCCTTTGGAGGATGTACACAGCATAACAGGGTCCTTCCACCCTTCGCTTTCCCAGAAGTTGAGACACCACTCTGTAAGGTTATTCAAGGGCATTTGTCAACCCCCTGCTATGCACTAGGCAGTAAAGGCACAGAGAGTAAGGAGAAATACTCTTGACTTCAACAAACCAACCCCGAGGATGAGGAACATTCTGTTTGGAGACACAGTGGGGGTGGGGAATGTGTGGGCCACCAAGAACTAGGTGAGTAGAAAAGGGAAAGTGCTCCAAGTGGTACCCCAGAAGAGGAGGCACCAGAACTGAGGGGTTTTGTTTGTTTGTTTGTTTGTTTGGTTTGGTTTGTTGTTGACAGTGGTGGGGGTGTGTATAATCCTTTGTATGAATAAAGATGCACATGTGCCTTGTGGAGATCAGAGAGTAATCTCAGGTGTTTGTCCTTGCTTTCATTCCTTGTTGGCAGAGTTTCTTTGCGCTGTTATATTGTACATGTCAGATAAGTCAGCCCATGGGCTTCTAGGGATTCCCTGTCCCTACTTCTCATCTCACCATAGAAGTTGTTGGCACGGCAGACACACACCACTATACCCGGCTATACATACACTCTGGGGATTTGAACTCATAGCCTCACGCTTGCATGGCAAGCTTGTTTTTCACTGAATCATCTCAGCGGTATCTGGACTGAGCTTTGAAAGACACATTGAGAGTATTCCAGAGGGTTATGTGCAGGAACTGCAGGGGCTGACATTGCAGGGAAACACTGTCCACATGGAGACTAAAAAGAACAGGCTCTATTTAATGTGCAAATTAGTTTCCAAGACTAGAGAATGGAAGTTAAATTGACATCAGGTGATTATGCAACAAATTCAGTCTGTCTTCTATAGGATGTGAAGAGCCTTTGAAGGATATGAAATAAAGGAAAAGCAGGATAGAGTTTGACTTTATTCACTGGAGTCAACAAACATTTGTTGAAGACCAACCGTGTAGTAGGCATTGTGCCGTTCTTGGCACTAAGAATATGATACCAAAGAAGACAGAAATGATTCTCAGTCACACAGAACCTAAATTCTGATGGACAAGAAACAATAAACGAGTGACCTACAAAATTAACAAAAGAGAATAATAAGTCTACCTTGTGATAAGCCCTAAGAGGGAAAGTAAACCATGTATGTTAAAGAGGAGGTAGGTCCTTCCTAAGAGTGCTTAGAAGGAATTTCTTCTCATAGGAGTTCCTCAGTAGGATTGAGCTCTGTGTTTAACCAGTCATTTATTTACATCAGTAAATGTTTTACATCCAACCCTAGAGGGATTTTGGAAGGCTGGGGTTAATCAGATTGTAGACAGAGGGAAGAAAAAAAAAAGGTAAGAAGGTTGAACCTGGGCCTCAGTGAGTGACAAGAGCACATGATGGACAGGTGAATGGCGTGGTGCACGTGGTGCAGGGGTGGGCGGCAGGAGCATGTGATGGACAGATAAACACATGGTGCACAGGTAAGCGGCAGGAGCACCTGGTGCACAGGTGAATGTCAGAAGCACCTGGTGCATAGGTGAATATCAGGAGCACCTGGTGCACAGGTGAGCGGCAGGAACACCTGGTGCACAGGTGAGCATCAGGAGCATCTGGTGCACAGGTGAATATCAGTAACACCTGGTGCACAGGTGAGTGGCAGGAGCACCTGGTGCACAGGTGAGTGGCAAGAGCATGTAATGGACAGGGATCTTAAAAGAGGAAGAGAGTTGGGTAGACAGGTGACCTGAACAGTTTTAAGTGTTTATTTGGGTTTTGGGGTCTTTTTTGTCAATGATTCTAGAGGCTGTGAGGAGAATAATGGAAAGGAGGGGTAAAGAGGAGTCTCCCTCCTCTAGCTGTCAGGCTGATCAGTGGTGAGGGTGCGGGGTGGACCTGACCAGAGAGAGTCTGATGACTAGGGAGATGGGGCATTTTCTGAGTTTGAGTTGGGTGCAGCGTGCAGGACAGAGCCCAAGCTGAAGAGCTCCTGCAGGGGTCACGGGTAGACACCAGGCCTTTACTCTCTTCCCACTATATGTTGCAAACTCAGAAGAGTTGAAAGATCTAAAAAAAAAATTGGGCAACTACATTCTTTGCCATGAGTGAAATCCCTTCTATTTGAAATACTGAAGCTTTGTGTAGTGCCGACAGCCATCAGTGAAGTTTAGCTGAGGGTAACTTTTGCCAGTTGGAACTGTCAGAGGCATGGCACATCAGTAACACGAACCTTCCAAGTGGAAGGAAGGAAAGTGAGACAGCAAGCAATTATACCCTGTTTTGGATTTTCCTTTTTGTCATTTATTTTCTAGGGAAATTGAAATGTTTCCTCTGAAAGATGGGTATATGACTCTATTCAAGGGAACTGGCAACACAAGAAAAAAACAACACTCCTATTTATAAATAATTATTTTTTCATTAAGCAGGATCTCTCATATTGAAGACTTGAAGGCCAAGGGTGAGCTATGTGTTTTATGCTTAACCTTGAGGAAGCCTGTACAGCTGTGTGGAAATGTGATTGACAAGTATATGATCTAACAGTGAAAGACTCGGAGAAACCCTGCAAGGCATGCACATTCAGACTCCCCTTAACCTTCCTGTACAGTACCCCTTCCTCCTAGGATGGACAGAATCCTTCCTGAAATAGGAATTATGATCCCAAAAGAGAATGGGCCAAGTGTCAAAGCTTGGGCAAGATACGGTCAACACCCCTTGGGGTCTCTGCTCCAGTCTTCACAGGGTTTGGGGTTAAAGGGATAGGTGTGGCCAAGCAATGCACTGAGCTACTTTACAGCTCTCAAGACGGGTTGAAAGCAGATGTCTCCCTCCCCCACCTCTTGGTTTCTTCATCCTATGAATCAAGGCATTCAGATCCAAGCACAGGGGAAGAAAGATCCAACCCCTTATGAACATTGTCAGCTTTTGTGGTTTCTTCTAGGCACAATTGTACTGGGTCGTCTTTATCTACACCTTCCACTCTTCCTAGATGCATACCCCCCTACACACCCTACACACATACACATACATCCACATGTAGGCAGAGACTGTTTGTTCATTTTCCAGCTACCCAGACGTGAAAAATCACACAGATGCTGTATTAATTGCAATGCTATTCAGCCAATGACTCAGGCATATTTCTAGCTAGCTCTTACATCTTGAATTAACCCATTTTTATTAATCTGTGTATTGCCACAAGGCCGTGGCTTACGGGAAAGGTTCCACGTCCTTCTCCTTTGGCAGCTACATGGTGCCTCCTTGACTCTACCTACTCTCTCTCTATATCTCTTCCAGCCTGGCTATATTCTGCCCTGCCATAGGCCAAAGCAGCTTTACTCATTAACCAATAAAAGCAACACATATACAGAAGGACATCCCACATCATACACGCGCGCGCGCGCACACACACACACACACACACACACACACACACACACACACACACACTTGCAACTGTCTTTAACAGTACAAAAAAAGGAAGAACAAGACACGCCAAAGTGTTTGGAGTAGAGACAGGCAGATGAGAAAGGCTGTTGCAATCACCACACCTGAGTGCCATTTGTAACACATTGTTCCTTCAAATTAGTAGCTTTCTCTGACAGAGCTATGAGGTTCTTTTGAAAGCTTCTCTATCAATGTCAAAATCAATGATAGAGGGTGGAGAAAAGGCTGAGTTTAGCAGGGTGGCATTTTAAATGTAGATTCACCCAAATGAAGTGCCAAGCTTGCCTTTTCCGTCTATCTTTGTAAGCCTTTGTTCTTACTCCGCTTTGAACTGTCTTGGGGTTGGTAGTTTTAACAAAAGTCCCATGGTAAGGTCTTCTTGTACACAGACATACAAAGTTTGAGGTTTGGAGCTTATTATATGGTGTGGGGGGGGGGGAAAAAGAAAACAAACCAGAGAATGGAATTTACAAGTCAAAATCTGCCACGAAGTGGTTTGGAAATTTGGGGAATCAAATTAGCAATAAATCCCAAACCTTTCCCATTTGACATTAGGTCACTCTGTCTTTCTGGCCCTCAAGTTTATTACCTGCAATAAAGAAAGGCAAAAAACTGTCTATTAGCCAGGCACTGGACTGCGTGGACATCGTTTAGAGTTCAGAAGGTAAGCAATTACGATTCCAGTTTTACAAGTTTCCCTAGGTCGGTCCAATTTTTAAAACTGAGCTTCTCCACAATGTGTCATTTTCCAATAATTTATGAAAAAAAGAAAATCTACTTTTTAACATTTGTTTGTTTGCACTATAACCAACTCCAAAAAACACATTCAAATGTATTTTATTACACAGGCGACCACGTTGGAGGCTTTGTACTCCTCAGTTTCTGTTGCAGAGCCAATTGACTTTATGGGAAAATGCACTAATGTGTCCCTTGACTGCCTTCTTTGTTTAATTCAAGAGCATCCAGGGATTGCCAGGGGAGTGTGTTCAAGAGCCATTTGCAGCCACTTACTTGGTGTATTAGTTATTCATGGCTACCTGAACAAATTATTCCAAACATTGGTGGCTTCCGACAACATTATTATGTACCATCTCTTGGTCTGGTGTCAGATACAAGTTTATAGGGTTCTGCTCTCTCATTGGCTGCAGCCAAGGTAGGAACCACGGCTGTACTCACCTGGTGCTTCACTGGGGAAAGAACAACCCCTCAGTGTTCTCTCCTAGGCTACTGGCAAAATTTAGTTCCTCTGGGGCTTGTTGACTGATGGCGTCCCTCAGTTCCTTGCCAGGTGGATTTCTCCACAGAGAACTGACAACATGTCGGTGTGCTTCATGAGAACAGATAAGCAAGAGACACCAGAAAGTGGAGCGCTACAAAGATGGAAGTCACAGTCTCTTTCTTTTTAGGGTTTCTAGTGCTGTGAAGAGACACTATGATCCCAGCAACTCTTACAAACGAAAACATTTAATTGAGGCTGGCTTACAGTTCAGAGGTTGAGTCCACTATCATCATTGTGGGAGGAACGGCAGCATGCAGGCAGACATAGTGCTGGAGACTGAGCTGCAAGTTCTACATTTGGGTCCTCAGGGAGCAGTTATGAAACCTCAAAGCCCATCTCCAGTGACACACTTCCTTCAACAAGGCCACACCTACTCCAACAAAGCCATACCTCCCAATAGTGGCACTCCCTATGAACTTATAGGGATCATTTTCATCCAAACCACGGTCACCCTGAGACCAAACCTCAGAAATGATGAAACGTTGGTGTGGGACAATGGTCTGTATTCTGTCAATTATATTTTAAATAAATGCCGATTGGCCAGTAGCCAGGCAGGAAGTATAGGCAAGACAATCAGACAGGAAGTAGAGGCGGGTCAATGAGAACAGGAGAATTCTGGGAAGAAGGAAGTCCTCGTCTGCAGTTGTGACCCAGCCACGGAAGAAGCAAGATGTGACTGCCTTGCCGAATAAGGTACCAAGTCACGTAGCTAACATAGGCAAGTATAATGGGCTAATATAAGTTGTAAGAGTTAATAAGAAGTCTGAGTGACCAGGCCAATCAGTTTATAACTAATGTAGACCTCTGTGTGATTTTTTTTGGGACATAATGGCTACAGGACCACGTGGGACAGAAACCTCTGACAACATAACATCCTCTGTTGCAGTTGGGGTTTCTGTTGCTATGATAAAACACTATGAGCTAAAGCAACTTCAGAAGGAAAGGGTTTATTTCAGCATACAACTCTCAGGTCACACTCCATCACCAAGAGAAGTCGGGGCAAGAATTTGATGTAGAAACTTGGAGGCAGGAACTAAAGCAGAGGTCTTGAAGGAGTGTTGCTTACTGGCTTGGTCCTCATTGCCTGCTCAGCTTGCTTTTTCTATACCCTGGAACCACCCACCCAAGGATGCAACTGCTACCAGTGAGCTAGGCATTCCTACATCAGTTATTAATCAGGAAAATGCACCGCAGCTCCATTTACAAGCAAATCTTTCAAAGGTATTTCCTTAATCTAGAGACCCTCTTTCCAAATGCCTCTAGCTTGGATTAAGTTGGCATAAAGCAAACCAGGCATCCCTTCATCTACTTTCCATTCATTAGAAGTTAAGTCTTTAGGTCCAACCTGTATTCAAAGGTGATCTCAAAGACATAAGGAGCAAGAATCACAAGGTGTCTACCTTCAAGCCTGCTTACTACTATGCCTAGTATACCTAACATTGTTGGAGGTGGGGACCGCAGTGGAGGAATTATCATTCTTAACTCCAAATGCAGAGTTCATACAAGTTAGTCATATGGTTTTTGTTCATTGAGCCAGTAATAAAGTTTTATTCATATCCACAGATTCACATTAATAAAATGTCTTCTGACTGTCTGCGTCCCTGAAATATTTTATTGGATGGGAACGATGTTTTCAAAAAGTTAGTGAAATTGTGTGGATCGCCACAGGTACCACTAAAAATCAGGGCATCTGTGTGGATCGCCAAAGGTATCACTGAAAGTCAGCAAAATGGGCTTAAGTTGTGGTAAAGGTTTCTCCAGATCCAAGCTCACTTTCCCTCCTCTGTGAACACTCAGACTAATCCCATCCTGAACATTTGCGAGTTTGTTGGCAGAAGCAAATGATTCATGATGGAATAAGATGCTATTCATTTTAGATGGTTTTAATGTTTACCCAGCATGCAACCCCATCAATTTTTCCAGTTCCGAAGTTGTCCATTCAAAAGGAGAAAGAACACAGATGGGACAAACTTCTGGAAAGAAGAGGTGACAGTGATTGGTGATGCCTGTCACCTGGTAGGCAGGGTTCCATTCTAAAATGAAGACCTGTTGCCATGGGGGCACTGTGTAAAAGGCTAGTGTGTAAAGTTCACACTATAGAACTGGAGGGACAGAAAGTCACTCAGAGCTGGGGCAAAGGTGGTGCCTAAAATCAGTCTGGTCATAAGCAATCTAATTGAAAGCAAAACAAAAGGTGGTGATAGAAGAAGCCAACAGCTTGGCTTCACGTGACAAGGTGACTGACCTTAAAAACGGAGTATTATTAAGTCCTTTTGTTCTCTGTGGATGGATGATTCAGTTTCATCACTAGCCAGTTTTGCAGCTATGTAAATGTTGATTTTTCTTTTTATTTATTGACTCTCTATCTGTTTGAACCAATACAAGACTTTGCACAGGCTAGGCCCTAGACAGTTTACTTTTTAAGACAGTAGATAGGGTTGGCAAGAACCTCAGTGGGCAGTGGCCCCTGCCATTAAGCCTGACAACCGGAGTTTGAGTCTCAGGACTACAAGGCAGCAGAGCCAGCTGAGGCAAGTTGTCCCCTTCTATGTCCTAGTGTGCGTGTGCCCTCCACCCCATCTTTTTGCAATAAAAATGTTTTGTTAGTCATATGTCATGATTTAGATGAATGACTTCAAAACGTCCATGTAGTATTCATAGCTTGACTATTGGGAGGTGCTGTGGACCTGCAGGAGGAAGGGCCTGACTGGAAGTCTTTAGGTCATGGAGGACAGAGGACCTTGGCCCCTCCCTCCTTCTCTTTTGCTTTCTGGCCAGCCATAAGGTAGCAATTTACTCTGCAACAAGCTTCCCATTATTGCCATCTGGCATGTCTATCAGACACTTGAAGCAATGGGACTACCGATAGCAGTCTAGAATCTCCAAAACCATGAGCCAAACATTTTCATGAGTTAATTATCTCAGGTACTTTGTTATTGTGACAAAAACCTAACAAATCATAAGTTCCCCTTCAGTATAAAGGGGATATGACTGGGATAAATAAAGAAAATAAAAATCTACTTTCCAAAGAAAGAGGTGATGGAGAAATCTGTGTAAGCAAATGTCCTGAGTTTCAAGTGTCTTATTATTCTAATGCCAGTAGCAACGTCTTATCTTAAAGATGTATAAGTTACACGCTTTGAAAACATGGAATTTCTATCAGTGTGCTAAATCCAACCTTTGTATGCTTAGTGGGAAGCGTGGGTAAAAGCACGCCAGGGTCGTGGAGGGGATCAGATGGTCCTACTGATTATTAAATACTATTCATTCATTGTCTTCTCTGGTTTGGCATAGTTTTCTTCCTCTGTCTCTATGTATTGAGTGCCTCACTTCCTCTATCTGACACATTCTTAAGATGGCTGGAATGTCAGCCTGTCAAAGGAGAAAGGACAGATTCAACCCCCTGCAGCCTTTGCTAGTTCTGACAGCAGCTCCTCCCCCCCAAGCACAGAGAGCTATGAGCTAGTGGACAAGGCCATTGTTTGTTTAATAGTAAAATTAATTTTGCAGCTATTCGCAAGATGCTTCATGATTCTGGGACGAAATTAGAACAAAAGAGTCCCCCGGTGACAACCCTTGTGTCCAGCTAATATACAACCCTACTGTATAGCCCTTAGGTATGTGAATATTAAAATAGGCTTAGAAGTAAATCTACTTCCAAGTGGTGATGGTGCAGGCCTTTAATCCTAGCATTCAGGAGGCAGAGGCAGGCAGATCTCTTAAGTTCAGGGCCAGCCTGGTCTACAGAGACAATTCCAGGGCAGCCAGGGCTACATAGAGAAACCTCGTCTGGGAAAACAAAAAACAAACAAAAAAACCCTTTTATTTCATATTCTAATAATTATCAGGAAGTGAAAGTATTTACAGGCCCAATAAGTTAATAATGATTTAAGATCCTGTGATCACATTTTTATCACAGATATTAATTTCTAAAAATTAAGATTCTATGAAGTCACTTGCGACCTTCACTATGACAGGACTGTTGAGGTAGCCTCTCTGCTGGGAAACGCAGTGGGAAACTCAGCAATGTGCACCCTGGAAGTGTGACTTCATTCTCTAACAGGTCAATCAAAATGGATTCTATTCGAGCAACTAATTTTGGTAATAGCTCTAATCAGAAAACAAAACTCCCCTACCTATTGAGTTTTCCTCTCATTCGGCAGGGAGAGCTGCATTCTTATTTGCTACTTAGGACATGCTCAGGGCCAAAATGAGCAGGACGGGCTCAGGGACCATGCAGGAAAACAAATTTGGGATTTTCGTGCCGCTGCAGCTGCACTTTTTGCCTTTGCCACTTTCCCTGACTTTTATTTTCATTCTGTGCATAGCAGCTCCTTAATTAACATTTTAGATGAGAACGTCAAAACCTCAGAGATGGCAGGCTGCTACTATTCTTGGTCTTGCTGACACTTCCCCGTGGCAGAATGACAGTCGCAGCTGCTAGTCATTCTAAGGAATCCGCCTGGAATTAGCATGAGAGTCGGGTCAGAAAAGCTCCCTTCCTTCCTTTATGTATTTATTTACCTTTAAAACTGCTTAAATTGTCTCGGGTAGCTCTTCAGGCAACAGGTTTGCCCTTAGACCACGTTTGAAGGGCCACGGCTCATGTGTACACGGCCCCCCAAATATCCCCCAATTCAAGCTGTGTGTTTCTCAACCGCGTTTTTAGGTCTCTGTATTCACGACTTCGTGAAAACAACAGACGCATAAAAGATGCTCCCTGCCTGCAAGTGGTCTGAAAGCTTATTGGTTTCCTCATAGCTTACCCCGAGGCTCGGTGCTCTCCATGCGGTTCACATCAGCGGCATAAGGCAGCATCACTTGCTTATGTCTTATCAGGAAAATCGGCTATTGTGAAGTTATTTACGCTGAGCACATTGTCAATAAAGTCAGTCTGGCCGGGGGACAGACGCATAGGGCAGACAGACGTGGGATAGACAGACACCTAAAGCAAGGGTCATTGGCTCCAGCCACAGTGGCGCACCAAGCCAAGGCCAGTCACTGGAATACCTTAAGGAAAGAAGACAGAGTCCCCATTTATATAATGAAAGAGTTTGAGAGGGCAGCGGTGGCTTTGCAAGAGTTTTGATGTAGAAAGCATGTCATAAAAAAAAAAATGTAAGAGAAACTCATACAGTTTGCCATTGCAGAATGAGTCTTTTGAGAGGGCTGAAAGTTAGTGGAAAGAGAATGAACTTTAAACTGCTTAAGGAACAAAAAGCAAACGGATGGCCTGGGGCTTCGGCAGCCTTTGGACACACAGAGTGCATACTCTGTGCATGTACATACGTGTCCTGGGCTTCGGCAGCCTTTGGACACACAGAGTGCATACTCTGTGCATGTACATACGTGTCCTGGGGCTTCGGCAGCCTTTGGACACACAGAGTACATACCCTGTGTCTGATATGGAAATAGCATCAGAAAAGCAAGACCACATGGACCCGCCCTGCCTTAGACTAATTTTCCATGTGATAGGCAAACTCTTACCCCGTCAGGAGCATACTGATGTGGGAATGGTCTTGACACGAACATGGACCCAGCAAAGTGCAAACAGACTGATGCTGCAGGTAGAGAGAACCGCTTCTAATATCAGACTCCATAAAACCTATGATGAGATACAGTAAGAGAAATAAAGGAACTTGACGCGATCAGCCTTTCACTCTAAGGTACCTGTGCCGATATGACCAAGGAGGTCAATGATAACAAAACTCTTGCAGGAATGCAAGCAGAATCATTTCGAGCCCATGATAGCAGTCCTTATCCCTCTCAGGCTAACCTAATTCCTGAGCCTCAGCCCAGCGGCTGAGGCTTCCCAGAAAACTGAAAGTTTGAGGGTAGCCTAGGCTACATAATGAAACAATGTCTCAGAAATAAAATCATAAAATGAAGCAAAATAAATTAAATTTCACTCTTTTTGTTTAACTAAGTGTAGGTAGTAATCTTGTCTGAAGCTGCAGTCATCAGATTGCTGGTGTTTCTCAGGGAAGCATCATGCCCACGGACGGTGCCAAGATTCTGAGGCCTCTGTATATTCTGTGTGCGTCTCATTTTTTATGACATTCTTTCTTCTCTGGTCTCTGTTTCCTTTCCTCCCTGTGTTGCCAGTACCTTTAGGACACGGATTCTGGACTGGGAAGAACTGTGGCAGGTAGAAGGGTGCTTTGGTTCCCTGCAGCTTCTCTGGGTCCTTCTACCTCTTGGGCTTGGAGACCTCCCAAGACTTTGCTCGAGATGACTGAGATTCTCATCTGTCTTCTCTGCTTGGATGTACACTCCCTGGTGGCTATGTCATGGGAGAAGCGAAGGGTCGCTACAGGGTTCTCCCAAGGCTTCTGTTTCCTCCAGGGACCCGATGCTAGGCAGACTCTCAGCTAGCTTGACAGTGCTGAGGCTGTGGACGAGCCTGTGGGACCTGCAGAGAGCTGGGCTGTGTACACGTTACTTTGGACAATGATGTCATTCACTATTGCTTCCTCTTCTCAAGACAGCCAGTGAATACAGACTGGCCTAGACGGTTTAAGTATGTGGATTGGTGAGGCTATCTCCCGGTAGGGAAGAGAGCATTTGGGTGTTAGAGTGGAACCAAGGCCAGGTGGCTGCCTAGGATACTGGTCTGTGGAGAATTGTAGAAATCATTGGCGGGTCACAGCCTCCAGCAGAATTCTCTGCTTTGAGACTGCCCGGCCTCTCCCTCCAGGTTTGTCTCAGCAAAACTCTGCGCCTTGGCTGTTCTCTCCTTCCCCAGGTTCATCTTCTGATCTGCCAGGGACCCACCTGTGGCTTTAATGTGGGCCTGCCTGAGCCCCACCCTCCAACACCCTGTGGTTATCAGTCCCCCCCACCCTGATGTTATCGACAGGAAATCAAAACACCACGTGTGTGAGCATAAAATTCTGTCATTTATTTGTGCGGCAGACTTCAGGAAGAGGAGAGAGAAAAAAAATCACAGCTCTCTTTTCGTTAAAAAAAAAAATTGACACAATGTTTAATCCCGGGTGACCTTAAGTCAGCCTGCTGTTACCAACCAGGAAATGCCTGACCCGCAGGTCCTCACTGCGATTGTGAACTCTGAACATTTTAAAAATGGAAATAAAAAATAAAGTAATTACCTCTTCATGTGTTAAAAAGTTAAGTTGAAGTGCCCGTTGCCGTGGAGATTGCTTCCTGTTTACCACACTGGTCTTCTCACAGCTGTTGAGGACCAGTCAACCCAGCCAATAGGAAAACAGCATTTACCTCCCCTTATTCCATTAGAGTTTGAAATAGTGAGTCAATACAACCTATAATTTACCAGTCAGTAAAATTTGGTAAACTGTATTTTCATATATCTTAGCGGTTTTTACATTAAAAAGAAAATCCATTGTATGGAATTACCACTATGGTTAAAAACATGATTTTATATTTTGAGAGGTGGGGGCATCCCTGTGTTTAAAATATCCTCGCTGTGCCTTTCAAACCCCCAGTGTTGTGTTTCTGGTGCTTCAGACAGGCTCCTGAACTCTCCTGTTCCTCTTCCTGTGGAAGTAAAACTGCGCAGTCACGCAACAGAGATGTACAATACTCTTAACAACAAGACTGTGACTTTCATTCCCACGAATTGAGACCCAATCCTCAAAGACGCCAGAATTGTAAAGTACACTACTCGATGTGTAAAATAATTTGAAAACTGAGAAGTTTTTTTTTCTCTTTGCCTGTATATAAAAATAATACCAAACTACCTCCCGAGTCCTAGAGATGGCACCAAAGATCTGAGTGGTAAAATCTTGTGAAGAAGAAAGATGTGGGCACTTGGTGAAAGTGCCCAGCGCTGGAATACAGAGGAAGGAAAGAAGAGAGTGAGTTGTGTACTTTCCTTGACATTTAACCCGGAGGAAGTCAGCTTGGCGCTTCAAAAAAGCTGTCGTGTGAAAGCAGTTGGCGTCTAACCGTAGCTCCGGGAGCATGACCTTCCACCTCGTCCTTCCCTCAGCATCAGGGTGTCCTGACCTTGCAGGAAGCCCACGGCTGCCCTATCGTGCCTTCTGTCTTTTCTTGCATGCTACCTGCCCACACCCTTTGGGTCTGTTCTCCTGTTACCTTCCCGCCTCCTCCCTGTCCCCCTCTGCTGCTCCTGTGTAACTCCCGTGACTTTTGAATATGTCTGACTATGCCAGTGAGAATGGTGGGCGGTGCCCTGAGGCAGAATAGACTGTGCACTTCAGCTTTATCCTGAATGGTTGAAGTCTCTGTGGTAATTTTAGAGCTCATTTCTTCTTAGTGTCCTCAGGGGTTGGTTTCAGGAACTCTCACGATACCAGACGCTGTGGACGAATTTCCTGTATAAAATGGTGCAGTGTTTGTGGGTGACCTCAGCACATCCTCCTATTTACTCTAGATTGAGTCTGGACGACAGAATACCCAATGCGTTGCAAGCGCCGTGTGAATATCTGTATGTAAGATGTAGAGGAATGTGACAAGGTAGGAGATCTGGGTATGTTCCGTGGTATGACACCTTCCCAGCGAGTCTGGAATTTGGTCTGAAAGCTCTTCTGTGAGAGACAAAGGGAGCAGTTATTGTTTCAGAAGGAATGAAACAGAATTCAGGCAAAAGTAACGTTGAATAGAACAGTTTTTGCATTCGTGTTGGGATGGAACTTTGCCATATGTTAGTTTTATTGATACTTGCACATTTATCAGCAATATTCCCTTCTCCATTGAGGGACTCTTAGCATTTGAAACACAGATATATTTAAAACCCACCATTTGAAAGTATCGTCAACAGATTCACAGAATTCTGCTATGTATTTTTTTTAGGATGAAATCCAGTTCATTGTCCAATACCACCTCTGCCTGCCTAACGTGAAAAGTCTACTTTTCTGTCATTATTCATTGCGGGAGACAGGGCTCAGCTTTGCTTGGCAGCCGGTGGAAAGTTATGTTTCTGTCGTCTAAGAGGCTAGAGGGGAAAGGGAGCGGGCAGACAAACATGGGATGACCGTAAGTGCCCTTGAAGTTGAGGGTGGACAGTGGTGTGGTCATCAGCAGTGAACTAGTGAAGAGGTGTGACCCAGAAGCACCAGAAGCTTGCAGCCGTCTCTGCCAGCCTTGTTTCTAGTCTGAGGTGGGGCCGCACTGGTGCCTCGCTTCACACAAATGCGTCGACGTCTGCTTGCTTTGATTTGGTCTTGGTTGGCATCTTCCGGACGCCTGCCTCCAGGGCTTACGTTATCCATTTGTCAGCTTGTTACATAAAGGGTCTGAGAGGTTGTGAACTTCTGTCTCCCGCAAGAGGAAGGAGCTGAAGGAGGAGGCAGCACGCAATGTGCTCCTCCTGTCTGACACACCTCGAGCGGCAGTGGATGCTGTTGGCAGAAACACCAGGCAGGCTCGCCTCTAGAGCGACAGGCGCTGCCACACAGCAGCGGCAGCTCACGGCAGCTCCTTTTCGAAGCTGAAGGGCCAAACCCTTCTATTCTGGAAAAGAAGAAAATACAAAATAAATTAAATGCAAGCAGTCTCTCCCCCTCCTGTATCTGGGTCTGACCTTAGTCATCTGTTCCGTGAAACTCAGGCAACCCCTGGATCCATTTAGAATGCTGGATGTTGAGTTTAACCTGAGAGGCACAATGTATTAGTGCTCTAGGTTGGGGCGGGTTCATCCTGCATGAAGTTTATGCATGAGGAAAGGAAGCTATGGGTATGTGAAGTCAGATCCTGTTGGCGGGACATGGCTATGACTGTGTTTGATCCATACTGAGTGTAATAAAGACCGCAGTTGGCAGAGGCTGAGCCATCTCGTCTCTGTCACATGACCATCTCCTAACTCTTAGCAAGATCTTATGCTGGAATTCTGACCCCAGGCAGCAAGTCCGGAAGGCTAGGGTCTGGTAGCTGTTCAACCTCTTGGTGGGTCTAGCCCTTCATTCCTTTCCTCTGGTCTTTCTCCTTATCAGGGTCACCATCCAACCGTGTAAACGCAAATACAAGCGGTGCTAAACTGCTTAAGGTGAAAAACGGAGAGCCAGGCGTGGTGGCTCAGAACTGTAACCCCAGCACGTAGACAGCTGAACCTTGCAAGTTTGAGGCAAGCGTGTGTGACAGTGTGGGTTTCAGTTCAGCTAGGACTCTATGACAAGATCCTGTCTTAAACACAATGAGAAAATACATCTTACTCAGTAGAATTTTAACATGTAATTAATACTTAGGGATCAAATTATTTTGCATTGTATCCTCTCCAATCAAACTTTCCAGACATGGTATGTGTTTAACACATGTTCATCCTGGTTTGGCCTTAGCCACATACATGTCAGTGGCTGTAAATTGCAGGTGGCCGTGGCTGCATACTGGACAGTAACTGCTCGCTGTGACCTCTCTTTGGGTGGTGGATGCTCTGTCTTTAGGGTCTCTGTCGGTCTATCCTTTTTGTGGCTGTCCCTCAGAAATCTCTGGTAACCCACCTCCCTTCCAATCAGCTTCAAGGCTTTGAATTGTCAGTTTTCTATTTCCTTTCCAAACTCCGCCTCTAGGGGGCAGCTCCAAAAGGTGTCCCAGGGAGACCTCTAGTGACTGCTCTCAAGATACACAGGACTTAGCAAAAACAACCCCGGGGGGAGGGGGGGGGAAATGGAAGTGAACTGAATTAAACAAGTAAGACATCAAAGTCCCATTCCAGGGACACTATGAGTTCCAGATCGCTATGCGTCTCTTCCCGTCATTTCTAGAGCACAACATAAGCCAGTGAAGTTGTCCCTTGGTGGGCTGTGCTGTAAGGCCATCCCTTTCGAAGTTTTGCAATAGGGCATTCATCACCCTCTTTATGCCACTGGCAAAATTCAGCTTTCTAGAAAATGTCTTAAGGCTCTGCTTCTCCGGCTTACTCCCAAAGCCCTCAGGGTATAATAGACCTATACAGGTCTGCCGTTAGTCTAACACTAACTTCATGGAGGTCATAGGCACAGGTGAGCAGGCAGACCCATCCCAGTACCAGGAACATACATGCCTGGACTTGGAACATCAGTGTATCAAGATGGCTCAATCTATGCACGAAGGTCCCTGAACTAAGGGAAAGGGGCCAATCAGATTCCAGAGGACGTTTTACCAGCGCTTCTCAGCAAGGACTCTCTTCTCTCTAAAGTGTGTACTGGAGGAGACAGTAATTTCTCTTGCTCTGCACATAGTAGGTACATCTGAAGTCAGAAACTTCAGTGACCATTTTTGCTACCAAGAAGAGATGGCATCCTGCACCTCCAAAAGAGTCAAAGGCAACACAGAGACACAGTAGCAGCCAGCCTGGGGAGCTCTGTAGGATCCAGCTGGGACTACAATGTGAAGTCAATTCTGTGTTTCTGGGTACCTGGCCAGTAAATAATGTTCTTGATTTGTAGCCCAGGCTAGCCTAGAACTCTTGGTCCTCCTATGTCAGCCTTGCAGACACTGGTGTTATGGATGTGTGTCAACCAGGCCTGGTCTTTCTCTCTCAAGATCTACAAGACTCCACCTAGAGGCAGGGCTCACTGACTAGGCTAGGCTGGCTGACCAGAGACAGTGCCCTCACTGGCGACAAACAAATAGTTTGTTGCCTGAGTTGACTTGTATGGCAATGTTGACTATCCAAAGGAGGCCTCTATGCAAACCTTGATTTGTAGATTCTTCACTACAATGAAAAAAAATTAGGTTAACTTTATATTCAAAATTTCAACAGCAGAAATGACTATTTGTAATATGAAAAAAAGTCCACATAATTAAGTAGACATAAGAATGTCTAACAGTCCCTTGAAGAAGTACGAACGGTTGTGACAGGCTGAAGACAGAGTCTATCAGCAACAAGTGGACTTAAGTTCACATTCGCCACTCAGAGGTATTGTGTAGCTATTTGGGTATATGTGTACAAGCCTCCCCCAAACATAAACATACATGCACATGAATACATGCAAGTATACACACACACACACACACACACACACACATACTCACACATACACAGAGTATTGGGCTCACCCTGATTCTCCCCTTTTCTGCTTAGTAGATAGACCTTTCCAGAATGTTCACTACCCCCTAGAGCTGCAGAGTTGGCCCCTGTGACTCAGTCCACTAAGATGGTAGGATGGGATGAACTTGCCTTCCTTGAACGAGAGCTCAGGAGGCACTTCCAGGAAATGGGATGCGTTTAGAGACTCCCTAGATTTAAAAATACTTCCAATAATTATACATGCCATATAAATACTTTAATATTTAGACCTTGTAAAATCTCTGAAAAACTGCATATTATAAAGCAACTCATTATTACTGTTAATAAGAAAAGATCCCTCCACCCCACCTCCAGAGCTGCAAATCTCTCCAACAACAAGAATAGACACAGGATGAAAGTGAACATGAGTCCCCATTCTCAGAGGAGAGGTTTCGGGGTTGCTTTGGACGAAGCAAACAGTACCCTAGGGGGCTTTGAAAGAGGTCATGGAGGGGGGCTGATAATGTTTTTCCTCAAAGGTATTTTTGAAGACACCCGCTTGTTTAAGGACATCTTATCGTTTTAGACAAGAGTGGTGGAGATGTGTTTTGCTTTCCTGGAACAACCTGTAAGGGAAAGACGGTGATAAGCCGATCCAGTTGTATTTGGAACTAGACAAATGTTATGCATGCTTTCCCCCCAATGTTTGGGTTTTTTGAAACCAAAAACATTTAGCCCTAATATCTTTCCTCCCGACTTTTTAACAAGCCATTTGTATTTTGAGGGAAATTTATTTCATATGGGTTTAATCTGCTGACACTTAGGTCATTAGTGTATGGCCCTGTGGGTGACTGAGAGCCCTGTGTGCATTTGAAAGTCCGCTTGTCTCACCACACTAGTCGGAGTTCTGGCAAAAGTTCACATTTGCCCATTGGCTTTGTAGCCTGAATTTACTATAGGTTCCCAGACATACTCCCGAGAGTATCTAATTAATGGGCTAGTGCCATAGGATTTCCAGCTTCCAGAAAGGAAAACCAGCTTATCAGTAAGTATACACACACACACACACACACACACACACACACACACACGTAAGATAAGGAAGAAAGTCTCCTAAGGTCCCTATATTTTCTCATATATATATATGGGTTTTCAAGATGGGGTTTCTCTGTGTAGCTTTGGAGCCTGTCCTGGAACTAGCTCATGTAGACCAGGCTGGCTTCCAACTCACAGAGATCCGCCTGCCTCCCTCCCGAGTACTGGGATTAATGACGCGCACCACCACCACCCAGCTTCCAATATTGATTTTAAATGGTAGTAGATACATTGTTATAGCAACAAAGCAGAAGATATAGGTAGCTCCTAAATAGTACTTGGATTATCAGAAAAACTGAAAGAAAGGGAAGAAAAAAACCTATCCACTGACCCCATAATGAATCGAACATCTGCAAGTCTTATTGCTGCAGATGCTTACGATAACTTTGCAATCGCAGTTGTAGGGGGAACAGAACCTAGGCAGGTGATTACCCCACATGATGGTGTTTTAAGTTGCAGGAAGAAAGAGCCGCCACTGAAGTAAGGCAGTCTGCAAACTTGACAGAACTTCCCACTGAAACCTTCGCTGGACAGAAACAACAGGAACCCACGACCTGGGGAGTCAGAGGAAGTCTCGGCTCAGATTTGAAATCGTCTAGTGCGGTTGTTTCTCTGAGTAAGACCTTGTCCAGGAACAACCCCAGCAAAGCACCCCGGAACATTTCAGTCAGCTGTAACAGCTGCGGCTCTCTGCTCGAGAGTGCTAGAAGGGCTGCGAAATCACCCCAAGTTTAGTCTTGTGGAGAGAGTCTTCTTCCTGCAGTCCAGCAGGACGCCCGCCCTTCCCCTTTGTAAGCATTCACTGTGGGTGTGCACGAGAGACAGGCGTCGAGAGCTGACCAGGAGTGAGGGGGGCTAAAGCCTAGCCGGAAACACACTGGGCGGAGCCTGCTGGCACCTCTGGCTTTCACAAAGCTGCCTTTTACTGATAATGGGCACAGTGCTAGTAGACACATGGTGCTGATGATCACCATGTAGATCACACACACACACACACACACACACACACGCACGCGCGCACACACACACACACACACATGCACACACGCGCACACACACACACCACGCGCGCGAGCACAAGTATGCACACACCGCGGTGTCGTCATTTCCTGACCACACCAGAAACCACATTTAACTCACAGCCTCCTGATACAAAAGCAACACTAGACCTTCTGAACCGTCAAAGTCAAGGGCAACTCCGACGGTTTCCCCCAAGACGAGGGTGATGACTGCATACTGGGCTTGGAGCAGCCACTTTCGGCACGGCCAGCTTTCAAAACAACCCTGTGTGGGAGGGAAAACTAACACATTGCTAAATGTCTTCTCCATCCAAGGCTCGACGTGTTAATTAGGGCATTTAGTCGACCAAAAAGGCCCCCAAACTGATGTTTTGAAACGCTCTGTCGTCACTTTTCAAGGTATTACATAATAAATGTGAATTATTCTCTAACTTTTCAATGATTACATGACATTACACCCAGTGAATATACTAAGATTTCTTCGGCACTCCCTTACTGCGGAAGAGTTGTGAATGTTTTAATTCCTTGTTACTGCCGATAATTGCAACAGCAAACTCCCTTTTACAAGGTTATTTTTCACCTGTATAATAACGGAATTTTCATATGTATGCCACATTATTTCTTGATATATGACTTTAATTTATATTAATTATATATACAGATTATATGCCCAGATTACAAATTCTCTTATAAAGCTATTATCTTCTTTAGGTGTGGAATTAAACCTCTTCTCCATCACCACATACCCCTGAAGATTACATAAATACTTTCAAAAGATTCAAATATTTTTTAATGATGTGCATCTATGTGCGTCTTTTTAACTATGAGCGTTTAGGTGTGTCTTTGTACAGACGCCGTGGAGCTGGAATTACGAGAGGGTGTGACCCACTGATGTGGGTGCTGGGAACTAAACCAGGAGCCTCTGCAAAAGCAACAATGGTTCTTAGCTGCCTCTCCAGCTCCAAGAAATCTTGTTCTGTGATCTAAATTGTCAGGAGTTTCTTATTTATTGGCTCTTTCTATTTGTTTGCTTTTCCCCTTTTTTTGGTGCTGAGAAATCAAACCCAACCCAGTGAGGATGCTGAGCTGCCCCCCCCCATGTCTTTACCGTAGTTACAGAGTTCAGTTCTTAGATTTACCAATTGTGATTTTTTTCTTAGTTTTATATGTTCACTTGTTCTTCAGTTTTGCTAGCATTTCCCCTTTAAAATATCCTTATGAAATTTTCTAATAACTGGCTATAAAGTTTGCCTTTTTTGCTTCTTTCATTTTCATGTGATAATGTGAGCTTTTGAAGTCATGGTTATGCCCCTGAGAACTGTTTTGATCACATCCTATAGAATTTAAAACGCAATGGTTTCCTTTCCAGAAAGGCTACAACTGCATTTTGATTGTCATTTTGAGTTGATCATGAGTGGCAAGAGTAGTTTTAGTGCCCGAGCAGACGGGAGATCTTGTTCTGTTTCACATTTTTATTACTAATTTCTAGGATTGCTTTATGATGGTCTGGGAACTGGGCCTGTCCACCTCATTTGGTCTTTCAAGAAGTTATTAACCTAGGACATCAGTTTCCAACCAATTGTTATTGATTAACCAATGCAATACGTAAAAAAATAATCTAACTCTTTGTGGAAATCACAGTAACATAAAACACAAAAACCGAGCATGGATACTTGAATGGAGTCCTGAGAAGCCCGGAAAAGTGTACATGCCAGTTACTCTTAACTTTGACAGTGATGCCCCCACATATCTCTGTGAACCCTGAAGGCTCACAGAACATATTATTATCAGCTTATGGTCAACAGATGTGACAGATGAATTCTTAGAAACAAGACATCCTTTCCAAAATATTAATACATTACTGCTTACTTCAGCTAACTGACTGTAACTAGATCATGCTTATTTAATTTTTGTCAACACATATCATGGTTTGCCAAAGATAACAGAAGTATGATGGTACCTACTGACAATCTTCAACCAAAGGATGAAATTTAACATTCTTTGTGCTTCTAGGACCTTCCCTTCCCCATATTTGTAAAGGAGGATGTCAAATCCAGTAGCAATATGCCATGAGCTATGATTTGGACTACGGCTTCTCGAGGCTGGAAATACGGCCCAGAGGTAGAGAACTTGCCCAGCACATAAGAAGGCTAAGGTTTTACTCTCAACACTTTGCCAACCCTCTGAAATAATATAAATTAGCCAAAGTTTTTCAAGCTTGAATGTGCATAGGAAACACCTAAGACTTTTTTGTTGCTGTTGTTTTTTGCTCTTGGGGTTGAACATACTATTTTAAAGGCTATATTACAAATAACACCACTCAACCACATTGTGCAACTTACACAGGCTCTACAGCTAACAAGACACAGATCCAAGCCTGGAATAATGTTGTGCACTTTTCTCCATCACAAATGATGCTCTGCATTTTTCTCTTAGTCTCTCTCTTCCCTGTGCCTGCCCCTGTCTCCTGCCACCACCAACACACACCCTTCTCTGTTCCATGCAGTATAAACAGACCCTGGTTTCAGATCAGTATTTTGGATATGTACACACACACACACACACACACACACACACACACACACACACACACACACGATGTATTTATCCCTTCCTGTCTTATGCTGGTCTCCCTTTGCCAGCTAACCCTCCCAGCTAAATCCTTGGCCCGGTTTTTCCTGTTTCCCCTTCATAGCACCCTGGGTTACCATCCCCTCTCTAGGTACTTCCCCCTCCCACTTCCATGGTCCCTTTTTACTTTCCTAGTTTCTGAAATTACACAAGTTTGTTTGTTTTTCAAAGTCTATGTACCATTTCTTTTCTTTTTAAATCTCAAACATTTATTTTAGAATTTCATACACGAGTCCTGTATTCACTTCATTTCCACTCCTCTGCCATATGTAATTTCTCCGTATTCCCTACTTCCTGTCAAATCCATAGTCTCCTTTTTAATTATTGTTATGCACACTGTACACACACACACACACACACACACACACACACACACACACCCTGATGAGTCCATTAAGTGTTGCTTGTGTGTGTATGTGTGTTTAGGGCTGATCATTTGAACCTGATTCTTCCTCTCTCAGCAGCCATTAACTGCTTGTAGGTCTTCATCTAGGGCTAGGGCCTTATGAGATTTCCCCCAGTGAATAGTTTCAGGTTCTTGCCTGTAACTGAGTACATCGTAGATCTATCTCAGGAGCTATGGGTAGCTGGCACACATCCTGGGTGAGTTGTTATCTTTTTCCTTCTTTGCATCCACCATAAACAAATTTATGAAATACAAAGCACTGTGATTCCAATATCCTGTAGGATTTAATCTGCCCGATGACTTGACCAGTTAGTGCCACTAACAGAGCTAGGGAGGCTCAAAGATCCAGCCCCATTGCACTCTAAGTTTGTCACTGGGCTCACACATACATGAATTGCATGTGTGTGTATGCTAAAAACTGTCTCTTTTCAACTTTTAAAAATGTACTGTGCTCGCTGGCCAGTGGTAGCACACGCCTTTAATCCCAGCACTTGGGAGACAGAAGCAGGCAGATCTCTGTGAGTTCAAGGCCAGTCTGGTCTATAAGAGCTAGAAACCCTATCTCAAAAACAAAACAAAAACAAAAACAAAAAACAAACAAACAAAAACTTATGTGTTCTCACTCATACTACATTATTATAACTAAATGCTCAAAACTTTAAATCTCTCTTTCTCTTTCTCTCTTCCAAAATCTGTTCAATTCCCTTCCAACTGGAAAAGCACACGTAGGCTGACAGTTTTTTATTCCTCCCTTATCTTCTTTATATTTGTGTATTTTTCTGTTCTGGAGACACTGATAATATTTTGGCTGTAGTTTTGTTCCCATGTTCATTCGCTTTGCTCTGCTTATGATGACTGGATGATGCAGGCAGGCGACGGAGTTGCATCGAGATTTAGTCATCAAATGATTTTAATAAGAAAAGTAGTGGTGATTTAACCTCCAGAGACCATTTTTTTTCTGCAACTATGACCAATTAATAAAGTCCTACTTTACCACATTGGAGAAAAAAAAAAAACAACCAACCAGACAAACAAAAAATCTTTGATCATTTCCCTAAAATTCAACAATCTAGACATCTTTTAAAAAGTGTTTTGAGCAGGCCATTCACTGATAAGCCCTCGCTCTGTAGCTCCGTCTAGCCCTGAACTCAGTCAGTTCTCTTGCCTCAGCCTCCCCAGTACTGGGATTACAGGTATGAGACAGTATGGTTGGCTACTAATTTTTTTTTATTTGTCTACACAGCCTAAAAACTGAAACTCCTTAGCTGTTTACCCTTATGAAACTGTTATCAATTCCCTTAAAAAAACCATCTGGTCTAACTGAAGCCTTAAGACTCAGACACGCTTTTGAAACCAAGTTTCTGTCTACGTGTCTTTTTCAAAGCAGCTATTTATTGCTCCTTTATATGAAATGAGACTAAAGTTAACCATTTATCAGGAGATTTTTCATTCTCCCAACAGACAATTGCTATGTCATAGCAACATTTACTGAACAAGACCCTTTGTTGCCATTGGCTAAATACTAATACAAATCAATAGACACATGTGCAACACTTTGCACTGAGCACCCCCCAAAGCTCCACAGAGCAGGCCCCCTGCTGCTCACAGTTCCAATTTAGAGATGCAAAGAATACCGGTGGCTAAAAATGGTAGGTTGAGCAACATTGGTTCTTCTGAATCCTCACTAAAACAGAAGCACAAATCTTTTAAAGCATGAGAACAACGAGAAAGAGAGAGAAAACAGTAATAAATTGTGCAGGTTAGAAAACGAGAGTGGAGAAGAAATGTTTCTGCAGGCTTTAAAAACCTGAGTGGTTAGCTCCCTAGGTCCAAATGAGGAGCAGAAGGAGGGAGAACGTGAACAAGGAAGTCAGGATCACAAGGGGTGTGTTCACCCACTGAGACGGTGGGACTGATCTAATGGGAGCTCACCAAGGCCAGCCGGACTGGGAGCGATGGAGCAAGTGTTCAAAATGAACACTCTGAACGTGGCTGGCAACGAAGGCTGACTGAGAAGTCAAGGACAGTGGCATTGGGATTTAATTCCACTGCATGGACTAACTTTGTGGGAGCCTGTTTTGTTTGGATGTTAACCTTTAAAGACCTGTATGAATGGGGGAGGACCTTGGACTTCCCATGGGGCAAGGAACCCTGACTGCTCTTAAGACTAGAGAGGGAGGGAGAGGTGGGGAAGGGGGAGAGGGAGGGGGAAAAGGGAGGCGGGGAAGAGGTGGAAATTTTTAATAAATAAATAAATAAATAAATACCTGAGTGGTGCTGCCAGCGGGGGGAGGGGGAGTGGGGCAGTGGGGAAGGTAGGGGGGTGGGAGGGAAGGTCAAGTGCGTACAACTCCCTTAAAGAGCAGCGGTGGCTCCCAACCTTCCTAACACTCCACGACCCTTTAGTGCAGTTCCTCATGGTGGGGTGATCCTCAACCTTAAAGTTATTTTCGTTGCTACTTCCTAACTGTAAGTTTGCTACTGTTACGAACCATAACGTAAACGCATTCTGATGGTCTTAGGTGATCACCGTGAAAGGGTCGTTCATCCCCCATAGGGATCGCGACCCACAAGTTGAGAAATGCTGGTCTAGCCACTGGCTGCACAGGAACACAGCGGGTTTTCAAATGGTAATGCGGCTAAAAGCAGGGATTGTCTCCAATCATCTGTATTTATCTCAGCTTCTCCACACAGCTCCGGCTCAGGGGAGCCAGGGCCAAGCCTTACCTTGGTTAAAGCCGGAAGGCATATTTGAAGGACCAGGTAGATTCTGAAACCGAAGAAACCATACGCAGTCAAGGAAGGCAACGTGTGCGGAAAATAAGTTCTAAAGTCTGCGTTCTTCTTCAGCTCCCTGGGCACTGGTGCCCAGCCTGTGCCCTACTTGTGCCCACTCTTCACTTGGAATATGAGCATCATGACAAAAAGCTGCACATGTCTTGATGTCATGGGTTCCCAGATTATGTTGTGTGTTCCAAATACTAGCCATGTATAGAGCTCCTTCAATTTTTAAGAACTTCCTTATTAAAAATAAGATAATTAAGATCAAAACACATGGAGAAAGTCTCAGACATGAAAAATAGGGACTAACTAACATTCACAGACAGCAAAACTCGAGACAGAGGAAACGGAATCCATGCAGAGAGCTGGAAAAGAACATTATCGATGCTACCTGAGGAATTAGAAAAGACACTGGGCCCGTTCAAGATAATAAAAAGACAATTAAAAAAACAGGCTATGGAGAAAAAGAACAATGGGTTAAAGATACTGTAACAGAAATGAGAAAACAGTACAGATGACAGCTTATAAAACAAAACTAAAGAAGGAAAAACAGAAACAAAACAAAACAAAACCACCTTTACTGGAAGAAAAAGACAGTACTTACCTGACAAGAGACAGTGTAAGTCCCGAACTGGGTTTCTCAGAACAAGCAGCATTCTTTCCGCTCTGGTGTGCTCACCCTCATGCCCACAAAGGTCAGAACTTTCCTGAATGTTGAAATCCAAAAGAGGGAGAAATAGAAAAAAAAACATGAGTGAGAGGCTTGATAAGATGCCCAACACTGGAAAGCTTAGTTGGAGAACACTAGAGAATGGAGAAGCAGAGGCAGAGTCTGGGGTGAATAAGGTAACACAGACAAATACAGAAACCCAAATTAAGGAAATTGTGCTAAGCCAACTGTGTGGTGTGTAAAATAAAGTGCAGAAAGTAGTATTTCCCACATGACTCAAGTTGTAAGTGGCTGTTACATAAAAATGATTATGTACACACTGTTTACATAAAAAATGTAAGCGGGCAGACACTAGACAGAGAAAAAGGAAACCAAAGCCTCTCCTTCCTCATAATGGGCAATCTAAAATGTCTAAAACCGAAAAAGCAAGCCGTATGCTGCTCGGAAACGTGACGATAAATCCTTTAAAAAGAGAACATGCGTTCAGAAACGGGAAAACAGGGGAGTAAGGAGAGAGTCGTCTCATTTCTTGTTTTATTTATTTCTATTATTACCAGGTCTTGAAAAGCAGTGTGATTATACAAATGATGAAACTACAATTTTTTATATTTCAACAAAGCTAAAAATCTACTCTGCAAAGAGAATTATAAAAGTAGACTTGTATTGAGGGGAGACAAACCAGAAGGTATCAAGGAATGAGAAATAGCTACATAAGAGAGAAGCAGACAGCCCCCACCATGGTCCCATGGGTTGGAGAGAACCGTGGAGAAGGAGCATGGCGGGGAATTGAGCTGCGGGAGTGCGCTGCTAACCAGGCTAGCGACTCATCCTGCCCAGAATACAGCCTCCAGTGATGTGCAGTAGGAAGTCATTCTGTAACTTGAGTTGGGGAAGAATAAAAGTAGTCACCACTTAAAGAAAGCTTACGTTTGAAGAAGACCCAGCGGTGAGAACACTCTGTGCTCCCTGCACCTGCCCCAGTTAGCCAGCTTCCCTGCCCCTCTTCCCAGGAGGCCCCTCTCACCTCCCATGCTGCCCCAGTTAGCCAGCTTCCCTGCCCCTCTTCCCAGGAGGCCCCTCTCACCTCCCATGCTGCCCCAGTTAGCCAGCTTCCCTGCCCCTCTTCCCACGAGGCCCCACTCACCTCCCATGCTGCACCTAGCGATACCTGCTGCCTTCCCTCATCCGATAATAAACCGTGAACTAGTCTAGCCTTGCGGGAAAATCCTTTTTCTCCCTGTTTCAGCACAGCCAAGGTTAGCATTTCAAGAGTCTATTGAGAAAGCACATGAAGAGGAACAAAACAAACTTGCAAACTATAAAAAAAACAATTTTCTTTCCCAAGCCCAAACTCATTCTACAAGTCTCTGGTCACAGACTGGTATGTCTTAATTGGTGCCCTTTACAAAGGCCCCAGCTTCGGTTTCCTTTTCCAGCTTCAACTTTATCTTATAATCTTGGTCCAGATCACACATCTAACAGGAGGAGAAGAAAGAGTATTGTAGAATTATATAATGGGAAGGAAGTTTCCAGAAACAAACTAGAATGAAAAAGAAGATAAATACAGATTTTTATGGAAGATTTGATTTGTTTAAACAGATATAAATATAACTTTGAGAAATTCTGATTTTGTCTTTTTTTAATTTCTGTCTTAAACTTTAAACATGCTTTTCTCTTCCATTTCTTTCGATTCTAGTAAAAGATTGGCTCATGTTTAAAAAAAACAGTAGATTCTTAATAGACCATCTTTCTCCTATCTATCTATCTATCTATCTATCTATCTATCTATCTATCTATCTATCTATCATCTATCTATCTATCCATCTAGCTATCTACCTATCTTTCTCTCTCTCTCTCTCTCTCTCTCTCTCTCTCTCTCTTTATCTTCTTTCTTTGTATCTTTGAGAGTCTTGCTGGCCTTGAACTTAGGATTCTCTGCCTCAGTCGGTCACCTGTTGCTGATAAAGTGGTGACAATCACTTTGTGTGACAGCGCCTTCGTGGGCAGAAAGACACCCTGCTAAAGCTCTCTTTTCAGTGATGCCTTCTGCCACATTTCCCAAGACAGTCTGTCATCTCCATCATGGTGGCTGTGACAGGACCTTCCTTACACCAGGAAAAATAACTGAGTGATTTCCATCTGACCATGAGAATATTATCTGTTGTTTGGATTACAGATAAAGACCAAGGCCTGTCTTTTCCACTCCCTGACAACTACTTTCTAGATAAACCCAATAGAATTGTACCAAATGTAAGAAGTACTATGTGTTTATGACAGCGAATGCCATTGAATGTGAACTTCTGATGGAATTTCAGGGACAATGTCAGGATTTTTTTGGTCACTGTTATTTTTATATTTTATGTCTATTCCTTATATTCGTGTGGAAACATTTGATGTTAGCTTCATATTTGTAAAAATTATCACATATAGACAAATACAAAGAATGAACTGGTGAGCTGGAAGAAGGCTAGGCCAGCACGTGCAACGCCCTTGGTTCGGCCCTTAGCATGACCAAAAGCAAATAAACAAAAATGAGTGAATTAGCATTTAGTCTTTTCCATCCCCAAACTACACAAACAGTAATTTGTGGATTTCTTGGGGATAGTATTGACATTTTAACATTAAGCCATCCAGTCAATGGCCAGTAACAGATCTTTGCATTGCTTTTTGACTTTTAAAATTCTTCATCAGTGTTTCGTGGTGTGTGAGCATGATTGCACCCAGGTGTGAAATCTCACCCAGTGAAACTCAGTGCAGTTGCTAGGGGTGTAAAGCGAGAGAACGCGGAAGTAGTTCATCTAAGAGCAGAAAGTCAGTTCTGCAAGCTGGGGAAGTCCTAGGGGCCCACAGTACTGCACTGCTCCGGCTTCACACAGACTCTTAAAAGAGTAGATCTCAGGTAAAGAAATCTTTGCCATAATATAATAAAGTTAAAATCTCCAAAGTTAGGGAGTCCATGAAAGTGACTCATGGCTCTCTTATTAGTAAGTCAAATCCCACGTTTCCCAAGTAAAGAGGAAGCAACTTTGATTTCTTGGTGGAGTCATCCTCAAACCCCGTAACAACTTGCAGAAATGTCCAGCGGCCTGATAATGTCTTTCTGTCCCCAGTATGACCTGAGTACTGTAGTTGTCAGGGTCTTTGTGAGTAGCCTCTGGTAGTTCCGAGGCCTAAGTCATCCTCAGAGTGAAGTTGCTTCTGAAGATTGTAACCCAGAGAAAAGTAGTTCTGAAAACATTCTTAAAAAACAAAGAAAACAAAACAGAACTATTATACGAAGGACACCCAGTCTACAAGCTATGGTGGTGTGTGACAACAGAATGTCAGGGTGACCCTCTCTGCAGGTGAGTAACCAAGTGAAGTGTTATTGTTTCACTGAGCAACAGCACAGACCAGCTCCCCACCACAGTTAATTGAATAAGATTAGGTGACGACTGTTCAGAAACTTAGAGCCGTCAAAATCCCCATCACGCCAGGCCCAAAGGATTCCAAACCTCTACCCACTAAGCAATGGTAGACTGGGATTGGTGGTTGCGACATCTGGCCTTTTCCCCATCCTCCCTCCCTCTTTTGTGTGTCCACTGGCCCAGTCCTATGTGACATCGGCTTTGACCTGGGCATTTCTCTGCCTTCCAGGAGGTTCTTAACATGATCAGGTTTTGACCCGGGGCTCTAGTCCTTCACGTGACGGCTTGGATTGCAGTGGTCCCCTCTGTGGTAGGTTAGCAGCTGACTTCACGAGCACTTTTCTTCTAGGAGACAGGAAGATAGACCCAGACGGCTGACATTTATTACAGAACGTGGGTTGTTAGTGCCATTGCTTTTGTCCTGACTTGGAAGAGCATATTTAACGAGGAAAAGGCAGCCTTCTCTCTACCAAGGACATCATCTGATGATAATAGGTTTGAAAAAAACGATCAAATGGGTAATTAGCATTTAACGAGTGTAGCTTCACACCACAGGAAAGGATCCTAGACAAGGGCTGGCACTGCGGGTTTTCCACTTGGGCATAAGCCTGTTGCTGAGTCTCTTAGAAGAAAAGAATTTAAAAATCGTGCTAGACAAAGCAAACCATAGTTATTACCTAGCCAGAGGCGAAACACTTGAAACTTAACGTCTGCCTCTAATCACGACACTGCAAGTAGATTCTGCTATAGTTGTAGGCAAGTCATTGGACCTCTCAGTGGTTCATCTTTCCTCATCTTCAAAATGTGGGCATTAGAGGTAGCACTCATGAAAAATTATCACAAAATACTTGGGAAGTATTGCTGCAAAGCAATGGTGAACTTCTTTTATAAGACCTAGTACCAATTTTGCTGTCTTGTTTTGTAGGCAACTTAATAAAGGTTTACTATATTGATGGATGAATGAATCAATAGCTGGATTGATGGCCGTGTAGGTAAATAGATGATGTAAATATACTTTATGATATTTTATTTACACATGCAGGTCTAGAATATTTTGTGAATTGTATGTGTCTGTTTTAGTTAGGGTTTTTTGCTGTGAAGAGACACCACGACTGTGGCAACTCTTACAAAGGAAAACATTTCATTGGGGCTGGCTTAGTCCATTATTTATTAGGTTTAGTCCATTATTGTCACGGTAGAAAGCATGGAGGCATGCAGGCAGCCATGGTGCTAGAGAGGTAGCTGACAGTTCTATATCCAGAAGGGCAGGCAGTAGAAAGACAGAGGGCTGCTGGGCCTGACTTGAGCTTCTAAAACCCCAAAGCCCACCCACAGTGACATAATGCCTCCACCAGGGCCACACTTATGACAACAAGGCACACCTCCAAATAGTGCTACTCCCTGTGAGCCTATGGGGATCATTTTAATTAAAACCACCACGGTGTCTTTGTACACATTTAAAATACTGTGTGATGGTCCAGGTTCAGTGCCAGTAGGATGGGTTTTCCCTCTCCACTCGTGTCTGTCCATCCCTTCTCCTTCCCGTTCCTTTCTGAAACTATCTCTTGCTCTTTAACCTCCTACTCCCAGGATGACCTCACCTCCTCCTCCTCAGTCATTTCGCCACCAACCCAGATTGTCCATGGCCGGCCTGTAAAGATGAGACAAATAAATCTATAACTACTCACACAACGAGCCAGGGAAAGAAAGTCAGCGCTCAACAGGGCTTTTCCAATCTGTCTGTCCTTTTATATTAACCCAGTCACTAACGACTGACTCAGAGAAGGAAGGGCATACAGCCCGCATGACCTCTGAGGATGTCTCCAAGCAGCTGATCCCGTGGACAGTTTTTGAGAAAGTTCCTTGGCTCCAGCAGATCAGCCAGTAGTCAGCTGCACATCACAGCCTATCTAGCTGGGCCTGGTGACACAGGCCTTGCACCCGCAAGCCACTGAAGAGGCTAAGTCAGGGAGATTACATCTTGAGGAACTGAGTGAGAACCTGTCTCAAAAGAATAACAGTAATGAGGATAAAAGAGTTCATGGGGGGCTGGAGAGATGGCTCAAAGGTCAAGAGCAGATGATGGGGAAGCTCAGCCAATCATATTTGGCTAGGGTGTGGCCACCTGGGGCAAAGGAAGAAGCACCTGGGGATTGGGTGCCCACCCATTGTTTTGTCTCTTTCCCCACTGCACGTGATTCTCGCTGGACCTTGTGTGAGTCTCTTTATCCCACTTATTAAAATTATATTCCTTGTTTTTGAACTGGTCTGGTTAATTTTAACTACCGGTCGACCACGCCCTTCAAGCACTGGCCACTCTTCCAGAGGACCTGAGTTCAATTCCCAGCACCCACATGGTGGCTCACAACCGTCTGTCATGAGATCTGGTGCCCTCTTCTGGAAGGCAGGCATACATGTAGACAGAACACTGTATGCATAATAAATAAATAAACCTTAAAAAAAGAAAAGAGTTCTTGGGATAAAGTTCAATGGCAGATTGGTTGCCTAGCACACCCCAGAGCATAGGTTCAAGTCTCAGTATGGAGAGAGAATGGTCGGGGAAAGGCTTATCAAACATCCTATGGGTTTATGGCAGGGTCTGAGCAAGCCTTGAATTTAATAGATGCTCTATAAGAGCTCGCTTGAACTTCATGTCCAAATCAAAATGAGTTCTAAAAGAATCAAAATCAAGAATGTACTCACTTTTGTGACTGCTCAGTCCATAGCCAAAAAAGTCCAACTATTCCCTTGGCCTCCTAGATGCTGTGACAGCTTCCAAGCTTTATTTTCGCTTCAATTTTAAGATTTCACTAACTTGGAAGAAAGAGTGGAACAGCCAGGACACATGGGGAGAGATTCAGGGACAGTGCGGCAAAACGGCACACGTTTTTTTCAGAATTTCAGAATTTCCTCCTTTCCCTATGGATCCTGAATTAAAACATCCTTGGAAACATTGGCATTCCCTATTTGAAGCCACCAAAACAGGGTTAGACATCACAGGCTCTGATATGCAGAGCTTTTAGAAGTTGGTCTCCTCTCCAGTGATGGCGGGGGGCGGGGGGGGGGGCAAGGGAGTAGCTGGTTGACAGACACGAGGTCACGGTTAGACATGACAAGCTGGTACTCTTTTCCTTTGTAGACAAAATCTGGTCACATATGCCATACTGGTCTCAAACTGGCCGTCCTCCACTGCTGCCTCCCAGGGCTCGGACAAGAGCCGTCTAACAGCAGCCCTGACGTGCTGCTGTGCTCTTCCCCAGCAGAGCGACTAGAAATGATAGCCTCGCACTGTCACTACCATGTAAGTCTCAGCTAGAAGAAGGAATATTTAATGCTTTTACACAAAGAAATGTTTATCGTGATTTATATATGACATATATATTTATTATGATTTATACATTGGGCAATACATGAAAGGATCGATAAACACATAGTGTTTCATAAACATGTATGCTGCTATATGTTGGTTTAAAATATAAAAGGAAACGGAGGGCATGGGAGGATAAGGGAAACACGGCTCGCAACCGCGTCGTCTCTGAAGCGACACATTTGTTCCACCCTCACGCCCATTGCCCAAATCAATTTTATGTCTCCACAGAGATCACAGGAGCTGGGAAATGCATCCCTCAAGGGGAATCACTGCGCAATGACAACTCTCTACCTTGAAAGGGGGAGTGTTATAGTTTAGAAGCATCTGCTCACCTGCAGCCCCTGCCACACTCGCAATCACAGTGTGTTGAGTTCTTCATGGTGGATAGAAGAGTCTATAGGCAGAAAGAGTTAAATGCATTTTGGGATCTTCTTCAAACGGCTTGATTTTGATTGCCTCTTGGCTGGTTTCTTCCTGCTGACTCTCACCGCTTCCTGGCCATGGTGACCAGATCTTATATTCCATCGCTTCTACAGCAAGAAAACCATCTCCCTTCCCAGTTTTACACCACAGCCCCTGAAACAAATCTGTTTGCTCCTATTTTATACAAAATCTCATCGTTGAACAAGTCGGTGTATCTGGGAGTGGGGAATGCGCCAGCCAGTCCCTCTCTCGGTTGAAGTGATGGGATTATGAGCACCACTACTCCAAAGGACTTTAAGACAGAACCGATTTTGAAACTAAAAGAGGCGGCCATATAAAAATTTACTAAGTTTTGGCGCTAAGGAGATGACCACCAGCTGTGTAGCTTGTAAAACTGTCCGTGCTATTCCTTCCCGTCAGTGCTTGCTCTTCGCTGGTCAGTAACAACACACATCTGCTGGTGTACTGCTGGGTTTTACTTGGAGAAGAAAACTACCATTCTCTCATCTCTCGCTAGTTTTCTAGATTAAGAATCGTATCACCTGTTTATTGCCACTTTAAATAAATAAGGTGTTGTATTTTTTAAAAATGTCAGCAAAAGTCTTGATAAGAGGAAAGGTTGTACTGTTTATGTTAATCTTCTCATACATGTTCCTTCTGCCTGCTATAGAGATTACATGTTTCTTATGAGATTGATAGTTTGTGAACAAGTAAGCCCTCATTTGGTTTGTGCCTAGAAAGAAACATTGACTGATGCAAATGAAGAGAATTATTATTGTTTATTGTTAATATTAAATACAAGTACAATTGGCGTGCCTCGGGCCTTGAACTGCTGATTTAGCCACAAAGAATTTGTGTGTGTGTGCGTGTGTTTGTGTCTCGCACGCACACACACACACACACACACACACACACACACACACGTATTTGCAGTGTGCTAGCCCATGAGCTCATTTATGGAGCAGAGGTTGACGTCAAGCATTTCCTATTTCTCTCTATCTCTCCCTACTTTTTCTCCAGGGGATGGAAAGATGGCTCAGCATTTAAAAGCACTTACTGACATGTGGTACACACACATGCACAAAGGCAAAGCATTCACACACACACACACACACACACACACAGGCATAAAAAAGACCTTTAACCCCCCAATGAGGGAACATTCATAGACTACAGGTAGCAAAATGTGGGTGTATCATTTTTAGGGCTACTACTGAGCTCACTGGAGAGGATTAACCTCTTGGAAGCTCATCACCATGAAGGCTGAGATCTAATCAGTGAGTAAGCCCTGGGTGAAATTGAGCTCAGGGGGGCTCTCCTCACTGGGAACTGCACGTCCAGTGCCCAGGGGCAACAGAATGGTGAAATCAAGGAACTAAACGAAGCTGCTGCTTGGCTGAACCTCAGACACAAGCGGAATGAAACAGGGACAAGGCTGGAGAGGAGAATGGAAGGCAAATTGTGTACAAGCCACATGAAGGGGTTTTGAGTTTTTCCTTGGGCAATGGGAAGTGGTTGAATGTTGTAAGAGGAGAGATAGAATCAAGCATGCACTTTGGAAGATCTCTGGTTTGCATATGGAAAATAGATTGGGAAAGACCTCGAGTGGAAACAGGCTGGTGAGGAACGTTTCAAAGACGCTGGGCAGCAAGAGTAAAACATCTGGAGCAAAACAGAAGGAAGCACCTAGAACTAACGCATACTTAAGGTAGGAACGACAGACATGCAGATGGGATGGAGGTGGACAGAGAAGGTGAAGATGGGCACTGGGAGGGACAGGCGGGCCCCCGAGGCTCATGGGATGAATTGTGTCATCAAATTCATATGTCAAATTCCTCACTCAAAATACCTCAGGATGCCGGGCGGTGGTGGCACGTGCCTTTAATCCCAGTACTCGGGAGGCAGAGGCAGGCAAATCTCTGTGAGTTTGAGGCCAGCCTGGTCTACAAGAGCTAGTTCCAGGACAGGCTCTAAAGCTACAGAGAAACCTTGTCTCAAAATAAATAAATAAATAAATACCCTCAGGCAGTGACCTTATTTTGAAATAGAGTTTATACAGGGATTACTAAGTGAAAACAATGCTGCTATTATTATTATTATTATTATTATTATTATTATTATTATTTTAATGTGACTTGCCATCCACATGCTCATGTGAAAGGGCTTTGCAGCAAAAGAGTGTCTTGGCAATTGGGGACAAGAAATGCCCCAGAAATCACACCACACAACAGATCTCATAAAAGAGATTTAGTGTATGGGGGAGGTGGGGTGGGGGACACACAAAAGGCCACCTCTGAGCTGGGATAGAAAATGGAGAGACAGGCCAAGTCACAATGGCGTGTTTTTATAGGGGGTGTGGAGCATGTGCACAGGAAGCATACACCTCAGTGGTGGCAATGTGTCTGTTGCAGCAGTGGTGACAGGGTCAGGAGGTTGGAGCTGAGCCACTGAAGGCTGGGAGGAACCTGGTTCTGGAATGTGGAGGGTTCTTAGTTGACTAGCATCATGTATTTGAATACTTTGTCCCAGCTTTTAGCCCTGTTTGGGGAAGGTCATGGGACTTTGGGACCTAGGGTCATGGTGGTTGGTACAGGACTGTAGAGACAGGCCTTGAAGGTTACAGCTCAGCCCTGCTTCCCATCTTGTCTTGACTTCTGAACTGGCCAGGACGTGAATGAGCCACAAGCTGCTGCTGCTGCTGCACACTGAACTGTACTAGGTCACCAACCTTGCCATGTGGGGCTATCATCCTTGAAACCATGAGCCGAAGTAGATAGTTTTCCCCTTAAGTTACTTCTGCCACAGCAACGAGGACAATCACTAACACAAGTGGCTGCTTGTCCATTACAACTGATGTCTTGATATAAGGGAAACCTTGGACGAAAGAGGAGCACTGTGTGACGATGAGGGCAAAGACTAAGTGATGTTCTGTGCGCCGGAGAACACCAAAGATTCAAGCAAGCCGCCAGAAATTAAGGAAGAAGCCAAGGACAGACCACCCCACCCTTCAGAAAGAATCCATTCTGCTGAGTTCGAACCTCTGACTTTAAATTTCTAGGACTTCAAGGCTGCCCCCGCTTCTTTTTCTTCGTTAAATTTTAGGTTGATTTTTAAGGTATATTTCTTGCAACAATCAATGTTCTCAATACACACTTTGAATAGCTCTTATGGTTTTATATCATAATATTATAAACTTGTATTAGCTTAACTCTTCCTGGTTTCCTATTATACTTTCGTTCATCTGCATATTTCCCTGCTAAAATTTATTTCCATAACGCTGCATCCTTGCTTTTAAAATCATAATCCCACTTTATGCATTTTTATTTTTTAATTAATTTATTTTTTAAAAAAACAATCTTTTCTCATTTTGCATACCAACCCCAATTCCCACTCACTGCTCCCCTCCTCCCGTTCCCTCCATCCCCCCACCTCCCCCCATGCACGCCTCAGAGAGAGTGAGGATTTCCCATGAGAAGTCATCAAAGTCTAGCACATCGTTTTGAGGCAGAACCAAGGCCCTCCCCACTATAACTAGGCTGAGCAAGATATCCCTTCAAAGAGAATGGGGTCAGAGAGAGAGAGCAAGGAAAAAAATATCTTGATTGAGGGAGCCATTATAGGGCTAGCGTGAAACCTGGCACGAGAGAATTTCCCAGGAATCCACAAGGATAACCCCAACTAAGACCTTAAGCAGTTGTGAAGAGGGTGCCTGCACTGGCCGTCCCCTGTAATCAGATTGATGACTACGTTAAATGTCATCATAGAACCTTCATCCGACAATTGATGGAAGCAGCAGATACAGAGATCCACAGCTAGCTTAGGCCGAGCTCCCAGAGTTCAGGCAAAGAGAAAGCGGAGTGATCATATGAGCAAAGGGGTCAAGACCGTGATGGGGAAACCCACTGAAACAGATGACCTGAGCTAAGGGAGCTTACTGACTCCAGACTGACAGTGGAGGAACCAGTATAGGACCACACTAGGCCCTCTGAATGTGGAAGTAAGTTCTGTGGCTGGGGCAGTCTGTTGGGACACTTGCAGTGGGGCCAGAATTTATCCCTAGTGCTTGAACTGGCTTTTTGGAGCCCATTCACTTTGGAGGGGATACCTTGCTCATCCTAAGGCTGCCTACTTTTATTGTTGGAATCAATGGAAATTGGTGACCATTTATTTGAGAAGCCCCTCAGACTGGCCTGGGTACTGCCATCTTTTGAACTGGCAGAAGTGAAAAAGTCTATTTTTTTTTTATCAAGTAGGATCTCAGTGCTTAGAATGGAACATTATCAAATGTTTATTGAATGAATAACTAAATGGTGTACTCCTTAGACATTGGAAATTTATATTGGCATAGAAGATTTATCTTAAAGAATATTTGGACTAGTAGTTTCCAGGAAATTTTTAGATACTAAACATTTTGTTTAAAAAAAAACAAAAAAAGCAAAGAAACAAACAAATGAAAACAAACAAAGAACTTTGTGGAGGAGCTGGAGAGATGGCTCAATGATTGAAAGCACCAGTTGTTTTTCTAGAGAACCAAGATGCAGTTTCTAGCACCTACATGGAGGCTAGTCATCTGTAACTTCAGTTCCTGAGGATCTGATGCCTTCTTATGGCCTTCTTCAGTATTGCATGCACATGGCACATAACCATACATGCACACAAAACGCTCATGTACATAAAATAAAAATAAGTCTTTAAAAAAGAGGCAAAGCAATCATCTTACATGAAAGGGATTATAAACCTATTTTTTTTTTAGAGGAAAGAAAGAAAGAGAAAAAAGGGACCACTGGGTAAGATGGCACACTATAAGCCGTGTTCGAATGAGTGGCTGATCAGTTGGGAAAAACAAAAAGAACAACAATATTTTACCAGTCCATCAGATAATTCTCCAGCACCTGAGTCAATGTGATCAACACCTCAACAAACCTCCATCAGATTGGACTCAACCCGCAGGGGCAGACTGGAGATGGAGATTGGTTCCTAGAACACCATTTTAACATGTCCACACCTGTGCTCCAGCCAGTCTCTCGGAACATTGCAAACACACCCACTAAAAGAACAATAACAGAAACCTTAATCATCCATCCTACTGTGAAAGCACAAGTCATAGGAACAACCGAGACATCTTGTCTCCTGCAAAAATTATCAACCTCATAGTAATAGCCCCTGAGCAAAATGACTTAGACAAAACTTTGGATGCAAGAATTCAAAAGACAGATTATAAATAGTGAAAAACAACTCCAAAGGGCCCAAATGTTTTTTTTTCCAAGAGAACAGAGACTGTTGAATGAGATAAGAAGTCATTCCATGATATGAAAATACAACTTAATAAAGACATAGAAATGCGGAAGGCAATCTAAACTTATGGTCTGCCCTTTGACCTGCTGTGAATGTCTTTGTCATTGTCCACCCAGTGCAGAAAGAAACTTCCCTGCTGAGGCCTGAGGGCTGCAGCAGTCTGCAGCCACGGAGATGGAAATTCACAAGGCAGCTTGATACCAAGTGCATTTAACCAAACTAAGTGTCTGTGATCACCCACAATGAGACATCTATGTCACACTCTTGACCCCACGATGCTAGGGAACAATCTCAGAAGCGATGGTAGAAAGAGGGTAAGAGTCATCCATAAAGGATCAGACAGAAAAATGGTGTCTTCTAGATATGGTAAAATCTGCTACACTCAGGAACTGACATCAGTTCTAATGGCTGGCACGCACGGGATCAAGCCAGTTAATATTTAAGGATGGAGTGGGACCCATTCACGAACCCTACCCATAGCTGCGGGGCTACTGACAATTGATGGCTCCTGTAGGAGGAAGACTCAGGTTTCTTTTAAGTGTGTAGTTCTGGTAGGTCAACCATGTTCCAGTGAATGGTTCTCAACATGAGTACATGAGTATATTGATGTGGACAGCACAGTTTTGAATCAATTGTATAGACAGATAAAAAGATAGATGGATAGATACTCTACAAAATTGGGAGAGGCGGGGTAGGGGTGGATCCATGAGTACTTAGGGGAAAGAGCTGAAGGCAACCGATCAAAGTACATTGCATGCATGCATGAAATTCTCAAAATTCTTAATAAAGATAGTATATAAAAAGCTTCCCTTTTATTGAAAACAGATTTTTTTTTTCTCACAGTATATACCCTTCCTTTCGCTTCTCCCAGCTCCTTCCCACCTTCCCTCTCAGCTAAAACCACGTCCTTTCTGTCTCTCACTAGAAAACAAACAGGCTTCTAGGGGATTACAATGCATCTTTGTATAAAGACACAAACGGAACCAACACATTGGAATTGGACAAACCACACAAACAGGAGGAAAAGAGCCCAAGAGAAGGCACAAGAGAAACAGAAATTCACTCATTCACACACTCAGGAATCTCATAAAAACACTAAACTAAGACATTTTGTGTGTGTGCGTGCGCGCAAGTACACAAGCACACACGCATGCTCACACGCAACGGACCTGTGGGATAAAAAGAAAGAAGAAAAATATATAAATAAAACAAAATTAAAACTAAAATGATAAGACAACATGAAGAAAAAGAAGACATAGGACACAACTTTATGATACAAAGAATCTCCAAAGATGCTATTGAGTTCATTTTTCGTTGGCCATCTACTTACTACTGGGCATTCAGCCTACTCTTAAGAGTAGTTTGTTTGCCCAGTGAGGCTCCCTTGAGGGAAACTAATTTACACCATCAAGTGGTTATCAGGTGGGGCGAAGTTGTGGAACATCATTTTAAGATGTATTACGCTTGTTTATGCTGTGGAACATCCGTTTTATTGATGCAAAGATGCGTCGTATTCTTTTATGTTGCATTTCTTTAACTCTGTAAAGCTCTGTTGCTTTGCCTGTCTAAAACACCCGCTTGGCCTAATAAAGAGCTAAATGGCCAATAGCAAAGCAGGAGAAAGGATAGGTAGGGCTGGCAAGCAGAGAGAATAAACAGGAGGAGAACTCTGGGAGAGGGAGGAGGTTCAAGATAGAGGAACAGGAGAACAAGGAGAGGAGGGCGCTAGGGGCCGCCCAGCAACACAGTCAACCATGGAGTAAGAGTAGAAGATTACAGAAGTAAGAAAAGAGAAAACCCAGAGGCATAACGTAGATGGGATCATTTAAGTTAAGGAAAGCTGTCTAGACACAAGCCAAGCTAAGACCAGGTATTTATAAGTAATAATAATAATAAGCCTCTGCGTGGGATTTGTTTGGGAGCTGAGTGATAGGCACCCTGACGATCTAAGAGCTAAAGGGTTAAAGAAAACAACCAGCCACAGAGATAGCTGCTGGGTTAGGGATGGGGGTGTGTATCCACTTCTTTCAGCTCAGGGACACCCGACTGGTACACACCCTTGCAGGCCCCAAGCATAGTTCTTGTTGATTTAGAGGCCCTTGTTTCCTTGGTTTCCTCCATCCTGTCCCGCTTTTGCACTTTTTCCACCTCCTCTTGGATGAGTTCCCTCAGCCCTGAGGGGAGGAAATTAACGGAGACTTTCTGCTTCCAAGGTCTCTCACTCTCTGTATATTGTCTGGCAGAGGGTCTCTGTATTTGGTCCTATCTGCTGCAGGAGGAAGCTGCTCTGATGGTGGGTGAGCAAGGCACTCATCTGTTTCACTGGTCTGCACCAAGATTATATTTTGAAACAGGTAAAGAACTGATCATGTGAATTGAATTGTTGTGAGAGATTCACTGGCTGGAAACAAATGCAAGAAAAAAAATACAAGAAAATTCCTCAAGTGAAGAATCAAAGTTTAAAAGAACTGTTCGAACACTTACACTCAAATAATTTTTACTTTTTTTTTGTTGTTGTTGTTGTTAGATTTTAGGGACAGAGTCTCACTATGTGCCCAGACTGGACTTGAACTTGCAGTCTTCCTGTCTGAGCCTTCTGACTCTTGAGATTACAGGTATGTAATAGTTGACAAAAATACTTTTTTCAAAAACGTCTCGAAAAACTCACATTAAAGCTCATCAATTAGGAATTTCTGAACAATAAGCACAGAAAAATATTCTGTATTTCTAAAGTTTCTTCTGTGATATTTGAGTATGACCAAGGACTAAAATCATGGGAGAAGACATAAGTCCCATATGAAGCCAAACAATAAATCCAGTGTAACGGTAGCATGAAGATGTTCTCCAATGAACTGGGCTTTTTAAAATGTTGTAACAGTATTAGCTAGAATACAATACTGCAGGCACATGTTCCGCTCAGTCCTCCTCTCCTCTGCCCACAGCCTCCCCACCAAGGGGAAGGGACTGCGTTGCCCCTCCTCATCAATTTCCAATATCCACACTGTGTCAGAGGGCCCTGGCTAGCCAGAGAGTAAAAGACAGCAAGAAAACAAGGAATCGAAAAGACGCTTTGATAAGGTGGTTTCGAACAGCCAGGGCCCATTTTCTGACTCAGTTCCTGGGTATTGTGGTTTCCAGCTATGATTTGCAGGTGGGCATGGTTTTACTGTATTTGGGCAGGAAATTTAAAATCATTCAATGCCATATTTCACGGGATGTTGATGAAGATGATGACGATGATGATGATGATGAGCCATAGATTTCCCAGGAAGAAGAAAGCAAAAGCAAATTGTCATGAAGGTGGGCCTAGACTTTCATGAAGGTGGCCTGGAGCCTCTGAGGAAACACAGGGCATCTGAATTAAACTGAAATGTTTGTTTCATTCCCCCACATAAGAACATGGTTTTCAGATGAGCCTTCAGAAAGAGGACTCCACTTTCTTTGGATACATATCTGTTCACAACAGAGGCACACATTAGGAACGCTGTGTGATAGCCAGAAATACTGAGCCTCCTCCTCATTAAGCCAAAGGTACCTCCTGCTAGAATATATGGGCCCTGGGTGAAGAAAGGGGGTGGAATTCTTGCAATTAAAACTGTATTCCTTTAGCTGGGGACTCCATTCCTTGTTAAGATGCAATTACTCAGAGAGATTGGAGTGTGTGTGTGTGTGTGTGTGTGTGTGAAGCTGCGAGGAGCAGTTGGAGTCTTGCTGTGACCAAATTTTAGAGTCTTTGGAAAGGTAGGATTTTATAGGTGAAAGGGGCCACCGAGTAGGAGTTAGGCAGCACACAGAGAAGCCCACCCAACCTCTGCATGTGTCTCGGGGTCTCCACCTTATAGCTGGCCTCAGAGGTATCTGGAAGCTTGTTCATCAACACGTAACAAGGGCATCTTTACGCTAGTCCAGGTATTGCTTGAGGTTCTCAGGACTTCAGTGAACCAAGCAGATAATGAACGTGGTCTTTAATAGAATGAGAGAGAGAAAAACATTTGCACAGTAACTAAAATTATATTAGAGAGCAGCTTAGCAAGTGGCAAGTTGTTCTGGAATAGAGTGAAGCAGAGCTCCCGAGGTTAGGAGCACCGAGGTGGTAGCAGGAGGCCCCGCTTTCCAATGAACTTAGCGGTTGGCATTTTCAGGGGAGGAACGCAATAAGGACAACGTGGAGGACGCAATAGGATGCGGCACTGAGCAGCTTCCGCAAATAGGATGCGGCACTGAGCAACTTCCGCACGCTGAAAACTCACGTGACCCACGGGCTCAGAGGTAGCAAAGGAGCTCGTTATCCTCTTCGGATATTTACAGGCGTTCAAATAGCATCCATTATCTCCTTGAGTGTTTGGTGAATGCGAGGGATGTGCTGAGCTTCACAATGGAAGGCAGAGGGAAAGGCATGTCTCTGAGCTGCGGCAGACCCTCGCCTCTGCCTCGCCCGCAGACCTGCGCGTGTACCGAGCAAGACTAATTAACTGGGTGTTTCTCTCATCAACGTATGGAAACGCTCCAGCATTTGAATGAAGTATACTGTTACAGGATGGAAATTAACATAAACGTTTGGGGTGTTGTGATCTGCCTCACACTGACAGAATAAAAGACCGGAGAAAGCATTGACTGTGAACACCATCCCCGTCTAATATGCGGTAGGCCCTTAATCACGGGTTCTGCGGCCTCCCCCCCATCATTAGCATTCATGGGGTGGGGGAAAAGCTCTATTTGGACATGGAAGCTCGTTGGCAATGACAACGAGCATCACACAAGCATCACACAGATGAGGAAGAATTTAAATCAAGCTTACTTTGTCTCACCCCTTGGTAGTTCTCTCTGTGATGGCTTGGGCCTTCAGACTGCTCACTCATACATCACAGCTAACAAACCCTGTGTAAGGACAACAGGAAAGACGTGCCCAAAGTGTCAACAATCAGAAAGATTTGATTAGTGAGGAAAGGCAGAAAACCAATGCCATCTGCCCCGTGAAGAAAGATCACATTCCCTGAGCACAAGCAGCAAATGTCTCGGGCGGAAGCTCTGTGGGGAAACCAGTAGTCTTGCTTTAAATGTCTTGAGTTTGACGCTTTTAAAGATGTTTATGCTAAACATCTCTTATTGGTAGAAGGCCTGTGCTGTTACGTGCCTGATTCTTAGTCCTTTAGGGAAAAAACCCTCTGTAAGTTAGGGCTAGCTAGGTTCTCTCTGTGGCTACTCCTATGACTCAAGCAACAGTGTACCTAGAGACTTTGCATTTTGCTTTGGATGGCAAGATGGTCGCAATGCAGAATTAGTTCATTGCATCTGGAGTATAACCATAATGCCAGAGGTAGCCAGCATGGTGGCAGTGCCTAGGGTTGTAGTAGGAGTGACTGCAGGGGTGAAATGGCACATCAGCAGGGCCAATGCTTCCTTTGGTACAGCTTGTTCATCTGTGAGTGTGCTTTGTTAAGTCCTCAAGGTCTCCTGTTCCAGCCCTTGAGTCAGTCTCCCCAGCCGTACCCACCACTGGAAAGCTTCCGGATACCCTGTCATAAAATCTCTTTCAGCTCGAGGTACCCAAGGTTGTCTCCATCCTCAATGGAGAACCTTATCGGATTCCATTCATGGGAAACTGGATTGGTTATCCATCCTCTCTGTCTCATGAGAGGAGAAGGTGTCTCAAAGAAACTACGGCATTCTTGAGTTAGCAAGCAGCAGGGTCTTCTGAATTAAAGATACAGGGAAGAGGATGAACAGTTCACATGAAATGCAAGACTCCAGTCAGGGGTAAAACTGCTGCTCAGCCTCAGAAAGGACCTGCATCTTGGGAAGCATTTATTTAGGCAGTGAAACTGCTGAGATGGCTTCACAGCTAAAGCTGCTTGCCACCAAGTCTGAGGCTCTGAGTTCAATCCCAGGGAACCACATAGTAGAAAAGGAGACCTGCTTCACCCCAAGTTGTCCTCTGGTATGGTTTTATAATGGGGGTAATAATGAAATAATTGAAAACTGCATGTTTCTATTAATGAGTTAAAGATTGGCTTTGTAAAAAAGGATACACAATGGAGTCATTCATGGAGTCAAAAATGCGTTGTTGCCCATAAGACATGGTTCTGGAGAGCAATGATAAGGTAAAAGGTTAGCGGTGGTCTCTCTGGACCGGATATTTCTAGGTTCTAAGCATCTTGTTCAAAGAGTAAAACAAATACTACTAGCAAAATAGTAAGGAATGCCATTCATAAGCGAAACAAAAGCACAGGCAGAAGTACTAAGTGTAGCCAGGGCCTTGAACTAAAGTACTCAAGAGCATCCACCCACCAGTTGGAAGTCTGCTTTTATGAGGTCTAAGAAGAAAAAGCGTTGGTTGCCATGGGTTGAAGCCTGTGTCTTGCTTGGTTCAATTGACAGCCTTGTGTTGTATAAACCTTTGCTCATTGTGTATGTTTTTTCCCATGATGCACCTTATTTTAATAGTATACAAACTCAATCATACATAGACAGAAGATGATAAAGATGAGCTTTTCTTTAAAACTCTATTTTGAGGACACAATTTTCCTTACTACCCATGTACTCCCAAATGAGCCTAGGTTGGATTAGTTCACTGTCCCGAGTTCCTGGCTATAACATAGTTCACTATGTTCCAGGATGAATTTGGTCACAAAATGGGAGTTCCTAGAGGCTACGAGGGAGCTGTAGTTTTGAGCGACCATAAGCATTTGCTTGAAGGATGGCGTGTACGGCTTGGTGCAGGTGGGTGCTAAAGATTGCTAAGTGTGTTGTTGGGAATGGAGTGCCTGCAGAACAAGTCAAGTAGCTTCTAAGCTTCTAAGTTATCTCAACTTTTACCTGCCTCAGATATTGGTGATTCCTTCGAAAAATACTTAAAGGATTTCTAGGCTACCACCTATCAATACCTATTTGTTTTTGTTGGTGATGGTGGCTTTGTTTGTTAGCTTGGGTAACGACCACGCTGTCTCCGGAGGTTCTTGCTCACCTTGCAACACAATGCTATGTTGGGAAGAATGAAAGGTCGCTGCATGAAGGCATGGGTATTGCAGATGAGCTAGCTCAAGTCTCTGAATAGCCTTGCCCAGTTTTTTTATAGAATGGAAAGGTACAAAACCAGAGAATAAATTGGATGGAGAATAAATCTTTTAAAATCTCAGCGACAACCTCTCCTTCCATCCCGTAAGATGGGAATGCTAGTTAAGGTTTTATGTGAGGTTTTATGGAGCAATACAATTCATTTTTGTGATGGTGCATTTTATTATTGTTGTACTTTAGTTGCATTTGTAGTTGGGAGAACCACCCCTAGCTCTTTTATGATCAATAACTTATGTAGCCTTGCAAAGAATTGCTTTAGGGTCACCAGCCTAAACACTCACAATCTTGTCTCACCAAAAGGCTGGCTTTTAAGTCTCTAAGACTGAATTCAGGATCCGAGGTATTAATAGGCTACTGTCAAGACGAAAAAGAATCACACCAGTTGTTAATTAAATCAAAGAGAAGTGATAAGTAGAAAATAATCATGTTAATCATGAATTAAGAGTTAAGTATAGCACCCACAGAGGCTGCTGGAATCCGCATTGTGGCATGTAATGCTGAGTCTTTCAAAGCACCTACTGCCCACTACCCAATGGAGGCCACAACACCGGCTGAGCCAAGATGAGAAGTCCCTGCTTTTGCACCAAATGACAGTGAGGAATGCCATCTGCTCCATTGCTGTCCCAAGGTCATGAACAGTCCTTATTTCATGGGGTCTTGCCATTAGTATCTGAGTATAGTTAAATTCAAATTCCGCTATGTCAGGGCTATGGTGTTGAGTTGAGGAGGCTCTTTCAAACACCAAACAAGGAAATATTTTTTAACTACAGGCACTAAAGGAGGTGCCTTTTGCTCTTTATTGTATAAAGACTTTCAAGGCAAGGCCTGAAACACTTGGGGCAGGAGAACCTGAGAAGGGGAACAAATTCCTTTCGAGAGAACAACAATGTCCTTGAGATAAAAATGTAAGGTCCAAGCATTTCAGAACTAGGAACTTAAACATTATCTGATTCAACTGTCTTGTGTTCTAGAAAGACATGCAGCTGTATAGGGATCGTAAGGGGGACTCTCCACATCAGAGGTGAACTAGAATCTAGTCTCCTGATTTTCCACTGTTTTTCTTGGCTGGAAAGATACCTCCTGATGCTGGAAGTTCAGGGCTTACATCCTTGGTTGCCGCACAAGGCTACCCTTTGCCATTTTGAACCGTGGATAAATTGTATCCATCATCACTGCCCATGTGGCATGTCCTTTGGCATGACATACAAATGCCAGCGTGCAGGAAGGAGCAGTAGCTGAATAACGCGCCAGCCCAGCATATGACGTGAGCGTTCCATGACTTCACAGCAACTTGTTTCTCTCTTCAGCAAATGAAGACTTGATGAAAAATACTGAGCATTTCACTGTCCAGTCACCTACATCTAATAGGCTCACCAATGTGGCTTTGAAAGAAGGCTGAAGGATAGAAGTTAAGGGGCTTTTTACTGTTCTGCACAGGAATTGTTACAGGGGAGACAGAGGCAGGCCACTGTTACTCAGTTATTTGTTCTACTATACCTTGCTAATCACGGCCACAACTCTAATGTACTTTGGTGTGCACTGCTACCTGAATGTTGGTTTTGGCATTTGTCCCTGACCTATTCGATCATACCCATTAACTGTCATTGCTCCCAAGCAGCACTGACTTTCAACTTGAGAAAATGTCTCTATTTCTCTATCTCTCCCCTTTCGGAAACTTTGTAGAATTCTTGCAAAATGCCGTGCCTTTGGGTCAGCTTAAGTTTCATTGCAGTATGGTATTTCTTTGAAAGTTCTACAGAATAATGTCCAACAAGACGACATCTCACTTTGACCTCCATCAGAAATTCCTAATAAATAAAAGCCTACAGTTAAAAATCTATAGATTTTATATCTATGTAAATACAATGCTTCTTTTTATTTTAACACCAAACAACATGTATGGGAGGAGGTGGTCAAAATCACACTCTCATGTATAATATGCCCACACTGTTTCTATGGTGCTACTGTAGATATGAACATGGCACCACCAGGCAGCATACGAGGCACGGCTTGTGCTGTTCATCCACATTCCTCTCCTTCAGTAACCAGATGATTCATTCTTTACTTTTGTTCAGTCTTCAGTGATGGGTAATATTGTATTGACCACATAACTAGCAATCAAATTAATTTGGGCTTGCTTAGTCTTCCTTTCAAAGTCATATATGGCTTTATTATTATTCCATTCCTTCCTATACTTAGATACATCCCCAAAACAATGGGAACCTGAGCTGAAAAATCAGAGCATATACTACTTCCAAGTAGTACGTGAGGTCTGTTATGAGAACTAGTTTCTACAGGACTTAAAGGTGTGCGGTGTGTTTGTATGTGGATACATCAACTGTGGAAGCAGGATGTGGTGGGAACCGGGTTGAGAGCTCTTGCTCCCACCTCCAGTTCTCGGATGATGAGTTATGTGCTATTTATGTGCCATTATGGTATGGTTAACACTCTTACCTTTGAGTCTGGCTTATTTAGCACTATAATTGTAATATTTGCCTTTTCTAAGTTCTCATTTTACTTAATATTTAAAGTAATTTTTATTTATTAAATAAAATATTAAAATATTTTTATTAAATAAAATATTATTTATTAAAATATTAAAGTAATATTTATTTAATTAATGTAAGACACATGCTAGATTTTGCGCATACAGTCCATAGGATCTTTGTATAGTGCTATCCCTTTTGTGTGACCCCGTGCCTGTGTAGAAACACATTACCAGCCTCCTAAGAGTTCCCATCTCTCATAATCAAAACTCTCAACGTCATAGATTAGCATTTGGACCTCATTTTATTTGCAGCTTTTTTCTTGTTCATTGCTGAGCAACTCTCCCAGTTAAGGATACCACTGCTGAGACAAAACACCACAGCCAAAAGCAAGTTTAGGGAGGAAGCGGTTTCTTTAGCTTGCAGGTCTACAGCATAGTCCATTACTGAAGTCAGGATAGGAACTCAAGCAGAGCTGGTACCTGGAGGCAGGAGCTGATGCAGAGACCAGAGAGGGGTGCTACTTAGTGGCTTGTTTCCCATGGCTTGTTCAGCTTGTTTTCTTATAGAATCCAAGATTACCAGCCCAGGGGTGGCCCCACCCACAATGGACTGGGCCCTCCCCCATCAATCACTAATTAATAAAATGTCCTACAGTCTTTGACTCTAGCTTGTGACAAGTCGGCATAAAACCAATCAGCACGGCAACTGTATAATAGTTCTGGTTCTGACTCTCTCAACACACACAAGTCACACACACACACACACACACACACACACACACACACACACACTAAATTCCTTAGGATATATCTTATTTCTTGTTTTTTAAGGAATAAGGTAACAGAGGTCCTTGCCAAGTAATGTCACATTCATCACCAAACCCATATTTCTTCTCACTTATTACTGGTCAGACTTCAAAGTTCCTCTAGTCCGCATACCTACTAACTCCATCAAGGGATCATTGTTCTCGCCTGTCACCAGCTGTCCTCCAGGTTGCCCTGCTCAGGGTCCACCTTCCTTCACCATCTCAGAGGGAGATGTGTTTTATATGTTGCAAGGTGGAATTCCCCCTCCTCCGTGATTCACTGCACAGCTGTGCTTTTTTCTTCTTAAAAGAAAATTAAAATCCCCTATGTATTAATTAGAGAGAAAGGCTTCATTTCCTAAAGACTCCTTGAGGCACTCACAAGCACTTCTCTCTCATTTCTCTTGGCTGATTTAGTTGAGGTCCCCCCCCCCTTTAAATATTGAAATCTAGAAGTGATGCCTCCTCTTGCTTTGGGCTCAGCATCTATCAAGTTTTACTGTACGAGACTCTGTTGGAGACTTGTGTCGCCTGCTCTATGGTTCTCATTCTTGTTCACTTCTCTCCCCTGCGTTTAGCGTAAAACACTGTCTGGGGCTCCCTTCTCTGCTGCTAACACTGACGCTTCCTTCTCTGTCTAAAGGCCAGCTTGGATGATGCAAATGCGAAGAGCCTCTTTCCCCAGAAGATGGCCAGAATGGCTATCCCTGAGGAAAAGGCTTGAGTGCTTTGAAGAATTTAAAGAGTCGACACTCTAACAACATCTTGCATTCATGACAGAGTTGAACTCTAGGGACACAGACTATTAGAGATGATGAAGCTCTTGATGGGGAGACAAGGAACACATGTTCTTTGCTCAGGCAGGCGCTAACCGGCTGCGGGACTATTGCAGGATAATCTTCCTTTATCTGCAGGATTATTAAAGGAATTCACAGTGGATACCAGACGTATGCATTTAGACCTTCAGAGGATACATAAGAAATGCCCAAAGCTGCAATTTCGTGCCCTTAAATATAAGAAGAGAAATTCTTCAAAATTAGCCTGCGTTATAAAGATACATGGAAGCTTTATTGAAATGCACTGCGTGGAGATACGGGTTTTAAAATGTCAAGCAAGATTATCTTCAGGGCCTTTAATTTCTGATATTTTTTGGAGAATAACTCTAGGCTCCTTTAGCTTCTTGAATGTTAGCTATGTCTGTCATTCTTTGGGGAGATACTGTGCTCTCAGGCAGTCTGCTATATAGTTTAGGATACTCTCGGGATTCTGGCCTCTCTAGTTTCGCCCATGAAGATAAACACTTCCTTTTACTCAGCAAGAAATATAATTAAAAAACCAAAGAGCTGAGTTCATTGAGAAGGAAGCCTGACCCTCCCTCCCAGGGCCCCAAACTTGGCTCTGTCAGAATTGCAACTCTGACTGAGTACAGGGTGGAAGTAAGTTCCTAGCCTTTTAGGTTCTGCGCTAATTGTTGACGGGTTCCAGGACATACAACCCCAAAATACTTCAAGCTAAAGGAATTCGAGAAAACAGCAGAAGCAGGAAGGTTATTCTGACCTACGCTCCACCCTTCTTCCCCAGAGCAGACCATAAAATCTAGGAAGGATTTATGTGACCTTCCCTGAAATAGATCAGACCCTTCCTTCTGTAAGAGGGGCTCTTATCTCAGAAGGCACAAGGCAAGGACAGGAATCCAAACAAACTAAATGCCTTGCTAAATGCCCTGTTTATTATCATTGGATCATATACTCCCTTTGTCCAATTGTATTTCTTCAAGATTTGGTGCTCTTTACCATGCTTAGCATAAAAACAAACACGCAGCTATTTCTTGGGTCCTTAACTCCTTTATAATGGTCCTGGTGTCACTTTTAACTCGTGTTAAACAAGTGCATGTTTTTCTCCTGTTAGTCTGTCTTTGTTATAGACAAAGTTGTAGCCATAGACCTAGATATTTTTTCCTTTCCAACACTGTGGGTAATAGGCATGCTGTTTCAACACTAGGGCTCAATCCTTGAAGAACAATTTGCTGTTTATCCCTCTGTATGTTCTTAAAGTTGGCTGGAATCACCCATGGGGTGAGCGTCCTTGTTATAATAACAAGACTCCGGGGCACTCAGTTGACCAAATAAACTTTGCATCTCTAACTAAGGTTTTCACACCAGGGGTGCTGGGCTAAGCAGGGCCTAGGAGCCCTCTCAGCAGACTCCATGATGAGCCCTGCCAGAATGGCAGTGTTTTGTGGAAAGGGCGTTTGAATGAGAGGAGACAACAGCTCTGCGATTCACATCTCAGACCTGTAGAGCCACCAAAAAGGACAATGGAATGAAAGAATTTCTTAATGGCCTCTGTTGTGACAAGATGTCCCGATAAAAATAACTTCAGGGAAAAGGACGGTTCGGGCTCACAATCCCAGGTTATGGTCCATTGCCAAGGAAGTCAAGGTAAGAAGACCTTGAAAGAGATGGTCGCAGCACACCCACAGCCAAGAGCAGCTAGCAATACATATCAGTTATAGAGTTCTAAATTCCTAGAGAATGGAGCCACCCACAGTGGCAGGGTCTTCCGACATCAATTATCATAATCAAGATAATCTCCTGTAGACGTAACCACAGTTTAGCCAAATCTAGGGAGTCCCTCACTGAGACTATTTTCTGGGATGATTGAATATTGTATCTAGCTGACAAAACTGACCAGGGTAGTGGAGAATGGTGACCCCTAGGAGACAAACTCTGAGATCTTACTTCTAACAGCTCACGATATTTAGGATGTGAACGAAGCCAGGAAAGGAAGCAGGGGTTCGAGTCTAGAGATAATCACAGACTTAAGTTATTCGAACACGGTTTTAGGGTGAGTTGAATGTCACCATATCATCTGTCTTACTTTGCCACTAGACCATACGTAAGAACTAATTCCAGATAGTGAATCTCAGCAAGAATCCTAGGCAAGCCTTTTCTTCTCTTAGGAAAATGTATTAGAAAGAAGTCCATTACCCTGTGTACCAGAATTCGAGGAAGAGTTCAGTAGAAAACAGAGTAGGAGAGCAAAGAGGACAGACAGGTTCCCGTGATTTGCAGGTTTTCCCCAGACCCTTAACACCTCATTTGCATGGGACAAGGATACATTGTAACTGTAAAGAACTAGCTTGCATAAGTAAAGCAGTGACCCCTCCCCATGCAAAAAAAAAAAAGGTTAAAGTTTCCTACATCAATGGGTACACAGGTGCACAAGGGTATGTACATACATGTATGCTCATGCGTGGGCACACAGACACAGCAAACACACCTGCAGAATGGACCTTTCTTTCCTCATGACTGTCAGGAGCTATGGTGTCCCTCCATTACACAGCACGGTGAGCAGAGGGGCTCATCCCAGGACTTGGAGGTGTTTTGGTCAAAGGCATGGAAGGGATGAGTCTGTTTTTGCTGACTCCCACGGGAAGTGGTGGGCGGAATCCAGCTACAGGCTTTCCTGTGTGCTGTAAATTGAGCCAGTGTGGGTAAAGCATTTTTCTCTGATGAAGAACGAAGCCTGTCTGCATGCCAAAACTGGGGAAATGAGTTGTGTCTCTGCATCTCTGTCTCTGTCCATCTCTCTGTCTGTCTGCTTGTCTGTCTGTCTCTGTCTCTCTCTGTCTCTTCTACCTCTGGTTCTTTCAAGCCATTTTCATTTTTGGCAGTCACTCAGGGCTCTGGGGTTCTTTCTAGTTTCTCACATGGTTTTCATTAGGGAAGAAAAATTCAACAGACAACAGCATTGATGTTCTTTTTTCCCTGTCCCTTTTGGGAAAAAAAAATGTGTTTAATTGTTAAAGTTTATGTTTATATTAAAAGTGACAGACAGTATAGGTAATTTTAAAATACCCGTTTTAACCTACTTATTTTTTAAAGCTGCCTTAGATCTTTAAATGTACTAAAAAGAAACTATCAAAAACCCTTCACCAAATGCCATTTGTTTTCCAGAAAGATCCACCCGAGTTGATGATCAGTTATCTGGCTTCTGAGTCCTGGTTCAGCATCTAAGCAGCTCTGTGATTTTTCTTTTTCTTTAAGCTTCTGGCGTTAACTCTCTCATCTGTAACCACGGCTAAGTTAGATTAGGTCATCTTCTGGGAACCTGCCTGGTGCATATGACTCTCTTCCCAGTCAACCACCATGTTGGGGAGTTAGACCTCTCCCAGCTGGACTTGGTGACAGCTTATACCTCATCGTGGATGAGCAAGCATGGTCACAAGAGCCTCAGCGGGGTGTACTACTACCTATGAAATAAGACAGGGCACAAAATTAAAGCACACTCCAATTTAATTCCGTCGTGTTATTGATAAATCATGTGCAACAGGGTCATGGATTTCAGAGCTGTTCACAGGGTATGGCCTTCAGTGTGTATGGACACAGTCAACGAAGCCTGAAGGAGGTACTGTTTTGACCATAAATGGCCTGGAACCAGAGTGCAGACTCCATAAAACGTCCTACTTGACAGCTGTGGGATTTAGAATTTGTCTGAACCTTGGTTTCTCTAACTACAAAGCGGGGTTAACTTCAAATCTGACATGGAAACCCCAGCAACATAACAAGCATGGAAATAATTTTCAAATGGCAAGATAGTTGGCATATGTTCTGCTTGTTCGGGGAACATCTCGATATAGTGTGCTAGCTGCGGCCCTCGACTGAGCATGCGCTGGACAATTTTGACCCGTCACTCATTTCTCCCTGAATTACAGCTGCCTCTGGAAACATACCCAGTCATGGATGTGAATGAACAAGAAGAGTAGAAGCTTCCCAATAAATCCTTCTCACCAGATTGGGTGGGGCGAGTATTCTCTCTCAACTCTCCAAGAGGGGCTAGAAGTTTTACCAGGGGAAACATGTTCCACTCAAGGCAGAGGCCTAGAGCAGCCTGCCTTATTATGACCCTAGGAATTTTATTCAATTATTGACAAGTTTTTCAAACTTTTTATTTGGAAGTATTTTCAAACTTCAGTAACTTTACAAAATAAAATTAGTACAAACACCTACAAAGTTTTGTCTGTCTTCACTTCACATTTATTCATACGCTTTATTATGTGTGATCTGCCCTCCTGCTCGCCTATCTGTCTAATTCACCTACAACCTGTTTGTCTGTCTGTCTGTCTGTCTGTCTATCCATCCATCCATCCATCCATCCATCCATCCATCCATCCATCTATCTATCTATCTATCTATCTATCTATCTATCTATCTATCTATCTATCTATCTATCATCTATCCATCCATCATCTACCTATCTATTTGAGGCTAGTTAATTTTTTTCACCCCTAAATATCTCAGTGCTCATTACTAAAGTATAATGTAGCGGGAGTATAGTTATCAAGTTCTCAGGATACTTTTTCAGGATTCATGGCTTCCACAAAAGACAGCAGAATGGCTGGGGGTCAGGATTCTGTTTCCACCTGATTCCTCACTAGTCCCTGTAAGTACAACATACAGCTTCTTCATGCCTTAGTCTGTATAACAAGGAAGGTGGCCTCCATGGCCCAGAAGGGCCTCAGGTTTATGCATCTGTTACCCGTGACATGATACATTCTGCCCTAGTTTTTCTGACCCTTAGGCTCCAGGCAACTTGGAGCAATACTTGTTGTGTCTAGAAGTTTGGAGAGGGAGGCGAGGAGGGCCACACAACCTCACCCTTGACCTTACATTGCATAACTTGATCCTTCTTTGAAGACATTTCCTGGCATAGTCGGCTCATCTCGCTAACATTTAAGTGCAACCGAGACATTCCACCCAGGGTTCAGTGGACCGCTATCATCAAAACACCCTGGTCCCAAAATACAAGCTACTGCCCTTTCTATCAGCGTTTATGCGTGCCGTGTGCTGAAGGGGAAAACGAGCTGGCATAAGCAGCAAAAGGAGTCGTTAAGTGTTGTTTTCCACCTCAACTTAGGGACCGTGATTTTTATTTCACCGTTTATTGAAAACAAGCCCATTTGCTAGTAAGAATATCCCAAGGTTGCAATGGAAAAATGAACGCTTACAGGCGCCCCTAACATTTATATTGCATACTATGAAATTGGGTTTTTATTGTAACGTGGAGGGGAAGTGTTTTTGCCAGAAGGATGCAGCTCACAATTGCTTCACTCCTCGGTGACCTGGAGGAACCGATCCAGGCTTTTCTACCCGCTTGTCGGCCTGTCAGACTTCTCCGTAGGAACGTGTGAAGTGTTAATGCTCCTGACACAGATGAGTTCCAGGGTCCACAACCTGCTGGATAGGTGATTTATGAGAACAACTGTCAATCTGAAAGAAAGAAAGAATAAAAACGTTCGCGGAGTGAAGCAAGGAACAAACCCCCCAATTGCAATGTAAACATCTTTTGAAGTTCGTGACATTTTTACAGTTGGGGGTGAGCTTTACTCACAGTTGTCTCTTGCGTGCCCCCAAATGACTATCATTACGATTATTCATCCCTCATGAGCCTGAGTGTCACCAGCAGAGGGAGGGGTGTCTGTGCTATTTTTAAACACAGAGCCTCAGGGAGCAGAGGACACATACCACATCCATGCTGTTGGAGGTTGGCCGCACCCTGTCTCACTGACAGCCCCAGGGCAGCAGCCCACACGGGGTGGGGGTGGGGGAGCAGGGAGGGCTCTACTGCAGCTTGTTCCAAGGGGAGTTATGTAGTCGTGAAGGCTTGCAGGTGATGAGAAGGAAGGGCGTCCCAGACCGGAGCTGACCGGAGCTCGAGCCGTGGTTACTGCTCACTGCGGTCTCAGAGACTGCCAGAATTCAGTCAGGCAAGAAGGTCCAGACTAGACCCAGATTCCGTAGGCACAGGGGACCCACAGGATGAGGTGAACGCTGCAAAACCAGAGGGCAGAATTTGGCTTTTGAAGAGTTTTAAAACACCTAGATTCTGAAGAATTGTGTGCGGCGAGGGGGTGGATTTATCTTTGCCAGATCAGGTTCCAAGAACACCGCGAGGTTCTGAAGTGTGAAGCCGACGTACTGCGAAAGCCTACCTACTCATCCAGCATCACTCCCAGGGGCTCTGCTGTTCCCTAAACGTTAAGTGCCCCTCCCATCATTGTCACCTCTGATGGAGGACAAGAAGGAACCAAGCTTACAGTTGTATCTCTAGAATACGCCAGTAAAAATCAAGTCAGGTGCCAGGAACGCCTCGCTCAGAAATCCCACATCTCTGCCTTAGAGAAAAAGATCTGTCCTGTTAGGTTGAGCGAATGGCCCTCAGATTGGGTCATAGGTTTTGGCGCTTTATCTGCATTTTTGCTTACCAGCCTTGACATACCACCATACAGACCGAACACCTCACCTAGTCTGATAGCTGAGCCGCTTCCCCAGTGTCAGCTGCTGTGGCGCTAAAGATAATAGACACGAAAGTGACTTTAAAGGTATAAAATACAAAAATCCAGAAGTATGCAGAAGCACATTTCTGAGTCTCTCTACCAAAAGATCATCCCCAAAGCCCTCTTTCCTTGTAACGGTCCAAGTCAACAAATGTGGCAGGATTTGGGGGACTGAGCATGCCTGCATTTCATCAATTTGTCAGGAAGCTGAACAATGTACCCATTAAAAACTCATAAAACTGGAAACCATAATTCTTATTTTTATTTATAACTGAATTCAGTGAGTTGGCACCAACCTTTAGGGAGAGTTTTTTTTTTTCAAAACAGAGCATGACTCTGAGTCAAAGCCAAATTGATTCCAGCTTTCTCAGCTTATGAACCTCTTTTTATTTTCTGTAGCTTCTACTCCCACCGCCATTGATGCCACATTACCGAGCCGTTGGTTCCATAGGCACCGCTGTTTTCCTGGAGTTCACGTGAAGAAGGACAGGGCCAGCCTTAGCAGTCCAATATCACTACAGAGTAAGAAAGTCCAAGGCCACATTTTATCAGTAAAAACAAGCACACTAGGAGACCAGTACTGCATTGTTATCAGTGAGGGATGGAAACAGGGATGGAGACACTAAAGAACATTCATTTATTAAACCAGTTATGTGGGTAGTGGCTTCTCCTTTTTTAATAAATTTATTTCTTTCTTTATTTTTATTTACTGATTTTACAGCCTGGTCACAGTTTCCCCCACTCCTTTCCTTCCAGTCCCCTGTTCCCCCGCCCCCTCCCACCTCCACCCCTCTGGCAGTGGCTTCTCTTAAGTCACATCTTGGAAACTTAATTGGATTCTTCTTAGGTGCCCAAACAAAAGGCTCACATACAGTAGCCTTTGCAATCCCAAAATCTGAACATACATTCTACATCTAGTCTTTACTGGGTGTATATCTTGAAATTTTACTTTAGTACTCTGGAATTTATACCTAGTAGGGAATCCATTTTCCAATATTACTTGGTTTTAGTGTTGTCTTGAAGAATCAAAGCGTTGCCTAATAAATGCCCATTGCATTTTTGGGCACGTACATATCACGTCAGAGGCCTCCACCCTATGTGGAGTTGTCCACTTGATTCCACTAATTAATGTGATATATCGCATGGATTGCTTCTCGAGCAGCAAACCATCCTGCATTCTGGGAATACAGCTCACTTACTCCTGGATGCAGGCTCCCACCTCTTAGCTGGTGTTGAGCTTGCTTTGCCAGCGCTTTCAAGAGGCCTTTTCCAGCAATATATAAACGGAATGTTGGTCTTCAGTTTCCTTTGGTGGTGGTAGGTAGAGTGTTTTGCTGGCTCCGATATCAGATAACGCTCTAAGAATGAGTTGTAACAGCTTCCCTCTTATCAAGTCTTTTTGGAAGATTCAGGGGCTGAAAAAAAAAATCTCAGAAACCTTGAAACTCACCCATTAATTCATTTGTGCCAAGGCTTCTCTGTACTGGGAGTCTTTTGACTTCTGACTCAGTACCGTTTCTAGTTAGAAGACTAGCTGGATCCCGTTTCCATATGATTCAACTGTGGTGGGTATTTCTAGGAACTTCAGAAAGTTCCCTGACTGGTTGACTCACAAATGTGGATGGCACCACCGTGTGACATGTGTTCTCATTATAAAACCAGTAGTGATGTTGCAATTCGACTTCTGATTTTAGCTTTAATTATTTGAGTCTCCTCTGTGTTCTCTTAGCCAGCCTAGTTAACACACTTGTCAATTTTGCTCATTGGTTCAAAGAACTGCCCGTTACTTTAATTGACTTTTTTTTAAAATTGCTTTTCTAACTTTGTAGGTTTGTTGGAGACAGGGTCCTACTCTATAGCTCAGGCTGATCTGGAGCTCAGTCTGTAGCCCAGGCTGGCCTTGAGTTCCTGGTAATCCTCCTGCCTCAGTTCTCCTGAGTGCTGAGATTAAAGTCAAACCTGTACCGTCACACCCACTGCATACTGCTTATCTCTGCTCAGAGTCGTTAGCTCACCCATTTGCAAACGATGGGGTTTGTTGTTTTTCTTTCCCTAGACATGAGAAGAGTGAAGTTACAGTACTGGTTTGGGTAATTGTTGTTGTTTTTGTTTGATTGTTTGTTTGTTTTTATCAAGACAGATTTTCTCTGTGTAACTGTCCTGGCTGTCCTGGAACTCACTATGGAGACCAGGCTGACCTTGAATTCACAGAAATCTGACTGCCTCTGACTCCCCAGTGCTTGGATTAAAGGTGTGTGCCACCACTGCCTGGTGATTTGGGTTTTTTGTTTATTTGTTTGTTTGTTTTGTGTTTTGTGTTTTGTTTTGAGACAGGGTTTCTCTGTAGCTTTGGAGCCGGTGCTGGAACTAGCTCTTGTAGACCAGACTGGCTTCGAACTCAGAGAGATCTGCCTGTCTCTGCCTCCTGAGTGCTGGGATTAAAAGTGTGCACCACTGCCGCTGGTGGTTTGGGTAATTTTTAATATAAGATTTTGCTTGGAATTTGCTTTTAGAATTGATTTTTTTCATTCTATATCTTTTTGGTATGTAGTGTTATATATTTGTTTTACTCATCTCCAAGTAACTTTATTTCTTTTGTGTCTTTTTTTGATCAACTAGTTAAAAATTTCTTGTTTAGTTTCTACATATTTGAATTTGTTTCTTGTCAGTCTTCCGCCATTTAATTGTTGACTATCCCACTATAGTCAATATGTAATTATAGTTGTGTAATTATAATATTTTGAAACTTATTGAGACTTGTTTGTGGCCATTTTGATGAATGTTCCATATATAAGTGAGAAAAATATGCATTATGTTATTATTTGGTAGGGTGGTCTATATGTCTGCCATATCCAATTGCTCTATAACCTCCATTAAGCCTACTGTTACTCATCCTTAGTTTGCTTGTTCTACCCATTAATTGGGAGGTACCAAAATCTCTGTATTGGGCTTTCTGTCTGTTTCCTTTATATCTATCAATATTTGCTTTATGCATAGCTAGTACATTCCCTTCATGAGTCAACCCTTTGAACAGTATATAATACTCATTTCTTAAAGCAGCATTTCCTTCCAAGCCAATTTTGTCTAATATTTCTACATAACTACTAAATTATCATTCTCTTAACTAATATAGGGATATAGTGTATTTTTGCAGACTTTCAACTCAGTTCTATATTTAGGTCTGAAGTGAGTCTCCTGCCCATAGCTCATAGCTCTCACTTGAAAAGAAAATGATCTCTGTTGGTGTATACCTTTCAAGACATCCACCTTAATGCAATCACTTCTAAGGACAAGTGTGCTATTTTTAGCTTGTTGTTTCTTTCTGTATGTCTTACATAGACATTGTTGGGGTTGCCAGCTTCTGCCACTGCTTCCTTTTCTGTATTTGGTGAGTTTGGGTAGTAGCGTCGGTCTTATCTAATGTTATGTGTATTCTAGAAATGCTTTCTTTATTGAAACCATGACAGTTTTGTACACTCCTCTACAGTTACAGCAACCTAATTCGAATTGATATGAAATTAACCTCTAGTACACACAAGCTGTTTGCAGGAAGTGCTTCCCTGTTACCCTATTAGTAATCTTATATTAGCATTTACATATTACATAAATGTTATATATTACTAACAGATTTCTAATTGCTTCTTATTGATGTGCCATCTAAATCTTGTAAACACTAAAGAATAAGATCAAAACCTCATTTCAAAATACTGACCGTTATGTTGCTCAGGTATCGACCTCCAATGAAGAGTCTCACATCTCCTTTCAGTGAAAGGACTTCCTTTAGATCTATGGTTACTTTGTTATAGAGTCTCACCATTAGTCCAGGCTGGCCTTGAATCCACTGTGTATCCTAGGGTGTGTTAGTAGTGGCGGCAATCCTCCTGCCTCAACCTTCAGAGTGTTGCGATTACGGGCACATGCTACTGGGCCTGATACAAACAGTTCCCTTCACGGTTTCCTGTGAGCCAAGCGTGGAGCTGAAAACCCCCTTTAGGCGCTGCATGTTTCGCTGTTTCTATTTACAGTCTCACTTGTGAGCAGCTCCGCCAAGCACAGAATTATCAGTTGACATCGTTTTTAGAATTCTGGGTAGATCGAACCCCACAGTCTCTGGTGTTTTAGTTTCTGCTGAGAAGCTGGCACACCATCTGACTGAGGGGGCCTAAGTCTGACAAATTTTTCTCCATTACCACATCTAAGAGTTTCCCCTGGCTTTGGCTTTCGCCAGTTGATTGAAGTCTGTCTTCATGGAGGTCTCTTCAAATCCTACCAGGTTGAGACTCAGCCAAGACTGCTTGATTCATGTCTTTTATGAAACTGGAGGACATATTTTTTTAAATTAAGCTCCTTGCCCTTTTCTCTCTCTGCCTCCACTTGGGGTTTCCATAGTGTCTGTGTTGGTCTCGAGGAGTCCTTCGAGCTCTGCCCACTTTTGTTACGCTGTTTCCTTTCTGCTATGCAGACTCAATAATTTCAAATACTTTACACTCAGTGTCTCTGAGTCTTTCTTCAGCCATTTCCAGTCTGTTTCTGAACCCCAGCACCTGCTGTATTTTAGTGATGGTAGCCCTGAGCTCCAGAGTTACTGTTGGGTTTTCTGTCACAATTCTATTGCCATTGTTGGCACTTTTTCTCGATGTCTTCTTGTTCTTTGTCCACATTTCTCTTAGCACTTCGAGCACATTTAAAAGATTTATTTTAAAGTCTGATCTCTGGGATCTCTTGGGGACAGTCATTGTTGATTCTTTTTGTCCACTTTAATGAGTCATAGTTTCCTGTATGAGGACATTTTATTCTCATTGTATCTCATGATTTTTTTTCTTGTTAAGCATTGATCATTTGATTATTAAAATGTTATGATTCTAAAAGTCACATTTTCCACTTGCCTCAGTATTTGCTGTTGTGGGTTTGGTTTGATTGTTGAAGACGACAGCAGTTCTTTTGTTTAGAGATCTTGTTTTTATACTGTCCTTACAAAGTGTTCCTTACCCCGTGTGCCCACTGAAGTCTCTGTGTCTCTAGTTATGTAAAGGTAACGTTTTGATCAAAATTCTTGAATGCAGGAGCATGGTTCCGTGGGTAAAATGCTTACTGAGAGAACACGAGAACCTGAATTCAGATCCCCTCTATACATTTCATGCATACAAACAAGCGGGTGCAGCTACACCTACACACCCACCCACCCACCCACCCACACACACACACACACACGTACAGCACACACACATACATACACACAAAAGAACAAACATACACACAGAAACAAACATACACACACACATACAAACACACACACATGAACAAACATACACGCACACACAAATAGAGGGTCCCCTTTTGATTCTATACTGTAAGTTGCCCTGCTTTGGTTTGCTCTCACCTAGAGACCAGACGTAGTGGAACTCTAAGGCTTTCCTAACTGCTAACATTCGTGTTTATTAAGGTGCACAGGTAGCTTCTAGATCACCCTCCAAACAGCTGTTTTTTGCTGTCCTGATTTCTCAAGAAGATTCATTCCAGCTTCTCCTCTTGCCTTTAGGTGGTTTATTTAATATCTCCAGTGAGAATCTCACCTCGAGAACTTGTGGATTTATTGTTCCCTGATAGGTTCTGTGGTAAGTACCCATTGCATTGCCCTACAGTCCTCTGAGTTATGTGGGTACAGTCCCCCCATGCCCTGCCCCCACCCCACCCCAGGTATTCCCAGTTAGGAGAGAACACAATAGTTTCCAGGTAAAGTCTGTTTTCTTCCTCTGGGTCAGGGAGCTGGGAACCAGGTTGCTGCCAATCAAGACCAATACAGGACAGGAAGACAAAAGTAGATCAAAGACTACAGAGCCGACCTGCAGCTGTGACTGTGACGATGATTGGCTGTTGGTCAGGCATTTTCTTTCTTGTTACATGTGGGGTTTTTGTAAATTTATTTTTGAGAGAGGGTCTCAACACATGACTATTCTTGAAAGACTAGGCTCAACCAGTCCTTGTTCAACCTCCACATAACCGTCTGAGAGCACAAGACTCTTTTATATTAGCATGAAAGAACAAGTTTGGGACTTATGGGTTTGCCATTGTCTTAATGCCTATGAGCCGGGATTTCACCCTCTGCCCTATAGGCCTATTGTCACCTTTGACTGTCCTAGGTTCTGTCCTACAAAGTGAGTTGATAGGCTTCAGGCTTCAGCTGGCTTCCTACACTGGCAGGAGAAGAAGGAAACATCATATAATTCCCTTCCTAAAGAATGCACAAGTTGACTGTGTTTTCCAGCAAAAGCCATGGCTTCCTTCCAGTGACCGCTTCGAGAGTTAACATCTTTAAAGATAAGACATGGTGGTGTATTTCCTTCTGACTCAGGGGTAGTCAAGGGTTCATCCCTCGTCACCACCCTTTCCTGCTGCAGTCCACCACCCTGCAGCATCCCTTGAGCATCTTCCCACACTCTTAGAAACCACCCTTGTACTAAGACCTCTCATTTAATCCAGTTTGAAAGTGCTAGTTCCTGCTGACAGGCAGACTGCGTTGTTGGCCTTTTTGGTTTTCCTTCCAGACAAATGCATTTGGATCTACGAAACTGTGCTCAGATACTATCAGATTCAAGGGTCAAGGGACAGGGATTCGCTCTCCTGAATGAACTGAAAGTAGTCATCAGGGACTAAGAACAATGCCATTACTGTCATCACAAATCACCGTGAGGGTCAGAAAAAGACACTCATGAGACATACCGCCTTACTCTGGTCTTGTCATTAGACACAGGAACAAATTTGCTACTCAGTTTCCACAAGCAAAGAGAATGTAAAGAGTGCATATCGTTCCTCCCCTCTCACAAGGACAGCGAGGGACAACAATCCTTTGTCACAGTGACCTGGCCCAACAGCGCGATCATCTTGCCTTCCTCGAGCCAAGAAGACCAGTACTCAGGAAGAAATAAAATCAGCGAAGCTAGAGTGTCTTGTGTGTAGAAAAGAGATGCCTACGATCAAGCATGTTAAACGTTCCCTCTGAATTTCACCCTCTTCTGACACACCCCTCCGTACTAGGTTTGGTGAAGGTCACCTTCAACCACAAAACAAGGATGGCAACTATTTAGCCTATAGGCAGCCATGCTCATCTCCCATGGCACGCTCATTACCCAGAGCCACCTCAGTCTTGGGTCTTCTTACCAACAGCTCCCAAGTGACACACATGCACACAAACACACACACACACACACACACACAGAGAGAGAGAGAGAGAGAGAGAGAGAGAGAGAGAGAGTTTTATAGTGCAATGAGACAGTAAACCTGTTCTCCAAACTTGCCCTTCAAGATACAGCAATTCAAAATCAAAAGCCAAGAATTCCAAAATGGGAGCCTAAACCTCCTATTCCCTTGCACTGCCTTTACCCCTTTGCACCTTTCTTGGCACATATGGAGTAATCTGAATATCTGTTAGACATTTATAATTCTGGAATTTAAAGTTTTCTTTACACATGGGCATATGCAGCATTTAAACTTAGAACTGAATGTAGTTGGAGCCACATATGTTTGCAGTTGGCAGCTGGACCAGATAAAATTTGTAAATTAGCATGATACATTTTTATGTCTTTATTTAATCACTTAAAGCATAGAGTATATCTACTAGATAAAAGTAAGAAATACAGTCCTTGTAGGGCAAAAGCTGCATGAATCTCACTAGTCTTCCCCTGGTCCCTTCAAATTCTAGGCCCTGGTGGCATTGGTCCTCTTACAGTAGAGGAACTAACACCTTCACACATGAGATCAACTATTTTCTTAACCATAGCCCAACTCTCCAGGCCTTAACACATTACTTCTGAACCAGGCTCCAAAGCAGGTCACAAACTGCTGCCCCAGTGTCCTTCTCAAGTCTCAATTTCTTCTGTCCTCGGAAAAGCCAACTGCACCATCGCTGCTGGCTCCGTGGAGCTGTAGGCTTGTTAGCAGTCATTTACTGAACCTGCATTAGAATTTCAAATTCTGTTTCCTAAACAGAGGCGCAGAACAACAACAAAATCCCAGCACCTTTAAAAATAGAATCCAATCTTAAGCTGTAAACAGATTCTGCACACAGCCAACTTTGACCCTTCAGCGCCGGCGAGCATCCACCAAATCAGTGCTCACGTTTAGTACACAGCATTCGGAGTCAGGTTGGAGGCCAGGAGAGGTCATTGTCTGCTCTGCCAGAGTGTGGAGGCCATGGAGGGTAGAAGACATGGACACACACTGCTGTAGTTGTTACCGTCCAATCACTCATTTTAAACTGAATTCTGTAACATTGTCCAAGCTAGCCCTTATTGTATACTTTGTCGTGTGGTGGGGAAAGCCTTTTCGCTTTTCCCTCTGTAAAGCTGACATGATTTATTCATTTCGAATGTGAGGAAAGTAAGACTCAGAAAGCATGGACAAGGCAAGGTCAATTTACTAGTTAAGTTCTTGTTTCCAAGAAGCCAGAAGTTAATGATGGCAGATATGTATTTTTAGGCAGACGCACTGAAAGTGTTAAAATGTTGTAACAAGGCTAAGGTACAAATCATTCAAACAGTAAGCTGTCCATTCCTGGATAATTCAAGCTATCCCAAAAATGTGGTGGTAGACAGCCCCAGAGACAGTTTATGTTCTGAGCAATTTCTTTCTTACCAAGATCTTAAAAAATAAAATAAAACCCACTGGAAAATATTTTCAAAATCTTTTTGAAAGCAGCAAAAACAAATTTAAACCCAGTTGAAAAAAAAATGATTGTAGATTCTGATCTCAGCACGGGATTTATCTTTATAAATAACCCAGAGTGGTATGTGGATATGTGGCCAAAAGTGATAAGATTTAAAAATACCAACTAGAAAGACAGTCACAATAGTGGAGTCTGGGAGTGAAAATTATTTTTTTAGATTGGGCATATTTGAAATGGCTTCATTTGTATTATTGAGTTAGCATGTTTTGAATGTGGAAACAGAGGGTAAGTGAGCTCCAGTGATACTTTCGCTAGGGAGAACTTTGAATTCTGTGTAATTACAGTTGAAGAAGCGAACTGTGAAATCCAATTACTTCTGCTAAGAAATTAAAATTATTAAAAAATAATCAAAGAAATGTGCATTTCTTCATGGAGATTCATTCATTCATCAATTCATGTATTCATTGTACTTCTGAGGCAAAGTCTCATCACACAAGCTAGAATACAATTCATCATGTAGCTGAGGCTGGCCCTTAACTCCTGATCCTCTCTCTCTACCTCTTGGTTGCTAGGACTGCAGGCATGCACCACCATGCGCAGCCGGGGTTATGATGCTCCTGATCAACCCCCTGACTGAAGGCGAGGCCTGAGACAGAAGAGACAAGAACCCATCTCTGGTGAGGACGTACAAGGAGATAAGACAGCCAAGGGCATGGAGGGTGGCGAGTGCTGAGATGTCAGATGAAAAATGAACAAGGGAACAGAGGTTACTGTCTGAGCTCCATGGAGGTTTTTACGCCAAGGTCCACAACTCTGCCTCCATAGTCTTCAGAATCCTCTTTAAAAACCCGGTGTGAGAGGCACCGGTGTGGATTAGCGCATCCTATCGGGTAGATCTGAATAGAAAAAAATGAAGAAAAACCTTCTGAAAGCGTATGAAATAATCTAGGTACCATGGTTCCTCCTGCTTCTTCTTTGCCTAGTGGGTGTTGTTGTGGGATAGTTGTAAACTGTGAAAATGGACTGCTATGATTGGTGTGCTAAAAATCTGAATGACCAATAGCTAAAAAGAGGTTAGGCGGGACTTCCGGGAACAGAAAGGTGTCTGGGAAGAAGGGCAGAATCGTCAGCCAGATGTAGAGGAAGGAGAATGGGCAGTATGGAGAGATGAGGTAACGAGCCACTTGACAGAATGTAAATTAAAATAAATGGGTTTAATTTAATAGCTAGTTAGGAACAAGCCTAAGTAATAGGCCCAGCTTTCATAATAAGTCTCCGTGTCATTATTTGCGGGCTGGCTGTGAGGTCGAGAAAGTTCTACTACAGGGGGTTTCTACAGTATCAAGGGTAGAAGACGATGTACTGGAGCTAGCGTTGCCTGTGCTGAGAAGGCTGCCAATGTATTTCCTCCTTCCTATGACTAAGGAAGGCCCTTAATGCCCATTAGAACTGAGAAAGGAGACCAAGTAAGGAGGTCATCGGAACTCTATACACACTGCCTCAGAAGGCTGTCTCACGTGATCCTTCTCAGCAAAGCAGCCACCTCTGGAGGAAATTTAGTGGGATTTAAGGGAAACGTACAAAGAAACATGCCAACTTCACTTCCAGGACATGAGGCCTCCAAGGAAATCTCTCCAAAGGCCCAGAATCCATGGACCAAAGGGTGGCCATCTTTGAAGGCTTGACACATCGTGTTTAGTTGAGGGTGAGGGCTATTGTGACTACACAAGGCGGATCTGTGATGTCAACGCTAACATCTAAAGAGGCGAAAGGAAGTCCCGACTGAGAGACGTTTGTGCTGGGAGCCTTGAGAAAGAAGTGCGGGTCTTGTTTCGTTGTTTCTGCTGCCTGTCATCCTGTGTCTGGCCTCGGCAGAAAGAGGATTGCCATAACAATACAGCCCTGGATTGTGGGGCTCACTGGGTGCCTCCATCTGGGGAAGCTGCTTTCAAAGTCCCAGTTCATGGAATGGGGGAAGCTTTACTGAGAGATGCACAAAGTTGGCTCCAAGATGACGTCATCTTCTACCCCTGATGAGGGTTCTTATATGTTCTGTCTCAGGTCTCCCCTTCAGTCAGTGGTTGATCAGGAACATACCCAGGCTGCTTATAGCAGGGCATGCCTGCTGATTTGAGAGATGAGACTTTGCCTCAGAAGAACAATGAATGAATGAATGAATGAATCTCCCCTGGAAGACTGTGAGCTATGTTCCGGATCAACTCCTTTCCCTCTTCTTCCTTCTCGCTTTCATGTCTTATTTATCTATATCTATCTATCTATTTATTTATCTATACAATATTCTGTGTGTGCCTGAAGGCCAGACCTCATTACAGATGGTTGTGAGCCACCATGTGGTTGCTGGGAATTGAACTCAGGACTTCTGGAAGAGCAGGCAATGCTCTTAACCACTGAGCCATCTCTCCAGCCCCCTTTCATGTCTTTTTTATTCCTCCTGCCTAATGTATTTATTGGCTACCTAGGCTGTACATCAGCAGTAATATTCTACTATCTGGGTTTGTGTCAAGCTCTTGAGTTTAAGATAACGGCAGATAGCGTTAAGTTGTTGATACCTAGAAAGAGGAAAATTTTTGAGTAAGTATTGACTAAGTGGTCTTGAAATAATTCAAAAACTGAGTTATTTGGACTCCTGTAATTTAGACTTAAAGTGGCCTATGGGAAAATAGAACACCTCTGAGAAGAGGTGACATAGGACAGACAGGGCAAAAATAGGTCAGGGAGACAGTGACATCTGTTTCTTGACCTGACCTGGGTCAGGGACAACGAGGGATTTGAGGCGAGTGGGATAGGTCCTCTATAGCAGTTTTGGGATGGTGACATTGGGAACCGCTGGCCAGTAGCATCAGACATGGATTTCCCCAGGGATTGCTGAGCCTGTGGCGGAGACAGGAGCAGGCATGCGGCCTTCCCAAGTAGGAAAACATCATGGTGATGAATCACTGTGTCGAGAAAGAAGGATTTTCTCGATTCAGTTTCCACTGGATTTCCTTCCCCGGGGGCCAGTGAGCTGTGATGCCATGGTGGCACTTGCGTTGTATTTATGTTTTGTATTATCCGAAAGGTTATGTAAATCCAAGTGGCCCCTGGAAGTTCTGAGCAACATTTTGACATCTCGGGGAAACTGCTGGTTTTATGGAAGGATCTAGGACTGGTGTTCTTGATGGCAGAAGTCTAGCCTTAGCCCTTTGTCTTTTAATAACGTGTTCTCAGTTCAAAACGAAAGCTGTTTTGCTCCCTTGGTTATGTGACTGAAGTCAGTTGTATCCGTCTGAGTCTGTTAGTATTAGATTATGAATGCACAGCTGCAAGGTTCTGATGAGCGTTTTCAAATTCTTATCATTTCGATCTTTCTTTCCGTCCCCGCTTTTTGCTAGCTGGAGCTTAATGCCTCTCAGGCTTCCTAGGCTGGCAAGTTCATGTTCATCTCTGTGGCTGACCCCCGCGATATTTACTTTTGACATTCATCAAAATATCCTGCGTGCCAAAACTGTCCGCTGCAGGAAGATGATAAAACATGAAAATATTTCATCAGCCAGTGGGAATTCCCTTGCATGCTAAATCAAAGGCTCTCTCAGAGGGTCCACAGTGACCTTGGAAGACCAACCGAGTCACCCCTGCTAAGCAACAGCAGGGGGGAAGGCTGCAAAGCCCTGCTCTGGTCAGGGCCCCTTTGTGTCTCAAAAATAATAATAATAATAATAAAATAACCCAACCCTACAGAGGAAACTTGGCTTCTTTGTGGAGGTAAAGGGGCCAGGGCTTCGCACACCACAAAGCTTTTTGAATGGAGTTTGGATGACTTGCTTTATTTTCCCCAGGTCCGTCCTACCCAAGACTCCTATCTGTTCTCCTGAGTATGTACCCTCTGATGGGAGGACCACAGGGGAGTTCTAAGAGGAAGGGCTCGAGATGATAAAGGAGGTGAGGGGTGAGGTGTTGGGAGAAGCATCCTGGAGAAGAAGCTCTCTGCCAGTACCTGGGGCAAATTACACTGAAGCTCCAGAAGCTCACGGGTGTTTGCTTGCAGCCCCAGTTGGTTCCCCTTTCGAGGAGAACTTGTCCAGAGCACTGGATTTATTCACCAGTCCCCTTGTGCCCATGTCAGTCAGCGCCATCCTTACCAGTTTGGGACTTCGGATATTAGATATATGATTGATTCGCAGATGTATACACTCACAAACTGTCTTGCTCATAATAAAGAGGTTTAAACACAATTGGATCAAAAAATGATATTCAATCAGCATAGACATAATTTGGAACTCAATACTATCCCAGAGTCCAATTTCTTGACATTCTTCACTGAGAGCTGTTCAGAAATGGCTCCACACATCCCTGCTCCCACTACACAACCATTGGAACACAGCTCTGAGTCAACCTATGTAAGAGAAGATTCACGAACACAACCCTGAATTTGCAGAATCCACAGGGTGAGCATGGGATGGAATGCCTTTCTCTCCTTGGAGTTATTTTCTGCGAGAATAGAAGCAAGAAAGTATACTCATGTCTCTACCGTCTGCCAAAATAATGATGGTGTTGTTGTTGCTTTTTTTTTTTTTAAAATATATCTCGTCTTTGAATTTTGACATAACCGTTTCCCTTCCCAGGACGCAGGAAACTCGAGAGTATTGTATTGAGATCCATATGAGTGACAGGCAGCATGATAAGTTGGAGCCACTTATTCTCTCTTTGTAGATGCTTTGCTGTTGGGCCAAGCTTGCCCTGAGGTGATCTTTCCCAGACTCAGGACATTCGGCAGTTTCCAGAAACATCCAGCAAAGGAGATCACCCAAGTCCCAGGAGTGTATGTCACTAGTCCAGCCACCTTTATCACACATTCTTCTTTTGTTCCAAAACCTTTTCTGTCAAAGCCACACCGAGCGAGTTAAAATTGCACCATTGCCAACTTGGTAGAGCAATCCTGCGATCTGAGCACTCAAGACATGAGGCAAGGGGATCGCAATTTCAGTGAGTATAACCTGGACTACGTGGAAAGTTTGGGGCCATTATCAAATCGTTTTACCATTCGATTTAGCCATCTGTCATGATAGATGCCTAGGCTTTCGTCCTTGACTCAATTGTGTGTCACTGTAATAACATTAACTCAAAGTTCTGTTGTTAAATTCAAATAACGACTGGAAAAACATGAAGAATTTTAACATTCAGCTACTAAATAAAATCTATTACCACAACATCAAGAGATGGTCCTGTTGACATCTTGTGTCCGTCCACATCTTCTCCACATATGGGCAGCTTTGTTTTACAACAATTAGGTCATTAGTACACGAAGCATTACAACCCACTGGTCTGACGTTAAACAATAACACCTGACTGGTTTCTCTTATTAACTAACCATCTTCGGCAATATAACTTATGATGAACAAAATTAACTCAATGATACATTTTACAATAGAATTTTGACTTTTAGGAGGACCTCCACATCATCCAATTTTTATGACATCATTCTAACTTTTATCATTGGGATTCTAGTATCCATGGGAAATATTTTATTTTATTTTTAATGGTGTGTGTGTGTGTGTGTGTGTGTGTGTGTGTGTGTGTGTGTGTGTGTACTGCCCTCAGAGACCCAAAGAGGGAGGTAGATCTTTTACGAGCATCTGTGAATTACCTGTGGCTGGAGCCCATACTAGGATTCCCTACGAGAGCAGCATTTGCTCTTAGTGGCTGAGCCATGTCTCCAGCCCCAAAAGAAATGCTTTACAAAAATATTAAGCATTTTAAATCAATATTGCCCAATTTTACCTTGGCAAGATGAAATACGGAACACTGATTTTTATAATTTTCAATCTTTACTAATTGACAAAGGAGGAATAATATCTTGGTCTTGCTTTTAATTTAAAATTGTTTGCATAATGGTAAGAATAAATATTATTGGTCATGTTCCTGTCTTTGTTGGGCAGTGTCTACTCATGTGATTTCTCATTTCCCTTCTGGTGTGCTTATCTATTGTCGATTTCTAAGAACTGAGTATATATAAGTTCTGATTAATATGTAACAAATACATTTTTCTAGTGCTCTGACTTTCTTAACATTTAGATGATTTATGCTACAAACAACTATTATTCTTTTTCTGACCTATTTTCAATGTTGATATCATGTTTACAAAGTGATTTCTTACTCCCAAGGTTATACAAACATTTATTTATTAACATGCAAAGGTTCTAATGATTTTTAATGTTAATGATTCCACTTGCATTTCTGTTCTGATAACAACAATTTGTTTATATGCCTTTTCCCTATTCATTTTAATTTCCTATTCCATTCACACCCAGGCATTCACTTGGTCCTGCTCGGCTTCCTTCTTTTTTCTGTGTTTCTATTTTTAGCTATCATGCTTTTAAATGATTCTGCCACCAACACTGCACGTCTCAGTTTCTATAATGGCATAATATCCTTCTCGGCAGTTCTCGTTTCTTAACTGAGCCTGGTATTTTATCTGAAAAAAAATAAATAATTCATACACCTTTGATTCAGATAGATTCATTTACATGTCTGTCATAATGCCTCTATGTGCCCCTGCTTTTTTAAATCAATTCAGAAACAATCAGGATGCTTGGGTAGCCTGAATTGATTGCTCCAAAGCAAAATTTGAAAATATACTAAGCTAGACGTTGAGTTCAATTGCACCGAAAATTCCTCACTTCTCTTACTTTGTTCTTCTTGTCACACTGTAAAGGAAACTCTCTAGGCTTCCTCCCTTCTTCCCAAGTCTCAGAGTTCTATAGTTAGTTACAAAAGAATTATTTTTTCAAGAGTGGCCAAAGAAACACAGAAAACGTGATTAAGTAGTAACTCTTTGCATTTGCTGAATTTGTGTTAATTTTTATACTTGTAAATGTGTATTTCAAGGGAAAAAGTTCCTACAAGCACTATGAAAATACACGTAGCTGAGAGGCATACTCCAGAATAAAGATACCTACTTGACACAGGTTTCCAAAGAGCCCAAGAAAGTGTGGGGTGAAGGGGAGTAGCCTGGGCTTTCATTGAGGTTAAGATCTCTTCATTAATCACACTCTGTGAAGAACTCAGGAATCAAGAATCATGCCCATTTTTTCACTATTATCTTAATAGTTCAGTCAATTAAGCAACAGACATTTATGAACTTAATAACATTAAGTATTATTCTAGACATCAAATGCAGCATTCAACAAAAGGGCAATGCCCCTTGGAAGCACAGATTTGAGTGGTACAGATCAATCATCGTTAGCTGGCAATGGACTGTTGCAATAATGCTTGATGAAATATAGAATTACTTAATTGGTTAGAGAGTCAACTTGTTGAACAAAATACTTACTTCATGAACACTAAACAAGGAACAAAAGCCCAGGGGTAAGACTATGGTGGTGAAGTCTACATTTGTAATAGGCCAGTCCTAAAGCAAATTCTCTGAGCTAGAAGGAAAATAAATTGTTATTTTAGGATATCCAGCTCTATCTGTCCATCTTTCTTTCTGCCTGTCTGTCTGTCTATGACGTTCACTGAAGGAAAGATAGTGGTTTGGTTGGAACGTACTGTTTAAGGGGCCCAACTCTCTCCTACTTCTTCACGTTAAAACAAAAACCAAAAAAACAAGTGTGTTTTCTTTATTTCCCCCATTCCTATCTATTCCTACTCAACTCCCAGTTTGAACCAATCATCAGTATGTTTTAGCTTTAACTTGAACATCGTGCTTGAATGTGTCCTCTGCCCTGTTACTACTACAATTTTGCTTTAGGCTAAGCCAAATGTGTAGACTCCATCCCAACTTGATCTCCCCCTTTCCTATCTTCCTTCTTGCCATTCCTTTCCACAGGCTAGTCAAAGGAAAAACGTTTGGAGGTAAATCATATTAACCTACTCTCCCCTTAAACTTTACCCTGGCTTCTCCAACCCTGTGGCTAAAGAACATCTTCCCATGATCGTGAAGCCATCACGAACCTCTAGAAGGGTTTTTGGTTTTGCCTCCACACACACCCTGCATAATGCCCTGACCTTTCTGCCTCTCTCTATTCTCTCCCAGAAAGCCCAGCTCACTCTACCTTAAGAGTTTCTGTATGTATGTGCTTCCGGGATCATACATACAGCTGGCTACTTCCCAACCTTTACACTTGAGCTCTAGAATGCTCTTAGAGAAAGGTGATGTGACTACCGGCTCATTATACCTCTGGGTACAGAGCTCACGGTAGGCTGGCCATGCCTCTCTTCCTTGTGCTCTTAAACCAGCAAGAGAATGATGAGAAGTAGGCCTGTGGCACAAAGAGGGGAGAGGAAATCCATACTCTTGTTGCATACAGGTTCTCTTGATAATCCTCCAAAAGTCTCTCAGTTGAATGGGCAGAAAGGGGCTGTGGCCCACACAACAGCCATAACAGAGGGAACCCAGCGGTCAGGTGCTTGATGGCAGCTGAGGTAGAAATAAAGGGACAGAAAAGAGCAGAAAACATATGGCTCTGACCATTCCAGTCAAATCTAGATGCGTTCGTTGAAATGGCCTCCTCTAAAAAAATTCCCACCCGGTGTTGATTTTAATGCATAAGCCATTGGTAACAAGAAACATCCGGGCCCCGGTCTGAAACAATGAGGCAAAGCTGTATGCACGGGAACAGCTCAGCCGTAGAGGAGCCCCAGAGTCAACTAGTGCAGAGGCTCCTGGTTGTAGCAGGGGCTCATTCTCTCCCTCTCGTTCCATTTGGCCTGGCTCAGTGTGGGTTTGTCTTCAAGATAACTCTGTTAGTGGCTGGCTGCCGCAGCTCCAGGCACCTCACTCCGACCTCCCAAAGTCCATTGGAAGAAATGGCCCCTATTCTCAGTGACTTTATTTTTACAAATAAAGAAGGCCTTGTCAGAATCCTTCATCCAATTTTTCTTACTTATCAGCCAGAAATAGCATCTAAGCAAATGGTTAATGCAGGTACTAGTTCATTGCGTAATACTATATACAACTTACCCTGAAAGTATACTGGGGCTTATTTCCCTCAAATACGGATGCCTACTACCAAGGAACAGGTAGAGGGATGGGTTTTGAGTTGTCAACTAACGGGAACTGCTACACACATCCTTCCTACAAGGAAGTTCTAACTTTTCCTTATTTGAACCCAGTTCAAGTTATCAGTAGGGGTCGGAGTTATTAATCCAATGCTATCTGCATATCAGTGACACTGACCTCTGAGTTGGAAAGAGGACACAGGTCCAAAGAGCTTGTCTAGGACATTCCAGTACTCAGAGGTCAGAGATATCAGTTGGAATCTCAAAGAAGACAGAGAAGACCGAGGAATGTGGTAACTTGGTGGTCAAATTTAGAAACAGTTTCAAGGAGGAGGGAGTGGCAAGTCATACCATGTATAGTTCAAAAGATATGCGGAGGTTTGAAGTGTTGGGTTCAGCAACACTGAGGTCCTAGATTAAGAGGTGAAAACAAAGGCATTATCGGAATAAGCTTCAGAGAGAATGGGAGACAAGAAAATGGAGACACTTAGTATAGCCAACTCGACTAGGAGTTCTGATGGAAAGGGTAGGAAGGAAATTTGTTCTTTCCACAGGGGAGAGGACAGAAATAGAAATCGTTCCAAAGGTGGTAGGAGAGAGATGCCTACTCAAGAAACAGAGGAAAAAATTGCTGGGCAATGTCCTTGACTAGAACTCAAGAAGCCGAAGTCTAGTTTCATCAGAAAGTTCAGAGGTTCATCTTGCCAAGGAGTCAAGATGCTAACCCTATTTGAAGGAACGAATTACATTGTACCAGTCTCAAAGCCATGTAAAGCCAGTTAGATGTCATAAAGTACTTATGGGTGTTCACTTTTGATTATTTTTAATTTTCTCAGCTATAAAGTTATTAGTTGAGAGTAAGAATAGGACAGAGAAAGCTCCAGGTGAGAAAAGGTTTGAAAAAAGAAAGTACGAAAAGAATTCCAGTGAGTGTGGAAAATAGAATAGTCTAAAAAAAAACAAGAGTCCCAGCTCTGACATTTCCTGACCACGAAGCATCTCCTTCTAAGACACTCATACCTTCGGCAATTGCTATATTGATGGCAACAAGCTAGGTCATGTTAGCATTGTCTACTGCAGGGTGATACGGGCTTTAACACTAACAAGTGCATGTCACCTCTCCATGGACCACAGCTATGCATGAATTGGTCACTTGAAACACAGCATAGTGGCTGGAACAATAGGTGTAGGTACCACTTACGCTGGAACTCTGACCCCAGCTCCTGCGATATGGCTTGAACTGGCCACTGACTCATTGTGCCTGTTCCCTCATCTGTGAATCCGAACAAAAATAAAGTTGTTATGTGTCCTGCTGAGTGAAGCAATCAAGTAAGGAGCTCAGAACTGTGCCGGTGCACTGTAAACGCTCATAAATATTAACTGCTTTTTGTGGTCATTAGTCATTGTTCAAAACTAAGAAGTTCCTGGAACTGGTCACTAAGAAGAATAAATCAAGGACTGACCCTGCCTAGCTGTGAACTAAGGCGGAGGTCCCATGGGTGTGCTGTGCCTTCCTTAGTTCAAGCGAAATTATCTCGCCCCAAGCTTCCAACACGAATGTGTTAAATCAAAAATAACATCAATAACGAAACTGGATTAGTTGCATGGAAACATATATAATAGCTTCATGCACCTATATCGACAAATGTCGATAGTAGCTTCCATCTGAGGGCGGTTCACCAGGTAGAAATTAGGGTAATTTAGGTCCTCGGTGCCAGAGGCTGGGCCTCAGCTAAATTCAGCTTTATGTGTCCAGTGCCTTGGCTTCTTCCAAGGTACTCATGTGGGGCTGATCTCCCTCCGTTATAGTACTGGCTCTGGAAGCCTGTGGCCACAAGACTTCTTGGGTCTTCACTTCGGCCGCATAAAGACAAAACCTTCACTTGTGTACTTTCAGAACGCCCACATGCTGCTCCCCTGTCTTATCGATTTCCTTCAAGGCATTGAACCATATAAACTTCCTGTCCTCTGAATCGGGGTCCTCTCATAACCTATCACTCATTTTCCGTGGTCTGTAAATTTAATTCCCTCATCTCCGTGGTCTCGGAGCAACCTGCCCTTTCTGTCCCAGCCCCTTTCCTACTTTCCTGGTTTTATTTGTAATTATCTCTCTCCTACCTGTTCATCATTTCTAACTCGCTACAATATCTTCAACCTTTTATACAATGTCCAATACATAAAAATGAAGAGGCCAGCCACGAGTGAGCCTATATATCGATGCTGACCTCCTATGTTCCTTCCTACTGCATAAATGCTGGAATTTTCACAGATATGTTTTGCATCAAAGGGAAAAAAGTTCAGGCAAACCCTCGACTCTAGTTAGTTATTTATAAGCTGATACTTAAGGGGAGCTTACTTTGATAGACTCTAGAAACTAAAACGGACTCGCAGTGGATGTCACTGTGGGGGTCTGCATAGGCACACGATTGGAATGCCATCTAGAAAACATCCATCAACATTCTGTGGCAGGGTTATGGATGCTTATTGTGAAAGCCTTTCCTTTCGTTTGGCAACCCTCACAATAAAATGATTAGAAAGAAAATGGTAGCTGAAGTGTGATTAAATGACTATCCTGATGTTACGCTCTGAGGCTGGGCTGAGACCCAAATCCACTTCATCGGCTCCAAGTTCCCATGCTTAACAGGGCCACTTAAGAAAAATCATTATTGCTCAGCGTTGACACAAAGGCGCTAGTACCAGAAAGCACTAACCAGCTCTGCACACCGGCTCTGCACACCGTCTCTGCACACCATGCTCTGCACACCACCAGCTCTGCACAACACCAGCTCTGCACACCGGCTCTGCACACCAGCTCTTCCATAAAAGGGATGCTTTTTCAGAGGAGAATATATTTTAAATCCCAGAGATTCCTCCCTGGGAGTATCACCCCCTTCATCTTGGTCCCTTTGGGGTCTTTGACATTTATTGTAACGGCGCCGCTTTGCTCAGAGGGCTGTCACCCCTCTTCAGGGAGCACTTTCAGGATTTAAAAATACTTCACCCGTTCTCAGCGATGACAAACCCTTGTCCTTTTAAAAGATCCTAATGTCACCTGGAAGCCCAGTCAGGCGAATAAAATTCAAGGTTTGCAATACCGGAGCCAAGCTCCCTGGTACCGACAAAACATCAAAGACGCTTTGTTCATTTGGGTTGCTTTGTCTTTTTAAATGAGACAGACCGCTAGTGTAACAAAGCCCCCTTTCCTAGCATGGCCAAGAATGCCGTCCCCAAAGGCTTGCTTCCCAGGGCCTGCGTAGGGCTCTTATGCCTTACCCATGGCAACTCTTACCAACCTGCATGAAACAACATGCATAGTGACTCTCTTCTCTGGTGACGAGAAACTTCACAAGGCAGGGATCTTCCAAGCTTTCTCACCTCCCCCCATTTTTATTTAGGAATAATTGCTTGGTCAAGGTATGACTTTGTGAGGGAATCAATGGGTGAATGGACTGATCACATCATCTGCCTTCAAACACTGAGGCTGCCTGCTGCCGCTTGAGCGCACGGCCAGTATTTCCGCTGCCACGTGCTTTCCTTAGTGGGATGGCGTCTATATGCAATGTCATACAATGATTGGCAAAGAACAAAACCACATGTTACCCTAACATTTGCTATGGATTTGCTATGGGGCTTGTAATTGTCATGAATAATTTTTGGTTATCATCCTTCAGTCTCTGAAGTATAGAATTTGATATTTTATGATGACAAATCTTCATTTTCTATATTTCCTCTTGCCCTCTTTCTGTAGAATCGTAGGTACCAGTATAGATAGATCATTACAATCATGAAGAAGGGATCATTCCAGCAATAAAAAAAAAAACAAAGCACGAACATTTATCATCTCTGTATGTGTAGTTTTAGTCATGAATAGACTTTGAATATTATTGCATTTCTTCACACTCTGTTAGGGCAAGTCTATGTGCTATCTCATGCTATGGTTACCATGATGGAGTAGCCAACATCCATACCACATGTTCTTATACAAAGTGATAACACCATCCATATGAGGACTGGAATAAACAGGCCAGTAAAACCCTTGAAAAGCTGGGTTTCATAGTTGGTGTCAGTCAGTGATGCCTACTGCCTGTGTTGAAGTGTTCTCAGCTCCAGAGTACTGATCCAGCTCTGCTCTGTGTGTCCTGGTACAGCTGGATCCCCCATTATCCCTGCTTAACTATTATATTTAAAATTCCACTTCCAGGCTCCGCTTGTCTCTGGGTCCTTGGTTCTTCCTCAGCCCTATGGCTCCTGGGGGCTGAATTCAGGTCAACAGGCTTCACCACTGAGTCATATCTTTGTCGTATATCCTGGGTCCTTGGTTCCAATCTCCCTTCAGATCTTAGCTGCTTTCTTCTAAACACTGGCTGTTTATTATTCTGGCCATTCTGGCCTCCTTCCTCCTCTAAGTGTGCAAACACCCATCCCTCCAAGGACTCAGAGGTTTTCCCATTGAGATATAGCAGCTTGACACTAGGAGTCAATAATAGCTTCTTGCCAACTTTGTCAACTGAGCATACATCCTTTGGTTTGACACTAATAGAAGAGAGAATGAAAGGTTTAGAGCAACGAGATGAACCAAAAAAAGTGAATTTTGAAGCTTCATTTAGAATGTGAACAATAACAACAACAACAAAACCAAAACCAAAACAAAACAAAGACAAAACTTTAACCCATCAGGCAGCCTGCGGAGCACAAGCACATTGTCTGAGAGCTGATTTAGTCCATGGTTAGAGATGTTAGATGTGTTAACTTGAGATCACTTGGTACTGCTGCTATCCAATCCCCCTCTTTCACTGTTTGGATCTTATTCTATTCTGGTGCTACTTACATTGCAACTGTTACTCTATGTCTTGGTTGCATGTATGGTTGTTGCGAATGCAGTTGAAAATCACATAACTTCCCACTTTTGTTTCCTTACAGAGATCACAAAATGTCTTTTAAAGTCTGAGTCTTGAAGTTGCTGCCTTTGGGAGGGTTGGCAGTTACTGTAAAGCATCCTACCCCACAGGCCTTTGGGTGGAAAGAGTTCAAACTTTGGGAGCAGACAGAGATGCACATGGAATAGAGTGGCTGGGGACTGATGCTCTGGCAACAAGCACAGAGAGGATGGTCTGACCAAGCTGTGTTGCAGTCCCCAAACTCTGGGACTGAGAGACAAGATAGAATTGAACGTCAGGCACTGGTAAGAACTGTAAACACCTAGACCTCTAAAGAGTATGGAGTCTCGGCTAAGGCCTGGTTGTATGTGTACCAGGTACTGTGGCTTTAACAATGGCAGTGGTCTGCATGGTGGTGTTTGGTATAGAAGAATAAGCCACTATAGTGATGTTACCTGCAATCCCCCTTAAACTTGAGAAACCAGGTTTTCACTGTTGTGAAGAGTCACCGTAACTATGGCAACTCTTGTCAAGGTTTAATTGACGTGGCAGCGTACAGTTTCAGAGGTTCAGTCCATTGTCATCATGGCAGGGAGCATGGCAGCATGCAGGCAGACATGGAGCTGGAAGAGTAGCTAAGAGTCCTCTGTCTTGCAGGCAACAGGAAGTTGACTGACACACTGGGTGGTGCTCCAAGCATAGGAAACTTCAAAGGTCACTTTCACAGTGACGCACGTCCGCCAGCAAGACCGTACCCACTTCAACGAAGACACGACGCCTCCTAGTGTCACTGTTTGTGATGAAAGCCAGTAACATTGAAACGGCCACATATGCCAATCTTAAAATGGAAGGGTTTTGGGTATTGTGTTAACTCTTCCTGGGGAAATCAAATGTGTCTTCACCCCAGATGTGCATCCACAGCAGCATCCATGACAGGTCAAAGGTGAGACTGATGAGCTTATGGGGCTTCCTTACAGACCATGAGATGGGGAGGTATTTACAGGAACATGAGTGACCCCTCCCCCCACAACGAGCTGCATTCTCACCAAGTCCCTCTCCATCATGGATGGTGATCTCATTGAATACAGATTTTAATTAACCCTTTCATTTCCCATACACTCTAGCATCTCTCTTCGGGGAGGACTCCCAAGTGATGGTCTCCTAATCCTTCCTTTCTCGACTAATTAGGGAGGCAATAGCTCTGTCACCATTACCATATACCCAGCTGATATGGTACTGTTCTGCTCCATTGTCATGGCTACCAGAGACAGGTCAAGATGTCATTTTAATGTGCCCAGAGGAAAAGTCACCAGGCAGTGCAAGCACCAGCCACTAGACTCCTCCCCGCTTGCTGAAGCAACAAAATTCTAATAAGATTCGGTGAAGGCAAGAGGTGGGGAAGTTCAAACTATTATCCGACTTTGTGTATCTTACAAAAGCTTTCTCAACAGTAAGATTTTGCTGATTTTTAATGTGGAGCACATGTGATTTCTTTAGTTAACTTAACAATGTACACTTACTAGACTTATCTTTGACTATATCCATACCTTTTCTTATAAATTATTTCACACTCCCTTTAGGAAATACCCAGATTATAGACATATTAGCTACTTTTTTTATTGTTGTAACCAAACTATACTCTGAGAGGCTGTGCTATCATGGCCGGAAAGGCATGGAGCCAGGAAGGTGAGGATGCTTGCTTGTGTGTGGATGGATCAGGAAGCTGGCTAATAGGAATTCCCATACTCAGCTGGTGTGGTTGTTGGATCTAATTGTCAACTTGGTGGAGTCTAGAATCACCTGGGCAGGAGTCCCAATGAGGAACTGTCTAGCTTAGGCTGGCCTGTGGGCATGTCTATTGAGGACTGTTTGGATTAGGGGAGACGGGCCCCCTGTGGGTGGTACCCTCCTCTAGGTGGTGGATCACAGAGAGAACGACAGGGAACGGGGCTGAGCACTAGTGCCTGCGTCTCCTCCTCTTAGCTGCAGAAGTGATGTGATGGCTGCTTTAAGTCCCGGTTTCCTTGACTTCCTGCAGCGATGAACTGTGGCCTGAAACTGTGAGAAAGCAAACTCCTTTCTCCCTTATTTTCTCATTAATAACTGTTAGTGTGTTATAAATTCCAGTACACGTGCGGGTGAAGAATCCTCTACTGGAGCGTGGGCAGCCTCCCAGGGGTCACAGCTTTGAAGAACACTGACTCTTCTACCCGGGGCAGCCATCAGCTGTCACCGAGGGGCATCAGGTATTGGTGTGTCCTCAGGTTTGGGTGGGGCTTCCTGAGCCCCTTCCCTCATTGCTAGGCTCTCTCCTGGCTTGGTTTTGTGCTTGTTTTCTAATGCAGGGGCATCCACTGTGAGTTTACGTGTGCAATAGCCCTGATCCTGGGAACATCCCCCGAATGAAAGTCACTCACTGTGAGTTCACGTGCGCCACAATCCTGTGTTGTCCAGAGAAGAGTTTCGCTGTGGTCATCCATTACTTCTGACTCTCACAGTCCTTCTGCCCCCTCTTCCTCAACGACCCCGAAACTCGGGAAGAGGAGATGGGATGCAGATATTATCACATCTGTACCAAAGGGACCAGTGATGTCCCCCGTGGGTAGGTCTGTGACAGTCTTGCCAGATTCTCCAGTCTGAACAGAACAGCCAAGGTAATAAAGACAACTCATGGTATGTCTCAAGGTCACCATGACCCTGGAAATCTACTTAACTCATCACTACAAGGGTTTCTTTCCCAGCAGGCTTAGAAATGAGATCAACTAGAACATTAAGGAGAGATCCTTGTCTGGGTAAGACTTGCGTCAGCTGCACAGTGCAGAATAAAAAGTATCAGCATCTGGAGGGCCGGATGAGATGAAAAGGCTCCTGGGTGCAAATGATGTGTCAAGGACATAGGTGACCCAAAGATGCCAAGATCAGAGGTCAAATCAATGTTCTGAGGGGAGCTTGGTCACCTACAAATTAGATAACCAAGACTTACGGGGTGGTGTGGGGCAAGTGTGGGTGCCTCCGGGACCCCTGTGTTTCTCCAATGCCCCAACAGGTTGTGGCTTGGTATTTTTTCTAAATGTTGTGTTAGATAGTCATAGTTATTTCAAATATATATCTGAAACAAAACTTGCTTTTCTCCTAATGTAGGGATGACTCACTTAAAGCAAATAGCTTTCTTGTTGTTTTATGTGGGTTTTTTTTGTTGTTGTTGTTTTGGCTTTTTTTCTGTTTTTTTTTTTGTTGTTGTTGTTTTGTCTTGTTTTTTGTTTTGTTTTGGTTTGGTTTGATTTTTCAAGACAGGGTTTCTCTGTAGCTGTGGAGCCTGTCCTGGAACTAGCTCTTGTTGACCAGGCTGGCTTCGAACTCACAGAGATCTACCTGCCTCTGCCTCCTGAGTGCTGGGATTAAAGGTGTGTGCCACCACCACTCAGCAGTAAATAGCATTTTTAAATCAGAAAAGGAAAAACAGAGGTTGGTCTCAGAAGTGTGTACAGAAATGAGAAACCACCAGTGCACATGTTCATGTCAACTGGTAGTTCCAAGTTTCAGGGGTTCCCAGTCAAATGGCAGGCACATCCTCCAGTAGAAGTGGGTGACTGAATGCCATTAGCCGTAAAGACTGTCCAACTCAGTACCATTTCTTCATTCTCAAATCATCAAATTTTGATTTCTCTTGGACCTTTGTGTATAAAAGTCTTTGAACAAATAGGAGGGCCTGGCCTGTTGCTTTACTCCGTCCATACGTTTCCATTTTGGCTATTGTACATAAGCGACTGAAATTCAGCCAATATGTCTGACTCCGAGAAGGACCTAGTCTTCATTATTCTTTTCATCTCATCTCCAAGCCTTCTGGGCTCCGAACAAAACCCCAGTTATAAGGAGTGAGCTGATGGCAATATTTCCACAGAGCATCTTGTGTTTTACAGCTGCTAAGGGGGCGAGTTTATCCTCAACCACAAAGTCGCGTTCTCAGTGAGTAAGGGAATCATCTCCTCTTGTTTTAAAGCCTTACCAATTTCAGCTGTGATTTTTCTCAGACTTAATAAACATAGTAATAGAATATTTATGAACTATAATCATTAGTGAAAACAGGGATCTTTAATTGTTTGTTGAATCCTATTGGCTGTACTTGCTGTCATTGCTACAAGGCAGGTAAGGGCAGAAGAATACAGTCATATTTTACCATTTTATCAACAGTTTAGCATAGAGACAAAATAAAGTCGGAACCTATACTTTCCCTCTGAAAAATGCTAGGTCACCATATGTTTGTACAATGTACTTCAAATAACTGTTGGTTAGTAAGCAACTAAACATTTCTACCAGAGTGTTTATATTCTTGAACAAACTATTTTTTTTTTTAGTAAATTTTATTAAATTATAAAAGTTTCCATTTCCGCCCCCCTCCCAACACCCTCCCACTCCCCCCACTCCCCCCTCCTTCCCCTCCGTCCCCCAGGGCAGTCAGGGTTTCCTGCCCTGTGGGAAGCTCCAGCTCCCTCCCCCTCCCTCCAAGTCCAGGAAGGCGAGCGTCCAAACAGACTGGATCCCCAAAATCCAGCATATGCAGAGGAAACAGGTCCCAGTGTCATAGTCAATGGCTTTTCAGAAAGACCCCGGGCCAGCCACAGTCAGAGAATCCGGCCAAATTCCGAGAATCTGGCTAGATCACGTCCTCGTTCAGTCCCAGTCCGACTGGCCCTGGTAAATTCTCATCAGATCCGTTCCCTTGTATCAGTGGGTGATAGCATCCCTCGCAGTACTGATTTCGTCTTTCATGTTCCTCCTCCTTCCGCTCCCCCTCCAGACCTCGGGGGGCTCAATCCGTTGCTCCAATGTGGGCCTCCGACTGCATAGCTGTCCTTCTCCAGACAAAGGATCACTCCGAAGGCCCTCTGGATGGAAGCTGGGATGGCTGGCGGGCTGAACAAACTATTTTTTCAGAAGTATGTGAAGCTGTAATAATTTTATGATAAAATGACTCAAAACCCTGAAATTCTTAAGAGAAAACATACGCCAGCTTGCTAGCGTTGGTATCTGGAATGGGTCATTTGTCTGCTATTTTTTTTTTATGATTCAAAGCTAAGGGAAAGATGCAAGAGAGATTTGGACAGATAACTATGTCATTAAAATACAGGAGCTGTAACCAGTTTCTTTTTCTCTGTGCCTGTGTGTGTGCCTGTTTATATGTGCCTGTATGTGTGCATGTGAATGTCCATGTGTGCCTGTGTGTGTGTGCATTTTTATGTGCACCTGTATATGCATGTGTGGCTGTGCATGCATGCCTGTGTGTGTGCATGTGGATGTCCATGTGTGCCTGTTTGTGTGCCTGTTTATATGTGCCTGTATGTGTGCATGTGAATGTCCATGTGTGCCTGTGTGTGTGTGCATTTTTATGTGCACCTGTATATGCATGTGTGGCTGTGCATGCGTGCCTGTGTGTGTGCATGTGGATGTCCATGTGTGTCTGTGTGTGTGCCTGTTTATATGTGCCTGTATGTGTGCATGTGAATGTCCATGTGTGCCTGTGTGTGTGTGTATTTTTATGTGCACCTGTATATGTGCATGTGGATGTGCATGCGTGCCTGTGTGTGTGCATGTGAATGTCCATGTGTACCTATGTGTGTACATGTTGATGTGTGTGTGGATGTGTACGTTCATGTGGGTGCCTGTATGTGTGAATGTGCATGCCTATGTAGGTGTGTGAGGCGGAAGACAGCATAGGTGTCATCCCACAAAAACTGTCTACTTTGTTTTATCCTTAAGATTTATTTATTAATGTATATGTGCATGTGTGTGTGCTTGCGCGCATTTAGGTGCATCATGAATGTGCAAGAGCCTGTGGGAACCAAAAGAGGGCATTAGATCTCCTGGAATGGGAGTTATGGGCAGTTGTGACTTACCTCGTAGGTGCTGGGAACTGAACCCGGGTCCTCTGTAAAGCAGTAAGTGTTCTTAACTGTTTTACAACAGTTAAGAGCCCTCCAACTTCCTTTATTGATACAGGATCTCTTACTGGCCTGGAGCTTGCTAAGCATGCTAGGCTAGGAGGAAGTCCCAGGGATCTGCCCATCCCTGCCAGCCCAGCACATGGGCAACAATGCTATACCAGCCTCCATAGCTTCGTTACATGGGTCCTGAGTGTCAGGCAGGTCCTCACACTGGTGCAGTGAGTTACCAGCTGGACTATCTCCTCAGCCCCCGACTTTCTTTCTCTCGATATGGAAATAGCTCGAACAAAGTTAAGCCAAGAGGCATACATGCCTCTGAGAAGTGGGGTTGTTTACATGATTTCAGCCGTTGAGGAGCAATCTCACTTCTCTATGTTCAGCTTTAGGGAGTATGAAGAGGGGAGAAAAGGCAACAGCTTTATCCGTGGCCACCATGTTTATTGCCAGTACGCCAGTACTAGACTTTTTCATCTGCCCTATAGATCTTGTCTACCCTTGTGTGTGGTCAATTAGCCCTGAGGAATTGGGCTGAGGATGAAGTCCCATACTCCCCATATCCCCGGGCTTCCAGCTGGTTTTGGCAACTGAGGAAGCTGCAGAGATGGGGTGGGGAGGCAGGCTTTGACTTGTTATTCCTCCGGCTTCCTCCTGCAGGGTCAGGACAGTCATGCTGCCTTCTCTAGTTCCAGAAGACTCTCTTGCTGCAGACTTCTGTGTCTGTAATGTTCTGGACGTCCTCACCATCATGTCTGGGGTGGTTAGAACTCAGCATGGCACTACTGCTAGAATACTGACAACCCACCACTCCTGGACCACACCTTTGCTGTGTAGATGCTGACCTTACACTGCAGCTGTGTCTGGGCACAACCACTGGAGCCTGAAAATACTACAAATAGAAAATTCATTACATCCACCTATGAACATCACACCTTAGCAGCAAAGAACAGTACAGGTAATGTCCATTGTTTCCCTTCTGGAGCATCAGGCTTACTGTAAGCTGCAGTCCCCTGAAACCCAGAACATCAAGACAAATAGGACAGCATATCCCTGACCTGGGAAAAGATAAAAATTCAAAGGATGATTTATACTGCATTCATCTTGCTTCCCCATCTCTGTAAAGTAATGATATAACTTCAAGATCACCTGGAGTTAGGACCAACTTCACCCCTTTCGTCTCTTCTCAAGTTACCCTTTCTTCCTGGAATTCTCGGGTAGACATTGTCTTCATTGTCTTTTAGTCTTTATCTCCATCAGACCCTTTCTTAGGTAATGAAGCTAGAGTCTGTGGATGCCGTAACACTGTAGTTAACGCATATTTAAAGGGTAAGAATTAGAGAGAGCTTCCATTTGCCAAAAGATGGTCAATCAACTCTTTCACTAACATCGAACTTAAATTTTGATTTTCCTCACTGACATAATCACACCCTCTGATAGAAAAGTGAGGTTAAGCACTTTAGGCCTAATACCCTAACTGAAAGTAAAGATACATCCGAAATTAAGACTTGAGGGCTAAAAGCTAGAGGGAAGAACCTGAGTGGTCTCTCTGCCATTCCTCTTACGTTAATAACAAGAGCTGAGAGTGAACGGTAAGTACTGGAGAGTCGGGGTCAAGGGTTCTACCTGTATCAGCTGATTAAATGCCCAAACAGATCTACAATGTGAATCTTGGTTTAAAGTGGATAAATGAAGAATGGAAGATAAAATCACTTGCCTATAGTGATACTTTTCATGCCACTCCTCCATGGTTTCTAGAATATTCTAACCAGTTGGTTCCTATTCATCAATTCTAATATACTAATGCTTTAACTTGAAAACACTTGTGTTGTTCTTCCATCTTGTAGCTGACTTGGGGTCCAGCCCCCTCAGTGATATAACGCTGAGTTTTGTGAGGTTTTAACTTCAGTGATTTGTTCCAATCAAAAGCTCCTCATTCATTCTGACAACCTCAACAAAAGGCATTTGCATTTCTGACCATCTTGCTCGGTAAGCACACCTGGGATTGTGAACTAAAGCAACCCTTTCCCCCTCAAGTTATTCTGTCAGCGTCTTTGATTTCACAGCGACAGAAATGAGACGCTCACGCTAGAGTTATCCGTTCCACAGCCAGTCGCTCCACGCCATGTGATGGTGTGAGGCACAAGCTCTGAGATCAGGAAATCGGACTCGGCTCAAGCTCAGACTTCTCATATAATGGATGTTCCAGGGAAAAGTGCTTAATCTCGCCAGTCCCCAGTTTTCTCATCAGTGAAATGTGAATGGCAAAATCCAAGAAGTGGATAGGTCAAACACGCCTTCAGCAAAGCACACAATGAAATGCTGAGTCATCAACTATGGTTACTGCCACAGTTCACTTTATACCTGTATCCTTTGGGAAACGAGTAGATAAATTTCCCCAACACAAACAGCTGAGAACCCTTGTTATCATGTAGACATCCCTGTTGAAAGGATTACGTAAGGATGTAGGTATCTGAAAAGATTACCCAGGAGTATGCATCTCTTTAAAATCATTTTATATTTTAACTTAATCTATTTTATTTCAGCTAGGAAGCTCAGAAGCACATCTGCACAGCTGAAGAGATGTATAGGACTTGGCTTTCTGACCCATTCCAGGTAAACAACGAGTCAAAGATTGTAATGCTTTAAAGCGAGGTCATTCATTACCAGCTAACTCTATCTTAGAGCGGAGGTTAAAACTCTTCAATCAGATCTTAAGTTCATAGGTGACAAACAAACATGGCAGAGTCCTTGCAGAATAAATAAATAAGAAAGGAAGGAAGGAAAAGAGGAAGGAAGGAAGGAAGGAAGGAAGGAAGGAAGGAAGGAAGGAAGGAAGGAAGGAAGGAAAAAATTAACTCTGTATTCTAAATTACAAGTTGATTCTCAAGCATTCTAAGTAATGTTTTGCTTTAAATATCAGGGTTGCCATCAGGTGACAGAGGTGAAGGCCATTCTCATTTCCACATTGTGGTATGGTGTGACTCTCTTTTGTACAAATGCATCATGTCTACAGATGCTATCCGAGTGAGATTTCCTGTGCTGCGAAGAAACGTTCACCAAAAATAAAACTTGGAGAAGGATGGGGTTTACTTGGTTCGCAGGTTACAGGACTTTCTGGAGGGAAGGCTGGGCAGGAACTCGAGGCAGGAACTCGAGGCAGGAACCTAAGGGAGGAACTGAGGCAGCATGGGGGAGCATTGTGTGCTGGCTTGCTCCCTTGGATTGCTCGGCTGCCTTTTTTACACTACAAGGTAGTACCCACGGGATCTGCGCCCTCAATGAGCAATCTCACAGAAACACTCCCACAGATCCTGCACAGGTCAGTCCGATGGAGGCCGTTCCCACATTGAGGTTTCCTTTTCCCAGGTGTGTCAAGGTTCCAACTGAAGCTAAGTGTGCCGGATGCAGAGGGAAGGACCCAAAGGTGTGGGGGTGGGGCACTAGAATATTAGGCAGTATCTTAAAATTCAATAAATGTGAAATAAATTCATTCATGGGTGATGTCATCTCAGTTTTATGACCACGCTTTATATCTTATTTCATTCACCTTTTAAGAGCCGTGGTCATTAGGATATTAAAAAAAAACCTGAAATATCACTCATACTCAAAAAAATCTAAAATTGTATCAGTATGTATTAACAGCTTATGTTTAGGTAATAGATGCTGCCTACAGTCAGCTATGTAACCTTACTGAAATAACAAGTGGTTATTATTTCCTATCTTCAACAGTCAGGATCTCTACTTTTGTTTGCTGCTCTTTATTCAGCATTGGCTTCTGTTCCATCCCTGAATATGTGTAAAAAAATATTCAATCTCGACTGTTGCCACCCTTTTGTCTCCTGAATCCTTGGAATATCAGCTGTCCCTGTTTCAGTGCTGAGGAGTTCTGTCCAGAGAGGTGAGTGAGTGCTCACCGGGGCGGTCTGTCCCGGAAGAGAGCGCAGCCCCCCCCCCAGCTTCTGCTGCAGGGCCTTCGGTGTTCCACTGGACTCCTCCCAGCCCCCATTGCCGCTGTGCTTTTGTCTCCTGAGTCCTTGGAATACCAGCTATCCCTGTTTCAGTGCTGAGGAGTTCTGTCCAGAGAGTGCTGAGGAGTTCTATTCAGAGAGTGCTGAGGAGTTTCATCCAGAGAGGAGGAGATGGGCAGGCGCCAATGCAAGAATTCCTCCAACAATTTGAAAGGCAACATGACATCTCCAGAATCCAGGGAGCTCGAAACTAGAAGAAATGAACACCCTACTCCAGAAGAAATAGAAGAAATTGACTCTAAGCGGATCTTTATGAAAATAATAGAGGAACTTAAACAGGAGGTGAAAATCTGCCATAAAGAATTGGAAGATAAGTATAACAAAAAGATTGAGGAAATGAGTAAGGAAATGGAAGAGAATTATAACAAAAAGTTTGAAGAAATGAGTAAATTCATAAATGAAAATCTGGGAAACCAAAAAAAAAAAAGAAACCAATCAAACAGGTAATGAAAACAGTTCAAGATTTGAAAACTGAAATGGAGGCAATGAAGAAAACACAAACCAATGGCCGGCTGGCGATGGAAAATCTAGGTAAACGAACAGAGACTTCAGAAACAAGCATAACCAACAGAATACAAGAGATAGAAGAAAGAATCTCAGACTCTGAAGACACCATAGAGAAAATAAATGCTCTGACCAAAGAAAACAGCAAATCCAACAAATTCTCATCACAAAACATTCAGGAAATGTGGGACACAATAAAAAAACCAAATCTAAGAATAATAGGGGTAGAAGAAGGAGAAAAATTGCAGATCAAAGGTCCAGAAAATATATTCAACAAAATTATAGAAGAAAACTTCCCCAACCTAAAGAACGATATCCTTATGAAGGTTCAAGAAGCATACAGAACACCGAATAGACTGGATCAAAAAAAACCATCCCCTCGCCATATAATAATCAAAACACAAAACATTCAGATTAAAGAAAGAATATTAAGAGCTGCAAAGGAAAAAGGTCAAGTAACTTATAAAGGTAAGCCTATCAGACTTACACCAGACTTCTCTATGGAAACCATGAAAGCCAGAAGGTCCTGGATAGAGGTACTGCAGAAACTAAGAGACCATGGATGCAAGCCCAGACTACTATACCCAGCAAAGCTATCATTCACTATCAACGGAGAAAACAAAATATTCCAGGATAAAAACAAATTTAAACAATATGTAGCTACAAATCCAGCCATACAGAAAGTAATAGAAGGAAAATCACAACCCAAGGAATCCAACATTCCAAACACCACCTACCATAACTCAGACATCTAGCGACCCTTCACAAGCACAACTCAAAGAAGGGAAACACATACACTCTACTACCTCAAAAAAAAATAACCGGAGTCAACAACCACTGGTCATTAGTATCACTTAATACCAATGGACTCAATTCACCTATAAAAAGCCACAGACTTAGAAAATGGATACGAAAACAGGATCCAATATTCTGCTGTTTACAAGAAACACACCTCAACCACAAAGACAGACATCTACTCAGAGTAAAGGGTTGGGAAAAGGTTTTCCAAGCAAACGGACCTAAGAAACAAGCAGGTGTGGCCATTCTAATTTCTAACAAAATTGACTTCAAACTAAAATCAATCAGAAGAGATGGAGATGGACATTTCATACTCATAACAGGAACAATTCATCAGGAAGAAGTCTCAATCCTGAATATCTATGCCCCTAATATAAAGCCACCCACTTATGTAAAAGAAACACTTCTAGAACTCAAGGCAGTCATCAAACCACACACACTAATAGTAGGAGACTTCAACACACCTCTCTCACCAGTGGACAGGTCAATCAGACAGAAACCTAACAGAGAAATAAGAGAATTATTGGAGGTATTGAATCAAATGGACTTAACAGATATCTATAGAACATTCCACCCAAATAGCCCATGGAACCTTCTCAAAAATTGACCACATACTCAGTAACAAAGCAAACTTCCACAGATACAAAAAAATATTAGTAACCACCTGTGTCTTGTCAGATCACCATGGATTAAAGTTAGAATTCAACAACAATGCTACCCCCAGGAAGCCAACAAACTCATGGAAGTTGAACAGTCAACTATTAAATCACCCCTGGGTCAAGAAAGAAATAAAGAAAGAAATTAAAGTCTTTCTTGAATTTAATGAAAATAAAGACACAACATACTCAAATCTATGGGACACTATGAAAGCAGTGCTAAGAGGAAAGTTCGTAGCACTAAGTGCCCAATTAAAGAAAATGGAGAAAGCACACATTGGAGACTTAACAGCACACTTGAAAGCTCTAGAAAAAAAAGAAGCTGATTCACCCAGGAGGAGTAGAAGATTGGAAATAATCAAACTGAGGGCTGAAATCAACAAAATAGAAACACAGAAAACAATCCAAAGAATCAATGAAACAAAAAGCTGGTTCTTGGAGAAAATCAACAAGATTGACAAACCGCTATCCAAACTAATCAAATGGCAGAGAGAGAACATGCAAATTAATAAGATCAGAAATGAAAAGGGGGACATAACCACAGACACAGAGGAAATTCAGAGAATCATTAGATCTTACTACAAAAGCCTGTATGCCACAAAATCGGAAAATGTAAAAGAAATGGACATTTTTTTAGATAAGTACCATATACCAAAGTTGAACCAAGACCAGATGAACAATCTAAATAGACCTGTCAGTCGTGAAGAATTAGAAGCTGTTATCAGAAATCTCCCTGCCAAAAAAAGCCCAGGACCAGATGGTTTCAATGCAGAATTCTACCAGAACTTCCAGGATGAACTAATACCTACACTCCTTAATGTATTTCACAATATAGAAACAGAAGAGTCATTGCCAAACTCTTTTTATGAAGCTATAGTTACCCTGATACCAAAACCACACAAAGACACAACCAAGAAAGAGAATTACAGGTCAATCTCACTCGTGAACATCGACGCAAAAATTCTCAATAAAATACTGGCAAACTGAATCCAAGAACACATTAGAAAAATCATCCATTATGATCAAGTGGGCTTCATTCCAGAGATGCAGGGCTGGTTCAACATACACAAATCTATCAATGTAATCCATCATATAAATAAACTGAAAGAAAAAACCATATGATCATTTCATTGGATGCTGAAAAAGCATTTGACAAAATTCAACACCCCTTTATGATAAAGGTATTGGAGAGATTGGGGATACAAGGATAATACCTAAATATAATAAAAGCAATATACAGCAAGCCGACAGCTAACATCAAACTGAATGGAGAGAAACTCAAAGCCATTCCACTAAAATCAGGAACACGACAAGGCTGTCCACTCTTTCCATACCTCTTCAATATAGTGCTTGAAGTTCTAGCAATAGCAATAAGACAACATAAGGGGATCAAGGGGATTCGAATTGGAAAGGATGAAGTTAAACTTTCGTTATTTGCAGACGATATGATAGTGTACATAAGCGACCCCAAAAACTCTACCAAAGAATTCCTACAGCTGATAAACACCTTTAGTAATGTGGCAGGATACAAGATCAACACCAAAAAATCGGTTGCCCTCCTATACACAAAGGATAAAGAAGCAAAGAGGGAAATCAGAGAAACATCACTTTTCACAATAGCCACAAATAGCATAAAATATCTTGGGGTAACTCTAACCAAGGAAGTAAAAGACCTATTTGACAAGAACTTTAAGTCTTTGAAGAAAGAAATTGAGGAGGATACCAGAAAATAGAAATACCTCCCCTGCTCTTGGATTGGGAGAATCAACATAGTAAAAATGGCAATTCTACCAAAAGCAATCTATAGATTCAATGCAATCCCTTTCAAAATCCCATCAAACTTCTTCACAGACCTTGAGAGAACAATAATCAAGTTTATATGGCAAAACAAAAAACCCAGGATAGCCAAAACAATCTTATACAATAAAGGAACTTCTGGAGGCATTACTATCCCTGATTTCAAACTCTATTACAGAGCGACAGTATTGAAAACAGCTTGGTATTGGCATAAGAACAGAGAAGTCGACCTATGGAATCAAATAGAAGACCCGGATATTAACCCACAAACCTATGAACACCTGATTTTTGACAAGGGAGCTAAAAGTATACAATGGAAGAAGGAAAGCATCTTTAACAAATGGTGCTGGCATAACTGGATGTCAACCTGTAGAAGAATGAAAGTAGATCCATATCTATCACCATGCACAAAACTCAAGTCTAAATGGATTAAAGACATCAACATTAATCTGACCACTTTGAACCTGATTGAAGAGAAAGTGGGAAGTAGTCTACAAGATATAGGCACAGGAGGCCACTTCCTAAGTAGAACCCCAGTAGCACAGACAATAAGAGAATCAATGAATAAATGGGACCTCCTGAAACTGAGAAGCTTCTGTAAAGCAAAGGACACTGTCAGTAAGACAAAAAGACTACCTTCTGACTGGGAGAAGATCTTCACCAACCCCTCAACAGACAAAGGTCTGATCTCCAAAATATACAAAGGACTCAAGAAACTAGACGCTAAAACTCTAATTAACCCAATTAAAAAATGGGATACTGAACTGAACAGTGAATTCACAACAGATGAACTTCAAATGGCCAAAAGACACTTAAGGTCATGCTCAACCTCCTTAGCGATCAGGGAAATGCAAATCAAAACCACTTTGAGATACCATCTTACACCTGTCAGAATAGCTAAACTTAAAAACACCAATGATAGCCTATGCTGGAGAGGATGTGGAGTGAGGGGAACTCTCATCCATTGTTGGTGGGAATGCAAACTTGTGCAGCCACTGTGGAAATCAGTGTGGCAGTTTCTCAGAAAACTGGGAGTCAACCTCCCTCAGGAGGTTCCAGCAATTCCACTCTTGGGAATATACCCAAGAGATGCCCTATCATACTACAAAAGTATTTGTTCAACTATGTTCATAGCTGCACTATTTGTAATAGCCAGAACCTGGAAACAACCTAGGTGCCCCTCAATAGAAGAATGGTTAAAAAAGGTGTGGAACATATACACATTAGAGTTTTACTCAGCGGTAAAAAACAATGACATCTTGAATTTTGCATGCAAATGGATGGAAATTGAAAATGCTTTACTGAGTGAGGTAACCCAGACCCAAAAAGAGGAATATGGTATGTACTCACTCATAAGTGGATTCTAGCCATAGTTAAAGATCTTTGAGCCTACAATTTGTGATCCTAGAGAAGCTAAATAAGAAGGTGAACCTGAAAAAAATCATATAGTTATTCTCCTGGATATTGGAAGTAGACAAGATTGCCAGGCAAACTTGGGTGCATGGGGGGAGGGGGTGGAAGTAAGGGGAGATAGTTAGGGAGAAGGGAGATGGGGAGGATTGGGGATGGCTTCGGGGAATGAGATGGGGGGGAGGAAGGATGGATATGGGAGCAGGGAAGTATATATCTCAACTAGGGGAGCCATTTTAGGGTTTGCAAGAGACTTGATTCTGGAGGGGTTGTCAGACCCAAGGAGAGGTCCCCAGACTGTTCCCTGGGCAGCAGAGGAGAGGGTGCCTGAACTGGCCTTGGCCCATAACCATACTGATGAATATTTTGCATATCACCACAGAATCTTCATCTGGCAATGGATGGAGATAGAGACAGAGACACATATTGGAACACTGGACTTAACTCCCTAGGTCCAAATGAGAAGCAGAAGGAGGGAAAATGTGAGCAAGATAGGCAGGACTAGAGGGAACCTTCATCCGATGATGGATGGTGATAGAGACGGAGACCCACATTGGAGCACTGGACTGAACCTCCATGGTCCAAATGAGGAGCAGAAGGAGGAAGAACATGAAAAAAGGAAATCAGGACCGCGAGCGGTGCGTTCACCCACTGATACAAGGGGACTGATCGAATGAGAGCTCACCAAGGCCAGCTGGACTGTTACTGAACGAGCATGTGATCAAACTGTATTCTCTGAATGTGGCTGACATGGGGGCTGACTGAGAAGCCATTGACAATGGCACTGGGTCTTGTTTTGTCTGCACATACTGGCTTTTTGGGATCCTAGTCTGTTTGGATGCTCACCTTCCTAGACCTGGAGGGAGAGGGGAGGAACTTGAATTTCCCACAGGGTATGAAACCCTGACTGCTCTTAGGACTGGAGATGGAGGAGGAGAGGGGGGGAGAGTGGGGGAATGGGAGGGTGTGGGGAGGAGGGGAGGAAGTGGAAATTTTTATAAACAAATAAATAAATAAAAAATAAAAAAATATTTCATCTCACATGTTTCCAGTGCTTGCATTAGACCCAGAGCTGCTGGCTTCTCCAAGTAGCCAAACCTAGGGAGCCAGGGCTTCCAATCCCAGTTCCCATTTGTTCCATGATTCGATAAGAACATCAAGACTGTGTCTGTCAAGAGGCCAGCAAGATGGCTCAGGTGGTAACGGCACCTGCATCCAAGCCTGACAACCCTGGTTCGATCCTCAGGACCTTCGTGGAGAAGAACTCTTGAAAGCTGTGACCCCTACACACACTGTGGAGCAGACAGCACCACCACCATCCGTGAAAAATAAATGTAATTGTTAAAAAGACTGTGTTCGAATTAGATGAATCGGAACGGTGAAACCCATCAACCATCTCCCACCACATATGAAGAAGAAACAGACGCTGTGTGTAGTCGGTCTTTCTGGGTTATATAGTTAATTGATTAATTGCCTTCATCATGGATCTCTTTTCTGTGAGTTTGTGCTGTAACCTGGGATACTGGTCACAATTGCATCAGGTAAGTAGTGTGGGCATTTAATCCGTCTATTTCCAGGGAAAGAAGGGTACAACTTAATGACATAAATGCACCTACAGAAAATAGCCATGAAGCCACAAAATGAATTTGACAGGAACTTGAACTGTACAGTGAGAGAAAATGAGGGAGGGGGTCCCCATCTGAGCTTTAACTCTTGATATCAATCATTCTGTTTATTTAACACGATTAGAGACCAGAAACAAGACAGCAAACCTGCTAGATTTGATTGAAGGAGTTCTCCTAGTGCTGGTTAGATAGTTTCCTGAGACTTGAAGTATTTCAGGCTTAAAAATTTTTAGCAAAGCAGTGTTTCTGAATTTCTATGATGGGAAGGCGACTTTTAACAGGGGAAAATCCCAAAGCTTGAAAACCTACCTGAATACCCAGTTTGAGAAAAGCTGAAAGACAGTTCCATTCCAGACAAAAAATTAAAAACAGAATGTGTACCTCATTATGTGCTTTAGTGACCACTTCCTGGTGTGGCGTTCGGAAGCTCATCAAGTGCACTCACACGTCAAGCACGCTCACACGTCAAGCGTGCACACATGTTAAGCACACTCAACACTCCACGTCCATGCTTTGGGAATTGAGCTACCATCTTGTTTTCAGTTATTCTGTTTCTTCTTGAGTAATTCCTTGACCTTCAGAAATTTGAAATTTGAAATAGAAATTTGCCCAGTCGTCTTTAAAAATTGTTAAGCATCAGGTCTTGGAGGATAACTCAGCCATTTAGTGTCTTTTCTCCTCTTGTAGAGAATCCAGGTTTGCTTTCCAACATCCACATGGTACCTCCCAAGCATCTGTAACTCTTGTCCTGGGGATATGATGCCCTCTTCTGGTCTCTGTGGGCACTACATACATGTGGTACACAGGCATGTAGGCAAACACTCATACACCTAAAATACAAAATAATACAAATTATAACTATTATAAGAATGTGATATCCATGAGTAATGGATCTAACTGCTTACTGTCAACTCAACACATTAGCTGTGGTATTTTGGAAATTTTAATATATGATCAGAAGGAGAGAGAAGCAGAAGAAATGGGGCAAAAGCTGCATTTGGAGGAAGGACAAGACTAAAAAAGAAAAGATAAGAATGACTAGGAGGAGGAAGGAGGGAGGAAAGAAGAGGAGAAAGAAGGAGTGATCCAGTGTAGCATTTCCAGGGACCAGGACATCTTATCATTGACAGCTACTTTCTTGCATACATGCACATTTACAAGGGTCTGGTCCAGAGGTGAGCTCCTAGTGCCGAAATCAAACTGTAAATATTTACCCACTGGTGTGTTTTTGGTTGATGTGGGATATTCCTCCGTATGCTGTGATTACCATTAATGAATAAAGAAACTGCTTTGTACCTATAGCAGGGCAGAACTTAGGTAGGTTGATAGGGGAGTTCAGCCAATCATATTCTGTTTTCGGGGCGTGCCACTCTGAGGCAAAAGCCTGCCTATAAACCTAGCAAACGCACTCCACTCCGCTAGCTCTCTTTTTGCCTGGCTCCTGCGTCCAGACGGATCGGTTGGATTCTGGTGTAAGCTGTTGTAAGTCTTACTTCTGTTTATTAAAGTTGTATATTTTGTATCAAGATAGTCTGGGGACTTTTCTTTACCAATTGCCCTGCAGCTTCAGTAGGTGGGGAACATGGAAATGAATGCTGGGAGAAAGAAAGGCGGAGTCAGAGACATACCATGGAGCTGCCAGAGACAGACATTGGTTGGAACGTTAGCTGGTAAGCCACAGCCATGTGGCAATACACAGATTAATTAAAATGGGTTAAATTAATATAAGAGTTAGCCAATAAGAAGCTAGAACTAATGGCCCAAGCAGTGATTTAAATAATATGGTTTCTGTGTGATTACTTCGGGGCTGAGCAGCCGGGAACAAGCAAGCGACTCTCCTTGCAACATTTGGTATTTGGATTCTTATCCCAAAAAAGAGTGATAAATGACACCAAACTTCACTGTATTTCTTTCTGACCTGAGGTCACACACAGACAGGAGCTGTTTCCTTGACTCTAACAGGATTAAAAAGCTAGTTTTAACATCTGACTGCTAAAAATTAAAAAAAAAAAAAAGGCAAAATTGACATTTCTGGGTTCCTCCTGTTTTGGAAAATTCTTTCCAAAGTGTCTGTGAAGTTTGTCATGGTGTGCTATATATCTAGGCTTCTGTAAAGTTTGAAAACTTAAGAGACCTTGAAAATCCATTTTCTTTCAAAGGAAGCCCCAGTTATCAAGGGTCAGGTCCCACAAAGCTAGGGCCTGTCCGAGAGCAGATTGTTTGTTGAGCCTGAAATCTGCACTTGAGCATTTAAGAACAGAACTGTGCAAAACAGATCTGGAAGCTGGTCACAGAAGGACCTGAGGGACCACAGAGGTGGTGGGGATGTTAGAGAAGTCTCAAGCATTCTTTCGGGTCCTTATTGTCAAGAACTTTTTCAAGTTGTCGCCTCCTCCATGGTAGTTGCTTAAAATATGGGTTTTGGCTACTTGAGTCTGCATCATGTTTTCCATATTTATATACGTACATATGTATATACATATGTATGCATATGCACATATATGTACACACACACATATAGATACATTTAGATAGATGTCTTCAAAACATTTTCAAGTGTGTATTTTCCTTTTCTATAAGTTACGCAGTGACTGTTTGAGACTAAACTCTCAAACATCAAGTAACAAAAGCCACTAATCCCTAAGACTATCAGATAGCACTGCATTATGTAAATGAAACGTAATAATATAATCCCAGATACCAACACACAATGAGTTCTGTGCTGAATAATGGAGGAAGTTGAACGCTTTCATTTACTTGAATTCCAAGAACGGTCTTCCAAGCAAGTGAACTCAAATGTACCCGCGGCAACCCTGAAACAATATGCTCACTGGTTACACCCAAGGTGCAGAATAACTCGCATACCTCTACTTGGCGTTGTGTTCAAGATGAAGAAAGCGGGGTCTGGAGGAGTTAATTCTACACCAGGGAGCATCAACGCTGGCATTTCTCTTTTTGATCCCATGCCAGGCACCAGGGAGCCCTCACCGCATTCTCTGGGACACTGAACAGAGCCTCGTCAGTAAACCAGGTCTAGACTAAGAACACATAATGGCCCGGCGATAGGGAGGAAGCGCGGGGATAAACAGTAGGGATAAACACCCCTCGCGACGTCCTCCCTCTCTGTCACAACTGCTTCATATTTTGACACCTTCTTAACATGACTTCATTCTCATAAATACTTGTCTTGAAGAAAAATAAGCCATTTATCCCACTGAGGGCTGAGGCAACTCTTCTTTCCCGGTGACTCTCTGTGGTCGACGATGACTGAGAATTCTGTCTTTTGACTCGGCTCTCCCAGTGACCTCACACGGTTGGTGCCCAAGTCTCCACTTGCTCCCCCATGGCCCAGTGCTCCAGGCAGACTCTTGCTTTCTCTGGCTGGACACAGTGTGTGAAGCCATCTGTCTAAACACGGAGTCCCTTAGGCCACATCCTCTCGTAGCTCATGTCGGGCCCCCTCAGCTGTCTCCAGCTCCAGCCTTGGCAAACGTCAACAAAACCACTCATGGCGCTACCTCTATTTTGAATTGTATTTAATCATGGAAAGTTAAGTTTCATAATAAATGATGCTTTTAATCTCCTATGCGTGGCTTTTCTGTCACCATCTCGACTCTCAAAGCAACAGGTAGAAAAGATCCCCTCCCCCCAAAATAGGCTATTTTGAAGGAGAGAACTAATCAAATAAGAGTGAAGTATTTATATATCTATATTTCATCTTAACAGTGCCTGTGGAACTATCTAGGGATGGAGGAATGAGGCCACCTTTACCCCCTCCTCTCGGTAATTCTGCAGCATAGTTGAGGCCTCATCCCCCTGAAGGGACAACGTCTGAAATACTGCACGCTTTTTCTCATGGTTTTCAGCGAGAACTGTGAAGAACACATAATTTCCTTATTTCAGTGGACCTGGGCCTTGGTTACAAAACACAGTCCCTGAATAATTAGGCTAATGAACCTTCCCTCCAGCCCACCCAGCCCCATGCTACCGTCTAAATCTGTTCATGAAACTGAATATATGCTCGTTGATGAAAGCCCCACTGTGTGACATGACAGTGACCTCCGAGTTCACCTTGCTTTCATGAAGTGATTGTCAAACTGAAATGACCTAGACAGATGGATACATCTTTGGAGCAGGTGATGGCACGGTTCCTGGGAGAAATGGAGAAAAAAAAATCAATCAGGATACTCACCTGAACAGTACCTGAAATACACCTGTAAGTCCATTCTGAACCATGGAGGAGGAAACAGTACATCATTTGGAAACAAAACATTTTTGTTAAGGAAAAGTATGAATTTAAAAAATCTCTTAAAAGAGAGTGTGAAACTGAACTGCAATGCCTTTTTTTGTTTTCTGGCAGCGACCACTTTAGATGTTTGCCTAATAGGAACTGTACAAATAAATCATCAGAATTTACTGTTGCAAGTGAGTGCCTTCCTTAGGAAATTTACAACCCTGGAAAAATGTGGAGTTAAGCAGCCAGCCTGAATGATACTGGGAATGGGGAGCAAAGACCTGAAAGAAGGCAGTATGTGTGTGTGTGTGTTCAGTCTACTGCTACTGAGAAAAGGAAGTGCCCTTCTTCTACCGCAGCGGTTCTCCACCTTCCTAGCGCTGTGGCTCTTTAACACAGTCCTTCGTAGTGTAGTGACGCCAACTATAAAATTCTTGTCGTTGATCCTTCATAACTGGAATTTTGCTACTGTTATGAATCATTATGTAAATCTCTGTGTTTTTCAAGATCTTGGGTGACCCCGTGAGAAAGTCCTTAGACTCCCAGAAGGGTCTCAACCCACAGGCTGAGAGTTGCTGTTCTAGAAACTGCGTCTCCACAAAGACAACACCAGTTGTAGTGCCTTGATTCCTCTTGAGTCCCCACTCCCAGGGTGTACTTTTCCCCTGTAATATTTGCCTTGAGAAGTCAAGGAGAACATGTCCTCCATCCCACTCCAGGCAGACTGGAAAAGGCCGTGGCTGGAATCAGGGACACCATTGTCAGTGCTACCCAAGTGGCAGAGCCAACCGGCGCTCGTGTCCCAAATTTGTGACTTCCTCAAAGAGCCACGCTGCAGCTAATTGGAGTCAGTGGATTTCGTTTCTTTTTTTCCCCAATGAGATGATTCAGCTACAGTAATTAAGACACACGTTCCCCGCAGCAAGGGCCGGCACTCTCTGATGGCCAACAGCATCTCAATCAGACCACTTCTCTGGTACAGAAGCACGCTAGAGATCATGTGCTTAAATTATGGGTTGGATAAATTATGTTTTCTTTTTCCCAAAGTGGAAAAATTGAATAACCTGTGTTTGTTGCTTTGCTGTTAGTCACAGCAGAAGGTCAAACCGCTAAGTTGATTTCACAATTCTTTGGAGATGTTTTTACAATAGAAACATTTATACAAAGACTAGTTGTTTTATTTTGTTATATCATCATTATTATTACATTATCATTACTATTACTGCTGGGGATCAAACCTAGAGCCTCTTGCATGTAAGACAATGGCTCTACCACTGAATTACCCCCCCCCCGCAGCCCAGACTGTGTTGTGGAATATTCCTTTACACTGTGTGAAGATGTGTGGCTGTGATTGGTTTAATAATGAGTTGAATGGCCAATAGCGAGGCAGGAAGCGGTTAGGCAGGACTTCTGGGGACAGAGAGGACTTGGAGGAGAAGAAAGGGAAGAGACCCCAAAGGACATGGAGAGGAAACAGGAGGTGCAAGATGGAAGGGAGGTAAAAGCCATGAGGCAAAACATCAATTAATATAAATGGGTTAATTTAAGTTGTAAGAGCCCATGGAACAAGCCTAAGATGTAGAACAAGCTTTCATAATTAATAATAAGCCTCTGTGTTGCTTTTTGTGATCTATCCACCCAAAGAAAAATCCGTCTACAAGACTGTCTTTTCTTTCATGAAAGAGTCCCCTGTTGAACAGGGAAGATGTGCGAATAGGGCTTCTCACCTACCCATAGGTGAGGTTACCCTCTCCTGTACCAGCACATCAGGTAGGATCCTTTTGAACATTTCTGCTTCAACATCCCCAGACCCAGGACTGATCTCAAAAAAGACTTTCTCGGGACACTCTCCAGGTGAGTCACGTTCAAACTCACTTGTCATCCTGAGGCTCTTGGAGCCCCACAGTGGTTCTCAGCCTTCCTCATGTTGTGGTGACCCCCCAGCCGTGACATTATTTCATTGCTACTTCATTACTGTAATTTTGCCACTGTTACAAATCATAATGTAAGCATCTGATATGCAGGATATCTAATAGTGACCCCCAAAGGGACTGTGTCCCACGTGTTGAGATCCACTGGATTAGAGTCATATTCAGTTGTGTATTCTGACCTGAGAGCTGCATCCACACAATCTATACCACAGGAAACAGGAAATGAGCTTGCTGGGTTTTTTCCTTTTAGAACTGATCTAATCTCATCTCAACCTTGATAAGCAGGTTCATATGCCTCCCCCTCTGCTTCTCATTAGCTGTGCAACATGTGGCCTACCTTGAAGTCCCCTATCAGCTTGTCCCAACATTCCAGACACATGGCTCCAGTGTAGACACGTGGCTCCTGTGTAGACACAGACACACGGCTCCAGTGTAGACACAGACACACGGCTCTGGTGTAGACACATGGTTCCCATGTAGCCTTGGTACTTCTCTACAGGGTGGTTCGGCTACTTTTCCTCTGGTCTGCATCCTGAGTAAGGAACATGGCCACAGCAGCGTCAATTCTTTCGGAATGAATGCCTCGTCAATATTACCCTAGATAATACATGTGTATTTAATCGGGAGTAGAATATTACATGCCCGAGAGACTTACTGTGCAAATTTACAAGTTATCTGATGATACATCTGGTATCTCTGGTTTACAAAAAAGAAATGTCACAACACTGGATGTAACTTACTGTCAAAGAGGTGGAGAGAAAGTAAACCGTATCTGGGCACAGTGACCCATGGCTTTAACCCTTGAACTTGGGAGGCAGAGGCAGTTAGATTTTTGAATTCAAGATCATCCTGACCTACATAATGAGTTCCAGACCAGCTGGGGCTACATAATGAGACCTTGTCTCATTTAAAAAAAAAAAAGTAAATAAAGATAAAGTGAATTGTATCATTAAAAAATACCTTTGGGGCTTTCACTAGGTGATTGGCACTAGGTTAATGTGTGATTTATTTTCCACATGACTGTGACCAAAATATCTGACAAAACATCTTAAGGGAAAAAAGACTTGTTTGGTTCATGGTATCAAGGACTCCAGGCTGTCTTGGTAAGGAAAGACCACTGGAGCATCCTCATGCCTGGACTGCATGGTTGCAGACAGGAAGCAGAGTAAGGCAGCCTAGAACCAGGAGGATATAGCCTCCAGAGCCTGCCCTTCTAACCTACTTCTGCCAATCAAGCCCCCTTTCCTTAGATCACCACAGCAAAACAGCAAAGCAAATGAAGGACCCCATTCCCACAACGTGTACCTGGAGGGCACATTCCAGATAAAACCTGTTGACAACTGGGCGGTGGTGGCACACACCTTTAATCCCAGCACTAGGGAGGCAGAGGCAGGTGGATCTCTTTGAATTGGAGGCCAGCCTGGTCTGCAAGAACTAATTCCAGGACAGACTCCAAAGCTACAGAGAAACCCTGTCTCAAAAACCCAAAAACCAAAACCAAAACAAACAAACAAACAAAACTGTTAACAGCTGGGAAAAGGCAGGCAGGGCTCTAAATTCATTAGAAACCCCAACTTGCAAGGTTGGGGTGTCTCCTGGGAATGACCCTTCCTTGGCTGTCTGCTTCTGTCCCTCCTATGGTAAACTCTGTCTCCTGTTTTCACGTCTCTCCATTTTCCCCTCTGCCAGGCCCATCCATATTGGACTTTTCCCATAGCTGTCTTCTGAGTGCCACGCTTGATCCTCCATCTTTCTCCAGTGACTTCCCTTACATTGCCACAGAAAACTTTTTCAAGGGTGTGCCCGGGCCATCACAGGCTGTTTCCTCTGCCAGGGGCTCAGTCGCATTTCCAAAGGATACCCACGTCCCTTCGTTCTTCAGATTTTAGTTTAGCAGTCTCTTTCTTCTTTGTGTGAATTCGCTTACTCTCCGACTTTGCCCATTCTTTCTCATTTATTGGCATTGTCTGTGTCTCTCAATGGCCTCTGATACCCAGGCAAAGCATGCTGCTTTATTAACTAAGAAACAAACCTAGCAGGCAAATTGCTGGATTTTAAATAACCCAGCCATCTTGCATGGCTTTTCCAAAGTGAACAAAACGTTTGTGAAGAAAGCCTGGCAGAGAGAGACATTGGAAAAGCTCTTCAGGATGTAAGCAGATGCCCATGGCAAGGAACTGGCAGGGGAGGGAGGCTGGCATCGTGACACTCAGCCGTTTACTGCCCATGAGAAGCTTGGATGAAGACAGCAGAGGATTTGAGATGTCACTTAGAAGCCATTTAATTCCTCACCTTTATTACCAATGGGGAATTAAATACCAGAACAATAGACCAAATAAAGGTCTCCAGGGAGAAATGAACTACGGTGTTCCTGGTAAATCTGATCATTGTCATAGGATCTCCCTCCTCGACTCAAGACTTTAATCCTACAGTAAAAGGGCCAGGTGGGTGGGACACAATCCTTGCATTCACCAGCAACCAGATCACAGCCATTCCTCACTGGTTTGAATCAACAGCGTCTCCTAGCCTGGCGCTGGGGAAGTAAGCCTGGGTGATGATGTTGCGGTAAGTTTCTTAGGCCAGAGGAAAGTCTGTGATTTGTCAAAGCAAAGAACAATAAGCAGGAGAGGCACAACCTTGGCCTTTATCCTCTGGTATGAGGAGCCAGATATGGGAGAGCAATGTTGGCATAGCTCCCCGAGTGTTTCTCAATCTCCTGGGGAGAATGGTGTTAGGCTCCTAAGTACTGCATTGTGTGAATTGCTCACCTGTAGGAAATTGTAAGCATACTCAGAAGGTACCAAATTCTTCGCCCTAGTTAGCTCTCTGATCATGGCTCACTGTTCCGTCTTGTATGTTGTGATTGGGGTCTGATGTGTACACTGTCACATGGTCTGTGCCTGAAGATGTAGAAGTCAGATCCAAGCGAGTTACGTAGGAAATGATCAAATGATGTCAGTCATTAAGCTTCGAAAAGTTGTGGCCTTTAGCCTTTCAGGACCAGCCTGTTAATTCAGCTTCATTAAAGGTGTGAGAGAGAAAAGGGTGTGGAGTGGATTGCTATAAGAGAAGAGGATTAGATGTTTGGGGTTCAAATCACCACACATCTGAACAGCAAGAACTGACAGCGGTTTTACTCTCTCCCAAAGATAGCGGCTTTCGAAGAGGTCAAGTGCCCACACCTGACAGCCGCCAGGAAGCCCTTTTCACACCGGAGAAGACCATTTCTCCCAGCAACGGCTTGGATCTCAAGGCTTGTAAAATCTCCTGGGAGGCAGTGGGACCTTTAAGAAGTGGAGCCTCCTGAGAGGCCCTTGAAGAGGATCTTGAGACCCTGATCCTCCTTTCTCTCCACCACAAGTGAGTGGTTTGCTCCTCCACACTCCGTCAGCGTGAACCGCGGTCTTGCTGCAGGGGTAAAAGCAATGGGATTGAATGAGCGTGAACCAAAACTGCCAGCCCAAGGACCCTCTTTCCCCTTTGAAGTGGATAGTCTCAGATACCTCACTATTGTGGTGGAAAGCTAGGACTTTGCAGCCCCAGAGAGCCGGGAAATGGAAAAACACTTCTCAACTGTGTGTGACCATTCACTGGCACAGGATCTACCCAAAGGTTTTTATCACTGCCGGCCATGAAACCGTCCTTCACCAGAGACGCCGAAGAGACCTAGTAAGAGTCATGCGCATCTCTTGCCTCCCACCCAGACACTTCCTACAATCAGCTCCCACCCTAGGGACCCCAGTCACAGCGTGTCAAGGTGACTTTTAGCATACATAATAAGATATCACATTTTAATCCAAGTATCATTTGATTTTGTTATTAATTATCAAACATAAGTTAAATATTAGCTATTAATGAGACATTGATGTAAATTAAGTTTCCTCAGTCTACTACTTCCTCGAAACAAATAGAAGCTAGTGTTTCTTAACTGTCCGAGAAATATTTCCATCTGTCTCCACTTGCGACGCCTCAGGTTTCTCCTGCTCGTACTCTGAGTTCTGTCTAGAGTGTTGTCCTATCTTGTTCCCTATTACCACCAATCTATTCGCCATTTCCACAATTTGTATCTATAAGATGTTTACGAATGGACGAAAGCAACGTTATGATAGGCTGAATAAAGGTACACCAAAGTCTATCTACGTAATAACACTAATTCCATACGCCAACTACATTACACTACATTGCAAAAGATCCTCTGCAGATGTAATTAAGGCTCTGAAGGAGAAAAGAACACCCTGGATTGTCTGGTCGGGTCCAATATAATTACAAAGGTTCTAACGGTAAGAATGCAGGAAGGTGAGAGCTACAAGAATAAAGAGAACGACGATAAAACATTTAGGAGGCCCAACAGAACGAAGCCACAAATGGAGGAAAATAGTCTTGGATAATCCACTGACAGTCATCTGCACTGTGCGAATCAATGGACTTGCTTTCACTGGCTGAATAGTAATCTATAGTGTCCATGTAAGATAGTGTTTAACTTCTCCCCTATTGAGGGATGCTTGGCTTGTTCCCACTTCCAAACTTCTTTCTCAAGATGATACAAGCACCCACGTACAGGTTTGGATGTGAACACAGCTTTCCATTCCTCTGTGGGAAATGAGGAAGGGTGTGATTGTCAAGCCCCATGATGACCAAATGTCTCATTTTACAAGAAGCGTCCATACTTTTCCAGAGTGACTGTACATGCCTCTCAGGAATGTCTGGACGGTCCCCTTCCACCTCTGTGCTCGAGTGCTGTGCCTACTTTATCTTTAGATATTAGCTGGAGTGTGGCAACACTCTATTCTGGTTTAGTTTTCTCTTTCTTAGCCACGAATTTTTAAGTCAATAGTCCGCATTAGGTTGATTTTTGTTGTAGCTAGTGGCTTTAGTTAGGGTCTGTTGTTTATTTGACCTGTAGGAAAAAGACGCCCTCATCGCTCTACTTTTCTCCCACATCTAAAGAGCTTAAATACTATGCTGATTCACGTCCAGGATCTCTGCCCACCACGCTGGTTATAGCTCTGTTTCCTGATTAGCGCCAGTCTAGCTGACTGAAGAACTGTGTCTTTCTTCTGTATCACCATTCTTTGTCACGGTTGTTTGAACTGCTCTAATGTTCGCGTTTTTACTGTTGCTGTGTTTGAGACAGAGTTTCTCTGTGTAACATACAACAACTCTGTTCCAGCTGTTCTGGAACTCATGCTGTAGACCAGGTTGGCTTCGAACTCACAGGGGTGGTAAGTGCTAGGACTGAGGAGTGTACTACCACTGCCCAGCTAATGTTCGCATTTTATATGCAAACTTTCTAATAAGGTTGTCTAAAAAGCTTTGCTGCTGTTTTAGAAGGAATTACATTGCCCTATTGATCAATTTAGGGAGTGCAGACATCTTTACTACACCAAAATCTCCAACCTATGTAAGTTGAGACTATGCAGAGAAGTGTTGCATTTGTTTAACTATGAAAAGATGTGCTATATTTTTTCATATTGAAGAATATTTGTTTAACTATGTAAAGATGTGTTGCTGTTTTACCTTGCCTGCCTAAGGCACCTGATTGGTCTAATAAAAAGCTAAGTGGCCAACAGTGATGGACGAGGTATATGTGGACATTTCGGGCAGGGAGAGTAAGCAGGAGAAAAAAATTAGGCTGCAGGGCAGGGGGAGGGGAGGTAGAAAAAGAGACGCCATAGAGATGCCAAGAGACAGACAGACGTAGAGGAGGCAGGAGGGTAGGACATACAGAATGAAAAAAAAAAAAAAAACAGGTGAAAATCCCCAAGGCAAAAATGTAGATGAATAGAAACAGGTTAAATAAGGTTAAAAAAACAAAACTAGTCGGACAAGAATAAGCTAAGGCTGAGCATTCACAATTAATAATAAGTCTCTGTGTCTTTATTTGGGAAGGTTGGTGGCCCAAAGAAAATGCCAGTGACATACGAACATAATACACATCTTCATTTATTTGGTTTTTGTAATTGTTATGTTTTGTTAGTTTTGTTTGTTATCACAAAGTCCCAGGCTGTGGTGAAACTCAGTATGCACACCAGGCTGAATTTAAACTCACAGAGAAACCTGCCTCTGCCGCTGCCTCCGCCTCCGCCTCCGCCTCCGCCTCCGCCTCCGCCTCCACCTCCGCCTCTGCCTGAGTATTGGGATTAAAGACATATGCCACCATGCTCCGGTGGTTAGCATGAACAGACAAGGAATTCACCAAGCAAGCTGACTGTCTAGGCTAGTTGAATGGGCAAACTCTGGGCTAGAGTGAGAGATCATTCCTCAATAAACAACGTGAAGACCAAGTGAAGGAGACAACCAATGTCAGCTTCTAAGCTCAATATGCACATGTGTACATGTCTACCTGCACACACAAGTGCACCCACATGCATGCATATCACATACATACACAAGTAAAGGAAGGAAAGGCAAAGAGAATGAGTTTGCCCATATCCGCTTAAAAAGATGAGTATGATCATGTGGAATTTTTTTTTCCAAGACAGGGTTTCTCTGTACTTTAGAGCCTGTCCTGGAACTAGTTCTTGTAGACCAGGTTGGCCTCAAACTCACAGAGATCCGCCTGCCTCTGCCTTCCAAGTGCTGGGATTAAAGGTCTGTGCTACCACCACCCGGCATATGGCAATTTTGTAAATTTTCTTTGAAAGGATATTAAAATGTGATGTTAATACATTTGAAAAAAACAGTAACTTCAGTTCCGTGCTACTAAAGCTGAAAAGGCTTCCTGTCAGCTGGCTCTCCTCGGTTGTCCTCTGCAATGGGGAGCCGGCCCCGCCATGCTTGCCCTCAGCTGCAATGAGCATCCCATTTCTTCTTCTCCCCGCCTCATGGCGGAAACAGCTCCTAGACGGTCTGAAAGCAGAGAGACAAAGCCAGGTCACAGCAGTGCCTCCTTTAGAACCATCTGCTCTTATTTGTTGACCGGGAGGGATCCTGCAGAGCAAACGCCGGCAGAATAAGCCCATGCTCATCCGTTACCGCACAGGTCACCAGATGCATTCTGCTCCCTTAGTTTAATTGGCACATTATTGATAAATGCGGGTTTCCAATGAAAAACGAATGAAAGTCTAAATAACTCACCCCAAACAGCACACGGGCCCTTTCCAGGGAACATCATAAACAATTTATCTGCCATTTGTTTTTCAAGGATGAGGAGGGGGATCTGGTATTAAATTGAAATCTAAAGTAAGGTACATTGATTTACAGGAAATTGTCCCCTTACACAGAAATCCATCATCGGCAAATATTCTTTCAGGGACGGTGCTGGAGGAAGGCTTGCTTTCTGAGTCACACATGCCACCATCTGTGTGTCTGTTTATAAACAGATATTTAGCAATTCAAGGATTCAAAGTTCACAAAAATTACTTTTTTGTTTTAAGTCATCCCAAGTAGGCAGCACCAAAGGCTTTGGGCCTGTGTACACGGTAAAAGCATAAGGCATGTAGAGACACTGGGGACACACAGGGTGTAGCCCACTGAGCAGTTAATGCCATTTCCCTAGGGGATGGTGTGGCATTGTGTCTTTCTGAAACCAAAAGAGAATGGGGGCTTAATCCAGTCTCTGCTGGTGTGATGTGATTTAAAAATGCCCATCGCTTTCCGCTTGTCACCAAGTCCACAGACAGCCCTTTCACTGCCTCGCAGATTTATTGGCAGAACTTGGTGTCCATATGCTATGGAAGATACGAGCCTTCAGTGACAGGTAACATGATGTGTCCTGAAACCAGTTTCCGGAGCCCAGAGACTTGACTTGCTGATGAAGGGTGATGCAGCTGGGGAGGGGAACTGGAACTGTGAGCCCTGCCAGCTTAGCTGGGCTTCCTCCTCTGCCTCTCCCCCACTTCCTCCACTTCCTCTCATTTTCAGCTCAGATAGGACCGTGAGCCAGGACAGTTTTCCATTTCTGATTCTTTTCATTCAAGGCCAATTGTTAACAGTTTTTGTATTTCTGACGCAAAGGGCCCGAGAGGGCCAAGTGTGCTGCCACCAGCGAACTGGCTGTATCTGCCCATAGGGACAGAATGGTGCCAACCTGCTGTGCTGGCTTCAGATATGGGTTATCCAGGTAGAAAACAGTAGGTGGTAGGAAGTAGGGGTAGGGGTTATTTTGCTTTCTGCTCTGTCTCTCGTTCTCTGTCTCTCTCTGTCTCTGTGTGTCTCTGTCTATTTCTGTCTGTCTCTGTCATTCCCTTTCTCTATCTCTCTGTCTCTGTCTCTGTCTGTCTCTCTCTCTCTCTCTCTCTCTCTCTCTCTCTCTCTCTCTCTCTCTCTCTCTCTCTCTCTTGTTTCAAACAAAATACTCAAAAATCAATGATGTCAGATTTCCCTCTGTATGCTGTGATTACCACTAATGAGTAAAGGAACTGCTTTGGCCCTATAGCAGAGCTATAGGGAACAGAGCTAGGTGGGGAAAACTAAACGAAATGCAGGGGGGGAAGGAGGCAGAGTCAGAGAGAAGCCATGAAGTCACTGCCGGAGTCAGACATGCTGAAACTTTGCTGGTAGGTCACGACCTCATAATGATGCACAGATTAATAGAGATGGGTTAAATTAAGACGTAAGTGTTAGCCAATAAGAAGCTAGAGCTAATGGGCCAAGCAGTGATTTAAATAATACAGTTTCTGTGTGATTATTTCGGGGCTGAGCAGCCAGTAATGAACAAGCAGCCCCCTCCAACATATCAATGCATGTATATTTTGGACATGCCTGGTCCCTTCCTAGAACCCTAAGCCATTCCTGTGTGACTGAAAGGCAATGGGGTTCTGAAACCCAGGCAAGATGCTAGCCTCAAAGATATCTGAGCAGGCCAGGAGCTGGTGACTTTGGTTTCACTTCCTGCATAATCCTGTGCTGAAATACGAAGAGCCAGCAATCAGTCACTAACACCAGCTTCCATCCTGAATGCTCACTTTTCATTCATGTTACCTTGAAAAGAAGGTTTGATGGTGGTCAGTTTCCAAAGCAGTGATTTATTGTAATGTGTTTGCTTCCTTGAGCCATGTCTCAGCACTGAGTACTGAAGAGCTGTCATAGGCTGAGGGCAACGTGTCTCATACCTATTGCTATAGAATAGAACACAAAACCACACACACAAGCACGCACAGGCTCTCACACGTGCGCACACACACCACTGCCAAGGAGCCAGAATAGGAACAGCAGAGCTGGCTCCTGCACCAGGCCTCTTGTGACTTTCCCAAGGACCAGTAGCACTCCCCAGGCCCATGGCCCATGGCTCCCCATGGCTCCAGAACCCACTGCAGCCAAGTTGGATGCTTTTCAGCCATGACTCACTGAGTTGCACCAGGTCTTCCCTAGGATCTCATCCTGTGTGTTCTGAAGGCATCTTTTAAGAGGCATATTGAGATGATGCCCGCAGCAAGCCACCTCATTTCCATGCAGACTTAGAGAAAAGTTCGTGGCTTGTTTCAGTTTAGCTTGTTTTATTATTTTTAGTCTAGGTTTCAAACAAAAGAAAATAAAAAAACAAATTCCCATCTATTCTCTATACCCACATCCTTTACCCTGATTTAAGACTTTCAATTACATCTCCACATTTCCACCCTTTCTAAGATCTCTGCTAGGCATCTATGGATTGCCACCCAGCACCATGCTAACAACACCTAACTTTTGTGTTCCTAAAAGGGGACCTTCCATTATAGACTAGATACGACCACCTTTTTAACTAGAAGATACTCTTTTCTGAAGCCCCACACACCCATGAGCTCTCCTTCAATGCATACTAATATTTAGGATTCCACTAGGTTTAAATAAAATTGCTTTCTAATTGCTCCTTACTGGCTACCGTGTGCTGATCCCTAACACCTTCCTCCCCCGTCACGCCATGTCTGCATGCTATTTCTTTCTTTAACCCTCCTGCCAATCAAGTTCATATAACCCATTTCAGGTAATGACAGAAAACTCCTAACTGTGGCGATTAGCCACAGCTCATCAACAGCTTCGGGAACCTGCTGGAATTTTCCTCAGAAATCAGTGCATTCAACTGTGGTGTACTGATTGAGATAATGAGCTGCGAGATGAAAATTAAGAAATAATGGAATAGATACCTTTTTTTTTCTTGTCTCTGCATCAGGAGAAAAGGAAGAAAAAAGAAGAGAAGGAACCGAATTTAATGTCTTCCCGCAGCTCTGCAGCCTGGAGCAGTCCCTGCCCCGCTGCCCCCTAAGCAGGGTGAAGTGGAGCTAAAAGAGAAAGACCGGCCTGGACACTTTGATGCTGCAGCTTGTGTCTTAGGGTGAGGAGGTTCAGTGCAAACCTTGGTCCTTTTTGCTTTCCTGCTACCCGATGAACTTCAGTTGTGAGATTTGTTAAGGCTGAAAGTGAGGCTTCAGAGTGTGGAGTGTGGGCACAGTGTGTGTGCGCACACAGGTGTTTGTGATGGCCTGCGTTGGGGCCATGAGTGTGAATTCAGAAGACATCATGTCTGGAGCAGATCTCAAACATTATGTCTGCAAATCACTCTGGACATCCTGCTACGGGCATGACAATATTCCTCTAATCCCGGTGGATCCTGTGGCTTGTTTATGAGTTGCCTTTTGTCACGATGGGCAACACTGTCTGTGAGCCTGCTTTCAACGGCCACTTTAGAGATCACGGTGTCCCTCAGAAAATATGAAATTCTCGTGTGCATGCTCGTATAAATCTACAGCTTGAAATGAGACATATATATATATATATATATAATCAACAACTTGAAACTCATTAAAAGTTATTAAATTTCACATTGAAAATATTACTTCCTAGATATCATTATATATTAGTACATGTGTATACATGTACACACACATGCAGTGGAAAAAATACATTGCCACAGTGGGTACATTTCCCTTTTCCTCACAGTTTTCTGTCACTTTATTCTTCCTTTCTTTCTTTACAACTTATTGTCCCTTTCCCAAGGACAGACTGCTGGATATGAGAAGAGGCAGCCTCACTGTGGGGAAATGCCTAGAGCTCCTGAGTTCAAATCCTTCCCACTCTATACCAATATATCAACATTCTTAACTCATTTCTTTAACTTTGTGTGCCTTGTCCCCATGAAGAAAGGAGCTCATGTATTAAGCAGAGAATAGAAACCGACTCCCTGCTATCATTAGACCTATTGAGATTCACAACTTTGTTTGTTCTAATATAGCCCCATATTCCATTGTCTCTGAATCTGCATTGCCCTATGATGGCTAATATAGCATGTTACCTTGGTAGTACATTGCTTTCCTTAATAGTAAATTAAACAATGGTACTTTTTACAATTGTATCTAGGCTTAAGAGAATAAAATTGGGATTGAAAACAGTGGGGGCTAACACCTTTAATCCCAGCACTCAGGAGGTAGAGGCAAGACAATCTCTGTGAGTTCAAGGCCAGCTGGGTGGGTCTACAGAGTTGGGTATCTTTGGACAGCCAAAGATATGCAGAGAAATCTTGTCTCAAAAAACAAAACAAAAAAGAAAAGAAGAAAGAAAGAAAGAGAGAGAGAGAGAGAGAGAGAGAGAGAGAGAAAAGAAAAGAAAATGGAAAACGATTACCTTGTATGTGATGACATTCAAGAGTCTTTGTTAGTACAGGATGAACCATGGAATTAACCTCCCTAACCTGCTCTGAACAAGTAAAGAAAGTCACCAAGTCCACAACAACCTGAAGGAGGAACTAGAGAAGTGGGAAATAGTGCCATTCCCCTGCTTAAAAGATCCCTCCCTAGGGACCTGCTCCGGCTTCTGCATGAGGGGCCCAAGGGTTCATTGTATATCCTGGTAGGAAACTTACTTAAATAAAAAAAAAATAAAAATAGAAAAAAAATTTTAAATTATTGATTCTACTTCCTTTACTTCCTGCCACAGGCAGGGAAAGCCCTGCCCTTCTGATAAAGAATCTGAACTTTGTAAATTTTGGAAGCAGCATTTCCAAGCAGAAGGTACGCTGCTTGCAGACTCTGTATTGTTTCAATCTCCTCTCAGAGAGCATTCACACCCCAGCCTTCGAAGGGTGCCTCTACCTCTGTTAGCTTGGGTAACTAATACTGCATTTTGAGGAGGTTAGATTAAATTTTAACCCAGGGAAAGTGGGATGCTATTCAGCTTCTATTCTTGCATCTCATCCCCTATAGCCTCCCATCCCTTCTCCCCACGTTATCCACACATGTGAGAGAACACGCACCGTATTTGTCTTTCTGAGTGTAACTTATTTCACATAGCATAATAATCTCCAGGTCCATCCATGAACCTGTAAATGGCATGATTTTATTCTCTGTAATGGCTAAATATCTCTCCCCCACTCCTTTGTGCGTGTGTATGTATGTGTGTGTATGTGTGTGTGTGTGTGTGTATGTGTGTGTGAGAGAGAGAGAGAGAGAGAGAGTGAGAGAGAGCAATTTTGTCATTATTCATTTGCTGATGGGCATCCAGGATGGTTTCATATGTTGGTTATTCTCAGTAGTGAGACACTAAACAGGGGTAGGCAGCTTTCTGTTGTTCTGACGTCACGCCTTTGACTATACACTCGGGACTAACATCGAGCAGGGTCATCTAGTATTTCTAGCTTTAGATTCTGAGCAGCCCCAATACTGACGTGCACAGTGGTTGCCTCCCTTCCGTCGAGCAGCAGTGTATAGGAATGGTTCTTTCCCCACGCAGTCACCAGCGTCTGCTGTCATTTGTTTCCCTGATAACTGCCATCCTAACCGGGGTAACGTGGACCCTCAATCTGGTTTTCATTTGCATTTTCATGATAATTAATCTTCACTGTCAACTTGACAGGATTCCCAGTCCCTTGGGGGACCCACTGCTGTAAATACACAGAAGGTATTTACAGAGATTATCACATGGGGGAAGACTCAACATGAAGGAAGATGGCAGCATCCCGTAGAGTGGGGCATAGGCTGGATAGGCTGAAAAGGCCCAAGTGAGCGCCAAGGTGGGGAGTAGGCTTCCTGCTGCCCCAAGTGGGGCGCTGCTACAACTACCATACTGTCCACACCATGGGGAGCTATATCTCCTCAAAACACTGAATACACACTGTGTGGGTGGAACACAGTTAGATGCTTTCATTACCAATTGCCTAGTTTACAATTCTATTTGAAAGATAGCATCCAAGTGACAGGAAAAGACATTTTCTTCCACTGATTTCTGATGTGCAAAAATGTGGATGTTTTACCAAAAGAATGTTCACACAGAAAATAATCTGGTGACTACATGGTGACAGGGGCTCTAATGGAAGCAACGAGGGGGTGTCTATGCCAGCAGCCTGAGCTACAGTGTGGAGTCAAAGACAGCATGGGCTACAGATCAAGGCCTTGTCTCAAAAACAAAGAACTGGACACATTCATTTCAACAAAACTGTCCCCTATTGAGTGACCTTTCCTAGAGTACGCGGTCGCAGGAATGGAACAGTAATGACCCCTGAGGGTGTTACACACATTTTCAGATACTTATTGACTGTTTGCATTTCTGCTTTGAGAATGGTCTGCTTGTTGACTGGATGACTTTGTTTTGGAGTGATTCCTTTTTGAGTCCTTCATGGATTTCAGATCCTAGTCCCTTATCAGACTGTATAGCTGGCAAGGACTTTCTCCTTGCAGCTGGCTGTGTCCACACTGCCATTTCCTTTGCTGCCCACCCTTTCATTTCCGTTTCTTTATTCTTGCCGTTATTTCTTGGACCAGGGGAGTCCTTTACAGAAAGCCCTTGCCTGCGCTTGCACTGTAGCGTGTTTTCCTTGTTTTCTTCTAGCAATTTCAAAGTTTTAGGTCTTACATTAAAGTCTTTGATCCTTTGAATTGATTTTTGCATGGAATGAGAAAAAAGAATCTAGTTTCATCCTTTTCCATGTGGATATCTAGCTTCCCATGACCACTTGTTAAAGAGGATCCTTATTCCAATCTATGTTTTTAATGTCTTTGTCAAAGATTAGGTGGCTAGAGTTACACAGGTTTGTTTTTTTTGGTTCACTATTCTATCCCACTGGCTCCTGTTTCTGCCTGGGGACCAGAACGATGCTGTTGTTGTTAGTGTGGCTCTATAGCATCCTCGGGCACTGTGATACTTCCAGTCCAGCTCTCTGTCTAGCATGGCTCTGATTGTCTTCCATTTCAGTCTTAGGATATTTTCTAAGGCTCTGTGGAAAATGTAATTGTAATTTTGATGGAGAATGCATTGACTCTATAGATTGTTTCAGTAGTATAACCGCCTCTAAAGCAATATTAATTCTGATCTATAGGTGTGTATGCTCCTTCCAACTTCCACCACTGTCTCCAGTTTCTTTCTTCAATGTCTTTACGTTTTCACTTCCTTTCCCCTCCCACTAATCTTCTGCTTTCCCCAACTTCATGTCCACTTTCATGTCATGTACACTTTTATTTCTATCTGAAATCTAGAATCAGAAATGAAAGAAAATACATAGCATTTGTCTTTCTGAGACTCATTTAATTTAATATTATTCTCTTTGGTTACATTCATTTTCTGGTTACCTTCAAATGACGTATGTTGTTGTCCTTGATGGCCTGAAATTTTCTATTGTACAAATACATGTCATATTTTGTTTATTCATTCCTCTGCTGTTGGACACCCAGGTTGGTTCCACAACAGTGATTTTAAATCCTGATGCAAAAAAATCATTGATATGCAAATATTTCCGAGTTTTAACTCTCTTGTTAGGCTTATTCTTGTGTGTTTCCTTGAGTTCATTTGAAATGACATTTTTTGTTTTAATTTCTTTTGTTTTGATTTTTGTTTTAATTTCCAGGCGAATTTTTTTGCTAGGAGGAAATCTGCTGATTTTTGCATATTGTTTTTTTCATACTGCTACTTTGATGAAGGTGTTTATTGTATCTAAGTAGTTTATTTCTTAATTTTAGCTATAATTTAATTTAGTTCGTTATTTATTTTAGTTATAATCCTGGTTTAGACTTTAGCATGTTTTGGGTATGAGATCATGCCATCTGCAAATCCTTTCATTTTCTTTTCCTTTTTTTGCTCTAGCTAAGACTTCAAGCACCACACTGACTTAAAGTAGAGAGAGTGGTCGCCTCCTGTCTTATTCCAGGTTTTAGAGACAATGTTTTTAGCCTCCCCAACCCCCCCATAAAGTATAATGTTAAGTATAGAGTTGATTCATAAATATATAAATATATTCATAAATATAATGCTATTATTGTGTTGAAATATGTTATTTATGTTCTAGTTTCTTCTGGGCTTTGAGAATGGAGATGTTGACCTTCCTAGATGTTTCTTTTTCACCTCCTAGGATGACCATGACTTCTGTCTTTATTCCACTGTGTATTCCATTCGCTGATTTGTGTATGTTGGATCATTCTTGTGTCCCTGGGATGACATTCAATCTGGTTGTGTCTAATCTTCTGAATGCGCATTCAGTTTCTTTTATTGGGTATTTTTACGGCACTGCTCATCGGGGAAACTGACTCTAGCTTTCTTTTTTTAGTTGCTTCTTCTTCATTTTTTGGATTATGGTAACTAATAGGATGAATCTGGCAGTGTTCCTTCACTTTTTATTCTAGGGAACAGTTTGTGGAGCACTGGCGATAGCTCTCCCTTAAAGATCTGGTCCAATTCAATAGGTAACATGTCAGTTTCAAACTTCCTTTGGGAGACACTGTCGAAACAAAGTAGAAGGCAAGGGTGGACACACAAGGTTGTCCCAATTATCTTCACACACAAACACACACACACACTGCAATGTACATGTGCTCAAACACACACATGAAACAAATAAAAAAGAAAAACCTAAAGTGTGTTGCTCAGTGTCCTGATGTTTTATGTCATTTCCTCTGTGAATTGGTGGTCCTTGCTCCCTTTAGAATAGTATGTGTTTTTGTTAGCCTGACTTCTTCTCCTGGAGAAGAGGAGGAGGCAGCCTCTGATGCACCATCTCCTCTCCTCTCTCACTTTATATTTTAAAGCAGGGGGCAAAACTAAGCAGGTAATAGAGAAAATTTTGTCCTTGAGTATTTGCATCAAACAATCTTTTATTTCAATGGTATTCTCCCAGCAGCAGTTTTTTCCTATCCCCCCTTACTCCAGGAGACAATCAATACTGACTACAGATATTTTTAATTGTCATAATGAGGGGTAACTACTAACATCAACTCCATAGAGGCCAGGGATGCTAAACATTCTAAAACATGCAGGGAGGAAAAAAAGTGCCTGTCTGTGGTGATTTGAAAGGAAATGGCTCCCATACATTCATAGAGAGTGGCATTATTACAAGACATGGCTTTGTTGGAGTGGGTGTGGCCATGTTAGAGGAAATATGTCACTGTGGAGGCAGGCTTTGAGGTCCCATATATGCTCAAGCCACACCCAATGTCTCAGTTCACTTCCTGTTGCCTGCTGATCAAGATGCAGGACTCTCAGCTCCAACACCATGTCTGCTTGCATGCTGCCAGGTACCACCATGATGATGATGGACTAAACCCCTGAACCTTAAGCCAGCCCCAATTATATGTTTCCCTTTTTAAGAGTTCTCATGGTATCTCTTTACAGCAATAGAAACCCTAAGACATTGTCCCCACGTATCAACAGTACTGAAGTTGAGAAACCCTGTTCTCTTTTATTCATAGAAAGAAAGAAAGAAAAAGAGGATTGACTGACCTCTGTAAGAATTACTCTCATGATCTCTAAAATGGGTCATTCCAGTTTTGGGTGAGTCACCTGACCCGCACCTCATCTCTAGAGAGAGGCCAAGTGTCCTGTCCTCTGCTGTTTCCTTCACTCCTTCTCTGCATTTTTACTCCTCAAACTCCTGCAGACGCAGTCGCCTGCAGTAATTGGACCATCTCTGCCCCCTGCCTACAGTTTAAGCAGCTGGAAGCTTGACTTTGACGAGCAGAAATCAGGAGTCCTGAAACTCTAGGAAGCAAAAAAATATGTGTGCAGATGCTTAAAAATATCCCCCCTCAAAGTATGTCAAGGGGAGAGTCTCTAATCATAAGCATTAGGGGATATTCTAAAAATGTTCAAGTAGAATCTGAAAATCTGACTGAACGTCTTCTCTCCGTTTGCTTTTACATGAGAATCAGCTTGAAGCATTCAAGGTTAGACTATTAATTCGTACATAGGCCCTTCAATAAGAACACTATCTTCCCTGCCCTGTTTGAATCTTTAGCCATCACCCCCATGGTGTTTTGGTTCTTACGCCAAATTATTTTTTTATCATACTTTTGCCTCTATTTTTGTTCTCGATGTGATGTAGAAACAGAACATTGGTGGGCATTCCTATTGTGAGTATTTGCATTTTTGAACAACATCTGAATGGCATCATGAGCTCAGATAACTTAAAATTGTGAGCCTTGCGGGTAGCAATCAAAATGATTTTGCACAGATAAAAATTACTGTGCAATGCAGGGAACCACAGCAGTGTGCCCTAATACATGAAAGAAATCAGTCATAAAAGTGTGAGAAGTGTGAACATTTGCCTTAAAGAAAGCAGAGCTTTGTTTCACACGGCATCAGTGTACGGGAGCTGTTTGTGTTATTATAGTTTGTGACTACATGCTCCTCGTGAATTCACTCACAGAGGGGCAGTCCCACACACACACTCCCCCCCACACACACTCACAGATGTCCGCTCCCCTTGCAGGTTTCCAGCTATCACCTGTCTCAAATGTGCACTAGCAAGCCTTATAAGAAAGAATTATCAGAGGAGCACGCTGAGGGATTTCAGAGGCTGACGATCTGCTCCAGGCTTACACTTACCGCATGTCTAAGCAGGCACAGCCCCTTCCCAGCACATGTTATGTATTTCCATACTGAAGTATTATTCTTTAACGAATACATTTTGCAGTCACTCAGAAACAATAGGGTAATGCCAGCAACCATTTCTGAAATTACTGAAAAATCTTCCATAATTGGTATCAATAACAAATGAAGGGATTTTGATCATAAGAAAAAGAACATCTTCAAGATGGAAAGAAATAGCTGTGAGAAGGGGACCTTGCCCGTTAAGATATGATATTAAAGGAGAAAATACAACCAGAAAATGGCAATATTTTCAACTATGGAATTTGAATTGCTTGTATTCTACTTCAGTTTCCTTTTATCTGAGGGAGAAAGTAGGGTAAGCCACTTCCTTGAGTCTCAGTATCTACAAATGTAAAGCAGGATAACCTACCGGAGTGAGCATTTGATGCAACCAGAGTTACATTGGATGTAACTGCTTAAAAAAGGGCTTCGGGATGTGGCACCTTCACATTGCAAGGACGATATTACAGATCCAGGAGAAAGCATGACTACCCCCATCATTGACTCTGTGGTTAGATCCTGAGGATTTGTGCCCTTCTCTCTTCTTCCTTAATGATTCCAAGGCAACCGGTCATCATCTACCAAACTGATGAACCCATGATCTCTCAGCATCTCCTACTCCAGATTCTTACGGGGTGGTACCCACTGTTATGAACTGAGGAAAATGGCCCTGCTGTCATTTTCATGTCTATGTCAAATAAAATGATGAGGCTAGAATTTAATAACCTTCTCAAGGCACAGACAGTAGCTGACTTTCACTGACTGAGTCTCCAATGTCAGCCCTAAGCCTGAGTTCTTCATAAGGGTCTTATTTAAGGCCTACAGGAAGTCAGTTTTTAAAAAAGAGCATTGTGGGTATTGGGACTCCTACTTTATTTATGGGAAAACCGAGGCTTAACAAATTCAGTAGTCTGAGTAGCTCAGATCATAAGGCAGCTAGGCTTTGGATTTGAAAGACTGTTACAATGACTGGTCACGCAGTCAAGTGGCATTGGCGTATGAGTAGACACTGAAGACAAGAAAGGAGAAGTTGGCAGAAGTCACTACATTCGAGGTGTCAGTCACATTGGGCTAAGGCTTGAAGGGGTTGGAGAAGGCAGTGCACTTGCCTCGCCAGCAAACCAGCTAGCCCAGACATGTATGCACTTCCCTTACAAAGGGAAGTAAACAGACAATTAAAACAAAGGCCCCAAATAACTCAAATCTCCCATGCAAGGAGATGGGAAAGGCAGGAGACCTGGCCTCAGACAGAGGATAACTTCCGTCCCAGGAAGGGATGCCACCAAGTTCCAGCAACTTGTCAGTCTACTTTGCAGAACCAACTGGATTTAGACCCAACTGGATCTAGGCTGACTGGTTATGTCAGTCAGACCGCTTGCCATCTATTTAACTCAGAAACTCAAAGACAGACTCAAGGACCACTGGTTCCTTTTGTTAAGTCTTGTCTATTGGGGCTGCTGGAGCCCAGACTTTTACCTAAAATCTCTAGCAACAGAAGTCATACCCTAAGATAAAGTAAAGATGGAACCAGATATAAAGAGGTTAATATGAACCCAGGTTGCTGAAGCAGTTGCAAGGACAGGCAGAAGAGGCTGGGGCTGAGGAACCCATCACTGTAAGAAAGAGCCAGGGCACAGTACAAGCTCCCAGTGAAGCTCGGCCCCTGTCTCTGCATACATTCTATAAAGAACAGGCTGTCATTCCCTATTCCTCCCTCTGCCTTATCAGGTAGCCTTTCTGTGCTTATCAAAATATAAATAAGGCATTGTGAATTTCCAACCATTGTCTAATAGCTCATAGCCAGAAAGGTTTACTGAGTCAGGAAGGTTGAGTAGTGACCATTTTTGAGAAATTACTTACAGATTTCCTTTACCAAGGTTCTGAACACCACCTTTACATGCAAACAATAGACTTTTATTGTTTTTGATCACAAGGCATGATTGTAAGCGACAGGTTTGTCTTGAGGAGTTTCTCCAGAAGAATTTTACAGACATAAACAGCGTCAGGATGCTTCTATAAGCACCGTGTTCATCCCTGCTCTTGTATAATTTATTGTACTGTTTGCGATGTGCCGGCCTTGTGAATTGTACTCCTACGTACTGCTGAAGCTGTACTGAGTCATTTGCTACCTTGGTGAGGGATTTTTTTTTCCTGTTTTCACATTTATGAATTTGTTCCCCTGGGAAACATCAAGGTCAATTTCTGCCATTTGTTTCAAAATGCAGAGGGTTTAACTGAAGGTAATGTTGATCCTGCCTGTAGCCAAATATAGACCTGGGTCTTACGCACCGATTTAAGAACTGAAAACACCGACACAGGAACATGAAGTGGTGCAAAGCAAACAAGACAAAATGAAACCGAAAGAAAAAGAAAAGTGGAATGAAATAGGAATTGTGTGATCTTAACTCCCAGTGTCCCACTGTGTGAGATGGCCTGACCTGACCGCTGCCATGGCTGGTCTGGGTTAGCTAGAAGAGTGGAGAATGAACATAGAATCATGATGTGCAGCGGCTAACAAATGAAGTTTTCAGTTAATCAGGGTCTTAGCTTAGTCCAGCGGTTCTCAAACTTCCTAAAACTCTATGACCCTTTAATACAGTTCCTCATGCTGTGGTGACTCCCCCAAGCATAAAATGACTTTTGTTGCTATTTTATAACCATAATTTTGCTACTGTTGAACTGCAATGTAAATATTTTTGGAGGCAGAGGTTCTTCTACAGGGGTCATGACCCACAGGTTGAGAACCATTGCTTTAGTTGCTTCATTTCTTTGTGGATATACTCATTTTGTTTGTTTGTTTGCTTGTTTGTTTTGTTTTGTTCTTCAAGATAGGGATTTTCATGATAGGGTCACAGTGCATTGGCTCACACTGTCTCTGTATCTGTCATTCTCCTGAATAACTGTGATTACAGATGGGGACTATCATACCCAGCTATTTTTAAAGAAAGGAAATAGCAAATCTAACTTCAAGAGAAGGCTTTAGCCCCTGGACAACTTACTGAGTGCCTTTCTAGGCACTTGGCTTATGGCTCTGGAATCCCAACTGTGTTGTCTATACATAAGAAGCAAAGGACAGAAGGTAACCAGAGAACACCAGGGCATGGAATTCATCAGCTACCCTGATACTGTGATGGAAGTGTGAAGAAAAATAGTCTTCAAGATAGAAATCATGTTTCATAAAAAACTAAACGACAAAGACCACCTGCAGAAGCCAGCATACATACACATAAGCACAAGAGACAGCTGGAACACTAACCTGGAAGCCAAAAGGAGCAGAGCTTTGGGTGGTTGCAGGAGAACCGTGCTGTAACAATAAAGGCCACATAGACATTCTAAACACTCAAGGCTCTGAAGATTTAATGCCCAGGCATCCTTTCTAATGGTCATTATCCACAAAAACAAGGGAATAAATCAAGAGCCAGACTGAGGAAGCAGGGGCTCCAATAATAGATCTGGGAAGGCAATCCCTGGAGATTGCCCAATCTAGATTAAAGGGAGAAGGAGATCATGGGTAGGTGGCTGCCAGGATGAAACCAAATACAAATAATTTTTGGATGTAAATTTTATGAGAGTACTATTGTTCTTTTCTTTCTCTTCTACCCAGTTTTTGCTGTTAGATTTATTTTATATGTATAGTTTTTGCTAGCATGCATGCCTTGTGCCCATGGAGGTCAAATGAAGGCATAGGATCCCCTGGAACTAGAGTTTTGAAATGTTGGGAGACTCCATTCTTATACACACAATAAATAAATCTAAATTTTTATCTATCTATCTATCTATCTACCTATCTATGTATTTGTCTGTCTATCTATCTATCTATCTATCTATCTATCTATCTATCTATCCATCTATCCAACTGTCTATCTGTTTATCTGTCTGTCTGTCTGTCTATCATCAATCATCTATCTATCTATCATCAATTTATATACTATCTGTAGGTTTAGATGTTTCCGTAAGGGTAGGGTGCCAAAGACTGAACTAGTGTCCTTATAAGAAGAAAGTTGGAGCTCTTATTCTCTTTCCATCTCCTCCATGGCTAGACCCCATCTGCTCTGCAGGATAAGCAAAAAGGAGCTACCTCCATCCAGGGAGTGAGCCCTATTAGACACTGTACTGGTCAACACATTTAAATAATTGAGCCTTCAAGCTTCCAGCTCTGAGAGAAATAAAGTTTTGGCGTTAAAGCCACTTTGTGCATAGTATGGGTTCATGGCAGCCATTGCTGACTGTGGCAGAATTTATTGAGCAGTTTCTATATGCCCACAACTGGCATATGCCCACCCCTGGCATACGCCCACCACTGGCATAAATGCTGAGGGTGCAAGACAAAGAAAGTACAGTGTTTATTTTGGGGAATCACAGTCGAGCTTTGGCAACAATATATAACCAAAAATTTCAATACAAATTGACCAATGCTTCAATAGACCAAAAGACGCAGGACCCTATGTCCCAACAAAGATATTCTAAACTGTTATCACCAAATGACTCTGTCGAATCACTTGTGATGCTGAACTCCTGAGACCCTGGGAAATAGTGGGTTTCCTTGTGAGCTTGGCTGCTTTTCTGTCCTTAAGTAGAAGACAAATCGTTGCACCTACTCTTGATACAATCAAACCTTTCCAGCTTTTTGTTTCTAAGTTTACCAGCTGTTGGTTTGATGTTAATACCGGTCATGAACGTCTATATAAAGGTAGATTGAACAAGGCTTGAAGCAAAGAAAGAGAGAAAAGACGAGTGTTCGTGCTCTGTTCATATGATGAAAAGCAATGTGGGGAAGTCGCAAACAAATACAACCAGCGAGCCTAACTCTAACCCAATGCTTCTTAGATGATAGCAGATGGAGAAACATGATGTGGGGTTCCCCTCTGTATGCTGTGAATGTGTTTCATTACCTTTGGCTAACAAAGAAGCTGCTTTGGCCTATAGCAGGGCAGAATATAGCCAGGCTAGAAGAGATTTATAGAGAGAGTAGGCAGAGTCATGGAGACACCATGTAGCTGCCAAAGGAGAAGGACGCCAGAATCTACTAGTAAGCCACAACTTTGTGGTTATACACAGATTAATAGAAATGGGCTAATTTAAGATTTAAGAGCAAGGTAGGAACACACCTAAGTCATTGGCCAAACAGTATTGTAATTAATATAGTTTTGTGTGATCATTTGGGTCTGGGCGATTGGGAACATAAAAAGCAATCTCTGTTTACAAAATGATGCCCACCTTCTGGCATGAGTCCATATAAGGCCTGAAAAAGCCTAGGGGAAGGAAAAGGGCTTCTAGGCCCACAAAAACAGAAGCCAAGTGCAGCTTCTTGGTAGCCGCATTTTTTTTTTCCAGATAGGTTCTGTTTGCTGGTGGTGAGCAGTGGCATGGCTCCTTTAAGATAAGGCTTCCTGACTCAGCATTAGCAGCAAAAACTGCAGGACTTTGAGAGATAGCTTCTTGATTCATGCTGGTAGCATGAATCGCTCTGTCTCTTTCAGGAGATTGAGCCCTTAAATGTGGTTTGTGAACAGCATGCTACAAGTTGCTTAATAGCAACATAGACATGTGGAGTCCCTGGAGCTGGGGTAGCCAGCATACCTTTACCAAGGAAGACTTTTTGGAGTCAACAGGCAGGGCCGCAGAGTTGGCCCTAGCCACATCTGCTTAACATATTTTTAAAAAGGCACTCTTGGTCAGAAAATGGATACAGATACACAACAAAGACAGATTCAGACAAAAATAAACCTCCGAAGGGGTCACGGAGTGTTTAAAAAATGTACATAGGCTTGGGGGAGAGAGTAAAAAGGGCATATACAGTTATAATACAAAAGAATACAGACTATTATAGATTAAAGGAGTAAAGATAAAATAAAAATTAAAAAGTAATAGAGTTAAAAAATAAGCCACGGAAAGATGGAATATACACAGAGAGCCTTAATTATGTATATTATTTTTTAATTTTTTGACTGCAGAGAGATATTTGATTTGGGGGGCTGTTAAGTTAAACCAACATAAAGGTGTCTTGACTTCAAAATTTGAGTCTAAGGCTATGTTACTTTGGAAAAGAGGTCTTGCTTTTGTTTCCACAGAAGAGGAGAATCTGTAGACTCCTGCCTGGCTAATGCTGTTTGATGGAATAAAACCTTCCAAAAGGGCTCTATGATCCCTAAAAATACTTTGCCCAACAAACGGCAGGAAGCAGTTTGGAGAAAACTACATCCAAATTCCCAAAATTATAGTTTATATTTATTTTTCGTTTAAAGAGGAATATGGTATAGAGATGAATACTTTGCATCGGTATGGATCTTGGTCTATTGATACAAATTTAAGGTAGATTTGTTATACTGTGTGTATGTATTTCTGTTCTTGTTTAAGGTATTGTCTTTGTACAGCTCATTTAAAAATGTAATATATAATTAAGAAATACAGATTAATAGATAGACATCTATAATAGTCAAACTTGTAGTCACGTTAGATTTTCTAAATATACGGAGATATATTTCACATGGCTAGATATTCTTCAAATCTTTCAAAGATCTACAGAATATAGCATTTAAAATGTGTTAAGAACTTAGACTTTTCTCAAAAGTGATACATATCTGCAATAATTTCAGAGAGGTTGATGGACATTGAAGAAACTTGTTAAGGAATTTACCTTCAATGTGACAAGGCTAGACACTTGGGCAAGAAATTGCTTTTGCCTGGACTGCTTGATGGTATGCTATATGAACTAGACATACAAGACCCACAGAAAAATGTCTGCAGAACTTTCCAAAAAATAGAATGGTCTTTCAGGATTCATGTTTCACAGAAGAAACTGCCAGACATTCTGCAGGACACAGAAGAAAGCAACTGATAAACTTTGCCATTGGAAGGCAGAACAGATCTTCAAATTTCCTGCTTCATGGAAATGTTTGTTAGATACTTGGACCTGTGGGCTGAAGATGAATGCCCCAACATTACAAAAGAACTTTGGGTGACTGTCTAGGCAGTGAGATGTCTCTGCCAATTCTAGAATTTTAGAAGTTGCTTACAATGTACTTCCTGTTTACTTAGGTGATATTATATCCTTCTGGGGTCTTTGGTGGAGTTGAAGACAGATAGTTATAACTATAGTTTTTCTTAGCTATGATAAAAGATAAATTAGATATGAAATTTTAGACTCACAAAGAAATACTGTAACTATAATCCTTCTTTGATAGCTGTTTTGTTATATGTGACTTTACTATGTTAAAGTTAAAACTTTCCTTTTTATCTAGACAGAAAGGGGGGATGATGTGGGATTCCTCTCTGTATTCTGTGAATATGTTTTATTACCATAAAGAAAGTGCTATGGCCTATCGTAGGGCAGAATATAGCCAGACTGGAAGAGATATATAGAGTAGGTGGAGTCAAAGAGATGGCATGTAACTGCTGGAGGAGGACACCAGAACCTATTGGTAAGTCACAATCTCGTGGCAATACACAGATTAATAGAAATAGGCTAATTTAAGATATAATTTAAGGGCTAGGTAGGAATACGCCTAAGCCATTGGCTAAGCCGAGTTATAACTGATATAGTTTTGTGTGGTTATTCAGTTCTAGGTAGCTGGGAAACAAACAAGCAGTGTCCACTTACAGAAACACATGGGCATCTTGATAAAAGGCCTTGTCTCTAAAGCCAAACAACCGAACCAAAACCAAATTAATGAATTAACTAATACCAAAGAAAATTAAACAGCTGCACAAACCAAAGTGTCAGCATCTCTGGAAGCTAATATTGTTTCTAAAACTCGTTCATACCAATGATTTGCCAATATTGAAAATGACTTGGTGAAGGAAGCCAGATAAAAGCCACAGAAGCCCAATGTAGAAGAAAGTACAGAAGGTCAATATTGGGTCCTGGGTCCTATGAGTCAAGTTAGCAACTTGGAAGTAATGCTAACTAACTGTGTGGCCTTACATGGTCCAGTATGCCTAGCCTTGCTTACCTTCAGTTTTTATAGCCGTAGGTTGGGATAACAATGGTCTATATTAATACAGTTATTCTGAGGATGAAGTAAGGTCAATTACGGGATATACATGATAAGTCTTCACTGGCTCTTACATTAATACTGACATTAAAAACTTTAGGAAAATTTGAATAAAGCAAGCCTTGTGGGTTGTTTGTAGGGTGGAGACATTTGATATGCACCTTGAAGGAAGATAAAATTATTATGAAGGCAATTGCAACTCTTATTGTCACCCTCATCACACATTGGGTCAACAGTCTTCAGGGTGGATTAAAGAGGGTGTTTTTCTTTTCGTGTTTGATGGCGAAAACAGCCTCAATTAGTAGATTTGGCTAGGGAGGTGGGGGGAGGGGAGAGCTGCTCTTGAATACTGTTGATGAGTTCTGAAACGGTTTGTTGATCCTTCACACTAGAGCACTGATATCTTAAGAAAAGATCTCAGATCTCTCGAAACCATGACAAACCAGCCTGGCTCTACTGCGCAACAGCTCCATTTACTGTTAGCATATAAACACTGGTGTGGCAATAACATAGAACACACGAGCCAGAGGGCCCCATTCATAAGTAAACTATTTGGATAAGAAGAAATGCTACTACAAACGCAATCTATTTATGAAGACAAAATAGGGGGGAAAAAGGCATGGATTTAAAGGGTGACATTGGTATCAAGAAATACTTTGGATATATGAAAATAACTTGGCTAATTGGCTGTGTGGAAAATTCAAGAATTCTTCCAAGCTGGTTAACCACAATTACCAAGTTCTTCAAGTGACGGGTAGATGAACAATGCTCAAAAAATGTAGCAAAATGGCAGAATCGAACAAAACTGGTACAAAACAGAAATTAACCGCCAGTCAGACCCAATGTCAGCTGTTACATGTGGTTTGACTCTTCTTAAATTGATCCATTGATGACCAAACTGGGGTGATCATCATCATCATCATCATCATCATCATCATCATCATCATCATCCTCTCTCCCCCCGCGCTCTTCTTCTCTTCACAATGGACTCTTCCAGATCTTTTATTCAAAACTTCAACCTTTCTCTGTGATTAAAAGCTACAGCAACAATCTCCATTTTCAATTGCAATGTAAGAGAAGAAAAGATTATTAAAAATTAAAACTTTCTCAAATGCTGACTAATGCTCTAATCTTTTTGAAGTCATCACGTAGAATGCTGCTAGCATTGTTTTATTGGGGGAAAATGGCAGAGTAAGATAAAAGAGGGAAGGAACAGTTGTGCAAGCCCTGTCTGTGGCAAAACCAAGAACACCATGTATATTCTTACAGAATAGCTGAAAAAGAGAAGTAGAAAATCAAGACTCTGGGAGAGACTGTTTGGTAATAGATATATAAAAAAAGCACAACATCCGTCTCCAATGTTTGTGCCTTAAAGGGATAAGAATCTATATTTTCTTTCTACACCTGCCAAAACAAATACTCTTAATAGCTTCAAGTAGTATGATTTTAAGAATTAATGAGAAAGACTGGGGATGTAATTCAGTGATAGGCAACTCAGTGATCGAGTTTTCACTTAGTGTGCACAGGTTTAATCCATAGTCGTGCATACATGCATGTGAGTGTGCACACGTGCGCACACACACACACAGAAGATTAAATGAGGAATCATACAGATAAGTCACTTATTGCAGAAAATAGTCTGCCAATGAGATTAGGTGGCAGAGTACTGAGCTTAGTTATATATGTGTGTGTGTGTGTGTGTGTGTGTGTGTGTGTGTGTGTGTGTGTGTATGTATGTATATATATGGATTCGGCAACTCATCACTTATGCACACAGCCTTAAATATTAAAAAAATAATCTTCTAGTATAAAACTTGGCATTGATTCCTCTTCCACACAACTCTCTTACAAATCGCTGGTCCCCTCACACCCTCACACAAAATCAACCCCTTTAAGGATGCCACCAACGAGGTAGAAAAGGATTGCATCATAGATTCAAAGTAATATGCAAAATACTTACATATCTAACAAGTGAACATTTTGACCCAACATATTCCTGTGAATTTCAAATATTCACGTCAAACACTTCTCTAAATCAGCAGCATGAAGCAGAAACATGAGGGCTAAGAGAAGGCGCTGTAGGACAGAAGGAGACAAGATGTATGTCAGCTTTCATTTGGAAGGACTTTGGCATTGCTCCTCTCAAAATCATCTTTCTGCTTCTCTTCTTATTGCTAAGGAGAGAAGATGAAAACAGACTAGGCAGTTTTAAGGTAAAAGACCACAAAGGAAATCGAGTAAAATGTTTACTAAATTCCAGTAAAGTTCATATCGGAGGCCACAGACACCAGAAAGACAGTCTGGATTTTCCTTGTCGTTTTCCCTAAAATGAGCACTCATTCCTGGAAATCATATGAAAACTTAAACACCTGGAATGGACACTGGACAGAACAGATCATCACTGTCTCCATTCTTTTTATCAGGTAAAGTCTTATTAACTCTAAGACAGCGAGTGGCCCTTGAACGGCACCCAACTTCCGGAGACCCCTCTTACGTACCGGGGCTCTCTCTGCCTTTCTTCCTTCTTTTAAGATCCTTGTAATACAATACTTCTTTCTAAATCTCAGCCACTGCGGTCCATGAATTTCATTCTTCAAATTCATGAGACAAGAACCCCAAAGCCATCACTCAGATTATGGAGACTTATCCCTCCCACACCCCAAGTTAAGCTCACCGAGGACCAAGAAAGGCTCTTTCATTCTTGAAAATTCCCTAGTGTCCCTGTTCATAGAATACATCTGCATGCTGATATTTCACAGGTCCCTTGGGTTCTGGTTCCTTCTTTAAAGTATTTTAATTTTTGCCTCTCAAAACTTCAAATGGCTTGTTTTATTTTCTGATATCTTTGAATATCCGACCGTGTACATGTCATTACCTGCTCATAATTACACATTTTAAAATCAGTGACCACAAGGGTGGACACTGTAACCGTCCTCTGTGTGATAGGATATTTGCTGACTGAAGTAACCAACTTTGTGAGGACAGAGAGGAGAATAGGGAAGTATAAGGAAAAAAAGGAAAAAAATGACAAAGGGAAAAAATTGTTCAGTAAATAGAACTTTAGGACAATTTTTTAGATCACCGATCCTTTAATAATTTACAGACAAATCTTCAGAAAGCAACACACAAGAATACCAAGGCCAGAAACAGCTAACATGTAATTCTGCCAGACACCATTTCCAGTGCTGTGACTGTACATTTGTTCATGTAACCTTCACAGCATTCCTACGTGTTGTGTGTGTGTGTGTGTGTGTGTGTGTGTGTGTGTGTGCGAGAGAGAGAGAGAGAGAGAGAGAGAGAGAGAGAGAGAAATTATCTGAAGAGTTAAACGGAATTTCCCTTTGGGTGACCCTTCCCAGCACAGCATTGTACCAAATGAAGAGCTGCAGATAAGGCCAATGACAAAGCCACCTGGCCACACTCTATCCAAGACATCATCGTCACCTCCCATCTCTGGCATGGCCCCAGAAGTACAAGGTCCTGCATGGGTCACACGATTGATGATGATGATGATGGCAGAGACAGCAGCAGCCATGGGGTGGCCCAAACAGGAGCACACATCAGGATTCAAGGACAATGTTGTCACTGGTGGAATTTCCTGCTCTGAAGAGGTTCACATTCCTGAGTATTCACAGTGGGAGCTGAAATAAAGATTTATCCAGGGCCATCTGAAGGGGATGGGTGGAGACAGACGGGGCAATCAGGTTTTCTGCACACACAGGTTTGAGATAGTGGTTGTGACGTGAGAAGATGTTGGTGGTACTTCGAGAAGGATCCACATCAACCTGCTTTCTCTCCCCAGTTCCTGCCTACATATCTGAAGTCCCAAAATTCCACAGAAAATTTACCTACTGTTTGGTAACCCAGCCTTTTAAATGAATATATGCTCATGGGTGATTAACCTTAAATAAACTATATTTTACAATCTAACTCAGGGAAGTAAGCCAGATATCTGCTATAAATCTTCCCTCTGTGCCTTAAAGCAAAATCACTTCAAGGGTTGTCGTTTGTAAGATGGGCTGATTCTCTTTTATAAGACTGTTGTGAGAATTACACGCACGCATAGACACACACCACTTGACAGAGAATGCAGCTCGACACCAAAGCATTTGGTTAACCAGTCTGCTAGAGGCAGTTTCCACCCACATCCTCCAACCCAATTAACCCCATCCTCTTGGCAGACAAAGGCAGAGTACTTGGCGGAGCTCAGCCTGAGCACCTTGCCTGGAACTAGGCCTGTGTGCGGTAATCACCCACGCGCTTCTGCTTGCTCCCTTCCCTTCACCTTTGACCCAGTCTGCTCACTGCCGTCCGCGGTGTGGTGAGCCAATAACACAAAGAAAAGGGACATTTCCTACCTTTGAAAAGAATGGGCACAGACCCAGCAGACTTGTGGGTGCCTGCCATTTCCCATCTGTAAATTTCTCAAAAGACTTGCCGGTAAACGCTCTCTTAGGGTTCCTATCGTGATGAACAGCACTAACCGTCTCCGTCATCGTGAGCCTTCGAAAGAAACTGGTTTTTGAAGAACAGTTACTAAGTTATGAATGGGAGACGGTCTCCACCACTCTTTGGTTTGCATGTATGCTAGAATCTCAGAGGCGTTACCGAAACTAACCAGCTAGTAAATGCTTCTGCTCGATTCCAACGCGGAATTAACGGGATCGTTGTGGCTGAAGCCCAGGGTCACTTCCAGAATGTGGGACCCTTCAGTCAGCAGGCGGCAACAGAACTGGCGGCGCTTCCTGAGAGCACTTGAAGAAACAACTCTCACTTTCACTGTTTGAAATGCCAAGTCGAATGCTACAGGTTCCATTGTGAATGGACCTTCCTCTCTCATCTTCCTAGTGGGGTGGGGTCGTCTTGACTCCTGTTCCTACTTACACCCCACCCACTCAGCCATAACGCTGCAGGGTCCCACTATTGTTCACCGCACGCCTTCTTTCAGTCCTCCCCATCCTTCCCCCACTCCACGCCAGATAGATTTAAACAGGCTGCACTGCCAGGGCTGCGGGGCCGCGCTCTCTTTATCTACCTTCACATCCCTTCCTCTGCCTATTCATGCTGCTGTGTAGGGCTGGACCGGCTTCCTGAAATCTTGTGGGATATGGGGGCTTTTCTCCCTGTAGCATAGCCTCTGAGCCTCGTTGTTTTGGGTAAGTAATTTCCTCCCTTCTTCTCAGTGGAGGACACAACTTCCTTTGCTCAGCGTGTTCGCCCCCTGGCACCGCTGAGAAGTTTGCCTGAGCCGGGGACCCTCCCTGTGCTCTTGAATTTCCTGCTGTCAGAATGCAGGATTTCCTGACTGGAGGCGTATATGGTTGAGGCCTGGGCTAGGCTCTATCCTGACCACACCTCTCAGGCATCCCCTGTACAATATATCATACTTGTGTCCCAGGGTGATGAGCTCTGTCTTTCTGTCTTTGCCTTGATAAATCATTTCCTTCATTCCTCTAGACCAAACAAACCACAAAGTCCCTCATCATCTACTAACTCTTAACCCTGTTTTGATTTGAAAAGCTTTTCTTTATTTGTGTGTGCTTCAATCTTTAATTGGAAGGATTTCTTTAACATAGCATTTGAAGAGCTAGGTAAGAACATGTTACAAGAAGTTTAGTCCCACTGAGATCTCTTTTGGTGCCCTATTAAAAACAGTGGATAGCTAAAAAGTAAAAAGGTTGGTAGAAACACTGATCTCTTGTCTATTGAGCATGCGTGAGCGCCACTGCATTCCCTGACAATTCCCAGGTGTTTCCTAGATTCTGCAATGAGCTCCAGCCTTACTGTTGGAGCAGAGTCTCAGAGGCGCCCCTTCAATTACCTTCATTGCTGGAGCCCAGCACCCAGGTTTCCACCCAGGACAGAGTGGGGTGAGCACCAGACAGTTCAGAGAAGCGTCTTTTACCTAAACCAGAGTCACAAGGCTGAAGCAGTTACATTTGGCCACGAGCAATAATGCTCCCAGCCCAGGGCTGGGCTACCCTCCAATTCCTGCTCAGTGTAGTTCATCAAGTTCAACTGCCTCATCCACGAGGCAATGCTCACTCATGAGTTCCTACAAGTGGATGGGCCTGAGTTCTTCACATTGACGCCAACTCTTTTTCTTCTCTTTTGTATTTGTTTGCTTGCTTTGTTTTTTCTCTGCCTGTTCTGGAACTCACTCTGTAGACCAGGCTGGCCTTGAACTCACAGAGACCCGCCTGTCTCTCTGAGGGCTGGGATTAAAGACGTGTGCCACCACCACCCAGCTCCAACTCTTTTTCTTAGGCACATCCCTAGACAGTGGAGTATCTTCAAGGGGAACCTATACGCTGGGGGCTCCTGGGCAACCTCCTTCCTTCAACAGATGCCCCAGGGTAAGGACCAATTTAGAGAGCCCGGTTCTATCCTCTTAAGGAACTTACTTGGATAGCTTCACTCTTCCCCCTTATCCCTGGGTCTTGACTAAGGACCTCCTCTTCATCCAAACATTCCTTAACTTTGAATCAAAGGGAATAAGGACCTGGAAATCTTGCAGAATCCAGACAATAACTAGGTGAATTATTCATCCCTCTCAGGAGACTCCAACCTTCCACTAACCCCAACTCAGTTAACAGCCTCTCTGTTCTAGCTTTGGAACTCCCTGTGAGCACCACTGTCTCACAGTATCTGGGACAGAGCGGATGTTCTGTATAAATCAGTTGGGTGGAGCTAATGCCCCATGATCATCTTTTCTTTCAAGGTGGCACTCGACTACTCTAATTCTCTGTTGGATTTTCTCAACTAATTCCAGCCTTTATTGCTAGAATTCACTTACTGGCTCCCAGTGCTTCTGTTTGTCAGTTGTCATTGTGACAAACACCTGAGGTAAATCCACTTGAAGGAATGAGGAAGGGCTTTTCTGGGCTGGTACTTTCAGGAATTTCCACCACTGTTCCGTGCCATTCTTGTTCGGGGCGTTTGGTCACATAGTACACAATGGGGGAAGCGTGGTGTGTCAGAGGAAATAGTCAGAGTCCCTAGACTCTCTTTAAAAGGACTCAGCTCCTTCTACTAGGTCCAACTTAAAGACACACTGTTTCTGAACACTGCAGAGAGGTAATTAAGCCTTCACCACATGGGACACTCCATGTCCTTTCCTTATCACACCTCTTCCACCCCCCAAAGTTCATCTCCAAGTCAGTCCACCTCAAAGTGTACCCAGAGTCCTAACAGCTCCAGCACTGCTCAGAAGTCCAAGTGCAAAGTCTCTTCAGAGGAACCAAGAAAATCGTTAGCTCTGGGCCCTGTCAAAATCAATAGAGCAAGCTATAAACTGACCCCATGAAGCAGGTTAAATGTCCCCGTTCCAGAAGTGGGGAATAGAGGTATAGACCCAAGACAGTAAAAACCACAAGAGAGAAAACACTGAGGGTGTGTAAACACTCATGGTGTGAGCTCCGAAGGGCTCGGGAAGTGCAACCCTTGTGGCCTTGCTGGCTGGAGTCCACATGCTCACACCTCTTGGGGTGGTGCTGCAGCTTCCTTTAGCACTGTTCGTGATCCCGGGATCTCCAAGTTTCTGGAGTCTGCAGGGATGCTTCGGCTCCACTCTCACAGGCCCCCTGTTGGAGCCACTTGCAGACTTTGCCCTATGACACACTGGCATTCCAGGCTTTTCTTCTGGAATCACAGAGGAAGCCTCTGTGACCTCCCTCCACCCCCATTCCTGTGCTTATATACAAGGTGCCCTGAGACTCTCTTCTCTAAAGAAAGATTTAAAAGGACTTTAAATTTTTAGATCTTCAGGGCCTGTAATGGGTAGGTTCTTGAAGATTTTTGAGATGCCTTCAAGGCCTCTTTCCTATTGTCCTGGAACAAAAATTTGGCTTCTTTTTCAGGGCACCAGCCTGGAATGTCACATGCCTTTTTCTTTTTTTTGGGGGGGGGGAGGCATAAGCTTCTAAGTTTCAGACCTTTCCACCTGGCTTTTTCCCCTTCAGTTTTGCTATTTGACTATAAGCAGCTAGCAACAGTGTGCAGGATGGAGCCTGGATTTTGTGCTATCTTGTTATTTTTTTCTACCTCGATACTCAGCCACACATGGCACCTACAGATATACTCAGATTTTTTGCCGGTTTGTGTGCACCATGGCGGGACTGTAGTCCAATCTCCAACAGTTCTTACTCCCATCTGAAACCTCTTACTGTTCTGCCTGAGCCCTAATGGACCATAACTCTAACGGTTCACATTTCTCCTGGAATTATCTATTTATTTTAGAAAGCCAGCACCACACATTTTTATTGCAATAATAAAACTCAAAACTTACAGGTGGCGTACGGAGTGGGAGACAGAAGCGTCACTCCTCTCAGCCATTCACTTCACAGAAGAGTAAAGGTTGGGACGGGTCTTAAAGGAGGACAAGCCAGGAAGCCGAGATGAGTGTCCAGTACCCAAGCCCACGAGATGCTGAAGCTGGAGCGGCCAGCATCACCTCTCGGAGAACACTCAAGGGTTTGTCCTGACGGCCGGGCTCTTATTGGACGGTAACAAACAGTGCCTCCAAACTTAAACCTAACATGCTTAAAGCTTAGGAAACAGAGTTTGGACAGTTACGAGATTATAAGTTCCGAAAAATCTACTAGAAAAATCACAGGATGGGGAAAGAAAATTAAGCCAGGTCACAAAGAAGGCTTCAGAGGACCCTGCTAGTCTAGTGACAGATGCCTGTACCATTTGATGTAGCAGCAAAGGGACCCATTTTAGAAGGCAAAGGATCTCAGCAGGTGGGAGGGGCTGGCTGACAAAGTTTTCTTCGCCTCTCCCCATGGCATCTTGGGTAGGGCTTTAAATTATGAGAAGGACTTTGCTCCTGTGGGAGAACAACACAGCCCTCAACACTGCAGAACCTGCCAAGGCTCGGCAGCACCGCAGCAAGGATGTCTTATTATATAACAGATTAAAATTCCACCTAAAAATAAACATTGGCGCAACTCACACCACATCCAATAGTCTAAAGCAAACCCTTCGTGTGTGCCGCGATAAGATGCGTACTTGGAAGCCTAGATCCCATTGACTGAAACTGGTGTTTCACTCCACGCCAAAATGAGCATCTTGAGGTTTATGACATATGGTTTAGGTCCCATTTACAAGAAAGAGAGAGAGGACATGGAGGTGTCCAAAGCCATGGGACAGTATGTATTGGGTAGGGTAGACACCTATACGAGGAACACAGCGGATCATCAGCAAAAACTCTAGATGGATTCATGGATATGAGTCTGGAGACACCAGATCTTCCTACAACAGAGTTATGTGTGTGGAGCTAAGGAAAGGTCACTTCGGTCCTTCTGGGTTCAGAAGCTCTACAACGAAGACAGGAGTGACGTGTGGTAGGGTGATGCCTGAGTGCCCAGTGGCTCCATAGGCATATTCTGGAGAGGACATCGTGGTCATCTGAGGCCACCCTTCCTTTCTAGCCTCAGGTGGCCTCCTGTTTACCTAACAGAAACGAAAAGGGCCTGTTTCTGTTCCAAAAGGAATCAAATTTCTTTCCATCTTCGATTATCCCCACATTGTGTCCCAGGCAGGTCTGTGAGCCTGAGCCAGGTAAGCCTACGGTTGGGGCAGATGGTCTCCATCTGTGCTCCAGCAGTGACAGCAGGGGACTCCAAGTGAGTGGCATGGTCCAGGGGCAGAGGAACCGCTCAGCATTTGAGCATGGCAATATTCTGAGCTCCCACTGGGCTGCTGATGAATGAATGCCTTCAAAGCATTCTAGGCTTCCTCTTGCCTAGAGCCTTGGAAGTTCCCAAAGGTTTCTGGCTCATATTGCCAGGGGCAGTTACAGTCATAACTGGGAATGAGCTCTCTGTTTGTCCTGCTTCCATCACTGGATGGATGAATGGATCAACTTTAAAGAAGGCCTATTCTAGTTTGGCTCACGGCTTCAGAGGTTTCAGTCAATGGTTGATTGTCTATTGCTTTCAGTCCTGTGATGGGGGTGTACTATAGTAGAGACTCAAAGGCCAGCAGAGCTCAGCACCTCATAGTAGGTAGGAAAAGAAACAGGAAGGGGCCAGAGTCAATGTCCCCTCCAATGTCCTTGGTGGCCTGGTTTCCTCCCACTGGGCCCTAACTTAAATGGTCTATCCCCTCCTCACTGCACCCTCCCCATAAAGGCTTTTAGGGAACACGCAAAGCCCAACTATGCACTTGCCCACAAGCCATGCCTGCACCTGAGGCCCTGTCAGGTAGATCAGGCCAAGGGTCTGCCTACAGGAATCCCCTCCACCCAGTGATGCCAACAGATGCTCTCAGTTGACCCCTAAGGTGGTGTCAATTCTGCCAGGCCTGGAGTCTCTCCGTTACTCTTTGTCGATGTAAGCTACTCTTCCCGGAGTGAGCCACACTTTGTCTAGATTGAGCTGTCCCTAACTCCAGTCACACTACCCCAGGCTTGCTTCCCTGCTCACACTCTCTGGAGCCCATACAATTTGGGGCCACTTCAGCTTGGGCTTTCCACTTCCTGTAAGTCTGAATATAAAACTATCTAAGTTTGTAAGCATGTTTTTCTTTTTCCAAAATGGCTTCGTTCAAAGTAATGGAAAATCCTCTCTGTAAAGTCAAGTCTAGCTTGTCTGTGACATTTGCTTGACATTGTATACGGCTATTCTCAGCTTACAAAAGAAGCAGGCCGAGAGATAAGTGGCATTCAGATGTCCTGGGATTAAAATGCAACCGATCCTAGGTTCTCGGCTGATACAGTCATCTGTCTCAACTGGAGACCGTGTCTCACCAGGAAGAAAGTCGGGTCACGTAAGCTCAGTCTGAACTAGCTTGTAGTCTAAGCTTTTGTCCTCTTCAGAGTCGCACACATGAAAACTGCCAACCACAGCATCTCTGAAAGACAGGAGTCACAGGTTCTCGTGCCAAGACTTTAACAGGAAGCAAAGAAGAAAGTGAGAGAATTTTAAAACACGTTCTCACTTATTGCATTTGTAAGTAAGGTCATTCTATGACCTTGTGGTAGCCAGGATTTTACAAGGACAACATTTACTTCCCTCTGAGAAGTCGGCATTTCTTAACAAAGGGCCTAGGACTGAATGATACAGCTTTGTCTCCACCTGCAGGAATAAAAAGAATTATTTCTTGGTTGAAAATACATGCAGTCTCACAGACTGTTATTAAACTATAAAATGGAAAGAGAAAGCATATTCAACAAGTGGTGCTGGCATAGCTAATATCAACATATGGAAGAATGAAAATAGACCCATATCTATCACCATGCACAAAACTCAAGTCCAAATGGATCAAAGACCTCAACATAAAACCAACCACACCAAACTTCATAAAGAGAAAGTGGGAAGTACACTTGAACGCATTGGCACAGGGAACCACTTCCTAAATATAACCCCAGTAGCACAGACCCTGAGAGAAACTATTAATTTCTCCTGAAACTGAAAAGCTTCTGAAAATCAAAGGACACAGTCAACAAGACAAAATGGCAGACTACAGAATGGGAAAATATCTTCACCAACCCCACATTGGACAGAGGGCTGATCTCCAAAATACACAAAGAACTCAAGAAATTGGTCATCAAAAAAAAATCAAATAATCCAATTAAAAAATGGAGTACAGACCCAAACAGAGAACTCTCAACAGAGGAATCTAAAATGGCTGAAAGACAGTTAAGGAAATGCTTGATATCCTTAGCCATCAGAAAGATGCAAATCAAAAGTGAGGTATAGTCAGTAACTCTTATGGTATACTCATTCATTTTCCTATAAGAAAGTAATTATTAGATCCAAAGAAGATCAGGAAAAAGAAATGTCTAATTGGTATCAACCATTGTGCTTCTTTTGTAATTAAAAAAAAAGGTTTATTTTTAAAAATATTTTTATTTTATGTTGTATGGGTGTTTTTCCTACATGTGTGTCTGTGCACAAGTGTGTGTAGTACCTGCAGAGCCCAGAAGAGGGCGATGGAGTTTCTGGAACTGTGCTGCAAATGGTTGTTAGCAGCTTCATGGGAGCTAGGCACTAAAACCAGGTCCCCTGCAAAAGTAATAAATACTCTTAGCCACTGAACCGATTCTCCAAACCCTTATTTTTTTAGCATTTTAATTGAACTATATTGTACATCTAGGGATGTCCAGCCATCAGTGCACAGCTTCATTAATGATGAAGCCATCCATCACTGATGAATGACCACAAACGGACACAGCTGTGTAACTGCCATCCACTGTCAGACTTAGACATCACCTGGGGAGCTCTCGCACGCTCCACACTTGCTTTTAAGTCAGGACTCAAATTCTTAGTTCTTTACTTAACCATCAATCACAACTCACAGGAGAAAGGATGGTGGACAAGAGATGAGAAATGGACTGTAGGATGTGCTTTTGTCCCCTGAGCACCGTGGTTCAGGAGCTGCCCCCAAAGCACCATCACCTGCGTCAGCTTCCATGGCAGTAATGGGTCAACCCTTGACCTTCTATGGCTCCATACTGCAACTTGGGATGCTATCAGCTGGGGCTCTTACTCCACCCTGGGTCTAGCTTCATCTTCATTTATATGGGATTGGTCCTAAGAGTCATCCGTACAAAAACTAAACAGAGGCGGAGGTTTCTTGTTTAAGGATTTCTCAGGGAACTATGGCTCACAGATTTAGGGAGGAGTCTTGTCTAACAAGATGAGAGTGAGGTACCCCAAGATTCCCAGTATCCACTGGGCGGGAATCAACATTTTACACGCACATCAAATAAGCACTTGGAGGTCTCTGCATGTGGCCCAAACTGTAACTTCTAACCCAGACAGTTCCTACCAGTTTTAGGTCACCTGAACCTTCTATTGCCCAGGATCTCATGACTATTGTTTCAGGGACTTTACCGGGTTTTGTTTGTTTCAGACAAAATGTTACCGTTAGGCCCTTTCTTCATCTGGCAGGAGAAACTGACAGTGTTCTTCTGTGACCATCTCTTGAGAAGGACAGACTTTCCGGTCCCACAAAAACACCAGGCAGTTCTTAACCTCTCTGTATATAACAGCTGACTTCCCCCTTTTCCTGACCTGTGTGGTTGCTAGTTGTGTGATCACAACGTCTATTTCCAGGCTTAGATTTAGGATCAATTAAAGATGCCATCTCCATCCACTGGTCCATCCGGGAAAGAGCAATTTCACTGGGTGATGCTGCCAACCAGGGAAGGGGCGCAAGCAAGTAGGAGGAGAAAGACGAATGGAAAGCCCAGAAAATCCCAAGAGGCTTTGTCTTCTTGCCCCTTGAAAAGGCCTTATTAAGAATCACTCACTAGACATTTCTTATACCAGACTGTTCTTGTTAAAGTTATCAGGAAAAAAAAATTACAAGTGGGTGCTTTTCAGTCAGAGTTTAAGTCCATCTCCATAGGGGACTGGGGAGGCTGCCAGGTGCTTTTGGTAAAGGACATAACTTGTCTAGTGCGTACATATTGTGGGCACACTTTAGCTATTCAAAGCCAGATGGAGGAAATAGAGGAGTGGGGTAGGGGAGGGATGGGATTTAGAGCATGAATAAAGAGGCAAAATGTCCCAAAAACTCTTTGCTATGGCTCTTCATGGCTTGAAAGCCCACATTGTGTGAAGCAGCAAATCAAAATAAGGTTATTCAGCAATCACAGACTGCATCAAAACTACGAAATTGTTCTCTTCTAGCTGGCTAGTTTCTCATACTGCTGAAAAAAAAAGCCTCTTCATTAACTACTGTGGTTTATTGTCCTAGGGGCCACAGTCACTTCATATTTTCAGGGAAACATAATTTTAAGAAATTTTTCTAACCTGTCAACTAATTTTGCAAAGTCCAGTAAATAGAGATGAATTCTCAGACCTAATTTGATGTTAAAAAAAAAGTCCTCCAGCCAGCAGACTCTTAAGTGTCTACGTATTCTGTGGGAGAACCGCCCTCCCTTCTCTGGGGTACAGCTCCCCTCTGGGTCCCTGTCCCCCAACCCAGCCCCTTCACCTCTGTCTATTCTCCTTGCATAAGAGCCTCACAATGAATAGGCAACGTTTTTTTAAGAAAGGAAGAGGAGGGCAGTATTGAGAAAGAGAATTAGAGGCCAAATGAGGCCCTTGGAGGAAAAGGAATTCAACGACTAATATAACTCAAAGGCATTCGCTTTGCAGAGAGTAATGAACTTTGTACTCAGCTAGCCACAATTCCCCTCATGTCCTCGACTCATTTGAGACCATTTTCCAAGAATAAAGAAAGCCATGTGGTTCTCGGCACCACCTATGCGCAGTGCGGACCTCTGTCTGCCTTTTCTGCTGGATTTTTGTGCTGGGAACGCGAAAGTTCCTCCCTTTATCTCCCTTCCTGCTTCCTTGGGTGGCGTTCTTTTGTATGAAGAAACAGAAAGTTGTATGGTTTGCCACCCATATGGAAAAGGTAAATTTTGCCTGAAAAATATTTGCGTGTCATAATTTGGTATAATCTTTCATGTGCAAATGTCCTCAGATGTCCCCAAATAGCAGAGTGTATATGAAACACCCAAATATTTATTCCAAAGTTGGCTGAAAGTATAATGTTGTAAGAAACTACAAGATCTCATTTTCTTGTTTCTTCTGTGTTAATACAGATGCCTTGCCAGTCATCGTAATTTTCATGTGCTATGTTACTGTCTATAAATTACTTCATTCCAGATAAAAGGTGTGTTTCCTTCAGGAAGAGTTGGTCTCCAGGACACACAAGCTACAGGGTGACACTTATGTTCCCTCATGGTTCTGGATTTTCTTTTGTTTTACGTATTTCAAGGTAATGCTATTTTGCATTTATTTTGGTTAGATACTTGGAGTGGGATACCTGAAACCCTCGAATGTTGTGTGTTTGGAAGAATACATGCTGACACGAAATGACATCTGGGAGAAACAAGTTGTGGTTGGGTTTCGGAGTGAACTTGATGTATTCATAAGTCCAAAGTTAGAAACTCTCCAACTTTCTGAGATATCCTTGGAATATCATTGTGTATTTGTACTTCAGGAGATTAATCTCTCAAAGTTCTAACACAGTTGCAAACATATTTATTCCTCACTCATCTGAAAGTTTATTCCAAATCAGAAAACATTGTGAAACTTCACAGATCCTACCTAGTAAGTGGTTATTAATTGGATTTATTATAGTATGCAATTTGCATGCACTATTTGGTTACTAGATTCTTGCACATTCTTATAATATTTATTCATGATAATTCAGTTGTTAGGAGTGAAATCAAGACAGAGGTCCCTTTTTTGTAACATCAGAGACCCACTTCTAAAGGTGATTTCAGGTCAGATTCCTAAAGAGGCTTTGGTTTGGTGAAGCCACAGTGAAAATCTGAAAGAGTCTATTCAAGGGCTCCTGGATGTCTCCTGGAGATGTCATCTGAGATTTATACCTCTGATTTCTCCATCACCCCTGGGCTCCATTTGACCTCCGCCCCCCCCCCCCACCTCCTTACTGTTAAATCTGAAAGTCCCAGCCTGGAGGCACCTTGCCAGTTCACTTCCTCTAGTGGGCAAAAATAACAAGGTTTACAAAGGAGAATGTGTGCTATCTGGGCTGAGTTTCCAGGCCATGCAGGAACACTGGTCTGGTTCATGGAAGTCCAGAAGGACCACATGGAGATTAGCTTGCTTATATAATAGGAATGATCAGTTTATGGCTCCCCCTCAAACTGAAAACATATAATGTTCTGCAGAGTTGTGAAGCCTCCTGGTACCTCCATCATAGGTTAAAGAGGTCCAGAAAAGAATAAATAACCAGCATAATTGCTGATATTTATTGAGCACTTAGCTGTTTGTCTTGTATCCTGTTAAGGTCATGTCTTCTTTAGGGTTTCTATTGCTATGAGGAAACACCATGACCATGGCAACTCTTATAAAGGAAAACAATCACCTGGGGTGGCTCTCTTACAGTTCAGAGGTTCAGTTCATTATCATCTGTGGAGGGCCACAACCACATTCTCCATTACTTCAAGGGACAGAGGTAGAGATTGACCTCTGTGACCTCGAGGTGTGGTAGTACACGACTGGGAGGCAGAGGCAGATTGACCTCTGTGACCTCAAGGTGTGGTAGTACACGCCTTTGGTCCCAATGCCTGGGAGGCAGAGACAGGCAGATCTCTGTAAGTTCAAGGTGTTGTAGCACACGCCTTTAATCCCAGCATTGGGGGGGAAGCAGAGACAGTGGGACTATAATGCGCATGTGCTTGGTAACTTTCCACTGCTGCCTCCCTGCCTACTCCCGAGGCATCATCTGGGTTGATGGGCAGCGGACCAATCCAAGAGTGACATGTCCGAAGTGAGGACTGTTTCCTATATAAGGGACGGGTTCCCCTCATTCTGGGTCTCTGCTTTGTAAGCTTATGCTCTCTCTCTCAAGATGCATTAAAGCTTTTCTGCAGAAGGATCCTAAGTGTCCCGCGTTGTTCTTGCTGGCAAGACGGTAGCGCGGGACAATCATCATGGTGGGACATGGTGCCGTGCAGGCAGACATGGTGCTGGAGAAGGAGCTTAGAGTTCTACATTATGCAGGCAACAGGAAGTAGTCTGTGATACTGGGCGGTATCTTGAGCATAGGAGACCTCAAAGCCCTCCCCACAGTGACACACGTCCTCTGACAAGGCCACACCTACTTCAGCAAAGCCACAACTCCTAATAGAGTGCCATTCCCTATGAGATTATGGGGGTCAATTACATTCAAACTACCGCAGGTCCTTTCAGTAATTATTATTTCAAGTGGAGAAACCAGGGCAGGGGATTTAAAATGACTCGTACTGATCAAATAGTATGATGATTCAAATGTGTGCAAATGTTTTGAAACTCCTTCCAGAGTTGGAATCCAATTCTATTCTCTTTGTTTGAGCTGACAGTAGAGACCACATCCTAATGAACATGATGCCGTTTGAGGGATGTGATGCTCCCTAGGCTAAAGTTCACAACGTTTCCCTATCTTAGTACGTGCTCTCATGGATTTCTCCCTCTCCGGGATGTACGCAGCCTTGTAGTGCCATCGCCAAGCCATCGGAAGACAGAATTTGAAGGCAGCCATCACGCTCTACCACTCTGCCCTTCCTGAGAGCAAAGGGGGCTATTGGAGGAGTTGCGAGGCTGACAATCTGCGCATGCGCATACTTGATGAGCGTCTCGCTGAAGCTGCAGAAGAACAGAGTCTAGTTCTGGAACCTCAGCGGTCCAGTGACGGCACTATCCACAGCAGCTACCTAGGGTCACTCATTGCCTCAGAGATTCTGAATTGGTGCTGGTTGAGATCTTTTGTCCGAGCCTTCCTTTTCAAGGCTCCAGAGTTACCTGTATCTGTCAACACATTACTGCAGGCAGGGCTGTTGTATCATCAATCAGATCATAGCTTCTCTTAGGGCTGTTTCTGTCCTGGGAACACCCTGCAGTTACCACCACATTGGATACAATGTCAGTCTATAAGTCTAAAACATTACTTATCTTTTTATCCTTTATTACTTTGGGCGTATGAGTAAAATACAAGCAATTCACCTCTCTGACTGGACTACTCTGGCAAGAGGTTGTCCCCCGTGAAATTGTTAAGACTCATTTTTCAGAACCTTTTTTCCCTGTGGCCATCTTATTATTACAATTAATTTTTATGGCCACAACACTCAGTCGGGTCAATGATAGCTCTTGACTCTCCTACACACGCAGTTAGGAGTGTTAGTCTTTCTTAGAAACTGTTAGGCAGTTGTCAATAAGTAACCATTATCTCATGGGGTATAGAAAAATACTTTCCTGAATGCCTACGTTTTAGTACCAAGGTACTTAGTATTCGGTCTATCCAGGGAGTCAGGAAGTCCTTGGTGATAGGCTTCCTAATCTTGGAAACGGGCCCAAGGACACATCCCCAGCTAGGACTGGGACCTCCCCAAACAGTGCCGCCAACTGGGGACCAAGCCTTTAACACTTAAGCCTGTGGGGATATTTCATATCTAAGCTGGGACACGTGACAGTAAGGATGCACAAAAGAGAAGGGAGAAGAGTTAACCCGACTCTGCAATTTCAACACGTTACCATCTTTTAAAGGGCAGAGGCCACCACTTCCTTGCCGCCACCTCTGCGGGCTTTCTCCTTAGCAGCCACGCGGCTCCTTCGACTGCACTCTAGGTAGGAATTAACTTCCCTAAGTAACACAAAGCTTTTCACTCCTGAGCCTGGCCTCGTTTATCTCCCAATTACTCCCATGGTTTCTACGCTAGTAACACCGGACAACCATTCCTTCTGGTTTCACACCTCTTTCCCACTCAAGCAATTCTTGCTGGCTAGGGACTCAGTAGGTGACCTGTGATCTGGGATGTCACCCCCTCACCCAACCTGGTCTCTGCTGTTGGCCCTCTCCACTGTGGGAGTTGACCCCCCCCCACTCCATGCCCCAGTTATTCTGAAGAGAGCCCATGTTGTTCTGGTAGTCTCAGGTGAACGCTTCCTTCCCTTGTTTGTAATAACCTCACAGACCTCGTCAGAGACGTTTCTGTGTGCTGTGGATGGCAGTCCATGCAGGCACTCAGAACTGGTCAAAGCACAGACAGGAAAGGTGTCTGTCGGTGGGGTACTGAGCCACAGATGGGGTCCCTGTGTGACACCCACAGCCTCCCAGGCTCAGATCCGTGGAGAAGTGGACAGAAAGCTTGTGAGATCCAGAGACTGGGAGAACTGGCGGGAAACGGTGTCTTCTAGACACAACAGGACGACTGCGTTAGTGGAGTCACGGCAGCTGATCCGGGCTGTACAAGGCCTGCATAAGCCAGTCAACCTTCCAGCACGGATGGGGAGCGGCTCGTGAACCCCAACTCCTAGATGAGGCACTCTCATTAGCCTCTGAGGGAAGAAGACCAGATTTTCTCTGAGGATGTGGTCCCTGGTAGGTAGGTCCAGTGGATCATCACAAACCCATACTCTACGCGAACAGGACAAATGGGACTTGCTGAGTTATTTCACAAAAGAGGGGCGCGAAGTCAGGAAGTGGCACAGAGCTTGGGGTAGGTCTAGGAGGAGCAATGGAAGGAGTAGCTGTGAATTTGATCAAAACACATTGTATGCATTATGAAACTATCAAAGAATTAATAAACATACCTTTTTAAAGGAGAGAGATCATGTGTGCAAAGTCCTCTGCCTACCTCTTGACACAGTGCTCACATCTGCCTGTTGCTGTTGTTAGTGTGCGGCCAAATCAGTGGTTAAGCCCTCCTATTCCTAGCAACCATGAAAGAGAGGAAGGTAGAAAAAGACTTGGGGACTGGAGAGATGGCTCAGAGGTTAAGAGCATTGCCTGCTCTTCCAAAGGTCCTGAGTTCAATTCCCAGCAACCACATGGTGGCTCCCAACCATCTGTAAGGAGATCTGGTGCCCTCTTCTGGCCTGCAGGCATACACACAGAATATTGTATACATAATAAATAAATAAATAAATAAATAAATAAATAAATAAATAAATATTTTTTTTAAAAAAAGAAAAAGACAGAGGGAAATCAATGAAGACTCTTAAAATGGGTAGGAAACCAAGCCAGCCAAAGCAAATGAAACTAACAAGAACATTAAACAGAGCAAGGGAAATCTGGCAAGCCTTCCCCAGTAGCCAGGCCATTCTTGCTAGGAGAGAGGCAAAGTCCCTCTAATGTGTCAATAAAAGCCAGACCAGACAGGCCATTCGACAGACGCAAGACCAACCATCAGACATCTGACTGGCTTGGGCCTTGAGTCCTCAGTTTCTTAGATTCCTTCATAAAGTATTTATAGCAGACCATGAAATGCCCTTTACATCTTTCCCATTTATTCTTTCATCCCCTCCTGCCACCCAGGGCAAAGTGTGTGGTATCAGTTTCACATATTAAAATTACCGAGCAAGGGAACTTTGCAAACCCAGAGTGCCTTATATCCAACAACACCACTGGGAAGAGAGAGGTGGCCACTATACTGGGAGCCATCTTTTTAACTGACCTTCATTGTTTTTATTGGGTCTGCATTGGAAATAAAAAAACGGGGCAGAATGCTTCTGGGTATTTGTTGATTTATTCTTTGAATAAAATTGGTCAGAATACATTTTCTTAAAATAACGACCACATCCAACATACAAGCTGTACTTTGTTCCCCTTGCCCCCGCTGCCTCCTCTTGCTCCTCCCCTCTCTGCCCATTTTCAACTAATAGTTCCTAGAATCGAAGCCAAACACTAAAAGAGCTGATATTACTGCTCTCCTCTATTTCATTTTTAAAAGGCTTTTAAAATACAGCCATTTCCCCCAATTCTTTGTTGATCAGAATTCTGCCTAGAAAACATCTTTCAGAAGTATCTCTCGAAAGATTCTTTTAGAATATTGGTATTGCTTTTCTTTAGGTGCCTGCTCGATGCTTTACATTCATTGCTGTAGTATTGCCTTAAAATACTGTAATACCAAAGTAACGACTAAGTGATTAGGGTTCTGTACACTACATGCGCAAGATCACAAGATGTGAATAGAGGGAGAGCTTCCTGAGGAAAGACCCATTATATTGATGAGGAAACCAAGTCAGAACTCTACCCCAGATGGCCTCGCTCTTCATCCAGAACCTTTTCTATCATTCCTAGAACCAAGTAGCAACAACAAACTGCTGTATTTTATTTCCTCCAATCTAATTTCAAGCCGCATAACAATAACGAAATGCGAACAACCAGCAGCCAGAGGACCCTTATTTTGCAAACTGAATTGTTCAATAATTTTTATATCTAAACCCATTTAAGTAACAAGATCATTATCCCACCCTACCCACAGAGATGTCAGTCTGCCAGGATAATCGATATGAAGTGGCAGGTGACAGGCATAGGATGGGACCCCAGATACCCACATATCATAATGAATGGTCTCTCTGCAATCAGGTTTGTCTCTCGGGTCGTGAGAGCATAGCGTCACCTGTTCCCCACGTCTGAGAGCTGATGCTTCAGTGTTATTGTCACGGCTATGCACCATCAGAATAGCTCATTAAGAATGGATTTTCGCCGTGCGGTGTTGCATACCTTTAATCCCAGCACTCAGGAGGCAGAGGCAGGTGGATCTCTGTGAGTTTGAGGCCAGCCTGGTCTACGGAGTGAGTTCCAGGGCAGCCAGAGATACACAGAAAAACCCTGTCTTGAACCCTGCCCCCCCCAAAAAAGTGTTTTCAATCTCTTTCTGTTGGAATTATCTCAATACAATAAAATTAATTTTGTAATGATGTACAGGTATGAGCATTGCCACTATTTTAATATTTTCCTAACTACCCTAACGTTAACAACTACTAAAAATCTGCCCCAAACTGCTGATAAAGTAATTATAAACAAGAGCACCTGCCACATTGTATAAAAAGACGCAGAGAGGAAAGAAATTTCACAACATCCCAACTCGCTGACCAGATCTGTGGAGCATTATATAAATGGTAGCGAATCTAAATATAACTCTTCTTGGTTTTTTTTTTCTTTTTTCAAGACACAATTTAATGAGTATCTGATATTCTGTTCTAAACAAGAGAAACAATTGGCCTGAGAATTTATAGAAACGTCTTTCCACTGGCAAAGAGAAAGCTTCAGAAAGCCTTAAAATTACACGCTGTTTAGGAAACAAACAATAGGGGATGCGTTAGACTTTGAAAGTCATGACTAAGGGTTCTTTACAAAGACAAACTTGAAACCGATTAATGAGAACTCTATCAGTGGCATGTTCCCACCTGCCCTTGAAAATACTAAAGCAAACAGTGGCTCGGGCCTGTCCCTTTAATTCAGCACCCTGTCTTACATACTGTGGGGTACCTTTGAGCCTGTGCACTGGCCACACGCCATTCACCTCCACATGTGACAGCAGGGACTCCTGACAAGCATGTTCCTTTGTGTGATGGATGTATAAGTCATGCCATTAATGTCTACACACTACGTGGTAAAAAAGTAAAAAGTGTGCAAACAAACCAAAGAAATCAAGGTGTTTATAATTTATATAATTTATATTTCTAATTTCCATTTCCATCTGGACTGTTAAGAGTTCAGCAGATTTTACACGTGTTCACCTCAGTATTTCTGATTTTAAGACTTTTTTAAGCAGTGAGGGACTAATTATGAGGAGGGTGGATGGAAGTCACGGAAAAGAACTTTAACCCATGTGCACAGAGCACCAACAGATTCTGGAAGGAGCCAGCCTCGTGTGGACAAAGGTCAATGAGGGGGGCCATGTCTGTAACCTACAGGGAACAGTCAATCTAACCTCACATGACCTTCAACTCCCCATTTTCACTTTGCTTTCCTCTTGGTCTAACAGAAGCAGAGATAGAAACAGGCAACCAACTCCCGTAACTGACCCTCTTGGTAGCCTGGGTTCTCTGTTGTCAGTGGGCACCTTAGTAACTCTCACATCACCATGGCCCAGACAACCGAAGGGAGGGGAATCATTTCCGTACATGAATTCGGACACTTTCAGTCAGTTGACCCCAATGGGCCGGCGTGGTAGGCAGCTCTGTCCCTGGAAGCAGGACTGTCAGGTAAAGGCTGCCCCCATCATGGTGAACCCGAGAGCAGAGCAGACAGAACAAGAGGCAGCTGTAACCTCGAAAGCCCTGCCCTCAGTGGTCACCCCCACCAAGGTTCCTCAGCCTCCCAAAAAGTCACCAAGGTCTAGGGAATAAGTGTTCAAAACATGAGCGAGTTCCCCAACTACGATAGAGAAAAAAGTCTAAGTTTTATTTCCTTTTGTCCACCAGAAGCCTTAGGAATAGACTATTTCCTGTGCCCTAGTGAGAGGAGCATAAACCATACGAGAGTCCTACTCCCAAGCCTCCAGGAAGTCAATTTGGAAAGACACTGTGGTTTCCATCTTTGTCCAAGACTCCTTGGAAGAAGAGACTGGCACCCTGTGAAGGTGTCTGGGCTTCAGAAACAGATTTGTTCCTCTTTCTTTCCTGGCATTGGGATGGACAGAGGGCAGAAGGGAAAAACGAGTACGAAATGCACAGACGTGGCTCTGGCCCCCACTGTGCCCCTGCTCCAAAGGCCTTCCACTCCTCGGACCCTCCTGATTCCCACCCAAAACCATCAAAGACCCATGCCTGCCTTGTGGCGTCAGTGTGAGAAAAAGTAACTGAGTATACAAAGGGCTTGGATTCAAACTGGCAGTCCAAAATGGAAGACATGTGGAACAAAAATGGTCCTTGGGACTGTGGAGGAGGCAGGTCTTCCCTGGACTGATGCTGACTGGAAGTGCTAACTATGCTGAATGCTTTGTAAATTTTTGGGTCCCTCAACTGGGGCCAAAGGGTTGAAGGCAATTGGAAAAATATCACAAACTCAGGGTGGGAGCCAGTTCTGTTTTACTTAGAAATGAATGCTTGTGCAATGCCAAACGCCTGCCTAAAATAGGACTCATGGGTGGTTTTTTTGATTAAAGTGTGGAAAGAATTGGAAGGTAAAGAAGAAATGAAATAGACTCTGAAATCTCACAGGTTGGAGAGGCACCAGTAGGTTCAACGGAGTAAACACAAATGAAACGCTATGTGACTTAAAGTAAATCAGGGCAAGGCAAGACATTTCGCCAGACAGTGCAGAGGTGAGTCTTGGTACAGCGGAGAGAACACATTTGCAGACTGGTGCAGGGAGGTCTGGTCACACCAAGCTTGCTGTGAGGAACAGCATGTGATGGCCCATGGCTTGGGGGCGGGGCGTTGCCAGGATCACCTGGGGAGAAGGCTGGGGCTGCAGGGCTTCTTCATTTGGGAGCATTCAAAAGGGAAAGCAGCCGGTTTATTTCTCCTTAGTCCCAGCCTTCAGCATCCTCTTGTCCAACGTGTTTTCCTCAACACTATCAGGCCAGGACTCTGGTGGACACTGGAAATGTGCCGTGTGGATAAACGAGAGTGCCAGTTTCGCAGGCGGGAGGGAGAAAGACCCCATGGCTGTTTTCAGTAACCAAACTATGCATGCTTTCAGTTGCTTTACACAACCCTGCTTCAGACTGTTACTTAAGCATGCTTCCAACTACTTGGAGAAGTGTACAGACTCTGTAGTTTCTTCCTCGGGCGCACTTAAGGACCAATGGGATTAAGCATGCTTCACCACGTTAGGGGGCCTTGGTGAGGAGGCGGAACTAGAACTGACACTCATGAAGACTGTGCTCCTGGATCCAGGCATTCCCATGACTGCCCCAGGGCCTCACCTAAGCTCACCGGGCTCACCACGTGGTAGGTACCAGTCATCCCACGCTGGAACTCCACCTGAGTACCTCTGGCTGGAATTCTCGGATACGACGATTACAAAAAATGTGTGGAGATCTCAGAGGACCGCTAAATCCCCGTGGGGGGGGGGGGGAGCAGAGGTGGTTGGCGCTGTTAGCTGTTGAGCACAGCCCTGAGTTGCTGGGCGTGGACAATTGTCCCATCAGCCTTGAGCGCAACGGCCCCTGGGGATGGCGTACCTGCTGCTCAGGACACTAATAAAGCAGGATGGTTTGGTTCTGGAGGTGGGAGGCAAGGAACTGTGTATTTTTTTTAAGACAAAGAACACTAAAGAGACAATTAGTACAAACGAACCGAGGCAGGAAAATGGTTTTGAGAGAAGCCCACAGGACCGCAACACTTCAGTTGTTACTAACCTTGGCAATAATTACCACTTGATTGCGAAGCGTGAAAGGCTGTGACCGCAAGCCTTTTTCATGACAAAGGCGCTTTCCAGGATTCATTCCCCAGCCTTTCCTGTGAAGCAAAGTTCCTTGATTCTGACTAATGGCTATTGCCAACTGGAGACACAAACGGATTTCCTTCTCGTCTTAATACAGGAAGATGGATTAAGCTAAATAGCGTTGAAAGGAACAATGGATAAACAAATGCTAGGGAGCAGAAAGGTCTGGAAAGGCAGAGAAATCACTGACCCGGTGAGGGAGGACCAGGGATTTCCTCAGGCTCGGCTCCTCCCACAAAGCCTCTTCTCATTTCCTCTTCATTTGTGAAAAACTGGAAGTGACAAGTAACCTGGAGGACCCCTGTGAGGAGGCCAAGGAAAGGCTGTATGTGGCTGCTTCCTGGCTCAGAGAGAATGATGTTGCTCCCAGCATCCCATTGGGATGCTCCATTGCTGTCACAGAGCCTTGGTGTAGCATGCGCTGCCTGCAAGCTCGGAAGGGGATGACACTGTGACCTGACAGCCCCAAGGGAAAACACAATATGCTGAAGACATGGGCAGCAGTGGTTGATGCTAATTAAGTAAAATCACCCAACTGCCACCTGCAATAACAAACCAGAAAACGTTTTTACCTTACGGTATTAATCTCTCTTTTTTAGGGCAGGGTTGTGTGACTTCTTATATGGAAATATGAACAAATGTCTATTGACCCAAGATAGGGCACCGAAGACAGATTAATTAGTAAAATCCATCAGTCCAAACCTAACTTGGTTACTTGCAGGAGTGACTCAAAGGCAGCTCTGCATCACCACAAAATCACCTCAGCATCTGCATCCCTGGAACTCCTTGCAGGACTCGTAGGCAGCTCAGCTGGTTGGAGAGCGCTTCACCTGAATTAACTGTTATCCTGAATTCCTTGGCCTATTGCTTATGATTTTGACTACTGGGTCTGTTCATAATTTAAATGTGTCTCTTGTATAGCTATTTCCCCTGAGTTGACATATTCCTTCCTGGAGGGAAAAGGGAGGCTGATAGAGTCCAGAAGTGAAGGAAATTTACAAGGCTCAGGAAGTAAACAAAACTTACAAGGCTGAAGAAGTTCCCTGAAACAAGATTCACAAGGCCTTTTCCTGAGGCTATACAAGCACTAATCAATTATCAAAGCACTGGATTAAGGGGGGTGCTACATTTCATTATGGAAGGAGTTCACCACTGTGACTAGTAAATGTTACTTTTTTTAAAAAAAGATTTGTCTTATTTTTTTTGTATGTGAGGGTTTTGCCTGCATGTACATATGTGTACCATGCCCATGTAGTGCCAGCAAGGCCAGAAGAGGGTACTGGATGCCCCGAGGCCAGAAAAGGGTCATAGATCCCCCAGAACCGGAGTGATAGATGGTTGTGAGCCATCATGTAAGTGCTGAGAACCAAACCTGGGGTCTTCCGCAAGAGCAATGAGTGCTCTAAATCGCTAAGCCATCTTTCCAAAAGTACAGGATGCTTCCTGAATCTGTCATCTGCACAGCCGCCATGCTAACCCCCTATCATCCCAGTTCTGTGTGCTGCCCAAATGAACACTACATGCTTCATCAATCTGTTTTTTTTATTAAAATAACCAAATATTGTAGCATGGGAAACTATGATAGAAACCTACTGCTTACAGCTGTCACAGCCAAGAGGTCCCAGATAAAGCAGTCAGCAGATTAAAGGCCCTGGGAGCTATTCCATTCTCAGTAGGACTCCAAGGGTGAACGGATGAAGAAGCTTCCCTTGGCTTCTTTTCTAAGGGCATTAGATATCGATACAGATTTATGAATCACCTGCAGAAGGGTCCCCTCTTCATCCCATCACCCTCAGGGTTCAGTTTCTGCATATAAATGGGGGTGAGGGATCATACAGAAAGCATTAGAATGGTGCATTTGACTATTTCCCTCCACTCGCAGCTCTGGGCCTCACTGGGCATTATTTGTCTCTATCGCTGTGGCAGACTATTTGGCATGCACAGATTAGCTAATTCTCCCAAGAAGCCCGTCCCACCTTACCAGAGTCAACTACTCTCCTTTACAGAGGAGGGAACTGAGGTCTGGAGAGACTGACTAACTTTCCCAGGCCCCACAGCCAACAGACGGAATTCAAATCCGAACAAAGAACACCATCCCTGCCTTCTGTTGGATGGAGAGCACTATGGGATTCTGGCAAATACTGGAATGAGCAGGAGCTGCTCCGATCACTTTGGCAAACGATCTTGATCAGGAACGTGTGCTCCAAAGTAGAGAAACTTCTCAAACATTCACACAAGTATGTGTGTGCAGGATTGTTCTGGAGGTTTTGTCCACAAAACAAAACAAACATGTGGACAAAATGTCCCAAAATACATTTGGCAGGACAGATTTAAAAAAAAAAAAGACTCAATGATGTATTATAGAGCAGTAAACACGGCCATTCACATTATAGCGAATGAGTCAAAAAGTCAAAGGAAAGTCACCTCGAGAACGATGCGGCCTTAAAAGAGTCAGAGCAAGCAGATCTAGCAGTAACAAACATTTGTACATGGAAAATGTTAAAAAAAAAATCCTCAAGTGAGAGGTAAGAATGAAATTCTAGCAGTTTCCTTCGTGCACAGGCAGGGAGGACACGGAGGACAACGGGAGAGCACTGAGAACATTCCAGGTACGCTAAGTTCATAGGACACGGCTCTGTCATGCTTTTTGGCTCACATTTTATAAGTTGGCTGTAATATGTTGAGCAAAGCGTAGAACACATAATCTAAACTATCTTTTAAAAAGTGGCCATTGATGGGGGCTGGAAAGACAGCTCAGCGAAGAAAGGCTCTTGGTGTTCAGCTCACAACCGTCCATAACTCTAGTTCCAGAGGATCCAAGGCCCTCTCCTGGCCTCTGCAGGCGCCAGGCATGTGTGCAGTGTGCTATATACAGGCAGGTGCTTAAACCCCCTAGACCTATAAAATAAAAATAAACAAACCTTTTTTTTTCTTTTTTCTTTTTTTTTTTTTTAAAGTTACCATCGAGACCTAGCTGCAAAGCGGGCTGGCTGAATCAGGAGCTTCCTCTTCCCTCCCCCAACCCCAGGCATGGACGCCCACATAAGTACCAAAGGGAAGCCATCAGTCCCAGGTGCAGGGCTGTGATTAACCAGGCCTGTTTTTCTGGTCCCTCCAAACTATAGGACTACCTGGGGCTCTGGAGCCTGGATAAACAATCCTGGCAGCACAGCGAAGCAGATGAGGAAGGTGTAGGCCACCCACACAGCAATCAAGAGTTCCTCTGGGTGGGCCAGGAAACTGCAATTATCCCTGCTCCGTATCTCGCTAAAGCACTAGCAGAACCACAGCAGGGGCAGCATCGGTATCATCGGTGTGCACCGAGCCCTCTGGCCCAGTGGACCAGTAAGACCCACTCACAGGTCAACACCCACATGGTCCGGCTGAAGCAATTCCAGAGGGTGCACAAATGCGCACAATGGAGCAAAAACATAATTACCTCGTTAAAATGGGTCACTCAATCTCTTTAGCCTGAGTGTGTGACAGTCAGTGCAAGATGAGCCGAGGGATCCGAGAGTGCCTGGCAGTGTCACCTAGGGGGCAAGAGACCCTGGCTCCTCCTGGGCCGTGTGTGAAACCCAGATCTCTTCTTCTACAAGGAGGTCTACATTTGGGGAACCTTAGCTCTTGCTTCGGAGACACTCACTCTCTGTTATTTCCAGTTTACCCACATGTGGTCACCTGAGCCAGCTGAGGCAGTCACTTCCCTGGGAGAGTTCAGAAGAGGAGCTAGGGAGGTCTAAGGATCAGAGCATGGCTACCCCGGCAGAACTACACCTGCCACTCCGGAGGTAAAGGAGCCCCCACAAGTGACAGCCTCCCTTCCTCCACTGGAAGTTTGCACAGGACCCAGGCTTTGCTTGGTGCAGTCAATGGTCCCAGCATCACCCCCCCCACACACACACACAGATAAATCTATACTCAATCCCAGAAATTGCCACTGCTCCTACTAGGAGCTTCCCAGAGAGGACAGTCTCAGATGCTCGCCGCTTTTGGAAGGCTTTGAAATAAATCATGATTCGCCGCTTTTGGAAGGCTTTGAAATAAATCATGATTCCTGACAGTACTCCCATAATGCCTTTTGCCTTAAGAGGCGCAAGTGGCTACGCCTCACTTTGTTGTGGGTTCTCTAACTGGAGGACAGTCTGACAATTAGCACAACTTAGGAAGGAGCAAAGTTAGCTCCTGAACCAGAGCCCTCACACACGGAAGTGTCAGGACTAATGAGTTGCTTTCTTTTCCCTATTAAAAGGCAGATAAATGTTAACAAACTGGAGTCATTAAGTGTCCGCAACAAAGCTCACAACACGTAGAATGTTTACTGTAGGCACAGTTTAGGCAAGGGGACGGAGAAAGAAAAATCAAAAAGGCGAGGAAGAAGAGGACGTATACCCCAACTCCAGCTCATGCCCAGCACCCCGATTGTGGTCCATCGCCCTGAAAATCAGGAAACACCAAGCCCAAGGTGGGTTAATTGCTTACTCCAGGTCCACTAGCTTCCTTGCTGTCTCTGCTGTATGCCCCTGACTTCACAGGCAGCCCTCGCTTTCAGGGACAGATCTGTTTCTATGCATGATTCAACGCTGCTGGTTCCCGGGATAAGTTCAGAAGAGGCGGAGGAGAGGCATTTTAATTATAAGCAATTCAGCTTGGCATACAGAACTCTCAACCTGTCCAAGTCCCAGACTTCTGACCCTCTCCAAGATGGCCATCTGCTTCTACTGTGGCAGCCTGGGGAGGGGTTGCCCATGCAAGTTCCCGCACAGAGAGAGAATTTGGGGCCAAATGCTTAGTGCTAAGAAGGCCTTAGTTCTGTTGAGATATTCCATGGCTCTGGTTTTGGAGCAGAGGAAAATGGGGGTACTGTGAGGGAGCTGACAGAACCCGAGTTCAGTCCATCGTGTTGGAATGTGGGGGTTACAAAGGCTACTCTTGTTCCCCCCTTCCGCCCCCCCCCCCCCCGTTTTCTGGTGCAGTCCAGAGTGGGCTGGCCGCTACAGTCCTCTGAAAGGTTCTAACTGGGTTCCTGTGTTGGCTCTCCTTGAGTGGCAGGCCACCCCAGAAGCCTCTCAATGCAGGCCCTGAAATGTTCAAAAGTGAGCTGGCAATGCTCTCCTTCCAGACCGCCAGGCTGGTGAAGCAGTGGGGGCGTTGTTGCTGGAGGCACAGGGGAGTGTGATGTCTGCTCAGTGTAGTGAGCCAACTGGCAATATGCTCCCAGCGGTGCCCCTACAGGTCAAACGTCAGGCAAAGAGGGCAGAGGCAGTGCAGCCCGGGATCTGAAAGGCAGAAAGGGCTGGGTAGCAGTTGTAGAGCACCATCCAGGCTGCCACAGCTATCAGGGATCCTAGGCGCCCCCATCTGGTGAGACAAGGGTTGGCCACTTTATCCTGTAACAGAACTTTGGTTGCAGTGACTGGACGTTTGAGCCTCCAAGGCTTTGGCACCTGGCTAATGGCTGAGAATATGTGCCCAGCAGAGAGGAACCCCTTTTCCATACTCCATAACTATGCGCACACGGCACTGAAGTTAAGAAGTCTGGGTTCCGCTCACTTCTCTGCTAACCGCAAAAGTTCTATGAAAGTTTCTCGGAGGCTACTGGGTATGAATGAAACTCAGAGTTTTACAGTAAGCACAGGTTCAGGATTAGAGATGGTTTTAAAGCAAGCAAGAGATCCACCACAAAAGAAAAGATCTTCCCTATTTGTTAAAAAAAAACAAAATCAAAATAACAACACAGTAACAAAAAACAGTAACAAAAAATTCACCTAGAAGGAAACTGGCACACCAGTTTCTGGGACTCTCAATTAATTTAAACAGAAACAGAAAACCCAGGAGCTGGGAAGCAGTGTGGCATACAGTCCCCCTTTTATCACTGTGAAGAAGTACCACAGCTTTAAGATCATGCCATTGAGCGAATAGAGAGGAGCTCATCTCCAGTGTGTAAGATACCTGGAACCTTTAGAGATTAGAGTATAACGCCTCATCAGAACTAGCAGAATCCAAGTCACCCAACTACAGAGGAAAACAAAGAGGAACGACCAAATTGCCTGGCTCCTCAACACACTGAGATTTGGCTTGCTTTGCCTGCGGACCAGAGCGATTGGTGTTGCCAGCAGTTCACTGGGCAGTGGCTGGCTTTGTTGGCAAGTGGACTTGGAGGCAATGAGACACACATCAGGGGCACGACAAGGGACACATTCTTGCTGGTCGTTCTTTGGAAGGTGATGTCATCGCCATAATCCCTCGTTGAGAGCTTTAACAGCAAAGACGCAAACAACGTATTTCCAAGTGGATCACGCTTCAGAGAAGTAAGAGTAAATCAAATTTGAATAGCTAGAATTAGACTAAGACACATAAAACAAGCAAGAACAGACTGAAAACATAAATTCATAATTGCTATGAAAGCTTATAGCACTCACAGATCAAACATCAGAAAGGCTACAGAGGATTTGCAGATGGCGAGAAGGGGATGAATGGAATTATCGTCTTAACATGTAGAGGACTTCCGAGTAACTACGAGAAGACTTCACTCCTCGCTCTCACGAGGACAGTTTATTAGACTGCATCACATGCTGGAACACAGAGTAAGCAGAAAAACATCAAAGAATTTTTTTGCTTGTTTGTTTGTTTTTTGAAACAAGGTTTCTCTGTAGCTTTGGAGCCTGTCCTGGAACTAGTTCTTGTAGACCAGGCTAGCCTCGAACACTGAGATTTGCCAGCCTCTACCTCCCGAGTGCTGGGATTAAAGGTGTGTGCTACCACTACCAGGTGAAATACAGGATCTTTTGATGCGAAGGAATAAAAAGATAAATGAGAAATATTTATGTTTTTAAATATACATCTAATTAACCCAGGATGCAAAAAAAATTACTATGGAAATTGGAAAGTACTTAGAGAGCCCAGCCCCTCTAAGAGGTACATCTGCAGCACGGCTCTGGCACCTATGGCTCAGAGAACACTGCGGAAGAAGGGGTGGGAAGACTGTAAGAGCCGGAGGAGGACCAGGACCAGGAAGTCTGCTGTGAAGCATCCTCTCTCCTAGAACCCGCTGCAGGGGCAAGAGGAGAGCAATGGCAATGTTAATGAGCCTGCTGATGTGATGGTGGGAGGAAGTCCCATCCCTAGACAAAGAGCTTCAGGAGGTCATGACCTCAGGGAGAAGGAAAGTCAGCCTCTCCCCAGGAAGGGCCCCTTTACTAGTTCTAATGCAGTGGTCGGCCTTGAAACCAGGTACACACAAATAGCAAAAACAGACTCAGAGGGCTGTGTTTATGTATTTCTGTGCCACTCACACACACTCACACAAATAATAGTCAAAGAAAAAGAGGCTACCAACATGAGTGGGGAGGATGTGGGAAGGGTTTGAGAGCAGGGAGTTGAAAAGAAGCTATAGGGAGGAAGTGGAGGGAGAAGCGGTATAATCCTATTTTAACTAAAATATATTTTTAAAAATTAAAAGTAAATGGAATTTAAAAAGATAATGAAAATATAACATATAAAGATATATGTATGTAGGTAAACTTAGATGGAATTACAGATTAACATGTTAAAGGTTATATATAAATAAAATATCACTGCAGGACAATCTTTAGATCAATTACCAAATTTCATTTAGACAAGGTGGAAAAGAAAAGACCAAATAAAATACAAAGTAGAAAGAAGAAAATAATGAAGACAGAGCAAAAGCAAATGAAATAAAAAGAAAATAAAAAAACGAAACATCGATGATCATTCCTTTGAAATGGTGAACCTAAAATAAAGAGCCGCCAGCTACATTACCAGGAAACAGGATGATGGGCAGAACACCACAACACTAAATCTGAATGGAGTCACACCTTGAAATGAAATTTACCAAAATGGACACAAAAAGAAATGAGGCCTTAAGAGTCTAAATAAGAACTAAAAGACACAGTATATAAGCTGCAACTTCCAAAAATATAACTGAATATAGAGAAAACCCAATTCAGAGGAAACAATGTCAGTTAGGTAGGGGGCTGGATGTCGTACAGTCAACAGGTACAAGTTAATTACATTTCATTGTACGACAGCACAGAATTTTAAGATGTAATATAAATTAAGGATATCCATACTAAAGAACTATAGTATAGAAATAAAAATACAATGTTTTGTTCATCCTGTAAGAAGAGAGTTATCAAAAATTGTTTGGAAGACAGTAACTCCCCCAATTAGGAAATATTAATATATTATGATTTTGATGATCAGAAATAGATTAGTTCAAAATACATAAGTATATAATTCATGCTAATACTTCAGTAAATTGCTTTCGTGGTGGCAGAGCCATAACATTTATATGAAATATAAAATCTCTGAAAATTTTAGAGTAGCTCAGACTTCACTGTTTTTAAACATACAATTCCAAACACTTGCCAGGAGGTTACATATCCCCCGAGGTGAGCAAATTTCTTATATGATTTGATACATTTGATCCTGACTAAAACTCCCTCCAGCTCAGCTCAGTTTATAAGTCTAGTATTTATAAGCTTTTAGTTAGTTTCACTGCAGATGCTTTTAATATTCACTGGCATTAATGCTAGCTGGACTTGATAGATTGGCATGCTATTATTAATGCAGCTTTTACCCCAGTTTCTCAGCTAACATGATAATTTTATATTTGGACCTATATTATTGCATCTGTTTTCAAAAGTAATTTGAGCATTAAAGTATTTTCACAAACATATGACTGGTAATCATTCTTAAATATAATTAGCACCTCCAAGTGACCATATGTAGGTCTGGCTACACTATCTAAAAAGCATATTTAACTTAAAGAATGGCCTGGGGAGATGGATCAGTTGTTGAATGAACATCTGAAGCAAGCATGAGGAACTGAACTTGGATCCTATCATCCATGTAAAAAGCCAGGTCCAGGGGCCTTCAATCCACAATCCTATTGCTAAAGCGGCATTAGGAGAATCCTTGGGTCTTTCTGGCCAGCCAGTCAAGTTGTACTAGTGAGCTCCAAGTTGTGAGAGACCCTCCTACAAAATAAAATAGTCACAGAGGCCTGATTTCACCTCTGGCTTTGGAAGGCTGTGTACACACCTGTACCCCCTCCCACACACGAGAAAAATGACTTCTTTGCAAGAAGTCAGTTGGCACGGGAGAATTGTCTGTATTCTGTCAATCATGTTTTAAATAAACGCTGATTGGCCAGGCAGGAGGTATAGGTGGGAAAACCAGACAGGAAGTGGAAATAATGCAAAGAGTGCAGGAGAATTCTGGGGAGGAGGAAGCTGATTCCTCCCTCTCCTGCCCAGATCACTGAAGCAGCAGGATGTGACCTGCCCCACTGAAAAAGGTACTGAGCCATATGGCTAAAATAGATTCAGAAAAATGAGTTAATCAAGATGTGAGAGTTAGCTAATAAGTAGCCTGACCTAATGGGCCAATCAGCTTTATAATTTACAGAGATCTGTGTGTTCTTTTTCTCTGGGACTAAACAGCTAGGGGGCCGTGCAGGACAGAAAAACCTACAAACAAAGCCTCGACCTCTTCATGTTACAGTCAGTATTATTGATTGACTCAATTCTACTCAAGAATTCAGTGTCCATTGTTTAGAAAAGATAAATATTCCTGACGGACAATTGATAACACTCCACTGACATGCACAGAAAAACATGCCTTACCCTCTGCTTCCAAAGAGGCTGCTGGGTGGTGGTGTTTCTAAATCTCAGAATCACTCAAGATCTTAATATTTGAGTTTAAGATATGCAAACTGGCATGTTTTCACTTTCTGTTAACTCTTTTTTATTTTTTAAGTTAAAATGTGTCAAAAGTTTAAATTTACCAAATGGTAAATTCAAAGAGTAAAACGTGGTAGTTTGATAGTATAGTCAATATTACGACTCCATCACCCCTAATTGCAGAGTCTTTCTGCTTTCCTCAAAAGGGACCTGCCTGCCATAGTCAGTCCCCACTGCCTTGTCCCTCAGTCCCTGTAAGCTGCTAATGCACTTACCACCTACATGGGCCTCTCCCGCACACCTCATACAGGAATACAGGAGTCAAGCTAGATGGTGCCTTTTGCGCTGGCTTCTTTCCGTCAAGACTCGGCTACAGGCTACACTGCAGCGTGTATCAAAATGTCACTCTTTTCTAAAATGGGTAAATGACATCGATGAACTTTTGGATCTTATCCACTTCGGGTCGTTATAAATGCTGCCTTAAATAGTTGTAGAAAAGTTGTGTGTAGATGTGCTTTTCCAACCTTGGCATATTAGATTGCTAAGTTATGGTGTTCCTCTTTAATTTTTAAAAAAGCCATCAAGTTATTTTCCACACCCATTTTACACTCTCAGCAGCATGAATAACACAACTACTTCACTCCCACACTATTGCCCTTTAAAAAATGCTAATGCTAGCCAGCTGGTGGTGGCAGAGGCAGTACACACCTTTAATCCCAGCAATCAGGAGGTAGAGGCAGTTGGGTCTCTGTGAGTTCAAGTCCAGCCTGGTCTACAAAAGTTAGTTCCAGGACAGCTAGGACTGTTACACAGAGAAACACTGTCTCAAAAAACAAAACAAAGCAAAACAAAAAATTGCTACCCTACTATGCGTGAAATGGCATCCTACTGTGGCTTCAATTTGTACTTCCCTAGTAACTGACAGCATGGAGCATCTGTCCACAAGCTTGCTGGCCATTTCTATGCCTTCTTCTCAGAGGCTTATTAGCCATCTTTTGTATCTTCTTTGGGTAAATGCTTATGCAGAATGCACCTATAAAAACTCAGTCATATTGGAGTTGTACATTGTATTCTGAAGACCTGTAGTCTGCACAATAGGCCTTGTCAAATACATAGACAGGGTTTTTCTGTGTAGCTTGGGCTGTCCTGGAACTCGCTCTGTAGACCAGGCAAACCTCAAACTCACATAGATTCTCCTGCCTCTGTCTCTTGAGAGCTGAGATTAAAGGTGTGCACCACCATTCCTGACTTGTTTTTTTATTTTAATTTTTTATATTAATTCTTTGAGAATTCCAACAATGTATTTTGATCATATTTATTCCCCTCTCCCTGTTCCCAGGCCCCACCTCCACCCCAACCCCAACTTCATGTTCTCTCTTATTCAAACCCCTTGAGTTGTATTGGGATCTGCTCTGGGATGTGGTAAACACACCAGAGGTCACAACAATAAAGAAAACTGACTTTGCTTCTCCTCAAAAGCTAAAGGCTGAGTGTAGACCTCCCCGTCTATGTTGGGATTTTATCTGGTTTGATTTGTACAAGCCTCGCCCTCTAACACACATTTTAAAACATCTAATGAAATCTATCCCCCTCCCATTGGGTGAGGTGGGCAGCAGCACGTCAAGCCAGCCCATTATCACCAGCACACGCTCTACCTTGGTGCTGCGTGGCTAAGTTCTGCTGTCATATGGTTAGGCGGATGGAATATATTTCCAACTGGGCACTGCCAACTTACTCTGGGCTTCTCAGGACAGAACCCCATAGCAGCCCATCCTGATAGCAGTACACATTGTTCTGAGTACTAAAACACTATGGTTGGTTTTGTGTTTATATGAATATTAGGGGCAGTTTGTCCATTTCTGAAAGAAAAAACAAGGCAGAAAGAATTTCATAGGGATTGCACTGATCTGGCCACGGGGTGCACTGCCACCTTGAATCTCCAGTTCTGCCCACACAACACTCATTCCCATGCACCACGTCATCTTTAATGAGGTTACAGTTATGCAAATCAACACAGTCCAAAATATAAAATATGGCATCAGCGGACCTCGGTGTTGCTTCTATGCTGCCCTTCCTAGCCTTCCACTTCACCGTGCTCAGCTTAATACCGCACCTCACCCTACCTGGCTGCTTTCCCTCCGCTGTACAGGACACATCTGTGACAAGTATAAAAATACCACAAAGACTGTTGTTCCAGAAATAGTTTAATATATATTAAGAAAACCAAGTAACAAGAAAAAATATATTTTCTCTTAGCAAACAAAATGCTAAGTGTGTCAATCTTTTTTCACAGTAGAAATAAATTATGCACAATGTAAGTTCCTGCCTTGTATTATGCTGTTTTGATAAAATATGTCACACATATTCATTGAAAAGACCAACAGGACAGATTGACACCACAATGGATAACTTTAGTGTAACACAGAACAGAGACTGTAGGTGGCTAGATTAGGTGCACACTGTATGGCGAATACCCACCTGGAAAAACAAGGCTTTCCATGTGTAGGCTTTCCGACCTTTCAGCCCAGTGTATATTTAAACACACAGACACACACACAAATGTCTGCAAGGAACGAGGCTGCAGGTACAAAAGTAAGAGAAAGGAGACGACAGCCTCAACTTTGCTTCTTTCTAACAAACCCTTTGACACTCATCTGGGGGACAGAGAAATGAGCTAGGTTTAAGAAGCAATTCATTGCAGGGAATGCAGAGGAGTCTTCCATAAAGGACACTCACTACCCACGACAGCTGCAGTCTGTGTCACAGGGTACTGAGAACTCATCACACTTAATCCTGAAATCTTCCTTCTGACTTTTTGCCTCCATCTATAATCCCAAATCAGGGGGACCCTTAAGCTGCTATGTAGAGGTAGCCAATGAACAACAGAACATTGCTACCTAAAAAGGAGACATAGCAGTATAGTCGAAATTGATTTACCTCCATGTGAGCTGATAATGAAAGAAACTGACCTACAATTTTATATTAAGAAAACTATAATCTCCAAATTTCAAAATAAAGACTCAGATTAAAAACCCAAACCACCCTAGGTGTTGCCAGGCAGCAGTATTCTGCAAATGCCATCAAGATCATCAGGAGAGCAGTGTCTTCACTTGCTCAGGTGACCTGTGTAGGATGCTCTCTGGATCTTTGTATGCGTTGACGGGATTCATCACGGCTGCATGAACTTCCTCATAGGCTCTGCAGACCAGCTCGGTAGACTGCTTTACGATCTGCTCCCTGTTGATGAGCAAACAAAACCAGAACATGATATAACCCCAGGAACTCTAAGATCACACATTTGAATGACATCTGAATGATACGCTTCACCTCCATGCTCAGCAGTTCCTACTGATGGGGACGAGTAATTATTGTTTACTAAAGTCTTCCTCATTAACATGCAGCCTCTAAAAGTCAGGGGCTGTGCTTCACCAGCGGCTTGGCCATCACAACTAAAACAGCACCTCACATACAAAGGTTTCTTGACTTAGGGTGGGTTTACATCTTGATGAATCAAGCTGAAAACATGGGAGGAGAAAAAAGCATTTAACATCCTTAACCTATCAAACAGTGCAACCCCAAATACCTTAAATGTGTTCAGAACACTTAACCTCAGCTTAGAGTTGGGTCAGACCATCTGATCAAGGCAGTAAGAAATTATCCTAGTTGTCATACGTGTCTATGCAATGAAGTTGCCAATAATAGATGATAATTCTTTAAGCTGTCTTTCTGGGATCTATGTTCTTCTCTATAATAATGCCCAAAATCCATTTGTAAGACGATCTACAGACACGAGTCTGTGACTTGTAAGTACCATATATGGATGGCGCAGGAGAGGAGTCCATTCCGAGATGTCGGGTCAACATACTTGGTCTGGATCTATCCTTATTAAGTTAAAGGAACTTGATAATTTTTCAAAAATTGCTAAATACTGAAAAATAAGAGCAGAGAGAAGGAAGGCACACTGAACAAATGCTCTGAACACAGTGCAGTGATGGTTACTTTCTGCTAGAAAGGGGCAGCAGAAGATTGAGGGAGCGCAAATAGGGCTCAGCAGTTAAGACTACTTGTTCTGCCATCAAGAGGATCCAGCAGCCATGTAAACTGCCTAGACCCCTAACTCCAAGAGGTACTGAGACAGGAGGATTTGGGGGACTTGATGTCTACAAGGTTCAGCATGAAAACGTAAGCTCCAGGTTCAGGGAGAGACCATGCCTCATGGGAATAAGCAGAGAATGACAGAGGAAGAAACTCCACCTTCACACCCAGATGCACACACACAGATAAACCCTAAGAAATAAGGAAGAAACTGACTGGGAGTCTACATAGTCACATGAGACGTCATGTGATCTACTGTCTGGAGAATTGTCCTGTAGTTATATGGACGTTCACAACAAGTGTACCAAAATAATGTCAAAATTATTTTTCATAAGTGAAACAGCCAAAACCTGTTATGAGATGGCATTAACAACTGTGGCATATACATTTGAGAACCACGTTTTTTTGTTTTGTTTTGTTTTGCAACCAGTCAGAAGTGAGCATTAGAAGCAGTTTCTAGCTCATCACTCGGAGCAGGATGATGGCTGTTGTTATTACCCCAGCCTCATTCCTCACAGTTTGTCACAATCTGACTACAACATAAAGAATATACGGGAAAAGGACGACGCTGCCATACAAAGCGTTTAAAATCATAAGGCACAGGAGGGGATTAAAATCATTTTAAAAACAAATAACTGACAAGAGTAACATGCTGAAAAATCTTATGTAGTAATTTTAGTTTTCAAGTCATTATAAAAAATTAGTAAAACCGAGTTGCAATTTGTGCCATGTTTCTGAGCTAAATTAGCTTACAAATGTCAATAATTAACAATTGTTGAAAAGCAGAACAAAGGCAAAACACAGATAATTAAATAAATCCTGGCCAAAAGACCTTAAAGACTGTAACTGGTTCTGAGTGTTGGTATACGATAGCACGGGTCTTGCCCATGCTGCTCCCCAGTCTAAGAGGCCTCTGAGTTAGGGAAGGAATTAAAACTCAACAGGGACTGTGGAAGACAGAGAGAGCAGAGGTGGTGGATCAACACAGTCTTGGAAGCAGTCAAACAGTGGAGGGAAGAAAGGAAAGGCAGGGTTCCTTCTCCCTGCCAGCTCAGCCACAGCCAGAGAGCCAGAAGTGGGGATTCCCTGCAGGGAGCCACATCTAACCCTCAGATGAGACTCAAGAACTCTGACAGTGTAGGAGGTGGGATCTCCACCAAGTCTACACATTTGCTTTCATTAAATGTTTCCCGGGGAAGTCTATATGGCACGGTAGAGAGAAAACAATCCTGGGAAGGAATTCCAAAGGCTCGAACTCAGGTTAAAGCTCTCACACTTACTACAGTTACTTGACTGTATTCTATACGTCCCATACAAAGCATTGAGTAGATAAATCTTTGCAGAACATCTTCAGCATTTAAGCTATATGATTCAGTGGACAGATGAGAGCTTTTTAATGAACTTGTCTTAAAAATAACCTACATATTCATCTTAGTGCACACACACACACACACACACACACACACACACACACACACACCATTCTACACGGAGGAAATGTAGTCCTAAATAGGCTGCTGGCTCTCTGCATGCTAGCTGTTACTTATGCAATGCTCAAACGACTTTGCCTCTATTTCACTTTGAATTCTCTCTCTCTCTCTCTCTCTCTCTCTCTCTCTCTCTCTCTCTCTCTCTCTCTGTTATTTTAGTAGAAACTACCCTGCAAGCTCACCCTTTATCTTGGAATGCCTATGTAAGTGTTTTCTCTGTGCACCATACTGTTTTTCTTCCTGCCTGGTGTCAGGCTATCACGCTAATTAGCAGTATTATGAAATAGTTTGAAATTTAGAGACTCATTATACTGACAAACTACTGATGTCTAAAATGGAACAGCTTGAGGGACTATGTAGTGAAATCCAAAGTGATCAAGAAATCATTTAAGTCCAGTTGTGTGCTTGGGACCTTGGCCCTTTTGCAGGCAAGTTTCTCAGCAGTGCTGTGGAGCAGGACTTCGAGCCTGGGCACCCACCCGCCTGCATTTACATTAATCACAGCCAAGCTCACGGCTGATGGATGAAAGCTAGGTTCAGAATGCTTTCTGTGGTACAAAGACTCTAAGCACCAGAGGGACTGGCCGGCTATAGTGAAATGGTTTTCCAGACCCAGCAGGGTAGTTAGCTGCTCCGATGCACTCACAGTGGCAAGGGCTGCAAGCACAAGCCCCGCACAAGGTCAAGCCAGCCACGCCAGTGTGGAGAGTGGAGGAGCACACTAGACAAACTCCCAGGGAACTGGTAACTGACGGCTGCTGGGGAAAGGAAAAGTCACTTTTCTCCAAGGCTGTGGCTCCTGAGAGGCTGCGGCTCCTGAGAGGCTGCCCATCCTAGATCAGATGGTCCTTCACCCAGGCACATGCAGGCAGCACTAAGTGGACTCAGTAGGTTTTTAAAAAAGAGCACATGGAGTTGGGAGGAAAAATAAGTTGAGGGATGAGGAGGAAGTAGAGAGAGGAAAGAGGAGTGGCTTTGATCAAAACACATATGCATGTAAGAAATTCTCAATTTTTAAAGATAATAAAAATGGAGGGAAATGTTATTTTAATAAAATGTTATTTCATAAAGTTAGGCCACTAACCATCCCATGTCTCTGTTACCATGAAATCTTGGGATTAGTTTCCTAAATGGTGTTCTAATCCACCCAAGCTAATTTTCAAAAAGCAGAAAACTCAACTCTTATGTGGATATAAAAATGAACATGTCACAATCTTAATTCAGGTCAACGATGAAACTCCCGATGGTAAAGCTGGTCACAGAATACTTCGCTAACCCAGACAACACATACCCAGGGTGGTGTGGCCTTAGGGCATCTATAGGTATTGGAAAAGGAAGGCTCAAATAAAGCAAGTTATGTCTAAGCAGGCTAATGTGCTGTGGTACAAGGAGAATCATGACCTTTGGGACTTTCTTACCAAGCACACTACCACTTAACAAATCTACACAGTTTGACACCTTTAAGTTCCAAAGAGCAGAGTCAAGTAAAGACTCACCTCTTCCACTGGTCTCTCCTGTGGGGCTGATCAGCAGTCAATGACACCAAGAGACCAGGGTACTCTCCAAGATCTAGTAACTCCCCAACACATCTCACAGTTAGACAGCAGCTGGTCACACCATGGATCACACGCAAACAGCATAACCATGGGGCTAAATTACCATGATAAAAATGAGTGAACTGAAACTTAACTTCACATTTTTACTAAAAGGCAGTGCCGTTTGTTTCCTTGTACTTCAGAATGCTGGACACTAAGAACTTGTTTACCCAGTCACAAATGTCAAAATTTCAAAACTCTTAATACAGACCACTATAGAAGTGCACAGAGAAATCATTCTCATTAAAATCTGCTCATGCAAATTGCTTGTATTTTAAACAGTTATATACAGCACTGAGCTAGCAAATGAACCACTTGCTTCTAGAATCAGGGAGCTTGTTAACCAGCACTTAGGATTCTCGTTGCCTAACAACCTGGCGCAACTTCAGCATTACCATAAACCTACTGTTCCTAAAAATAGCTTCTTTCCACACACAGGTTCTGAGATCAATAAGCGTGAGCTTTGGCAAGGCACAACCACATGCACAGCAGAGGCCTGCCCAGGTAAAGGCTGGGAAGGTAATACATTGAGGAAATCATGAGAGCTGCTGTGTGCAGCTTTAGTGTTGCTGGTTTGGTTTTGTGTTTATGTAGCTCTGGCTGGCCTGGAACTTATTATTTAGACCAGGATAGCCCGGAGCCCGCAGAGATCTGGGTAGCTTGGCCTCCTGTGTCACCATCCCTGGCTCCATAACTATTGTACTCCATGTTCTTCATGTGTTGCTGTTAGACAAATGCACTAGCCCCCTTTATGAACTGATGCTATTATCACCGGGAAGTGTTTTCTGTTTCTCACGTTAGCACCTCGTCTAATTCCCCTGGTGTTGACACAGCTATCTCAGCGTTACTGTGATTAGCGTTGCCTGGCTTCTAGCGTCCTTTTAATTGTACACTGTCTTCTGCACTCAGGGTGTATGTATTACAGAAGCAGGAACGTGGGTCATGTTTTGTAATTCAGTCTCAGGTATTACTGTCTTTCTATTGGAGCACACTGTCTTCTACATTCTACAGTCACCTGCCAGGCTGCATGGCCATCTATTGTCTTGCTGTTTTTCCTGTTTCATTTGCATTTCTCTCCTTCTTTCCTTGTCTGCTTCAGAGACTGCTGGACGGTTTCCTGTGTACCAACAGCACTGCATCCCTACACCATCCCAACATCACATCCTGCTTCCCTCGACATTAGTGGATCTCAACCATGGATTGCGACCTCTTCTGGGTTCAAACAATCCTCCACAGGGGTCACTTAAGCCCACCAGAAAACACAGATATAACATTATAATGTATTACAGCAGACAGTCACAGTGCCGAGGCAGCTAGGAAGTGACTGTATGGTGGGGTCACCTCAGCATGAGGAACCGTATTAAAGGCCACAGCATCGGGAAGGTTGGGAGCCGCTGCTCTAGGTGCTCCCTCCCTTAAATGGTCCACAGTTCACTTTCATGTTTAGCCTGTCTTCACTCTTCATTACTCTGAGGTTACTTTCCTTCATCCTGAAGAATTCCCTTTACTATCTCCTACAGTGCAATGTGCTGGTGTAGATGGTAAGATGTATTAATTTTGCTATTAGCTTTCAAGGATTTTTTTCCTTTGGTATATTTTTTGGTTTACTTGGGATAGGAATTGAAGCCAAGGCTGCAAACACCCAAAGTAAACTCTCTACCACTGAGCTGAGGGTCACACATTTCATGTTGATACTGTAGTTCAGCATGCTAACAATACCCCACTATCTTCTAGTTGTATTGTTTCCAACACAGTCAGCTCCTAAGAACACCAACTCGTCCCCCTGGCTGCTCTAGGATGATGCTGTTTACAATCAGCTTTTGATGATCTGACGACAGGATGCCCCGTGCATTCTGCTCGGGGTGATTTAGCTTACTGGGGATGAGGATTCACATTTGACACTGCATCTGGAGAAAGTTTTTCTTCCATTAAATATTTTGTTCCAATAACGAGACACTCCTATCATATATACTTGAGTGTACACACGTGTATGTGTGCTCGTGAGAGAGGTGAGAGGGCTACTTGATTCCACCTCTCCTGTGCTTCCTTCCTTCTTTAGCTGGGTGCTGTTTCCCTCAGGAAGGAGGAAGGCTTCATTTTACACAGGACTTTCCAGGGGTAAGTGCAGCAGCCCCAGGGAAGTGTCCTTCACTCTCTCAGCATGCTGAAGCTTTCCTGTAATCCCTGGACACACTTCCAATACCTACCATAAGTATCCGCTAGTCTATAAGCATCGTCTGTGTGTCTGTTTCTATTAATTGATCTTTTTTCTCCTTTGGGTTCACATTTTCCTGCTCCTAAGCAGTTCTGGGGTGTTCTTCCAACTGGGGACTCACGCCTCTATGCACGGCGCCAGCAGTCATCCTTCAGAAGGCCGAACTGTGTTTCCACTGAGTTGGAGATTAGTGTGGTATTTAGTGTGAGTCCCAGGCAGCCCATCTGTACCTTACTTTGAAGGTTTGGGCTCTCTGAGGTCTCTAGAATGCTGTCCAGGCGACAGCTGCTTCAGTTTAAAGGTCACCAGCAGTTATTCTTTCACTAGTGTCTCTTTTCCTTTTCTTAATTAAAAACTTGTTTCAGTTTTGTTTATATATGTTTAGTTTTGATTATACAGATAATGAATACAAGTGTTATTCAAATCTTCCTTAAATCAAACAAAACAATTCTTTCATTGAATCTGTGTTTTTACTTTTAATATAAGAAAAAATGGAAGGAAGAAATTGACCCTAAAGAAATAGTTCTTGAGTCACACAGCCTTTCCTGCAGACTCGTCTGGAAGCACGCACGCTCCCTCCTCTTGTCAAGCCCCAATGGACCCGGCTCTGCAGACTCTGTGCTGCACAAGGTGAACCCTGGGTGCCGGCGGCAAATTTATCCAAGGGAAAAAGGATAAACTCTTTGAAGTCACTTAATTTTTCTATTTCTTTCTTTGTTTTCTTGACAGCCTTACTTCTTAGTCCCTTAAATATGCTCAATATTTTCCTTTATGACTGAATGTCCAATCAAAACTCTCCTTTGAAAGCCAAATCCTAAGACAAAAAATGAACAAACAAAAAACCAAAACAAAACAACAACAACAACCCGAGAGTAGAGCGCTGTACAATCACAACTCAGAACAGCACAGCAGGGCGGGCAGCGGTGCGGAGGAAGCCCACATAACACAGACCCCTGAAGGGCAGGGACTAAGGGCATAAGATTGCATATATATTTTGCCTAAAATGAGTATCATTTTGGAAAGACTCACAATTTAACAAGATAAAAGTTATCTGTTACTACTTCAAGTACTATATAAATAAGATCAAATACAGACTGCAACAAATATGGGAAATGCCTATTTTTGAAGGAAAAGAAATGCGACCAGCTAAAAACAGAAAAATGTCTAATTAGAATACACACTTCAGTGCTGACTGTGTACAGTGCTCTATATGGTCTAAATGTTAGTGAATAGGACTGGCAGGATGGTCAGCCAACAGCAATGTCTCTGCCAAGTCACAATCTGACTTCAATCCCTGAGGCCCACAGAGGTGTAAGGACACAATCCCACTCCCTCAAGCATCTTCTGACCTCAGTATGGCAAGGTTTGAACTTTGAACTTTGCCCTTATATGCTCCAATGTTGAGTATGGAGCAGTGTCCTGACAGTCATGCTAGTGTGGGCCCATGTGTCCCGACAGTCATGTTCTGCCCTGAATGTTTGGGTCCATTAACTGAACTTTAACTTAAGATGGGTTTACCAGGATGGATATATCCCCACTCTAAATCAAGGAGGCAACTATAATATTTAATAGCTTTAGATCTACAGAAAACAAGTAAGATACAAAGAGTCCATGACATAGCTATCCACACCGCAAAGAATGCACGGCATAATCCACATTATCAACACTGCCTTGACACATTTAGAATATAAAGGAAGTTGCTATCACATCTATATAACTCCAATTGTAGTTACAGCAATTTAAAATCATTAGCAAAAAAGATGTGGCAGGAACTCCTTTGGCCAATAGATTTTAAGACACCAGCCCACTTCGTGGTCTCATACTATAAATGTAGCCGTAAAGCCTGTGCTCACTCTCTTGCTTCTGGCTCTCGCTTCCAGCTGCTAGGTTTGGTTCCTGTTCCCTGCTTGTGCAGAGGACTGTGATCTAGGACTGTGATCTCCTCTAAGTAAATAACCCTTTATTATATGTAATTCTGAACTAGTGTGGGTTATTTTGTAACTTCCATCATCAAAAGATTACATATTAATGAGAAAGAGGAAAATACAAGTAAGGAATAAGTATTGCCAAGGTTAATTCCCTGGGGTGCAAAGGCAGAAAAAACACTGAAAACTAGCTCTTCAAAAGGAAATGTCTGTCTGAAAAGGAGAACTATCCACTGTTTAAAAGGTTATAATTTTCTCCCACCTCCCTCTGAGTAGCACTTACTTCACTGTGGCGCTGAGGAGGAAGTTCAGCTGTGGCATCAGCAGTTGGTCTGGGGCTGAGAGGTAGCGGTCAAACTGAGCCTGAGGAAAGAATGGAGAGTTATGGACCAGCTGAGGAGCTACTGAACAGCCACTTCTGGGGAGTGTTAAAACTTCAGACCCTGTAACATGAGGGGGCCGGCTTGTTGGGGTTTCCGTCCCACCCAGTACCCCACAGCCGGCAAATCCCAAAGAAAATCATACACAGGACTCCATAAGATTATAAACTGATTGGCCCATTAGGTCAGGCTACTTATTAGCTCTTATAACTTATGTTACCCCATTATCCTTATCTACGTTAGCCACACAGCTCAGTACCTTTTCCAGCGGGGCAGCTTATATCTTTCCTCTCCAGTGGTCTGGGCAGAACTGGCAGAGGGAGCTTCCTAGAATACTCCCAGTCTCTTTGTTCCACCTCTACTTCCTGTCTGGCTTTCCTGCCTATACTGCCTGCCTGGCCAATCAGCGTTTTATTAAAATATGATTGACAGAATACAGATAATTCTCCCGCACCAAGACCCCGCCCCCCAAGCTCAACTGTCTAGGGATTTTTGTTCAAATGGGCACTTCCTATAACGGACACACCCTACAACTGCATATATTAACTTATTTAGAAAGGTTGGCAAGGGATAGTGGGTAGTCAAAGAGTGTATGTGCATGTTACTGTGTGCACGTGTTTGTGGGTGCCTGTGTACATGTGTATACAGAGGATGGAGGGCAAGGTTGGGCGTTGTTCTTCAGGACCATTCATCTTTTTCCGCCAAGACACTGTCTCTAATAGCGTAGAATGTGCCAAGTGGGCTAGAATGGCCAGTGAGCCACGTGGGTCCTCTCTCCCCCTCCTCCTCCTCCCAGCACATGTACATTACAGGCATGTACCATACCTGGCTTTTTAAGTGGGTTCTGGGAACCAATCTGGGCTCTCAGGCTCATGGGACAAGCACTTCACTGACCGAGCCAACCCCAATCTTATAAACAAATTCCTAAGAAACTTGGCGTTTTGTTTTTTTAAAGTGAATCTGAAATTCACTCATTGTCATCAGAAATTTTAAAGATGAAATTTCCTCTGGGACTCCAATTTGCTGGTACAATTTACACTTGGTGTATATGCTATGGTTGTTACTTCTCCGTGGGATCTTTCACCACGATGCAATGTACCCTGTCCATCTCACTTAGGGTTCTAAACCATAGGGTCTAACAGCAACACTGCCAGTTCTGCTGTCTCTCCTGCATGGCTGTTATTTTACAAACCTTTAGTTACTTTTAGTTCTGGTGGTTGTGATGGTTAATTTCAATTGTCTATTTGGCAGGACCTGGAATCACCTGGAATCTCAATGGTGAGCTATCGAAATTAGGTTAGGCTATGGGCATGAGAAAGTTTCTCAGCTGCATTAATTGTGAGAAGATCCACACTAAGGCTGGGCAATACCAATTCACGGGGTGGGGCCACATGAACTGCAGAGATGGGGCTGGATGTGTATGCATTCATTGATCTCTTCTTCTGACTATGGACTCAGTGGCCAGCTGTTTCAAAACCCCATCAGGACAGATGGACCCTTAACCGTGAGTTCAAGCAAATTCTTTCTTCCTTAACTTGATTTCATCAGAGTATTCGATCATAGCAACAGGAAAAAGAACTAAGACAATGATATGTAGGGCATCTCTAAATAAGAGATAAATCTTAGATATCTCTTAGATTTATCTAAGAGATAAATCTATCAGAATTATTCAGCAGAGGACGTTCACTTTGTTGGGGATTATCTGAAGAACTCAGGGCAGGTGGTAACTGCAGGAGGCAAGCCCCAGGCTCCAGAAGCTGACTTCCTAGATGAACAAATAAAGGAGTTATAGCAAGAGAAGTGCTGTGAAACTTGCAGAGGGGTCATCTTATGAATGACAGGGTTATGTGACTTACACATCACGCTATGGGGAGATATGCACATAACATAATGCATATCTAGGATGCAGGCACAGAACATAGTACAGAAGACCATACTACATGAAGTGGTGCTCACACTGAAAGGAAGGAGTAGAGTGTGTTTGTGTGTGCGCACGCATGAGTGTATGTATATGTGTTGGAAAGTATACATGAATATATAGGTGTGTTAATGACTATGTGAATTTGAGTCTGTTTGAGTGTGTATAAATATGTATGAGTGCATGTGTGTATCATGCATGAGACTGTAACTACATGTTTGTGAGTTTGTATATGAGTATGAATGTGTGTATCAGTATAAATGTGCTTATGTGTGTGCCTGTGCAAATGTGTATGGATAAGTCTATGTATGAGTGTGTTCATGTGTGTGACTGTGTCATAGTATACATGTTGTACAGTGCTGAGGCCTGAGCACAGGACAGCGTACATGCCAGGAAAGCATTCTACCACTGCTGCGATTGTTTCCTCGAAAAGAAAGCTTAAGCTAAAGGCTTTGTGACCCTCGTGCTGAAAGTAAGATGCTACTCTAAAACGGGAATCCGAGTTCAGTTAGCATCTCAGAAAGAACAAAAAAACAAAGACAGGCGTTTAAGCCACGAATCGCGGCCAAAGAAAGTCTGCAGCTCACAGCCCAACCCCACATGTGCTGCCACTCCTGTCTCCCCATCAGAACAGGAAGGAAGCTCTGAAGATGAGGAGATCCTAAACTGCAGGACTGCGGACTTCCTCAGGTCTGAGGGGACAGGACAACAAAAGGCGCACCCTGGGCAGGGCTGCTAAAAGGAGCAGACACGGAGCTGCAGGGCACATCACGGGAGGAAACCTATCACCCAGGCCGTTGTCACCACACAGTAAACCACAGCCAGTAGTGCCTGAGGATGGCCACCTTGACAGGGTTGTGGTGCACTTACCATTGCAGCCTTCAGAGCCACCGAGTCTAGGTTGGGCAAATTGGCTAAAGAACCCTATAAAAAAGTTATAAAAATGGTCTGTTAGAAGATTGCCCCCTTTCAGAAAAATCATGTAGTTGCTTCTAGAGAAGAGTTTGCTCTTCACTGCAGTAAGAGTAGGGCCATAAATGAGGAGCAAAACTACATTTACCAACAAGGGAAATACCACCACACTTGAGATTTACTCAAGCAAGCAACATAAAACTTGGAGGATGCTGGTGAGGTGTGGAGGCCATGGTGATTTAGGGAGCAGACAACATGAGGAATTGGCTCCCCTGTCAGTCCGCTACAGCGACACAGAAGGGCGGAAGCTGTGAGTTCCTTGCTTTCTGAGGCAGCTTATTTTTGGTTTGCGCTGCATTTATGGCCCCACTCTTACTGCAGTTAAGAGAAAACACTTCTTTGGAAGCAGCACCTACATGAGTTTATGAACTCTTCTAATCTTACTTTGTGTTAGGGTTTCCCACCTCTCCAGGACCTCTTACTATTGGCGTTCTGTAAGATCATTTCGGCCCAGAACACTTTCCTTCATGGATCTGCTAAACTAGATGGAGGATAATTTTACTTTCATAGCAATCCATTTACTCATCCGGCTGAAGGTGAAATAGAACTTTAAAAATTCACCAGGATAGCCAGGTGGTGGTGGCGCACGCCTTTAATCCCAGCACTCAGGAGGCAGAGACAGGCAGGTCTCTGTGAGTTCAAGGCCAGCTTAGTCTACAGAGCAAGTTCCAGGATAGGCTCCAAAGCTACATGGAGAAACCCTGTCTAAAAAGAAAAAAAAAATCACCAGTATAAAAGTCTTGTACACTTTATAATACTTATTTCTCTGTATTTACATCCTATGACAGTAATTCCTAAATATTGTCATTACTTCTAACCGAGAATTATCTGCATTTTCAGGCACTCTCCTGACCCATGACAGACACTGATTAGGCAGGCCTGTCTTAGCAGAGGATACGAACAGAGAGAGCCGCTAGGCAGTGGCAGAGCCAAGACTAAAATCTACCTTCCATCCCTAGAAGCCACCCAGAGTGCTCACCTGCTCAGGTTTATGCTGCTGCACAGTATTGTAAATGTAGCTCAGGCCAACTCGAGTCAAAACATAAGATGCTTGCTCGTTTATCAGAGTGTCCAAATGGGCTTCAATCTAAAATACAGAAGAAAAAGCACTGGAGAAGAGAACCAACGGAGACACAGTAAAGGAAGAGCATGCTGGGGCTGTCATCACAGCCTTGCCTTGCTGTGGCCCAGATTATGGGACCCAAGGCAGCTTCCACAACAGATTTTTCTTCCCACTGCGACTTAAGAAGTTACAATTAAAGAGGATTCTAAGACAGGCCACCAGCTAAGGAATATGGATTGCTTCTCAGCTATTTCAAAAGCAGAACTCAAACAAAAGTCATAACGATCACGTAAAATAAATTACTCAGGGATAAAAGGGCTTAAAGGCTGCATTCTGAGCCTCCCCTCCATTCCCTGAGGAGCCCATCTCTGAAGAACCCTGATGGGACCTGGCCCTGCAGCTGAGGAATGGGATCCCTGAAGGAAAGCACTCCAATAGGAAGAGCTGCTCCTTCCATCTGCCTGGTCCTCCCCACTCACACCACAAAGTATCCCCAGTTTAACCGGTTTGCTTGCCAATGACACAGAGCACCGCCAACTCTTTCTGTCGCCACATGAGAGCTGCCTAGTTCAAGCGACTCCAACACCTCTATTTTTCCCACAAAGAAGCCCGCCACATTGTTCTTTTTAATGAAAATTCCCAAGGAAGTACAATTAAGAGTCCTTATTTCTTGGATTTATGGAAAATCAAATATTAGTAATATTTATATTAATTTGCTTAAATACAAGCATTTAATGAAAGTGAAAAGAAAACTAGTTGATGCTAACAACCAAATTAGTGACCTGAAGGAAAAAAAGAAGAGAGAGAAAGTATCAAAGAAACAGGCTAAAGAGATAAAATAAATTGGAGAACAGATTTATAACATAAAATAAAACAAAGACAGGACCTGCAGAACATAAGACAGTAACACAGAGAAATTATTTAAAAAAATTAATGAGTAAATGAAAGGTTTGAATCTCCAAACTGAAATGGCTCTCATTGTCTAAGATGGCAATAATAAGAGTAAAACCTAAAATATTCTGGGGAAGTACCTGAGCCCAAAGGAAGATCATTACAGGCCTCTAGGTGGACAGAGCCAGTTGCTCCAAACAGGAGACTCAGATTTCCCTGGTGTTACCAGCCATCTGAGGAAAGCTGAGGGTGAGCGGGAGGTCAGGGAGATGACGCCTGGGCATGTAGAACCCATGGTCTAACAACAAAAGCTGTGTCTCTGGAGGACTCTGAGGAGCCATGGCTTCTAGCACAGCCCTTGCCTGTCTCTGATGTGCGTGTGAAGAGTCCAGCTGACACGTGAGATGTGGGCGGGGAGAGAACAGACCCTGGACACACTAACAAACTGCACTGAACAGGTAAGGGACTTCATGTTGGCAGGAAACATGCAGAACACTGTGGACAAACATCACACGGCTGACAATGCAGAATAATGGCACTGTAAGAACATACATCTGAACCTTTCAAGAAAAGAAAGAGACAAACGGCAGAGATATTGATAAAAACCATATCACAAAGTTAAGTCTGCGGAAATAAAGTTATTGAAGACAAGAAGTTTAATCACTCTCTCCGGCACGGCTCAGCTAGCACAGTATCTGCTGACAGCGTTCACCGCAGCAGAGGTCTCAAGTCCAACAGCAGTGGGAAGCTGAGAAAGCTCGGGGCGAGGCCATCACCTGTCTGGAAGCTTATGTGTAGGGACCAAGAAAGCCAAGGGGATCATGAGACAGGAGGATGAGGGCGTGAGGAAGTTGGGACACGGAGAGCAACAGAAGACATAAAATAAGCAGAAGGAGGGACTGAGGGGAATGAAGGTCACTGGCTGGAGAGGGGGTGGGAGGGCAATGGAGAAAGAGTGAAGGAGACCAAAAAATCAAGCTCTCTAAAATCTTAGGTGGCAATACATACAAGTATTTAGAACTACCAAGATAAATTCCAAGAGAAATGAACATCCAGAGAGACAAATGGGAGAGGTTGAGAACTGTGCCTTTTTACAACAAACTCCAAAATTTATTCAGACTTTATGATTATTGATCATTCGCAAATGTTCTCATATGAATTAGAAATCAGAAAATTTAGATGTATCAAAAGTCAATCTTCAGAAAATGTAAGGTTGCACATCAAACTTCATTATACCCACTACCAGTCTTCAGGCTTTTAGTGACAGACCTTTGGAGCCTTTCGCTTTAGCCTTGTTCTCTTGAACATTGCCTCTACCAGTACTATACCAGAACCCAAGTATTATGTGCCTTATGAATGGCTTTGATTTAGCCATCATACAGACTTTTGAGAGACACCAGCTGGCTTATGGGAACAGTGACTGTTAGACCAGAGCATTTTGCCTAACACTGCTTCTTTACACACGGACAGAACATGTCTGGCCTCTGTAACACTTGCTGCACCAGCTACACGCCTGCAAATTACAATTACAATATAACACCACATCTTCACACAGCACTGAACACTCAAATGAATCAGAGCGCTTTCTCATACCATCCTATGCTATAATATGATCAAGTTCCTTAACCATTTCACATTGTGGCTTCTTTAAAGCTGAAAATCAAAAGTGTGTGTGTGTGTGTGTGTGTGTGTGTATACACATCCTTCAGACAAACTGCCTTAAGGAATTCATGAAGTCAGGCCATTAACATGTGTCAAAAGTTAGTAACTTAGAGCTATCACACTGGAAAAGCAGACTCAGAGAAGCCACTCCCTAGCAAAGTTTTACCTGGAACTGAAGCATCTCCAGGCGCCTGTCTGTGAACTCAAACAGAGCCAATGTTGTCTTCATCATGTACAGTGAGTTGACCATGAACGTGGCCATGTCAGCTGTGCCTAAATTGCTGGCTGATACCGTACACATCTGGAGGAGAGGATCTAAGACACATGACAAAACCTGCAAATGAAAAGGAAATGAATTCTTATTTCTTAATCAGGATATAGTCCTGGGGTTATAGTCTTTCAGAATTAAATGAAAGCTAACTGGAAGTCAGCCAACTTAAAAAGTACATGAGGTCAAGATTTAATAACAAAATCAGATAGCATAAAAATGGGCATTAAAGTCAATAACTGACAATATTGAAGAAGCATCAACAGTAAAGGGATTGTCAAAGTATACAGACACATATGCCAGCATCTCACAGAATGTCTAACAGAAGGTAAGCAAGCAATCAAGGAATTTACAAGCTACCTGCACGAAGTCAGCCTGCCGAGCATCCAAGGGAACAACTGAGGAATCGTGTGACGCCAGAACCTCCCGCAGCAAAGTGAGTGTCTGACTGAGGGCAGAGCTGGGTCCAAGGTCAGGTGGTGGGAGCTCAACCTGCACCAGAAGAACAGTTTACTGCTGCCCAGGTTTTCTTCAGGAAGGTTAAAGTGCGCAGAGGGCTCATGATAAAACACAAGGGTAACACAGTGCATGCCTGATGTATTAAAAGCTCACAACTTATCGCCAGTTTATTTTGAAGTATGTTGCTCAGAGTGACAAGATTTGACCAGCCTACCCCATAGTTGTAATTATAACTTTCTATGTTAAAGCTCAAGAATTTATGAGAAAACTTGGTGTTTACTTAAATTGTAGAATTACATTTGTTATATACTGAACATAATCTGGCTTAATTTGTTTTTAGCCCAAATTATAAGAATAAAGAAATCCCCACAGCAGCAGTACCACTGAGAACTGCTGTATCTCTGAGAACCATCTGCTCTTATGGCTCGGTGTCTAGGAAGGGGCTCTTGACTCCCTTCTCCATCAAGGGCCCCTGGAGAATTCCAGGTTAACCCATAAGCTATGCACTTTGAAAAGTGGTTCACAGAAAATAAGGACCACTAAAATTTTGAGAGATAGGTTTAATCTTCTCACGGCTACGTCCTCAGAGCATCAGAGGGCTCTGAAGGGCCGGGTGGGATCCTGGTCAGCTCTTGACCTGAGCCTGAATTAGTTCGGGAAGAGAAGCCGGGCCTAATATCACTGCTGCTCGGAAAGACCACCAGAGGGCCCCAGGAACTTCCTTTTTACTCATTTCTTTTTAATACAAAAAAAGAACTTATGCAAGTCTGAGATTCTGCCTAGAAAACTTTAGAAGGGTATCAGAGTACTTTTAACTTTAACAGATATGTATTGTAAATAAAACAAAATTTGGCAATTAGAAGTCTTCGCAAGACACTATAGCCTTGTGTCAGACAGAAAAAGAGAAAAATTTTAAATGCCAGAATTTATTTAAAATTTTTCATACATAAAAGTTAATGAATAATTGACATTAGTAGGAATGGCAGAGTGACCTGTGAAAATACTTTCTTTCCTAAAAGTAATATTACAAGAAAAGTTATGGGACACATGAGCAAACAAGACAATGTGGTCTATGACAACCAAAGGGAAGGACGGGCACAGCGGCGCAGCGGACACACTGACGAAGCCGCAGGTGAGCACAATGACCGGAAGACAACCTCGCTGCAGCTCCCCAGCAGGTGGCAGCGGGCGCGGAAAGCGGCCACTGAACTTGGAGATGGGGCAGAAAGAAACGGAGTGAAACAAAAATGAACAGGACCAACCTCAGCATAATCCAAAAGAAACAAAGGACAAGGAACAGGAAGTGCCTGAAGAAACAATGGCAGATGATCCCCCAAATCCACTGAACACTCATCTCAATGGCCAAATAGCCGATTAAATTCCAACATAAATCTGCAGTGGTCTCCATGGAGATAGAGCATAACTCAAAAGAGAGGGGCTGGGGAGATGGCTCAGTGGTGAGGACCACAGGCCATTCTTTCCTCAGCACCTGGATTCAACCCCCAGCGCCCACATGGTGGCTCACAACCTTCTGTAACTTACTAAGATTAACAGCCAATGTATCACCAGAATGCACTAAATATTGCATACTTAAGGGTTGGAAGAATTAAAACAGCAGCCAACAATTGTATTTCTGGGAAAAGTAGTCTTCACAATGCAGGAGAACATGATACTATCAAGACAAAAATAATTTTTTAGTAATTTTGTTTATATTTTCTTTTCCTCTTTGTGAATGAAAAGATAACTTCATGAAGAAAAGCTACATGCGATAATACCAGCACAAGAAAGAGGAGAGCTGTAGAGGAGGGGGAAGTAAAACGTAATGGAGAGACAGGGGTTGAAGACTTGAACACAGAAAATAGAGGAAAAAAAAACAAATTCTACTCTCAGGAAGTCATCTGGATGTAAATCGGTTACACATACTAACTGAAAGGCAAAGACTTGAGGATGAATTATTTTTTAAAAACCATACTCAAGCTGCGTGTTATCTTTCAACAAGTTCAAAGGAAAAGACATAAAAAGACATATTTTGCAAATAGCCAAACGAAAGCTAGTATAGTCACACTAACACAAGACAAAACACCAGTAAGACAAAAGCATCACCAGACATAAAGGCCATCTTTGAGAGTAAAAGGATCAACATGTGATGAGGACCACACAGCAGCTACATCCATAGACACATCGAGCAAGACAACTCTGAAGCTGACAAAGAATTTTATTCCTGCTGCAGAACTCTGCTCAACCTATAACGCTAGAGCAGACAGGTCTCTCGGGCACTGTTGTTTGTTTATATTACAAGGAGCTTCTATACTCACATTCATAAACGTTCATGGGTGTGACACAGAAGATAAAGCTGTGCCATTGGGAGGCGAAACTATGAAACTGTCTAGAAAAAGCATCTTGTAAGAGCTGCAGGTTTCAGACTGTCACCTTGGCTCTCACTTAAACAGAGGGTTAAGCTCGTCTTAGTTACACATACTTGGAATGGAACATTCTGCAATGAAAAATGTTTAAAATTGAAACATTTAGAAAACGAGGTAGGTATTTCTCCAATTAGGATATAGTTATGCTAATCCAAAAAGATGAACTATGACCTGAGCTACACTAAGCTTCCCCAACATGAATTTGAAGTGGGAAAAAAAGTCACTAAAGTCAAAACATGAAAGAAGTCCATTATGGCTGCAGCTCAGGGATGCTGAGCACACCCACCTTGTCCATCAGTTTACTTGCATGCAGACTCAAGCTATTGAAGAATATTTTTTTGCTTAGCAAGTGCATTTCTTCAATTGTCGTCAGTAAAGTAGCTGCACTATTTCCAACGATGCCACTAAAATAAAGAACATTTCATTTCAGACTGGAAAACAGAAGCTAACACAATTCAGCTGAGCACAGCGCTTTAAAAAGAGATCTAGATGTGGAGGCTGGAGAAATGCACAATGAGTAAGACTGCTGTTTTCTAGCTTGAGGGGCTGAGTGTGACCCCTAGCACACACATAAAAGTCATGCCTGCTGCATACCAGGGGCCCTAAGAGCCCTGTGATCAGACTGAAAGGCAAGCTGCAGGTCCTCAAGGGAATAAGGCAGACAGTGATAGAGAAGTCCCCTGGCATTCTCTGGGCTCCACATGCAGGATGGGCATATGTTACACGCATGCACATACACCATGGGCGAGGGAAGGGGAGACACTAGTAGATTGACTGACCTGGGCTACAATAGTGAGACCTAGCAACAAAAACAGATTTATACAGGTGTGTGTGTGTGTGTGTGTGTGTGTGTGTGTGAGAGAGAGAGAGAGAGAGACAGAGAGACAGAGAGAGAGAGACAGAGACAGAGAGAGAGAGAGATCTACATACTAATCACTCCAGTTTCATATAAAAATGTCAGTTTCCTTTTTATTTGAGTAAGGAAATTAAAAAGAGAAAGAAGCAAACTAAAATTTGAGCAGTCAGTACCAGAATCTGAAATACGAAACTGTACATCCCTGTTCAGAAAGCTTGGGGTATTTAGATGAGTGGTGTTGGACTGTTAAAGGCTTTTATAACCACTCCACAATCCTGGTCCCAAGCATTCTGGGTAAGGTTTAGTTAACTTGTACCATGCTTCCAATATTTCGTAACATATTCTAGCAAGACTGTGAGTCAGAACTGACATCTGTGACATGCAAACACTTTCTTCCCTAGCACAACAGACATGCATCTTGATTACACAGCAAAGTCTGGTTTTAATTTTAAGAAAGAATCAACAGCTCTTACTGATTTGATAATTAGATTGCATAATACTGAGTTCTTTTCATTAAAACTAGCATAACCTATCAAAAATATATCTACAAACTAGAGTTATTCAACTTTATACAGCTGCTGAAGTGGCAGTATATTTAAGACTAATTACGAAACTATGCTATTTTGAAATAATTATATTAGCGTATCTGGTAATATTCAATTTTCTATTAAATAGATGATTATTAGAGCCATCTAAAGAGATTTCTCCTGTTTTGCAAGGAGATAAGTATATACACTTATTTTTCTCATTGATACATTGAAAGGGATGCCAATTATTATATATTTAGGTACACATGATTTCCAATTCAATAAACTTACTTTTCTGGAGAGAAGATGAAGCTATGTCTGTTATCATTCATGCAAAATTAAATGCTAATGAAGAATTGAGGACAGTGATGCCCGGATGACAGAGTTCCCCCATTATGTCGTATTCTACCTATACGCAATGGCTCTAGTTGTCATGGATCTCATTTACTAAAGCAGCAAGGCTTACTTTGTAGACATATTTTGCTATGTATATTGTATGCCACTCTCTGTATGTGTGTCTAAGTCTGTGCGTATGTGTCTGTGTCATCTGTGTGTGTATGCCTCTCTCTCTTCCTCCCTCCTCCACTCTCCCTCTGTGTGTGTGTGTGTGTGTGTGTGTGTGGTCATTCACAGAACAGGAAGGGTAGAAGAATGACAGCCCCCAAGGCATACAGGAACAGTGAGCATGCATGGTCTTTCATGATACACACAGAGGAAACAGAAGTGTGTCCTGAATACAGAGAAACAACACTCCAGGGGACACAAGCACATTTACTACTCAGTTACCTGATTGTATGGTGGTAAAACTTGAGGAGATTAGAAATTTTATATAATAAAACTGCCCCAGGTTCAGCAAGTATTACTTGTTCAATTCGAACCTATGAAAACAAGAAGAAAAAAACCCGGAACATTTATTTCTTAAAAGTATACATTTTCTTCATTAATAATGAGGTATAAACAACATAAAAATACTTGAAACAATTTCATTATTGCAGTAATCCCAAAATGCTTTCTAAAGAAATTCTGCATATTAAATCATAACGTATGATAAACATTTTAATACAAATTCCTAAAAGTGACTATCTGCAACCTTTGGCTCAAAGCAGGCAATACTGGAAATGAGAGCAGGGCCACTGTGAGGTTCAGCACCATGTGTAAGTAGATCTGGTTAAGACTAAACTGCAAAAGCAGCTGCAGCGCTACTAAACAGATGCTTAGCCAGTAGCACTCATAGAAACGAGAGAAAGAATTCTGTCTGCATTACACGTTGTTCCTATTAGCAGAGAGTAAAGTCATAAGTGAATATCAACAAACCTATCCAGCTGTAAGGCTACCGGTATGAGGTGAACTTACTCTTCCCGGAGCCTTCTAACTAACTTCTACCCCCACTGCTCTCCTGAGTCAGCATCCCTCGTGAGTGGTGCTCACATCATCTCCTCTGTCTGTCCTCACGCTGCTATGCCTATGGTTATCTTCCTGCTTTCCAAACAGACATTGTTTCCTACACACTTCAGTCTCCGCAGCATCTGGTACAACAGTGCACACATGTTCAATAAGCCCTCTCAAGGTTGACGTTTCTCTGTGCTTTGCTCCTAGGATATAGACACTGTAAGCAAGTATGTGTATATTGCATGTGTAATATTTTCAAAGACCTCTCTATTTATGGGAATTAATTTATCTTCACACTTGCATGTTTATGAAAGTGACTCCTCTTTGGCATGAGGCAATAAGACATTTGCACTGAAAAATCATCAGTTTCCGTATGAACACCTTTTTTGGTGTGTGGGTACGTGCACACACATGTGCATGTTGCACGCAGGTGTGAATACCATTGCATGTCTGGGTAGGAGCCAGCAATCTACACAAGGTGTCTTCCTTTATCACTCTCAACCTTGTCTTTTGAACAAGGTCTTTCACTGAACCTGGAGCTCACTGGCTAACCCCACAATTATAATTACGTATTACATCACTAAAGATGGTGTTTTTGAACGCTAACACAATCATGAAACTGTAAAGGATGTTACCTGTAAACAGAAGGACAGAGAGCAAGCTGGCACGCAGCCCTGACCTGTGGCCTCTGCCCTGACTTCCCTCAGTGATGGACTGTGACGTGAAAATATGAGAAAATAAACCATTTCCCCCCAAGTTGCTAATGACCATGCTGTTTTATCACAGCAGTAGAAGCGCTAACCAACACAACTTTCATCCTAATAAATATTTTTCTTAGTGACCTACTTGTTTTACCTCACTAATATAAAATTCATTCAGCTAAATGTCTCCTAATAACATGATAATAGATGCTTTGGCTAGTAAGGAAAGTTGGAGGAAAATAAAATTTTAGGGTGGTGGTACTGACACAGGGTGTCTCTGTGCTGTGCAGACTGGCCTCAAACTTATATGCTATCCAGGTTGGTCTCAAACTCAGTCTTCCTCCACAGCCTCCTAGAAAGCTGGTATTATAGGTATGCACCACCACATTTGGTAAGAGCTTAATTTCACTCTCTCTTTTAATCTTTTTAACAACCAGCAGTATACAAAACAAGTAAAATGTATATGGATTATGAATGTCGGAACATCTCACTGCAGGATATATTTCATTTGGTGAAAGACATAAAATAATTTCAAGTACTTATCAAGTTATGACGAGATTTTAATTTATAAACATACTACACTGTCAAAAGGTAGGTCATCTGAGGTTTTGTCTTTTTTCTGGATCAAAACACCAAAGAAAATCTTACAAAAAAAAAAAGTTCAGTTTATGATAAGAATAAATCGTAAAACGTAACGTCTACATACTAAAGGAAGTCAGGCACTTCAAGAGCTCTGGGACTCATAGTGGAGAGAAGCCTGTGGCAGGAGCAGCCCTGGGAACCATGCAGCTCATCTGCCTCTCTTGGCCCTCGTCACTGTGCACAGGAGGCACCCGAGCAGGGTCCACGGGACCATACTGCAGCAAGGCCTGGGACAGGAGCAGAATGAGTTCAAAGCTTGCCCCTGCGTGGTAAGTAGTTTGGCAGGGGCAGCAACAGGTAAATATGTTCACATTTGGAGTAAACATTATTTATTAGTACGATACACAGAAGAAGGCACTGTGCTCGAGGTAATACATTAAATGCACTCATTTGCTTGCTGTTCAGTTTAATGTTTTTTCTTGCTTGCTTATCAGCGGCACAGGAAATAGAAAGTCAGTTCATAAACGTAAACTACAGCTCTTCCCATTCTGTAGAGAGCAGGCAATGGTTCCAGTGTAAGTGCACTTTATCAGCCTAGATGATGTAGTAATTTGACAAAATTGTAGCCTGATTTCAAGCTGTGACTTATCAATTTATCTAACTCCTAAGAACAAGGAAATACTTTGGTCAGATACCTAACGCTACAAAGCCCTTTACCTTCAGAGGCCGACACACACCCTCAGTGATGTGTCCAACAACTTCTTGAATATTTTCTTCAACGCCTAAAATTAAGTACAACATAATTATTTCTTCCCAAGTTACACTTGACTCTTGTACATTTTAAGAACTATTAATCAAAAATACCTATAATTAATGTCATGAATAGCATTTAAAATAAACAGCAACATTTTGTTAAGTATAATTTTTGACATGTTCCTAATGGTGCTAGTACCCAGTATGTACCTACAAAATGCTGATAATTTGTATGAATGATGATTAACAAAATGAACCCTGTTATAGAATATTATTTTAAGATGTGTTACATTTGTTTACGCTGGGGAACATCTATTTAATGATGCAAAGATGTGTTGCATTCTTTCATGTTGTATTTATTTAACTCTGTGAAGCTGTTACTTTGCCCATCTAAAATATGTTGCATTCTTTTAACTCTGTGAAACTGTGTTACTTTGCCTGCCTAAAATACCTGATTGGTCTAATAAAGAGCTCAATGTCCAATAGTAAGGCAGGAGAAAAGAAAGGCAGGGCTGGCAGACAGAGAGAATAAATAGGAGGAGCTTGAGAAGTGAGAAAAGGAAGAGAGGGGACTCCAGGGGCCAGCCACCCAAGCTACACAGCAAACCATGGAGGAAGAAATTAAGAAAAGTATTTAGAATAGAGAAGGATAAAAGCCCAGAGACAATAGGTAGATGGATAATTTAAGTTAAGAAAAGTTGGCTAGAAACAAACCAAGCTAAGGCTGGGCATTCATAAGAAAGAACAAGGCTTTGTGTGATTTATTTGGGAGCTGGGTGATGAGCCCCCAAAGAGTAAATAATAATAATAATAATAATAACAATAATGATTAAAAAACCCAACTGCAGTACCCTTGTGTGAAGAACCTGAGTGGGACACAAAGCAAACCCGATTGGAGCCCTGTGAGCTGGAAGAGGTGGGAAGGACACAGGAGGGGTCTGCAGGTGCCTCACCTGAGCACAGAGTGGCTAACACACAATGGGAGTAGAAGGCTGAACACTGACCAAGCCACCCCAGGAGAAACGACATTGCTGAGTGCTGATCATTACCAAGCACTAGGCATTTATAAGGCGAGGCAGACAGGTAACCACTTTCATTTTCAGAGTGAGGCTCAGAATTTAATATAACAATAATCTATCTTCAAACTTCTAAATAGTCTCTTATATAAACTGTTTTAAAGGCACCTTCAAAGAAACACATCCCTTCTTCCCATCCTCCACCCCCCCCACTCTGAAGAAAGGGTAGGGCCTCACTATGTAGCCCTGGCTGGCCTAGAGTTCACTATGTGTAGACGAGGCTAGCCTCAAACTCACAGAGATCTGCCAGTCTCTGCTTTCTGGGTGCTGGGATTAAGGTGTGCACCACTGTGCTCAGTCTGGAAATGCATTCTTTTAAAACTAGGTAACAATAGTAAAAAGGAAGAAAAACAAATGAGTACAATTTTATTCATTCCTATAATTTCAGCACGTAGAAGGTTGAGACAGGAAAGCCAGTTTGAGGCCATTTGGGATATACAGTAAGACCATGTCAGACTATGTCTTACATAACAAAAATGCAAACTTTTTACCAATCTAAGACATATGCTTCATCAAGTCTCAATATTGAAACTATGACATAAAGCCACCACCAAACTGTACGTGGCTTCTCCCACAAACCATCTGATGAGCTACTCTACACCACCCAGTCGGGTGATACCAGGAACAGTATTTCTACTTCCTATCAAAATCAGAACACCCTTACCTTATACACTAAGTCCTATGCTCTAAAATAAGTCTTCTGTAATGCTTGATCTCATCAATCTCACTAGATTTTAGAATCAATCAAGACACAAGTATCTGGGTATATTTGTGAAGGTATTTTCTAGAGTGGTTTAATTTAGGCAGAAGATTCACCCTAAATGTGGACTGGGTCCAAACTGATTCAAATGGGAAGAAGAACAAGAGTGCCCAAGACACACCAGCATCATCTCTCTCTGCTTCCTGACTGGACCGCTATGACCAATCACCTCCCATGCCTTTCCTGCCTCAGTGGAGTTCTTTCCTGCCGGGTATTGCTTTTGACGGGAATTTCATCACAGCAACCAAAAAAGTAGCTAACATACCTCTTAAGAAAGCTACAACTAAGAAAATTAGAAGTCTTACAGACATCAGCACCTCTAGAATATAGCCATTATCCTCACTTAAAACCCAAACAAATATTTTAAGCACCTATGGTAATTATAAAAAAAAAAAAGCAAAACAAAACAAAGTGCCCTGAGAATGAAGAGTCTGGGTGGCAGAAACAAGCCATTACAGCTCAGTGACATAAGGAACACTCAGCCTGTGCACTGTATTCCCACCTGAGCTAATGTGTGCTGGACACTCCAGCCGTGTCTCAGTCTGTTCACTGTATTCCCACCTCTAAGTGTGATGCTGATGGTCTGAGCTAATGTGTGCTGGACACTCCAGCCATGTCTCAAGCTGTTCACTGTATTCCCACCTGAGCTAACGTATGCTGGGCACTCCAGCCATGTCTTAAAAGAAAGAAGCAGTGTAGCAGAACGTAAGCAGATCCTAAGCAACAGACAACAGCACAGAAGTCTATTAAACAGAAGTGGTGTGTGTGTGTGTAAGGACAGCAGGATGCTTATGTACCATCTAAGTGTGAAGTGTTTATCTCAGTGAAGACAGCAATGGAAACACAGAAGCCACGTCCATTTTCTCTATTAAGTATTAGCAATAACCATCAGTACACTCACCCTGTGCAGTTACTTGCTTTAAGAGAGCTTCCAGATGTTCCTTCTCAGAGGCAGTAGCTTGATGGAGCCATGCCAGCATATCCCCCACATACCTACAGGAAACCACTGTGAGTACAGATGTCCCCAGGGACAAGTGTCAAACCCTCTACTAGTGTTGGTTACTGTACCTCAGAGGGTCGTGAGAGTGCATTTCAATGGGCCTGGGTGTACCTCCTGGCCCTCCTCTTGTGAGAGCATCAATAAACCCACGAACGACAGTACTTCGCCTGGCCGTTCCGAATTCATCTAAGGTATACCTGGAAGGAACAGATTGTGAGATGAGAAGTAGCTCCATCCCCTAACAGACTCCTCACTCCATGCCTAAGATCAGGAAGACAGGAAAGCTTCAGCAGGCTCACGCTCCTCAAGCAGGACTACCTTGAAACGAAGAGTCATTTGAGAGCACTGAAATTCAATCGATAGGTATCAGCACTGCTCCTTCAAAGAAAGAATGCTTGGGACTAGGTAGCAGGAAATGCAGTAGCAATAGGAACAGTTGGCTTGGATTCATGGCAGCTAAAACATGATGCTCCATAGTTCACAGGAAGCCACACATTTCTTAGAAGCTGGTTAGGATTCTATAGTCCAAATACCAAGAATTTCTTCCCATATTACAAATTTCTCCTTATGTTACAATAACTTAGCACCAAATACTGACCCAGAATTTCTATTCATTTTTAAAAGCTTATTTTGACTCCAATGAGACATATTACATTTATTAACTGGCTATCTATAGACAGTAAATATCTTTTCTCTTATATCAGAAGTCAGCCATTCTTGCTGAAAGTGGGGAGGAAATGGAGAAAGAAAGCTATGAACAACGGTGCAGGACAATTTGGAGGAATCTGTGGGCGGCAGGAATCAGCTAGTTTCCTGACATAACTGTCATTCTTTATACGCTCCAATTAAAAGTTATAATTTTAAAGTACACAGCAAAAAAACTAAAAATGTAAAGTCAGCAGATTCCATACCACCAATTATAAAATCCCCAAACAATATTCTACCAGTCTAAATATTAAAAATGGATTCAATAACTAATGAACAGAATTTACAAGTTTCCCCAAGACATCCAGGAGAATTATTTTCTCAGGCTGTACTGCTTTCTCTTTTATGTTGTAGACAGAATGAAAAGTCCATGTTCTGTGAGACACAGGAGCACTGCTGATGTTCTCATTATTTACACTGTTTCCTGCTGTAAGGGAAGGGGTGAGAGGACAGACACTAGAGCTCTTAGGGCGTGGCCCTCTTCTGAGGACTGCCCACTCTAGTCTTCACATCTCTGCAGATGCAGTGTAGCAGAGGGAGGGGGATGCAGGCATCAGGCAAAGCTTTGCTGTGCTGCACAGATGCTCACATTTCCTTTCTATACTTTAGGACAATTTAGAATCAAATGCTTTGTGTCTATTTTCTTCTATGTGTTCTTTAATCACACATGTTTAACCTAGACAAATCTTTCTGGCAATTCTACCAACTAAAACCTACTGGATGATCCAATGACTGACATTTATTATAACAACACCCCCAAACCTTCATCTTTTTAAGCAGAAAAACTCAATCTTCCTTTCTAGGCCCCATATATATAAGGTAACAAATGTTTCTAGGACTGGGCCAAGATTCCAGAGACAACTCGGTGTTCTAAAGGCTTGCTGAACACCGGGACTGAACTTGTATAATAATCTGAAGCCTCACTTAATGTTATATCATCCCACAGGAAAAATATAATTTAAGAAAACCAACATGAAGTAGTTAGACACGGAACATCTGTCTCAGAGACAGAGAAAACTAAAAAGATTTTCCCAACAAAAGTCAAAATTTCAAAATGTAGCTTTTATAAGAGTAAATATTCAAAATACATACATATTCTAAACTTCTTGTCAAAAAGGCAAATTAAAAGAATACTATAAGCCAGGTGGTGGTGGCCCACGCCTTTAATCCCAGCACTCGGGAGGCAGAGGCAGGTGGATCTCTGTGAGTTCAAGGCCACCCTGGTCTACAAGAGCTAGTTCCAGGACAGGCCCCAAAGCAACAGAGAAACTCTGTCTCAAAAAAACAAAAACAAAACAAAACAAAATAAAAAATATGTAAAATCTCCTTTTTTGAATGAAACACAAATTCATAAAAAAAAAATAGATGGGTTTTGTTGCCGTATCCCAAAGTAACTTGTACTATTTGGGTTTACTAACAGTGAAGAACCAGCAATTTGTTTTAAAAACTTCCATTTATACTCAGCTTTAAAAGAATTATCTGTCCTGGCTTCATTTCTGTTGCTGGGATAAAAACAGCCTGACCGACAGCAATTTTGAAGACCAAGTTTATTACAGCTCACAGCCCATCACTTCTGGGAAGTCACGGCAGGACTGAAAGCAGTCATGGCACATCCACAGCCCAGCACAAAGATGCACCCTGCTGCACACTTGCTGCCTCGTTGGCTGCTTCAATCCAGCAAGCTTCTTCCCTCTTACACAGTCCACACCTAGACTATGCAATGGTGCACCCATGTGGTCTTCCCACTAGTCAATAATCCCACCCCACCCTGGCACAGCCACAGCCAGCCTGATGCAGAAAACTCCTCTCTGGGGCTCTCTTTCCAGGTGGTCCCAGGTCGTGTTGAGTTGACAACTTTATTAACGTTTATTAATGTAACACATGAGAATTCCAGTTACAACTACTAAGACACAGGAGCTAGGCAGCTTTCTCAAGGACTTTAATTGACATTGTCCCTCATGAAACCTACACACTGCTGGCATGAAGTGCAGACACTGCCACCTGCTGGCTATAGGAAGCACCCTACAACCTGACAGGCACCAAGGAAGACTATCACATAAGGAAAGGGAGATTTCTTTTTCTGGCTGTCACCACAGCCTGCTGAATGAACGGTCTCTCCAAACACCCTGACAGCCTGCAACCTCCATCCCTCCCCTGTGCTCGCCCTCTCAGAGTCAGTCTCTGATCCTTTCACTGGACCTCCGAGATTCCCTCTGGGGTCCTGTTGGCTCCACAGAGCCCTGCTTAGGTCACAGCTTTTTGCCTGCTTCCCCACTGTGGAAATGTCTAACATTACGTGATGCCTAATTGAATGAGGCTCTCCACAGCCTCGTACAACAGGCACTGTTATATCCTCATTCTACCTAGGACACTAAAGCTCATGGAGGCTCAAGGGCATGTTCGAGATATCTGACTCAAGAATCCACTCGAAAAGCTCAGTACTTGGGGTTCTAGAGGACCTGCCATACAACCATGAGGATCTAGGTTTAGGTCTCCAGCACTAATGTAAAAAAGCCAGACAGGACGATGCACACGCGACATCATGGCTCTGAGGAAGCAGAAACAGAGGACCCTACAGCTCACTGGCCAGCTGGTCATGCTGAACGTGTGAGCTCTAGATTAAATGAGGGACCCTGTCTCACAAACCAACATTAATAATAGCAATAATGAATAAAGTGAGCGATAAGACACCCAATATTGACCTGTAAGACATAAATCAGTCTAGGTGCCCACAACAAATGAATGCATTAAAAATTTGGTACATACGTAGCACAGAGAGTTAATAACCCCAAAGAACTATGAAACCTTTTCCTTTGCAATAAAATGGAAGGAACTGAAGATGTCACTATAAGCAAAATAAGCCAGACAGATAGCCAAATTTAGCAAACTGAAAATAATTTCCCCCCTCTGAAAACGCTTGCTCTGAAGCAAGGTCCACGAGGAACTGAAAGAGGGCAGTGGAAGAAGGCCAGCTTGATATCACCAGTACACACGGTGTGTTTGTGTGGAAATCATCAGCGTTCAAAATACATAAGGCATTAAAAACGATTAACTTCTGAACAAGGATAAATCTGCAGCCAACGCAACCCTTGCTTAAAACCAAGCACACTTGTCTGAGGACTACAGGTCTGACAATCATTGCCAGTACCATCAGATCAATGGGACTGTAGAGCCGCTGATCAATAGTCAGCACCAGTTTGCCATAGACACACACTAACTCACAGCCAGTTCCAACCAATTCCTTTCCAACCAATTCACATCTTCACACCCACTACTCCCTCAAAGAAGAATATTCTTCCCCCTCCCAGAAAGCACCCTTTTAACCTGAGACTCACTGTATACCGTTTCCCTTAGGAAAGGCACCCTGAAGGTCATCCTCCTCTCCTATCATGGGACACCTGGGCCACACAGCACCCGGAACACGACACTCAGACTAGACTACCAAAGACACATCCTATTACAATCCATTTGTTTATATGACATTCTGAAGTTATAGGAACCTGAGAGAAGTGGTCAATTGATGTTTTCATCACTAGCACTCAGAACAGGACTACTCTATAACATGTACTTGTAAGTTAGCAAAGAGAGCAATGCTGTCATTTTACACAGCTGGCACAGCATGTGACATAACCATGAGAAATACTTCAAACACTGATGAAAGGGGATCCTCCCAGGGTCTCCAGGACAGGCGACTGTGAGCAAGTCATCTCTCACAGTAGCAACACTTGTTGTCCTTACAGCTGGATTCCATTCTACTCCAGAGCTTTAAAAATGCACTGACTCTTGTTTTGAGTAACATTAAGATACAGATTTAAAAATCAACAAATGAAAAGGCATAGGGTCCCTACCCAAAGCACTAATATGAAGATCTTAGATGGCGTACTTACAAGATCAAAGACCTGGACCTTTATTTAAAAATGCCCACTGATGGACCCCTGACTGTGACTACTCTTTTTTCATCTCAGAGTAACTACATTAGACAATCTATATAGCTGCATTCTCCCATCTCCCAGGGCTGTGTTGCTATGGATTTTAAGTGATGTACAATTCCAAGGGAGTTAATGAGATGGCAAACTGGCTCAGCCACCTGTCTGCCACATATAACTAAGAGACAGTCATACCGCAGGACCCCATGCTCTTCCCTTAACTCCATGCAGCAACCACACAACCTGATGCTCCAATAGCACACATGGAAAAGAAGTGAAGCATCACTGAGCATCATGGAGACATGAATCTGGTACTTCTACAATCAAGGCAATAGTCAAAGACAAAGCAGTAAGTCTTACTTGTATAAGACGGGTCTGTCCTGCAGGGCTTCCATGGCCCGAGTTAACACGGCAGACACATCACAGGACTCTTGGGTCAATGCTCTGCACTCACCTGGAATACAGTCAGCATTATAACTTCTGCTATCTGTTCACGCTTTCAGCTCTTTTCTTCAGAAGCAATCAATACTTTATTTTCTGCCTCAGTTTTAACTATAAAGTGCTTGCAAATCCCTACTATGTTCAAAGAACTGAAGATGTAGAAATTCCCAGTCTTTCAGACTCAGAGTTGTGGCTCATTTCCCAGCACACGATGACTGAGAAATACTGAGGCTCCTTAACTTGGCGTAACCATTTTTGGGAGCTGAGGTTGCACAGTTGGCCAACACCAACTTAGACATTAAGGGAGCACAAAGAAAACTGAAGCAATGCCTTTGAGAAAGTACTAGTATGCAAAAAAACAAAAAACAAAAAACAAAACAAAACAACAAAAAAATACTTACTTTGAGCCCATCGGTAAAGTCTTTCATAAGCCGTTTCTTGAAGCAAGGCCATCTGTTCCATAATTTCCAAACTTAAATGAAAATTAAAGGGTCATTACAATGTAAACTTTAGTCAACATTTGTATCTAAGAATCTAATTATTCTTCTTTAATTACATGACAATTTGGCCCTTAACATTTTATCATTTTATGGATTTTTTTTCAATTTTTTTTACAATTAAATAAATGTCAAATTTTAATTCCATCAGTTAATTACAACTCTTCTTTCAGTCAAATATATAAGGCTATGAACTTCCACCTTTCCCAAAGGCAATGAAGATTAAATTCCTATTTCAGAGAATATAGTTTCAAAAAGAACCTAGAATGACTCTAAAAGTTAACATATATAAGTAGCTACTCACCCTGCCGTCTGCTGGTTGGTTCGCAAAAGAACTTTGACATCATTATGAATCTGTTTCACTTTTCCTAATGCCTTGAAAAAGTCCTTTAAAATTAAAAATGTCATTAAAAAAAAGATCTGTGTTTTCAGGAAAGCTACACTACTCTGAAATAACAGATCACTACAAAGATGGGACAAAATTCTGCCCATCCTAGTGAAGTCTTACACAGGTTTCAGCTGCACTGTTAAGGAAGCATAAGGTATTTCTTCACATTTAAGACCGACATCAATCCAGCGCTTGGCGTGGACCGCATGGCGACTACTGCCGCTTGACAAAGTCGCAGCGTTTCGACTTTGAGGATCAAAGTTCTCCAGCAACCCTTTAACCTTCATTTTTAATGAGTCTCACTATGGGAGTTCCCTTATGCCTTTTTCTTTGGGAAATTTTGTGCGGGTTCTGAAGGATAAAAATGTATAAAACGGCAGCTTCTTAACACAAAATAATTCTTTGGAAAAACCCCAGCCATCGTGGAGACAGCGCGAGAGCTCTGCCTGCTCCTACATGAGCACCGCCGAGCTGCTGGGAAATGTAGGGGAGTGACACCTGCTTGCTAACCAAGGAAGATTTATGAACCCTAAGGTCTGCTCAGGCTTACAGTAGTATTTCTTCATCTTTGCTCACTTTAAGCTTTAGGTATTGGATAAACTAAGCCATACAAAAACTGCAACATTCTATAATGGAGGGTCTGGTGCTGAGAAAGTCCTTTTCCCAGAACCAGGCATTTAGTCAAAAGTTTCCAGTCTCTCTGAAGCTAGAAGAAAGTCCCTGCTGGCTAAATGGAGTTGTTCTTAACTCTGGCAAGAGGAACTTGGGGCCCTTCATTAACATATGGCTGGTGCCTATTAATTTGTCAGGGTCAAAGCTAGCTTCCTCAATACCTGCTCACAAGCCACACCCAGTTCACAAATCCCTTTTCTCCCATTTAATCCCACTTCAGCTGCAGAATATGGAAAGTATAACAAATTAACAAATAGTATGCTAGTTACCAGTAATGGAAAATGTGTGCAGACTAAGTAAGTCCCTGTCCTCAGCAAGCACACAGCCAAGTTAGAGGACTGTAAGCCATCAGATGGACTGAGACCATCTAAGCAGAGCAAGCCCTGGATACTCAGGAGCAGCGCCACCCTGCAATCACTGCAGCAGTCTTTGCTCCAATTGTACCTGTGCTCCCTCACCCAGGAGGTAAGAACAGAAGATGCGCATTAAACAGACAGGACTCAGAATAAACTGAATGTCTTTAAGGGAAAAAAAAAAGAAAAAAAAACAGTCTTTTGAGAGGTTTTATGATTCTTTCATTCAGTTTCCAAAGTGTGGCAAAGCATAAAAAAAAGATGAAGAGCAAATTGCAACTTAAGAAAGACAAAAAGTTATGGAAGTAAGCAATGTATTATTATCCCAGTCAAAGCGGGAATAAAGAAAACATACATATGCATTGTTTACACGGAAAGAGGTGATGTAACAGGCTACATCCTGTGTTCCATTTCAGAAACATCCACTGTAGATCAGACTGGCCTCAAACTCAAGAGTTCACCAGCCCTCGTCCCCAGCATGCTGGGATTAAAGGCGTGTGATACCACACCAGAATGAATAAAGAATATCTATCCTTTTAAACATAGATCTATAAATACAGTTTGCACAAGAGCAGTTAACAAGTAGAACTAGTTCACAAAGGGCAGAGGTGGAAAAGGGGGAATGGAGGGTTTTCTGTTGTTGCTGTTTCCTTTTTCTTTTTTTTAGTTAGGTTGTACTTTGACTTCAAAAAACATGTATAACTTTGAAATAAACAAAAACCAAAAACTAACTAATATATATGCCTTAACCTCAAATTTAGATGGGAAAATTAGCTTTTAAAATCTCATCTTCTCTGTAGCATTTGTAATTGCTACACTGTAAACAGCTAGCACACACACCTCAGTGACAGGGCCGCCTCTTGTGCCTCGGAGAAGACCCATCTCGTCAGAAGTCAGCTGGAACTTGGATAAAAAGGCGTCTGCTACTTGCGCTCTGATTTCTAGTCTTTGGCTATAACAAGAAAAACAAAGTAGATTATGCTTTTGTACAACTACAAAACAAATAATGTTCCTGACATAGTGAAAGAGTCTCAACATCTCTGGAAGCCTTGCTTCCACCCCAGACATTGCAGGACCATCAGCAGGCACATGACCAAGCTCATCAGGCATGCCGGCGACAGAACTAGCTGATACTGCTCGGCTCTGCAGGTCTGCATGTAGTGAAAGGTACTGCGCATTATGGAAAGAAAGAACTACGTTCACAAATGGTACCTGTATTACTAACTTACACAGCCTCTTACATAGGCTGTTTTCCAAGACAGAGATGTGCTCTTGACTTCAAGCAGTTTCTCTTAGTCATTAATACATCCTAAAAGCTTTCACATGAAATACACAGCAAACAAAAGTTAGTTCTGTTCGTCTTCATTTAGAATTTATGGGTTTTTGTTGTTGGTGTTGTTGTTGTTAGAATTAATTTATGTTAGAATGAGAGGTCAAGAGCTTATAAGTCAAAAAAAAAAGTCATGTCTGTGTTCTGGCCTTCCCCACTTGTGATGGCTATTCTTGGTTGTCAACTAAATACTTCTGGAATCAACTAAACACAAATAACTGGCCACACCTGCAAGGGATTTTTTTTCTTAATTAAATCATTGGAAGTTGCAAGACTCAGTTCTAATCTGGACCTTTGAGGTGGGAAGACACACCTTTAATCCAGACCTTTGACCTTTTATCTGGACCACACTTTCTGCTGGCAGCCTATATGAGGATGGGGAAGAAGGAAGCTCTCTCTTTACCTGCTTGCTCTCGCCTTGCTAGCAAGTCCATCCCTTCGCTGATATTAGTCTGCTCCTTCAGGATTCCAGCATCTACCAGCTGAGACATCCAGTCTCGTGGACTGAACAACTTCTGGATTCTTGGAACTTCCACTCATAAGCAGCCATTGTTGGATTAGCTGGACCACAGTCTGTAAGTCATTCTAATAAATCTTTCTATGTATAGAGAACCCTAATATACCACTCTTTCTGCTTGGCAATAAAAACAATATTTTAAACTCTTCAATCTGGATGTAACATAGTGGGGTAGCTGGCAATTAGAAGAAGGCATGCTCCACACCAGAAGGCAGCCTGCACGGACCATGGAACGGGAAGGGTTTCCATCTAAAATCCAGTCACTCACTGCCAGAGCTGCCTGAGCAGCAACTCCACATTCCCGGTGCATGGAGCCTGCACCTGGAGGTGTACACGTGATGGATACACAGCTGGGCATGGGGGCTCTGTGCAGAGTTAATCAAGGGGCTCCATTAGTGTTTGAAGTAAATACCTGGATTTAGCTCTACACAGAGCTAAAAGGTGTGTGTTCTGTTATCCAAAAGTCATCTAATGTGTTTTAATGTTTAGATAAAGCACCGATACTTGTCTCACAGGTTTAAAGTAATCACAGAGCATCATAAAATTCCTTGAAACAACAGAAACTAAGCATTTTACTTTCAAACTTTGGAGCTGATTTTAGACTTCTCTTTAGCACCAGTTATGAGACATGAGGAGAATCAGTCTCTCTGTGGTTTCATTCACTAAAATGGTGTCCCTGCCATCTTGACTGATCACATGCCTTATCATTACAACTGATTCCAAATACCAGTGACCTCTACTCCAAAACAGAAATAATCTCTAAAAACTAAGAATCAGGTATAATGTTCCCAATGATTTTTTATGTTAAAATTATTACTAGATAAAGTTTAGAAACTTAGGTCCTCTGTGAACCTTGAATCACACTGTGCATTATTTTCATTTTGACTTAGCATTATTTACCATGTTCCACTTAATCTGCATTAATAAGGAGGCAACTGTATAAAGAAAAACTTACCTTTCCGCTTGAAGCTTAGTGGTTTTTACTATTAAATCTTGAGTCTGTTCTTTTGCTGCCTGGAATTATAAATACAGAGAATATCAGTATATTATAATTGCATAAAACTAGTATTACCCTTCCTGGAGTCTGGACAAATGGCAAAGAGCTCAAAGGACCCAGGTAATTGGCATGGATGTTTCAAGGCTCATGAGCTGTATTTACAAGAGGCGCTCCTTCGAAGGACTGGGAGAGCAATCTCAGGGCAGGAACATGGCTTCATTTGTGGACCTGTGAGCTGCACACCATGAGACCTCTAAATGGGGCTATGAACAAATCACTGGTTTACAGAGTGCAGGTGATGGGAATGAAGTCTCAGAGCTGGAAGACACAGGCACTGGAGATAGACCTGGTTGCAAGCCTGAAGACTTGCATTTGATCTCTAGAACCTAAATGGTAAGTGAAGAGAAACAACTCACAAAATTGTTCTCCAACTTACACACATATACCACGGATACACAGACACAATAAAACACAAATTAATGTAATAAAAAATTTAGGGCAACAGCAATGAAAGAAAAAACAAATGGCCAAGGATGGGAGGGACACAGGGTCCATGCCACGCAAAGACACTGAGCCAGAACTATGAACACACTAAGTCTCCAGAGAGTGCACACTGTACAGTGCCCCCTAACAGATAGCAGCACGCAGAACAGAGGGAGTCAGCCAATGCACACTGTACGGGGCCCCCTAACAGACAGCAACATGCAGAGCAGAGGGAGTCAGTCAGTGCACACCGTACAGTTCACAGTAACAGACAGCAACACCCAGAGCAGAGGGAGTCAGTCAGTTAAAGGAGAAGCTAGACTGAGCATCTCAAGGGAACAGGTCATTTCCATGCTGTAACATTCCACTGAAGAGTCCAGCTTCTGGACCTGGAAGCAATTAAGGCTTTTACCTCCTTCCTTCAAAATCTATTCTCGGTTGGAATTCTGTCTTTCTGTTTCCTAAACATCCTGTCGGAGAATGATGACACCTGACCTCTAGTGATATTTTGAAGAAATACCTGAACCATGGTTCAGTATACCACTGACTCTTAGGAATAAAGTTGAATGTGGCAGCTCTAGACACTCTGCTGCAACTGAGTCTCCACGTCCAACAGTGTCTCCAAATGCCTACACTGCTTCATAGTCTCCCTTAAAGCTTAACTTCTACCCTTTTGTAGACTCACATTAAGACATTTTACCTTGTACAGACCTAACTGTCAGTTAGAGAGAACCCAAGGAAAATTTGTATTTTTATTCTATGAAAAATCTTATATAGAGAAATTTATACTTTTGAAGAATTTGTTGTTTTCCTCTAAGTATTTGCTACAAGTTCCTGAAGAACTTGTTCCTGCTGAACTCCAGCAGTAGAGATCTCAAAGACTCACCAACAGTCTACAGATAACTCTTCACGGCTTAGACAAAATATAAAGGCTCTTGGAGTTAACTAATATTAAGAAGCCATCACAAAAAGAAACACAAGGGCATTCATTTATGTGTTTGGGCTCTTTTAAAATTATAACACTTACATACAGACTCCCTACATACGTGTCAGATGTCCTGACATTTCTGAAACCTTCTACCAGGGGCTACATTGAACCCAGCCACTGTGACACACCTGTAATCGACTTGTCATGTCCTGACAACAACTGCTCATGGCTTGGACATCTTCATTAATGCTTTCAAGTTCCTGAAAAGGGAAAAAAATAGTATCAACTATGTACATAACATAAAGACATTTCTCCTTTTTAGGACAAATCCCACAGTTTCTGTTATTTTGTCAAAACATAACAAAGGATCTTCATGGAATCCATTAATATGTATAATAAATATCTGTAATAGAGGAAAAGAGAATCCATATTTCAAGTTGGAAATGATTAAAAAGAAGAATATCTACCGTTATAAAAGTGTAAAGAAGCTGGTCCATTTCTTCTAGAGGGTATATGAAAACCAAAAATATCAGAGGAATATTATTTTACATAACATCAACATAAGAATAACTACATAGGTAATAAATATAATATTAGCTAGACCTAACAATTTCAAATTTATATGTACTTCAAATTTATATGTATATGTAGAATTATATGTATATAGCTTTATTTGTCAATTTTTAAAATTGAAAAAAGAAAAAAGTCAAAGTACAAAATCGTAAATGTGCAACATACACAGGACAGTCAGGAATTCTCTAAACAAATGGAAACTTAAACTTCAGCCAAGAATAGAAAGGGTGTATAGGTAAAAACTGTGATGAATCCATGCTTTCCAAAGATGTCTACACAGAGTTAAAACACACAGGGCTGAGGGCTGGAGAGAAGGCTCAGAGGTTAAGAGCACTGACTGCTCTTCCAGAGGTACTGAGCTCAATTCCCAGCACCACATGGTGGCTCACATCTGTAATGAGATCTGGTGCCCTCTTTTGCATGCAGGCATACATGCAGGCAGAACACTGTATACAAAAAAAAGAGTTAATTAAAAATATACACACAGTGCCTCATCATTTAAAAAAATTCCAAACTTTCTATTTTCAAAACATGTGAAGGTGCTTCAATGCAACATGATAGCTACTTTTGAGTGACTGTCTAGACAGATGATCTACCAAATGAGCTATATACGCAGCCCTATTAATAAAGTTTTCATTTTAAGTTTTACTGAATTACCCAATTCTCCTAGTTGAACAAAATTATCAGCTATAAAATATAACAGATATGTGATAAACTATTTGTTATAGACTTTTAAAAGTATCCAAAGTTGAGATACCATGAATCCTCCTGTATTTATGCTGTTCTCACTTCTGTCTACCCACTTTCCCCACCCATGTTTCCTCTCCCTATAAACTGAATTATTTTCAGGAATTCCAAATGCAACTTTATCTACAAACTCATCTTTCTGTCATTTTGAGAAGACTAACAAGTAGACCATCACTTCTAGGCTTAACAGCAATTGCTTTTCTCTTTTCTTCCCATAAGCTCCTCTAGTTGACTGAGTCATCACACCAGCTCCTGTCTGACTTCTATTGTCACTATATATAACCCACAAATGTCACGTGTAATGTGGTCAGTATGCAGTTATTCTTTGTGAGGCGTTTGATGAGTGGAAGTCTCTTTAACCAAATCCTTCCGAGATAATGTCTACTTCTGGTCACAGACCACTCCTTCCAGCAGTCAAACATGCTTAGAGACTACAAGCTGAACGTGTGCACTACTACTGTCTCTTTTTCTGAAATGCATGTGTGTCTACACGCTTGATACACATGTGCTTATGGTGTCCTCAGAAGGTCAGAAGAGGCTGTCAGATCCCTTGGAGTGGGAGTGAAGTTGTGAGCCACTTGATACATATGCTAGGAACTGAACCCCAGTTCTCAGGAAACACTCTTACCTGTTCTGAAAAAAAAAAAAAATGAATTCTACCAATTTTTACCTTTTCACCCCTGTAATTATTAGCCTTCAATCAACAAAATCCTAGTAAATGCTTTAAAACTGTTTTTTAATTCCTTGCTAAAACCATGCATATCACTTTCATCTGATTTGCATACTAACGTCAACAACAACAACACATAACAATAACACAGCAACAATAACAATGTAATATTAACAGCCATGAAATATTATACAATAAACAAATTACATCATAATAAATAACATCTTCATCCTATGGTTGAATAAACCACAGTCAAATATGTTGAATTGTTATTCATGTTGAAATAATTATCTTGATCTGAAAATTATATACTTTAGGAGATAACAAAAGTAACCCAATACTAATTGATCTCCAAGGAAGAAGTGATCGTCTGAGCAGTGCATCAAATGGGAAAATATTTCCTATGGAAAACCATTCAGAGAAACGTTATTTTTTATTAAGAAGTTACAATTCCTAGCAGGGTGGTGGTGTTGCACAACTTTATTCCCAGCACTTGGAGGCAGAGGCAGTCGGATTTCTGCGGGTTCAAGGCCAGCCTCATCTACAGAGTGAGTTCCATAACAGCCAAGGCTGTTACATAGAGAAATTCTCTCTCAAACAAACAAAACAAAACAGAACAAAAAATTACAATTCCTAAGATAATTTCTCAAAGTAAATATTACAACTTTTTAATAGAGGTAAAGAATGCAGAAATCACAATAATTCAAATAAAAACGGAGTTATGTCGGTTTCTGTTTGATCACATTACATTATCAGCTAACATTGCAATTTAATTTAAAAAAACAACTTACCAAAACAGCAAACACATAGCTCCCATAAAGGCAAAACGCAGTTTCGTACCTCTTTCACCTCCTTGAAAATGCTCACGAATTCCTCATTGATGGCCAGGCTCCTACGCTCAATATCGCCACGTAAATTTCTCCGAGTCCGCAAACTATTCTCAACAAAAAAAGCTGAAAGGGCCTTGAGAGCTTCCAACATCTCCTGCGCGAGGGACAACAGAGGAAAATCACCAGGGCTGACGATACCCAGTCAAAGCTCAATGAGATTATTTTTAATGGACTCATTTCCAGTAAACGACTCCAATAATGTCCATCTTTCTAATTACTAAGCACCAAACTTACTACCAGAACACAGGAACAATGTACTTATATATAACATATAATCATATACGTACAAGGTAATATACAGCAGAATTGCTTTGACAGCAATTTTGTATGCAATTAATATATATCCTGAGAGATTTAGGTAACTGAAGCAACAAAGTATAGGAAGTTATGGTAGCAACTGTCATGAGATAAAAATATGGACAATTATATTAAGATGGTGCAAAAGAAACTGGTTTTGGAAAGTGAATTTTAAATCATCCTAACTGGGTTCAAACACCTTCATTAATTAAAGCAGGAGCCATTACTATTGACATATTATTGCCAATGAGAAATATTTACTTCTGTAATACAAAATCTAAGTTTTGGATTCAGTGAACTCCTGGAAAGCATTTTATTCATTCTGTTGGTTGTGGAAGTGGTTTTCCTGCAAAAAAAGTTGTTGAGATGTTTGAAGAAGTGAAGATAAATAGGGTGGATGAGGCAAAACTTGACAGCTCAATTCATTCAACTTTTGGAGCGCTGCTCTTGTGTCAGGCAGTCTGGAGGGCTGGAGAAATGAGCTCTTTGTGTTGATCAATCCTTGCAGCAGGGCTTGCAGCTTTAGAGTTGCTGTGCACTCTTATTAGGTGTAATGTCGCCTCACCAGATTCAAAAGGCTGTTACTGATCACGCCGGCAGTGAACCACACAAATCAACGACCATGGCGTTGTTTCTGTTCCGGTTTGCTTTTGCGGGATTAAGACTGACTTTTGGGAAGTGTTCTGTAGTTTCTTCTTCAAACACCGAGCTTGCTATCCCAAAATATCTTATTCAATCCATTTTTTTTTGTAGAATGTCACAGTCCTATCTAGTCCTGAGCTTTACGTTTCAGTCAACATTTTAAGGGTTGTTTTTAAACATGTAGGAGTCAAATTCTTGCTGACCGCTTAGTTTCACTGACCCACGTATTTACCCACCGCTTTACAAGTCTCGCTTTACATGGGCGTGTGCGCCACGTATATACCTGGCTACTCAACGCTGCAGCAGGACAGCCAGCTCGGAGAAGAGCTGCCCAGTCCTCTTCTGGAAGGGCCGGGAGACTGTGCGGGTAGGTGTTCTTGTAAAGAGCACAGCAGGGACGCACAAACATCTGTGCACAGTTAACGTCTCCTAGCGCTCGGGGCGAAAGGGTCGCAGGCCCCTCCCGGCACCCCCGCCCCCTCCGGTTACCTTGTCATTGTCCAGCCGCGTCTCCAGGATCTTGTGCAGTTTGCGCGACAGCGGGTGGTTGGGCTGCGCGGGGGTCGCCCCCGCTCCATTACCGAGGCCGTCGGTCGGCCCGGAGGCGGGGACCGCCGCCACTTCTCCGCCGGCGTCCGCCATTGCGGACAGACCCGGCGCAATGGAAGGACTGCGCGTGTGCACTCGCCGGCGCATGCGCACATCCGGCGGAGCATGCGCGCTGCGACCCGACAGGTTGTTTCCTTTAAACTCCTAGAAGGCGAGGACACTTTCAGGGGAGAAGAAATCGTAGGTACTAGAAGGGACTTCAGGAATCTGAATCTAAATATGCCGAACTAATGATGTAAAATACGCTGAAACCAGTAGCTGCCATACGTGGTCAATAGAACCGATTCTCATTAAATTCCGTTATCTGAATTCATCTCCGAAAAGCGTCTGGAAGGTAAAGTATGTGCTAGGGCCTCTGGTGTGCCCTGGACAATCCACTTTGTGCACTGAGACAAAGGAGTTAATAAACGTTGTTAGGCCAAGACAATATACAGAAGACAATGAAGAGAGAAAAAAGAAATGAAAGGCAAGACGGTTACTTGCAAGGATTTTTATCTGAGATTTGAAGGCGATTCAGAACTGTGAGAAATCCCCCAATCCGATAAACCCTACATGTAAAAGCCCAGAAAAAAAAAAAACTTTGCTTTCTTGCAAACTGAAAAAAGCCAGTGTAGCTGGAAAACCTTGAACAAGAAACGGTTTTGCCTGTATATATTTTTTCACTGTATGCATGCAATGCCTATTGAAGCCAGAAGAGGGCGTCACATCCCCAGGAGCTGGAGTTACAGATGGTTGCAAGCACCACGTGGGTCCTGAGACCTGAACCCAGCCAGAGCCTGTGCAAGAGTAGCCAGTGAGCAATCTCTTCAGCTTCCGCTATCACTTTTTGATTTAAATAACATGATTTATTAATAATGGCTATATTGGGATGGTGTCAATGAACCTTCTCAATTCGACCTACATGTTCAGATTCACATTATCGCCTGGTCTTATTTCTAGGCATTTGCTCCATGACAGCAACACACCCTCCATAATGTGTTACTGGGCACAAACACGTTGCAAATTTCAACTCTCCGCGTACTAAACCCTGCAGCCTACTTTAGTCTTTTCCAGATGTTTTAACAAAAAGTCTATACTGGTTAGCTTAGAAACAAGAGAAACTTATTTCTCATTGTTCTGGAGGATGAGCGGTTCAGGATCAAGGCGCCAACAGACCTGGAGTCTGCTGGGCATCCCTTGCCTGTGTCCACCGATGGACATATTAGTGCTGCCTGACTCATCTTATAGAAAGGAGGCTGAGCTGGCTCTCCAAGATCTCTTATAAGATCACAGATCCTTATGATCTAATCATACCTCCAGGTTCAGCCTCCAAACTTTGTTGGAGGTCAGGAAGTCAGTGTCTGAATTTTAGGGCGACACAGCATTCAGACCAAATCCCATTCTTCCAAAAATGTCAGACCTGTGACCTTTATCAACCTCTATATATTTTTCATATTCCTCTCAAATAACTCTTTTCCCACCACTTTTTAAAAAAGAATTTATTACTCTCCCATGCAAAGTCTATAGCAATAAAAGCATAACTCCTATTATAAGTCCCTCATGATTTATAAAACCATTATGTTTTTGGTCATTACTTGCGCGAAGGAGCTCCTCAGTCTAATCTGGCTTTGTGTTCCACTCAAGTGAAGCTTTTGCTGTGCTTCCCACTTTGGTCACAGCTAGCCTCATAGCAAATACTGCAGTCTGCACGGAAAGGTAACTGTCAATTGCCAGTCTCATGGAAGCTGTTACTTAAGAGAGAAAAGATAGAAGAAAACGGGGCAAATGCTACAGTTCTCATTCCAGCAACTGTCCCAAAGCTGATCAAAGTTTGCTAGCCGGCGAGGTGACTTACATGGTCGCACAAAGAGAAGCAGAGCCCTTGATGGAGCTGCTGCATGAGGCTTCTGTCGTTTGCTTTTCATTTTGCCCTAGAGCACGGCAGTTCTCTTGGTCCCAAACCCCCCCCCCCCCGACTCCACAGCTAACTCCAGTTCTCCTTCGGGTCTGTCACACATCTACCTAAGCCTCTTTTGGTCTATTCACCCAGTATCATAAGGGGCTCTAAGCCCCTGCAGATACTCTGTCTTAATATCTTTCAATGCCAGACCTTGTTTTTGTCAAATTGTAAGCACCAAGATGTCTGAGCAGGTTGAAGTTCCAATATTAGTGCTAAGATGATTATATGTTTTTTTGTTCATACAGAGAGTACTATGATGAAAGGTTCCATTTTACACACACACACACACACTTTGTTTCTAGATTATATATAATGGGAGGTAATGAACAAAGGTAATGAAGTCTAGTCTAAGCATGGGCCCTAAACTAATGAGATTCCATCTCCTGACTGTTCCTATAGCAGGCTGTGGATAGTTTCTACAGTATAGGCAGTTCCTTCTTCAAAGTGAAATGTATACCAAGACTAATGAAGTCCACATGTTTATTCTTTCTTTCAGTGTAAAGTTTTATGTAAGAAGCAAGCTGTATGTGATATTATGGGGATGGAGACAATATTCAGTAATTGGTGAGGAGCAGAAAATCAAGCTCCTTCCAGTATGACTTTAGCTGGAAAGGATGAAATATTCCTTTCTTCCTAAAGGAAGAAGTTGAATTGTCCCATGCATCCAATCCTCCTGGGGGGTATGGATATTCAGAGGCTCTGCTTTGACTGCCCTCCCTCGGCAAAGTGGGTGCTCAATAGTTAGTGTAAGGAAATGCCTGTTGTTGAATCCATAGTCTTAACACTATTTTACTTCCTTCCTGGGCTCAGATGGGTGGCTAGAAAGAAGGATAGCTGACGCAGAATAGGTGACATGTAATCTTGTTACCAAGAGCAAGCATTGTCATGGGGCCTTTGATATACATGCATTCATGGGAATCACAAATGACTTTTTTTGTGTACTTGTGCCTTGATCCCTAGGCTAATTTATTGGCTAGATAAGAAGGCAGGTCATAGAACTGCAGGCTGAGAACATGGATGGAAATCACCCGACAGTGTGGGACTTTGGGAGAGGAGCCACTGGACAGATTTTAGGATCACCATCCATTTTTCTGCTTTTGCAGAACATTTTTTGCACAACATTCAGAGTCTGGACACAAGCTCACCTTGGCTACATGCCCATCTATTGATCAAGACAGTGTGATTTACAGAGCCAACCTGACAGCATACAACTCAGGAGAGTTATTTCTAGTCGATGTAATAACTATAAATTTGTGGTTTGTGAGACAGGTAAGAAAGTAATCCATAGAAGAAAGGTGCAAAATCCAACTAGGTCGTAAAGATATTAGTCACAGCACTAGCGTGGGAGTAGAAGGGTAAGAACCAATTAACTTCAGCAGTCAGCGGAGATTAATTGCAACGGGGGGTGGGGGTAGGGCCGAGTTAGCAGTAAGATGTCAGGGACCCAAATTAGACAATTAGATTGATGAAATGGGTTAGAGTTGGAAGTTGGAAGTTGTGGTAAAGGTAAACTAGGCAGGTGAGGCCACTTGCAAGAAAAGGTAAGGAATTGAAAAGCCTCTTTTCTGCACCAATGAATCCAATGTATAACACACAGCCTAAGTCAAACTTGCTGGAGAATGTAGGTCCTGGGTCTTTGTCCAGAATCTCTAAGAACCACATCGAAGTTTTTGAACAGATGGAGGATAGATAACTTACTTTTTGGATGGTGTGAAGATATCCACAGATGAAGACACGGATTGAATCAAATCCTGGGAATCTAAATCTTCCTGCACCAAATTTAGAAAGGAGAAGGCAAAAAGAGGACACACAACACAGAAAATACACGGAAAGGAAAAGAAGAAAATTTCACAGTACATCTGTGTATCTCAATAAAGTGAATGATTTTGTTTTTAAACTTGGCACATTGAACTTGCTATTTCAGCTCTTAAGTTAAGGTTTTCATTTCACTTTAAAAGGTACAGCATCAATAGGCACATTTGGACAGTATGGTAACTCCCACTTTATCCGCAGGGGGTAACTCGTATAATCTCCGGTAGATATCTGAAATTGTGGCTAGTATGAAGCTCTATATACGCAATTTTCTACATCCACAGACTTCAGTTTTGACTGATACCTGCAGGAGAAACCTGTGATGGCTAATCTTGATTATCTACTTGACCATGTCTGGAATCAACCAGAACCCAAGCTGCTTGACATTCTAGTAAAGGAAGTGCTTAATCAGATTATCTGAAGCAGGAAGACACACCCTAATTCTGTCTCACACTTTCTGGTGACAGCCCCCTTAAAACGAGGTGGAAGAAGGGAGCATGTGCTCTTTCCTTGCCTGAACTCCCTCTCCCTGACCAGTTCCTTTAGCCTGTTGCTTTGGCTTGACTTCACTTCTTTAGGATTCCAGCGGTCATTGCTTTGTGTTACATGTTTCCATGGTGTTACAAACACGACGGGCTATGCACGTTAATATTATAAACATATTGCAAGTTGCTGACTATGATCGTGGGAAAGAAGAAATATTTCATACCAAAAATCCTACTAACCTGGACTCAATTAGCTTCATTATTCTGTGCTAAGGGAAATCAAATTCTTAGGTCAATCTCAGATTCCTAAAACGTATCCAGGGAACTACAGGTGGTAAGGATGCTATGGATACCAAGGGTATTGATATGTGATGTATTTCAGGTAAGGAATTTGGCAAGGAATTTTCTGGCACTTATTAATCTTAAACAAATTTAGGCTGATCAGAAAACTGGCAAATATCTGGTAACAATGAAGCTACTAAAAATGTACACGTTGTTACTAAAATATTGTGAGTTTTAAAAGTGCTAAGGAGGGTCACAAAAACAAACACAGATGGCTAAAAGCAATTTGTTTCATAAGCGCAGATTTATGACCCAGTTAATCAATATTTAAATTATATATGTGTAGCTCGGTTGTTAAGCCATTTCTCCACAACTGCAAATTAATATTAACGAGCAAGCCGATGACACTCAACAGCAGTCTTCTGTCACTGCGCTAGGGCAATCGTTGATTTTCATTTTAAATATTAATGTGACACAATTCTGTCAGCTTAAGGAAATAATTGTCCAGAAGCAGCAAGACCTAAGTCTGGTGAGGCTCTCCTAGATTTGAGAGCAAAGCATCAATCAACAGTGACTGCTTAGCAAATGCCAATCATTTTCCAGCCACAGGCAGGTGACTCGGAATGATTTACATACTCATTGTACAGAGCTGTTTTGGTTTGCAGTCTGAGGCCAGTCTGCTTAAAGAACTACCTGGTGTCTGAGATGGACTGGTTCATTAAGGGCACACAATTCACTCACTGGGTCGTGAGCACTGCCACTCAGTCAGTAGAGGGAAGGGCCCGAGAAAAGAGCGGCCATAGACTAGCAGCCTTTGTGAGGTCCCTGGCTCCCACTGAGGGGCCTGATGGGAGAGGGGCTGTATATTCCCAAGGTCAGGCCTACTCTCTAAAGCCAAAAGAATGAAACCAGGTTATCTCACCCTGGAGTAGAGGAGACTCGCTTTTCTCAAAATGTAGGGAGTGACTTCATGCTTCTGTAGCAGGTCTGGAAAAACACTATATAATTTGAGGTTTCTGAGTAATTTAACCTAGCCATCCACACTGAATCATTTTCACTAAAATATGTTGCCAATTGCATTTGAGCAGAAAAAGAAATGGTCAAGGAGAGGATTTTTATATGTAATTAAACATGAATTGTATATGTCCAGCCTGTACTCCCCTTCTGCCATGACTCAACACTCTATGGATACGCAGGCATGAAGGAAAGTGGTCTAAGTGGGGAGGAAGAAGCCACAGAAACATTTCAGTTGGACCTAGAAGGATGGCAGAGATATTTTAGATGCCGGGGGACCGTGTGGTTTCAGAGAGAAGTCTGAGAACAAATACTCAAGTTTCGACTCCTTTTTTCATTTCATTTTCTTCTCTCTCTCAACATTCATCCTGTTTTCAGCCCTTGGATTCGCGCATAAAGATGTGAGGTTACAGAGACACATGACATCCAGCAGCCCCATGACAAAGCCAGTCATTGCCAGGATGATCTCTTCTGGTAGAACCCACAATGGCTGGGCTCTCATCCTTACTCCTGGCATAGCAACAGTCAGGCGGAACAAAACCCCCGAATCTGTTTCCTCATTGGTGGGTGGACAGAATCCTGCCAAACACTGCCACTGCAACCTAAATGAGAGACAGTGCCCGTCTGAGAACACACTGAGCTGCGATGTTTTTTCGAAGGTAAGGTTTAATCCTCAGGACACAACGTGGGCATGGGCATAGAGAAAATAATATTTCTGAAGCAAAAGTTTCATTTTGGAGTATTTGTAAATTTACGGGAGTTACAAAGAGAACACAGTGAGCTCTCATTTGCCCTCTTGGTCCATGTTGGTGTGTCCTCATGCCAATCTGTGAAACATTTGTTCACACCAAGAAGCTGGCATTGGTGTTTTATTAACTAATACCAAGCTTTCCCCCAACTGGCTCCCCTAGTGTTGTGGGAGTATCTTCTGCTGCCTCAGCCAATAGTCGCTGAAGCACGAGCCCACAGTGCAGCGGGGAGCGACTTCCGCTCCGTCAGCCAATAGCCGCTGAAATACCAGCCCACTGGGGCGTGGTATATTTCTCTTTTAAAAAGAGACACAGATCCGGATCAATCCCTCTTGGTTCCGACGCTTGGTCCCGGCTCCTGCTTCAGCAACTGTTGGCTGAGGCAGCGGAAGATACTCCCACAACACCCTAGGTTTTTTTGGTTTTGGTTTTGGTTTCTACTGCCCATTGCAGCACAAAAATCCATGCAGGATTCTGAATTTGAACCTCATAATCCTTGGGCAAATATCTTAGGGTTTCCGTCACTGCGATGAAACACTATGACCGAAAGCTATTTGGGGAGAAAGGGTTTATTTAGCTTATACTTCAGTTCATCACTGAAGGAAGTCAGGAGAGGAAATCAACAGGACAGGAACCCGGAAGCAGGAGCTGATGTAGAAGTCATTGAAAAGTGCTGTGTACTGCCCTCCATGGCTTGCTCAGCCTGCCTTATTATTATTATTATTACTATTATTATTATTATTATTAAACCCAGGACCACCAGCCTAGTGATAGCACCACCCACAATGCACTGGGCTCAACTTCATTGATCACTAAGAAAATGCCTCACAGGCTTGCCTGGTGCCTGATCTTGTGGAGGCACTTTCTTCATTAGGTTTCCTCTTCTCAGATGACTTCATCTTGTGTCAACTTGACATAAAACTATCTAGTGTATCAAGTTTCTCCGAATCCCATTTCATTTTTCCTAGATTGACGGGGGCAGACTTTTACAGGTATTTAGTAAATTGGCCTCAGTCTTCACTGATGCTGTCTGGTTAGCTTAGGTTTGGTGTAACAATGTGGCATCAATGATGCCTGGCGTCTACATAAGATCACTGGTGATGTTCACTTATTCACCTAGGTGAGGCTTAACATCTGTAGACTTAAGGGCAGTTACTCTATTGCCCTTTTTATATACCAGTGTGGGTATGGGTCACTCAGTTCAGCCCAGCTTCAAGGACCAGAGGGATAAATTTATACCCACAGGGAAGAGTAGAAGCAGACATCAGTAGGTGTCTGTCTGTGTGTGTGGGGGATATATCTACATGTATTAATTGGAATTATTCTGTCTCCAGAAAATCAATATGTTTTAAGCCATCAAATAATAGAAACCAAGTTATTAGACGTGAGGTTTCTTCTCCTATTTTTTGCCTCTATTTTTTTCTGTTTTGGTGATAATGAGAAGTATAACTTTTAAATCTGCAAGCAGAGAGTAGGTGAGAGTTGAAGACTCCTATTGTAAAGCTCTTGAAGCCTGGTGTTCCTCAGACTTCCAGTCCTGCCCTTCAGAGTTGCTTTCTGAAGTGCTAAACTATACCTCTGGGCCCCAGCAGGTGTCGCTGTTGAGAAAGACAGTTCGTCTCTCTGCCTTTGTCTGAATACTAATACTTGGATTGAAGCGAGGTACCTTATCCATTGTCATTCTTCCAGGAAAGATTTCTTTTTGAAGTTTATAAGAATAAGTAACATGAAGTTTCTCAAATGATCAATGTGAGATCATATTGAAATGATCAATATGAAATCAATGTGGGTTTCTATACAATTTCAAAGTTAGTACTGTTTTAGCAGACTTCTTCATGTTTAGTGTTCAGACCTATCATCAGTCTAGAAATAGTGAACGTGGACAACAAAGTGGTGCATAAAAATGTGTTTGGCACTGAAATCACAACATCTACTGTGACGCTCCACAGCTTCTGTTCTGAATGGCTACTCTAGCTACATAGAAGTTCATCGATTTGTGGTACTGGGTCTGATTAACTTCAGTGTGTGAGCTCTTTGTTAATATATGACTTTTTATACTATAAAATAAAAAGCAAAGGATTTGAAGATCATTGATTTTTTTGCAGATTATTTTGAATCTAATACAATGGTCATTTTCAAGAACAATTATTAGGACTGATAAATATAGGTAAGAGCTGTTATGTTTTATACTTAAAGCCATTTTGTAAGGACTTTTGGGATCATAAGCATGTGTTTTCTTTGTGGACCCAAACTCCTTTTGCTTTTCTAGGTTACTTCAGTGACCATTTGGTCCTCAGATTACAAAGGAGGATGCTTTAGGTGAGGGCTAAACCGGATCGACAGGATGGGTTCAGAGATAATGTGGAGAAACACAGCCTCATTAGAGGACAGCCTTCTGAAGCCTTCACGCAGATCTCAGGAGCTCAGGGGCAACATCTATTCCTTCGTCTTCCTTATGCCCAATAATCTTTAAGAAGGTCAATTACAGGAAAATTCTTTCCTGATCATCATCTTAATATTGCAAACTCAATAATAGATTAAAATTGGGATGCATTCTGATTATTTTTATGTGGTTGGAAGGTATTCATTTGCTTGGAGAAGGCTCTCATGTAGCCTGGGCTTCCCTGGGACTTCTAAGCCGCTGTCCAACTGTCTGTGTCTCCTTCAGGCTGGCTTATGGGTGTGCACGATTAAGCCTGGTTTATTTGACATTGGGAATCACATCCAGGACTTTCCATGAGCCCTACCAACTCAGCTACATCCCCTGCCTGAGTGTGTCTCTCTTTAAAGCATGGAGGGCCACTGTGATGTCTCCGGGGTCAAAGTACTCATTTCAGATGTGGCTGCTCGAGGTTGTTCCCCGGGATCCAGAGGATGGGAGGAGAAAATTGACTCCTGCGAGTTGTTCTCTGGTCTCCACGTGTGGGTGGCGTGGCATCCCTCCCAGGATTCAGGGCAATAGTTGCTTCGCACTGTTGTGGTTCTCTTTCTGGAGTCCATGAATGCGTTACGGCTACCTGGGAATAGTCTCTTCCATGGCACCCGGCACCAGGATCTCTACTGGGTGTTTTGAACTTTTAAGGCTTTCTCACATGATTTTACTGGCATACTATGGCAAGAAATCAGATACCAGCCTGATGGGCCATCAGCGATCACCCTGTCCATCTCATATGACATGGTCTAACTGTCCTGGACATTTGGGAGCGGGTCATTTAGGAGATGAACAAGCATGAGGGAAATAGTTTTATAATCAGGGTTTATTAAGAAGAAAAATAAAAGGCCAGAAAGCTCCCTAGCCCTTTCTGCACTGTGTAGACACAGCTATCGAAAAGAAAGAAGGAATAAGGAAAGAAAGACGGATTCCCTCTGTCAGATAAGGTAAACTAAAAAGAGATAGGATGGTTGCTGTCTGTGAGCCAGGAAGCTGGCCTCGGTAGATATGGATGGAGTCTTCTGATAGACTTCACACCCACTCGAACTATGAGAGAGATACTTCCATTGTTGACAAGCCGTCTCAGGAGTTCTTGAGTTTTGATACTGCAGGCCAGTGGCTCTCCGACTGCCATCCTCCTGTTTGGACTAGGAAACAGGATAATTGGATCCTCACTTTTCAGTGTTACTTGTTCAAGGTCAGACAGCAATTTGGCAGCTAAATCAAGCCCTGGACTGTGTGTTCCTGCCTGCTAACTATGCTTAAATCTTACCAAGATCTTTTTTGTGTGCCTTCATCTTTTCTTCTTTACACTTAAAAATGCAAATTGGAGGGCATCACTCAAACAGCAGATGTTCACCCTCTGTCTCTTCCATTTAACCAGATTCAAGGCATTTTTCAACTGAAGGAAACTGGGTTTCTTCCCTTCCTTTTCCTGTCTCTAACCTACACAACAGGTGGTACGGAAAGAATGTAACTCCCTTTCTCCCCAGACAGGGTTTCTCAGTAACTATGGAGCCAGCCCTGAAACTTGCTCTGTAGACCAGGCTGGCCTCGAACTCACAGAAATCTGCCTGCCTCTGCCTCCCTAGTGCTGGGATTAAAGTCGTGCACCACCACGGCCCAGCAGAATGTAGCAATTTATCAGTAAAGCACAATATGTGTAATCTCTGATTGAGCATCACAATTCTGAAAGAATAGCCCACCCAGGTTAAAACAAAAACAAAAGAATCAAAACGGTAATTAAGCGCATTTGTAAATTGGGTGTGGTGACATTCTGGAGGCAGGAGCAAGTGGCTCTCTGAGTTTGAAGCCAGCCAGGTTTACATGGATTCGGGATAACTGGAGCCACACGAAAGAAAAAGAGTGCATTTATAGCAGAGAAGGTGCTGGTGACTCCTTGGCTTATCGGTATTTGTCCACACATCTATACTAAGCTGCACATCTTGGGTTAAAGTGTTCCAGTGGAGAGGCTTCTGGGAGGCTAGTCTATTATTACTGGAACAGTCATTAGGCTGCAGTCTAATAAGTACCTCCGTCCCTAGAGGGAAATTAGGGAAAATAATCCCCCTTTGCTGCACTTTGGACGCTAGGGGGCTTCTAGGACCAGGAAACAGGCACCAGCACTGTGGGAAACTCACTGGAACCCCAGTACCAGCATTCTTCGCAGCCTGCTCTGCAAACTAAAACAAACCAAGGACGTGACCATCTCTCCCAAAAGCAACGGGCCATGTTTGCTAATGGTCTTATGAGGTAAAGGTATTGACCCACATAAAAATGAATAAATAATAAAGAAATTACAGCTGGTTTCTGCGTCATTATCAGTTTGTTTTAGGACCAGACTCTGAAGTTGGATGCCCGTATGGTATTCTTTCCCCTAAACATTCTCCGCTTTGATTACACTGGTCAGAAGCTGGTTCTGATTCTTTTAGAAAATGATAGTTTTATGTGTTCTCTCTTAAAATGCCATTATGTAGATTTCCTAATTTTTATATTTTAGCTTTACATATTTCTCTAAGATGAGAAAAGAGACATGCTAAATAGATGAAAGGTACTGTTTTTAAAGAAATATCCTTCCTCTATGCGTGTGTGTATGTGTGTGTATGTGTGTGTATATATATGTATATGTGTGTATGTGTGTGTATATGTGTATGTGTATATATGTGTGTATGTATATATGTGTGTATATGTATATATGTGTGTGCGTATGTTTGTATATGTATGTATGCATGTGTGCATCTGCACACACATATGCCATGTGTAAATGTTAAGTGTCTTTCTCTGCACCTGTAACTTTTTCACCCAGCCTGGAGCTCATTGTCTGTGGCTACAGCCAGCAAGCCCTAGCAAGCGTCCTCTCTCCACTCAGCACCAAGCCCTGGCTCACTGCTCTTTGTAAATGGGTATTTCATGCTTGTGCAGTAAGCACTTTGCTGACTAAGCCACTTTTTCTAGCCCAGAATAAATCTGGAGACACATATCCAGGCACACATACATATATACATGCATGCACATATATGTATGTAGGTGTTTTTCTTGCATAGATGCCTGTGCATCGCAGGGATCAGATCCCCTCGGACTGGAGTTACAGATGGTTGTGCTACCCTGTAGGCGTTGGAGGAGGGTCTGTTGTTTGTTCCCAGCTGCCCGGCTAGCTTAGACCCCAATAATCACACAGAAACCATATAATTTAAATCAATGCTTGGCCCATTAGCTATAACTTCTTATTGGCTAACTCTTACATATTAATTTAACCCATCTCCATTAATTTGAGTATCGCTTTGTGGCAATGGCTTACCAGTAAAGTTTCGGCATGCCTGGCTCTGGGCGTGACTTCATGGAGTCTCTCTCACTCCGCCTTCCTCCTCCCATGCTGTAGGCCAAGCCAGTTATTTATTCATTAACCAATTAAAGCAACACATAGACAGAAGGACTGCCCACACACCATGTAGGTTTTGCAGTCAGTTAATATTTGAGGAAGGCGCATGATCTGTCACCCTGAGAAATGTTTCTTTGAGAAGTGGCAGGGAAGAGACTTTTATCATACCCTTGCCCATGCCTTTTCCCTAAGGATGAGTTAACAACATTGATAAAATAAAATGGGATAAGCTGAAAATTCCCATAGACTAGAACCAAGACTCCACTTCCAAAGGCAGCCTGAGCAAGAGGCGCAAGATAAAGGAGGGTCTGGGGAGATGAATAGACCTAGCTGTGCTCAAAGGCAGCAGACCAGCAGGTGGCGCTTCCTCATTAGACGTCAGTTTGGGACATTCTGCAGGGAGGGCCTGTAGGCTGCTGAGGCCTGGGCTTCCTTTTGACGGGGTTTTAATGAAGTAATAAGGAGGGAACTTCTCCCTTGTCATTTTCTGAAATGATTGCTGCCTGTGGTCTTCTGAGCTGAAGCCTTTTCCCATTTTGGCGTCAGTGTGAGACAGATCTGAGACCCACAGCCCAGTGAGAGGTTTCTCTAATAAAGTAGCAATGTGGATATCTCAGTCAATGAAGACCTGAGCTAGGAGGCCAGCATAGGCCTCCTGGGGTTTAGAGCAATTTTCTTAAAGTGAGGCCTTTGGGTTCTATGAGTCCCAAATATGTTTATGTAGAAAAAGAAACCATGGGTCCTTCTCAGTCACTTCTGTTTTCTTGTCCCTGCTTCTTGTGTCTGCTCTCTCTTGCCCACCCCAGTGTCTGCTGCTTACACTTTGGAGGCTGCATCCTGCTCCAGACTCTGTTGTTATCCTTGTATCTCCTGCTCTTGTCACATTGCCTGCACCCTTTAGCTTTCACCACGCAGAGCTATTGATCTTCTGAGGCATAGCTAGCCAAATGCCATTCCGTGTCTGTTCCAATGTCCACCCGCGTTGGCAAGTCAACCACGTCCAGCATCTGAGATACAATCTTCGGTGATTCAGCCAGGCGTCGGCTTAGAGAGCTAATCCCCTTGTTTTCTCTGTGTCTCTCTAGCCCTGCTCTGGTGCTCCCAGCAAACTGGTCACCAAAAAAAGTCATAGTTAAACTAATGTGCTAATAATGATTTTGTTGTCATTCCCATGGGGTCTCTGAAAGCAGGCTGTAAATAGCAATCTTCTACAATTGAAATCTGAACACGTTGAAAGGGGATAAAGTCACAGGTAGAACCCAAAGCATCTCACGGTTGGTAGCTAGTGGAGACCTGTCACTCGGTGAGGAGCAAACGTGACTTTGACCTGAACCCTGAGCGTGACAGGCATGTCCACTCTGCTTGGTCTCTGCAGTGTGATCAGAGAAGAACCGGGAGAGTCACCAGGTGCCTTGCCTCTCCTGACTCTTCCATCTGTTCAGGTGACAGGCTTGAGTACAATGGCCAGGGTTTGTAGGAGTTCAGAGTTGGGAAGAACTTTTCCATTTCATTACAGCTAAAACAGGCAACTATTTCCTTAAGGAAAACGAGATCTTTGGGGAATTACAACACGAAGCTTTCAGTTGTACCTTTCTTTCATTAGACAAGCCTACTAATATTGGTCAAAATAATGCCCTTTATTACTGTGTTGAGGGAATTAAGATTTCAAAATTCTCAGGCATTACGACTGATTGATAGTCTGTATTATTGTACATAAAAATCAGTTCTTTCAGAGAAGGATGGTATGTGCCTTTTACACTGAGGCAGAACTGCTGTGAGTTCAAAGCCAGCCTAGGATATTTAACAATACACTGCCTTAAAACCCCACAGAATGCAGCGGCAATTCTTACCTCCATCAACTGTCAATCATAAAATGCATCCCTTAACATAAGAAAACAAAAACCAAACAGAGAACAGAGAACGTCTAAAATGACGGTGAAAGAGTAAGAACTTTAAAATAGCCCAGAATACTGATTCTTTAAAAACCTAACTGTGTACAATGCAGACTGGCCCTGTAGCTCAGATATGTATTATGGTCATTTCCCCCCTTGACAGCTCAGTGTGAAGCCCTTAGTATACTAAACGTGATTTAATACTTCATGTTTTCCAACTTATGAATAAATTATTGATTTAAAATTGGTGCGCTACTTTAATGTGTAAAGGAATAATATACAGAAACTACATGACATTTTACATTTTCCAAGGTAATTTGCAAACCTTAAATGAATAATGCAGACAGCTCCGCTGGGAGCAGGTCATAGAACGGTACGCACACTGTTTCCATGAGAGGTCCCAGGGAATATAGTCACATAACTGCTATGTTTAGAAATTGTGCATAACTAGACAAATACAACTCCTCTGGGGTAAGGTGACTCTGAGTCTAGAAAGTATTAAAGAGGGTCCACAGGAAGTGGATGGGCAACCCCAATTGGTATAACTATGGTAAGGGTATGAATGGCTTAGTATTGCACACATGACGTCACACAGGGGCCAGGAACCTTGTTCCTTGTGTATAAGATCGACAAAAAGGAATAAGATACCTTCACAGGATCTGGGCGCAGAAGGATGATTTCAGAATGAAGAAAAGGAAGGGCCGATGTAAGCTCAAAGCCCGTATTTTAAAGCTTGATCAGTGCATCTACTGAAAACTATGGCTGCCGTTGTCCAGCCGTGGGACATCCGAGGGGCTATCCCACAGCACTGTCCTGAAATACAGTGTGTTTTCTCACTATTGGGGTCTACAGTAGGGAGTAACCTCTCTTTTCTGGTCCTGTCAGTCCCACTCCTGTCTACAGTTTTCTTTGGTACCTACAGTCTTCCTGCCTGCTCTTCATGGCAAACTTTATGTATCAGACGATTCTATAGGACTGAGAACTTTTGCCTCTACATCGTTCGCAGGTCTGACTTTTACGAACTGTTTTAAGGCCATTCAAGTTTCTATTGCCGTGCTTTTTAGAAAAGGCTTGTCTTGCAAATACATGCTGAAGACAATGATTATCTACCATCCTCCTTCACATTTGCTCGAGAACTTGCGGACTCCTACACGGCTCTGTCCTCCCTGTCTTAGGGCTTTGTCCAACCCAATTTGCTCTAGTGCCCACTGCTTGACTCAAAGAACTTACTAAAAGTGACTGAGGTGACCGAGCCAGGAGAAGCTTACTGAAGGCTTCCAGAAAGTCAGACATAGTCCAGTGTTCTGCTGAAGGCACCAAGAATCCCCATTCTTTTCCACATTCTGCATCCTGACTCCCGCTGTGTTGAATTTTGTCGTCATGCCTGTCGCCCCATGACTGATACACGGGCGCTGCATGATGACCAAGATGCCATCCAACCCATTTCTGGCCCAGAGAAGAACACATGCATGGTTCTACCACCACCCCTTCTCAGAACTGTGACGTGGCCGCCCAACCCTAAGTGCAGGCTGGAAACAGATTTTAGCTTTTACAGCTTCCTGAAGAAAGACAGACAGGGAAGACAGGAACAGGAAACAAAGCTGAACCTGCTAGACAGGGCTATTCTGATAGATATAAACTAGAGAAATCTCCTCTTCCTCTCCCCAGTGGCCAGAATGCTTGTTCTGTTGCCTGTGTTTCAACCCTACATCAATGACTTCACATAGCATACCTTATTTGTTTGAATGTTGATTTATGCATTAATTCTTCCCTCCATGTTCAGTTGTTGCACCTCTACCCTCTATGCCAAGCAGGGCAGTACCGTGTTGACTAATGTGTATTTCTTGTCATTGAGCACATGTGTGATCTATAGTGCTTAATCAGAGATACAGCTAATAAAAGAAAAATGCAACTTATGGTGACTTTGACCATATTATTTAATTAAAAATACTCATGAAGACCTGGGCATGGTGGCACATGACCATGATTCCAGCAGAGAGAAAATTGGAAAGGAGGTAGACAGCTGACAGTGTGAGGGTGTTGGGTCCTGTCTCTGTGGCCTTCCCCATCCTCATGAATACGGGATCCTTGTCAGGCCAAACATTTCGGGCTTTAAGAACGTGAGCAAAGACAGTCAGGAAGGTGGGAGAAATCTTCTCCCAAGCATCCCTACTTGAGCAAAGAACAGTTTTCCCAAGTCCTCCTTAGATTCATGGGATAAAAGGGAGTCAAATAGTCACCCCTAAATTTAAGGGAGGCCAGAAAAGCATCTGTTGAACAATGGATGTGGGATTGGGAATTGATAGTGGACAGTCAACCGGAAGTGCCATCACGAATGCCTACAGTCTTCCATATGCTTTTTACCTTCACGATCTCATCTGGCGACTCTATAGGACTGCTAGTCAAATGCTCTGCTCTGGAACCGGGAATGGGAGGTACAGTAGCATCTGCCGTGTGGGAACTTCTGGCTGCGAAGTAACTTCGAGAGCCTTTGAAGATGTAAATCGAATGCAAGCGTCTCTACAGACATTATAAAGCATGTGCTCATAAAGTATCCCTGCCAGATCCTGGAGGGTAACTCGGAAGATTTTATAGTTTGGGAAGGTGATTATACGGTGGTGTGAAAAGGTAACTAAGAGCTAGTATTCTCCACTCGGCTCTGAGTGAGATGCTGGAAGGATTCTGAGTCCGTCTGTAGAGCCATGCACTTGAACAAGATTAGATGACTCCTTACGCCCTGCTCCAAGATTGGAGAACCCGTAGCATCATCATGCTGGCAGCCTGAGGATCAGAAACACGAAATGTAATTGGTTTCAAGCTCTGTTTTACAAACAAGGTAGCAGACTCAGGCAGGCAGGTCATTGTTTGCCTGAATTCTCTCTCTTAGGTTGGAATGTTGAGTCCCAGGAAACACAGCACACAATGACTCCACATATCATCCATATTTCAGTCTGGTAGGATTGACAGTTTTTGGACGTCTTCATTTCCTATCTTTTTGTATGAGTCAAAACCTCTCTGATAATGGTTACATCACTTAATAGAATGCAAATAATGAGATAATTTTTATAAGTCCATGCTTTAACCATGTGCTTTCAAGTAAATCACTTGTTTCTCTGTAAAATAATAACTACCTTCTCCCTCCCTTTTGTTGAGAATTCGATGAAGCCATCTACCCATAAACCTAGAGTACTGACATTCATTCAGTAATGAAAATCTGCACTTGACCTCATCACTGCTAATGCCTCCCTGGCAATTCCGGTCACTGTCTAAGCCTGAGAAAGTGTCCTAGACAGGTTCTCCAGTGTGTGAGTGTGTGCGGGTGGGTGGGTGAGTCTGGCTGCCACTATATAATTTTGTCTGTGCTGGTGTCTGCTACCTCCACATTACATAGATGAAAGTGTGATAGCCGGGGGTGGGGGAAGGTGGGGAGTAGTACTTAGCTGGATGGCAGACCAGTCATATGGCTACCACCTACACTCTGCAACTGGTGATTTGGGCAAGAAGAATCCAAACAAATTAGCACGAGAAAACTTCAGATCTAGACCTCTAAGCCTGAGATTCATGGGCGAGCTTGAACCACGTGACATTTTGAAACCTGCCCCCCCCCCCAGCCTTGGTCCTGTTCTCACTTCTAGCTAGATTATTCTGGATGAGCCCTGTGTACTGCAAGGAGCAAGATCCCAGGCTTTTATGGACTAGTGGCCAGTAGTGTCTTCCCAGTCATGGGTCATGCTTACTAAAAACATTCCCAGACTTTGCCCAGTGTCTCCTGGGAACTATTTTTTTGCCCTTCTGAGAAATTTTGTGAGGGAGCTTAATGTGCACTCCATTGTTTTCATGGGTGGCTCATCACCTGCATTATATTCTTGCAAAGGACAGGCCTGGAATCAATCCCTTAAAACCTTTCGACCAATCAAGAAATATCCTCTGTCTCCAGCTGATGCTACCTAATTAAACGGTGCACTTGAAATTTTATTACGAAGTACATTCTCACCCATTTATTACTTCCACCTACTTTGGCAAGGCACATCACAAAAACTGTATCTGGGAAAAGCCAGCACTACTTCAAAAGTTGCCTTTCCCAGATGGCAGCTTCCTAAAAATAACCATCCTCAGTGGAGGCTCCCCGGGGTCAGTCAGTTCCCCACAGAACACCGCTGACTGAGGCTTCCAAAGGGTTCAAATGCTGCCGGCAGGTCAGAACCTGGGAAGGTCTGGAGGAGAAATCAAAAGGAAATCCAAAGGCTGTGTAGATTATAAGATTGATCATGGGAGGCGAATGGAGAGAGTAAGATGAAGGGAAGGAGAAAGGAAGGTGGAGGAAAGAGGAGGGGGGTTGGGGGAGAGGAAAAGCTGGGGGAGGGACGGGGGGCGGGGGAGACCGGGAAGAGGAAGAGAAATGTCTCCAAGGAGGTTTCCAAAGGTGTGCAGCTGTTGGGAGAGGCTGGCTAGAGGAGTCGCCTGCCTTCTCCCTGACTTGTCCCCCTCTGAACCCAGCAGTCTCACGTGGTGGCGTGCCCAGCCTTCTCATCCCTACGTCCTCACCCTTCCATGGTCTCTGTCCTCCAAAGTGATCACTTCTCAAGAGCCCTTTAAAGCTCACAGACATCACTCTACCCACTCTTCCGAGGCTACTTCCCACCCTCGTCTCCGTAAAGGCTGCGGGACCACTGCAGTTCCAGACCCCAATGTGTGACCCAGAAAAGAATACAGGGGAAGGGTGTGGCCTCGGCGCCCCCCGAGGAGCTGCGGAGAAGGCGAGCAACTTTCTCCCAGATTTCTCGGTCTGTCTGCCGCCCCCACTCTCGCGCGTCCAGGACTGCGCGGCGGGGCCAAGGGGAGGGGACAGCGGAAAGGGGAGGGCGGGGAGGAGGCGGCGCGTGCCTCGCCTGCCAAAGCTGGAGCCGGCATCCGCGGTGCTCCCGGGCCGCACGGCCACAGCCGGCGGGCTCTCCGACCGGGTCCTCCTGACCCTCCACCCGGGCTCCCAGAGTCGTCCCGATCTCCGTCGCGATAGTGGCAAAGGCGAGAAGGACGGTCTTTCGTGTCGCCCTGTCCCCACCAGGAAAAGACAGCAAGTTGTGCTGCGCCCGGGACCCGCTAGGGACCGTGGCCGCCGCCCGGCTGGGTAAGTAGCGCGCCCCGCGGCCCCGAACCCGGCACCCGGATCCCCGCTGACTTCCTGAGCGGCGTGGTTCAGCTGTGGTCGGTGTTGGCCTCCGGGGGGTGCTGCCTTCCCATCCTTATCCGCCCCTTTCTCGGAGCCAGCTGCAAGAACTTCCTCGTGCCGCTTAGCATCCAGAGATCATTGTGTGTGTCCCTGGTGCCCCAGGGTGCGGTGGGTGTGCGGAGGAGTTTGCGAGGGGTGGGGGAATCTTGGCTCTGAATTGATCTGAATTAGGACACTTCACTCCAGCTGAGGAAGAGGCCCCCCTTCTTCCTACTCCTCTCAGTTGCTGGTCACCCCCAGAGCAACTCAACTCCAGCCTCTACTACTCACAGCTGACAAGATTTTAAAAACCGTAGCCAGAGGGAGCTCCCTTTGGAATCCAAAACTGAGGGCGAGAGAAGTTGGCTTGAAGGCTCAGAAGCTGGAGTTAGAAAGTAGTTTGCAGATGGAACCCCAGGCTGGGTGTACTTTTGCGTTCCTTGTGGCGAGTGTGTCCAGGTGTGCAAATCAAGCCACATCGTCGAACCCTTTGAACAGCTGATGTTTGACACTGGGTATTGGGAAAGTGCGGGGTGCCCTGCCCTGTTAAGTTAAACGCAGGTGAAATGGGCAGCCGCTGAAATCACTGAAGCCGTTGAGTCAGGCTAGGAGCTGGGGAAATAATAAAGGCTTGCATTTACCCCCGGAAGATTAAGACCGAAGGAATTCTCAGTGTTGAGTAATGGGAGTGTGTGACCATGGTTCTACCCAGTGCGTACACCTAGGTGGTAGATGATGTTAAACTTACAGTACTCTCTGTGTAATTGTAAGAAGCTACCATCATTTCGCTTGGTTGGCACGCCCATCAAGAGCTGCAGAGGAATTGCTTAGAAACTAAGCGTGAACTTGCAAGCCAACTAAACAAATAGCAGTATGGTTCATTTTAGTTTAACATCCTGAGTTATGTCTACTGCTAGTAAAAAAAAATGCTACATTGCTTTTAATGTGAGTATGTGAAATGAATTCACTGGCTTGGCAAATAGAAGCCATTCATTTCTTTAAGTAAATAGCTGTCAGAGTTAATTTGGGAGCGTTTTCCAGGAGATAAAGACGTGGGAAATCTTTGAGCTAGTTTTGCCAAACTTGTGTAGAGTTGTGTATGGAGGGAATTAGTTCTTCCCGCTTTTGAAGTTAGTTTGACTTAAGTGAAAATCGTAGCGCTTCTAGAGACCTGTAAACGAGCTAGAAGTACTTAACTTTCACTGTTTCCTCTTGCTGTTTTACTAGGGGCCGCCATCATTACTGCAAAGTCTGGAGGCGCATACCTGTAAGACTGAAGATTTGTTACTGCTGGTAACTGCATCCTTCTTGAAGAACCGTGGATTACCTGGGAGTGTCTAGTGACCAGAAGCCTCCGTTCCCACCTTTGGGACGATCACATTGGGTTGTCATTGTATTGCCTGCTCCAAGATGGCATCCAGCCTGACTTGTACTGGAATGATCTGGGCGTTGCTCTCCTTCCTCTGTGCTGCCACCTCCTGTGTGGGGTTCTTCATGCCCTACTGGCTCTGGGGATCGCAGCTGGGCAAGCCTGTGTCCTTCGGCACTTTCCGGAGGTGCTCGTATCCTGTGCACGATGAGAGTCGGCAAATGATGGTGATGGTGGAGGAATGTGGGCGCTACGCCTCCTTCCAGGGCATCCCAAGCGCGGAGTGGAGGATCTGTACCATCGTGACGGGTCTGGGCTGTGGCCTGCTCCTCCTGGTAGCGCTTACTGCCCTTATGGGCTGCTGTGTGTCCGAGCTCATCTCCAGGACAGTCGGGAGAGTGGCTGGAGGGATACAGTTCCTGGGAGGTGAGTGGCTTTGCTCAACTTGAGTCGTTTCTAAGTATTGAAAATTACGTTTTGTTTGTCTGCTGATGCAAGTGTGATTGACACACGGAATGTAATATTCTCACACATAATCAGAAACAGATCTGATTATGGCCATGGTAATAGATGCAGTAGAGTCAAAGATTTTTTTACTGGAGTTCTTTTACAGTGTCAGGATTCTTCATGCCTGTTCATCCTCATACACACACACACACGCATGCGCACGCTTGGCCTGCTGGGTACCATCTATGTGAGACACGCATATATAGGCTATTTATAACATATGTACTGGGGGGATAATTTATGTCTTATAGCTTCTTGCTGTTTTGCCCAACAGTAGACCCATGGGTTGTCTTTGCCTTGGTGGACACTTGAGGTCTTTCGAGGCCAGTATTTCATAGAAAAATGCAAAAGGTGTTTGGTTCAATATTGTGATCATGATACGCCTTGAAGACGCCTGGCAGATATAACGCGGACCGTTGTTTAATTTTACACTACATTAGAAGTGGGTTTTAGGTGAGTTGCAACGTCATCTTGGCCGCTGTGCTTTTCACTGTGTTACAGATACAGCTCTAGGCTGATTATGGCGTGAGAGCTTAACTTTTGCGGGTCACTTTTTCTGCGGAGCGAAGAAAAGAATACAGTGTTTAGAGAATGATGTGAGCCGTCCCAAATGAACTGGACAGTCTCACTAACACCAGACAGGGTCTGATTTTTCACTTGGCACCCTTCCAGCAAGTATTGCTCCAATATCTCTGGTCATATGGTTCTAATTGCACTTTCTATATTGTCCACTGGGCTTTTCCACCTCCAGCCTTCAGCCTGACTGGCTGAACTTGTCTGATTTACAATACGCCCTGGTGAAATATGACAGCTTCCCTCGATGGTGCAGACTGAAAACAGAAAGCCTGGAAGACCTGTGTAACTTCATAACAGAGTAAAAGTCTATTATTCTTCCACGGGACGTTTTCTTACAGTCTTTTGTGAAGAACCCAGAAGAAGAAAAGGTCTTAAAAGTGACCGTTTTGTGGTATCTGGTACAGATTAAGAAGACCCAAGTGCCTCATTGCACGTTATTTGCTGTAAAACTTTGTAAGTAGGGATGCTGAGAATGGGTACAGCAAGGCAGCTCTGTGTGTCCGGGAAAGACTCAGATTACTGTGCGGTCCTTTGTTTTCTCATCCAGAATAAACTCCACTGGGTTTTTGCATCTTCGTCTGTGCTGGGAGGTGCTTTGGGGGCCTGACAATCCCCTCCCCCCCGCCTGCTTCTCTGCTCACCACTGATTCTCATTGTCTAATACATACATTTGCACAGAAATTTAATAAAACTTTTAGGAAACATAAGGAAGTTGTCATTGAAAATGGAAATATAAATACAGAGTTCAGAAACTTGTTGTCACAGATATTTAGAGCAAAACCAATGCTGGGAATATTGAGAAGAATTTCTTTTTTCTTTGAGAAAGAACTGGGCTTGCTGTTGTTTTACTTGGCTCTGGAAAAATGCTTAGGCAGTTTCATTTTTCTCCTCTTATGGTAAATATTACTTTCCATTTTTTTTCATTTTGGAGCAGAGACTGCTATTATTTCTGGCAGAATAGGAAAATGCTTACAAAGAGAAATCAGCTTTTATTGATTATCTCTAAACGTGTAATGAAGGAAGGCAACCAGAAGTGAATCCGAGACCCTGGAGATTTATCCTCCCCTCTCTAAGCTATGTATAGATTTTTGTTTTGAATTATATGGAGCCAACCCTTCTCTTAGACTACCCAAGGGGACAGACAATTGAGAAAGTTATATACATTTTAAAATAACCATGCTTTTCTTGTATATATGCTTCATGATCCCCTGTTTGGTATGAGTTAAATATTAAATAGGGATAGATATCTTTGATATGGTTGCCCCTTCCTCCCTCCCTTCTTTCTTCTCTCCCTTTCTTCATTCTTACCACTTTTTCTTGTGTGTGCTTGTGTAGTGTGTGCACATATGTGCATGTGTAGGTGCACGCAGAGGCTAGAGATGGACATTAGGTGTTCTGCTCTGTCATTCTCCTTCCTGTTCCCATGAGACAGAGTCTCTCACTGGAGCTGGAGTTACACTGGCTGCCCGCAAGCCAAGGAGTCCTTCATTTCTGCCCCCAACGGTGTTGGGGTTTTAGGTGGGCACGTGGGCATTGGGGATTTGAACCTAAGCATTCACGCTTATACAGCATAAATATTCTTACTCATCTCAGCAGTCCCCAACAGTTGGCATTGTCTTATTTCCTGTACATGTTTCTTAGATCAGGCAGAAATAATTCTGGCTGTAAAAACCTAAGAGGTATATTAAAAATTCCAGTTCTTGAACAGACATGCCCATTACCACGGATAATACTGAACTTAGGGTTAAAAAAAATAACTTGGACCATGGAGAGAAATTTTGAAAATCTGTTGTTGCCCATCAACAGCTAAGAAGAGAACAGATGATCGAACAAAATGCCTTCTGACAAACTTCTCCAGTTGTTCACTACATAACTGTTTCTCCTTTTACTCACAAAACTCACACGGTTAGTAGTTTTCTTCTGCTTGAGTTTTCAGAAAGCGGTCAAGTATTTTTAAAGACCAGAAGATGCCAGATCAGTGAGTTTTGAGAGGCTTTAGCTCAGTGTCAGAATGTAATCAGCATTTAGGAGGCTCTGCCGGGAGGCAGATTCTCTTACTAAAAATGAATCACCCAGAAGGGTTATGTTTAGCTAAAGTGAGGCTTGTTCCAAAAGCAACAGGAAGCAGAGGAATGGCAAGATACAGAGGCATCTTGCTTACCCTTGCCTGCTGGATCTGGAGTCTGCCCATATGGTGTAACATCGGGCAGTACGGCCCCTGTAGTATTTTGGAACAAAGTAAAGGACAGAGTGTCAACCTTGAATTTGAATAGTCTTGTGATGGCTGACGAGAGGTTGAAATGTCACATTTCAATCAGTCAAACAACGAAAATTGGGGACTTCTGTATGGAGACCTTCTATCTTAGGGACACTTCAAGAAACCAAGGAATGCTCCTTTCCCTGAGGTAACTTGTGGGTGAGCTTTATTGCTGCTGTCTTTATTAAAAGGCATGCTTGCATCATAATTTAAAAATAGTGAGCTTTGAATTTTGCTCTTTCTTGAGTTTTTAAAAAAACCTGTAGAAAGGCTTTGGAAAATACAGTGTGTAATAAAAACATTAGCATTTGTGGAGTATGCTTAGGGTTCTCTGTAAAAATAGATGTTTGACTTCTGTCTTTCTTGTCCAGTATAAGATTATGTCCTCACAAATTCTGTAGTCATTAAATACATACACACACACACACACACACACACACACACACACACACACACACAGAGAGAGAGAGAGAGAGAGAGAGAGAGAGAGAGAGAGAGAGATTGAGATTGAGATTGAGATTGAGATTCAGTCAGTCATTCTAAGCATTCTGGGGCAAAATGTATGCTAGATAAGTAAGTGGTCTTTGACCAGATACACACACTCACTCACAAACAACCCCCCCCACACACTTTAGAGGGGACCTGATTTTTGCATTCCTGCCAAGTTTCAAGGCCTAGCACTGCTGTTGCTTCTGAGGCCACAGTTTAAAATGCTGCTTTAAGAAAAGCCTTTCATATTAGAATGGCAGATGGCTTCTAAGACTTAAAGTCAGTTGAGCCATGATCTCGTATAAACTTTCCTAATCCAACTATAAAAGAGTCCCCACTTTCGTAGTTTGTTACTTTGGGTACATCTTGGTCACATTTGCCTTGTTCTTGTCACCTTTTTCTGGAATTAGTTTTAGGGATGTATTAAATGCATTTCATAATGTTTGTGATATCCGTGTTATATAAAATTTCGCTTCATTTTCCTATACCAGAAACAAGATTTTATAGGAGGAAAACTAAAAGCAAGACCGCATTTTAGCCTCTGTAGTTGGCATTTAATGGATTTGGGTGTCCAGTAAGGAACTTTTTTACTGGGATGGTCCCAGGAAGCTCCTGGCCAACTCCACACCACTATGCACACCTTTGTAATGCCGAATGGTTAGATCGGGAGGGTGCTGGAGGAACGAGCTTTGGTTAGTGAATGGTTTCCTGGTCTTCGACATATGTACAGAAGCAGATGACACACTCTTGCTCAATGGTAGGGACCCTCAAATTCTAAAGGCCTTGCCTTTCATTCCTATCACGTGTACTGACAGCACACAAGGAATAAGATTGAACTGGAGACATAGACAGTCTTTGGTGTGAGCAGGAAGAGTTATAGTCCGATGTGACATTGACAATGCCTGCCAGAGTTCTAGGTTTCTCACAGGCAGGAACTATGACAAATCAGGCAATAATTCATAAAAGTCTGTAACATCAAAGTTTATGTATTCATACCTAGCAATGGATTTGAATGGCATGTATCTGGTAGCCATTGACGTCAGTCTTATATTTCACTTACAGATCTTTTCTGAGTCTTGATCTAGGACTTTTTCCTGCTGTTTGGTTACATCCCTATAAAGCTCCCAGGTTTCTTGGGTAGGAATTTAACACAGCATCATTTTAACTCTATGAGAGCCTAGAGGTGTTATCCATGACCTTATTCCCCGTGGAGACTCCAGAGTTCTGTCCCAGTCGGTGTTGAGCAGGGCTAGGTGGAGACCAGGTGGAAAAGACTGAATGAACTTTCCCAGGGATGACTGGCCTCACTGGTGCACAGAATCCTTTTTGAACCACGAGCCAGTACTACTCCCGTAGACCCTCACCCTCTGCTCTGAGTCATACTGTTTAGGTCGCCGTGTAGACTCACATAGGCACCAATCTTAGATGAAGGCTTCGGACTTGTTATTTGGGGATTATGAGATTTGAGGCAAGAACATCAGAATTGGTGCTGTGGAAACAACCTTTTAACTCAGATACTGGCTTCTTGTTTATAGCGTCCCATTTACCTCAGGCAGTAGTTACCCTAGTGCCTGCATCCCATTTACCTCAGGCGGTAGTTACCCTAGTGCCTGCATCCCATTTACCTCAGGCGGTAGTTACCCTAGTGCCTGCCGTGATAGAGCAAAGGAGAACCAACTGTTGTTTTCCGTGCTATACTTTGAATAAAGACTCCACTTTGAGCGCTGTGTTTGAGTCCTTCACCTTGGCATTATGTGATACAACCTTATATTCTGCTGGTGTCCTTAGGGTCTTGGTTTTTTTTGCTGTGAAACTGTACTTGGCTCCACCCCCACACCATCCCCAGTTGGTGTTATTGTTTCTGGTTTTCTTCCTAACATTACCTCTCTGAACTAAATAATAATTATAATGTCAATTATTCTTAAAATAATATAATATAATATAATATAAAAATGACATAGCCAGCTGAATAGCAGCCCATGACAACTCTCCCTTCAGTTGCGGAGATTCCTGGGCTGCCTCACTTCCTCCGTGTGTTTTCAGGGTGGGGAGCCAAGTTATTTTTCTCTTACTCCCCTCGTTACCATCAGTTAATCCACCCATAGCTAGAGGCTACAGAGGCGGGGGTCAATAATGGAGTAGTTACCCTCACTAGTATAGAGGCTGCAAGCTGGCTCGTCACAGAGTGCACTGACCGAGGAATGGGAACGAATAAATGTTTGCTAGAAAGCACTTAAGGAAAACATTTGCGATCCTTCCATTGTTTCTGCATAGCATCCGAAGATGCTTGACGTTTTCATGCTACACGGGGTCATTGTGGCCCGCCATTAGGATTCGTACCTTCCAACAAAGCCAGAGTGGCTCTGTAGATGTGTGCGGGTTAGAATCAGAACAACAACAAAAAATTATTGTGCTAGTCCATGAAAATTCATTATTGGGGCCTTCAGAATTGACCTTGTTGCTCGCCAAGTAGCATCTTCAAGGTGGTCCGAGGAACATTAATTCCTGTGTGTACTAAGATGTGTTACCAAGAATAACCTAATTAGCATGAGCAAGAAGAGTTCAGGGTGGCTAGCTGTGAAAATTATCAGCTTACATTACAACGGTCTTTACATGTCCTTGGGGTGTTGAGGCATACAGGCAGGCGTTGGGAGAATGGATTGAACTATAGTCCAATTAAGCATCCGCTTCACCTACTCAGGTCCAACACTATGGAGAGACCCACGGTTCAATTTTCACTTCACCTCGTTTAAGCAAGAAACACTTTTTATAGACGAGAACACTAAATTCTAGAGTGAGACCAATGATGTCCACGTTTTTTTTTGGTTTTTTTTTGTTTTTTTTACTGATTAGGCTACAAATCCTATCACTATACTATTAAAGTGTCAATCAAATGCTACCTTATGGGGCTGGGGAGATGGTTCAACAGTTAAGAGCGCTTGATACCCTTGTGGAAGACCCAAGTTTTCTTAATAGCACCCACATCAGGAAGCATACAACCACCTGTAACTCCAGCTTCTGGAGATCCAGTTCTCTCCTCTGGCCTCTCATGCATGAGGACACCCTCATGCATGTGCTCACACAGATAGACACATAAACATACACATATTTAAAAATAAAATAAATTCTTTTTGCAAGCTATTTTATATTATAATATTCAGGATCAGAAGCTAAGTTTGGTTAAGCACACCATGGGCATGAATTCAGAGTTTCTGACCATGGTGGGTAGTGAATCTCTAACATAGGTGACATTGTTTAAATATTATTTATTTTTACTTTATATGGATGGGTGTTTTGTCAGCCTGTGTGTCTGTGCACCATGTGTGTGCAGTGCCCTCAGGGGCTGAAAAAGGCATCAGCTCCTCTGGAACTGGAGTTGTAGATGGTTGTGAGCTGCCCTGTGGGTGCCAGGAACCAAACTCAGGTCCTTCATAAGACCAAGAAGTGCTCGTAAACACTGAACTGTCTTTCCTGCCCCTGGGTGACTATTTTATTGTCTCTGTTGGCCTCAGTGTATGAGTCTGGCAAAAACTGGAGAGTTGTATTATACAACAGCCTTTCCTAAATTTGCATTGCAGGTTTGTGATAATAATCCTCTTGTTCATAGGTCAGTGTCTACCTGACTGAGCCATCACTGTAGCCCCGGAGAGGTCTTTAGTGTGACTGTCTAATTCTATCTATCTATCTGTCTGTCTGTCTGTCTAGGGGAATGTAAGTGTTTCCATTTGCACTCTATCCTCAAAGTTACAATCAATCTCAGAAGAAAGGCATTATACTCCTAATTGCAAAAAGTAAATTGCAAAATATCCTTAGCACATAAATTCTAGGAAGGGAGAGAACAAAGTCAAAATGTTAAAAATAAGACCTTATTTTTGGAGTCCAACAAAGTGCCCAAGAGATCTGTGATAATAATTTGTTATCTGCTCCAAACTCTATATAATATGGGCTCTTTGAAAGGTTTTTTTTTTTTTTTCGGCATGGCAGATGCTAGCCTTGTGTTGAATATTGATGTCAGCATCTGCCATCAAGATGTCCAAACTCCAGAAACTGTGCAAACAGCTGTGATGAAAAGGCTAAGAAGCTTCAGTGTATTTTCCCAAGATCCTTTGCACACACCCGTTGGGTAGAAATGAAAGAGGATCAGCCCATGGTGATCAAACTTAGCTTCTTATCCGGAGTATTAAATATTCAGTATTCCTATGAGAGAGAGGTAGAGGCACACAGGCGGGCAGGCAGGCTACACCTTAGGAACTCTGGAACACTTTACGGCTGGTTCAAGGCTCACTTTGTAAAGTGTTCTTCAGAATTACTGTGCCTGTTGAGTTTCTATCTTCTCTTCATACCTTGAGGAGGACTGTCTCTGTCTTCACTGATCTGCTTACTAGATCTTCGAATCCACCAGTCAGCATTCTCACCGGACTGTGGTACCCTTGACTGGCGATTCTTTTGAAGTGGACTCTGTGGACATGTATGAGGCAGAGAGGAAAGGGAAGGGAGGGAGGAGGGGGAGTAGAAGGAGGGAGGAAGAGGAGGGAGTAGAGGAGTTGTCAAGGATGAGATAAAGCAGCAATGGTCATTCTAGTTGTCAATCTAAGTGACACCTAGAAGGAAGATGTCTACAGATTTGGGCAGCAAGGCCGTCAGCTCAGTTCTGGACATTGTGTGGTTCCAGTTCTGGCAGGATTTAAAGGCTGAAGGTCAAGTGGAGAAGTTGGGAACACTGAGCTTGGAGCTCATAGGAATGATCAGGATTAGAATATAAGAACTGTAGTGGTTTTGAAACTTCTTGTAAGAAGACCTTACTTCATTTAGTCTCCAAAAGGCACAGCATTGCCTTTGTAGCTCATGCCTCCTAACGCTTGACGGCCTTGGCTGACAGACCGTTTGACCACCTCACTGCCTCTGACTTAACAGTGGATGTTAAGGTTCCCCTGGAGAGTGCCAGCTGCATGGTCGTTGTTATGATATAGCTCAGGATCACGGAGAAGTTTTCACTCTGGATTTTACCGGCTGGGGTGAAGTGCAGTGGAAATCAAGGTGGGATAAAATCCTTTTGCATAATGTTCGTTGACAAAAAGCTGCCTTGGTGGAGGTAGACTCTAGAACATGCTGGACAAAAGAAGAAAGGTGGCTACCTTAACGTGTGTGTGTGTGTGTGTGTGTGTGTGTGTGTGTGTGTATGTGTGTGTGTGTATGTGTGTGTGTATGTGTGTGTGTATGTGTGTGTGTGTATGTGTGTGTGTGTGTGTGTGTGTGGCCTCATGCATAAAGATGTTATTCTATTTTGATCCCCTGGTGGAGAAAAGTCAGCTCATTTATCTCATCTCTGCTGGTGGCGATCCTGATTATACCCTCTTGGAGGAGCCATTTAAAATTCAATTGGGCTGCCCGTGCCCTCCGTGCTCAGTGGGTTTCATTAAATGGCACAGCGGTGACTTCTTCTTCCCTGGGTGGCACCTTTTGATACACAATTTGACTTTGCTGTAATTTCAGACAATTGTGCTCTGTGTGGACTGGCCTCACCACGATAATCTTCTGGTCCAGTCAGGGTGAGCCCAGAGGTAGGGATCTGATGGAGTCTGAAGACAGTGGAAACTGCTCAGAAGAAATGTTTACATTTCGCTTTTACTTTTGCGACTCAGCGTGTGGCTTTTTGGCAGATTGTTTTTGTGGCATTGCTTACAGTCTAAATGTCGGCTAATATTTTTCCTCGTGGGAGGTATTTCAGAATTTACACGGAGTTGGATTCTAAATCACAGCCTCCTTGGGTTCTTAAGTAAAATTAAATATTAGTATTTGTGTGTGTATGTGTGTGTGTATGTGTGTGTGTGTGTGTGTGTGTGTTAGCAGTTTTTAAGGTATTGCTCACTGTTCGTTGGTTCTTGTGGGAACTAAGTAGACTCAGGACACGTTCATCAGTCTTGTGTCTCTGACCCTCCCCTCTGTCCTTCAGTTAGTACTTACAAAATACTAAGTCACTGAATTTTTTGTTACTTTTAAGTATATTTACTATATACTTATAAACTAGATTCCTCGTAAATGATGTCTGTTATTGATAGGCCTCTAAATAAATGCTCACTGACCACTGCTGGGTGCTAGCTGCGTTCCTGATGTTAAGGGAAAGCAACAGCCGAGGCTAAGAGCACAGCATACGGGAAGAATGCAGATCCACAGCAGTGAGAATGAAGGAGGAAAAGAAAGACGGAAGGAAGGATCGCATCTTCATTTATTTTAGGTTTGCTATTGCTCCACACTGCAGCTCTCCTGTTGGTTTGTGCACCATTAGTATTCTATCAGGTAATGCTTTTCAAATTAAAGACACAGAAGCTCCTTTTTTTTGCATGTATATATGTGTGTACACATGTGCAGGCATGTGTGTGTGCATGCGTGCGCACACATGGAGGCCACCATTGACATTGGTTGGCTCACTCTCTACCGTATAGATTGAGGTAGAGCTCTTGATGAGCTGGCGGTTTTCTTTCTGACTGCTCTAGCTTGCTTTGGTGAGTCCGTGATTCTGTCTTCCGTGCACTGGGGTTCTATGGCATCACCATAGCCATCTGGCTTCTGTGTGGGTACTCAGGTAGGTGAGTCAAGCACTTTACCTGCTGGTTGTCTTCCCAAGTCCGAAAGATGCCCTGTGGGGATCTGTAGATGTCCTCAGCGTCCAGACAATGTGTTTGGCATCCGCGCAGTGTTGCCCATTTTCTCGCTTATGGTATACTTTTTAGTCTTACCTGTTTCATCTGAGAGGCTTGCTTGCTTCTGGGCACAGAAGTCAGGGCTTCATGTCTGCTACGCAAATGCTCTACCCCGAGACCCACCTGTAGCACTCCCCATCTCGCTGCCAGAACATCCCCATGTATTTTTAACCCAATAACAGCTTGCTTGCATTCTTGAATTCAAAATCACCGGTGTCACACGTTTAACATAACAAGTTACTCATGCGCTCGATTATTTCCCACGTTTTCTCACGTGATCCGAAATGCTATATCACCTTTGGCTTGCAACTGTGATGGGCGGAATAATAGAAGCATATCTAATTCAGGGCGTCACTCTGAGAAGTCTGCAAATCCTTGCTTTGGCTGCTCGGTCTTTCCTGTAGGAACACACTACTGTTATTATTCTACGAGCAGAAAGCTCCAGCACTGTTGTAGGGTTGGATTGCTACTCCGTCTTCACAGAGGGATGCTGGTAATGGTGCAGTGATGTTAAGATTAGTGCTCAATTCAGGGGTTTTAGGAGCTTTCATTTCTGATCCTCGGGGGAACTGAAGATACGTGTGTGTGTGTGTGTGTGTGTGTGTGTGTGTGTGTGTGTATGTATATATATGTGTGTGTGTATTTAAAAACTGTAACAAGTACAGAGTAAGAGAAAGATAAAAATATTTTGAAATTGATGTTAGAGATTCATGGGAATTCACTGTAAAAATGAGTCATATTGCTGAGTGGTGGTGCACTCCTTTAGTACCAGCACAGGAGAGGCAGAGGCAGTTAGATCTATATGAGTTCAAGGCCAGCCTGGTCTACAAAGTGAGTTCCAGGACACCCAGAGCTGTTATTACACAGAGAAACACTGTCTCAAAAAATAAACAGGGTCATTTGAGGCCAGAGACTGAATTCTGAAAATGAAAAGAAATTTTGTCTCGAGTATACTTGGAGGTAGTTCTTTCATATCATGTGATATGCAAATTATGTGTAACTAAGCTCTGTTGCCATAGTCATGGTTTCAGGGCTTATTCACGGATAAAGCCAGGTAGCATTACATATTGTTCCCAGTGTCGTGGCACATTAACACTGCGGTGGCACAGAGTGAGCCTTCTGCCTGGACTCTCTCTCCGTTTGTCTTATTCCTCCCTATCTATTCTCATATCTCTTAGAGAATAACCTTGGCTGACCATGGCCCTCCATTCCTTTGTCACAGGACAAAGCCTTCCTGTGATGAGCCTTGGGGCCCCATGGATGACAGCTGCAGCCTCGGACTTCTTGTACTTGCCACACTAGCTACACTGGAGCCTTTAAAGTGTCCTGTCCTTCTGTCCACATGCTATGTCCATGCTTCTAAGACTACAATTCTTTAACCATTTGTTGCCTTTCTTCCAGTGTTGGCTCTGGTTATCTTTCCACACACACACACCCCTGACCCACACCTCCATGAGAGCTGACTTCTCATGGGTCACTTCCGCCCAGCTGGTGAGGAGACCCGCCAGAGCTCTCATGGAGTTTATAACATTTTTCTTTCTGGTGGAGGTGGTGAGAGCCCTGTGCTCCATGTGTGGCTGTCATGTGCTCTTGCTGGCCATCTCAGGAAACAGTGCCTGTCACAGTTTCCACACACTGGGTCGCCGACTCCCATAAAATTATTCAGGAAAACTTGACTTCCCGGTGTTCTTTGGAGCAAGATACATTTTCGGAGCCAACGACATGCTTGGCCCATGTTTTCTGGGTTGCACTGTTGAGCCCTCTCTTTTCTCTGGGTGAGCCACCTTTGTGTCTAACACACTCATTTCACACGGCAGAGCCTCTGGCATTTCCCGTTTGCTCTCCATTGGCTCTCTGCTGAAGATAAAGCCTTGTTTAGGCATAAATATTTCTGATCCACACTTACTCTTTTTCCATTCTCATTTTGTTTGCATTCCTACCTGTGGCCAATGAGGATGGGCTCAGTGGTGTAACTGTTCCTTTTAAACCATTTAGGGCTATTGCTTCCTGGTGATGCTGTCAGGATATCTAAGTGGGCTGGGTGCTTTTGTCTTAGTCCAACATGATTGAAAGGGAAAAAGGAGAGGTTGCTGTGTGTGTGTGTGTGTGTGTGTGTGTGTGTGTGTATTAAAGGCAGTGAGCCTCTTCAGAAGCCTTTCTTTACTTAGTCTTTGTGGATAAATATTTTCTTTCGTCAAGCTGCCAAGGCATTCTTTGTTCTGTGTTACCCAATATTTCTATTTGAAAGAATTAATCATCTCAAGAGCTAGTGTTGGGTTGTAGAAGGAAGCCATTAGTTGATCCTGATCTGCTCAAGTGTCTGCCCAGTCCCTGTCCCACCCATAAGGAGTGGAGTGAAATGCAGAGTTCCTCTAAACAAAAACCTCTAGTAAATACCCCAGGTATTGTATTTTTCATTGGACTCACCTTTGGAAGGTGACCAAAAGCCAAAAGACATCCTTCTATCTGTATGTTTGTCCACCCATCTATCCATCCATCTATCTATCTATCCATCCATCCATCCATCCATCCATCCATCCATCCATCCATCCATCCATCTATCTATCTATCTATCTATCTATCTATCTATCTATCTAATTATTGAGACAGCGTCTTACTATGTAGTCTTGACTGGTCTGGAAATTGATATCTAGATCAGACTGGCCTCAAACTCAGAGAATGCGGAGAGTAAGGCTTGCACCACCATGCCTGACTGACCAAAAGGTGTTTCACAGAACAATCCGTAGCTCATCGTGTTGCTTGGAGGTTGATACTTCTGAGACAAATGAAACTCCTGAATGTGGGCAGTGCACTTCACTAAACCTTTCACTTGTTCTGTGAAGCTCTTCACTTCCTCTCTAAAATACAAACTTTCCCAAATTTAGAAAGCATTTTCCTGAAGCTGGCTACAGTTGACTCTCAAGTGTTTACTGCTTCGGTTTTTCTTGGAAATAACTCCACTGTATCATCCCATATGGGTGGGACAGCGACTGGGCAGGCTCTTGGGTGCCTGCTCATTGGAGATCAGGGGATCAACTAAGTTATGTATTTTTTACTAGTTTAGGAATACATCTTTGCTTTGTGTATCTCTTGTTCAAGTCTCACTTTTTTTTTTTGCCTGTTTGATTCATGGTAGGGAGTATGTCCTGTCAAACTGAATTTTCTTGTGCCCGTAACACATCTAATTTACTGAGATTTCATTATTGATTGGTTGATGCATTAATGAACAAACACGGTTTGAAATAGCATGGTAGCACATATCTGTGATTTCAACACTCTGGATGCTGTGGTATAAGGTTCAGGAATTTGAAGCCAGCTTTAGCCACATGGCAAGTTTGTAGCCAGCTTGTCCTATATAACAGGACAAGAAACAATGACTTTAATTCTAGTATTTAAAACCTAAGAGCAATTGATGAGATACCTCTTTATCTCTAACATAGGGCAAGTGACATAATTTGAAAGCTAGAAGAACAGTCAAAATGAACACACAGGCCTCCAAGTTAAAAAATCATTGAGATTTTTCAAAAGGCATTGGAAGAGCCTTGAAATTTAAGAGTGAGCCTGGGTGTCTATCCAGGTTGGGCACCATTCTGCTCTCCTGTCATAGAGAAAGGAGACTGAGGTTTGAATTAGCATCATGTGTGCTTGCTGTGCACATTGTATAAGCGTATGCAGAAGACAGAGGAAGGCGGTGCACAGCCTCTGCTATCGATCGCCATTATTTTATTTCTCTGCAGCAGGCTTTTCCACTGAACCTAGAGCTAAGTTGGCAACCAGTAAAGCCTGCCAGTTCTTATGTCCACTCCCTGTGGTGCTGGGGGTCCAGGCAGCATGTGGAGGCTTTTTCCGTGGTTACTGGAGATCTGAACTCAGATCCTCATCCTGCCCAGCAAGCGCTAGGACCACGGATACACCTCGCCGGACCCCTATGCGGAGAAATGAGTCTGTGCCCATTTCTAGGTAGCGGTAAGAGAGCCTTCCTGTTGAGACTTCTCAAGCGGAGAGAATAGGTGCTTTGGTTCCCACCTGTCATGGCACAAATTGGAACTAATGCTTAATTTACCATCTTTGAAATGTGCCTTGTATCAGCACAAAATTTAAGGCAGTACACCGTACCCATCTGGGCAGCCCGTTCTTATCCACAGCCAAGTATTTTCATAGGCTTTAGCGGTACTGCACAGGTAAATCATTGACTCAGCTCTCGACTGCGTGAACTCTGGTAAAATGATTATAAATCAGAGTAGTGGGGAGGGAGCTGAGTTCCACTCTAATTTTGGAAACGTAAGTGTAAGTCTAAAATGAGATCGCCAGAGTCTCTAGTCCCAAGATCAGGAAAGAGAGCTTCCTGTTGAGGCAATCCCCTGGAGGAGGTTCAGTTTACACAAGAACTTGACTTGTAATAAAGCAGATGGAGGTGATGTCTCCTTCAGGGCTCCTTGCACGGTATATAAACTTGAAAGTAAATGTTGGCCACTCTGTGATCTCCACAGACCTGAGGTAAATAGGATTGCTCGTCTGCCCTGTCATACTGATTATCTTTTAGGCCCCTGGAAATCAGTCTCAAGATGTGTAACTGTTTTTGTTTGCTTTCCATTGCTGTGATAAAAAGGAAATACTTTATTTGGTTTGTGTGTTCCAGTCACAGTCCATCATGAAAGGAAGTTAGGGCAGGAACCCAGAGGCAAGAACTAAGCAGAGGCCATGGAGGAATGCTGCTTACTGGTTTGCTCCTTTTTGTTTCCTAAGCCTGCTTTTTTTATAATGTCCAGGATCACCCACCCCAAAGTAGACCGAATGGGCTGGACTCTTTCACATCAATCATTAATTTAAAAATGGTCCATAGACTTGCTTATAGGTCAATCCGATGAGTCATTTTCTCAGTTGAGGGTTCTTCTTCCCAAATGACACCAGTTCGTGTCAAGTTGTCAAAGACAAAACAAAAACCTTGCACCGGGCTACCCCACAACAAATGGTGCACATCCCCAGAAGGGAACCCTACCTTTAAGAAGTATGAAAGGTTCACCCCGCCTCCCCCGCCCCCCAGCTATCCACCGTCTTTCCATGTAGGCATTTGGAACTTTCTAAAGAGTAGGTTGTGGCCCCAATTTCTTGCTGCTTCTTATCTTTGTGTTAGCTGCTTGTTCCCTGTCCCTTGCTTCAAAGAGGTAGGTCTTGTGGACTTCAAATGCAGCTGAAATCAACCCTGGCCACTTGGACACGTTCATTCCTGGTTACAGAGACTTTAGCAGTGAGTTGGGGAGATGCTATGACCGAAGAGAAGCTTGTGCTCTTCCCTTCACCCAACAGACTACTGTAGTGATGGATCCCAAAGGGCTACAAAGTTTCCAGGAATACCCTGCTGGGGAAAGAGAAGGAAATGAAATCCTGCTTCCCACCAGGGGAGGCACCTGCCGTCCAGGAAGACATTCCATACAATTTTGATAAACAATCAGGCCACCTTGTGAGATAGACCAGAACTGAGGACAGTGACAGGCAGGGCCACACCCTGACCAGGGCCATCATTTATGCATGCCTCGTTTTGTTTAAACCTAAACTTCCCCCTAAGGTTTATCTAATGTGGTCTACCGAAAAAATTGACTTGGCGTGAGTCTCCTGATCTTTATTCAATCCTCTTCCCATTGTAGCCACATTGATCAAGTATTTTTTCTTTCTTTCTGGTTTTGTTTTGTTTTGTTTTGTTTTGTTTTTAATCTGCCGCTTGTGGTCACATATGTAGTATAGCCCTGGAAACATCCATGGTTTATAGCAGAAATAGAGAAAGACTATTTCAAACTTCATTTCTTATGTTTTATGCTATGAAGTTACAAAATCACTAACTCCTAGACTGCAAGATGATTTCCAATGTTTCTTTTGTGGGGTAAAATATACCAAAGATATTTTGTCATTTTATTTAAACTTGAAATACTTTGTGAGACATACAAGATCAGGGCTTGTACACCTTTCAGTTTGGAACTGATTTTGCTTAGGTCAGATTCTTGGGTTAGTATAGCAGGCACTTAGAAAGTGTCTTCACTCCTCAGAGGAGCCTGGAATCTCCACCTTCACAACTGACTTTTGGACAGTCTCTTGCTTGACTTTGCATATGCGTGGACAATCCTGAGGAGTGTCTGTCTACCTGAATTATACCAACCGCTCTGAGGCTGGAGACGCAAAGAGAAGTCAATGTCCTGTGTGTGTGTGTGTGTGTGTGTCTGTGTGTGTGTGTCTGTGTGTGTATGTATGCCTGTGTACACATGTGTATGTGCGCATATGTGTTATTGAGGCTAAAAAATATGGGCCTCTTGCCCTAAAACTATGGCTATTTATGCCAATTCTCTCTCTCTGTTTCTCTCTCTCTCTCTCTCTCTCTCTCTCTCTCTCTCTCGTGTGTGTGTGTGTGTGTGTGTGTGTGTGAGAGAGAGAGCGCGCGCGCGCGAGAGAGAAGCGCACACAGCATTTTGCTCTATTTATCTAGCTTTATATCTTTTTATAGATTTGAATTGAAATCGATCCATAGAAGCAGCGTTTTAGACGGGAGCAGGTCATTGTTCTGGGTAAAGCGAGTGATTGTGTTCCGTAAGCTCTACTTCGGCTCACCAAAAACTCGTCTTCCTTGGAAGGAAGTCTTTCTGCCCAAGTTTCTCCTGTATATCCTCCTTTGGGCTTTTAACAGGCCATTTCAACCTGTCATAAAACATTTCACAAAAAGGCACTATTTCTCATTCTCTGCTGTTACACACTATGAAATTACACGCCACCCATCTTAAGGAACAAATTCTTACCTCACACTGGCTTCATGTATAAAATTTATCATGCTTTGACTTTTATGATACATATATATAAAACATTGGTAAAAAAGAAAATCCCTCTCAACCAAGCAACTGGGGCCATTTGCTCAAATTCTTTGTAGTTGAGAGCAATGGAGAAAGTACTAAGAATGAGGTGTTTTTTGTTGCTCTGGAACAGAAGATGCCAATCAATAAGCAGTATTTGGGGCTTTGTGGGCCGCAGTGCCTCTGTGGAAAGGATTCTCCTGAAAGAGAAAGTGTCTGGAGGCAGTTTGTGGATGAGTGAAGGTTGTGTTGAATAAAACTTTATTTAAAAATCAGGCTGCAGGCAACATTTGGCCTCTGTTGTGTAGTTTGTTGACTCCTGTCAGCAAATCCAGTTTGGAAGCCTGTTTTTGTCTGGCCAGACCCTTTAGAGGTTTTTATTTATTTGTTTCTTTGTTTCTGTTCGGTTTTAAAGCTTTGTCAGAGGGAGGAGAGTGGAAGGAAGTGGGAGGAGAGGAGAGGGCGGCAGAGGAGTGCATGAAGAAAGGGACAGGCCTTATGTGGTCTACAAGGCCTGAAATCTGTGTTTCAAATATTTTGGAATAATTTGTTGCGACTCTAAAAGATTGTTTACTTCTTTCTTAATAAGCTCAAGCTATGGTTGGATTTGGGGCTGCCTATTTGCCTCAACTTTAAGCTCAATAATAGAGAATAAGAGAATGTATTAGAGAAAATGTAGTCTTTAAAATTTTGATATTGGATATGAGAGAAAAATAAACTGATAGTTTTCTTTGGTCACTTCTTTGTTTTGTAATTTAAGGTTTTATGAGAAATTTAAAGATTTATTTTTATTTTACATGTTTGAGTGTTTTGACCGCATGAATGTGTTCACCCTAAGTGTAGTGCCTGTGGAGGCCAGAAGAGGGCTTCAGATCCCCTGGAGGTGGAATTACAGATGGTTGTGATGTGGGTGCTAGGGATTGGGCTCAGGGCCTCTGGAGGAACAGCCAGTGAGCTGTCTCTCCAGCCCCTTTATAAGACACGAAACAAATGTCTATTACTGTCTTACCCTGAAAAGCCTGTCTCTAGGTGAGACTGCTCCCAAGCATTCCTTCTTAGTTCTCCTAGCCTGTAACTGGGACACCAGGGCTGTCACAATAGCTGGAAGATTCTAGATGTGAGGCACAAAACAACACGAGTTGACGCATGCTCTTCCATGGTTCCTGTGTGAAAGGCACCAAGTGTTTAATCAACATCTCCTCATTCTATCGACTGAGAGTTGTGGTTAGAAACCCCAGTTCTAGGCAAAATTGAAGCAGCAGCCAGAAGCCATTCCTTTCACTTTCCCTTCACCTCCCCCACTTCCCAGCTGCTCTTCCCTGCCAAGACTTTAACCTCAGTAACCTTCTGAAAGTGACGCTACAGGCGCTGAACACACACTCCAGCAGGAACCTATTTCTGCTACATAGAGACATATTAATATTTCAGAGTGATGCTTGATGTTCTAGCAAGTAGAAAACCTCTGGTTACCTACATAGAATTTAGCAAGAAAACCGAAACAACTAGAAAACTTAGCGGTGTCCGGCTCCTGTGCTCCCGGAAGCAAAATCCCACTCCACCTCCTCAGACGTGGGTGAGAGCTCCCCTTGAAGACACGATCCTTTACCCTTCGGCCTTTCCAACAGGACAAAAAGCATGCCCATGGTGCCTCGCACTCCAGAGGAGCAACTGCCCTCACAACACTGTCTCTCAAGCCCCCAGAAGTCATTTCGGTGTTTGCTTGCCTTTGTCCTTCAGCTGCACCCGAGGGTACCCTCAGTTACCAGACTGAGTTAAAATCTAAACAAAATGGCCTCGTTTTTCCCTTCATCCGGGGGCTTTTATGTGGCAGCAACCTTTCTCATGGTGTTGTTATTCTCCATATGATTTCCCGGGCTGCTTGGCCCAGAGGAGGGATGGAGGGTGGGACCTGTTCTCACCCAGCTCAGAATGGTTGGTGGCTAAGGCTCTGAGTCAGTGCCTTGGAATCTGGGAGCTCCAGAGGGATGATGCTCATGCAAGAAATTCTTAAAATTTCAAAAGAATGGCTTCCAGCTTTATACATAGGAAGCTACTCTGCCAGGAATTTACACTTGGACTAAATTTTATGTGGAATGTAGTTTTCTAATAAGCCAGTGTTCCTTGAGAAAGTCCCCAGCAGGGAGGGCTAAAACTTCCCACCGCCCACACTGTCTCCTGCACACTGTTAGTCTCCCCTCCGCTGTGTTCCTTTCACGGCTTCCTCCTCATTCGGTGGCTCGTCTTCTCTCCTGCGACAGTTTGCCAGCATCCTGTCTTACTTTAGCAGCCACCTAAACATAAAAAACCCAGCATTAAAATTGTTGCCAAAGCTACGGTTTGCAGTAAGAACCGTATTGTCATGTGTAGCCAGCAATGAACTTGAACACAGTTAAATTCTAAACCTCCTTTTTGTCTCTAGTGTTTAGAATTGATCTTCTCTCCGATATACTCTGGGTTTTAGTCTTTTTAAAGAATTCTTTTATAAATGGCAATTGTAACCTCTTTTCTAAACTTCCAGCTTCTTTTCCGTTTTTTTATATATGAGTAAGTTTATTGGGAAACAGTTTGGTTTGAGCCTAAGCCAAAGGTCTATTTTATCCTGCCATGTCTCCATACTGCCTTGCTGAGGATGCAGCCTAGATCTGGTGCAGCATGTCGGGTAAGTGCTCTCCCGCTGAGCTCTAGACCCTCCATCTCTAAGTGGCACCTTTTAAAAACAGCCCTGGTCATTTCTGCAAATACCCTTGGAATGTCGTAGTGTCAGAGAGGCACATGGACTTTAGGAGTACCACTCATCTGGCGTGCTTCTCCGTGTGAAATAAAAATTCATTTTGCTTATCATAAAGGGTGTTCGTACCACAACATCAAGCTAGAATAAGGAATAGACAGGCCTTACAGACTCTTGCCTCGTGAGACTTTAAAATTCTTCTCACTTAGCACAGTGCCTCAACTTCCAGGTGAGAATCAAGTGGTCTGGGGACGAGAGACACCACCTTGACTAATTGTAAACAGAGACTCTCGGGTTAAGTCTGCACATTTAACCTTCCACCCGTGTTTCTATGACCTCACGTCTGCACTCAACTCTCATGCACCTAGCTTGATGTTTTCAGCTTGTATAACCCAAACTGTGTGGTGTCGCTGTGCTGTTTAAGGGGGGTTGGAGACTGGTTATTTTTGGTGGACTGCTTGCCTGGATGTGATGTCTTATGAACAGAATCAAAGAGCATCTGTTCTTGCTCTTGGGTCTTGGGTTACAAGTAGAGGTGCACAGGTGTTTGTTGCTTTTGGTGGCTTCGATGTAGACAGATGAATGTCCGATAGTCATTGTTACTTTACCCCTTCCACAGGGAAGGAGTCCAAGAGGTCACTGCATTCCGTCCTGGCAGTGTTATCACGTTTTATCAAATACTCCTCACTAAGCACTCGGTATTTATCATGGTATTAGATGTTATATGCAGAGTATACCAACTAGGATTAGAAACTGGCATTGGCGATTTGCTTGTTAATCTGACCAAATCTGTGATGTGTTTCCTTTTATTACGAAACAAAACCTCTCCAGAGAAAACCAGTTTACAAACTCATTGATTTAGTGGGTTTGGGCAGTAGGAGCCCTTCCGGCCCAATACTAGCAGTTCCTGTGTGCCTGGTGTTCACCATGAGCCTGGCGTGGTATCCTGTGTGCCTGGTGTTCACCATGAACCTGGCATGGTATCCTGTGTGCCTGATGTTCACCATGAGCCTGGCATGGTATCCTGTGTGCCTGGTCTTCACCATGAGCCTATGGGTCTGGCAGGGCATTGGGTAACTTGAATTTTAGGGTAAAAGCCCAGATTCCAAGAGTCCAAGTGATAAGCCAGTACATTTTAGAAAAAAAAAATCTCACTTGCCATTTATACTAGGAGTCTTCCACGCACGTTGCAGAATTCTGATTGCCTTTGGGGACTACACAAGTGTCTGCTCTTCTGTGTGACAGACAGCCCTGGAGATGCTATCTATTAACCTCCTCATACAGAGAAAAGCAGAGAATCTGAGGAGAAAAGGAACCCGCCAGACCTCATTCTTTATTTTGTTCCCAGTTCCCTCAGTTAGCCTTTGTATTTTATGACCTCAAATTATTAATATAATCTGTTACCCTGGCAGGAATAGTAAAATACAGAGACATGACAGTCGATTAATAAAGATCTGACGAGGAGCAAAAATCTCCCGATCACTCTATGAAATGCTGTTCCCAGGGCAGCAGAAATTATGGCCCAAGTCCCATACCTGTGCTTGCTTGTCATTTTTATTCTTATTAGCCATGAAGACATTAGAGTATGTCACGGCGCTGCTCTGGAGAATGCCTTTGCACTGCTGACTGGCAAGCTTTGCTCCCTTAGCTTCTTCTCTAACTTCTGTTTTGACCTATGTAAGTCACTTATCAACCCCCTGGGCCCACTCACTGCAGTCACCTAAGAATGTAGTACTTGGATAGATTATATATATAATATATATATTACATATGCATATATATTATATATGTATATAGTATATATAATATATGTATATAGTATATATGTATATATAATAATACATATGTATATAGTCTCTCTTTCCATATTGACCTTTGTCTTTATGACTCATAGTAAGGAATTTTTAAAAATTACTATCACCCCCTCTGTAGTCATTATCAGTCATCAGTCTTCCTTACACATAAAATACATTTTTTCCCTTTGAATACCCTCTATTTCCCCTCTGTGTGGAATTTATTCTCCCCTTGGTGCGTGGGGACAGATTACGTTCATAACAGTCATTAATGGTAATGGGAAGAGTGTATAAATCTTTGAGGCATTGAAAATTAAACAGTGCCCTGGTGGGTCTTTTTCTGTATCTTGCCTTACTGGAGTTTGTTTGGCAGCGTGGCATGGACAGTGGGTTGTGTAAAGTGCATCTGCTTAGATTTTTCTCCTTTTTGTGGGTACGCAGCTCACACACACATAGCACTTCTCTGTGTGCATGAAGATTGGCCCTTATTGCTTGGTATCCCCATGAGAGCGAGAACTGATTTGGCTTGCTCTGTTCTCCATGTTCAATATTGAACACAACGTTATGCTAATAGTGGGAGCTCAATAAGGTTTTATGAGCGCAGGAATGAAAGAGTCCATGAACATTAAAGCGAGTGACTACCCGTGCCTGGGCATGATCCTAATGCTAAGATAAATACTGGAAGGGCCAAGGAGCAGGTGTGCATTATACAGTGTGGGCACCCTGTAGGAAAATGACAAGGATTCATAATTTAAAATTAGCTAAGTTTGGTGTTCATCTTGGTAACCACGGACAGAGTTTTGGGGAATTTCTTTCAAGTCTTTAGCTTTCTCATCTTCGGCTCTGAGGGATGCTGGGAGAAGCCCATGAAAGTGTTTTCTCATTGATTCCCAGAACAGCCATGGAGTCCTGGCCTCCTGAGCTACCTTGAAAGATAAACAAGACCCCACTCTTTTCATCCTAGTTTCAAAGGTTGTGAAAGAGAGTTCTTATCAAAATCTGTAGACTGCGCGTACCCCACGAGACTTTGTTGGTGTGAGATTTCCTGTTCTAGGTTTTGGGAGAACCTGAGATTCCTGGGAGGTTCTGATGTTGCTGGTCCATGGAGCACAACTTGACTAGAAAGGCCCTAAGGAAAGTTTAGCAAGTGTCTTAGTTAAGGTTTCTATTGTTGTGAAGAGACACCATGACCGTGGCAACTCGTGTGTGTGTGCGTGTGTGTGTGTGCATGTAAGAAAGGGTTTGTTCCAGATAATAGGTTGCATATTCCATCATCTAGGGAATCCAGAATAGGAGCTCAAGGCAGGAAACTGGTTGCAGAACTGAAGCAGAGACCATGGGAAAACATCACTTACTGGCATTCTCGGCTATTTTTCTTATGCAGTCCAGGTTCAGCAGCCCAGGGATGGCACCCCTACAGTGAACTGACTCCCCTTCACCACATCAACCACTAATCAAAGAACTGCCTCACAGACATGCCATAGCAACTCTTACCAAGGGAAACGTTTAATTAAGGCTGTCTTACAGATTCTGAAGTTTAGTCTGATACCATCATGGTGGGAAGCATGGCAGCATGCAGGCACAGGCATGGTGCTAGAGACAGAGCTGAGAGTTTTCCATTCAGATCATCAAGCAGCAAAAAGAGAATGCCACACTGGACCTGGCTTGAGCATCTAAGACTTCAAAGTCCACCCCAGGGACACACCTCCTCTAACAATGCAGCACTTACTCCAACAAGAATAAATCTCCTAAAAATGCCACTTCCTATGAGTCTATGGGGGCCATTTTCTTTCAGACATTTTCTTTCGGACCACCACAGCAAGCAATAGCGCAGGGTGGGGAGGGCTGTAGCGGCCTTCCAAGGGAACAGTGAAGGGCTGGAAGTGAAGCTCGACAACCCGATGCTTAGCACAAATGAGACTGGGTCTGACTCTCAGCCCTGGAAAACATAAAGATGAAAAACCAAGGTGGAGTGAAAGAAAGCTAGACGGTCAAGGCAGGGCACTGTTGTCTCAGGTTTTCTGTCATACCTGGTCCTGCAGCAGTTGAGTCCCAAAGAAATCACACAGAGGTCTCCATTAGTCATAAACTGATTTGGCCATTAGGTCGGGCTTCTTATTAACTAATTCTTAGGACTTACATTAGCCCAATATTCTTGGCTATGTTAGCCACGTGGCTTGGTACTTTTTATGGCGAGGCAGTCACACCTTGCTTCTTCTGTGGATGGATCAGGACTGCAGAGTAACAGGCTTTCTTCTTCCCAGAATTCTCCTGTTCTCATTGACCTGCCTCTACTTCCTGTCTGGTCGTCCCACCTATACTTCCTGCCTGGCTACTGGCCAGTCAGCATTTATTTAAAATAAAATTGACAGAATACAGACCATTGTCCCACACCAGGGTGCATTGCTTTGAAATGGGCAATCTGAGTCCTGAAGAGTTCTAGTGATTTTCCAGGCAGAAAAACAGAAGAGTTTTGGCTATCCCAATGCAAACTGTAGCTAACTCCAGCTTGAGAGTAAGAAAAACTGATGAAGACAAAAGAAAGCGCTCTCAAAGCTGGATGAGCAAGGATTGACTTTGTTTTCAAGGCTGAGACTGAGGATCATTATAGAAATTAATTAGGAGGCATGAGGTTCAGTAGAAACATTCCGTTGCATATATAAAACTGTTGGGAAATTTTTATCACAGGGTAAATTGTGCTCAGATACTCAGTATTTGCAGGTAGCAAATGCCCTTTGAAAGAGTAAGACTAAGACGAAAGACAAATGTTTAGATTTCCATAGGCTTGGGAGAGATTGAACCCTTCCGTGTTCTAGCTTGCCATGGTAAATCTTGGTTTTCAACTTGGTTAGACTAGGAGATGATGAAAGCACACTTAGGGTGTGCCTGTGAGGGCAGCATTTTCCATACCAGCAGTGGGGGAAGCTCTGTCCTGAACGTGAGCAGCAATATGGTCACATAGGCTCAGGGCCCAGAGGAAATGACAAGGAAGAAAGGAAAATTCTGCCTAGCATGGCCATTCTCCCTCCATGCTTCCTGGCCACCATGGTGTGGGCTTTTTTTACTCTGTGAGAACAGACTGAAACCTCAGAAATCATGAGCCAAATTAAGTCTCTCCTCTCTGGATTTTAGTTGATTTTCTGGGCATTTGTCTTCGTGACAAGAAAGGCTAACACATAGTTACACTGCCCTGATAAAAGCTTTAGCTTTCTGACCTTATTTTTCTTATCAGTACAGTGAAAGTAATAGATACTCTCATCCTCTTCTGGCCTCTGTGGGTACTACACACATATGGTACACAGATATAAATACAGGCAAATTCTCATACACATAAAATAAACCTTTAAAGCAATCTTTTGGGGCTGGAGAGTTGGCTCAGTGGTTAAAGCATTTATTACTTTTACAGAGCACCCTAGTTGGTGTCCCAGCATTCCTATCATGTCTCACAACTGTTTGTAATTCTAGTAACAGCAGATATGAGGCCCTCTTCTGGCTTTTATGAGTACTTCATGCATGTGGTGCACATACATATATGCAGGCAAACATTCATGCACATAAAGTGAACCTTAAAAATCTTTCAGACTTACATGGGTGTCCATTATCATTGTGACAAGAATATTATACTATGTATGATTTAGTCACTAAATCCACGACACAAAAGTCTTGCGTTCCTTATGCTCATTGGTGAGAACACCAGTTTTAATAGATTGAATGTTTAATAAGTTCACTAAGATCATTGCTATGTTTGTCTCAGTCAATCACTTTACAGATTAAGGAGAGGGTGAGCTACAGAAATTCTGAGCCTTTTCTGAAGGTAATTGAGCTGCTGTCTCAAGGAACACCATAAGGCGTTTATAGAACTCCCTGCTGAATACAATTATTTGTATCTGAAAGTAACTATCCCATGAGTCTTGGTATTAATGTATCATATCATTCTTCTTTTCAGAACAAAATGTAAAACTTTTTTTAAATGGAAAAAAATCTAGAGTTCTGTTTTGCAAAGTTTCACTGCATGTATAAACATCTCTTCCATATCTAGTTCTGCCAAATGTGACAGACAGACACAGGTGAAATGAGACAGACACTTCTGAAATGTCTTGGATCTAATTGAAATCAGAACAGTCGTTGTTGACAGTCTCTGCATCAGGAGTGGAGCATCTGTAGTGTGGCATCAAAGTGAGGGTTTTGAAAGAGCCCAAAGTAGCTTCATTTTTGTGCCGAACTTCCCATTTTGATCTTGGTCATAGGTATTCATTTGCCCCCCAGATCTTGGCGTGCTTCAATTCAAACAATTAAATTCCTTCTGTTCAGCTCCTCTTCCCTCTGGGAAGCCAAGATTACAACACATTAAATTTAGCATGCGAAACCTGTGCTGTGTGTATGAAGGGTGCAAAGAGCCAAGAGCCGTGTGCCCAAAGGATTTACAACCTTCTAGCACTCTGGCTGAATAGAGGTCAAGGTACAGTGAAGATCCTACCAGAATGGAGGGATGGTTAGGGCATTAAGGGAAATGTCAGATCTATCCAAGGTGTAAAGAAGGGCATGGGAGTGGTGGTGAGCAATGCATGCCTATGCAGGAGGGTTCTTAGCTAAATCCATTGGTAGCAAGCTCATTAACTGAGGCAGAAAGAGGACAGCATCTCAAAGGGCTGTGATTTGAAAGAGCATGGAATGCGTTGATGCTAACTCTAGTTTGACAAGGCTGAGGAAGCGCAGAGGGCGGCATTAGCAAAGGGCAAGGAAAGTTGGCATCAGATAATGGTGCATCTTGGCATTCATGTTAAGCTCTTCAGAACATCCTGTGGGAATTTGAGAGCTATTAAGGTACCTGCTTTGTACTTATAAGACGATATGTCCTAACATGTATTTTAGTAAATAACAATTGTGATTTAGCAGGAAATTACTGCGACGATTAAAGAATGAACTAAAAGGGCCAAGGAACAAGGAGAGGCGATCTGTTAGAGGGCAACTGATGAAGGGCTATGCGAGGCACAATGGATGGAGAGCCATGACCTACATGGCCCTTAATGGGAAGACCCGAAGGAGGACAGGCGGAAGTCTTTTGAGCACTCCATAGTCAGAGCATATCGCGATGTGACGTCAGAAAATACAAGAGGAAAGGAAGATGCTGAATGAGTTCTGAGTTTCAAGGAGCAACTTTGGACTGACAGTGATCCAAACTCCCATCACTTTGTGTAATAAGCTATCCCCACATTTAGTGTCCTCAAACAACAATCATTTGATAATTATGCCCAGGAGTTTTTGAGTTGGCAGTGTGGTTCTTCTGATGTGGGCTGGCTTAGGTGAGAATCACCGTTCAGTCCTGAGTCTATCCTGTGCAAAGGAAGAGACTGGTGGCTGGCTGGCTGGCCTGGGCTGACCTCAGCTAACACGTTTTCCTCCAGTTTGTATTTTATCACACAGCAAGCATGTGCAGGTTTGTTTTCATGATTGCCAAGCAAGATCCAAACATGAAAATGGGCTTTGGAGAGTGAGTTTCTGCACTGGGATGGTATTACATCCGTGACATTCTCCTGGCCAAAACAAGTGACTGGACTAGAGAGAGACACTAAAATGTAAACTATAAGTTTACATGTTAAGAAGTATGGATAGGGGGCTGGAGAGATGACTCAGAGGTTAAGAGCATTGCCTGCTCTTCAAAAGGTCCTGAGTTCAATTCCCAGCAACCACATGGTGGCTCACAACCATTTGTAATGGGATCTGGTGCCCTCTTCTGGCCTGCAGCATACACACAGGCAGAATATTGTATACATAATAAATAAATAAATATTTTAAAAAAATAAAAATAAATAAATAAAAGAAGTATGGAGAATATTACTGCTGTAATCAGTCTACCAGAGTGACTCATAATTATTAGGTGATTACCAAAATAATTTAAAAATTATATTCCACTAATTCCATTCATCTGTTTCCCAGTGAAATATTAAGATAAATGGTGTTCTCATGTGGGCATAAAATTACTGAAACATTTACTTAACTTTTTTTTCTTCTGTTAGATTTATTGAAATACTATTCTGGCTTTCCTTTCCTGGTTTCTTAGGCTTTATAAATCTGTGTTTAGCTGCACTCATTGGGATTAAAAGTCTCTTTATGTGGAAGAATATACTGAAAAGCAAGAGCATGCAAGCAATCCTGCCGGTACAGCATCTCAAAGCATTATGGATACTCTTGACCACCATGTCCAAAGAGGCATCCATTATGTCTAAGTGCTTGGATATGAAAGCCACGGGGCCTGTGTAGTCCCTGGGTGGAGGCCTTCAGCGCACAGGCTTCACAAGCTGTGCAGGCTGACTTGCCATGTTGCTGGTGCCTCACAAATTGGCCGTGCAGGCCAGGTGGACTCTGTCTCGGTGACTTGACTTTCGTCTTGCTAATCATGTTTAGCCGCCCCACGCAGAGCCCGAGAATAGCTGTTCCAGGAGAGACCACCCACAGTGAAAATATTAAGCCTATCTGGTGGCCTTGAATGCGTTCCTTATGAAGCAGAATCTTTATGTAGAATACACACTTGGGAAGCAATTATTATTAATTACCGACCCTTTCATCACTTCTTTTGATCCTTCACATGCCCCAGTCCCCTCTACTGTTCACTCATAATAAGGATAGCCCAACAATAGCTTCTGTGCCATGAAGAACAAAGAGACTTTTTGAAAAATATTCAATTTACCAATTACCGTCATAATCATAGTCTTTGTGTTCCTGTGTGTTCCTCTCAGTTAATAAATTCTCCTTGTATTAATGCCGGCTTTTTGCCTCCATTACAGGCTTCAAGGGATGTGTTTAAGATGCCCTGCTGATATCAGGATTGGACTGACCATGTGCCTAATTAATTTTGGAAAAAAAGAAAAAAAAAACCTCTCATGAATGAGATGAATGCATGCAGTTATGGGCCCATGAAGGCACATGACATGTGCCTGGCACAGTTATTCAAATTTTGTGTTCTCATGAATTTTTTTCTGTTGTTGAAATAATTATGTGTTCTGATAAAAATTAGGAGCCTGGAAAGATGGTTCAGTTTCTAGAGTACTTGCCCTGCAAGCATGAGGACTTGAGTTCAATCCCCAGTATTTGGGTGGAGGGCACTGTATACCTGTATTTCCAGTGATGGGGAAGCAGGGGCAGGAGAATCCTGGGGCTCGCTGGCCGTTCTAACCAAATGAGCTAGCTCCAGGTTCAATGAGAGAATCTCTGGCTCTCAACACATCATAGAACAACTCTCATATATACTTTAGAAACTTAGTCAAGATATTCTGAATTCTTCTTGGTAGAAATTTGTAGGTACAGGGAACTATCATTTTAGTAAATAAAAACTTAATAAATCTGTCTGTAGATATAAATATGTAGGTTTATTTGCCAAGTTCGAAGAGCATTCATTAATGAGCACAAACCCGACTTTGGGAAGTGGAATATTCTCATCAGAAACAGGCTAAAACCCTCAAAGGCTTTTTTCTGATGGTCCACCCCCACCAACCTTATCTTAATTTTTAAGGATTTTATAGAAATTTCAAAACAAAGTCACAGATGGCGACCAAATGTTAAAATACATAAGCCTATGGGGAAAGATCCCACATTCAGACAATAGCAATGATACATAATGTTTTTAATTCTATTGCTATTCTTGCAAGTCCTTTTGCACATTTGACTTTTCTGATAAAAATTCTATTTTCTTAGAAAAGTTTCACATACGAAGTATCAGAAATTGAAATGATTCAATTTGTAGTATTTCCCTTAATCCCTAATTGCTTCTCAAGAAACAAAGCTCACTGCTAACTTAATAAGCGTATGTAAACCGAATTTATTTTATTCGTAACCAGTAATCAGCAGAGGCAGGTCTAGTTAATAGCTTTATATTGTTACTGGAAATGCGTATTATTACATTACCTCATAGTTATTCAAAACTTACAGAGCAGACTAGAACCACTTTAGTTATCAAAATGCAAAGCCAAATTAAATATCTGGACGTCCTCTGTAGTGCCCGAGATGGTCCATTGACCAACAAGCTTTCTGGGATAGGCGACAAGTTTACAAGTCAACATACAGATGTAAAATCACATGACTAAAGTTTGTTCCTTCTCTGATTGAAGATAAAATTGTTTTTAAGCACCATCTTTATCAAGATGTTAACTTCCATGGGGGCTGGAAAGATGGCTCAGTGGTTAGGAGCACTCGCTACTCTTGCTAAAGACCTGGGTTTGGTTCCCAGCAATGACCTCTTCCTGCCTGCGCGGGCACCAGATGGGGTCTGGGATCAAACCCAGGTCATCAGGCTTGGTAGCAGGTGCCTTTGCCTTCGGAGCCATCTCTCGAGATCCCAGCCCTCTGGTTTCTGATTCACCCTCTGTGCACCACCAGTTCCTCTCTTTGAAAACTCATACAACATCGGATGTGCACGGAAGATCTTGCATGCGTAAAAAGTTGTAGAACAACAAAAGATACTAAAGTGGCAAGGCACACGTGACAAAGCTGACAGTGTGATAATTTGGCCCTGGCGAAACAGCCAAATCAATTTTTGTTTTATTTGTTATCAGTTTTACCCTCCTTTTGGTAACAGGTGTATGTCACTCTTCAAGATTTCAGTCAAAATAATGGTATTTCTCTTCTTTTCTCCCATTGTCAGTAATGATAACTAGTGTATTGCAGCTAGAAAGGATAGCTTCCTTGCTCACAGAGAATGGAACTCTGGATAGTTTTCCAAAGTGTTTGAACTGAAAAGGAAGTGGTAGAGTGTAATTGCTAAAGAATCTGTAGGCAAACTGTTTCTGCAGATAGATCACAAGATCACTTTGGAGTCTTATACATCCTCCTGCTATGTGCGAAATTTTTCATCACAATATGTGAATGTCGGCACACTAACTGGTGCCAGAGAAGGTCAGAACCACACAGGACCTGTTCAGAATCTTCATTTAGGTTAGATAGTTGTGTATTCCTGAGACCTGAGGATCTGGTGGTGGCATGCAAGGCTGAACTGAAATTCAGAGCAGCTCCGCGCTCTCAGCTCGCATCGCTTGTACTTCCGCAGCCGCCCCCTGTATCTTTGGAGTCTACGTTTGTCAATTCAACCAACTGCAGATTTAGAATACTGTGTCTGGGAAGAGTAAAGCCGTTTTCATACTGGCTGTACTGCCTTCTTTCCTTGGCATTATTCCCTACGCAAAGCAGACCAGCAAACATTTGCACAGCATTTATTTTGAGGTAGGTAGTCTATTAATCTAGAGATGGTCTGAGGTACACAGCAGGATGCATGTTATCACATGTTATATGAAGAATCGGGACATCGGAAGATAGAGTTTCGTATCCAGGGAGGTCTGCACAGGTAACAAGGGATGTTAGATAGGGCTGTGCTTGGAAGTGAGAGTCTGAGGGTCATGAGGGCTATTAGATAGGATTTGGGGTAGCAGATCTGGAGTCTGAGGCTCTCAGATAAGAAGAAGGCACAGCATGAAGCTAAAGAGGCCAGATGATGTCATGTCGCAGGTTAGAGGGCAGTCCCGAGACTGGAACACCATGACGGTTAGGTATGCCTGCAGAATTTCACTTTATTATTTTTTTCTATCTAAAATTTTTCTTAAGGGACAGATATAGAAAAATGACAGGACTTAATTCATCTTCCCGCTGTGGCTTTAAAGCGACTCAAGGCAAACCCTTCCCAGGGTTGCTGTCTCTATGATGCGTTTACTCAGTGAGACTACAGGCGTGGAAGACACGTCTAAGAGCAGGACTGGGTTACCCCGAGTCGCCTCTGTTCCCAAGTGGTGTGCCACAATGGCTGCTGTTGAAACAACCCGGCAAAGGACCTGAGAAGTAAACCATTGCCAAGCTTGCCAGGCTGGTGTGTCTCCTCCAGGACATGTCTGTATGGTTGCTCCTCCGTGCCAGAGAACTTGTCACAGCTCCCCTGATCCACTTTCAACCTCTATTCGAGACACAAATCAGAGGCTTAATGGCTGAAAATATGCAGAGAAGAGTGTGATTCCATTAGTGCCTCATTAACACAGTGGTTTAAATTCTTAGGCAAGTATTGACCAATGTGCGCTTGTTTTGTGGTAGGGTAAAGCTATTTTGTACTCATAATACTAATTAGCCACCCCAAAGACTCCCACAGTGGTTTCAGGCTTCTACTAAACAGACTATAGATATTCTTAATGACCTTATTTTCTCTCAAAAGTTTTTCCCCCCATAGGAAGAGTTGAACCCAGTTTCTTGTTCCTGTTAATCAAGTTCCCTGTCACTGTCACCGTCACCGAATGCTCCCTTGTTAAAGATTGTGATTAAAAATCTCAATGAGTTGCCCAGGGTGGCCTTGAACTTAGAATCCTCCCACTTTAGCCTCTGGTGTAGCTGGCAGTATGGGCACCAGTCCCTGCCAAAGAATGCTTTTAATAGGTTAGGGTGGAGATAAATCTTTCTTTCCTCTTGACAACTCTGACATATGTTTCAAGGTAGCAATTAGTGTAAGAATTATAGCAGTGTTTCTAATAATGTATGGATCATGTTCTGGGTGTGTGTGTGGGTCTTTGGAAGCAGGTTTAAAAAATAATTAACCTGATTATAAACAGCTTTTAAACAAGACTTAAAAGTATTAATTTTTTTATTTATCTGTCAATTTAAATGACTCCTTAAGCAATGCATAGGATTAATTAACAGTCTTTTTATATATAGTATTTTATAGTATCTTTTTTATAAGTCTCCTACTTTACTGCCCAATTTGATCTACAAAGACTATCAATATAAAAAATATGATCCTGTGTGTCTAGGTTTGTATTTTAGTTCATCTACTTTTATGACCTTGAAACTTGGCAGGGATTTGATCCCTAACCCTCATATTTTATTTCCAAAGAATTTATTTGCCATCTTAACTCTGTGGGCTTTAAAAAAAAACAATTTAAATTATGATTTGGCTTGATTTCTTTCTTTCTTTCTTTCTTTCTTTCTTTCTTTCTTTCTTTCTTTTTTTTCTTCGTTCCTTTATGTCTTTCTTTTTTATTTTTTTTTCTGAGACAGGGATTCTCTGTAGCTTTGGAGCCTGTCCTGGAACTAGCTCTTGTAGACCTCGAAATCACAGAGATTTGCCTGCCTCTCCTCCCAAGAAAGGGATTAAAGTCATGCGCCACCACCGCCTGGCTTTGACTTTCTTTTTTATTAATAGTGAGTCTATATTCTCTCAGTTTAAAAAATACATCTATTTCTTTTTTATTTTATGTGCATATTTGCCTGCATGTATGTTTCTGCACCATGGGCATTCAGTACCTGAGGAGGGTGTTGTATCCCCAGGAACTGGAGTTGCAGACGGTATGTAGTAAGTCACCGTGTAGGAGCTGAGAACTGAACTCGAATTCTCTAAAAGGCAGCACTCTTAACCACTGAGCCACCTCTCCAGGTCCATGTCTTAGTTTTTACTCTTTGTCTGATTGACATTCCTTCAGAAATGAATTCTCCTTAACTTTCCTAATGTGTCCCATCCAATAAAAGTTTATTACTTTTGGTTTTAATAGCAGAGTTGAATAGACTAGCGCCTCTGACATTAGGTGAGACCTTAATGGGCAGTCTGAACCGGTGGTGTGACTTAATTAACTGTCTAAATATTTAATGCCGAGTTCTATATTTCTAATGTCATTTTGAAGAACAGTCTGAGTTTGTGAGGGTCGTTCTTGAAGATAATTCGTTGATGGGAACCCAGAGACATAGACAAGAATATTTCAATCATATCTGTGTATGTTTGGTATGAAGTACCGCCCTGCCTAGGCTGGTTTCCTCGAAACCAGTGGGGCCTGTATCCATTCTGCCCGGCCAGGGAAACCAGCAACATATCATGAAGGAAAGGAAAAGGAAGTAAGAAAACAGCGACTCTCTGAGTAACTATTGTCTAGCAGACCTGAAAGGGGGTGTTGGTTCCAGGGGTTAAGTTCAGAGACAGGAACTGTTGACTTTTCTGCGTGTCTTCATAAGTTATCTAGTTGCTATAGCTTAGCTCTGACGTTTCCCCCAAGGGCCCATGTGTTGAAGTCTTAGTCTCCAGCTTTGTAAGATCAGCAAGTGGTGGCCAAACTGGAGCCTAGTGGGAGAGAACTAGGTGATTGGAGACGGGCTCTCAGAGGGGATTGTGGGATCCCAGGCTCTGCCTAGTCCTTTGTTCCCTAACGGGGTGAGAGGCCCTCCTCCCATGTACCTGCTTTGATATACAGTGCCACAAACAACCGAGTGAATGGATGAAACCTCCACAACTGTCCACCTTTTAGTAAGATTGTTTCTGATTTTCCTTAGAAAATTTCCAGGGAGGTAACAGACACGTGGTCATGAAGTGGTCAGGTCCAGGCCTTAGATCCCTGGCATTTGTGACCCATGAGCTAGAAGAACCTTCTCAAGTGCTGAATTTCCTGCTTAATGTTTGCTTCATTTAATTACAGATTGTTTTAAAAGGTCCCAGAGGTACCTGGTGGAAAACTGTGTAAAGAAACACTTGGAGTTAATATGGACCTCAGTGTTGCTATTGGAGATAGGGTCTCACATAGCCCAGGCTGCTCATAAGCCTTCCTGAGGCTCCCTCCCAAGTGCTAGGATTTTAGGCATGTACCCTGCAGTTGGCCAGGACTTCATTTTTTTTTTTTTTGCTGTATTTCTTTTTCAGTGAAGGAATGTCCTAGAAATGCAACCAAATGATTAAAGGTATAAACCTCAAGAAGGTAGAATATAAATATGGTTATTGAAATTTATATATAGAAAAGACAAGCTGTAACCAAACAGTGATACTTAGTTAATTACAACAAATAAGAACTTTGAATACAGTGTTAGAGCTCTGAAATCCCCTAGCATACCAGGTTATAGAACTTCAGTCTTCCTTAGCATGACATATACCAAGCATAGAAGAATATAGGTGCTCAAACCTGTGTGTGACCTTTTAAAATGGACTTCTATTGTGTTGGTCTAAGTTTTTTATTTTGATATATATATCAAATACACACAGACACACACACACACACACACACATATATGTTCAAGAATTTGTGTTTTACAGCCAAGTATAGTTTTGATCACATGTTCTTTAGAACCACATGGACATGTTTGATAGTCTGATGTGTTTAGGACCATGAACTCACAGTTGCGAGTGACCTAATCTGCTCCATTATTGTCAAGCAGGAATTCATTTGAAGCAGGAAGTGATCCGGAATGAGAGGGAGGGAGACACTGTAGACAGTGAATGGACTTTAAAAGGCCCACAGAGACCCATGACTAGGAAGACAGTTAACTGAAACAGCAGTTGCAGAGGGCGTGGGCTCTGGTTGGCTTGTGAGGTTGTAGGTAGACAGGGGAGAACCAGGACGGGATCCATTTTTATTTCACCACTCAAAGTAGGGTTTTTAACCCCACTCTGCTCATGAGATGCACATGACTTGGATGAGTGATAGGAAATGCTCATGAACGATAGAAGGAGAAGAGGGGAAGAGGGCAGAGATGTGCAAACTGGGCTGGAGTCTGGCCTCTCTGAAGTGGCTGAAGTAGGAAGACAGGTTAGACAGTAGGACATCAGAGTTCATTGCAGTTCTGTGAAGGTTTCAGTCAGGCTGAGTAGGGCTCTCTGAACAAGCATTGACTGTTAGAAGAACCTTGAGTTGAGTAGACACGGGTGATTCTCATAGGCTTGTGGTGGTCAACCGTCGGCTGGGTGCCTTGGAAGAGGAGGGCTGAAGATATGACAAAGTGTCTGTGGACTCTCCACCCCTCTTGAAGGAGATCTGAGTGGTTCAACCCCATGGCTGCCACAGGTCATCCACAAAAATAACCGGGATCGTGCCTCATTCCCTTCCTCCATGGTCTCCAGAGCATCCCCGTCATCACCTGGTTGTGTTAACTGTTCCGAACATGAGCTCAATAGTGCCAAAGAGACACAGCAATGGATAGTTCCTTAACTCTTAGAGCTTGCGTCGTGGCAAGCATGTTTTCAGAATAACGGAAGTTTGCCGCTGGCTTGTGTGCGTGCAGGGCTGTCACCTGACGTGCAAGCAGATGTTCTGCCAGGAAGTTTAAAGGACACATAGCATACACAGTGGGATGCGATTACCCCGCCTCCTTCCTCTTCGACAAAGCACCAAACCCAGAGCCAAAGTCAGCAATCAAGTACTCTTCATGGATGGTTAAATACGTTTATTCCGCTCATTTATTACTTGAGTATTTTTTAAAAAAATTTGGATTGTTAATGGTCTCAGTGAAACCTCAAGCCTCTCCTTCCTTGTGTCCAGAGCTTGATTGCTTATTCACTGTAATGACTAAGAACCAGGTGATTGTGACCCTCAGAAAAAGGCAAAATTCCTGCATAAGACTGATAGTTCTCTATTTAATAAATCAAGGGGTTTTTTTCTATTTTATTTAACTTAGTTATAAAATTTAACATAGTATGTGTATATATAGAACAACTTCAGCCAGATAAAAACTGGCAGTTCCTCAAGCAGAGAATATATACTAGCTCTCAATTCATAAAGTAGCCTCATCAAGCCTCTGGAATTTCCACTCCGCGCTTTAGATGAACGATCCGATTTCTTACAAAAATGGATAGAAACGTTCACTCTCTCTTTAATTTTTCATCTACATTTCTTCCAATAAGAAATGAATTTTCACTACTTGTGATGTTGGCTAAGCCTCTAAAGGCAGGTAGGCGACCATTAAGATCACCCAGTCACCCGGATGTATTATGTTCAGACCAAATTGAAGGGGCAGAGAAAGGAGATGCATGGGGCCTGGTATGCAATGGTATGACTATAGTAGACACTGCACTGTCTCCCGAAAAGATGCTGAAGTCAGGTTTCAGGTACGTAGGAGTACGACCTTGTTTATAAATGGTCTCATAGACACGATTGGGCTAAGATGCCATTTAGGATGGGCTCTAATCTAATATGACTGGGGCCTCTGGAATGATAGGGAATTTTGGACAGAGACACACAGAAAATCATCACAACACACGCACACACACACACACACACACACACACACACGCACACACGCACACGCACACACACACGCACACGCACACGCACACGCACACACACGCACACGCACACGCACACACACACACACACACACACACACACACACACAGATTGCACATTCAGCTACCACAAGTCAAGGAAGAGCTGTGCTCCAAGAAGCTGAAGAGACAAAGGAGGGGTCGTCCCCAGAGCCATGACTTTCAGCACAGTCCTTCCCGAACCTTGGGCTTCTCTAGCCTCTAGGCCTGTGACGGAACCAATTCTTCTCCTTTTACGATGCCGGTTATGCTAGCCAGAGGAAAATGACGTGGGTAATATTTCAGGTGGAAATAATATAGCAGCAATCTGAAAACATGTAATTATCACTTCTGATTTATTTGAACTGGTAAGGCATGGGTGTGCTGTACATTTATAGCATTATTAATGACAGAAACCCATCTCTGCCCCCCGCCTCAGCTCTCCCCAGAGCACATCTGCTGTTCCCATTTTTCTTGGGTGTCATGCACATACGCATGACAGAATATATACATACTTTTCTTTCCTATCTCTCAACGAATGGCAGTCTCCCACTTACATCTTTGAAATCTTGACTTTCTCATTTATAAGGTGTTTTGAGGACTGCAGAGACAGCTCAGTGGTTAAGAAGGAGTGCTGTCTGCTCTTGCGGAGGTCCTGGGGTTCTGTTCCCAGCACCCACATCAGGCAGCTCACAACTGCCTGTAACTCCAGCTCCCAGAGGTCTGATAGCCTGTTCTGGCCTCTGCAGGTACCAGACATCCATCTGGGGCACATACATACATACAGTCACTAACATAAACACTGAAAATAAAAATAAGTCTTTAACAAGATATTTTGAATTCACTGAATACCAACATTTATTGAGTTGTGCAAGAAGGAATTTTAAATTCTTACCTGTATAGAAATCCCAGGAGGTCTTCTTCATTTGCTTTCTGTTTCTGTCACTCAGCACACACAGTCACATAAGTCATGCTCGATGCCACTATGTTTTGCAGAGTGTGTATCAGTTCCTTTTCTTCTTGTCATGGTGATAGAGTGCCTGAAAGAAGCCGCTTAAGGGAGGAAGGCTTTATTCGGGATCCTGGTTTGAGAGGGTGTGATCCACGGTGGTAAGGATTCAAAGCAACAGGAGAATGTGGCTGAACTGTACATCTCACATCCTAACAGACCAGGAAGCTGAGAGAGTCTCAGAAGGACCACTTGTCAAATAGCCCTGAAAGCCTGCTGTTATTGTCCTATGCCTATTAGTTACATCCCTGGGTCCACAAGATGACTCTCCAAAACGCTCCACTGGCAGAGGACCAAGTGTTCAAACCCATGTGCTTGTGAGTGTGCATATGGCGGGGCCACTCCACATTCAAACATAAGCGTCATGCACCAGGGACTATGCAAAGCTGTTTGCATTGCATTCTCTAACCTGTTACTGGGTGGCAGCGGGAGGAGTAATGAGAGCGCCAATTTTGAGGCCCTAAAGAACATAAAAGATGGATTTGCGATTGGAACGGGATCAACTTCTATTTGTGCTGTAGGCTCCTGAAAAGAACGAAGACTGGCAATTTTATAAGTAGTTGTGATTAATGCCAAATTGCCTCGAGGTGCGTTTCCTGCTAAAATACTTATCTCTTGTCTTTTACTTGTCGTTCCTGAGAAACGTATTTCTTTGGTGTCATAAATCTAATTATCCTGTGTACAGAGGTTATTCTCAGCAAATAAAGACCTGATTTTAATAACACTGAAGTTCTGAGTAGGCCCAAGACAGCAAGAATACATATATGTTTCATACTGAGGTTGGGGGCCCATGACAGGCACAACTCATGTGTTGACCCCATGTTATCATGACTGTCTCTGCCAGCCCTGTTTGGAGACTTGAGAGCGGGCAACAGGAAGGACGTGTTAGGGTTTAGAATGGCGTGTCCTCAACCCTTCCTCCCAAGGTTCACATATTGGATAGTTGATCTCTAGTTGGTGGTAATATTGGGGGAGGTAAGGCATAGCAGGAGGAAGTACATCAGTAGGTCATGTCCTTCTGCTCCGAGTCCTGTTCTGACCCCTCATGCTGCTTCCTGGCCACTGCGGTGACCGCTTTGCTACTTCCTGCCCTTCCCACCATGAGCAGAGTCGTGGGCTGAAACCTTTGAAGACATGAACACAAGTAAACCTGCCTGCCCGCCTTTCGCGTTGTTCTGTCACAACAGCGGGAAGCTGACCGCCACTGTATGCATTGTCTATGACAGTGAAGGAAGGGGCAGGGTCACTGCGGCGTTACTACCCTAAGGCACATATGGGCACACAGAAGGCAGTGTGCCCTTCGGGGATGGTTCAGCGTCTGGAGAGCACAGCAAAGACCTCTGCTCTCTGGTAGCCTCTGGCGGAAGAAAGGACTCTGGTTTCGCTCAGTTCTGTCGCTGCTAAAACCCCATGGGTGTCCTGGCTCGGGTGATCGTTTCTGCCTCCTTTGCAGCTCTGCATGGTAGGTGACCAAGTTTGTGTTAATGATGTGTAAGTGGAAATCATGCGGGCACTTCTCTGTCTTAAGGGAGCGCATATCTTTGATCATGCCAGAATGACGGCAAGGATACACATCTAATCGTGGGAACAGGAGTTGCTGCCTTGAGTTCAGAAGGTAAGCCACATGTTGAATAGTCACTTGCAGGACAGTCACCTCAAAACCTGGATGTTAGTCCTCTCATTAAAGCTTCTGCTCTTGGAGTGGGGACCCTTCTTTTTCCAGCAACTGAGCTCATGCTCTGATTAAACCACCCATGTGCCCAGATATTGATGGGGAACCAGCCCACTCACAACTGTAACTCCTGTGGAATCAAGTATTGAACATGAAATGGCTATTTTCTTCAAAATCAGCCTACCGCCCAAGACTGTAATGTATTTTCTTCTTCCATATATTCAATTTGGTGCTTCAGAAATATTGATGGCTTGAGGTAATCCTGCCCATTATCATGTTGGTTATAGCGATATTTTCCAAACTGCTCTTCAGAAACCTTCTATTCATGAGTGCTCCTACAAAAAACCGTGAGAGGGTGATTTAAGATAGTAGGTTTGAAAAAGTCATGGATCAAGTGATGTTAGCCAATTTTTTTCGAGGCACTCAATGAGGATCAGCTACATTTACTTTTTCACTGGGAAGAATGGCCTGTGATGTGCCCCGGTGTCATTTAGCTGTGAACTCTCTCTTTGAAACACCTAATGATGTTCTGTGGGACCCCATGTTTTTCCGACATATGGCTCAGGGTAACAGCATTTGGGGTTACAATTGTACTTTATTTACGGGTCTACAAAGCACTTCATCCCTATTAAAGATGACTATGCATCTTACACATTTTGTTTTAAAATATAGAAAGGACCTTTATTTTCCTTCACTTTTGATCTTAGGGAATATATACATGAGACCAGTAAAAGGCATAGGGCTTTATAGGAAGGAGCGGATGCAGGTTCTAATCACAATATAATACTGCAATGATGATGTATATTTTTATTTGTTTTATAAGATTTGGGTTATGTTTCAGATTTTTCTGGAAAAAATTCTACTGTTAACAAAAAAAGTCAATAAACCTTTGCTGGTATTTGCTGAGCAGAGACAGTTGCTGTATTGGAAAATATCGGCTGTGCGGAACTGTAGAGGGCAATGAATTTAGATGTGATGGAACTTCCTCTTGGAAGCCACTGAGGGGTTTTGGAGCAGGGCAGGAGTAAGGTCAGCATCATTTTTGCCCCTGCTCTTTCATCAGAACAAAAAGTGGTCCAGGCTAGAGTGGAGGGAGGAAATGTGACCTGACAGCACGTTTCTAGCCATCCAGGACCTGAGTACAAGGGAAGATGGTTGTGGGTAATTTCCACACTTCCCATCATCGGTATCGACACAAGTTGTCATTGCATTCTGAGCAGATCGGACTTGTGGCTTTGAAGAGCCACAAAGCAAGAGTAGAAGATCAAAAAGTTGAAGTGTCCAAAGGACACTGGAAACTGAGCCAGGCCTGGGTTCACCATGGCTCTTGGCAGCTGTAGGCAGAGTAGGCTGACCTTGATGAGTGTTGCTTATACCATCAACCCTGTGCCACATGAGTCTCCTCTTTTCCTCTCTCTCTCTCTCTCTCTCTCTCTCTCTCTCTCTCTCTCTCTCTGTGTGTGTGTGTGTGTGTGTGTGTGTGTGGAGGGGGGGTGGGGGGGCGAGAGGCCAATGTAGGTGTCACTTTGCTGTCCATGGTTTTTTTTTTTTTTCTTTTCCTTTTAAAGTTGAGGTTCTAGGAATGGAACTCGGCTTGAATTCAGGTGGTTTGCTTGTGACAAACACTGCCAGAGGTGCCACTTCCCCAGCCTGCACTCCCCTTTCTTGAGTGTACTTGTGGCTGGGGGTTGAATGGTGAAATTGTTATTTGTTTAGCAAGAGTCGTTTTTTCTTAGTTGAATATCCCGTGCTCCTTTCGTGATAGCTGAAGTTTGGAGGGGAGGTTTGCAGTGCCTTGGGGCTACAATCAGTATTTCTCAGGTGTGGATTAGGAATGGAAGTTCCCAAAAGGAGCCTAGTTGAGTTCTAAGGAGACTTTGCGCTAACGTTTAGCTGTTTTAAGTTCCTGATTTAAATATATTATTTCTGTACACTTATTTGTCTAAGTGCATATAGTTTAACCTCAGAAACATGTTTTGACTTTGAGTTGCCTGGAATCTAAACAGGGCATCATGGTAAAAAAACTGTTAATTTTAAAAATTACATCTCCCATTTTCCTGAGTGTGCCCTAAAACTTTCACTGTTTTAAAAAATGTTATATTCTCAAAGGAAAACAAAGCGAAACGATGGCTTTTTACATGAAGCAATAGGGTACATTAAGCCTCGTCTGTGCCCTCCTCAAGCCCAACCTGTCTCCACCAGTGCTGCCCATTTTTCTGTTAGAAATAGCTTGCCATATGTTCAGAAAGATTTTTTTTTTTTACTTGATCATTGCCCTGGGGTAGGGGACCGTGTCCAGATTGCATTGGACCTGTTTGCTAACACGCGTTCCTCTCAAACATCACTGGACAAAACTGTAGCTTGTGGCAGTTGTGACACACTCCCCTGGCCTAGCTGGGACATAGCTCAGTGGAAAGCCGAAGGGGTTCAGTGGGTCTTACTTGTGCCATTGCAGTTGCCCATGCGGGCCATTCTTGTTACCATGTTTAATTAGCTGGTGATCTCCTCTGTCCATGGAAGCGGGGGTGCTTCTTTCCAGTGGGGGTTCACTTCATTCTCTAGCTAGTACTCACAGCACTAAGCAGCCGGCTGGAGGTTTGTCTCCAGCAGTGTGTGATTAGGGTTTGTAAAATCGCAGAGAATCCGTTCTTCTGTCCATATGTCATTTCCCAGGTTTGGCCACACATCTGGAGCATCTCTCATTTTCCTTGTCAAGTCTTCCAAATGGCCCCATTCCAAGGGATGCTGTTTACTGGAAATGTAATGTGGGCTGTGCCTTTGATGACGCCGATCTTGATGGCACACACTGGGACCTTTACAATGACAGAATGCCTCCTCATCCCACGAAGTACAGACATGTGTTTTGCTCGGCTCAGCATGCCCTCGCCTCCAGACCCCTTTCTTCCTCCTTCCCTCCCTCTCACTATAGCCCCTGGGTGGGACAGCACTTATCAGACAACAGCATGCGGTTACCTAGATACTTGCCTTCTTCAACTGACTCCATTCTGTGTTCACCTGTTAAGTCCTATTAATTACTTAATTAATTTAATATTTAACATTTATTTACTTATTCATTTAGCATTTATTGAGCATCTACTGTGGACAGTGCCAATGTACATAGAAGAAACACATAGAAAACTTTCAATTATCTTGGTTTGGGTAGATTAATCTTTGGGAAAACCTCAGCATAAGATTGCTTCTTTCATATAATTTTGTTCTTTCTGTCACTTTTTGCAAAACTATTTACATTATTACTTTTTTTTCCTGATTGCTTCATGTTATAATTGCTTATTTCATCTGGCTAACCCCCCATCGATGTTCTGAGTGCATTTTATTTTCTTCCACTAGAACTTCTCAGTGCATTGGAGCATGTAGGTGAGAGTAGAATGGGATTCATTGGGATCTCAACTCTGCTTCTTAGTTGTTAAATTAAACTTTAAACCTGGCATTCCAGTTTATGCATTAGGGATAAGAGCACCTAGCTAGGTCCACTCAACATAGTCTATTTTTCGCTTTTCCTCTTTCCTTGGGATTTCACTGAGAACACATTTTATTACAGTGCCATCCCTTACATGTCATATGACCCCAAGCATCCCTTACATGTCATATGACCTCAAGCATCCCTTACATGTCATATGACCACAAGCATCCCTTACATGTCATATGACCACAAGTATCTCTTACATGTCATATGACCACAAGCATCTCTTACATGTCATATGACCATGAGTATCTTTCATGTCACATGACCACAAGTATCCCTTACATACTCGTGGTTCCTTACATATGACCACAAATGTCACTTACATGTCATATGACCATGAATGTCCCTTACATGTTATATGTATATTGACATGTTCTTCTATCAAGAGTTTTGTCTTCCCTTCCTTCTTGGACTTCTCACCTGGTAGGAACTTGTGAATGATTATTTTTGCTCATGGGCTCTGTCAATGAACATGGCTTTGGGTAGGCACAGGTACTGACAGGGGTATTGTGGGGCAGGTGCATTGTTTTAGAATGCTCTGTTGCTGTGAAGAGATACCATGACCGCAGCAGCTCTTATAAAGGCTTACAGTTCAGAAGTTCAGTACGCTGTTATCATGGCAGGCCATGGTGGCATGCAGCCAGACATGGTCCTGGAGAAGGAACTGAGAGTTCTACATATTGATCCACAGACAGCACAAGGAGTTTGTGTGCTGAGCATAATTTGAGTGTATATGAGACTTCAAAGGCCACCCACCCCCACTCTGACACACTTCCTCCAACAAGGCCACACCTCCTAATAGTGCCACTTTCTACAAGCAAAGTGTTCAAACACACAAGTCTATGGGGGTTATATTCAAACTACTAAAACATGGTACCGGACAGGGGTATTGTGGGGGTAGGGATGGGTCCTGGACAAGGGTATCATGAGATAGGGATGGGTACTGAACAAGGGTATCATGTGGGTAGGGATGGGTACTGAACAAGGGCATCGTGAGATAGGTATGGGTACTGTACTAGGGTATTGTGGGGGTAGTTATGGATACTGGACAAAGGTATCATGGGATGGATATGGCTACTAAACAAGGGTATCTTAGGGTAGATATGGCTACTGATCAAGGGTATCATGGGGTAGGTATGGGTACTGGACAAGAGTATCGTGGGGTGTCTTTGCTTGGCCATGCCACTTCTGCGGATTGGTTGCTGAGAGAAGTAAGGTCTCCCTAAGGCAGCCATTACAGATGCTACCACTTGCTGCCTTGACAGTCACTTCTGTACTCTATAAAAAATGGAGTAATTTTTTGAAAATCAAGTCATGCAGGATTCTTTTCCAGTCCAAAAAAAATCTAAGCAACAGAATAAATAGTTATTATTCATTCCATGTTGTGTTAATTCTTCTTGCCAAAGGGGAAAAATGAATTTTTTTTAAAGAAATTCCAGGAAGACTATCTAGAGACCTAAAAATAAAAATCCTGGTTTTATTTTAAGCTTGTCAACAGGGGTGACAAGTGCAAGAATTGTGGCCCAGGAGAGCGGGAAGCACCTCATAAATTCTGTATCCCACGATGCTTTATCTTGCCTGTCGCTTTCCCTAAAATGGAAATAATGTTTAATATCACAGAGAAAGGTGGGAAAGCTGCATTTTCATTTGTGAAGTGGCAGCGTGGTAAGTGGAGGCTCGCAGGGTGCCGGGCTGTTTCACCAGATGGATTAAACGTTGGAGGCAGTGGGATGGCCATCAGCCTGCTATGACCATTGTTCTTTTGGGGTCTCCAGAAGGGGACAGTGGGTCCCGATTGGAAATGTTCTAACTTCCCTTTCTTGTTCCTGCTTATGCACTATACAAAAGTCTAGTTCTTTTCAGTCAGATTAGGGGAGGCAGTGTCAATAAGGAATTGGGGCTTCTATGTCTGTTAGCAGCACATTTAGTCTGGGCTAGGGGGTCAGGCCAGGATTAGAGTATATTCACATATGTAGAGCTGGCCTAGACTCTGAGGCTGAGGGCAGGGAGTGGACCAAACAGTTCATCTGTTTAGATTCTGACTTGCCTCGTACTGGGAACCGGAAGTCAAAATGGCATCTCCCCTCCTCACAGGGGCCTCTGAATTGAAAGCAGCTGTGTGAGTTAACAAGACCATGAACTAGCAAAGCTGCACCAAATAGGAGACTAGTCAGATAAATAACATTTTTTTTTGGCTTAAATTTTATGTCCGTAAATCTCATAGAAAAGATTAACTTATAATTTAGGTGCAATTAGAGATCAAAATCGTTGGCTATTACTAAGGCCTTGTCTTTGACAGCTTGGCCAGTGCCAAGCGTAGGCAGAGAAGTTTCCGCAATGAAAATCAAGGGAAATGTGAACGCTGACTCCCGCTTTACTGTGTTCATGTTCTCCTTGGAAAGGTTAAGAGCAGATGTAAAAGCAAGGAACCAGAGATACAGGAGAGCAAGGCACACATAACCAAAAGGAGCCTTTGTTTGCTACCAACCTTGGAACGTCCTTGGTTTAGAGGAAGCCTTTCAACCTCACTGTCTGCTGTGATGGAGAAGAGGGTCATTGTTCTGGTATTGGGACCCTGGTGCGGCCTGTGAATGGAGGCTGCTTTTTCGTTCCTGGCTGCCCAGACCCAAATAATCACCCAGAAATTATATTAATTACAACACTGTTTGGTCAATGACTCAGGCATATTTCTAGCTAGCTCTTTCATCTTGAATTAACCCATTTCTATTAATCTGTGTATTGCCACAAGGATGTGGCCGACTGGTAAGGTTCCTAAGGTTTCGGCATGTCTTTCTCCTTTGGCAGCTACTTGGCATCTCTGACTCTGCCTTCTCTCTCTCTCTCTCTCTCCCTCTCTCTCTCTCTCTCTCTCTCATCTATGTATCTGTCTATGTATCTATGTATCTATGTATATATCTATGTATGTATCTATCTATGTATCTATCTATCTATCCATCCATCCATCCATCCATCCATCCATCCATCCATCCATCCATCCATCTATCTATCTATCTATCTATCTATCTATCTATCTATCTCTTCCAGTCTGGCTATATTCTGCTAAGCCATTGACTGAAAGAACTTTATTATTAACCAATGGTAATAAAACATATTCACAGCACACAGAGGGGAATCCTACATCAGTGGCCCTGACAGATGACCCCTGGCCAGGCATGGCAGGTCCATGGATCACAGCACAAGCCTGCTGTAAGAAAGAAGAAAGACACAACCCCAACTGTGTTGTCCTCTGCTTAAGGGTAAGCCTAGGTTGGCTGGGTTGTGGAACACAGTGGATAGAGCCGTGTTGTCGACAGCTCAGAAGGAAAGCAGACAGCAGCCTATCAACATGAAGTTCACTCTGGGAGGCTGCTTGATATCTGTATTAGTGCTATCTATATTTGACAGGTGGCTTCTGTCTAGTTAGGTCACCTCAGGCAGTTAAAAGGCTTTGCTGGGAATGTAGGTGACAGCTCAGAGGTCAAAGGACAGTTGAGGAAACACAGAAGCACACAAGCCTCAGAGCGTCAGTATTAAGTGCAAAATCTTTACGACTGGTGGAAAAAAGGAAAAGCAAACTATTTTCAAACTGGAAGAGAAAGTTCGAGCGACTTAGCATTTTAGTCTATCAAAAGTTAAAAAGTGCTAGCACTTACTGAGGATGAGCGAGAAGGCTGTCATTTAAAATGGAATATATATAACTCATGGTGTAATTTAACAGATTTTTGAACAAACAGAATATGTCATTTTGAAAGTTGATTAAATATATAACTTAGAAATGAATTCAGCTGAGCGTTTCTAGGAGAAAGGGACTCGGGGTCCACTGTTTGAGACTTGAAGGTACATTTCAGCATCTCTGCTTCTGCCGGAGGAGTCACTCAAAGCCTTCAAAATTACAGGTGCAAAACAGGATTGCTGTCATTTCGGTGGCGTCAATTACTACCTCGATGCTAGGATGCTAGATTCATGCATCTGGAGGTAAAGTGAGCTGGGGCGTAAGGGATGCATGTCTGGCTTCCCCAGAGCGGCTGTTCTAGGCTCTCATCTTGTCCTGTGGACTCAGCACAGGAACATTCACCTGGAGTGACAGCTGAGCACCCAGTAACACTAGAGGGCCGTGCAGTGCTGAGTACCGAGTAACACACCAGTCACTGGGCAGTGCTGTGTACCGAGTAACACACCAGAGCGCTGGGCAGTGCTGAGTACCGAGTAACACACCAGAACGCTGGGTGGTGCTGTGTACCGAGTAACGCACCAGAACGCTGGGCAGTGCTGAGTACTGAGTAACACACCAGAGCGCTAGACAATGCTGTGTACTGAGTAACACACCAGAGCGCTGGGCGGTACTGAGTACTGAGTAATACACCAGTCACTGGGCAGTGCTGTGTACCGAGTAACACACCAGAGCACCGGGTGGTGCTGAGTACTGAGTAACACACCCAGAGCGCTGGGCAGGCAGAAAAGGGCCTAGAGGGAAACACAGGTGATTTTCTCCACTCTCATTTGTTTAGTTGCAAATTTATTTACTTTAAGATTTTTATATTTCCTTATTATTTTTAGGGTGTGACATATGCTTGTGTGCATATCTATGTGTGTGCAGGTGAGCACACGTGTGTGCATGTCAAAGCAGAAGTTGATGCCTGCTGACTTCTTGCGAGTCGCCTTCCTTGTTGAGGCAGGGTCTCTCGCTGGACAGAGAACTCGCTGGTTGTCTAGACTATCTGGGCAGAAAGCTCCGGAGATCCTCTCATTGGTGGTTCCCTAGTCCTGGAGGACAGGTATGCACTACCACACCTGGATCTTTACACGGATGTGCTGGACCAGAACTCAGGGTCTCGGGTGTTTGCAGCAAGCACTGTACTGACCAAGCCATCTTCCTGGACACCAAGTTATTTACCTTTATTATTGGTTGCAATCACAAAATCTTGAAGCGATTGTTATGGCGGGAGTGGATCCAAAACATTTCGGAACAATGATATTTATGCTGCTTATCCTGCAGCTTTGGTTTTGTTGCTATTGAAGTATAAAATCATGCATGCTCTGCCTCCAGCCCCTGTCGCATCTGAGCATCTGCGCCACTTAGATCTTCATCAGTATCCACATGTTTGCTACAAACACCGGTAACTTAGAGTACAGTTCAGTCCATTTCAGGAATTCATTGTTCTATGGTAATATCTCCCGGCTAGTCTCCGTCCTAGGGGCTGGCTTTATACTGATGAATCAACTCTTGCACCGAGCCTTCATTTGTCAACGCGGGGCATTTTCTACTTGATAAGATCGTTTCGTTAGATCTCTTCCCGTGTGAGAAGATGATTATGCATGCGTTCATTTCTAACCATGGTGCGAATAACCTGAAACCATTTTTGTACGGAAAGTGAAGGCTTCCATTTTAATCGACAAGACTTGGTACCGTCTAGAATATTGATTTCTTAAGGGTTAGCACCTGTGCTATACCATGTCGCCCTCTGGATCTACCACTTGTTAGGGGAAAGGGAAGATTATTGTAATGAGTGTGTAACCTTGAGTCTTTCTAGACAATTACACTCCTGCTGCATTGATTATCATAAATGCCCTTTGAGTGCACTTGCTTCTATCACACAGTTCTGAACATTTCCTAATGAGTCAGCTCACAGAGAAGCAAAGCTGGGCCTGGAAAGCGGGCCCAGTGGTCAAGGGCCCTGGTTTCTCAGTGTGAGGAACTGGGCTTGGATCCCAGCACTCCCAGAAAAAGCCAGGCATGGTCACATGTGTGCACTGTCATGGGGGATCACTGGGACTTGCTGGCCACCAGTCTAAGTCTAGAATAATAGAGCAGGTCACCCGTGTCGTCCTCTAGTCTCTGTATGCGTGCACACGATTGTGTGCACACACCCGTTTACTCACAGAACACACACACACATGCATGCGCACACACAAAATTCCTTTGCCTACTCTCCTTGGCCCAGCTATCCTTGGTATTTTTTTTGTCTGTTTTTCTGTATTAAAGTGCATGAGAAAGATGTGCAGCTATGGACCTTCTTGGACGTTCTTAAGTTACACTTAACCAGTTACTGTCTCTTCCTGGGAACTCGAAGTTAACTATTGAGTGGTTTGTCTCAAGTGAGCATCTAACAATGAATTTATTATGGCTGACATGCAGACAAAAGATAATATTAACTACAGGGAGATCCATTGCTGCACTGGGTAAAATTCCTCCAGAAATACAATGCTCTGATGAAAGACATTCTGATGGAAATTAGTTGTGTCGTTATCTGTTCAGTATCAGTTTTAAGTGAGGAGAGAGCTGTGCCACAGCCTCATTCATTTTTGAAATCTTCGCGTTAAGAAAAATAGATAATACCTTTCCCCAGGTAGTGGTAGTGACCCATCCACAAGCCTGTGATGAGGGATTGTGATGAAAATGACTCTTAGCTGGATCTGAGAGGGAGAATTATGATTCAGAACTAAAAAAAAAAAAAAAAAAAAAAAAAAAGTCCTGAAAATCAAAGACAAAAGCATGTCATTCACAGGGCTACTTGAGCTACCTGGGAAGCCAGCAGGCACAGCACCTCTCTCTTTTGCTCCACCATAGCTGCTGTGTATGGTCGTCGAGGTTCCTTTGTGTAGACCTGAGATGCCCAAGCACTGCCTCCATGGCTGGGAGGTCCTCGGTCCAAGGATCGGGATTTCCTTGCTGCCAGCCAGGGTCTCACTTGCATTTGAACTTGCCTTCTGGGTGTTATTTCCTCAGTGTTGGCGGCAAAGTGATCCCTTTTTGGCAGGTAACAGAATCAGTCCTGAAGTTTTATTGCCTTTTCTGATTTTGTATTTGAATCATCCCGTGTGCTTCAGCCTTAGAAACTGTAAGTTGATGTAGTTTTTGTACCTTTTCTACTTCCTCCTACCATTTACCACAAAAGTAGTTAGTTGTTTCTACATCTGAATTGTTTTAAGGCTCATTGCCCTAATGGCCTTCGTGCTCCACGATCGTTGATAGTCCACTGCTACCCAGTGGGTGTGGAGAAGACAGCAAGTGTGGCAGATAATTATTTATTCTCCAGAGCACTTTCAGCTAGAGGAACACAGGAGTTTAATATAAGAGCCCAGACATTCCTCTTCCCCCTCCCCCCACAACTCACCTTCTACAGATCAAAATAGATTAAGAGCAAAATATCCGAGGGAATTAAATCATGTCCTTGTACCTTTATTGAGCCAGGCAGTGGTACCGGCCTCAAATATGCCCGGTTCCTGGGAACCGTGTGATGTAAGATTGTAGTGAAGCACAAAAGATGTATAAATAAATATGGTTTTCAATCTCTCCCAAACTCCCAATCCCAGGACTTATCTGTGAGTTGCATCCTTCCTATAATAATAATAATAATAATAATAATAATAATAATAGTAACAACAAAACCAAAAAGAAATCTCTGATTCAATCATGTTTATTTTGAGGCAAACCGAAGCTTTCCCAGCATTTCTTTCTGTCTCCCCCTACTTTGTCTCTCTCTTATATACTCTCTCTCTTCTCCCCACCCCCCCTACATTCTTGACCTTTGTTGGATGCAGACCACCCTTTCTATATCCAGGTTTTTCATCGTTAGATTAACTACACATCAGAAATATCCAGAAAAATATTCTCAGCTCTTAACGTGAGACAGCTTTTCCTTGTCTTTGCTCCCTAAGCCTAGTCACCTCAATCCATGTGGCCTTTACACTGTATATGGTATTGTAAGTAGTCTAGAGATGTTAAATGTATGTGCAGATTCCCGTGGGGGATGGAACATGCTATCCCTCTTATGAAAGGGACTTTCTACCTGTGGATTTGGTAAATGAGTGGTGTGTTAGAACCAAGTACCATGCAGCAAAGGTCAGTTGTATCTCATTCTCAAGACTGCAGCAGCAGACCCTACGCCCTGGAGCTTCTTCCTGCCCATTAGCTAAGCTGCCATTTAGTATTCCAGATGGCTATTAGCTTCTCTACATCCAAAGAGCACAGCCTGCTGTATTTCAACTATCTTGTCATTGACCTCCGCTTGACATGGCTTTTTCCTATATTCATGCTATCTTCTCCTGTCCCTCCATAATATAACTGTCTCAACAGTCCTTGTCAGTGTTAAGATCATGGTAATCCTCCTTTGACATTTATCCGATTTGTCTAGAAAGCCCTTCGGTTCTATTGCCTCTTCTGCTATCTCTCTCTCTCTTTCCCACCTCTCTCCTTCCCCTTCCCCTTCCCTCTCCCCTTCCTCCGGTAGTTTGTCCTCTCCACTCCATTTAAGCCCGCTTTAAAGTGACAAGCAGTGGCTCATGCCTGGTGTCACCACACTCCGTAGACTGGGGTAGGGAAATAATGGCAACTCTGAAGCCTTCCTGGTCTACATGTGTAGCCAGGTCTACAGAGTGAGTCTCTGTGTCAACAAATCAAAGATTTCAAAAAGAAAAGGAAAAATCTCACTTCTGTCACACTCTTCTAACTAGTGCCAGCCTAGAATCTGGAGCGTTTGTTTCTGTTTCATCTTTTGTGAAGTAAATGCATATTGTGTTAGTGTATCTATTTAGGCAACAAATAAAGTAGATCATAAAATGATACAAAAGTAAATTACAGACCTCAAATTTCTTTCTTAGACCTTTAACATTTAATTTTTAAGTTTTTCTAGAATGTTCTCCATAACTCAGCTCTATTGGTAAAGTTCTTTACCAATAAAGAGTCCAGTTGAGTCAATCCTCTTATAATCTGGGTCTTCCTATCCATTTCAGTTGTCATGTGACACTGTTAGCAAATTGGCAGAGGTTTCTCTCCTGCCCAGTCCCACAGCTGTTCCATCCCAAAGAAACACACAGAGGTCTACATTAATCATAAACTGGTTGGCCTATTAGCTCAGACTTCTTATTAACTAATTCTTACATCTTAAATTAACCCATAATTCTTATCTGTGTTAGCCACATGGCTTGGTACCTTTGTCAGTGAGGCATTCTCATCTTGCTTCCTCTGCAACTGGGTCACGACTACAGATTGTGTCTTTCCTCTTCTCAGAATTCTCCTGTTCTTGCTGCCCTGCCTCTACTTCCTGTTTGGCTACTGGCGAATCAGCATTTTATTAAAATACAAGTAACAAATCTTTACAGGGTACAAGATTATTGTCCCACACCATTAATGTCTACCTAGTTTCTAGACTACTAGGTCTTTGTCATAGAAATACATAATTGTTACCAGGGGCCACTTAGTTTCTGCATAACAGACACATTTATATATATTGGTTTTAAAATATAAGATTAAGTAGAGGAGGAAATAAAATCCCCAAATGAGTATATAAATTGTCCAATGTCCTGGATTCATTAAGAGTCACAGTAGGCTTTTGTTTTTCTGCAACCCTCTCCTGAAATTGAATTTCCATTATCCTATATTCTATGGTTGCTAATGCCAGATACCAAGTCATATAATGTTCAAATTCTGTGGATTATAACCCATTCTTTCAAGCTAATTTCTATCATGTTTTCAGTTTGCCACTGTGTTTTAGAGGTTTGTATTCTTCAGTATTTGAGAAATGATCATTACATATCTGCTTATAATTTATTAATAAAAAGTATTTGTCAAGACAGGAGCAGGAACACAGAGTTCTCAGTCCTGGTGGCTTCATATCAAGGTGACTGGTTCCTGTTTCCTACTTATCACAGTAGGTATAGTGATGCTATATGAGGTTTTCTTAGGCATACTGGTGGCCAATTTGGTATAAATTTCTGTGTGTGTGTGTGTGTGTGTGTGTGTGTGTGTGTGTGTGTGTGTATACACATGTATGTGCAGAGGGGTTGGGATGAGTTGCTAGTTGTGAAGGAAGAAAACAGAAAGTCAATATAATGGACAAAAAACAGGGAAGGAAGGTGTAAAAGAGAATAGTGACCACCTACTTTTTTTCAGAATTCCATTACCATTTCCTTCATTGATTAGTCTATATTTTTTGGTTGATTAGAATAGACCTCAAATCACAAGGTTTCTTTTGCTTTTTTCCACCTTTTGAAAAAACAAAGTTATGAGCCAGCAAGTCACTACTCAAGACTGTCAGCTTCTCTCACAGTAAGGTGCATTGCTGATATCTAGATGACAAAGATCCTTTCTAATAACCATATCTTTATGATCTGAGAGAAACATCCAGTTTGTTGCGGTCTCTTTAGATGTGGTCTATAAACAAACAAGTGTATATAGAACAGACCTGACACAGAGCACATTTTGTGAATATGCCCGCTGATGTATTAGATCCTGTATCTTCTATTGGTCAAGTGACACAAACCCAATAATGAAGCAAGAGAATCTTCAGATATTGTAGAGGCATCGAATCCTCATTTTAACCTCTTATCTCCTTTGTGCTACATAGAATGTACATGAAACACATGTACAGAAGATTGCAGGCTAGTGGTACAACTTGGTACGCACCTTTGATATTTTAGGGCACTCTGAAGTCCTCCTTGCCAAATTTCAATTCAAGAGAAAAGGATCACACCGATATTGTACCATGTAGCCCTGGGTAGTATGTAATTTAAAAATAGGTGATCTTTACTTCAGACTTGGAAGAAGTATTGATTGAAGCTGAGAGCAAGGGCTTTTTGTCTCTGATTTATCTAAGTGGTCTGTCTGAAAGGCTGCAGGTAGCTTATGCTCCCATAGTCCTATAAAGGCAAGACAGCTGGTAAAAAGAAGAAAACCATAGTATGATCAGCTTTCTATTGCTCTGGCAGAGTACTTGAGACAATTAACTTACAAAGAAAAGGATATATATATGGCTCATAGTTCAGAAGTGCCAGTCCATAGTTGGGTGTGGTCGCTTATTTGGAGCCTGTGATGAAGCACCTCTTCATGGTGGACCCAAGTAAAACCCACCTCATGGCCTGGAAAGAAGAAGGAAGAGAGGAGCAGGGCTCCACAATCCTGCCATCCAATTACATGGAGAATCTCCCAGGAGGACCTATCTGTTAAAACTCCTGCCACCCCCAGCAGTGCTCCCCCTAGAAACTGAGTCTGAACTATGTGGAGCTACAGGAGAGACTTAAGACAGAAGCTATAGAAACTGGTTTATTTGTCGATGTTATTCCAGGATTACATAGAGTTTGACCATGGGCTTTTGCTTTCAGGTCACGCTGGGTGCCGGCATCTTGGCTGTCATTGCTCCAAAGCCTTGCTATTTATGACTCACTTGTAGTCGTGTGTGTGTGTGTGTGTGTGTGTGTGTGTGTCTCAGACAGGGTTTCTCTGTAGCTTTGGAGCCTGTCCTGAAACTAGCTCTTGTAGACCAGGCTGGTCTCGAACTCACAGAGATCCTCCTGCCTCTGCCTCCCAAATTCTGGGATTAAAGGCGTGAGCCACCACCACCCAGCTCTTTCACATGTAGTCGTTCTTAGTTCAAATTACCTTTTGCTCTCTGTTAAAAACAGCCAGTATCACTTTCTTTACCCTTCAGAAACCTAGGAGATCCCCCATCTTGCACTATTGAAAAAGGTGGGGCTCACTGATAGTCACAGAGGAGTAAAGATAGAGCAGAATTTCTATTCTCAGCTTTGTTGACCCAGTTCATATGTCTTGTTAAACCTTACAATGTATGTGTGTATTCACTAGCACTATATAAACCATGTATATGGTATAGAATATATATGCATGTATATGTATATATGCATATATATGAATGCTCAGTTATTAAAGTTATGAAATGAGGAAATTCCTCAGTGTAGTCAGTATTTGGCTCACCCGCACTCTGGAGGGCAAGATGAAAAGGACTCACCAGTCATCCCTGAAAGTCTCCTAACCCCCAGCCCCCGCCAAGGCTTTGATGCTAATTAACCCCATCAGTAATTTGAAGAAGTATTTTCTTCTAGCTTTCTTGAAAAAGTGATGTGTTCAAAAGTCAAACTAAGGTCAAATACATTAGCAACTCTTCAAAAGAGGAAGGCGTCACAGGGTTTCTGCCCTTATCAAATTCCCCAAGTAAATTTCTATTTGGATTAGGCTTGTCAATTTTGTGGTATTTACAGTGTCATGTTTCTGTAGACAGGTTTATAATTTCTGGTTGTGAGTCACCAGAGTAGAAAGAGTTGTTTTAATGAAAATGTTTCTCATTTTGCTAGAATGTTGCCAGTTTTCAGATGTTTGTTTTTGTTAAAATAGTTCTTATGAGTAGGCTGATTTTGTTACTGTTGGGCAGGAATTGGAGCTGGCTAGTGTTCTCTATTTAAAATGCTTTGAGTACTATTTTTCTGTCATTTGGCCCTTGTTGACCAACGTCTCAATATACATGAAATGCATTGACTTGGTGAATCTTGTCACCCTAAGAGAAAAGACTAAGTAGAATCTGGATAAGAAAGTTCTAAATCTGCCAGGTGACCCAGCACTCGGGAGGCAGAGGCAGAGGCAGAGGCAGAGGCAGATGGATCTCTGTGAGTTCAAGGTCAGCCTGGTCTCCAGAGTGAGTTCCAGTACAGCCAGGACTGTTGTATAGAGAAACCCTGTCTCAGAAAACAAAATCAAAAATAAACAAAATAAAAAGTCTAAGTCATGATGGAACACTTAAGGATCTCTAAAAGCTGACTGAAGAAGGGTGATCTGTCTGGCTTTATTTTTAATTTTTTTTAAAGTATTTTAAATACTGTTTCAGTAGTATTTTGGTTTGAGGTAGCTGTTTTTACTTCTTGGTGACCAGGAAGTGCTGTTGAGAAACAGCCTTTGTAGGTTCTGGCACATCCAACATTCTATATTTTTGAGTTTTTATGGGGTTAATTATTTTTATGTTAACTCTTATCCCTGAGGTATACAGAAGTGCTGTTAGGGCAATAATATAATAACTAACACACAGTTGAAGTACTTTTGCCTGCTGTGTTATATCGGCTAACGAGCAACTGTTACTAGGATAGAACCCAAAGTTAGGAATGAATCTTTTAAGCCACCTCAATCAGTTGTATCACGGGCAGTGTAATGCGTAAAGCTGCAAGTATTGTTGAAAAACCTGGAAGAACAGCAGAGAAAGTCAGTCTGAACTGCAGACCCAGTTTCTCTTTAACTGTTGACATTATACCATGCTTACCGCTGCTTTGTTCTTAGTGTGTGTAAATATAGTTTCCATTTATGCAAAAGTTGGCTAGTTTGGATGGCATGAAGACAGAGCCTAATGTAGGAACTCTCAGGGATGATTTAGAAGTTTTAAAGCTTCTGCCATATTCAGGCTCCGACTTTCTGAGGAGCTGCAGCTTTATGTCTGGTTTATTGATTTTGTTCTCATTCTGACACCAAATAAGCATGGATTCTGCTTGTGTTCTGGGCATCTTGTCTAGGGTGAGCTGTGACTTAACACTGCCCAGCTGTAAGGACACATCTGTTTTGATTCCTAAGTCACTGGTGGTGTTTCTGAGCATCTGGATTAAAAACAAAAACAAAAAGACAAAAACAAAAACAAAAAAACCTCTCTTTCTCTCTCCAGTTAGTTTGAATATCAAAAAGCCAAGAGTCTATCATAAGAGGATTCGGGCATGAAACAAGTTACCTGGAGAGACACTACCAATCCTGAGATTTCTTATAGGTTGGTCAGTGTGAGCTTTTAGAAATTCTTAGGAAAAAAAGCAGAAAATATGAAGTTAATGAAGTGATATATATGTGTGTGTGTGTGTGTGTGTATGTATGTATGTATATACACACATATATATGTATATATGCAATATCATACTCTTATGATTTAAAAATATTTCTATAAGGGCTAATTTAAATAAAAAACTTCTATTATACATTCAAAACATGTTGGCTGACCATATGGATTGTTGTAAGATATATTATTGGCAAATAATTTTTCAAAAAGATATCTTGGATCATGAGTTGTTTACCAGAAAATAACTTGCTTAAAATTGGAAATATCTACACTTCAGTGTTGCAGTAACTTAGAAAAGAAGTACTAAGCACTCCAGTATTACTATTAATTACAACTTGCAGTGCAGCTGAAGTCAATGGACAGATAATGAGAATTTACTGACTAACGTAAAACATGGAGGCCTTCGAATTCCGTGACCCTAAAACATTTCAACTTTACTGTGAATGTTGAAAAAGCCCCCGAAGGAGGGAGGAATGCTGGCAGATTTTCCCTTTAAGAAGATTACCTTGGGGGGAAAGGATGCATCGGAAGACAGGAAGGGTGCCACAGAGACTAGAAGTCCAGCCAAGAGACTGCTTCAGCGTTTGGAGCTAGAGAGGAGACAGACTTGGCAATGCAGGAGGCGAATATAGAGGATGCTGGGAAAGTGGAATTGTTGACCATGCAGTCCGCTTTCCCTCTCTAGACCACCCACAACCAAAGAGCATTTTAATAAGGACCCTGGGACCATGTATGAGCCCAGACCGAAAGCGCCTCAGACAACCGCCAACAGATAATGGAAGGGAATAGAGAGTTGTGTCTAGAACGGGAGGGGAAATGTCTGGCTGGGGCTATACTTGGGGTCTTTGGTAGAGATGATGCTAATAAAAGACGATGCCCAGAGGCCCTGAGCTTTATCTCAGACCTTGAATATAAAGCTGGGGAGCTAGGGTCCTGGATCTATTTTTAAAACCAGAGGAAGAAAGTATGTGTTTCGTCTGACTGCCCCCAAACTGAAAAACTTAGCGTGCTTCTAGCCGGCATATATGCCATGGGCTTGGTAACAAGTGCTATCTCCTTTTATTCTCTTCGTTCTTCATTGTTTCCTTTCCAATCAGCAAATGGCATTTTAAGCCGTCTTGGGTAGGCAGGAACTAATGATGTAATTTAGAAGTGTAAATGTTCTCATTACCCCCCTACCGTCTACCGTGTTTGTCTTGGGAGTTTTTCTTTTTGAGCACTTGGCAAGCCTTTCCCTTTACTGTCATGGTAGGGTTCCTTTAAGTCCATTTCCAGAAAGTGTTTTGTTTGAGAGTCATGTCGGGAGACGAGAGGTTTTAAAGACCAGATCTTCTAAAATGCCGGACGTATTCTTATTTCCAATATAAAAGACAAAACTTACCGTCCTGTGGTATGTCTTAAATTAATATGATAGCGCATGGGCGGACGGAAGAGGTTTAGGGTGCTCTGTTGGACAGCAGTATTGAAACAGTTCCCTCCTGTGCTGGCACTTGGGGGTTTGCCTTGTGTTTTGACTATTGTCTTTGGGATTGTAAATTACTTAGGCAGGCTCATCACAGTCAATTAAATTCAACATCCAATTTTCATCAAGGTTTTCCTTTTTATCCAATTTTACTGGGCAAGGGAATTGAGGCTTAGAGAGGTCAAGTGCCTTGGCCAAGGTCATCCAGCGTGTTAATGTCTTCGCTCAGATGAGTTTTCCCTTAGTCCCTGTTGATTCCTGCATTATGCATTCGTCTGTCTGTTAATTAGCACCTCTTCCTCCGTGTTGCTCAGCTTGTGAACTGGCTGTTCAAGGGCTCTCAGCACCCAGTGGGGTTTATGGGAAATCTGTAGGCTCATGAATTATCTTTTATCTGGAAAATGAGAAACATATAGCGATCAATTATGATAATTTCTGGTGTGCCTGAAGGGGGGTCTCAAGGGATTTGTTAACCCTTGCCAGCAAAATCAACAAGGAGCTGCTTGGGCCCTTGCATGGAGTTGAATGATAAGTCATACACTGTCTGGTATTTGAGGCTGGCATGGTAGAAGGTGGGGAGGCCTGCGAATGAATTTCTTCATTCCAGGGGCATGAAGTCTGCCAGGACACAAATATTCTGCATTCATTTCCCAAGCCTGCTGGAAGCGTAGCATAGCTGTTCTGTTGATGCGGAGGAGGGCATCGTCCACAGATATAAACACGGAGCTCACAGGAATCCAACTAAGAGATGATTCCAGAAGCATTAGACAACTGGACCCTGTAATTAGCCCTCTTCTTCTTGACCGGTCTAGAATTTGCTAGAATGCAAAACACCTAGAAGATTCCTTGACTGTAATTTAATTGATGAAAGTAAGTTACATACTGTGAACATAATGGCAGGCATACTGTAATTATGTAACTTTTGAGGAATGAAATCATCTAAAGCCATACTCATATATTTTTATTTTTCGCCACCCTAGGGAAACTGTTTCCCCCATAGTAAATTACTTTTGTTTTATGAAAACTTTTTTTTTTTAAATTCTTGGTTTCCCCTTTAGTGAAAAATGCTTTTTATTGTAAGTCTTTCTTTTCACAATGTCCCTTCCTCCCTTCCCTCATCACCGCTGGCCTATCGGTGTGACTGGGAAGATGCTGGCAAAGTTAATGCAGAGACTCAGTGAGCCAGTTAATCACCTAACTCAGCACAGGGTCAGGGGCTGCCATGTGGGCGAGCAGAGGGGAAAGGCGTGATTTCCAACTATGCCTTGAAAAGATTCTCAAACAAAGACAAGCATTTAGTGAGCTGTTAAGAGAAAGAGAAATCCCCAGGAAGGAGAAAGGGACGGCCTTTATCTTGCCAGAAGGGCAAATGGTAAAATACAGTGTCAGCCCAGGCATCGTTTCTGTCAGTTTGAGCGACTAAAGGCCAATTTGGCACCGCGTGTGTTTGGATCATACGCTGTAAAATGCATGACCTTGTTTCCTGCTGCTGATTTATGGCTCTGTGCTTTGGGCCTTTTCTTTTTATTCCTGGAGAAAAAAAATATCTCAATCCTTGGTAGAAAAATAGCAAACTTGTAGTAGGTGCAGAAGTTCGCGGACGTGTCGCTTCTTGAAGGCAATACTGACATAGCTATGTGAGAGGAAGTACCAGGGACGGCATTTTGTCAGAAATAGCACTAAGTGTAAAACAGAATGAGGTTCTTCACTGGGTCAAATGGACAGAGCTGTCAGAGGTGCTCCACTTAGAGGGGATTCGGGTCTCATCAGGATCAAAGAGGACCAGAGGAGCAGTGAGGGAGCAGACGGTTCTAAAGGGTGTGTGGGTTTGAGTCGGTCGCTATTTATCGATTTGATCTATTCCTGTAAATGCCTAGAAAGCTCAAGGGCTCTTACAGGTTCTTTGAGCTTTTTTTCTGCTATGTGTCATTACATGGGTAGTAGCAGTTTCTGATCATGGGCGCTTTGTCATTTTCCTCGGGATGCTGGAGGGTTGGAGTTAAAAAAGTTTACATCAATCAACGTGTCCTTGCCTGACTTCTTCAGCTTTGGGAGTATACCTCTCCCTTCCTGTGCAAGCTCAGAAATGCATTTACATTTTAATTCTGCAATTTACTGCCCCTTCCCTGCCCCTGTGTTTTGAGTGCTCTTGAGGGTGGCAGGTGCCTTTTCTTTCTGTCTCATCCCTCGGCACCCAGTTAACCTTGACTGAATAACGATGAGGCGCACGGGCAGGCTGTGGGGCTGGCATTTCTTTGCTAAATCTTATTTTTGCACCTAGCCGGGTGTTCTTGAGATTGCTGCAGTTTTCCTTTGTAACTAAGTGAGACTAACAGCTTCTCGGGGCAGGTGCACACGCGGTGCCCTGTGCATTTGAGGGTGCCTTCTTCTCTCTGCAGTGTAGATCAACCAGGGTCCAAGAAAATAGACTCCCAGGCCTCGGCCTTCTGACCTTCAGGTACAGGGAATGGTTGGGACCTTCCTTCTGTGCTTTCAGAAATAGCCCTGGCAGTTAGAACTTTTCCATTTGTGGCTTTGCTTCTCCACCCTTCTGGCTCATTCCTAAGTAGGGAACTAAGAAAGGAATACCAGAAGCTAGATAGAGTTTCAGGGGCCTTTAAGACCGTCTATTTTCTTCATATGTGAAGGGAAGAACCTTGCTACACTGATCTGAATATTTGAATTAACCCTGCCTGAGGCAGGGCCAGGATGTGGGTCTTCTTTTATACCCCCTCACTCAGCTTTTGATGAGATGGAGACCATAAATGTTAGTGAAGATCTATAAAGGTTAATTATTGAATTTCAAATATCTGGCTGTAATGTCTGAGCCTAAGGTGAGTTCCCCCACCTTTTCAAAACTACCTTTAGAATGGCAAAGGGGGTAGCAACCCCTGAATGCCATCAAGGTCCAAGTGTTACCCTTCATGGCATCTTTCAATTTTGCTTGTAGAATCTGACTTGCAACATTCTTTGTAATGAGTCAAGAGACACAAGTTGTCTATACTGTTTCTTTTTCTTCCTCTTGCCTCACAGCTCGTTGAATCACAGAGTGCAATCTGACTGGTCTACCACTCATTGTGTATCCTAGACTGGCCACAGACTCACAAGCTTCCTGCCCCTGCTTCAGCTTCTCCAGCCTGCATTTATTTTTCCTTATTTCCCCGTAACTTAACTTTACTAAACACTCAGTGAGAACACACACACACACACACACACACACACACACACACACACACACACACACAGAGAGAGAGAGAGAGAGAGAGAGAGAGAGAGAGAGAGAGAGAGAGAGAACACTCTATTTGCGGTCCATTATCCTGAGAAAGTAATTCAGTTTAGAAGGCCCTGGGAAGATAAAGGATGAAAACCAAAGCCCGAGGCAAAAGTGAGTGCAGATGATTCACAGACAAGGGGCATCAGTGACAAGGGCTGATAACACAGGTGGTTAGCACAAAGGTCCACGGGATGCTATAAGAAACAAGTTATGGCTCATGTATGAATGGCCCGCTAAAAGGTTCATGTGTTGAAGGCATAGTCTCCAGTTAATGGATCCAATCACCGAGAAGCAATTGGATTATGGAGGCACTAACTCTACCAATGACTTAATCCAGATCTCATAATGAATGTGCTCCTAGGAGGTGAGGCCTGGTTGGAGGGAATCATTGCGGGTGGTTTTGAAGGATGCATCTTGTTCTGATTCCTGCCTCTCTGGCAGGGGTGCCCACTGTGAGCTTGGCAGCCTTCTCTCTCACATGCTTCCCACTGTTCATCTCAGGTTCATAGCAATGAAGTCAACCATCAACCATCACATCAGCTAAATACCCAATTTTCTTGGCAATTTGATACAGTAACACAACACATGACTGAGGCAAATAACAGCTCTATGTGCCTGTGTGTGTGCATGTCTGTATGAGAGCTGGCGGTCCACTTTGTGTGTGTGTGTGCATGTGTATATGGGAGCTGGCGGTTCACCTTGGGTGTGTGTGTGTGTATAGGAGCTGGCGGTCCACCTTGGGTGTGTGTGCACATGTGTATGGGAGCTGGCGGTCCACCTTGGGTGTGTGTGCACATGTGTATGGGAGCTGGCGGTCCACCTTGGGTGTGTGTGCACATGTGTATGGGAGCTGGCAGTCCACCTTGGGTTTATGTGCACATGTGTATGGGAGCTGGCGGTTCACGTTGGGTGTGTGTGCACATGTGTATGGGAGCTGGCGGTTCACGTTGGGTGTGTGTGCACATGTGTATGGGAGCTGGCGGTTCTCCTTGGGTGTGTGTGCACATGAGTATGGAGCTGGTGGTTCACGTTGGGTGTGTGTGCACATGTATATGGGAGCTGACAACAAAGGGTAATTAAGGTTATCCATTGTTATTCGGAAAACACTTTTAGACATTCCCAGAGAGTGGTAACTGGGGTGAGTGACAAGCAAGCTACATGGTCAGCAGATGCTGAGGGTGTGTCTTTACAGATGCTTGAGTCATCTTGGCGTTAAGTCTTGATATAGCTGGTCTTTCTGGCAGCCTGCACTAGAGAAGTCAAAGGACAGGGCAGCTGCCACCCAGGCCTTTAGACGCTGCCTGGCATCACACCCAGTAAGGATTGGGAACAGTCTGTAGAATGAAGGTGGCAGGGAGAGCCCGGCCCCTATCTTGTCTTCTGCCAGATTCCAGACATGCCAGCCCCCCTTAGAACAGAACTGTAATCTAAAGATAAGAATATTTTCCAAAACAACTGTGCAGAGCAAAATATTAGAGGGTTGATTTAGTCATTTTACAACTGGAAGCCAAGAAATGACATTATATTTTGCATTATTTACATACTCTCAAGAGCTATGCCTTTGTTTTTTGTCAAGAAGACACAAATGCTGAATACACACATACAACTGTATAAGCAGGGTGACATAGAGGCTTTGTAAAGATGCTCATCCTTGAGACTTTAAGCACAGGTCTGGAGAGACGGATCCATGGTTTAGAGCACTTTAGAACCCCAAAGGACAGGGGTTCGATTCCCAGCATCCACATAGCAGCTCACAACTGCCTTCAACTCCAATTCCAAGGGATCTAATGTTCTCTTCTGATGTCCACAGGCAGCAGGCATGTGTGTGGTGCACAGACCTACATGCAGGCAAAACACATAAACATGCACACACACATATTCGCAGGACTTTAGGCATGCTGAAGTAAGTTATTAGGAAAATTTGAAACTGTAAATAAATATTTAGGACTTAATTACTTACAAAAAATCTTCCAATTAAAAAATAAACTTTTAATTGCCCACCTCACTTCAGAATCAGAAAACCATGGGTGCTAGCTAGGAGGTGGCCTCAGGAAGACCTGGGAGCCACTAATTATTAAGACTTTTTATTAGATCTGGACTGTCATGGTGAGAAATACAGCTTCCAGAAAATTCTGAAATTATGAATGAATGATGGGAGGGACTGCCTAACGCTGATGTTATCAAGGGTGCTTCCTAAGGAAAATTCTGTGTTTGTTTGTATTTTACAACGCAAGCTAAAAATCTCCTCCAGCTGGTTTTCCAGTATTTGAGGTTGAGGCAAGAGGATCATGAGACTGAGGCCAGCCAGGGCTACATCGAGAGAACCTTTCTGAAAATAAAACAGATATAGAAAGACACAAAGTTAGTTCTTGATCTAGGGAAAACTTGGTCTTAAAAAATTCTGGCTCCAGAATTGAACTAAAATTCCGGCAAAAATAATATTTCCTTTTCTTTCTAATGAAGGAAAAAGAAGGGAAGGAAAACAACTAAAAAGAAAAAGGAACCGTGGATGGGAGGAAAGGGCTGTTCTTGAATTCAGAGACCTAGATTGAGATTGGCAATCTCTACTTACTTGCTGGGTACCTATGGCAAACTCTGTAGCACCTCAGAGCTCAGCTTTGCCTTTTATGAGATGAAGTTACTTCTGTCCACTTTATATAGAGATAATGTAAGTAGAATCTTGTTCTTGTATATAGAGATAATTATATAGAATATTGTTCATTGTATATAGAGATAATTATATAGAATATCGTTCATTGTACATAGAGATAATGCATATGAAATATTGTTCATTGTATATAGAGATACTTACATAGAATATTGTTCATTGTACATAGAGATAATTATATAGAATATTGTTCATTGTACATAGAGATAATTATATAGAATATTATTCATTGTATATAGAAATAATTATATAGAATATTGTTCATTGTACATACAGATCATGCATGTAGAATATTGTTCATTGTATATGAGATACTGTATGTAGAATGTTGTTTGTTGTATATAGATATGATGTATGCAGAAAATGTTCATTGTTTATAGAGATAATATATGTTAAGTGTTTATTGTCTAAAATGCTCAACACTTAGTATCATTATTGTGGCTGTAACTGATGACATCTCACAAGAGAAACTGCCAAGGTCATAGCCTTTCCCACACCGAGGAGAAATGTCTGGAGCCTTGGAGGTAGATGCTAGCGTGACCCGCACACTGGAGAGGAGAGACTTTTCTGTGGACTAGAGGAGAACGAAACTCGTCACACTTCTGAGTGGAAAAGAAATGCATGGCAGCTGCCATTCGGTTTGCAGTCTGCAGGTCCCAGCATGCAATGGTGCAATTTAATGTGGGCCACTGGGCATTACTTGTAAGGACAGGCAGTTTCCGTGGGCTACCCCCAACCGCGAGGAAATGAAGCGAAACCAGGCAGTAAATTCTTGATGCATTGCACATATTATGCCCCGTGTTATTTTTAAACGCAAAGCATACCATATGTGTTAGAATATGTTAGAATATGTTCATATTTACCAAAAGGTAGGCGACCATTGGCTGGATAATTAAAGAAAATCTCTTCCAAGCATGAAAAATGTTTATATAGAGAATTATTTGAAAAGTGCACGCATTGTTCAAAAAAAAAAAAATCGCAGTTTCTGTTTCCATTAGACGTCTACTTCTTGGCTAGCCCAGCGCAGGGAAGTAGGCGCCAAGCATTAAGCCATTTAAAATCTAAATCAGACTTTAATAAGGGAATGTCATGTTTCATTTAGAAGCCGCTCCTCACCTCCTTTTCTTGTGTTGTCAAGTGAGAGAACAGCTAGCTTTATAATTACACGGCTGCCTCGCCTTCAGATAATATGTACGATCTCACATTATTTTTCCACGTCTTCCCTCCCCTCTCCTGGCTCTGCCTCCTTCCGTCCACGTCGCCCACCCCTCCCCCACCCCCGCTTTCATCCCTGTGCTTACTGCTTAAGGGCCTGACAGAATGATGGAGTTCTGTTGAATAAGACGGTGAACAGTGGTGGCCCTTATTAATTTCGGAGTGACAGGCGAAAAATAAAATGAAATGAAATAAATGACTGCTCGCGAGGTGTTGCCTCGCTGCGGCTCCTCAGCCCGGCGTGGCTAGGTAGGAAGGTAGGCGATTTGGGTTCCCACTGCTCAGCAGCGCATGAAATCAGATGGAATTCAACTTTGACAAATGTTTTCTCCTCCCTTCTCAGTCCTGTTCCTGTTGCTCTCTGATCGTGGGGCTCCTGTCTTAAATCATGGTGTTTGTGACCCGAGCAGCACTGTGGCTCTTACCTTTGTTAGGAACTTGACAAAGGAGCCAAAGAGAAGGTGCAACCGCCAGGAGCACTTGCTTGGTCCTGTTACTGAGAAGGTTGGTCCTTCTTTTAGGAAAAGCCTTGCAACGTTTGATACAGTTGGACATTATGTAGCCTCAGGATAAAGCAAGTCATCTTCAGCCTGAAAGCCCTTCAGTTTCTGCAGACAGTTTGCTCCCCTCTGCTAAACTTCAATACTTTCTGTCTAAATCTTGAAAATTTGGCCTCACTCCTTGTGTATAGTAAGCTCGCTCAGTGAATGACTTGGCAGAGGCCTGACGCCAATCATACTCTGAATTCCATCATAATTCTCCTCCCAACTGCATTCATAGAGGGTTCTGCCCCATCATCCGTGGAAATAGCGGCGATTCCTGGGATGGTTCCCTGCTGATGTCATCACGGGGTTGGTTTTAAACCATTTGTTTGACTTCGTGTTTCCTGTTCCATTGGTTAATGGAACCCTCCTTTCCTCTATTACTTTAATTTGTGCCAGTGCCCATAAGAGAATGCGAAGGAAGAAAGGCAAGTCTGGGCAAACTCAGGGAGCACAAGAGACACAGGCGGGAAAGCTGAGCACGGAGGGAAATATAAGTGAGTTTATTCTGATAACAAGTAAAGATTTTAGTGGCCATTAATTTAATGATTTCACTTCTGTAATTGGCTAATTCATTTCTCCATGTTCAAGGAAAGTCATACATACATTCATTAGGAAATTGTGTATTTTTTTTCCTCTTGGCTTTTTGTCTGCATAGATGATAGCAGATAAATATGCAAAGGGATATGGTAATTTCCAAGTAAGCTTTAAATACTAAAATTAGCAATATGAGCAGTATCCCCCATTCATGTGTTGCAGGATTAGCCTCCAGTATCTCGGAATGTAACTTTATCTGGAGAAAGTCTTGGAAGGCGTGATTACACTCTGCTGAAAGTTTTAGAGCGGCATCCAATGTAGCAAGGCTGATGCTCGCAGGGGAGGGGGAGAGATTAGAACCCCAAAATGTTACAGAGTCTGTGTGAACACACAGGGAGGAGACTCTGCAAGCCTCCGGGTGCAGCTCAGCAGAGGCCAACCCTTCCCACACCTCCATATTAATCTTCCAGGCTCCAGAATCGTAAGAAGATAAATCTTAACTCTTCAAATTGTGCAGCTTATGGTAACATTGTTACAGGAGCTCCGGTGAGCTGCTCCCCCTAGGAAATGCTGACTGTCTAAGTTGTGAGCCGTGAAGGCAACTAGAAATGAAGGAAGACAGATGATGTAAGATCTCGTAGGCTGAAACTGTAAATACTAGGCCAGGAGTGATAATGATAGGTCTCGGATAGATCCTGACTTTATTAACCCAAAAATAAAACCTGCAGTGCCGACAGGCAAGTCTCCGAAACATGGTGATTAAGCTACACTTTAACACATTCTCTGCTGTAACAAAGTGAACATAATAGAAACATGTCCGGGGCCCTGGTGGGAAAGTGATGCATTGTGGTTCTAGACTCCCGTCTTTATTACAACTTTGCTGTGTTCATCAATGCTAAACTTTTTCCAAAGGAGTTGTAAGTCAAACTTGTAAGTGTATCTCTTTGTCATCTTTCTTATTTTGCTATGGTCTGCCGTGCCTTGTTGTAAGCTTCCTGAAGGACCTCCCTTCTTTCTTGCCTTCTTCCCCCACCCAATCCTTCTCTCTGTCCTCCCTCCCTCCCTGGAATGAATCTGGGGCTTCATACAAGCCAGGCAAGTGTTCTAGTGCCGACCTGCATGGTTACTTCCTGTTTTGAAACGTTGCCCAGGTTGGTCTTAAGCTTGCCCCAGCCCAGGCTGGCCTTAAACACGCAACCCTCCTTCGGTCTCCTTAGTGGCTTGGATGCCAGGCCATGCCAGAGCCTCCTGACACAAAATCTCTTCAAAGATATTTGCAGGATACTTTTTGTATTAGTCTGCTAAAAAGATGCATGGTGGGGTGGGGGCTGGAGAGATGGCTCAGCAGGCAGGAGCATTGGCTTCCAGAGTTCAGTTCCCATCACCCTCATGGAGGCTCACAAACATCTGTAACTCCAATTCTCAGGGATTCAATGCTCTTTTCTATTCTTTCTGGGTACCAGGCATGCACATGGTACACAAACATATATGTAGGCATAACACACACACACACACACACACACACACACACACACAATCTAAAATATACATTGTGGGAAATCAACCTGATGGTTACTGATAGGTACCCAGTGGTTACTAGCTCTTTTATCTGTAGGTCACCAGTTATTTAATTGCTCCCAACACTTTAATAATGTACACCAGAATTGAAGTGGGCAAATAATACCAGATACATTAATACTTGTTCTTGTCATGTTAAGTTAGGTGTTACTACTGGTTCAGTTATATGCCTTAGTTCAACATACATTTATTGAGCACCACCAAACACTACTCCAATAGTAGACAAAGTCCCTGATCTCCTGGAGCATGCTCTATAATGGAAGAAGATAAATAATACGTAAACCTAGTAACTAAATTCTGTGGTTTGTTAAGCAAAAGAGAAGAGAAAGTGAACTAGGGGTTTACGGTGGTCAGGTTGATTGTAATCTTAAGTATAGTTAGGGTAAGTGGCTGGAGCTACAGTCTGAGCACAGATAAGAGGCAGGGGAGTTGCCAGGATGACTGATGAAAGAGGGTTCTAGGCAGAGAGCACAGGCAGGTTGGGACTCTTAAATTATTGAGACAGGCAGAAAGTTTGGGGCGTCTGCAGAAGAACGATTGATGCTCCCAAGCGGTAAGAGTCGGCCAGTGCACAGCGCTTTACTAGTGGTAAGAGTCGGCCAGTGCACAGCGCTTTACTAGTGGTAAGAGTTGGCCAGTGCACAGCGCTTTACTAGCGAGCATCCTGGCTGGTAGGTTGAGCACAGCTGGGAGTCACTGGTTTCTAGACTGAAGACTCATGTGTGTGGACTGTGGAGACAGACAATGCACCCGAGTCCCTGCAGGGTGGGGTGGGGGGACTAGACGATGCCATGAGGCCAGAGGTGCTTTAAAACCTGTGTGAACTGCAATTTCTCTTTTTAATGTATTGGGAGTAAATAGGAAGTGCTACACCTGGCCTCCTAGGTTTTGGAACTGGTCTACAAACTTGGAATCAGAATCCCTTAGAACTTGTTCGAGATCCCATTTCCCAGCTTTACTCTGGTCCAACAGTTGTGGGTATTCTTATTAGTAGTCACATTTGAAAAATCTGAGTTCAATCGCTGCTACCTTGTAGCAACGAACTATTGAGGAAGATGTGTAACTAGAACACAGAGCTGCTCATCAGGATTGGACCTTTGCTTTTATTTAAGATTTATTTGTTTGCCTGTATGTGTACACACACATACACACACATGCACACCACACATGCACACCTACACACAGGTATGTATGCACCATGTGCATGCAGTACCCGTGGAGCCAGAAGAGGGCACCAGAACCCCCGAAACTGGAGCTACGGACAGCTGTGAAGCACCATGTGGATGTCGGGAACTGAACTCCGGTCCTCTGCAAGAGCATAGAGCCAACTTTGCAGCCCTTAGAAACTGAACATTTAAGTTGTACTTTATTTAGTGATCTGAGAACCCAGTAATTTGACACAGTGAAAGAGACAGAGAGATAGAGGAGAGAGAGAGAGAGAGAGAGAGAGAGAGAGAGAGAGAGAGAGAGAGAGAGCCCTTGCTTTGTTTGCTTTGTTCTACAGCCTGCATGTTTGGAGAGGGTGAGTGAGAGACAGATCATTCCAGAGCTCAGTCTCACCCCTAGTCAGGTACTCACCACCCTTCTGAGTCTTTTGTTGTCTGAGCCTCTTTTGTTCTCATCTCTTTCACTGCTGTCTCAGCCTCTATACATGTAAGCTCAGGAGCTTCTTTAAACACTGCCTATTTACTGTCTGCTGAGAGCAACCTCCAGGGCCATCTGGAGTCGAGTTTTCTCAGTACAAGCAAGCCGTGAACAGTGCATACACAACAATCTGTTAATACCATATACGGGCTGATTCCTTTTTACAATATGGAGTGCGAGAGTGCCCCCATCCACCCCCTTGCCCCCTTTACTCCCTGCTGTCAGCTGCCAACCTTTTGTCTATACCATCTATACTACTTGAGAGGTCACCTTCCCACCACACCTCCAGTCAGGGCTAACAGTCGTATGAATGGGGGAGGAGTGTTTCTGTATCCAGATGGGCCGTGTGAATCACATCACAGGCAGCAGCTAGCTAGAAAGGCTTACCCTGAGGCTGTCAACAGCGAAGACATCTTTGATTTTTCCTATAGGCCGATGAGATGCTCCCGACAGAGCAGCGACAGTTACTTAACCTGGAGCCTCAGTGCCTACCTCTTAAGGCCATGTGAAAACATCTGGGACCGGTGTGCCCGATTGCACAGGAAACACGGCAAATAGATCCAACTCAGAAAGTAAGAGTGGTTTCACACTTAGCACTTAGAGCAGTCTAGGAACCATCTAGAAGAGATTCCCAAGAGAGTAATCTACTGGAAAACCAGTTCTGCCTGAGAACTGTTAGGTGTCCTCCAGGCCCACTGGGCAGTTTGCTGTCTGTTCTGAGAGTCATTGACTTGATGAAATCTGTAAACCCAGGTCCCCTTTGATCCAGCTAATTATAGTAAGGTATGGAAAAAATGTTAATTGTCTGACTCTTGGCTCTGCCTCTTAGCATTCTGCCTCCCCACCCAGCCCCTTGTCAAGAGTTTGGACACATAGTTGACACCTTCTCAGCATTTCTGTGGCCAACATCAAGGGGTTAGGCCTGTGGTTTGATGGGGTACATGAAGAGAGAGAGAGAGAGAGAGAGAGAGAGAGAGGCAGATACTAGGGAATCTCTCCTCCTGTTCCTCCTCCTCTTTTCCCTCCCCCTTTTCCTCCCCTTTCTTTCTCCTCTTTCACCCTCTTATGTTTCTTATCTTTCTACTTCCTCTCTAGCCCTCCAGATCATAAAATGCCACAAATACACATCGCCCTACAGGAAACGTCAACTTATTTTGTAGGAAAACTTTACGAACTTCTAGGGGGAGACAGATTGGGATGACTTTCGGCCCAGTACTTAATTACTTTTAATGCACAATCTTTCTGAAAGTCGAATTCAGGAAGCAGAGGGGAAAACAGGGTCTCAGAAATAAGGGAAAGCATTCTTGCTCCTCTGAAGTTGACCGCAACAGAACACAGAAGAGCATAGGAGCCGACGTAGAGTCTCATACGGTAACGGAAGGCGGGCACACAGAAGAGGTGCCGGGGCTGAGCTACTGGAACTCTGGATTGGCAGTCAGAAAACATGGGAATGAGTGCTCCCTCTGGCATGGATTCCCCTTGCCAACAGCAACCGTATTGATACCAGCAGTCCTGGGGGGAACTGACAGGGCTCTTACCACCTGTTGCATTGTGAGAAGCCCTCACTTTGGTCCTGCTGCTGCCTCATGCTTCACATGAAGAAACACAAAGTGTTTCAAAACCTTGTCTTTCCTTCTTGGTGCTGGAGCTTGGGGTCAAAGCCAGTGTCTAAGTATATTAGGCAAGTGTTCTACCTTTGAACTCCCCCTCCGCCCCTGCCTGGTGAAGGACATCCCAAAATGGAGTGGAACTGGCGTGACAACTTCTTCTTTGTGACTCGAGACTTCTGTCAGAGCTTCTCACAGTCACAGAGCTGAGGACAGCTCTGTGATGTTCTGCATCTTGACTTTAAATATTTTAAGAAGACACTTCATCTGGAGAGGAGAAAAGATAGCTATAGTGACAGTGTGTGCACTGGAATCCATTTGGAATGTGCTGGAAGTTCATTCCAAGCCCCACTCCAGATCTGCTGAAATGCTAACACTGCGGGTATTGCCTCGACATCTGCATTTTCCTAAGCATTCTGGGTGTTTCTGATACTCTCTCACCTTGGAGAACCACTGATCTGAGGGACCGCAATCCAAAGTTCTCCCAGCTTACAAACAAATTTAATATTATACTAAATATTAGGCTGAATTTTAATCAGAGTACTTGTTTCTAAAGCTTCAGAAATTATTAAAACTGGCACAGAACCTTCCCAGTTATTAAAATAAAAGCACACTTTTCAGAGGGTTTAGGAATACTCATTATACAGCACATGGTCCTTTCCCTAGGAAATTCCCATTTACTGGAGGAAGCGGCACTTGTATTAATCCATCATCAAATGCACAGAAAAGAATGCAGCAAATGAACACGTGCTGACAGGAGCCAGAGTGAAGGGCTGAGGTGTGTTTCAAGAGCTGCACTGGGTGCTGCAAAGGGGCCTTTACTTAGGAAGAGACCCAGAAAAGACCTTTGGGGAAACATGCCAAGGCATGACCTGAAGGTCAAGCCAGAGAGTAACTGCTTTGTCTGAAGGTTAAAGGAACAAATTGAAAGACATGGGGTCTAGAAAGAAAGAAACGCTAACTTTGGATTTTGTACAAAAGCCTGCTAGCATCTGGAGCAGGACAAAATTCTTTAAAATGTTTCTGTAGTGGTACTGGCATATCAGAAAAAAATGCACAACTGTATCAACCACAATGGCTCAGCCACAAGGGACAGAAACTGAATTCAAAGTTGGAGAATGAGGAAAGACTTTTGGCTCATGTCATCGAAGACTAAGCGTAGACGGGCTGCAGGCCAGCTGGATCCGGAGTTCCAGCAAGGTCAATTCTTGCTGTCTCTGGGCTAACCCCTCTTCAGGGAGATAGCATTCCTGACGCACAACGCTTCTGGTCTACACTGAGTCCTCAGAAACTCCAATGGCATGCTAGGATTGAACCCGTGGTTGCCAATAGGCTGGACCTGTTCTTCATCCCTTCCGAAGAAGGATGGGTGGATGGGGCTAATGATAGCTCATGGCTGGGGCTGGCCGTGCATTGATTCCATAGTAACCTGGACTTAGATTCTAGGAACGTGGTCCAAGATAGCTGAACTTCAAGTGTTTCTTCTGGAATGACCGTGACGGGAGGCAAGGACTCAGGGAGGAAGGCCTGTAAGGAAACCACGGTGACCTGGGAGCAGACTGATGGAGGAGTCTGGTAGTGTATGATCGTATAATGTTCCTTCAGAGCTGCATGGGCTGGGGCTTCGGCTTCGAGCTAATTGGCTTTGGAGAGGTGATTGCATTCCAAGTCAATAGACCTAGCCAATAGATTTATCATTCAATAGATTTGTAAAATGATGCCATTAGTGGGAAGTGGGAAGGTGTGAGGCCAAGTTGGGAAGAAACTGGAGAGAGTTTTTAGAGCTATATCTTGCTGTGGCTTCTTCCTGTATCCATGGCTGCTACTTGCGTGATCGATCCTACACCATCCCCACCATTGGACTGAAGCCTCTGAAAATGCCATTGGGGGTTCTCCTCCCCTCAAGTTGCTTATGGCATGTGTTTTTTCTCAGGAGTGAGATCTGATGCCTTCAAGCTACCCATCTTTGACCACTGTCTTAGGGTTTCGATTGCTGTGAAGAGACACCTTGACCACCACAACTCTTATAAATGGGACAGCTTACTGTTTCAGAGATTTAGTCCATTATCATCATGGTGGGGCATGGCAGTGTGCAGGCAGACATGTGCTGGAGTTGAGCTACATCTTGATCTGCAGGCAACACGAAATGAACTGAGACACTGGGCGCGACTTGAGTATATATGAAACTTCAAGCCCCTTCCACAGTGACACACTTCCTCCAACAAGGCCATATCGATTCCAGCAAAGCCACACCTCCTCTTAGTGCCACTCCCTGTGAGCTTATGGGGACCAATTATATTCAAATTATCACAACCACATTGTAAAAATTAACCCCTGTGACCTTGCACAGGACTAGGAGAGACCCAGCTCTTTGTCACACCTGGGGCACAGGAGAAAGGCTAAGCGGTGCTGTTAGAGCCGTGGCGAGGTTGACTGGGACCCCACAGTCATGGGGGCGATGGGAGAAAAACCGAGGCTGGCAGTAGCCAGAGATGTGGCATTCACTCATGAACCCTTTGTTCTTGAGTTCTTAGCACAGAGAAATGCCTGTATCTTTTTGTTACCTTTTTAGATTAGATGCCTGGGGGCTCGTGTACTTTTTCTCAGTGTTGCTGGTCACTTGAATTATCAAGCTGTTTTGCACTTCCCAGCATGCCCTGGTACTTTGGGCTCTCCTTCTTTACTGATTGATACCAATCTTTGCAATGAATAGGCACCTCTGCTACTCTATATGTGGTTTTAAAATATCTAAGTCACTGAAAACACTTTAACAGGCAGGGCAGTATTAACTCTGATTAGCCAGGCTTTCCTTAGCATCCACAAAGCCCATAAATGTTTCATGCATCAGCTGACCAGGAAACAAGTGAGCTCCCAGTCAGTTCTGCGATGGACACCGAATATCTGATCTTGTACAAACCGCTTGTGCTCTAGACGTCTGAACTAGACATTTACCTCATCTGGAATAGCTGGGGATGAGAGAGAGAAAGAGAGAGAGAGAGACAGAGACAGAGACAGAGACAGAGAGAGAGAGACAGAGAGAGAGAAGAAGAAGGAGAGGAGGAGGAGGAAGAGGAGAAGGAAGAGATGGAGAAAGAGGAGGAAGAGGAAGAGGAGGAAGAGGAAGAAGAAGAAGAAGAAGAAGAAGAAGAAGAAGAAGAAGAAGAAGAAGAAGAAGAAGAAGAAGAAGAAGAAGAAGAAGAAAGAAATTGAAACTAAATTGGTAAATGTGCTACACAGTGCTAAAGAGCTAACCAGTGAGTTTCAGTCTCATGATTGGCAGGTGTTCTAGGTGGGGGTGGCTATCATGGCGTTCATTGCCAAGGCTCCAGCTCCAGCCGAGACGAGCAGAGTCTCAGGAGTGTGTGCTAGCACTAACATCAGAGAGTGTCTTCATTAGAGTATTAATCACGGGAGAAGTGGGAATTAGGCCTGGCAACATGACAAGAGAAGCTGACTCCAGAGTTATTAAATTGAGAAGATTGCCACTCAAATCAAATCAGATAATGCCATTACTGTCATCTCTGGCACTCTCGACGCTAAAGAGAGTGGAGGACGTAAGCCCCGAGTTAAACAGCTGGGGGCGGGGGGGGCTGCCCCTGTCTTTGGGTTTGCTGTCATAATTCAGGAGATTAAATACGAAATCAAAGCAAGAAGGCTTCTCACTGATTGAAACATTATCAACATTACAAATTCATTAGTTACAAAGTAATCTTCCTCCAGGGTGGTACAAGGGAAAAAAGGATTTCCTACTGTTCAGGAGAAGTATGTTCTAGTAATTTTTGACATTTTTTTTTAAAAAAAGATTTCATTTGTTTTTATTTTGGGGGGTATGAGTATTTTGCATGCATGGATGGTAGCTTTGGAGTCTAGAAGAGGGTGTCCGATTCCCTGGAGCTGGCGTTAGGGCTGGCTGGGAGGCATCGCGTGGGTGCTGGGGAGTAAGCCTGGGTCTTCAGTGAGGCTGCAAATGCCCCTCTGCCGAGCCATCTCTCCAGCTCCCCAGAAGTGTTTTTCCCCTTCTTTCTTCAATACATACTTTGTTCTAAGGACCTTGCTCCTCCCGTTTCTGTGCTGACAGTTGGGCAAGCTCTCCTAACTCTCTTCGCTCCTTCCCTGAACCACGTTGTAGATGGGGAAGTCGGACTTCTGCGCAGAGAGGCTGTGCTCCTTCAGACTTCTCTCGCCTTGACCTTCCCATCTGGGTCTGAGTCTAAAACTAAAACCCTGCTGGTTCTGCTTTTGCCCGGTTTTCCGTTCACTTTTTGCTAAACATTACCATAAAATCTGACTCTGTGCCCCTGTCTGATGCTCGTGACAACGGCAGTAAGTGGGGGCATGGCTTAAAACCCATTAGGAGATTCTGAAATACAGAGCCAAGAGATTTGCCGCCGCAGCCGTGCCTCTCTGACACGTCAGGGTTGAAATCTCTTTTTCTGGTTCCATCCAGTGTGCGCAGCCAGCACTTAGCGCGGGATGGGCTTCTGCACTCTGGATAGCCCAGTGCTGCGATTTTACTGCAGAGGTTTCATGGAGCCACCTGCAGCCCGCACATCGGAGAGGCTGCCAGTACTGGGCTCTTCTCTGGCAACAGGGCGACACCCAGGGTTTTGTGAGAAGTGATGATGGCTCTTTCCTCCCAGCTGGTCCTTGGAACTGTTTCTGGCCCAGGCAACCCCTGGATTTTTCTGGTGGTCAATAGAGCGAGCATTTTCTCAAATGGGACGGAATTAGTCTTTTCACTGGTGACAGATCGCCTGCCATCCTGAGGTGACTGTCTTTGGTCTGGTCACTCTTGAAATTGTACATTTTTTTCTATCTATAGTTTGGTTCTGATGAGTTACTTGGTCAGGTCTGTTCAGTCTAAAAAAACAAAAGAAAAGAAAAGAAAAGAAACAAAAAGGGTCTCCTTCTGGCACCCCTTCCCTTTCTGATTTTGAGGTGTATAAATGTCGGAGAGTACCTGAATGTCTGAAGTGCTGGGTTTTGAAAGTGATTTTTTTCGGGGTCTAATACATCATAGTTCATTACATTGGCCTCATCAAGGGTGCAAGTGTTGCATTGTTGAAAACTGAGCCCCCAGGGGGTGGGGTAGAAAAGGGTGTTGGAGGTGTCTAGGTCATAGAAACTCATGCTTTATTAAGGAGGCCCCAGAAGACTGCCTTGTCTGTTCTACATGGGAAGACATGGTCAGAAGCTGGGTCCTCACCCGCTCACAAATTCACCCAATCCTGGACATCCCCGATAGGGAGAAGTGATTTCTGTCATTTAGAAATTCCAGTTGCAGCTTACATAGACCCAAGCGATGGAGCTGACTGGCTTCCCCACTTCCTTCTTTCCTAACCCCTTTCCAAAGCGGGGAGCATTAGTTAGTACCAGACCTTAATAGCCAATATCTCATTTTATTATTTTGGTTTAACTTGAAGGAGCTGAAGCTCAGAGAGGTGAAATGTCTCCCAAGGTCACCTTGTTATCAGTTGAGACAGGTGAGTCTTAGGTCTAAAGCCGGAAGCCCTCCCACGGCATTGCTGTGGTCCCACAGTGGTCCCAACACAGGCTTCCCAGAAGCATGACCTAACAAATTATCGCCCAGTTATTTAGTTATATCCCCGGTTTCTCATATTCTCAGCCTCAAGCTAGGTATCAACACTTAGGAGACATTAAATAATTATTGATCCTAGCAGTACAGCTGTCCCCTTCTATAGCCACGGGTTCTGTATTCATGGATTCAAACAACCACAAAGACGTTCCTCCTCCAAATTGTTACACATTTATAAATACTTTGTGTCATGATTTCCAAAGCAATAGGTAGTTTCACAATGGTTTGCATGGCATATATGCTTTATTAGCTATTATTAAACTATTTAGAAATAATTCAAACTATATGGGGGTATGCATAGGCTCTATGAAAGCAATGTGCCATTATGGGAGAGATTTAGGTAGTTCAGGACTTGGGTACCTAGGGGATCTGGAGCCAGCCCCTCCCCCAGGCGCTGAAAGATGCCTGTTTTAGCTAGTGTAGTCATAGGAAGAAGATGTCTGCATGCTTATTAACTGAATTTCTTCTCCTATGGTAGCACCGCTCTTGTCTTTCCCCTCCTCCTCTACAAAGTGGGTGCAACACTTTCCCACACATATCGCTGATCTACTATGACCACCCAGTGAATGGTTGCAGAAGTGTCAAATGCAATATAAAGGAAAGGTATGGCCAAGTGAAGCAAAGCTAAATTCCATTCTTGACTGACTTCACTCACCGACTCCCGCTCCATGTAATCACAAGTCGTGGTGAAGGAGGATGAAAACTCGAGTGTAACCTAGCAAAGAGGTTCTTGAAGACGGGTGCCCTGAAATCCGAGTGACCCCATCAGGCTGGGGTATACGGAGCGCACTGCAAAGCCTCGAGGCGCTACCCCGTATGTCTCCTTAGCACATGGATTTTTCCCGTGTGGTGCACGTCTGTTTCCGGGGGCGTGGCTTCTACAGTGATTGAGTCCCTTGCTTCCATCACTTGCAGGTTGTAAGGCGGTGCCAAGCCTGAAACAGGAAGTGCAGGGCCACCACTGCGCGTAGAGCTAGAATGCACACGAGTGAATGACTTTGCTCTTTTCGGCTCTGTGACCAATAACATGAGCAAACTGTCAGTAGAAATGGAAAATTCTGAGCTAGCTAATTAATTAGAAGTGGAACACTCACAGTCTCAGTCAGGGAAACATTTCTTTTGGCAGCTTTGCTCTGCTCTCCCCCGAGTACGGACGTGCAGCTAAGTGTAGCCCATTTTATTGGAATTAAGTCATAAATAGCTGTTGAACTTAATTCCAATTAAATATACTAATGAATCTATGGTTATTGAACTATAGCCATGGAAAGATGTTTCCCTGGGTTTTTAAGATTACTTTAATTTCTTCCTTTAGTATCTGAGGATGTACATCCGTGTGCGTGTGGAAGTCACAGGATAATTCATGGGAGTCAATTTTCTCCTTCCACCTTGTGGGTCCTGGGGATCAAACTCAGGTCTTTAGGCTTGGCAGCGAGCAGCTTTACCTGCTGAGCCGTTCATCCTACAGGCTCTGTATGGATATTTAGAAATATTAATATTATTTGGAGCCCCCCCTCCTGCTACACCAAAATCATGTGCCTAAAATCAAGCTAGAGGCTATAATCTGAGTATGGAAGTCATATTCAGAGCCCAGTACAGCTGTGTAGAAATGAAGGATGTAAGAGTCAGGCCTGGAACCCAACTGTAGGACTCTCATCTCTGGTGAAAGTTACCTCTGCAGTCTCCAACAGTGAGGAAAATGCCAGCCTTCAGTATGGCTTCTCTTAGAGTGGGAACCCAGGGTGGAAAATGAGGGAATGAACCGAATAATGTGAGCTGCAAAGGAGGCAGTGCTAAAACTGTGCCCCCACCAGCCACCGTCTTGCAAGCACAGCTGCAGATCTAGGGGCCATGGTGCTTCCTTCCTGTGCACAGAGTCAGCGCTGGACACAAGCAATACCTGCTCAGAGTGTTGGAAAGATGTCGTGGGGGACCCTTGACAGGATCCCCGACATTGGGACTAGGCCACTTTGACATACTAACAAAACAAATACATCTTTTCAAGGTGAATCCACTAAAGTTAATATAGCCCTTTGTTGTCTAAGGTTTAGAGTTGGGTCACCGAGTCCTCGCACCTTCTCAGAAAAGGGATGGAATTATGTCCTGCGTCCCTGATCTCCACGAAGTTTTCCTTTGCTTAGAAATCAATCTTGTCAGGAAGGTGGTACTGGGGGTGGGAAGAGTTTGAGGCAGGGAGGGGCAGGAGGGAGAAAGGAAAGGAGGAGAATAAATGAAAACAAGTTTTGTTGGAAAATGCTATCAGGAAATCTAATATTTTATATATATATATATATATATATATATATATATATATATATATATATATATATATATTTGCTGATTTCTGTAGATCAGGAAAAAACTGTGTTCACAGTGTCCTGAACAGTCATGACTTACTGGAGATAACCATGGGTTTTGAGATCTTCCTCAAGGACCCTGTGTTCTCGACCAGAACACTCTGTTAAGAACATGTTCACTAACAGAAAAGTGTGACTTTTACCAAACTTTTAATATGTGGAAAAATTAAAAGCAAACAAAATAATAGTTTCTTAGCTCAGAGCTTCCTGTCCTTGTGCACATGTTTAAGTTTAGATGTAAAAATTGACCATTATAAATCATTTAATAAAGGGGCTGGAGACGTGGCTCAGCTGTCACGAGCACTGGCTGCTCTGGTAGGGGATTTGGGATGGGTTCTCAGCCCCCACACCACAGGTCACAACCATCTTTAACTCCAGTTCCAGATCTGATGCCCTCTTCTGGCCTTCCTGGACACTACACACATGTGGCATGCATACAAACATGCAGGCAAAAAGCCCATACATAAAATAGAAAATAAGTAAATCCTAAGACCTCATCCTTTCGATAACTATGTGATTTGATTCTACATATGTTTTAGTTTTATAAGCGTTTCCTACCCCATTTCAAACTCACCCACGAATAAGTTTTACATGTGGTGTGATGCTTGTGTGGCACAATTGATTACTTTTTGTTTGATGTTGTCTCTTTAGCTGTCTGACTCTGTCACCGACCATACTTTGTTGACCACTCAGGATTATTTCATTACAATAGATTCCTAGAAGTGGAATTTTTAGATTAGGGCTGTTACGAATTTTAAGTCATCTGATATAAGTAGCCAAATGGCATTTAAGAACATTGGAAAACCATGAACAGTGGAAGGTGTGTGATTATATAATTCATGTCAAAATCACAAAATGGGACATTTATAGCTATTAAAATTATTTTAGAAGAATAGCGTCATTCTTAACAGTATCATGATTTATCTTTTGGGGAAAATATGTGCAATATTTTATTTTCCATATTAAGAACAAAGACATAAAGGAAACAAAATAACAGTTTGCTTATTTGGTTAAAATCATGTGGGGTAAGTGTCAAATAATGGTGATTGCTTGTTAACCCAGCATTCAGGAGGTTAAGGCAGAGGAGGAGACCACAGTCAGGACTATTGTCTCTAAGAAACAAAAGAGAAAGGGAAGACAAGGCAGGAGATGGAGTAAGTAACTCTTATTTAATAGTGTAATATATTCCAAAGTTTCTGTAAGAGCTATATAGTGCTTCTATAATTTGAAAATTGTTTCCTAAGTCATATAGTTAAAAGCCTGAAGGTGTTAAGGTCCCACTTTCATTGGAACTGGGCAGTGTTACATGAGCCAAAATAGTGTCACTTGTGTTAGCAGGAGTGGGGAACGCCGATCCTTCGGGCTCCTTTGCTTAGATACTCCCGAGTACTGATTTTGGCGACCCTTGGGAATGACTGATTGCGTGCTCACCATGTGTTTGGGCAGTAATTCACTCCCTCGTTCATGGGTGTTCACGGGGTCACTGTAGCGCTTGTCGGTGTGTTAGGGAGAAACAGAAGGATGAATGAAAACGATTTCTATGTTTCCCACCAAAGGCTACAGCTCAACATAGTCTTACTGACCTTTGGCTCATGCCAAAGTAAGTCTTGGAGAAATGGCCAAAAGTAGTCTAAGTGCACCCCCCTTTTGGTTATTTAATCCCCAGAGACCTGCACTGTGGCCTGGAATAAATAATAAATACAATAGCAGTAGCTCTTTAAGGAGAAGTTTATTTAAATGAAATAAAGTTGAAAATCCAGTTGCCCTGCTGACACACTGTAAGGGCTGAGTGTCGAGACGTGACTGTGGCTGCCGCGTTGGACATCACAGAAGTCTTACGGCATGCACCCACTCTAGGAGCGGGCACTTCTCCTTTCTGTCCTCCCCACTCCACGTCCACATCCAGGTCACCTTCCCAGAGGACTCTGTCCCTTACAGCTGATTTCGTGCATCTTCACTAGACGGACGGCTCCTGCTCCAGCCACAGTAAATCTGCAGAGTGCCAGCCACAAGTGAGGGTTTGGTTTACCCGCCGGCTTTCCCAGCAAGTGCAGGCTTCCTAGGTAGGCTGTGGTGCCTTTATAACCCATGCTATGTCCTTTAGGCTTCATCCCTCTCTGGATTCAGGTAGTTACAGCCACCTCCCATTTCTAGAGCTTCTGCTGCTGCTTGCTGACCTGGCTAAGCATGACATCACCATCCTTCAATGCCTGTGCAGTTGGGGTCTCTACTGCTGTATAAAACACTACAATCAGGGCAGACTCCCACAGGGCGGGTGGGGGGGGGGATTCATCTCATGTTCCAGCTCTGAGATCACACTCCATCACTGAAGAAATTCAGAGCAGGAATTTAAGGCAAGGAGAACCTGGAGGCAGGACTGAAGCTGAGACCATGGGGGAGGGGCACTCCTGACTCTTCCTGGCTTGCTCCCCATGGCTTGCTCAGCCTGCTTTCTTATACTACCCAGGGCCACCTGCCCAGGGGTAGCACCACCTCCGGGGACTTCCTAGATCAATTAGTAATTTGAAAACATGCCCCCTCCCATAGATTTGCCTACAGGTAATCCTGTGGCAGGCATTTTCTCAGCTGAACGTCCTCTTCACAAATACCTAGCTGTGTCAAACTGACAAAGAACAAACAAACAAACAAATGACCAGGACCATCCATACTAGGAATAACTGCAAATACTGTCCATGTCACGAGTCACTCTTTGATTTCTGTTCAGAAGTCCCTCTTTTCTTCTGCTGATGACTCCAAATCTGTAACATCTATGGGGCTTTATTGCCCACCATGCTGTGTTTTAGTTACCTTGTATATCCTGTTCCCTTGCTATGCCTCACACCCTGGCAGGGTTTATACATGTGATTGGACTCACAAGTTGTTGCTGACTAAATCTGGAGGCCGTGGTCATGATCTTGTTTTTATAGCGCTGCTGGAGTGGCCTGCACAGCGGAGTCAGCCCCCTTCCAGTGGGACTGGAGTTGATGGTCCGTTTTAGAGGGCTGTTATTTTGCCCACCTGCCTGGTATGATTGGAAGCGCCGGGGTATAATACTGATCTTTTAGGAGGACTCCCAGGAAATCGGAGTTCATTAAATATGGAAGAGAATTAATATTAACAAGAGGAAAGCTCCAAGCCAAACAAGGAAGAGTGGATAAAGAAGAGCCGTATCCTTAGCAGCTGTCCTCCTCGGCTTTACTCTTCCGATTCCATCCATACTTGCAGCTTCTTTGGCTTGTGGCCTTATTGTTTTAACTGGGCTCGTTACCAGCTCGCGTATTGATTGGAGCTGTGGTTTTATGGCCGTTGCTTAGCCGCGCAGCTAATTACAGAGCCACAGGTGTAGCTCCGAGGACAGCCTTCGCAAGGGATGACTTGGTCCCAGAACACTCTGGCAACGGGCATCTGTTCCCCCCCCCCCCCCCCCGATCGTGGAGGTAGACGGTCCCAGTCCCGTTTCTCTGATCATGTGTTGAGATACCCTGCTGGAGGCAGCCGAAGGAAGGAAGGGTTTACTTCAACTCACATTTCAAGGTACAGTCCGTGGTAGCAGGGAAGGCAAGACTACTGGTGCTGGATGCAGCTGGTCTCATGGCGTCAGCACCAGAAAGAGAAGGAAAATTGAAAGGATGCTTCTGTGCTTAACTCTGTTCGATGCCTACCCACAATTAAGATGAGTCTTCCCACACCACGAGATAGTCCCATACCAGCAAGCCAGAGACCCATCTCTCAGGTGGCTCTAGATGCTGTCAGGTCAGCTAACACTATCAGAGGGATCCTCCTCAAATGTTCTCATCACTGGGAAATTAGGATTGTCCCTCTTTGGGGACCTGTCTTCTAAGGCCTATTTGTTTCACTCAGTATAACTTTTCCAAGTTTTGACCCTGGTCATGATCAGGGAAGGAGAAGAGAAGAAGAGGGGGTACCCAGACCGCCAGAGGCTCTCACTTTTCTCTGTTATTGGTGGATGCCACCTCTCTCCAGGTTTCCAGCTACAGGTGAAGAAAGACGTTTGTGCTTGATTTGGATGGTGTTTGCTTTTGATTTCATGTCTGCTGCCTGTTATGGTTGATATGGACTCTTGCTGCTGTGGGTCTCTAAGCCCCAGGTGTCTGAACGTTGTACAGCAAGCTCGGAATTGGTCAGTCAGGAAGCGGCTGCACACGTCTTCATGGCTTTGACCTGTGTGAAAGCTCTATGTATATACGGACAGATCATGAAAACAGAGTTTTTGAGGACACGCTGCTTCAGAAACTGAAGTATCTTGCTTGCCCTAGGGCCACCTGGCCTCCAGGCTAGTGCTGTGTTAAAAGACTTCTCAGGTCTACAAAGAGAGGAAGCCATCAGCCCTGCACAGGGATTCCACCAGCAGCTTTGCCTTGAAGATCTTAGACCTACCCACGGCTGGAACTCAGGCTCTCATAAGGATCTTTGTGCAACTGTTTGGATACGGCCATTAAGCAACCACTTAATGAGATGCCACAGAACACGGTGCAGCAACAACTATAACAGAACTGAACAACTTGCGGGCAGGCCTGTTCTTACAGGAGGCTTCAGGCGCAAATCTCTGATTCTGTGCAGGGATGGAACAAGCACAGGAAGGAAAAGGAATCACGGAAACAGCGCACACTTCTACTGTGGTCTTTTCTGTCCATCCCTTCCAGTTTCCTGGTAAAGAACACAGACCACAAAGAGTGCCTACAGACCCACGCGTGTGGCATCTGACATGCGCCTGTGCCTTGTTTGGAGCTTGAGCTGTGATAAATATCTAAGATTGCTTTAACATGAACCAGCACTGTTCACTGCATGGCCAGGAGCCTGAGAGGACGGGCTGGGTGTGACTGCTCAGGTAATGAGAGCCATGGTTTGACACCTAGAATGAGTCTGTAGGGACATAAAGTACACCGCAGCGAACTATGCATTATGTGATTGGAAAAGGCATGATCACAGCTTGAGTTTGTAGTTCAGATTCCATTTCTGTGGCTAGGAGAGCTTGTCTAAAGTCATCCCAAAGCTTTGCATCTCTGCTGGAAGCAAAGGACTGAAGATGGCGGAGACTGAGAGGAGAGGCATCGGGAAGGGTAGTTTCAGGAAAGGAGCAGACTTCTGGGACAGGGCAGAAACCATGCTGCCCGTCATACAGCCCCATCCTCAGAGTGAGCATCAGAACTGCTGAAGGCTGGTCATCGCCACCCCACGGTTCTCCAGGAATTGATTTCTGAAATAAAGTTACTCCATATGTTTATCTCTGGTGGTTCTAGAGTCTACAAAGCCCCACCTCAAGGCCCTGTAAGTTATAGACTCTGGTGGAGCTCGGTTCCCAATGACTGCACCTTCTTATAACATTGTAATATTGGAGAAATAAAGGAGTTTTGTAGGCAGTTTTCCTTCCCACCTACCAGTTCCCAAATAACCAACATGGAGACTTAATGTGAATTATAAATCCTCAGTCGATAGCTCAGGCTTATTACTAGCTAACTCTTATGACTTAACCGATTTCTTTTAATCTACATTCTGACATGTGACAATGTCTCTCTTCCATTTTGCACCTCCTGTTTCCTCTCTGTTTTTCTGGTGACTCCTCTGACTCCCCCTCCTTCTTCCCAGCATTCTTTCTGCCCTGAAAATCCTGCCTAACCATTGGCCAATCAGCTTTTAATTAACAATGAGACCAATACATATTTATAGTAAACAAAGATTGTTCCACAGCAGAATTTCCTTGAGTTTTGCTCCCCTAAGTACTAATCTACTCATCAGTAAAAACCTTAATGCTGGTCATCTACCAAGTTATCCCAATTTGGGAGATAGAATCTTCTACACTAACTGGGAGGTAGATACATTCAATCATAGTACTGAATAAGATTTTTAACTGGAACTTTCCCTTTTCTTCACTAGAATAAATAGCAAAATCAATTAAACAATGTATTTCTTCAAATGTCACAAGGAAGGCCTTGCCCACAAATAACCCGAATGTACTTTTTCTCGCACGGTCCTGGATGTAATTCTGTGGGCCATGTAGACTACATCAGTGTGGGATTTTGCTAACTGTTGTTAAAAGCTTTTAAAACATAGAAGCACTTTCAGAGACAATATGATTAATTCATAAAACACTTCAGTGAGGTTTATAGGTATAAAATTGTACAGCCATTGTCTTTCTTGTTTCACAGTTGGACATGTGACAATGCAGGAGGGTTAAGTGATTTCCTCAAGGTCGTTTAGGGGATCAGTGGTTCAGTCAGAAAAATGAAAGCACCCTGGGCCAGAAGCACTGTCCTGTGTACTAAACATGAGGAAGATGTTCTTTTGTGCTTTTCTGTCTTTAGACTTATTTATTTTATATGTATGAGTGTTTGCCCGTTTGTTTATGCAACACATGTATGCCTGTGCCTGTAAAAGTTAGAAGAGGGCATTGAATCCCCAGGAACCAGAGTTACAGGTGATGTTGCCACTGTATAGGTTCTGGAAACTGAATTCAGGCCCTCTGCAAGAGCAGCCTGTTGCTAAGTTATCATTTCAGCTCCTCTTTTTTCTTGTTTTTTAAATATAACTATAAAGTAAGAAGACAAAGATGAAGAAGAAGAAGGAGAAGAAGAAGAAGAAGAAGAAGAAGAAGAAGAAGAAGAAGAAGAAGAAGAAGAAGAAGAAGAAGAAGAAGAAGAAGAAGAAGTCATAAATTTTGAGATTTGGAGAATCCTATCCTTCTCCTGCGCTGTCTTGAATGGTACAAGACGAGCACAGCTTTGCCTGGTTGGCTTTTGGCCCATTGAGCACTTTTACCAAGCTGCCTCCCAGCGTGCACCCTTGTGTTTGTGACAGTCTGCAAGCTTCCAGTATTGTCCTTCATTTGAGAAGCAGCGCACACCTCCTGTACTAATGACTTCTTTATTTCTATTCATGAAGTTGAGCTTTGACACAGCATGATATGTCAGAGCCTCAAAGGATAGCAGGATTTGTCCTTTGGTCTCTGTCATGTGCTCATTAAGTACAATTGAATGAATTAAGGACATTCACACATTTTTTTGTATATTTTAAAAAGTAAACAAAGTCACAATTCCAGGCTTTTATTTAGGGCTACCCCTCATTTGGAATGACTGAGGCAGAATAATCCCAGGAAGGATGCTGCCTTAATATGCTAGTATTTTGTTATTTTGTTTTATTCTACCAAAGGGACTCAAGGTGGCTCCTACTTTTCACGCTGGTGAGATTGTACCTTCCCTTCGTAATGACTGATTGCAAGGCCTCTGTTAGTGGCAACTCTGTATCTGGAACGAATCCAGATACTCTTACTTTAGTTGACAGTAATACTTATTAGTAAACCTCTTTGAATGATATGGTTTATACCTCTACCCCAGTGCCCATTAGCAATAACCTGAGTCTGCCTCCAAGATGTCTGTTGACACTGCCTGTGACGAATATGTCAACAATATCTACCCCCTGCTTAAACACAATGGCACAGGGTTGAAATACATTTGGCTGATCTGATCTGATCTATACTGTTGACAGCAAACATTCTACTCTCTCCTAAGAGCAACTGTCTTGCCTCGGGTAGGCATTCCGTGGGAACTAGAAAGTACTACCGCAGGTGGATGTTCTCTACCAAAGGGAGACTGTCTGATGTTTCTCGAGCACTCCACCAGCTCCACATAGCTTAGAGCTCAGGACAGGACCAGGAAATGCCTGTCATCACCATCATCCTCACCACAGTCATCATCCTCACCACCGCCACCATCACCACTGCCACCATCATGCTGGCCGTCATTCTCACAGTAAGTTAGTTCTAATTGCCCATCCTGGGGGTAGGTATAAATGCTACGGACCACCAAAGTCAAGTCAATTTCCTTCCTTGTAATTTCTAGATTTTCCTTTGTTTCTTTTTGAGACAGGGTTTTCCTGTGTAGCAACCCCAGCTGTTCTGGAACTCACTTTGTAGACCAGACTGGCTTTGAACTCACAGAAATCTGTCTGCCTCTGCCTCCTGAACGCTGGGTTAGAGGCGTGCACCACCACTCCTGACTACAATTTCTAGACTCTTACATAATTATTTTTAATTCCATCCTGACTAGCTCTTGTGTATGCTGTGAGAAGGAGTTCATAGCCTCCATGGTGGCTAGCTCTTGTGTATGCCATGAGAAGGAACACAGAAATAGTTCAGATTCCAAGGTTCTTTATTGAAAGACACCGGGAACGTTCCGTTGATCTGTTTCCTACTCTGATCATGCATTTACTGGAAACCTAGCAAGCAGCAAAACAGGCTTGTTTCTATCTTCTCTCTATCTGCCCCACTGACCTGTGGGGCCAGCAGTAATGTGTGCATTGACTAGAGGCTGGCTATGAGCTAGGAAAAGGAAGGCTTCCTACTGAACCCCTTTGGAATTAAGTAATTTTAGAATACCTTCTTTTAAATAAAAAAGTGCCCAAACCTTATTCTATGAATCTGACTTACAAATGACATCTCTGGAAGGTATTAAAATACCCCCGTGGCATTGTTGTATTGGAGAATGGTGATGCTGGCAATAAAGATGGTGGGATACATCTAGAAACATCTGTTTGTATTTGTATGCCACGGAATCTTTTTCAGTGATTCATCGTCCTTCATGTTTTGCCTAATCTGATAGCAAATATGGTTTGTATCCCCATAGTCGTCACTGACAAATAGGGAGAGAGTGCCCGAAGCACACAAGGTATCATCACGGACATTTCAGGAATGGGAAAGAGGCCGTGAGAAATGCCAGAGGTTTCTAAATGGATAATTGTGACTTGTCTACAGAGGCCAGTGGCTGTGTTTGGTCATTTGTTTGTCGTAAATATCAGTGAGTGCCCTCGGGCTAAACAAGGGAAGGAAGGAAGTCCATCCATCATTCTGAAGGCCGTGGCAGTGGAAGGCAGGCAGAGGTATGCATCTCTCTAGGAGGGAACGTGCCTATCACACAGAGGCTGTAACCTTTTCAGTTTGGTATTCTCCCCTTTCCCCCACATGAAACCCTCTGCATATAATGAAAGATGAGCCGGAGAATAGCTGATTGCAAATGTTGGTTAGGTCCAGTCTGGAAACACCCATTTTTGGTAAAGGTAGTCTGAATTAATGAGTAGGGATTCAAAAAGAAGAATACATTGCCTGTTCATGAGGGGAGAGGAGGACACGGAGAGGAAACGGGAGCAGCCGAGATGGAGGGGATCTTTCATTTCTGTGCATACTTGATTTCCCTGGTAGCATCGATATTGCCTATAGATAGGGATTCAGTGAAGAAAGTGTTTTTCTTATCAGACAGATTTCCTCTAACTAAGTTTTCAAATAATTACAGCAAACAAGTGATATCAACTAAGAATTGTAATTTATGACAAGCACAAGAGCTGAAACCAGTGTGTCGTGGTAGAGCCAGACTGGGTTGGCCGCTAAGAGGGAAGCACCTGCTATACTCACCCGAGGAATACGTGAGCTGGAATCGTGTTGTTTTATATGTGAAAGGCTTAGGTGGCAATAGGCTAGATGAATCTGCGGCTTGGTGAACAGGCTTGGGTTGGCAAAAAGGGTGGGGGTTGTGGGCGTGGAGGTGGCACTGAAACCATATCTCTGAGGAAATCCCAGAGTTCATGACCACAAAGAAACCACATTCTAAAAGAGCCAATTGTATATTGGTCTTCCTTCCAGTGAATGGTTTTAAATGAAAACAAAGCAAAACAAACAAACAAAAAACCAGTCATTTAACTAAAGAGGGCTGTGTTATTTCTTGTGACTCAGTAATCTGGGATGTAAGATTTTAAGGGTACCTGAAGTCTGTCCTGTAATGTTAAAGAGAAGACCCGAGTATGTGCCGGGTGAATATTGTAACCACTTCCCGTTTCTCGGTCAATAGCTATTTACATTGGCGTCTCCATCTTCTTTCTCTGCTCATTGATTTTTTGATGCTTCTGTAAACTTCTAAATTGGGTCCACTTGGATTCTGAAACCAAAGAGAAAAACTGCATCAGTATTCCTTCTTAAAAAAAAAATTAAAGGAAATGGAATCTATACTATGATGTCATCAATGCCTTTGCCTGAGACGGAATTGGATGAGATGCAGTTTCCTTTAAAACAAACAAACAAACAAACAAACAAACAAAAAAGTAAACACTGCCAGTGGGACCAGGATTTATCCCTAGTGCATGAACTGACTTTTTGGAGCCCATTCCCCATGGAGGAATACCTTGCTCAGCCTAGATACAGGGGAGAGAGGCTTGGTCCCGCCTCAACTTGATGTGCCAGACTTTGCTGACTTCCCATGGGAGGTCTTACCCCTTCTGAAGAGTGAATGGGGGGTTAAGTGGGGGGAAGGTAAGAGAGGGAGCAGGAGGAGGGGAAGGAGGGCAATCTGTGGTTGGTATGTAAAATTTTAAAAAATACTTTTTAAAGAAAAAAATTTTAAAAAATGTAACTAGGACGACAGGGGTTTGGAGGGGTGTGTGTGTGTGTGTGTGTGTGTGTGTGTGTGTGTGTGTGTGTATGTGTGTAAAAAACATTTTCGTGTTAGACATGAGTTAGGGGCACAGAAAAGTTTCATGTTCTGGTTGAGCTCCAAAGTCACAACAGCTAGAGCAGTCTCCCAATTCTCTGCCCCAGACGTAACCCCAAGAGAAAGGTGGAAGGCAAGGTTGCACACTGACAGCTTGAGGCCTGGAACAGGGCAGAGGTTACACCACGAAAATCATCCCACCTTCCAGTGGGTGTTCCAATATTTCCACAGTTTTCAGATGTGTTTCCGGTATGACTGTAAGTTTCATTCAATGAACAGTGTTCATTTGTAAATTATGAATATATGTTCATAGTACAAAGCATTTGAAAACAAAAAGTGATATAGCAATAAAATAAAATTCAATAATAACCCCAGATATTGAATTGTTCTCTCTCTATATATAATGCATGCATATAAAAAATCTGTCATCTATCTATCTATCTGCCTATCATCTATTAATGCAGATAGAGATACCATCTATTGGGTCTCTGTTATATGAATAATGGTCTCGTGCTATTGTAAGACCGAGAAGTATCACAGTCCCCCATGTAGATGAGTAGAGATCTATTCCATGCCTACTCCTCTCCAGAGCCTAAGGACTCATGGAGCCACGGTGTAGAAACAAGTTCCAGGATAGCGCACACTCATGCTGCAGCAGGCAGCTCGAAGTGAGGCCATGAGCTCCTCTTCCATCTGTCCAGGACGGTAGCACGCTTGCTCCCATCGGGAGGGTCTTCTGCTCTAAACCGAGGAGCTCAAATGCTAATCTGACCTGGAAACACACACTCATTGACACACTCAGAAAAAGAATGCTTAAGTACCTCCTTGGCCAGTAAGATTAACGTGTGTGCAATGGAGCCAGATATACTGGCAATATAGACACCCAAAGTACATCCTTTGGACTATGAACAGTATACATCACATGTTTTGCCACAGTTAATTAATAGAAACCATGAATACTCTCTATGAAAAGTTAATTTTTAAATGGCATGCAGTAAAAGACACTGCTGGTGCCCTACATCGGCACAGGTGTAAACACATGGTCGTTGTCTGTATTGTTTTTCATTTCTGATGCTGTGAACCTCTTCCTATGAGTCATGTGATCCACTCTGAGACCAATGGGAGTATGATCAACTCTTCATTTCTCACAGCAGGGCTAAATGCTGTTGTCCTCTCTGTGAGGTGGTGAGGGATGGAGGGCAGTGACAATGTGACCTTTTACTGGTAACTACTGTTGCCTCGTTTGTTCTCTGGCCCTTGAGACTCCCTTGAGACTCAATCAGCTTCTCCAGGTCCACTCCTCTTGGGCTGCAGAGCTGCTGCGTTGCTAAACGTATCATGGCGCCTATGGAAAGGTTGTCTTGACAAGTCCTGTACGTGTCTTATAGATGGCGTCTGCAGTGTCCATGGACCATCTGACTTAATCTGTGGTTAGCTGTGTTGCCAGCACAGCACCCTCTAACTCATTGTATTCTAACACTAATGTCTGCTTTCAACACAAGGCAACAGACGTTACCATTCTTCATGGCTTCATCCAAACACATAATCAATCATACAAGGATTGACCCTCCACTTAGAATCACCACCACCATCACCACCACCTCAGTTAGGGAATTGCCCCTTCAATGACTTGTGGGCATATCTGTGGGGAGTTTTCTTGATTGGTGAATAATGTGAGTGGGTCCAGTCTACTGTGGATGGTGTTGGTCTGTATAAGAAAGCAGGCTGAGCAAGCCAGAGGGAGCAAGCCAGTAAGCAGTATTCCTCCATGGCCTCAGCTTCAGCTCCACCTTCCAAGTTCCCATCTTGAGTTTCTACTTTGGTTTCTCTTAATGATGGTCTGTTACCTGGAAGTGTAAGGTGAAATAAACCATTTCTTTCCAAGTTACTTCTGGTCAGGCTTTTATCATAGCAGTGGAAACTAAATGCAGACAACTCTTAACATCTGAAAAACTCTCAGTAGACAAATCGATAAAGAAGATGTAGTGGATGTATACCCTGGAATACTATTCAGCCCTCAAAAGAGTAAATTCCCGTCATCTGTGACAGAGAGGGTATGCCTGCAGATCACTGTGTTACGTGACCCAGCCAGGTGCAAAAGGCAGATCTCATTCCTATTTGGTACCTAAAAGACTTGACTTCATCCAAGGAGAAACACAGTAGAGGGGTCAGCAAGGGTTGGGAAGAGCAGAGGCAGGGAGGAGAGGGCAAGGCTGGTCTTCAGGTGCCAAGCTACAGTTAGGAGTGAGTGGTATCAATGTGTAACTGCACATCTGAGCAATACAGATAATTATAATCTACATTTCATAAGATTATAAGTAAGTATTTTGAATGTTTTCACCATACGTGATAGTCATCTGAGGTTTTAGCTATGTTTACCTTGACTTAACCATTAAGGGATCCATGCTTATATCAAACCATCATTTGGGGCCCCAGGGATAAGAACATTTTTACGGTGGCTTGCTTTCTGCCTTTATATCGATTGCTTGGTTCCCCCCCCCCTTTGTTATTAGATAAGAATCTTACTGGTTTTTTTTTTTTCTATGTAGTCTAAGCTGGCCTGAAAACTGTGGTCCTCTTGCCTCACTCTCCCGAATGCTGGGATCATACACATATAGACTCAGTGTTTATGTCTCTGTAAATTAGCTAAAATAAATGGTAAAAGATTATTAGCCACACGCGATCTTCTTTCTTATTTACCCCTACATTGCTTAGGATCATATTCAAGCCCCCTGCACGGGGCACCCATGAGCAGGTCGCTATCCAGGCGGCTGACTTCTTCACTCTGGCTCCCCAGACATTCTATGCTTGTGTGCCCTACTTCTCATCTCACAGATGGTCCTTTCTGCCTGATATGTCACCCCACCCCTACTACCCACCCATCCCATCTGCTGCGTAGTTCTCTGAGAGGAATCCTGGGACCATTTGGATCAGGGTCAGACGCAAAGCACATGGGAAGCCCAGATTTCTGGGTCACATCTGAGATATATTGTATACGGGTCTCTCTGACAGCTCTATTTTTAATAAGGTCAGTGCAAAATGTGAGAAGCAATGAGCTGTACAGTGAATTCCTTCTCTGAAGGATCAGCTCTACCCTGGGTGCACAGGAGGCCCTCATCTGCTCCCTGCAGGCTCTCCGGCCTCTCCTTCCCACCCGCTGTTTCTACACTCTGTGCCAGGAGAATTATGCCGCCATTTGAGCACATCCCTGTCCGTGTCACCCATCCACAGCTCCGTGGGAGCAGGGACATCGCCTTGCAGTGTCCTCTGACCAAATACTTCTCTCATGGCCTCAAGTGACCCAGCTCAGTAGGCGTCTTGTTCAGGGCCAACTTAGCCTCTGTGTTGCATGGCGTTAAACAAACCTAAGAATGCTTTGGAAAGTCACCATCTCGTAATAGTTTGATTCTAGGAGGGTGAGAAAGAAGAGGAAGAGGTACTGTTTTCTGTATGAAAAGAGCGCTGACTTAAGCAATTGGAGGGAAAGCGATAATAATTGCATTTTAAATTATGAACTAGAAGCCAAACGCAGTTATAAAAAGCTGCTACCAATTCATCATGCCAAGTTTCTTCTCGTGAAAAGTGATCCTGAGTGAGATCAAAGACAATGAGAAGATAAATATGGTTCTTAATGAACCTGGAAAATTAGGTGTGAGGTCATTTAAATAGACCCACAAAATAGCGATGCTGGATTATTACCACAGGCCTATCGTTCCTTTCTCTCTGCATAACCCTTTTTGTAGTTCATGTCCACAAACTGCAAGGTATAGAATGTTCCCAACAGTGTCTCTAAGGAGGCATCTCCACAATGTACCTCGAAACAGAGGCTTTGAGTCAGAATTCTCCTGGTGTTTCAATTGCAATCTTATTCAGGAGCTAAAAGTGCCTGCAGTTGCTCTGGGGCCAATGGCTGTGTGTTTACATAGGTAACCTGCTCCAGTCTCAGCCCTGACATGGTGAGGACTTTTTGCATAACTAGAAGCTTACAGAATGAGCATCTAGTTCTGGAAAGTTCTTCCTCATTTGTCTATTTTTCTGCAGGAGCAAACAGAGAGAAAACAGACGTCATGTCCTCTGTAGTCCTCCAGAAAGAACAAAGGAGACCCCAACATCATAGTGATCGTTTTATTCAGTTTTAAATTGATTTAAGTATATTGCTCTTTCCCAAGACTCCATGCTGCACATTAGATTGATTATAAATCTGTTTCTGGGGGAGTTGGTGTAAGTTCAGTCACAGGCGGCAAGGTTCCCTACTGATATTTGCAAGCCATAGAAATGGTCTTTCTTGTTCGGAGTCACCCTCTAGGAATGGCCTCACTTGGGCCACTCAGCCATTTGAAATGTTCTTTTGGCAAACCATTTTCACCTATACTGGACCAGTGTTTGGCACTCATACATTTTAAATAACGCATTTTTCCCCTCTGTGCTTTCTACCCATACCTATGCAAAAGTTACTTTATTGTTGGATGTGGGTGTGTTGTAGTGGATCCTTTAAAAGAAATGATTCAAGCAGGACCTGAGCAAACACTGTCAGAGGGGACTGAGTCCGTAGGGATGAAATAACGTGTTGGTGAGCTTGACAGTGAGAATCAGTAATTTAATTAACTGAACTTGAGAGTTGGATTAATTATTGTTTTCTTGTTGCTATGGCAAAATACTTGACAAAGGCAACTCCAAGGAGCAAAGGGCTTGATTTGCAGTTTGAGAAACTACAGTCTGTCCTGGAAGGAAAGGCATGGCAGCGGAAGAGGGAGGCAGCTGGTTATACTGTGCCTGCCGTTCTAAAGTATTAGGACTTAGCTCAGGCTCTCTTTTGTACAGTTTTTTTTTCAGTCTTGGACTCCATCCCATGAGATGATGCCGCCCATGTTCAGGTTAGGTCTTCTCTCCTTGGTTAAACCTCTCCAGATAACCTTACAGACACCCAGAGAGGTGTCTCCTGGGAGATTCTAGATCCATTTAGGTTGATAATGAAGAGTTACTGATATGATGATCTTTCATGTGCCTGCCTTTCATTTTCTCACTCTGGAGAGCCTCATGAGCTCAGTGATGACCTACGAGGTTGCAGCCTAGAATATTCTATGGTTAATAAAAACCTGGTGTGTGTGTGTGTGTGTGTGTGTGTGTGTGTGTTATTTGTATGTTTCAGAAAGAGGTCTTTATTTTCTTGTTCTTATTCTGTAATAAGTGGCCATTTCCCTAGATACCTGTAATTCTTAATGTGTACCTATTCAAATGGGGCAGGGGAGTGTCATCAAGTTCTTTGCATTATAGATCATGGCTACCAAGAGAACAGAGACCATCTCAGAACTTGCTTGAGAAGAAGGCTCTGTGGGAATCTCTGCCACCACCCATCAGCTCAGGCCACACATCTGTATCCCTGCAGTGTTCCAAAGTCACTTCCTTTTTCATTGAAATTAACTTTGGACTTTGAAGGTGGCAATGAGTGGGAATGACAGCCATGGTTAGGTAAGCTTAAAGCTTTACGTTTATGAGAATAATGTCTGACGCACACATATGAATACAAGTGTTCACCCAGGTGGCCATCTTGGGTCCTGCTGTTATCGTGCACATAAAAACCGTACATGCATAAGTAAAAATATATAGCATAAGGCAAGCCAGCAAGTCAGTAGATCTGAAAGGACTGTATCAGAGGGTTTGGTGTGGGGCTGGGAGGCAGAGGCCTGAAGAGAGAATCTGAGCCCCTATGATGATCAATTTCTCAGAACTACCTGGATGAGCTGTTTTCAGTTAAAGGACTGTTTAGTCGTGGGGACTCTCTTGTCAAATCCACCTTCAAAAGGCATCAAGTCTTCATAGCACGTCCAGGCCTCCAGGGTGGATGCTGGGGTCTGAAACGGAGCAGTGACAGGAAAGACAGAGGGGATGGCCAACCTCAGCTGGGTTCAAGGCACAAAGGTACAAATGATGGAAATTCGTGTCCCCTTCTGGCCAGGCTGTCTGCATCCTTCAGTCTTTGAAAAGTCATCACAGGCATCTTTTGCTCCAGAAAACCCTTTTCAGATAACCTGGGTAACCCTGTAGCGCCCACTGCCATGCCGGCTGTATTGCATGGTGGGAGTCGTTTCTTGGCCTTCTCTCTGACTCGTCTCTATGTTCTTTCAGAAGCATCCTTTGCATTTAACTTTGTAGCTCATAGTGGCTAGAGTAGAGCTCTGCTTGTTGAGGTGCTCCTGGACAGTGGGCAAATGTGAACATTGTCTACAGCATCACCTAGAATCTGGGCCACTATGAAACCTGTTTTAAGTCAGTGTTTAATTTTTTTTAAGAACCATTCAATGTCCTGTTCAAGTTAACTTTCAAGTTTACCAAGTTTGTGGATGCAGAAAGAATCTTCTCCACAGCTTGACATGTTTATCTATAGGATTAGCAATTTATTATGAATAATGGATTCATATATCAAGGGCAACCAATATATAGGAGCGCCAGTTCCTCTGCGTGGTAGGTGAGGAACATGTGTATGCGGATAAGTTATAATCTTTTGATCCCAAAAGAAAAGAGAATTTCATTTGGATTGATGAAGATTTTTTTTTCAAAGTCTGTGTTTGCCACAGAGAACTTTTCCTTTTAATTTAGATCTTTGCAACTGATGCCTCATCACCACATAGGAGAGGAATGCCCTGCATGAGGAAACAGCAGATGAACTGAAGATAAATTGTTAATGTTACCAAAATGGGAGTGGGGCTCATCCTTCTTACTTTGATAAGTTCTTAACAAATTCAGCACAGTGGATGGTGTTCTTTTACTTATCTTTCTTCTTTTAATTTTATGTATTAGAGTATATGTATATATCCATGTTTGTGTGTGTATGAACTTGCGTGTACTGGGGACTGTACACACATTGGTAACAGAGGTCAATTTTGAGTATCTTCCTCAATGGTTCCCTATCTTAGTGTTTTGAGACAGGGTCTCCCACTGAGCTTGAAGCTCATTGATTTTTTTTTCTAGACTAGCTTGCTGTGGGATAATGCTCTTGTACATGGTAAAGATTTGTTACTCATATTAGTTTAGTAAAACACTGATTGGCCAGTAGCCAGGCAGGAAGTGTAGGAGGGGCAACCAGACTAAGACAATTCTGGGAAGAAGAAAGGCAGAGAGATGCAGTCACCAGCCAGACACAGAGCAAGCAAGATGAGAATGCCTTCCTGATAAAAGGCACCAAGCCACGTGGCTAAACATAGACAAGAATTAGGGGTTAATTTAAGTTGTAAGAGCTAGTTAATAATAATCCTGAGCTACTAGGCCAAACAGGTATAATTAATATAAGAAGTCTCTGTGTTTTGGGGGGACTGAATGGCTGTAGGACTGGTTGAGACAGAAAATTCCATCTGCACTAGCTGGTCGGTAATCTGTGGGGATCCTTCTGTCTCTGCCTACTTAGCTTTGGGATGACAGATGCATGTACTGTGCCCCTCTTTTTACACAGGTACCAAGGACGGAACTTAGGTCCTCATGTAGTGTGGCAAGCACTTTATTAACCAGCCATCTCCACAGCCATTTTTGTCATTTCTTTGAACATACCCAGTATACAATATTATAACTGGTAGAGGAGAGGTATTAAAGGAGCGGTATCTTACTTAGTATTTTTCCGACATAATTTGTTTATTGATCCTTTGGGAATTTCACATCATGTACCCTGATTATACTTATTTCCCATCCCTCCCACGTCTTCTCCCCCACCCTAGTGACCTTACCCCTAGAAAAGGCCAAGAAGATGATGATAAAGAAGATGACAGAGATGATGACATGCCAATGAAGAAGAAAACGAAGAAGAAGAAGAAGAAGAAGAAGAAGAAGAAGAAGAAGAAGAAGAAGAAGAAGAAGAAGAAGAAGAAGAAGAAGAAGAAGAGAAAAAAGGAGGAGGAAGAGGAAGAAGAAGAGTCTTAATTTGTGTTGCCCATATACTCACTGGAGTATGATCAAATTCCCGGTGGACAGACAGACCCTTAAAGAAAACTGAGCCCTTCCCCCACCCACCAGAAGCTACCAATTGTGGAGATCTACACTTCAGATTCTACCTTACCACAATTTTTAAGAGTTCTTAAAATTTTTATTTAGTATTTTTTTTTTTGCAGTGAGGTGGGGTGAGGGTAGGGGTTGTTGCAGAAGTCTTACACGTCCCTCTCTCTCAGTTGTGAGTTTGCAGTCACTGATATCTATGCAAAGGAGGCTTGCCTGTCCTTTACAGTCAGCAGAGTGCAGATCATGGACTTCACATGGTTTCTGGCAACAGCACAGACCATGGACATACACATGGTCTCCAGTGTTAGCATATGTCAAGGGCCTCAGCATGGTCTCTGGTGGCAATATAGACCATGGACATCCACACAGCTCTCTGCCTTAGCACAGAGACACCATTATAGACTTTGGTGGCAGCACAGGCCAAAGCTATCAACATGGCTTCCAGAATAACAGGAGCCACAGAGACCACATATGGTCTCTGTTTTATCAAAGGATTTCTTCATTCTAGCTAACCTATTTTGACCCTGTATATCTTATTTATTTAAGCATTTATTTTCGAAACAGGATCTCACAATAGAGCCCTAGCTGACCTGGAATTCACTATGGAGTCCAGGCTGGCCTCAAACCCTCGGAGATATTCAGCATATACACTGAACTTACTGAGTTATCCTTTGATGAGGAGACCGATGGGGCCTATGCAGTCAAACCTACCGATGTTCACTAGTGATCCATTCTATTAACTGATTGGATCTTCATTAAATAGTACTTTATATATTTCTGATGATTTTCCCGTGGCTTAGTTTTGGCCTTGACTATGTCACCTGATTACTTGACTCAAGAAGAGCAAGGCAGCAAAACTTTGTTGCTCGAGCAGACCGGCGATGTTGAGCTCATCTCAGGAAGAGACGCACTGGGAATCCCTTCTCTTCCATATTTTGTAGGCGTGAAACCAAGTGAGGAAAAGAAAGAAAGGCACCAAAGGACCAAGAGCTGGATGGATGAAGAGGGAGAGCACTAATCAGTGGTTCCTTGTGACAAAGGAGCCATTAACAAAATTTCCAGAAGGGCCTGAATTTCAAGAGTGTTTGAAACACTGCCTTCTGAGCTGTTGTTGAACAAGGTGGAGGGCGTGAGAGGGGTAGGAAGAAGGAACAAGAATCTGCTAGAGAGGCCAGTCTGACTGGAAGAACTTTGAGGATAGACTTCCTGTCATGAGTTAAGAACTGTCTTCCAGCTGGATAGACAGTTAGGAGCACTGGGTGCTCTTCCAGAGGACCTGGGTTTGGTCCCCAGCACCCACATGGTGGCTCACAACTATCTGCAACTTTAGTTCCAGGGGTTCCAATTCCCTCTTCTGACATCCAAGAGCAATTGGTGGATATATAGACTAGCAGATACAAACATACACATAAATGAAAATAAATGAATTAAGTAAAAAAAGAAAGGAAGGAAGGAAGGAAGGAAGGAAGGAAGAAAGAAAGAAAGAAAGAAAGAAAGAAAGAAAGAAAGAAAAAGAAAGAAAGAAAGAAAGAGAAAGAAAGAAAGAAAGGTCTTACTGTAGAAACTTGAAGTTAAAATCTTATGGGGAGGGCTTTTCTCCTAGGACATCAATAGGAATGATCATTCTGAGGTATATTAAGTTGACCAAAATATTCCTTCTCTGCGGAATATTACTTGTATAGGCATTTTCTTGATGGAATGTTGGAATCTGAACCCATTACAGACTTCTTTTTTTTTTTTTTAATTTGAACACCTTTGGATCCATATAAATGTGAAACCTACAGACCAGTTATGGCATTGCTTCCCTTGTAAAACCAGGGTTGAGTTTTTGATGAGGGAAAACCAATTCAGTTCAGCTTCCTCTGAGAATTTTTATCACAGATAGGGAAGTTACGAGTGATTGGTAATGACAGCATAATGAGGTAGCTGGATGTTTCTAATCAGGAAATATTTTCAGGTAATCCTTCTGACTATGAGAAGTCTTGATGGGCTTTGTAGTACAAATCATGACACTATTTTTGGAACATAGTCAAAGATGAATAGTATTGTGGAGGTATGATATGCTTGACTAAATCTCAAAGAATTTCATGGTTTGTGACACAGTTACAAAATTCAACCAGTCTCTCTGTCTGTCTGTCTGTTTCTCTTCTCCCTCCCTCCCTCCCATTTCCTTCCTTTCCTTCCAGAAAATGTTCAGTATCAGATTATCTGGTGGGTCACTGAAGTGTGAGAGATAAGACCAGTCCCTTTGTTCTCATTCAGCCCACTCTTGAGAAGACAGTTATCAAAGCCTGACAGAAACATCTGCTGTGGGATAATGCTCTTGTATACTGTAAAGATTTGTCACTCGTGTTAGTTTAGTAAAATGCTGATTGGCCAGTAGCCAGGCAAGAAGTATAGGCAGGGCAACGAGACTAAGAATTCTGGGAAGAGAAAAGGCAGAGAGTCAATCACCAGCCGGACATAGACAAAGCAAGATGAGAATACCTTTCTGAGAAAAGTTACCAAGTCATGTGGATAAACATAGACAGGAATTATGGGTTAATTTAAATCGTAAGAGATAGTTAATAATAAGCCTGAGCTAATAGGCCAAACAGTTTATATATTTTTTCTGGTTTTATTTTTTTAATTAATTAATTTATTTATTAAAAGTTTCCACCTCTTCCCCGCCTCCCTTTTCCCTCCCCCTCCCCACCTCTTCCTCCCTCTCTAGTCTTAAGAGCAGTCAGGGTTCCCTGCTCTGTGGGAAGTCGAAGGTCCTCCCCCCTCCATACAGGTCTATAAAGGTGAGCATCCAAACAAACCAGGCTCCCACAAAGTTAGTCCATGCAGTAGAATTAAATAGCAATGCCATTGTCCTTGGCTTTTCAGTCAGTCTTCATTGCCAGCCATGTTCAGAGTGTCCAGTTTGATCATATACTCTATCAGTCCCAGTCCAGCTGGCCTTGGTGGGCTCCCGTTAGATCAGCCCCCCCCACCCCGTCTCAGTGGGTGGACGCACCCCTCATGATCCTGACTTCCTTGCTCATGTTCTCCCTCCTTCTGCTCCTCATTTGGACCTAGGGAGCTAAGTCCAGTGCTCCAGTGTGGGTCTCTGTCTCTATCTCCATCCATCACCAGATGAAGGTTCTATGGTGATATGCAAGATATTCATCATTGTGGCTATGGGACAAGGCCAGTTCAGGCACCCTCTCCTCTGCTTCCCAGGGAACAATCTGGGGATCTCTCCTTGGATCTGGGAACCCCTCTAGAATCAAGTCTCTTGGAAACCCTAAAATGGCTCCCTTAGTTGAGATATTTACTTCCCTGCTCCCATATCCATCCTTCCTCCATCCCACCCATCCCATTCCCCCAAGCTATTCCTAATTCTCCCCTTCTCTCTAACCATCTCCCCTTACATCCACCCCCACTCCCCCATGCACCCAAGTTTGCCTGGCAATCTTGTATACTTTCAATATCCAGGAGGATAACTATATGATTTTTCTTCAGGTTCACCTTCTTATTTAGCTTCTGTGTTTCTATTTTGTTGATTTCAACCCTCAGTTTATTTCCACTCTTCTACTCCTCCTGGGTGAATCTGCTTCTTTTTTTTTTTTTTAGAGCTTTCAGGTGTGCTGTTAAGTCTCCAATGTGTGCTTTCTCCGTTTTCTTTAATTGGGCACTTAGTGCTTTGAACTTTCCTCTTAGCACTGCTTTCATAGTGTCTCATAGGTTTGAGTATGTTGTGTCTTTATTTTCATTAAATTCAAGGAAGACTTTAATTTCTTTCTTTATTTCTTCCTTGACCCAGGGGTGATTCAGTAGTTGACTGTTCAGCTTCCATGAGTTTGTTGGCTTCCTGGGGGTAGCATTGTTGTTGAATTCTAACTTTAATCCATGGTGATCCGACAAGACACAGGTGACTACTAATGTTTTTTTGTATCTGTGGAAGTTTGCTTTATTACCAAGTATGTGGTCAATTTTCAAGAAGGTTCCATGAGCTGCAGAGAAGAAGGTATATTCTTTCCTATTTGGGTGGAATGTTCTAGAGATGTCTGTTAAGTCCATTTGATTCAATACCTCCAATAATTCTCTTATTTCTCTCTTAGGTTTCTGTCTGATTGACCTGTCCATTGGTGAGAGAGGAGTGTTGAAGTCTCCTACTATTAGTGTGTGTGGTTTGATGACTGCCTTGAGTTCTAGAAGTGTTTCTTTTACATAAGTGGGTGCCTTTATATTAGGGGCATAGATATTCAGGATTGAGACTTCCTCCTGATGAATTGTTCCTGTTATGAGTAAAAAAAAAATGTCCATCTCCATCTCTTCTGATTGATTTTAGTTTGAAGTCAATTTTGTTAGAAATTAGAATGGCCACACCCACTTGTTTCTTAGGTCCGTATGCTTGGAAAACCTTTTGCCAACCCTTTACTCTGAGTAGATGTCTGTCTTTGTGGTTGAGGTGTGTTTCTTGTAAACAGCAGAATGTTGGATCCTGTTTTCGTATGCAATCTCTTAGTCTGTGCCTTTTTATAGGTGAACTGAGTCCATTGATATTAAGTGATATTAATGACCAGTGGTTGTTGACTCCAGTTATTTTTGGGGGGGTAGAGTTTGTGTGTTTCTCTTCTTTGAGTTGTGGTTGTGAAGGGTCGCTAGATGTCTGAGTTATTGTAGGCAGTGTTGGCAATGTTTATAATTATTACAAACTTCTGTGCATTTCTTTGGGACAGAATGGCTACAGGACTGGGCAGGACAGAAAGTTCCATCTACAAACATCCATGGTTTTCTCACATACACAACACTCTATCCAGGGAACATCTAGTATTCTTCAACTTATCTATGTTGCTATCCAATAGAGACATGGCTGAGGAGGCGTCTTCTGCCTGTAATGCTAAGCCAAAGTGTTCCATATGACCAAATATTAACAGGATTTTAGAAAATCAGCTGCACATTTTAAATGTCACTGAGCTATGTTTCCACATCTCTCCTCCTCTTAATAGAGATGGAGCTGAAGAATGTAAAGAGTGGGTTTCCCCATCATTGAACTCTCCCTGCTCAAAGATGGGTCTTCAAAAGGGAGCATTTCCCCCAAAAGGTAGAGAGAGCAATGCTCCAGGGAAGACCATGAGCACTCAACCCAGAAGCAAGACACTTGGGATGCATGCACAGGGTCCCATTGCAAGCCAACACTGTGTCACGGGGGGGTGGCTACAAGCACACACCTCAGTAGGTCATTGCTGCCCTCTGCAAGTGAAGGGGACTCAGACTAGGAGCTCCCTCCTTGTCTTGATACAGTTTATTCAAAACTGGGGTCATTATAATGGACCCCATTCTGCCCTCTGAGGTCACATGGAAATTCCACAGCTGGAAGCCAGTGCGAGACAGACTGGGGTGTTTCTTGTTGCTCTTCTGACAGGTGGAAGCTTCAGATATGTCTAGAGAAGAATTATCAAGTCATTTTCCAGTTTGTCCTTCCCGAGCAACTCTCTCTGTGACATTCTGTGTGCTACCTCCAACTTTTCCTCCTGGAATTGGGATCCCAGGCCACGGTCGGCAGTTTGGTGGGGTATGATGTGCAAACAGCAAGACACTTTCATTAACTAATTGGGTAGTGATAAAGTAAAATTTGGAAAATGTTGAGAAGTTGCTAAATCAGGGAGTCAGCTCTCTGGGCTTCACAGAGATTAGATTTTTGAGCTCCACCCCATGTTCTGTATAGAAGTTGCCCTGCTGAATGTCTTGTTAATGTGACTGTTTCTCTCGGGTCGCCCTAAGAACTGGCATCAGTAAAAGCATTTTTTGGGGGAGAATAACTTTGCAAAGAATTATGATTTTATAGCTACAGTTTGTAACTGAGTGGAGGTTTTCTCTGTGTGTTTCTGCCTTCCGTGAAATCCCGTGAGAATCAGAAATCTCTTGGGTAATCACATTTTTAACTGCTGTTATTGCCATAGCAACAAAGTCTGTTTTTACTGCTCAAATTAGTTAATCAATAATGGTCTTTGATTTATGATGTTTGACAGCAACCATCCCTGAAGATCATTGACTCTTCGTTCTTCGGTAGCTAATGAGAGCCTCTGTTTCAAGACAGTAATTCCCAGGTAAAATACAGCAGCCTGAAAGGCTCCTTTGGTGTGTGAGCCTGAGACCTTAGAGCAGGCTAATCACTGAAACACCAGCAAAGGGCACATTTTCCTATGTGTGTGACATCAATTAAGGACAGAAGCAAGTTTTCTGAGATAGGTCACATGCTTTATTTTCATACTGTCCAGACATTCACACCCCAAATTAAGATATGAAATCTGAGGGCTGGAGAGAAGGCTCACGGGTTAAGGCCACTGGTTGCTCTTTCAGAGGACCTGGATTCAAGTCCCAGCGCCCATGTGGCAGCTCACAACTATCTGTAGCTCCAGTTCCAGGGGATCTGACTCCTTCTTCTGGCCTTCAGGCTCACCGGGCATGTATGTATATCTATGTACACAGGCACCCATGCAGGCGAAATATCTATACACATAAAAATAAATTTTAAAGGAGACATGAGGTAAGGTCCGAAAGAAAATTAGTATTTTTCTTGGTATTTGAATTTATTTATATTGGGTCTGCCAAATAATATACTAATAAAAACCATATTTAGCTACATCTTTATTAGTTAATAGGCTTATGAAATAAAAGGAATTCAGATTGGGCATGTATAAATTACATATATTGTATGTCTGTGTGTATAAGAGTAGCTCAGTCTTAGTCCATATTTTCTCCATGCATTCTCTCACAGAGACCCAATGACTATAGATCACTATAAATTCAATATGTGTAGGCCTTAGCAACCATTATGATTATGGGTTTACCGTCAGTTTCACTTAGCTTCCATCGCCAGTTAGCTATTTTTATCTCATGGGTGTAGGTAGGGTAAATGTGGAATGGTGATTAACCTTTGTGAGTTTACACAAATCCATTTCCTAGCATCAGCCTGTCAATTCACTGATATATGTCAGGTTTACCACTGGACAGAGCTAATGGGCACTAAAATAACCCTTCCAGTTTGCTGTAAGCAACCTTTTCTCACCGGTGTTTCTGTGTTGAACTGGAGACTCTTTAACTGCATCACCCCTTTGAGTCCTGATTGGTGATCTGTTCCATCTTGGAAGATTCACCTTTCTGAGCGTGTGCCCGGTTCATGATGTTCTCTGTGCCTGACAGGTTTAGCTCGGTAGAGTATGTGTTACAAGTACCACTTCCTGCTGAGCCTTGCCAATACCAACAGAATTTCCTCATCGAAAGGAAGGCCTTTGCATATAGCTAGCATCAGCAGATGATGCTGTATCAGTTTGTGTATCTGGAAAGCATGTAGCTTAATGGTTAGGAAGATCAGATTAAACACAAAGTGTCACATCTACAATCCATGACAGGATTTGCTAACTGACATATATCTTGGGTAAAGTACAACAGATCCTTAGTATACCAGTTGCTCAAGAGAATCCCTACAACAAAGAACTATGAGAAGCCACACCTCCTTTCTCTTCTCTATCCTAATTTGCTTGGTTGAAAATTCCTAGCAGAAGTATTCAGACATTTATTCAATGCTGTGAGACAATGGTTTTGTACCCTGTCACTTATATTGTATTGTTTTAATAAAATGCTGATTGGCCAGTAGCAAGGCAGGAAGTATAGGCCGGTGACCAGGCAGGAAGTAGAGGCAGGGCGATGAGAACAGGAGAATTCTGGGAAGAGGAAAGACTCAGTCTGCATTCGTCACCCAGACGCAGAAGAAGCAAGATAAAAATGTCTCACTGATAAAAAGTACCAAGCCACATGGCTAACACAGACAATAATAATGAGTTAATGCAAGTTATAAGAGTTGATAAGAAGCTTGAGCTAATAGGCCAACCAGTTTATGGTTAATGTAGACCTCTGTGTGTTTCTTTGGGATGGAACAGTTGCAGGTCCAGGCAGGACAGAAACCTTTGCCAACAATCCAACAGCAGGGTGTCTCTACAAGGGAACTTGATTCATGGACTGCCGCTGACATTTACTTAGAGGGTAACGTGATGTAAAACATGACCTTTATCCCTACCCAGTAAATGTGGGTATGTGTTTTGTACAGGCTATGCTTCTGCTGTGTTGACTAGTCTTAGGATGGCAAGTACTCTACCGAGCCAGCTACTGATGCCTTTCTACTAATTTTATCCCTATAGCCAAGCTGGTCCTGCTTCCAATCTGGTTTTGAAAGTATGTGAACTCACTGTGAGAAAAGGGATTTTATAGTTGGGGGAAGACTATAGGCTTGATAGAAGAGAAGACTGGGGGGTCATACAAGGTTGTAATTTCTTGGTCAGATTCGTACCAGGCACATCAAAGCATGAACTGCAGTGAGCATGTGCTGATGGGACTGCGTGCTGTTGTCATAACCAGAGTCCTTATAGCCTATTGCTCTTGGAAGTCTATCAGTGTGAGTTGACAATAATGATAAAACCTCTTTTCTGGAGGTTTTTTTTTCACCATCTATGGGTGATATAGAGAAAGACTGCTTCTATAGAGCTAGCTTATGGCTTGTCTGAATTTATGTCTTTATATAGAAGCTCTTGACAGCCATATCTACTCTCCATTTCACAGCGGCCGTAATAGAAAGTGCACAACACAGTATGTCACATTTATTTGTTGCCTAATAGGGCTAGTTCGCTTTCCCTACAAGTCTTTGGATGGTGGAATTCAGGAATGTTTACAGAGGGGAGTGACATTAAAACGTTTGTCAACGATGTGTCTGAGAGCAAAAGCCAAACATTTGGAGTTTGCTAAACATTCCCAGAGACTCGATATGGAGTACACGGTGGCATACATGTTAAACAAAACAGTCACCAAAGCATAGAGATTGTGGCATACTCTAAAAGCAGCCCTGCTGGGGGAATAGGGCTTTGGAGGTCCAGGGCCTGGCTTTATAGTGTGGATATATAAGCCTCTGGGGCCACCTCTTCTCCCTGTAATGGCGGTGTTAAGATCTTGCCATCCCCGACCCCCAGGCTTTGTGAAGAGGAAAGGTAATGAGGGAAAAGGGATCAGCCGCTGAGGGTCCGCTCTCATCCACAGAGAGCTAGAGAGATAGCATAGACCTCTCGAGGCGCTTTTTCATTGACTGTCTGAGGCAGGAGATGCAGTGCAGTCAGCTGTGGACCGAGATAGGCGCTGACTGACTTCTCCGTCTCCTAGGAGCCAGCCATGAGGCTTCTTTTCCCATTGCAAAACTGTCTATGGTGGAGTGTCTAAAAAGCGATGATAATGAATGGCTGTCAAATGTTTGCAGTCAGTTTAGGAAAGAGCAGAAACCTTTGTTAGCAGAGCTGAGACCTTGCTTAGGGGCAAATGCTCCAGCAGCAAGTTTCTAAGTAGATTTTTATCTTGGTTCCTGCGGTTGTTAGTTTCTGTTGTTTGGTTGTTGTTTGCTTCTCTGTTGCTGTAATGCAGTACCTGAGGCTGGGAAGTACAGAAAGGAAGACTCATTTAGCTCAGTTTTGGAGGTGGGAAGTCCAAGACCCATCCCTTTATTCGTTTGGCCTCAGGGGTCTGGTGGAGGGTGGTGTCCCTAAGGAGGAAGCTCTGGGGTCAGCCAGGCTCTTTTGTCAGCCTTCTCTCAGACACCAGTACACTGATCCTCCTCCAGAGCAACGCTTCTAGGGACCCAAATCCCATGCAGTCAGCCTAACTTCTTAAAAAGATCATCCTCTTTTAGTATAATGCACTGGATACAACTCCTGAAGCCTGTGAACACCCAGGAGATAACCACACCCCTCTCTCTCCTTTTTCTTGTACCAGTTGGAGTCAGATAGATCTACTCTCTTTTAAAGACTGTCCTTGGTCTTTTTTCCTTCCTACCCTGAGTTCCTACCAGTAGTCAGGCTGACAATGAAGAGAATGGAAATCTCTTGATGACATCACAGCATAAGAAAAACCTTACTTAAGACACAGTGGCTTTGTTACATTGTTGTTTGCTGTGAGACAGGGCCTCTCTGTGGAGCCCAGGGTTGTGTCAAACTCTCAATCCTCCTGCTTCATCCTCCCTGGGTTACAGGCCTCACCTCCAGGCCCATCAGGGGTAGAAATTTGGGACAGTGTTTAGGTTCTGCAGATAGGCTGTCGATTATGAACTCATTCTTGTCCCTTGGCCTTATACAGATAGCTTTAAACGTGTACCCTGTGTGATACCCAGGTAAGAGGTCACCTTGCTTGAAAGTGGCAGGCTCACACACGGAGTCATGTCTCCTCATGGGTAGCTGAGAGATCAGACATCTACTTACAGGATTCTCCGCAGGCATGCGTCAGGAGGTCACTTCTCAGGACCCTACTCCAGAAAGTACCAGTAGTCACAACCGTATTATCACCAAACACTGTTCGCTAGTTACCCACAGATGCTACCTCAGCCTCTGTGCTAAGTAATTTGAGAGAATAAATTCCTATGTAGAATCAGGAACCATTGGGAGAGAGGCTGTGCGTCTTAGACAGGCTGCTTGTCCTGTTTTCTGTTGGTCCCACTGCGGAGTCTCCTCTTAAAACTGAGTGCAGGCTTCTAGGGCAGACCCCACAGGAGAAAGGTTGGAGTCTCTTTTTCAATCACTCAGAGGAGTTTCCATGACCTCTGAGTCCCTGAACCTCGAGTTGTACAAAGAGCTTTGCTATTTCTTAAGGTTAGCAGCTGTTGTAAGTAGATCGCGTGGCTCCCCACATATCTTATACGAAGTTTTCATTGAACACCTGCTAATTGGCAGAGAGCCATTGGCCACAGGACAAAAATAGAAATTTCCGCCGATCCTCAAGGGATGAGTTGAATGGCGTAAAGTTAAGAGAAGAGATTAAGATCTATAAAGATACAGTATTTATTATGTTAAAACGATCTTATTCCATGTTCTTTCTGATGATAGGGATCCAGGAGAAATAAGAGGGTGCTGTGATGCCAACACCAATTAGAATATTTTCAAACCCACGTTAAGTGATTTCTTGTCCATCACATTGTTTGCCGAAGTGTGCTTTTCTATAGTCTGTAGTTAGGCTGTGGAGCTTTTGTGGATGTCAGAAATGATTGCCCTTAAATTCTCATGATTGTGTTTACAGCCTCGAGTACAAAAGGACCCCCAGGCTCTCTTGTCAGGATGAGTTTGAAACTTCCAAACTGAAATGGAAGATGCGGCCTTTAGGAAACGTGGAGATAAATAAGAGCTTGAAACTCGAGAAATGTGTACAAAAAGACTGAAGCTCCCGTAGGAAACAAAAGCATGCTTTTATCTCTGAGAGGATTACTATTTAGGACAGAACGTTCAATACTTGCTTCTCTCTTACGTCAAGGCAGCGGATGTTCGAGCCGGCTTCCAGCAGGTCCATGTCCTGTGCAGCGCTGAGTGGCTTGTGGTTTGTGTCCTTGGCAGCGGCTGAACACTCAGCCTGGCCGATGCAGGCATCATCTGTTGGAACAAAGAGACAGGGGAGAGGGGAGGAGAAAGGGAGGTGATGAAGAGGATTATGGGAAGAAAGAAAAATAGGAAGATATGAGAGGGAGAGAAGAAAGGGAACTAAGTGAAGCTGGCGAGTGTTTCTGTAGCACACACCCTCCAGTGTGCACCCATCTCGGGGTTCCTAACAGTGGGAGGACTGGAGCACAGACGGGGCCACCAGCTGGCTTCCTCCTGCTCTTTCTCTGCTTTTTAGCACACCATCATTTGCAAACGTTTTTAAAATTCTTGCAAAAAAATTATTAACATTTAAAGCCCTTGGAAGGAAACCATGACTCAAGCTGTTTTCGTTGTTGTTGTATTGTTTGTGTGTGTGTGTGTGTGTGTGTGTGTGTGTGTGTGTTTAAGACAGCTAAATAATCTTTTAAAAAAAATCTCCCAAAGGCTACATTTCATAGATGGCACAAAATTATACTGGAAACATCTGAAAAGAAATTCTTCTTGTTACTTCTTTGGTACGGCCTTTTTATTTTTACAGGGACATAATCTGCAGGCATTTTCATATCTCACATTTGCATCCAAATATAGGCATCTTCACCCTCTTGACTTTCAGTCTGGTTTGCTTTCTTCACTTCTTTCCTTTCTGTTGGCTCGTCTTGGCTTGGCGTTCAGTTTGGCCTTCCCTCCCCCTGGCCCTGGCGTCCTTTCTCACACCCCTACATTTTCTTTCAGTATTTCCACTTGCTTGCTCAGTCCTGGAAGCTGTTTGTGCCAGGTATTTTCTCTACAGATCATGGAATCTGTTTTCCTAGTTGGCACCCCCCCCCCTTTCTCTTTCTCTGTTGATGTCTTTCTTCTGTCCTGCCCACAACTGCTCTTTTGCTTTCTCCGAGGATGACCGATGCAGTCCGTCACGAGGACTCTGTGGCAGGACTCGCTGTTTCTCTGTTATTCAGTTGGGTATACACAGCAACAGCCACTACCGCTGCTTTTAGTTTTTCTCTTGGTGAACACTTTTCTGTAAGATAAAAACTCACTGTGTATGAAGATGGTCTGTCTGTCCTAAATTTTCTATTTCGGAGTCTGAACTTCTGATCGCTAGCCTCCTGCCCCTAACTGCTAGTCTATGGTGCTTTCCTGTTGTTTTTTATACCCACAGGCACTGACTAAAGAGGGGTCTTTGTTGCTGGACTTTGAATCACGAAGGTATTATTTGATGCAATATAATGCACTCAGATTATGATGTGACTTGAGATCTACCAAGGTGTGTGATTGCTCGCTAGATGAGTCACCTCCCTCGTACTAGGTTGCCCTGTCACATTTTCTCCTTTCTGTGCATCTTTTAAAATTTTATTTATTTATTATATATACACTTCCCAGGAGACAGTGCCAGATCTCATTACAGATGGTTGTGGGCCACCATGTGGTTGCTAGGAATTGAACTCAGGACCTCTGGAAGAGCAGCCAGTGCTCTGAACCTCTGAGCCATCTCTCCAGCCCCTTTGTGTTCATTTTATCTTGGGGTTTTTCTCTTTATGCAAATGTAAGCTTTTTTACTTTCGTTGAGTTAATTCCTAAGGATGAATCTCTGGGTTGTATCTTTAATTTTATATGAATTTACCATTCCTATTTATGAAATATGCTTATAGTTTTGCATCTGCGTCAGAAATATCTAAGAGTGTTGCACACCCCAAGTCCTTCCCAGAACCTACACTGTCAGGCTTTTTGAAATATAATCTGCCTGTAACTGTGTAGCAGTGACTGTTGGCGGGGGGGCATTTGTTGGTTCCCAGCCATTTGGCTAGCTTAGACCAGAAATAATCACACAGAAAACTGTATTCATTAAATTACTGCTTGGCCCATTAGCTCTAGCTTCTTATTGGCTCACTGTTCTATTAATTTCACCCATTTCTATTAATCTATATATCACCACATGGCTGTGGCTTACCAGCTAAAGTTCCCAGCGTCTGTCTCAGGCTGTGGATTCATGTCTTCTTCTAACTCTGCCTTCTTCCTCCCATGCTATTGGTCAAGCCAGTTTTCTTTATTCATTAACCAATAAAATCAACACATGGATAGAAGGACCTCCCACACCAAGTCACTTTGGCTTACACTTCCCTCCTAACCAGAAAGGTTGAACTTCTTTCTGTGTCTCCAGGGCCCATCTGAGTCCTTCTTTAGTGGTGGCTCTGTTTGGACATCTCTCACCTTCTTATTTGTTTTCTTTCCCTGAGTTGTAAGACTTCCATATACAATGGGGGATTTAAGCTATATATGGGGCACCACACCATAAATATCCCCACAAATCTGCTGAATAAGCTCTTGTTTTCCCAGCTGTCTTTCAATATAAAACCTTTTTTGTTTGGATTAAGCCTACTCAAACAATTCTTTCTTTGATAATTTGTGCCCAAACAATCCATGTCTAACCAAACAGCACGGGTATTTCTATTATAGTTTCATTCTTACATGGAGATCCATAATCTACTTAGAATACATCTTTGAACATAGTATGAGTTATATTTGTTTGTTTGTGTTCTGGTGTGGTTGATCCAGATCCATTTATTGAGATATCTGGCCTGTTTCCCATTGGGCTATCTTGATAGCAGAAGTAAAATAACAGCAAAGTACTGATTTGTCATGTACAGAATTGTACAGAATGTTTTCCCAATTATATGGTGCTGACCTTAACTTGTTAAGGTTTCATTTTGATTTTTTTGTGTGTGTGTGTGTTTACTGGTGTCTGAGGCTTCCAACTTTTGAGGCTGTTCTTTGTGATGTACTCCAAACATGAGCTGTGCATTTTCCCTCTTTTTCTGTTTCTGGAGGAAGCTCTTAGGTTTGCTGTTATTTCTAAATTTGCTTTTGAGACGCAGAGATAGAATTCAGTGATTTAAAAAGTTACTAGTGTTTAAAAGACACTAGGATTCTTTTAGACCTTTGTACCTCTTGGCTTGCCTGAGGTTTGTCTTAGTCAGTGTTCTACTACTGTGGAGAGACGCCATGACCACAGCAACTCTTATAAACGAAAACATTTAACTGGGGCTGGAATACAGTTTAGATTTTAGTCTATTATCATCACTGTGGGAAGCACGGTGGCATGTAGGCAGACTTGATGCTAGAGAAGGAACTGAGAGTTCTATATCTAGGTCTGCAGGCAGCAGGGAGAGAATGCCACACTGGATGTGGCTTGAGGCTTCTGGGACCTCAAAGCCTAGTTGTACAGTTGTACACTTGCCACACCTACTCTAACAAGGTCACACTTTCTAATAGTGCTACTCCCTATGGCCAAGGTGAGTCATTGGGGGCCATTCCTATCCAAACCACCACATGCACGGAGATGCTTTTAGGAAAGGAAATATCTAGGATGCTTTCAGTTTTGCCTGTTTATTTTCACGTCTGTCTTGTGATGTCAGTCTTCTACAGAGGCAAAAGTGGGGTGAAATACATATGTAGGCATCTTCTTCGTAGTCTGAAGTCTGGACCAGCAGGAACGGTTTTCTCCAAGAACCTCTAGTTCTCCCATTCTGCAGGTTATCCAAGAAGGTTTGGCTGAGATTGGTTACTGAGCAATTAAGGAAAGTGACACTTGTCTAGATGTGACTCGAGATATGTCACCTAGGGTGTTTGCTCTCAGGAAGCATGTGTCCATCCCTTGGTGGCTCTTGGCCTCTTCTTGCATTGCTAAGTACCTGGGGGACACTCTTCAGCATTCATAACCTTCAACCTTGAAGTCAATTATCTAAGAATCAGTGTGATTGTGTCTCGTCTTGAGTGTTTAGGGAATAGTGATGTGGGTTTCAGGGCCAAGCTGGTGTGTTTCTGTATGTGCTAGGGATCATCAGAAATGCAGTGAATTTTCTACAATCTCTTTATTTTCTGAGTGTATTCTGTTTATGGACGGATAGTTCTGAGTGTATTTTGGAAATCTGTTTTCTTCTCTCATCTCTCACACTGTCAATGATGATTAGAGCCAATGAAGTGGCTGCTTCTAACGGTTGCTAAATACATTACAGTAACCTCAAAAAGTAACAGGAGACTTCAAAGCTTTTCCCCAGTGAAATAAAACCAGGTTATTATTCCCATAAACCATCTTTCTTCCCCAGGCTTGCTGCTGGGCTAAGCATGTCTGCTTTCTGTAGAAATAATGAAACTTCTGGAAATTTAGGATTTGGGTCATTCTTTTTGGATGAAAAAAAGATAAAAATAATTTGTTACTAAAACAATGTAAGTATTCTTACATTGTAAGCATTACTGATCTCTGGAAAAGCCACTTTGTGTGTGTGGGAAAAGGGATTGTTTTTATGTTGAGTTGGTTCAGAGTGTGCTGTGGAGACTAGCCCACATCCTGTGTTCTTCAATGACTAACCCAGATTGCAGCTCTGGGGAGCTGCTGCTACTGCTGCTGCTGCTGCTGACATTTGCAGCCATTCCAGGGGGCCTGCGCCGTGCATGCTGGGTGCTCAACACATTTTATTAAGTGGTTTAGACATGAAACAACTGAAAACCTCTTGACTCTTATTAGCAACCTCTTCAAAGTGAAAATACACAGAGAGAAGTAAAGAACACTGGGTAGAAATACTAGACCTTTAACTTTTCCAAGTGAGTTAAAATGCCAGCAACTGTGTACATTGTGACCTATTAGGTGAAAATATTCTATCTTTTAAAATAGTACCACTGGAAACTAAGAGCGATGAACATATATAATTATACGTTCATTCGCTCTACAAATGCCAGTTATTAAGTATTGTTTGGTAATGTTAAAATGGAATTTTAAAATAGGATTTGAGTCTGCACTTTAAGTAAAGTCAGCTTTTACTCCAGTAGTCCTTGATTACAATTCATTGTTTTCTTTTTTTTTTTTTTAAGGTTTATTTTAACCGGGCATGGTGGCCCACATCTTTAATCCCAGCACTTGGGCAGGTGGATCTCTGAGTTCAAGGCTAGCCCAGTCTACAGAGTGAGTTCCAGGACAGCCAGGGCTTTGCAGGGAGACCCAGTCTCGAGAAAAACAAACAAGCAAAAAAAAAAAAAAAAAATCAAAAACCAAAACCGAAACAAAACAAACAAAAACCAAACCAAAACAAAAAGATGTGTGATTGTTTTGCCTACATGTATGTATGTGCAATGTGTACAGCAGGGCCCTCAGCTGAGGGCCAGAAGAGGCCTTGGATCCTCTGAAACTGTAGTTCCAGGCAATGTGACCCACCTTATGGGTGCTGGGAATTGAACTTGCATCTTCTACAAGAGCAATGAGTGCTCTTAACCATTGAATCGTCTCTGGAGTCCCTTGATTACAATCCTGAAGGACATGTTGCTGAGAAATGAAATGAGAGCCCCACCTAAATCAAGCGGTGTTTTTGAAATACTAAAACTAGTACACTCAGTAATCCTAGTCTCCTTTTGCTAGTTCTTGAGCTTGCCCTTCAGAGATAAGATAATTACAGCAAAGACCCGTTAGACAGCTATTGCGAGGAACGGAAAGAGGGCTCAGTGGGTAAGAGCACTTGCTGCAAAATCAGGAAGACCTGAGTTCAGTTCCCCAGTGACAAGAAAAGTTGTGCGTGTGACTGTACTATGCACATGTACTCAGTGCTGGGAGGGGCAGAGACCATTACTGGGGCTTACTGACTGCCAGCTAGGTTCCAGGTTCATCAGGAGACCCCATCTCAGAGGAATAAGGTAGGCAGTGATAGAGCAGGACATCCACAATCATCTGGCCACCACCCACATGCACAGCCTGGGGCACCCTCGTACCCGTGTGCCTATACCTCACACAGATACACATAAGCAATAATAATAATTTTTAAAGTTACAATGGTGGTTTGAGGGCAAATGTTCCATAGTTTCTCAACTTAAGCGTCTCTAAAATCATAACCAAGGATGTAGACTGGACCATTCAACACAGTGAATATTTATAAAATTGATTGCATTTGCTTGAGGGATAAAGGAAAAGAACTCAAGTGAACTATATCCAGGCAACACATATGGACCCCCAAAATTCCTAGGCCTGACCTTGAACTCGGTCTCCTCCGCCAGTTAGCTCATAGTTGATGGTCCGGTTACTCAAAAGGAAGTTGGATTTTTTTATCCTTCAGTCATATCATGGTTTACTTTCAGGGTCTATATCTAGCCATGCTAAATATGTCTTGGTAGTTAGTCTGTGTTCTGTAGTCCCGGGGGTTGAAGACTGAATGAAGGTTCATCTGCCCTGGCAGAGAGAAGAAACTCACTTCGTGTAAGGTCATTACCAATGAGTTAGAAACTGAATTCATTATCCAATGCACGCCCTGATTTTCACTTCTTCAAATACCAGTTTCAAGTCTGCAGCAGAGGTAACTTGTATTCCCAATTTCAAATCAGTTAGTGAAAAATCAAATATTATTACTATAAGATTTTTAAAAATCAAGCACTATAAAAATGATACCCAAATTTGTTTGCTTTTTAAGATAAAGGACTCTGTATTTTTTTTAAGATGAAAGGCATGAATTTAAATGTGAATCATGCCGTACTCCAGGCTTTTTTTACAATAAAACTACAAACATTGCATAAACCTAAAATTGATGTGGCCTATTTAACCTTCCTTAATTTGCCGATTTTTTTTCCTGCATGCATATTCAACGATATGCAGCTTAGATATTTTAGTTGAACAACGTAGTCTTGTTCAAGTTAGAATCACCGTGCCCACTTGGATCTTGTTTTTCGAGAAAAGTCGGTAGAAATGGATTCTTTTTAATGAAAAAAAAAAAAAAGACTCAACTCCCAGGGTAAGGCTAAAATAAGAACAGCTTTATGTTTCTCTGCCTGGTATATGAAGTTGAGTGAAGTCAGCAGGCTACAGTCTGTAAAATGCCTGGGAAGGTCAGGGTTCCAGGGAGACTCTTTGCTGCTGGCGTCTCAGTTTGTCACAGGCTGCCCCTGCCATACCCATGTATTACCTGTTTGTAGCGTAACAATGTTGTCAACCTCCCAAGGGAAAGGCACTAGATGGAGAAAGCCAGGGGTGGACCAGTAGAACAGAGAACAGCCCAGCTGGGCAAGGCATGTGCATCCTCCAATAGGTTTGCCCTTTATCGACTAGCTGTCCTAGTCCATACACTTAATGCTATGTGTGCTTTGACCTCTATATTTGCCGATTGGTACTGGTCCTACTCGGCTTCCTTGGCCTTGACCTGTGTCTGTGGTATTCAAACCTCAGTGTTTGAAGGAGAGATTTAAAAGAGGCAGCGGGTGGCAGAGGTGTGTGAAGTGTCCATCATCCGTTGTCAACATAATTAGATCCATATTGGCGTCTGTACACCTCCCACTGTAACAAAGATGAGACCCCACAGGCAGAGAGGTACAGGCTCACCGCCCCTCATTGCTACTGATCTTCCGAGTCTCGGAACTTTGCCGTGAGAGTAACAGCTGTCATCAAGTGTGTAGCTTCCTTCTTCTGGTCTAAGCCAAAGGTTGCACTTCCGAGTTGGGCTACCCAGGCTCAGCTGGTTTATATGCAAGCATTTCTCTTTGATGGGCAAGCATTATTTGTTCGGTTCTGCGAATATTCCGTGACTTTTGAGGGCCGAGAATGGCTTTTCAGGCAAGTTTCTGTGCCATTTTTCTTCTTCTGTGAGGCTTTAATCTAGATTAAACCTCGAGTATCCTATCTGTCACCTCCTGTCCCTCTGTAGCCCAGCAAGGATGGGATCAGCCGGTGTCGTTCTACCGACTCTTTTAAGCTGCCTTATGTTCTTTTCTCTTTTAACTTGATAGAGCTGTATATTAGACATTTCCTATAGAAACATTCTGTTCCTTTAACGAGCCAGGATCCTCTCAGGGCTCCACGAGGTCCATGTTCACTCAGTTCATGGCCCTTGTCCAAAAAACGTTTCTCTAGCTTGCCGATTCTCAAAACAGCAGAGCACAAATCCACTGATCTTCTCTGTAGTCTTTCATTTCTGTTTTCTACAGTTTTATACCATGCCAAGATAGAATCTTTCTCCCAATAGTTAGAAGATGTGGTTGGAATATGTTTTAGTCTTTTGGAATATTAGCGAAGGGTGTTAGTTGATAAAATAACAGAATGAACCCCACTTGGCTAACCCTTACTTTGTGAGCGTTGCTGGAAGGAAACTATTAGCAGCCGAGCCATATGCTAATAGAACTTGAATTAAAAAAATGGTTCTAATATAATGGTGGTCCGTAAACAGCCTTGGCGTGCTTCAGAGTTTGCATCTTTCATCTTCTGACTACTGCACACAGACAAGCAAAGCAATCCCCTTCAATCAGTGCAAGATACTGTGTGTATTTGGTCGTGGCTTTTTTTGTGAGTTGGTTTCTTTAGTGAGGTCATGTAAAAGGCTCCACACTGGTTCCTAGGAGAGATTTTCAGTAACAAACCCTGACCTTCTTAAACAGAGCCTAACACTCGCCTACAAGAGGAATTTCCTTACAAAGAAGTCATAATGCCAATTGCTCTTTTTCTTTTGTCCATTGCTAATCCCCAGTGTTCTTGGTCACCATGGGAAAAAAAATAGAACAGTTGATTAAGCTTTATTTTGCAAGAAATATGAACAGATTTAATAATTTCTTCCATTGACTCACAAATTTAATTAACTACGTCTTGCTCCTTGCCAAACAAAGTGAATCTCATGCCTGGGAGCAAACACTCACTTCCACTTCAGCTTTATTGTACACTTCTTGGGAGACCCATGAGCCAGCTCCTAGCTTTGATGCCCTGCTATCTTCCTGAGAAGTGAGAGGAACATGCTGCACAGTGTTTGTGTGGATTGGGAAAAAACATTCTGCAGTGCGTTTGTAAGGTTGAGGGCCTTAATGTATTCCATTTCAAATGTCAGTGTTTTTTTTTCTCACTCTGGTTTCCATTAGAATATTAATCATAATTTTCATGCCAGGACTGAGTCCTTACTATACAATTATTATATATTTATAATCTAATAGAATTTTTATATTTAGGTACAGGAAAATACAACACAGCAAAATACACAGATCATAAGAAGTATATAAGATTAGCTATGGTCACCTATAAAGACTAATGTTTGACACGTCTGGACCAACAGAAAAACATCTGCTTAGCTTAAACCTGACAAAAGCCAGTTCTTCTTGGTTGAGATCCAGAAGCCAGCACTGACTCTCACTGAGTGTGCTAGCCAATACTCTTGAGTCCAGGCAAAATTACCTTCAAGTTCTTTGGCTCCAAGAATGTCCCTATAGCTAGAAATGTAGATATGTAAGGGTTTTTTCATGCATCTGTATATACAGTTAGCTCACACTTACACAGGCACATGCGCACACACACCTACCATACTGGTTCCTTTCTCCATTGCTGGCCAACAGTGACTTAAGGAGGACGAGGTCATTCTGGTTTCTTTTGACGTTTGAGGGATGCTATCTGTGACTGTGGTGAAGGAAGAGCAGTATCAACATGCGGTAGCTGATCACACCATAGCCACAGTCAGGGATGATGAACACGCCTACTCTGTTGGTTCTTCCCATCTCCCCTTTGTTTAGTCTGGGATCCTGGCCTGTGCGTTGATACTGAACACATTCAGTGGGCCTTGTCTCCTCTGTTAACCTCTCTGTAGAACACTCCCAGACATTCCCAGAAACATGTCTCCAAAGGGGATCTAGACTCCGTCAAGTTGACAGTGGAGATTAACCATCACACTTATGAATACTCTTCTGAACCTTTAAAATGGATGCCTTTCTGAAATGAACCAGAAATCCATAACTTCAGAAGCTGACCACAGTGAACAGTCACCGCAGTGACAGTGAGTTTAACATGCGACTAGGTTTGAGGGGCCTAGAGAGGGCTCAGCAGGTAAAGGTATTTGCTGCCAAATCTAAGGACTTAAATTTCACCCCCAGGGCACATGTAGGGACAGGAAAGAACCAACTCCTCCCAAATTGTCTTCTTGTCTCTGCATGTATGCTGTGGCATGTACGCACGCGCGCGCGCGCGCGCGCGCACACACACACACACACACACACACACTCTGTAATATATTTCTTTTCTTTCTTCTCTTTTCCTTTTTTCCCCCTCAAGACAGGGTTTCTCTGTGTAGCTCTCGCTGTCCTGGAACTTGCTTTGTATACCAGGTTGGCCTACAACTCAGAGATCCACCTGTCTCTGCCTCCTGAGTGCCAGAATTAAAGTCATGCGCTACCACTGCCCGGCTAATAAAATATTATTTTAAGACTAGGTATCAGTTCTTTCCCAGCCTTCTAACCCAATTTCCCTGTTGTTGGGTCCTGATGCTGTCTTGTTGAAGCATTATAGTCTTCAAGTTATTGTTCATTTCAGTTTTCTCTACTGTTGCTAGCCATTATTTCCTTTTTCTCATAGGTTCTCTGTTAGGCCCTGAACTCATTTTCTCATGACTTCTGGAATTCCTTGGGCTTAGCAAACAGGTCAGCAAGTTTGCCACATTTTTAGATAAGGCCTAAGAGGAAATAACATTTGAGGTTGGTGGCAAGGATCTCCCCCTGAAGATGCCATGAAGACTCTTGATTGCTCGGCTCCAGTGTCACCAGCTTGTTTCTAAATTGTGTTCGGAACATACAAAACCGATGGCTACAAATTCATGAGACATCACAATACAGAACCCAAAATGACCAGTCTGACACAAAGCTGGTGGGAATGACCTAATTTTTTTATTTTAGTTTGAAATTTCTTCTTCTTCTTCTTCTTCTTCTTCTTCTTCTTCTTCTTCTTCTTCTTCTTCTTCTTCTTCTTCTTCTTCTTCTTCTTCTTCTTCTTCTTCTCCTCCTCCTCCTCCTCCTTCTCTCCCTCCTCCTCCTCCTCCTTCCTCCTTCTCTCCCTCCTTCTCCTCCTCCTTCCTCCTTCCCTCCCCCTCCTTCCCTCCCCCTCCTCTCCCTTCTCCTCCTCCTCCTTCTTCATCAGAGCACTTTAACTGTTGACCTTGGGTGACTTGGCAGTGAGCCAGACAGTGTTATGGATTTTAGGTGAGCATAATTCCATTTAAGTTTCTTTGTAGGATCCACTGTTGCCTTTCTTAATAAAATATTCACTGCTTATAGAAGTTTGTTTATTATATATATATAATCCTCCATCCTTGGAAATTTCATCACAGAAATCAAAGGCATGACAGTGTGTTGTATAAATCTAGGCTTGCTTTTAGACAGATTTTGAGGGGAATGTTAATTTTTCATGTCACAATATTTTAAAAGGGAAGTCATAAATCAACATTTGTATGTAATTACAGAAAAATGACTTTGGCCTCGATATTTTTCCCTTTCAATACTACTTTCCAGCAGTTATTAATAGTACATTCATTTCCACTCTGGCCCATTTTACATTAATAAAGATATTACAACTCTAAATCTTTATAACTCTGTAAGTAAAACTTGTACTCTGCCTGCCTTAGAATTGCATGTGGGTTTCCTTGGCCTCCCGCTAAAGCATATTTCAAGCATATATGGACTTCGTAGACACTTCATTGCAGCTGTCATAAACACAGTCAGATAACATTGCTGCTCATGCATTCTAACTGACTTCTAGTTCTATACACATGAAAGACACAGATATGAAGGGGTCTTGAAAGCTGTTTCCCCGTGTGAAGTCCACAGACCTCCTTTGATTCTACGAAAACTGAAGAACAGAAACATGGGTCCCATTTGTACGTGTACCCAATTAGGTCATTTTAAGGATCTGTGCCCCCATTGGGACCAGCTTCTTACAGAATGTGCCTGTCCCCCCATGTGTGGCCACCTTCTTGGCCAAGATGCCAAGATGCCCCTCTCATTCCTTCTCTGAAAATCTAATCCTATCAGTTCTTTCCCTGCTAACAAAAATTTACTCTTATTTTCTGCCTTGCAAAAAATATTCAATTCATTATACTTTTTTCAGTAAGTCATTTCTGTTATAGGCATTTTAAGTATCTCTAGCAATCTTGCTGGATTACTGTCTAAAGACAAACAAAATATTTTACTTTTCTGGATTTAGTGTTATGAATCATAGCCTGAACAATTTAAAATTCCACTAAAAATAACTCTCAACATGTCTTAGTGACCATCTCTCATGTTTATATTTTTTTCTTTCTGAAGCAGGGTCTTTCCATGTTGTCCACACTGATCTCAACTTCAAAACACCCCACTTAGTTTCCCAAGCAGCTGGGATTGCAGATGCTGCCATAGCCAGCCCCGTTCACACAGCTTAAATCTTAGCTCCTACCAGACATAATCATAGTAATTTTAACCATTCTATTGTACTTTGTTTATAGATAATGAAAGCAGAGATACTCGGAAGAACAATAATTTCCATGGTGTCTAATGCCTGGTCTTGCTTTTCATAATTATAGAAAACATTCAGCAAGCCAGATTCTTTAAATAGCATTGCTCCTTCTGTCTCGGAGTATGTGTTTCTGTTTTTCACAGTTCCCTATCCTTCTACTTCATGAGTACATGCATGAAACTCAGTACAGCAATGCTCCCACAAAAGGAGTGGGCGGAGCTTCTAGACGTATTTGCTTGGAACTAAAGATGATGCTGGATGATGTTCAGGATGGAGTGCCCACAGGCCAACCTGTTTAACTCAAGATGTGCCCTAAATAAGAGCCCTCTGTAGCTTTGTAATTTGGAGAATGTTATTTCCAGAAAGAGTCTGGTTTGTCAGAGGCAGAGATCTACAGTTAAGCACTGGCTGAACTCCTTGAGTTCAGTCATAGAGAGAGAGGAGTGATAATATGAACAAAAGGGTCAAGACCGTGGTGGAGAAACCCACAGAAACAGCTGACCTGAGCAAGTGGGAGCTCACTGACTCTGGACTGACAGGTGGGGAACCTGCATAAGACCGAACTAGGCCCTCTGAATGTGAGTGACAGTTGTATAGCATAGGCAATTTGTGGGGCCACTAGCAGTGAAACCAGTACTTATCCCTAGTACATGAACTGGCTTTTTGGAGCCCATTCCCTAAGGAGGGATACCTTGCTCAGCCTAGATACAGGGGGGAGGGCCTTGGTCCTGACTCAAGTGATGTGACAGACTTTATTGACTCCCCATGAGAGGCCTCACCCTCTCTGAGGAGTGGATGGGGGGTGGAGTGGGGAGAAAATGGGGAGAACTGGAGATCAAGAAGGAGAGAGAACTGAGAATGGTATGTAAAATAAGATTGTTTTTAAAAGGAAAAAAAAAGGAGTCGGGCTTGTATATTAAATGCAACCCACAAAGTGTGTCCTTCCTGAAATTCCAGAGCCGTGGGATCTGTGTCCTCCACTTCTCCTGAGGAGTGGAGATGACTGTCCCAAGTCTGATCATTTGACATGCACCTTACTATAATGAAGACGAGGGATTTAGAGTCAGATGGTGTGAGTATTTTGATTTAAGAAATTAGGATGGATTCGGGAAGTGCTGTGAGGAAGTACAGTTCGAGGAAGAAGGAACAAAAGAATGGACTCTGTACTCTCTCCCCCCACTTCCTGCCATGTGACACTATTCTTTGGACAGGTGAATCAAACATCTACTCGCCCCAGCTAGGGAACCTAGGACAGACCAAAATAAGGATCCCACTGAGATCCAACTTGGTGACCAAACTAGAACTTTATTGAGGTTCCTGACAGAAATATAGAACAGAAATAACTCAAGGCAGCTAAATCCTCAAAGCCCACCCAGCAAGGGGGACAGCTCTCACAATCTGCAATCCTGGAATGTGCTCTGCACAGCTTGCAGCTAAGTTGCAGTGTCTTTCAGGTAGCTCAGATGGTCTCTGCCCATTACAGGAAGGTCTCTGCCCATTGCAGGAAGCTATCCTGGCTTACACCTCTTTTAGGCAGTTGGGCTTGTCTATAAGTTTCACTCCACCCTCCTTTCTGCTTATATATGCTGGGGAGGGAAGGGGCTAGCGAGTCTTATCAGTTTCAGGGACTTCCTGAAGGTTTTCAGTTGTTTACCTCCTGAACTTAAGGTGCTTTCCTGTAGGATGAAGTGTTTCACCTCACTTAGAACATCTCAACCAGTTTCTTTCAAGGTGGACTGCTTCATCTCAGAAGATATTATTAAACAATACTCCCCATCTCCCTCCTTCCCTTTGTGTCTCTTATTTTCCATCCTGTTGAAAAACATTAGTTGTTCACAAAGGGTGAGAAGAGCAATGGCCAGAGCACCAGTCTATGTGAAGGACAGAATCTCCCTCCTCTTGCTTCTTTGTTCTGACTTCAAGAACTCAGGCCTGGAATTCTCAACTGGGGTGAGAAGTGGGTGGATGATGCTGAGCCTGGTGTGGAGCGTATGCTTGGTATTGTTGAAGAGCCCTGTGGTCTGGGCCCCAGGTTAGGGATGTGGGTTTGACCATACCGTATCTAAGTGTGGTAGTTGACCATGCCATATCTAAGCATGGTAGTTGACCATGCCATATCTAAGCATGGTAGTTGACCATACTGTATCTAAGTGTGGTAGTTGACCATGCTATATCTAAGTGTGGTAGTTGACCATGCTGTATCTAAGTGTGGTAGTTGACCATGCTATATCTAAGCGTGGTAGTTGACCATGCCGTATCTAAGTGTGGTAGTTGACCATGCTATATCTAAGTGTGGTAGTTGACCATGCCGTATCTAAGTGTGATAGTTGACCATACCGTATCTAAGCGTGGTAGTTGACCATACCGTATCTAAGTGTGGTAGTTGACCATGCCTTATCTCAGTGCAGCAGGGCTATCTTCCACTCAGAACACTCATTGCTCATGGGATACTGTCTGTCTCAGTGATCCCAGAAGCTTTATAAGTCTGGTAGAAAGTCAGTTGTTTGAGGATTTTTTTAAATCACAGATTCTTTTAAGTATTCCTAGGTAGAATGAGTTATTTCCATGACTCTATGTAACAGGTATAAGCTGTATTACTGTGATTAAAAAAAATGTTATGTATGGCATTTTAATCATACTCTGTAAACTAATCATTTTGAAACAGACTTAAAATAAGAAATAGAAAGAAAGGGGGAGAGAAAGGAATCACGTATGCGTGTGTCTGTGGCATATAGAACAGAGAGAACACAAGTCTCTGGTGCTCAAAGCGTGGAGCAGTCAAACCGGCGTACTAACTGTGCACTGCGAACGGGCTGACTCAGACTTGTGGCTTAAAGGGTTCTGAGTCTGATTAGCTGCTCTGATAGTCTGTAGTTAATTAACAAGTAGTTAGAAGTCAGCACCAGAGAGCTCAAGGTCAAGAGTTAGCTTTCTCTGTGGACAGTCATTAATGAAGACCTCATCCCAAGTCAGGTGACTTGTATGTAATGTTATGCTATTAAAGGTAGAGAACAGAGTGGGGGTGGACTAAAGCCAAGCCATTTCCAGAGCAAAATCGCTGTGTATAATCGGTCAGAATGGCATGCTTCTAAGGTTAGGAAAGTTTGCCATTGGATGGAACCTACCTGAAAATTCTGACTTTACCACTTTATTAGAATTCTCTAAGTGAAACATTTCACTCGTTAATTTCTTAGTGTCAATCTGCCAAATGAAGATGTTGTCAGCTCATGAGGACACTGTAGCGGCTGAAGAGAATGCTGGCACGTGTCCAACACAGGATGGAAGCGATCCTTGTGTTTACCTGACCAGCCCTGGGGCCGGGTCCCCATGCTCAGCACTGACCGGTTCTGGGAACTGATCCCCATGCTCAGCATTGGCCAGCCGTGGGGCCAGGCACTGACCAGTTCTAGGAACTGATCCCCATGCTCAGCATTGGCCAGCCCTGGGGCCGGGCCCCCATGCTCAGCACTGACCGGTTCTGGGAACTGATCCCCATGCTCAGCATTGACCAGCCCTGGGGCCAGGTCCCCATGCTCAGCATGCAGATATCCTCACCCCTTTGTGCTCTGTCAGAGCTGGATGCTTAGCCCTCTCCTTGCTCTCCATGCAGCTGCCCCCTCCAGTCACACACCAGGAGAGGGTGATCTGGGGAGTCACCTAGCATTAAGAGAAAACGAGACCCTCACAGATACGTGCACAGAAGATACATGGCCATGTTAGATTGGAAGATAGTGCCCCAATGGGTCCCGAGGTGTATTGGGGTGTCCTTGTGTCTTCCACATCATGGGGGCCATCCAGTGAGTCCTTATCCTGAAGTCACCTTCACACCAGTGTCCCTGAGTCACTCCGGCCCTGGTCTCCTCCTTTGTAAGTTTGTTCCTCTCCTCAGAAAGGCGTGGAAGTAATAGGCACCATAAAAAAAGGCCTGGCATACAAATTATAAATAAGATCAATAAAAATATGATGGAATGGTGCTTTTAAATCCTCCTTCTAAAATTATTAGCTCATCTTGGGGAGAGAAAAATGCAAATGCGGCGCTAATTATGAAGATCCATCTGTTACACTTGAGGTGCCGGGGGAGGGGAGTGAGCTGGAAACTTCTCTTCAGTTCCTCGCCGTCTTTGAAGACGTGTCTCGGAGAGGCTATTTCCATCTCGAGCAAACTTCGATGACCTTTAAGGTGGCGCATCTACCTGAGAGATTCTGAGCTGCCGTTTGCAGAAGGTTGGTCTCTCGCAACTACTGGTTTGGATTCGATTTATTCTGCAGTGAGGATGTGGGCCACACAAAATAGCCTGCTCAATGGACACTTGAATAATTACTTGAAAAGAGCCGTTAAATAAATTATCAACGGCAAGCACTCAGTCCCCACAAGCCCCTGAGTACTTAGTCAGAATGTTTGGCATTTGAAATCCTCTACTTAGCAGGGATTCCAAAAAAATATTTGCTAACAGAAGTTTATTGGAAATCTGCTCACTCGTAGCAGGACTGTCACCTCCCAGTGATTCTGTTAGTATCGAGTCAGAAACTCATGCCACGTTCTTAAGTTTGCAATAGTGGCTATTTCTCAATAGATCTTCATTAATGCCTGTCTGTCAGTCCTCTCTGCATGCCGCTAAAACTCATGTACCTGTTCCTCTCATTGTGGAGTTCTGACATCATGAGGTCTACATACAAAGAGAGATGTGCAAATCATCAACACTAGGGGACAGATGAAGATTCTAAAAACTGTTGGTAAATAAAAAGGAGAGAAACAGAGGGCTGGGCATGCAAGTCACCTGAGAATGCAGGTGCCTGGGGATGCAGGCTTGGCTGTGATCTTGCCGGGGCTGAGGATGTAGGTGTGACCACAGGAGAGGCAGGGGGCAATTTCCTTCAAGTACCGAGCCAGTCTTTACAGAAGTACGGTGAGTCCTTTGGCTCTTAAGTGATAGGCTAAGAGTCAAGGGACATGTTTGACGGACTTTGCCCAATCATGCTTCATTGATGAAGTGATGATTTAAAGATGCCCTGTAGCACATGCAGACATTTAGCTGTTGGTTTTACCCCGAGTCTGTTGTACTCTGATAGCTTACACACCGGGCGGTCCGTGTCTGCGTGCTCCCCGAATACAAGTTATTCTAATCTCTCGCTCTCCACATGGCGACATGTCACAGCTCTCGCTGGCTGTGTAGTAGGGATGCTGGAAATCCAGACTCGCTCAGGAAATGGCAAGGATCAACTTAATTTGATGTGTAACCAGCTACAGATGTGATTTTTGCAAAGCGGAACATTGCCATGCCCGCTAATAAATAATTGCTAAATGCTTGCGGTGAGGCAATGCCTTTTATGTCAGATGATGCTCGGAAGCCTTGAACCGGAGGCAGTGCCGTGGAGCAGAGATGGGCATGTTGAGATGCTTTGGCAGGGAGAGAAGAATGGCTGGAATCAACTGACAATGCAGCGGACAGTAAATAACAGTTTCACCCCTCGGTCCCCTCTGACTCCCTTCCAAAGTTTGTCTGTTGATTTCAACAAGCTGGGTGCATTTTGTAAAACTGTAACGAAATGCCAGGAATAACATTACATCTGACTTCACAACTTTGCAGATCCTGGGAACATCAGACATCTCTCCTCGGTCTTTTTTTCTATGAATTTTTGAGATATTCCTGGAAATATTTCTCAGCATATTTAACTACATAAGGTTTTGTATATCACTACGTTTCCAAACAGTTTATGTTCATGACTGTTTTGTATACTTAGAAATTATTGAAGACTTCAAAGAACTCTGGCTTATGTGTATTATAGCCCGCTTACTTTTTAAAAAACTGACCAAAGTTCAATATTTTTATTTATTTATTACCTGTCTTTATTTATTTATCTACATACCTATTATCTATCTGTCTGTCTATCTATCTATCTATCATCTATCTATTTATCTATCTTCTATCAATCATCTATCAATTATCTATTATTTATCTATCTATTATCTATTTATCTATCACATTTCTGTCCAATATTTCACCTTTCTATGCCATCACACAATGAAGGGCATTACCATACTCACCTGACAGATAATGTCCCTTTTCTTAACATCTTACCTCGTTCTAGATGGTTGCTTTAGGGTAATAGAAATACATTTTTAAACTAGTCAATTCAATATTCTATCTATTCTTGCATTTCCTTCATTATCAACTGGGTCCTTTCTTCAGAGGAAATGTCATGTATACCATGACAGTACACCGGGCATCCCATGGCTGTCTAGCTGGTGTACACCATGACAGTACACCGGGCATCCTGTGGCTCTCTAGCTGGAAGCACTAGCAGAGACACTGGGTATGGCAGGTGACAATGAACTTCCGCTCTCTCAGAGGGGAAGGGATCTGAGGTAATGACTTGCCACCAGCTGGATAGCAGATCTTTCCAAAACTGACCATCTTAAGGCTCCGCGTGAGTCTCTGCCCGTGAGGGTGGGAACTCATAGCCACTGCAGCAGCTAGGGGAGCCTGGTGAGTCGGAACCCATCCATGCTGTTTGATTCGTCCTTACTTTCCACCATGGCCACGGCGTTGTCTTGGTCCCCTTGTACTTTAGGTCGTTGCTGTAAGGAGCTAGCAGGTCTCCAAGGGACAGTCCACGTGTGCAGTGCCTACCATGGCATGTGTGTGGAGGTCAGGACAAGATTGTAAAACCAGTTCTCTCTTGTTGTTGGTTCTTTTACTCTTTGTTCATTGGGGGACAGACACCCAGTTCCCAAATAAATACACAGAGACTTGTTATTACTTACGAATGCCCGGCCCTAACTTATTTCTAGCCAGCTTTTCTTAAATTATCCTATTTATCTTCTGCCTCTGGGCTTTTACCTTTCTCTGTTCTCTATACCTTTCTTTACTTCTTACTCCACACCTGGCTGTGTAGCTGTGTGACTAGTCCCTGAAGTCCTCCTCTCCTCCATCTCTCATGTCTCTATCTTCTCTTCCCAGATTTCTCCTCCTATTTATTCTCTCTGCCCGGAAGCCCCGCCTATCCTTTCTCCTGCTTTGCTATTGGCTGTTCAGCTCTTTATTAGACCAATCAGGTGTTTTAGGCAGGCAAAGTAACACGGCTTCACAGAGTTAAACAAATGCAACATGAAAGAATGCATCACATCTTCTCATCAGTAAACATATGTTCCACAGCATAAATGAATGTAACACATCTTCAACTAATATTCTATGCCACCCTTCTTCTATCTTTACAGTGGTTCTGAGGACCAATTACAGGTCACCAGTCTCATGTGGCCAGCACTTTTGCCCACTAAGTCATCTTGCTGGTCAGCTGTCTCCTATGTTTGATGTATTTGTATGACATTATTATCTTCCCATGTGTATTAGTATGAGACAAAGGGCTGTATGCATTGTATCCCCTTCCATGCTTTTGTGTGCATATACTTCAGCTTGAAATTCCTGTACCACACCCTTGAGCCATCATATATGTTAACTTGCCTAGGCTTGTACTTAGTACTTAGTACTAGGCTTGTACTCAAATATTATGGTGCATAGTTTATAAAGGTGCTTTTACATAAAATTAACAATTGAATGGATCCTAATATTAACTGACTGGCCAGATTATTTTCTACTGCACAGTCATGGATGGGTTGTATAATATTTTGGTTAAAAATAGATCAAATTTATTATGGTGATTTCAAAAAATAATAATATTAAACTTAGTATATTTTATAAATATATTCCCCACATAGTTAAGAGCATCATTATTTTATAATCTTCATTTGTTTAACATCTGTCTAATTTAAGAAAGAACACTTAAATTTCCATGCTTGTACATTCAGCTTATTACAAGAAGTTGCTTTGAGCACACATATGAGGGAAATAATAGCTTAATAATAGCATATCTGAAATTGCAGATTTTAAAAATACTTTCAAATAATTAAACACTCTAATGATACCACTGGAAAATTTGACAGGTGATTTTCCCTTAAAGTTTGATGAATGATGCACCCTGATCTGTTTCCTCCAATTGTGGTAATACACAGTGCATGTATGATGTATGACACCAAGAACACATGACCCAACTCACTTTGAGGAGGAAGCTTTACCCACCTGTGGTTTTATAATGCCATATGTCAGTCACCGGGGAAAGTATTGATTTATTGAATGGTATCGAGTTTCCCAGCATTGACACATGTCACCTTGTAACACAAAATTATATTTATCAACACCACTGATAACCTCTTCATAGCAGCCTTCAGGATAGATTAGTGGCCAAACACAGTGTATAGAAAAAAAAATCTCGGTTTCTGCTTGAAAGTTCTGATTTTATTCTTGGCAACAAACAGCTGTCAGCCCTGTGCCCACTCTCCTCACTTTAGAGGAAGCGTTTGCCGAATGCTCAGGTCTGAGCGACAGCACATCATGTGTGCTCCTCAAAGGAAAAAGATGTTTTGTGGGCAGAAACTGGACGGGACGAAAGCAACGAGATAGGCAAAGCCCATGGCACAGCTGCCTCCTCCTAAGAGGAAAAAAATGCAAAGTTCCCATTCTATCAGAACGTTTTAAACAGACATATTTCGCCGGGCGGTGGTCGCACTTTCCTTTAATTCCAGCACTCAGGAGGCAGAGACAGGTTAGAGGCCAGTCTGGTCTACAAGAGCGAGTTCCAGGACAGGCTCCAAAGCTACAGAGAAACCCTGTCTCAAAAATCCAAAACAAAACAAAACAAAACAAAAACCAGACATATTTCAGGGTCGACACTGATAAATATAGTTTTGTGTGTTTCATGAGGGTTTTCTTAAGTCACTGCATTTTCTTTGGTTCTGTGTGCACGCGTGGAGGAGGAGGAGGGAGACTCCTAACAAGAGAGGAGCTTGGCACTGCCCAGGATGTCAGGGTAATGAAAAATAGGATCAACCCTTTATGGTAATTATGACAGTAAGTTTCTCCCCGGACCTCACTTTGAAAACCACTGTATTTAACTGAAAGTTTACATTTAATTCCTTCTTTTGCCAGTTTTTTGTTTTGTTTTGGTGGGGGAGGGGTTGTGAGGAGCATTTTGTGATCTTCTTGAAGTCTGTTCTCCAAGTGGTAAAGCCCCTTTGGGAAGCAGTTTTGGACTAACCTCAGAAGTTAAATACCATGCAACCCAGAAGTTAAGCACCCTGCAATTAAGTACAACTCCATGCAAGAAATTCTAGGTGTCGTCCCATAGTAAAGAAAATATCTGCCCGTGTGTAGGTTTATACAGAAACATTTATTGCGACTTTGCTCGTGATAGCTAAAACCTGAAGCATGTTAGCGGCAGACGGATGCATGAGCCAGTTCTGGCATAGGCATCTCTTGGGCTTTTACCGAGTTATGGCTGTATGAACTCTTGACATAAGCAAGCTGGGGGCCTCCCGAGGTAACTGGCTCTGTGATGGAGGGCCAACATTATGTACTGCGCTGCTTCATTGGTACTCTCTCCTCTCTCGACTCCAGGATACAAACTAGTGCGCAATGACTGGAAACATACCAGGGTTTGTTCATGGAGGAGGGAGAGGTGTGGGTGGGGGAGGGAGGTGGGAGGGGAGAGGGGGTAGGAGGAGCAGAGGTGGGGGGAGAGGGTGGGAGGGGAGAAGCGTGGTGGGAGGGGGGAAAGGAATGATGGGGGTAGGGGTGAGAGGGGGACAGGTGTGGGTGGGAGAAGGGGTGGGGGGGAGAGGGGTGGGTCAGGGGTAGAGGTGAGTTGGGCTGGGGTGGGAGGGGGATAGAGGTAGGCAGAAAGAAAGGTGCAGACACAGAGGAAGGGATTCTGGCAGGGGAGGGAGATGGGTTACAAGTTCACACAAAGAACTTTCGAGAAGCAGCAGACATGCTCACTGTCTTGATTGTGGCCTTGTTTTCACGGGTGTATATCTACCTAAAGTTACTGCACTGTAAACCTGTGTGCTTTGCTGCGTGTAAATCTGTCTACAGCGACTTAGGAGTGCAAAACATAAAGCCATGGTTCCAGTATTCAAATCAGCCGAGAGATTCTCCTCTGTTACTTCTGAGTTCTCAGAAGTGTTCTGGAAATTTATAATGCCCTCTAAGACATGATAGTCACACAGGTTCCAGATCTCTGAAATTACACCCAGCTATTTTCATTAGCCTGAAAAATTGGAGCGACACATTTCAGCTTCGTAAAAATCTCCACGCTATTAAATTGGATGTTATCTTGCGACTATTTATGTGAATACAGAGTGGCACATAATCAGGTGATAAGTTTTCTTTAGCCCACTTGGCAGTGTGCCCCGCTCGCCAGCCTCGTGCTCCACATTCATGTGGAGTGATGGGATTTCATCACCAGCGCTAGGAGTCTCAATGTGATACCCAAGTCGCTTGCTGATAACTGTAATTTATTTCCCACCCTCGGTGTTTATCATTTGCGCAAGTTTCCTTTATTTATGCCTTCTTATAATTTTATTCTTCCTGGCCTCAGTGGCAGATACCTGTATTGCAGCACTCGGGATGTTGAGGCAGGAGGATTGCCACTGGTCTGAGCTAAACGGGCCTACATAGTAGCAAAGGAGCCAGAGCTAGAGAGCCAGGCCCTGCCTTACTCAGTCAGCCAGGTGTTTGTTGTGTAAGCGTGAGGACCTGCCGTTTGGATCCCTGCACCCACATATGTGCCCTGTGTGATGGTAGCTGTCTGCAACTACCTGTCTGTGGGAAAGGAGCAGAGACAGGCAGATCTCTAAAGCTCATTGGCCAACCAGTTGGTAAAAGACCCTGTCTGAGAAAACAGAGGCAGAGGAAAAACAAGGATATTGACTGGATATTGACCCCCAGCCTCTATACACACACACACACACACACACACACACACACACATATACACACACAATGTGCGTACTCTATGCACCATTAAAAAACACAACAAAACAGAAGAAAAACATTCTTTCTCATCATTAGTGATGTTGACTCTAAAGAGGAAATCTAATTTTTCAAATATTCATTGAAACACTCATTAAAAGGTTTTCATTTTATCGTGTCTTTTCTCATAATTGTGGTTCTGTTTTCATCTTAATGCATGGGCTACTGCAGGGGGAACTAGAGTCTGGGTAAGTGTTTAATATACAATCTCTTAATAAAGTGACAGCAAAAACTCTAAGCCAGGCATTCGTGCTTAACCGAGACTTAGCTTTACTGCAGTAGTCTAGTGCTAAGTCTGCCAGGCTCCTCTCTGTGTTTCCCTGCATCTGGTTGCTTTTCCATGTGTATATTTTGCCAGGTTCCAGGCATTCAAATGTGCTATGTAAGAGAGTTGAAATGTACAGTCAGTCTTCAGACTGTGTCAGTCTGAGACCATTTCCTCTTTCTCCTATTCTTTGGAAATGCCTCCTTGTTGGGTTGCACTGGATGGGGGACACACCAACAGCTGGAGGCTTCCATTAATGACCTTGTTGTTTACAGTGGTGTCTAACATGGATTCTGTTTATAGGAAAGCATGCCATGTGACTCTTCTTCATTTGGAAATGATGATGTTTAGAATGAAACATCTGATTTTATACTTCTTCAAACAAAAATTACAACAACACACTGTCAGTGAAATCTGAATGATATTGAAAATGGTTTTGAAATGATTTCAGTGTGTGTAGGCATGGTTAGAATGCTAGACGCTGCTGGTTCACCACAGGCTGTGTGCCGTTAGGGTACCGTGAGCCCGTGGTATTAAGGTATGGGATTCAGTATTTAGTAATCTTCTCCCCATGTTAAATTATCACTTGTATTTTGTAAAGTATTTGTGAAGGAAGCATTGTTTATAACAGGAATTTAAACAAAGTGAGTATCATGATATAAGAATACCGTTGTATCTTGAAGTGTGTTTTTCAGCCTAAGGTTTCCCAAACTGAGCAATTTAGGCGGCTAAGCTTTTAATTTTAGTCTTTTGATCTCTGTGATCAACAGCCTGTCCTTAGGTGACAAATAGAATATTGGGCAAACACACTTATGAGTCCATACTTTTTCTGTTTTCCTGTCTGTCTGTCTGACCTGATAGAGAGTTATTAGACAGTTATTAGATAGTGTGACCACCAGGAATAAAAATGTGCCCCCTTGGCAAGCAGAGATGATGAAGCACAGAGCCTTTTCAATAGCATCACAGAACTATTTCCTAATAGGGAGAAAAATAAAAACGTCACATGATATTGCTGCTTGTGAAATCCCACTGTAGGAAGAAAGAGACATCTTCCCAGGACAAATAATTTCCTGACTAGGAAAACAAATGGAGAGACTGAGGGGCAAACAGAGGCGGGAGAATTCGCAGCAGTCTGTGTCTGGCTTGTGGTGTGCAAGGCCTTCCCCAGAAGATGCTCTCCCTCGCCTTGCTGCTCGTCTACCCCAAGGGTCTCTCACATTCAATGAAGTATAATCTGTTCAAGCTTCTGCAGCATTCTTTTGAGAGCTTCCTGAGAAGAAGCCCTTTCCCTACTTAAAGTCTTGAGGTATTGATTTTGTGCCCGAGTGTCTCAGGGATCCGCAACCTTGGTACCCTCAAGGCCCATCCTGAGGAACTCAGGAAACACTCAGCTGGGATAACTTGTTATTTTGCTGTTACTGCTGCTGCGGTGGTTGCTGGCAGATGAGGAAGAATTTCTTTAACAGTCCTTTTGGCTTAAAATTTTTATTGAGACATAACATTTATATGTGGATTGGCTATGGTAGGATAATTGAGTATACATATACTATTTACATTGGTCAAATTAAGGTCCTCCAACAGTAACCATTCCTGTGTGCTGGGAATTAGCATATCCTGGTAGGGATGGTGAAAGGGGTCCTAGGTTGTTATAGCCAGTACTTAACCCTATCTGAGACAGGAAGCCGGAAGGAATTCCTCATATTGATCTATTTTTAGGAACCCCTCATCTAACTCCATCTTCTTTATTCCCTGGCCTGGTATCTAGTGGCCACGATTCTGCCCGTGGTTATTTTAAAGACCCGCTTAATGCTTTCCTCATCACGCTGGCAATATTGACTGCTACTTGGAAGAGAAAGACACAAAGCGTCAGCGCTTTCTTAAGCAAACCTGTTGAAGGCGTTCAAATTGAAGTATAGGTTCCTTGGATGTTCGAAATTGCAGTCGGTATCTTGAGGAGCCCTCTGGAAAATAAGCTTGATTTCTACGGCTGCTGTGTGCTCCAGGAGAGAACACGTGGTGGGCAAAGGGCAGCTGTTGGCCCCAGATGACCAGCGTTCAAGGACAGCTGCTGTAAGTGGGGCTCCACCCTCTCCACAGACCTGTGTGTAGCAGCCTTGCTCACCGGGTAGACATGACCGAGAAAGCATGGAACCTAATGAGAAGTCTTCCCATCATTAGGGCGCTCCCTAACAGGAGACTGTGAGTCCCCTTCTTTCTTGCTTCAGGCTATGAGATGAGCAGTTTTGTCCCTTGCCTTGTTCCCTCCATCATAGGCCTTGCCTCCAGCAAGAAGCAGAGACCATGGGTCCCATCTTAACAACCTTTCCCCCGTAGGCTAATTATCTCATCCTGGGTCCAGTGAGGGAGGCTGCCTAACAAGGCCTGTATGAGACATGACAGTCAGGGGACCAGGTAGGACATGGGGCTGGTGAGTCAGACCTTCTGGACCTCCGGGCTCCCAAGTTGTCTTCTCCAATGTCTTCTTACTTTGAAAATTGGTTGGCTGAAAAGTATCACGCTCAGTGTTTTTACTTGAACTTTTAAAGTATTTCTAGAAAAAATGTTAAGTGCCAACCTGAATTTCCTAAGATTTACCTTAGGAAAAGACCCTTTCAGGGAAAAAATAGGAAAATATTTTATGAACAGTATGTTTTTGTTGGGGATGAGCATGTACAGCAATTACAATGGTAAAAAAATGTAATTAAAGAATGCTATTTAGAAGGAATTAGGAACTAGTTTCCATAATTAGGAGCATAGCAGGTTATATTAGAAGTTGAAGTATTTTAGTAATTTCAGAAGACTCACACCATTCTTCCTGGCCACAGAATGAATAGCCATTCATGGAGTGTAAAACATGTTTGTTATTTATTTTGAGTTACGGGTGGTTGTGAGCAATCATGTGGGCGCTGGGAACCAAACCTGGGTCCTCTGCAGGAGCCGCCAGTGCTCTTAGCTGCTGAGCCATCTTTCCAGCCATTAACACAGAAATGACAAAGCTAAGACAATATGGAGAGTTTGCTGTCACCAAATCAAGCCTTTTCTTGTGTAACTGTAGAGGGCAGAGCGCGGCATGGAGCTGTGAGGCTTCCGCCCTAATGAGGAGCCTTGCAGGTGTCTGTCAGCTGAAGCGTGATGAAGGCCCTAGTGGCCCATGGTCTGACTGACAAGGCTTCTGCCTTGGCTTTAATTGTGTCTACTGCCCAAGCGGCTGAGTGGGTTGTACTCAGACTCCTCATAAAATGTAAAATGAATGTAGTTCTCCTAAAACGCGAGGGTGGTTCTCAATGGAAAAATGACCCGCTGAGTTGCGGGTACTAGTTCCCTGGCCCCTAAGAAAATAAATAAGAAGTTCTCTTCTCTTTTTCCTTAAAATACTTTTGTATATATCAGGGCATATTGCCAGCCAACCAATTATTTGCCTCCGCATCTACTATGCTCTCTGTGTGGACTTCCGTGTGTAAATGAACTTTTAAGTGAAGAGTTAAACATAATTGCAGCATTTTTCAGATCCCTTAAAAAAAAGGATCTAGGTGTGATTGGCTATAGTAAAAAAAGGGCTTGTTTCTTTCACCCTCTCGCTCATTCTGCCATTCACCCATTCGCTCGTTGATTCTTCCAGGATAGGGTAGGAGCGAGACGGGGTATGGTGAGGGGCTGAGGGACTGGGTCCGTATTGTTTGAGTTCGAGTCCGTCTTGTAAGATGCCGTGAAATGCCCTTCCTCTGGTCCATTCTCTTAGTGCAGCTCTGCTCACAGAGAGGCTGTGGCATTGCAGACGAATGTCTTTGTCCTCAGAATGCCCCAGATCTTGATTGGCGGCGACTTGGGGACCCCTAGCCCTGTGCCTCTTTGCTCTTCTCTTCATTTCTTGGGAGTGTCTGTGGTGTGAGTCACAGGCAGACACAGGGCCTGTGGTGGAGGGCCTCCTTGTTGCCACCTCACTGAATTGGAATGCAGCCCACAAAGTCAGTCCTGCCAGGGGCCCAGGCCTAGCTGTGTGAGGGTTCCTTAATGTGCTGAATATCACAAAGATTTAATTCTAAAACTGAAAGGTTAAAAAGAAAGGAGGGGGAAGGGCAGGGATGGAGGACTACAGATGAGGTCTGGGTGAATGGTTTGCTCAGCTAATGAACGTTTTCAGAATGGCTACTGAGGGAGAATCTTGCAGAAGGCAGACGGTGATCGGTTGTGTCTTCTTTCCCTTCTTTTTGCCCTTTGAAGAGGGAGCAGAGTTAGGGGCTGTTAGTGACCCTTAGAAGAAAATGCAAAAATGCATCTTCACAAAGAAAAACTCCCACTTTGGCTTCCACTTCTAGCTTTGAGAAATGGAGGTGTCTGATCAGTTTGTTTGAGCTGCCGCAGCCTCGGATTCTATTAAGAACTGCTATGATGGCATCTGGCCTGGTCAACCCATAACTCATAGGTCAGGTATTAAAGGCTTCTCAGGGATTTTGTGCCATGTCTGCCAACAGTGCCTGGGGCCAAAAGTCAGAGTACCCAGGATGTGGTGACCATCTCAAGCTGAAGCCGCGTGGATGGTCCACTAGCGAGAAGGGTCTTCCATGAGACATGTAATAAAAGCATCATGGTTTCGTCTACCTTTTCTTCTTCCCGGAGTTGGACATCTCTCTCTGTCATTGGGCATTTCTAAACTTGTCACAGCCTTCATGTGGCGGTTCTTTAAAACAAGGCTGCATTCATGTTGGAGAAAGCCACCTTGTGTGACCATGTATGGCACCATCATTGAACGCCTGTGACAAATCCATGTGGCTGTCCCGGGCAGGCAAGAAAAAGAAAGCATCAGGGCTAGCAAGCTGCTCTTGGAGGGGGATCTGAGTTGCAAGCTGTGTATAAATTATTTCTTCCACCTCTTAAAGCAGAGCTGCAAAAGTTTAAAAAGCTGCACAGTGACTTTACCACTTCCCTGCATTTGATTTATGTTCGCATAAACTGTAAAACAAAGCCAGCACTTTATCTTCTCCCTTAGAACTAAATAATGCATTTGTGCATCAAGTAAGGTAAATCCGATTCTGTTTCTCTCCGGTGGCAAACATGTGATTTTATTGCCCAAATATTCAAGAGTCGGCATGGGAAAAGAGGAGGACCTTTGATCCCCTATCCTTTTAAATGCAAGTTGTAAGTCTCATTGTAGCACTCCATAAGGCAGGAGACTAAGGCCATTAACTGCTATATAGTTTTCTCCAACCAACAGACGCCAGTCTCTGACACTGTTCCACGTGTTGTTCTAGATCCTGGGATACATGGATGAACATAAAGAATATGCCCAGCTCCCCTGGGTGTTCCTCAAGGGTGTGACCTTTGTCCAAGTCAGAGAACCTTCTCTGTGGCTCCCCTTGCCAAGGTTCAGTTGGAACACCCGACTTCCCGCTCTCGCTGCAGCTTCTGGGTGCCCAGTCCTCTGCCTTCATTTGCTCCCCTCAAACACTGCGTTTGGTCTCCTTCCATTTGACTCCTTTCTGTCTCCATGAATATTACCATATGGCGCAGGGGGGACTCTGATGGGCAAATCGTCCTTTGTCAGAGAGGCTCACACTGTTAACATGTTGAAAACACATTTAAGGGTCCAGATATGTGCATATTTGTGCATACATAAACTTGACTTCTTCTCAAGTCTGCTGATCTGTTTTTCCTTCCACTATCTCATGAAGCTGTGTAGTGATAGACAAGCATCTAAGCCTGGTGGGATATATGCCCATTTGCATTCTTTAGTGTCTGTATCAGTCTCCAAAAATTCGAAATTGGCCATTTCACTTTGGTCTTTGATCCCACCAGCTCAGTCATGTTATTTTCCCAGATGTTTCCATCATGGGTTGCTATTACCAAAAAAAAAAAAAAAAAAAAAAAAAAAAAAAAAAAAAAAAAAAAAAAGAAAGAAAGAAAGAAAGAAAGAAAGGAAAAGAAAAAGGACCCGCAAAAGCAAGCCAAGTTGGCTGCCCCTGGGGCTGAGGAATGTGGTCTCCACCAAAGGGACTGGCCATCTGCTACATTTGGCATTCGGGTTAGGAAAGAAGCCACCGGACTCATTGAAGGGATACTTTGAATTGTGTTCTCAAGGGAAAGGACCATCTCAGCCCGTGGATTTTACCCAGGGCCCCATAGCTTCACAAAGACATTGATTTGGACTGGTTCTGGTGAATTATTTATGTTTTTAAATGAGTGAACATGCTAATTTTCTCTGTTTAATTTCCTTCAGTCTTCCTAATACTCTCAAGGGTTTAAATGCCAATACGTATGGAGACTTTAATCATTACTATGCATGTTAAGTGGCTAGGCAGGGATGAAATAGGTAATTGGCGGTATTACCTTTTCTGCCAAAATTTCCTATGCTAGGTGTTCATAGCGTGTTTTAACACAAGTGGTCAAAACTGAGCCCACAGCAATCGGAACCTGAAGCATTATATCTAAAATTTGTTCGTAGGAGCCAGAAATAGGGAGAATAAGTAACCCTAAGGAGGTTCCTGGGAGACTCATCTCGCCATATGCAGGAGAGCCTAGGTAGTCCACCTTCCAACCAAAGTTTACCATGAAGACCTTCAGATGTAGCTCAGCTTTAAGGAAAATGGCAAAATCAGTTTCTACGTCAAACTGCCACTGAACTGTGGCTAACATCCGATAGACCCTGGCATATTCTTACAAAAGAATGCTGTGATACAATGAAAACAAGCCAATAATAACCACGTTTGTCACTGATAAAGTGGGTGATTTCTTCTCCGCTTGTGTAAGAACAAAGACGGGCAGGTTGCAGAGGAGTCACCCTGGGGAAGGGGTCCTGAATCAAAGGGAGCTGAAGTATGACTGCTGGGCACTGGTCACATTTTTTTTTTAAATCTGTGTAAAGGTCACACATGCATTTGACTTAAGAACATGCTGAGCCCAGCCCTTATGGATGCTCCCGTCGGTGTTCGTGCCAGATTAAAATCACTGGTACACATGCCAGTGCATGCTCACTTACTAGCCAAAGCGACAGCAGAAAAAGCTCGTTTGAAATATACTTGCTTCGGAAAAACCCAGCTCCTGTTTGAAGTTTAAATAGAAACATAGTTTATGAATACTCAAATTTATTTCCCTGCTTTAAAGCCAGGATCTTTCCCTGCGTGTGTGGCGCCGTGGCTACATTTGGCAGTTACTATTTGTATGCAGAGTTTCCGAAGACTTGGCATAAAATTGTTCTCAATAAAAGAATGCTCAATTGAATTACAATGATTAACAAAAGCTGTTTCTGCAGAAGTTATTTCACATCTTTTGCTAGTTAGTGTTTCTTTTTTCAAAGGCCTTAGTGTTGTTTCCGCTTAGCGGTGTATACAGTATCACTTTGAATCACATGTGATTTTGTAAACTTCCTGGGGTAAGCACAAGACTGTTCATCACTCACTCTTTGGTGACAGGTGGGTGACCTAATGACACAGTTGCAATAGTGTGTACAGGTGCTAGATGGCCTGGGTTCAGGCTCTGTGTTACTTCTTATAGTTTGTATACTTTGGATAAAAGTTTAGCCTTTGTTCTTAAGTCCCCTTATCTCTTTAAATGGGGATAATGTGACATCTGCCCCAAGGTTGCTGTAAAGGTAAAGTGGATTAAGGTATAAAGCTCTGAGGACAGGTCTGACACACATGCTCAACAATCCCTACTTTTGGTCACCATTGCGGTGTCATTGGGATTCCCAAAAAGATAAAAGGAAAGCAATAATGTAACAAACCCAGGAGTAAGCACCAATCCAAAACAATACACAACACATAGAACGAGCAAGTGAGATGGCTCAGGAGGTAAATGCACCTATCGCCATGTGAATGGCCATCCCTCTTGTGTCACTGAGCCGAACTTTAGTTATTCCCCTCATCAGACTGAGGAACAGCTTGGAAGCAAATTTCCGGCATGCATCTTTGAAGATGAAATTGACTTTCATGTCTGCCCTTTTTTGAGAAAAGGGAGGGCTATTGGAACACAGAAGTGCCCTCAGATCATTAACTAGTTCACAGCCCAAGTGGTCGAGGTCTACTTCCTGACATCTAGGGACAGACATCACTCTGAGACCCACAGCAGTCTCAGGATGTCCCTAAACCCTAGAGATGCATTCTGGTAACTAGAGTCCCATGAATCATGTCTGAATGCATCACTACTTTAGAATCAATCTCAAGAATTGTTTCCAAGGGTGCACCCTCCATAGCTCACTGGGTTTCTCTTGATACCTTGCATGTATTGCAGAAGAACAAGGAACATCTTTAGCTTATAGTTCATGCAAATATCTTGAGCATTAAAAAATTATCTTGCAAGACCTCATACTTATTCCATTTCTCCAATTACAAAAATTTCCAGGGCAAGAGAGATAAAAATAACTGCAGTCAGTCTGCAATAGCCATTTGGGATGTGGCTTTCTAATGGAATTCTGCCTGGCTGCAGTTGAAGTGTGTTTTAGTTAGAAAAACCACTCCCAGGTTCAAATCAGACTACCTACACGTATGTATCCTGCCGCCATATTATAGGCAGTAAATTCAACCCTCCATTCAAATATCTCTTGACCCACACACTCACCCACTATGGTGCTCTAACACATAATTCCTCATAGTATAGAATGCTGATTGGAAAGCAAGGCGCTGAGCTCAGCCATCAAAAGTTGTAACGCATGTCATTGTCTTTCCCCCATAAAGAGGGTTAAGTGGCAATGACTCCCTGATCTTAACAGCCCTTAGAAAAGGAAGTAGGGAAATGGTAACATTTCTATAGGCTTTGCTTTAGGAACGCGTCTTATAGCTATGGAAAACTGACTGATCATCCTGGTGGGGTTTCCTTTGGGTGGTTTTGCAGAGAAATTTCCTGTTTAGATTCTTCTGGAAGGAGCCAACTCTTTCCAAGTTGTGGGAACTAGCTATTGTGAATCTGACCAACATGTTTGGTGGGGACTGTGGTCCTGGAAATTTTCTATCTGCCTCCATGATCTTTTGTTAGTTTTATATCCTCATCTGTTGAGTGGAGAGAAACAAGGACTATTTCCATGAAATAATACTTGGATTTAAAAAGTACTCCTTTTTGAAGTTATCCGACAAAATGCTGGGTTGCAACCTGACATTTTTATGCCTATGAGTCATTTTCCTTTGCTCTGATGTGACTTCCCTCACCCACTGCCCTCTCCCATGCCCCTTTCATCCCCCTCTGGCCTGTTCCCCCCTCCCAATATGCCCCCTTCTGCTTTCATGTCAAAAGCATGTGTTCACACACACACACACACACACACACACACACACACACACACACACACACACACGCCTTAAGATCTCTTCTCTACTCTCATGATCTGCTTTCCTTTCTAGCTCCCGAACTGGTATTTGAAGCATCTTTTTAGAGCCTAGACAGAGGGCTCATATCTAGTTTCTAATATTGTTTTCAAGTTCAGTGGTAGGGTTACGAAAGAATACAGGAGACCACCCGACTTGTGTGGGGAGTGGGTGGGGGCGCTTGCTGTCTTAGCTGCCCTGTTTTCACCATGGCAATGGGATAGAATTTTCAGTCCTCTGTGTTCTGCTCCTTTTCAAAGTGGGCTTGCATAATACGGCAAGGACAAAGCAGTTGCCTACTGAAAGCCAAATGAATGAATAAATTTGGTCTCTGGATTTTTGAGCTGTTGTGAAAGAGTTTTTGTTCTTGGCTCTCTTACCCCCTCCTCTTAAATCACAGTCAGAATGTCTTTTCCCCCTCTTTAGATGATGTCCTTGTTATCCAAAATGTGATGTATAATTCAGATAGAAAATTCTACCACATGAATACCTCGGCAGTGTCTTCTAGGGACTATCTACTCTTTTAAGAAATTTTGACTTAAATTAAAACTTTCTTTTTAACTACTTCTCTGACATTTTATGTTAAGCAAGATCTAGCACAGAATTATTATGTCCTAGAACTTGGACCAATATCTATAAATGTTATTGAATTATTCTTTTTTTCTGAAAGAGGCTGAAACTGGAAGTGGCCTATTATAGAACAAATTCTTTTGAATTAATTTCTCTCCTTTTTTCTTCTCCTATTATTTATTTTCTAATAACCAAGTAACAATTTTAAATATTGTTTTCCTGTTACTGGGAAGTCTTCAAGTAAGTTTTATCTAAATAATAGAATAATTATTGTAGAAAACAAAAAGTTACCACTCAGAGTGAGCTGTTAGGCTGTACCTTTGGAGTCAGAAATCCAGCTTGGCCCAAGGATGTGCCTATATCCCTAGGGATGCCAGATCTTGATCATATCTTAGTGCATTTCAGTTTGGCCTCTATGGCAGCCACTTTCCCACCATGTGCAATGAATAGCAGGCTGCTCCTTCCACGGTGTGATGTCTCCTTACAAGACATTCTCTTGGCTTGGATATAACATAGAAAAACAAGGGGGAATTTTCCATTTTCTTATAGGTGACCAGCTTAGCCAGTTGAACAAAACTACTAAGAATACAAACCTCTTTACCCATTCCATTACTATTAAAAATTTCCCTAAATGGGGGCTGGGGAGATGACTCTGTGGTTAAAAGCATTTTTTGCTTTTATAGAAGACCCAGGTTTGGTTCTCAGCACCCACATGGCAGCGCACCACCGGGTGCTGGGAACTGAACCTGGTCCCTCTGCAAGAGCATGAAGTGCATGTAACCACCGAGCCATCTCTCCAACTTCCCTCCTTCCATTTTCCTGAGCAAAGAAAGAGATGTGTATTGTGTGTTTGCTGAAAACTGAGACGCACACCATATCCAAGACAGAATGGATCCAGATCATGAGGACATGAATTATTAGTTGCTTTAGTTTCCTGTAATGAGGGTGGGGGTGTCTCTTGATATTTATAATCGGCTGTGCACATTCTGTAATCTTAGAAGGTCTGGGTAAGGATCAAATGAATTGTGCTTAATTAAAGTGATTATACCAGGAACTTTGTGACAACATTGGTTTTTTATATTTTTATTTGAACGTGAAAGAATATCTTCATTACTATAGAATAATTCCCTGCCTCCCAGCCACACAATTTGGTTACCGCTCTGCCTGCTTTAACACATTTAGCTAAAGCCTAATAAGTTAGACCACCAAGATACTGTCACAAGCAAAATAGCAACTGTGATTTATGTACTCAGGCCATTACTTTGTTCATCTAAAGCACGGCTCTTTCTTAACATAATTGAATCCTTTATTCAAGTGTTTGTGGTGCTTTTTTATGGATGTGTGTTTACTCCTTTAATTAAGACCAGCGAGTAGACGCTGTCGCTGCGGGTCCACTTAGACCACTCTGCCGCGGAGTAGGGGGGCAGCCGAGCACAGCGCTGTGTGTCCCCGACAGGGGCTGGCCACCAGAGGCTCTCAGAAGAGGAAGAGGAAGGTTCCCTTTCTCTTCCCAAGGGAATATGCTGTTTATCTGATGTTAGCACTTGCTTCTTTAATTAAAACAGCCATTAATTGTCAAGTATATAAAGCAACTTCCTAATAAGTGCCTAAAGAAAAATTTGATCAGCCGTACGGGCACTCGATGGTCAGGGGCCAAAATAGATGGATGCGCTTATAGGCTCTGTCTGTAGTTCCTTGGTGGGTGGGTGATACAGCCCCGCAGCTTTTGTGCAAACCTTTGTTATGTGGAGGAGCTTGCTTTCCGCGCACATCACCTCTGCCTCCTGTTTGTGTCCTGGATTCATTCCCCAGTGGAAGGTGGATACCTTCCAAAGTCATTTTCTTTAGCAATGTTTTGATGGCATGGCCTAATTCTTCCATTTTCCATTTTCTGAGCCGTGTGGCCTTTGGTTCTTGTGGCCCTTGACCTAGCGGTCAAGAAAAGTTAGTGAAGATATTTGCAGCGAAAAGTCTGCAAAATAGAAAACTGCTTGCTGTTGGCAAATGCCTAAGCCAGCATCAGGGTGAGCTTCACGTGGGGGTGTAGCCAGAAGAAGGGGTTAGTGGAGGGACACGGTTGGGACTCCTTTCTCGGGCGGAGGATCTACCGCAGCACTGAGGGATTGGGAAAATCCTCCACTGCTTGGTCAGTAGACACCAGAGGAAAGGGCAGAGAGGAGCCTGTGAGATCCAGTGGTTGTGTGCGCACCACAAATGGATGCAAATGAATACAATTGGCTCAGTGAAGGGAACCGGCCAAGAGCCTCGTGTGGGCTGCAAAATTCTGTTACTAGAAGCAAGTTAGTCAGGCAGCCTGTGGACCAGGACCACGCTGTGTGGAAGCCCTGGGAGCTGTGTTGATCCAGTGGCTCAGGGAAGGGTACCAGCGGTGCTGGGGATATTAGTGAGAGTCACTTCTGACCTCAGAATTTCCCTGTATGCTAGCATTTCCAGTTAGTGTCCAGCCTCTCCGGCAGATGACGACCTCAGTCCCTTGTCTGCATGATCACACAAATACATGATTGATTCATTTCTATCAGATTAAAGTACAAGTACGTCAGAAAACTATTCTAGTTGATCAAATACTTTTGATCAATACATTAATCTCCATGACATCTGAAGTTTTGAGCGTCTTCGCTGAGTGGTGTGATTAAATTTTAAGTGGGTATCTGATTCTTACAGACATGGAATTCTCAGTTACATTAAAAGGATATTTTTGTTTATTTTCCTGTGGGAACTGACCTGACTCTCAAACATCTGCCCTTAGCAGTGGCAGAGCTAGATCCCAGCAGCCTCTTCAATAACAACATTTTTTAATTTAAATAAAAAATTTTGAGGGGTTTTCATTAGTCATACAAAATAATGAGTCTCATTAGGACATTTTTATATGTGTATATAATGTACTTTGATCTTATGCACAGTGTATTGGAAGTTGAAATCTTAATAAATTTATAAACAACATTGGGCCATTTGAGAACCTAAGATTGACTGTTTTTAAACTTGAATTTGTTGTATTTTTTAAGAATTATTTATTTTTATAATGGGGTTTGTTTGAATTGAAGCAACTGAGAAGATTGGGAAAGTAAACAGTAAATTTTGATACAGTTTAAAATGGTTGAGGTGTTTGGTGAAATTAAGAAATGTAGCCGGCTGTTAAACAGAGACGACCAAAAGGGACCTGTTGACCCTTGCTAAACGGTTGACCCTTGCTAAAAGAGGATCCTAACAATTTCGAAAGTTAGAATGTGAAACTTCATTTGAGAAACAGCACCTCTTGAGAAGTTTTCGCTGTGCACAAACCCCCACATCTCCATTCTGCTGGGGCACAAGTCTTCCCCCAGACAGTGCCTTCCCCTTTGAAAAGGAAAGGCCACAGCCAGACAGCGTCAAACCCTGGCTGGGAAAGACTGTCAGTCAGTCATGCTTTGGAAGGCACAGGGCTGAGCTGGACCGAGGCGAGAAAATGCAGCGTGAATCACTAATTGTAGCTTCCATTCACTGGGTTACCACACCGGGTAATCAATCCATGTCCGTCACACCCACGGGGCTACTTTAATGTTGCCCATTGGCGAAAATCAGACAAATTCCTTCCTTCGCTTTAATAGTGTGAGCCCAGCCATTAAGTCGGATTTCTAGGGAAAAGGGCTGTTGCTGCCCTCCAGCAGCTGAGACTAATCTCTTGTACCCTTCATTAGCACCTTGATCATGCGACTCCTTTCACCCGGGAGCTCTTTGGAATTTATTCCTCCTGTTTCTCTGTTGTGGCCTGGGAACATTACCGTAATTTGCTGCACCTGTTTGTAGTGGGAAGATGGACATGCCCAGGAGCTTCCTTGGGTCTGTTGGTTGATGTGACTGCCTCAGCTTGGCAGGTATGCCTACCGTCCTTGCCTCCTCCAGCCTGGATTCCTGCTCTGCAGCTTTCCGCTCAGGCCAGGCGCAGGCCCGGCTGGTAGGACAGAGAGCCCCGAAAATGTTTGCACGGCCAGGGATTTGAGTGGCAAGGCAGGCTGGGAAGAGAGTAAATACTTCCAAGAGCAGGCTGATCATTTAAACACCGCCTCAAATGCTTGATAGAACGCAAACAAAGATGACAGGCAGCTCAAAAAGCAGGAGCTGTTTCTTTATATGCTGTAGGTGATTCTGCTTTGCTGACTTAGGGAAGCAAAAGGCCACTGACTTAGGTAAGAAGCACAAAGTTCAGGCAGATTTACTGAGAGTGAAGTGAAATCTAAGGGGCGTACAGGGGTTGCCAGGGAAGGGGGGTGGTGAGATAGGTCAGAATACTGACTGCACTTGTGGAGGACCAGAGTTCATTGCCCAGCACCTACTTGGCAGCTCACAACCATCCTTGGTGTCAGAGGATATAAGTGATGCCCTCTTCTGACTTCTGTAGGCACAGGGAAACCTAAATTTATTTGTGAAGTCTTTGCTGCAAAAAATGGCAGTGAGGTTGGTGGCTCCCGGATTTTGTTGTACAATGGAAGTTGTATAATTAGAAAATCTTTTAAAATTTTTACATTTGTTTATTCATTCATGTGTGTGTGTATGTGTGTCCTATGCCACACATACGTGTAGAAATCAGACAACTTACAGGGGTTGATTCTCTTCCACCCTGTGGTTTTCAGTAATCAATCTCAAAGGATCAGGCTTGTTAGCAATCATCATCACCCACTGAGTCGTCTTGTTGGCCCCTAGGACATCATTAAAAAACAAACAAACAAAACTCATGCTGGACTTCCACCCCCAGATGTTGTCTTAACTGGATTTGCATGGAGCGTGCCCTGGATTGTAGGGGTTTCAGAAACTCGGGGAGTCAGAGGTACAGTGAGGTTTAAGAGCTGGGGCTATGGGCTGACACCCAAAATGTGAATCAGAATTGATTGACGTGGTGAAGAAGGCAGCACGAATGTCACAGGCTCCTTGAAGTTGAAAGGATTTTATACACCCAGGGGATGAAGAAAGCTCTGTTGCATGCGAATGGAGGCTGGAGCTGTGGCTCACTGGCCTAAGGCACCCTGGTCCTGCGCAGCACTGGAGACTGACCCACTGAAGGACATTTAAAGGAGTTCGGAGAAGGCCACTCTATGATCAGCTAGTCACCAGGTCCTAAAACCTTCGCATTTCAAACAGTTCTATCGCATGCTTATTTAAGAGCAGCCTGGACCCCTGCAAGCACAGAACAGAACTTGCCATCTGTCCATCTAGCTAGGTAGCGGTTTCAGCTATATGCACCTGTAGGTACGGCAACCTTGCCTTGTGAGAAGTTCAGTTGAGGCAAAAGCAGCAGCATTCGCCAGGCAGGAGGCCAAGTCTTCTACTTGGCAATGAAAACCAGAAATCATCCCAAACCCATGGCTGGGCCCAGATCCAACTCTGGGGATCAAGCACAAACACCATTTCTCCAAGAAGTATAGGGCACAAGCCTTGCTGGATCTTTACACCCACAGACAATGGTAGGGTATTTCTAGCATTTTCTTCATGCGTTTATTTTGCATATCGTAAATGCCACCTAATGAGATCCTGGCTTTGCAATTACCATGCTAGTTAACAAAACATGACTTTCACCAATAAAACCTCATTCTTAATGCTTATTTGCTTTTGGCCCAGTTTTTGCTCTTGATTGATAGGTGGACAGAGAAGAGTTTGCTGTAGCTGCTCTGGAGTATGTCTCTGGCTGTGACCTTCTTACCTGGCCTGGCGTCCTTCATAGTGTGGTAGCTATGAAGGGCAAGAAAGTTTCTGGGCAAGAAAGTTTAAACCAACTGGTATGTGTAGTGGATCACATAGACCAGACTTGGTATCAAGGAACTGATGGATATCTCTGAACTTGGAGAGGTTTGAAAGGAGCCAGGATGACTGATAGGGACTTTGCTTCCTGTCTATACAAAGAGACTAGATAGGGAAGAGAGGAAGTGCGGGAGGGATTGCTGGGTTGGTCCCTTAGCAAGCCTGGTCAATGGCTTCATTGCCTAGCTCTCTGGTGACTCGAACTGCCACTTGGGAAAAGCTGTTTCTGCTGTTTCTCACACGATGTGTTGATTGCTATTTTCCCTTATTGTTCGACAGCTGGAGATTTAAAAGCCAGTCTGAAAAAACTCTTGATGTGGTTATTAAATTATCTTGCTAACCCTCTGGGCCTTTGGTATGTCTTGCTGGGGAATTTCTCCCTGGGACCTTCGGCTTGCTGTTTTACATTACCATCCTTGATCAAGAGAAAAGTCACAGTGAAGGTTTCTGTGTGGTGGGAGTCAGTCCTGACCTTCTCACTGCCAGTTCGAAAGCCAAGGCAAGGATTTTGAGATCTATGTCTTATTTCTATTTGATATTGCAGCTTTGGGTGCTGGCTAGGTCTTTATGGAACTCTCAGTAGCAGAGATATTTGCAGTGTTGACTCCCATTACAAGCAGGTTTCTGCTTTTGTTGGCCAAAGGATCCTTTTGCCTTCGTTGCAGGTCAGTTTGGGGGTTGTTTTTCATGGGTCAGCATTTTCAAGCACCTTGGCATTACAGACAGGATAATCCTGGTGCTTATAGGTTTTGTCAATAGAATCTTGTGGGCTACATATGACATTTAAGATTCTCTAGCTGCTATATTTAAAAAAGCAAAGAGAAAAGTCAAACTAACTGTAATAACATTTGGTAACCCAATATATTAAAAATGTCATTTTAACCTGTAATTAATATTTAAAAAATTAACTTTGTATTTTATATACATTTTCCCTGTGAAATCCTTGAATTTAAATTCATTCAAATTTTAATAAGTGCATTTCCAATGTTCAATAGCCAATTACCAATAGAGTTAACAGCTACCATTTTGGATAATCTATACTAAAACACTTACAATCTCAGTGATCTGTTATTCAATTCCTTTACTGCTTTGGATTGATTTTTGAAGTGTATTTGTAGATAGAGATTACTCGTTTGTTTCTTAACTACCCAGACCCTAATAATTACACAGAAGCTATATTAATTACAACACTATTTGGCCAATAGCTTAGTTGTATTCCTTGTTAGCTCTTACATATTAAATTAACCATTTCTATTAATCTGTATATTACCATGAGGCTGTGGCCCACTGTTAAGTTTCTGGGGCATCTGTCTCCTTCGGCAGCTACATGACGTCTCTTTGACTCTGCCTACTCTCTATTTCTTGGGTTTATTGACTGATGGTCCTTAATTTAAAGGGCACTACCCTTTAGTATTCTCCAAATAGCATGAAGAGACTGGACATAAAGCATGTAACCCTAACATCTTAAATTTCACACTCTTACTCTTTGGGTTAATCATTCAATTAGCCAAATGATATATAAATGAAAGCTAATGACTTCTGGTGGTGACAATTTCAGTGAGCCCGGAGGCTGTGAGAGTGGCCAAGCAGAGATGCTCATGGTAACTGAAGAAGGCTCAGCAAATGATACACCAAAGCTCATAGGCCTTCACATTGCTGACTTTCTCTCTGCCTCAGCACCAACTTGATCATCACTTCCATAGAGCGCAGATGCAAGCGGAAACTGGCCTCTCTACGCACCTCACTGAATCTAACCAGAAGGGACAGTGGAGCCGTCTTTGCCTCTGATGATTCCCTCCCTGGTGACATCATGAAGCTGAAGTGTTCCCCTCATATGTGAAAAGAGCAAATTCTAAGAAAGGCGAGGCAAGCAATCAGTACTTCCTTCTTCCTGCCTAGCCTCTGTTTTTGTTGTGGCTTACTGGAGAGGGCTCAACTAAGTGACCCTGCCGGCTGGGTGCCCATTTCCAAAAGCCAAGCAAATGCTGTAAAGTTAAAGTAGTGGGGGCAGGGACAGGCTGCATGTGCTTCCCTAGAATCTCAGCGTATCTGCTGGGAATGTGTGCACTTAGACTCAGCACAAGGGTGAGACAGGAGCTCCGTGAGGAATTCATGTTATCACATAGTCCTCGCAGAGCCCAGTGAATGAAGAATAGCTCAAGTCAGCTTCCTGCATATTAAGAACACATTGATGTGACCATGTCCTACAATCCTCGGTGTTTATTTCTGCAATGGTTAAGCTCGGATAGAGATGAAATTGATACACAGTCAAGAAAAGGAAGGAAGGAAGGTTAGGATAAACCGGAGCACGTTGGCAGGTGCTTCGGTGCTCCAGCGCCAGCCTTGCCTGTGGTGGTCGGAAAAGCACGAACAGTGTGCCATCAGGAGCATTGCTTTCCAACGCTGCTCGGCATCAGTGGTGGCCATGTGCTGTGTCTGCCATGTCCAGCATGGTAGTCACTAATCACACCAAGATATAGAACCTGTAACCCTTGCTTGGCATGACTGAAACACCAAAAACATATATCCTAGGAATTCACATTTGGATTTAACTCAGTTGTTATTATTATTACAGGTTAATAGAAAATACTAAAAAGAATCATGCTCAGAGGCGCACTGTTGTTCTCTATCTCAAATGTGGCTATTAGTCATTTCTGCCTCACCATGGATTTGCTTTCTTGGGCCAAAATATACTTTATGCTTGGCTCAAAATGCACTTGGTGCTTTAGGCAGTATCAGTGGCCACAATTTTACCTTCCAATCTCTTTGCTTTCTTCACAGAATAATAGATACACAAACATCCCTGTTTTTTCGTTCGCAGACTCCCGTTCCACTTTCTCAGTTCTGCTATCCAAAATCCCAGCTACCTGCGTGAGCTCTAATAGCAGTTTACAGTGACCTGCTCACCCCTCCCAACTTTGTCTCTTTGCTAATAATCACTTTCTTCTTGTACTAACTGCTAATTAAGTTTTTTTTTTCGCTTGTTTCAAGCCTAATGTTTAACAAGAAAAGCTAAACTTAATTTTTCCCTGATCCCTTCAGGCCACTTTGAGGAATATATACATATATATAATTTTAGATTATTGTTTCTGTAATGTCAATGTCAACAGGACAGCTACAAATAATACGCAAAATTTTAAATTTAATACAAATAGAGTAAATCAGATTGAGGATTAACTTCTTTTTGCTTACAACACCTTCTTGGTGTTGAAATTTTGAAAGACTGTTAATGAAATTCTTATAGTTTCTGAGTAACCACAGGGTTTTAAAAAATTTGGGTTCCTGCGGCCCTTATTATATTGGTGGGTTGGCTGGCTATAGACACGCTAGCTGCCTGGAAGAATGGTAGGCCTGGAGCGTAGGAGCTGCGTCCTAGGGGCCTGCCCTAGCATGTTTGAGATCCTGAGATCCCAACATCACCAGAAGTGTGTTAGACTGGATCACGGTATAGTGGTGCTCGGTAAAGTCACTCACTGAAGAGTATTCAGGATGGTGAACTAGTGCTATCAAGGTCGCCAAGCCTGGTGAGATATGCCAGCTCCACAGAGCCATCCCAAGGCAAGCCAGCCACCGTGGAAGTGTTTCCTCTGCTCTGCCTAGGCGAAGAGCCCTAAACCTGAGGCAGGATGAATGCTGTGGTGTTTGCCCCTTATTGGAACAGTCCTTGCCATTCAGTAAATGCAAGGAAGAGCCTCCCAGCTCAGAGCCAAGAGCTCGCTCGTTCCCAACATCCTCGGGCTGGGACGGGAGTCGTCTTCTCCACTTCTTCACCACTGGTTCCATCAATCAGTTCTTGGAGGGCAACCAATGGGATGTGTTCTGAAGGCTGATCAAAGAGTGTAGTATCTGAGAGACCGCATCTACCTTAAAAACATGTTAATGCCATTTCAAAGTGCACAGGGCCTTTCTGAAGAAGCTCCAATGTCCCCGAAGGAGGAATCGATGAAGACAGTTTTCTTCTGCCAACCAGGAACTCCCAGAAACAGTTGAATGGAAGTGTAAATACCAACTCCGCAAAGGAAAATGTGTATTGAGAAAGGGGATACTCAAACAATCCTGCAAGCAAGAAGAAAGAGAAGAGCAAACGGCCAAACCTTGAGGTGCCAGAAGAAAGAGGGGTGTATGACCTTACTTCCCCTTCGCCATGCATGGCTTGCAAGGATTAATTAAGTAAAAGTCCATAAATTGCTTCAAGCTCTTTGGAGAAAAGAGGCATTTAAATATAAATTATGGCACTGCGGTTTGTATCTCACGTCAGGCACGCATGGTTAGCGGTGTCTCGTGTGTAAATTATTCTGCTTTCAGCCGGTCAAGATGAACATCCCAGCTTGACCTTCCCTCTTTGACCTGGTGGTGAGGAGATTTACAGTGCTATGCCGTGTTTGAGGACAGGCTCCCTCTTTGAACTGTGCTTAGGGAAACCAGAGATTCCACCTATGCCTCTTGCTGTGGTGTTTGCATAAGGGGTGGGTCGGGATGGGCGTGAGGATCAGGATTTGGCAAACTTAGAAGATGCTTTTCTTATTTTTTTTTAATCTTTCAATTTACTGTATTAACTTTTCACCTAAGAGAAGGAATGTATTATTAAGCAACGAGTGAAGAATGTATTTTCAAGAAAGTGTTTAGATTTCCCAAGGCTTGTGTAAGGCAGGATTACCAACTCTGTGGCCTCCAACAGTGGAAATGAGTTCCCTTGCAGTTCTGGAATCTCAGAGTCTGAAAACAGAGACTGGAGAGGCACGCACCTCTGCCAAGTCTAGAGATGAGTTTCGTCTGGCTTCTTCCGTAGGCATGACTTTAAAATGCCTCCATCTTTCTCAGTCATCTTCCTCTGTCTCTGTCTTCCCATCTGACTGCTTTGGTATCAGGACCTTGTTCATGTTGTACTAAGGGTTCATCTTCCTGCTGTATGATGCCATCTTAACAAATGGCACCTATATCAACTCTATTCCCCTCCTCAATCCATCCAGTTCCCCCTACGAATTCCAACCAACATGTGCTTTTCAAGAACCCCCGGTTCTTCCAATGGGGCAGCAGAATTCTGTTCTCCTTCCTCTATGTCCCTTTCCCTTGGTGAGAAGAGAAATACAGATTGAGAGTTGAGGACCAATCTCAGGGGCTCATGTGTGCTAGACAAGCTCTCTACCACTGGGTACATCCCTCATCTCTACCATCTACCATTCACACAGGGTTGCGACACACATTCCGCCCTATAGACCCTACCGCACTCCTTGTATGACAGTTGAGGGAGTTGGAAACTCATTCTGAGAAAGAATGAAGTTCACAGCCACCTTGTTTGCTGGATGACAGCAGGCAACTTTGCCAACAAAAGCAGTTGCTCCTCAGTAGAGCCTCGCTGGAGCTCTGTGGTGTTCATCCAGTGATGAGGCCCTTAGGGGAATCGCGCAAGTTCCCGAGGGGAACAAAAGCGCAGGCTCATTTATCAGTCATGGGAAGGCAGGGGGAAAGAATGGTATCATTCATATTCTTAGATCCTGGAGAAGGCTCTGGGAAGGAGTCCATGAACGATCCCATGGGGGAGCCCTAACAGTAACTCCTTAAAACGAGGCTTTAAGTGGTCTCGGCTGATCCATATTTTTAGAAAATTGTTTTGACTCAGCCTGCTTGACTGTACTACCTCTGCCAGAAACAGCAGAGAAAGGGAGATAAACTGGCTGCAGCAATCTCTCGCTTTATGCCTTCCGTGAAGCCCTGTACAGTACACAGCTCACTTGACGGAAGGTCTGATTAGCAACTGCTGGGTTCCCCTCAGAGGCAGGGGCATTTCTCTCAGCTGCTGTTGTCCATTCATGAATGAGATGTGGGGGTGTACCACTGAGGACACCTCGGCTGGAGGAAGCCTAGGCTGAGCCACCTTGCCACACCTGGGGAGGGTTCTCTCTAAAGTCTTGCAGTGGGGTGCTGGCTGGCCAGCTGGTGTGCCCATGAGGCTGTCTGGGCCTCTGGGGTAGCCATGTGTGACTTTCAATCTCTTTAAATAGGATGTGGCCTATGCCAGTCACATCGGCTGCTTCTGTCTTTTCTCTGGGACATCGTGACATCACAAAACACAAGCTTTGGCAAAGAATATAAGCTCACTCTGCTTCTGATATTTTTATAGTTATTACGGCTCCTGCTGTTGTTTTGTTTTGTTTTTTACGGCCTGTGATTTGAGACTGCCATTTAATCTCTCCGAGCTGAAGCTTAGCTTCCTTTTACTAACACCAAGTATACATACCATATATAATTATAGAAAAGCAGGTGGGGTGTTTCATATACAGGAAGCAATAATATCTCACTGAACCCAAAATATCTTCCTGCGGTATCAAATTTAACATTTTGGGGAAAGTATTTTTATATATCAAAAAAATTTCTGTTGTGAGATAGAAATTTCCCTATGATTTCCCAATAGATATAAGAAAAACAAATGGTCCATTCTCTTTTTCTCTAGGAATATTTTGGTGGCAAATTTTCAAAAAAAACTATTAGATCATCCTGAGGATTCCTTTCAGCTCTTGCCTTTGGAAATTTAATCCCCAAACTGAACTGTTAGGAGCTGTACTGTGCACCCCAAAATTTACATGTTGTAATTCTAATTCTCAGTATCTTAAGGTATGCCTGCATTTAGACGTAAGCCCATAAAACAGCCATGAATAAAATGAAGTCACTAAAGTGATACCTAGGCCGTCTGCTGCCTTTGTAACACGGGAACTCCATGAGAGGACGAGGCAAGACGGCATGACAGACAGAATCAGGCTTCAGAAGAAACCAGCCCGTCTACACTTTCATCTTTGACTCTTAGCGTCTAGAATTATAAGAAAATAAAATTCTGTTGTTGAAGCCATCTAGTCGGTAGTAATTTGTTATAGTCACCTTGATAGATACTTGATAGATACTACAGTGTCCCCTCTGCCTACTAAGTGGAAGTCAACTTTTCTGGCTCAGAATGAATGAACTCTGTAAATGTTACTGACCAACCCCCCCCCCCCCATTCGTGCCATTTGGCTGTGATTTTCCTATACTCTTTTGGCTCCCAACTTGCTCTGCTTGATTGTGTGAACTTCCAGCCTGGGACCTATTCCCTTTACCCAGGAAATCTGCTTATTGAAACCCACTAATTCTCTGATGGATACTGCCATTCTTTCTTGTCAGAAATGAACTGTTTCCTTCCTCTTTGATGTATGTACAAGTTATGAGTGAATACATACATATATATATATATATATTCATACCATGAAATGTATATGTGTGCGTGTGCATGTGCGTGTGCGTATGTGTGTGTGTATATGTTTGAATCTTAAGCCTTTATCTGGTGTTCAGGTTTTTTTCTTTGTAAAATTCATATTTAGATGCTTAGATTTGGGGCTACTGATTCTGGGGCTGGAGAGATGGCTCAGCAGCTAAGAGCACTGGCTGCTGTTGTAGAGGACCGGAGTCCAGTTCACAACTATCTGTAACTCCGGTTTCACATTCTTCTGGCCTCCAGAAGGCACCAGGCATGCAAGGAGTGCACATTTATGTATGCAGGCAAACACTCATGCATATAAAATAAAAAAGAAATGTTTGTAAGGCTTGGTTCTAGTTGTGCTTTCTGTCAGTTCTTCAAGTGCATTTACTCATTTTAAAGTTTGTTCCTAGTATTTGAGTATGCGATTTAGGATAATGTTTTTAAAGTTATGAGCAGTTTCCTTGTGACTGCCTGTCACAGGATTTTAAATATTGTTGTTGTTGTTGTTGTTCCTTACTGGGATCTACTTGGAAGACCCGCACACACACACACACACGTTCTTAATATACATTTTATATTAAAATGTTCAAAAATCACTAAAGGCAGTGTTTTAACTAAGAAAAATTCTGTTACAGTTTTAAAAATTGAACCCAATGGAAACAAAATTCCCAAGTCACTTTCCAAACTTACTTGGGACTGCTCATGAGATCACAGATGGAAAGTTGGGAGCTCCAGTCATTCTTGACATTTCAGGAGGGAAAGAAAACAGAAAGGAAAAATCACTCTAGATGTCCCGAAAGATATTTCTTCCCAGTTGCTGTCTCTCAGCTCTTCCAGATGGCTGTGCTGTGTCTTCGTGGTACTGATGGTATTTTTAAAGGACCTGAGGAAGACAGATGGGACTCTTACTTTCAGAAGTTCCATAAAGCAGGTGTGTGTGTGTGTGTGTGTGTGTGTGTGTGTTCTGAGTGTTTAAAGTATTTGATTGTGTTGCCCACCCATGTGCCTTACTGATGGTGCACAGCAGTGATGCTGTGGATTGCTCAGATTTTCTAATAGTCCATTGGTGACAAGGATACTTTATAGACACAGATATTGACAGTGGAATATTTTAAGCTGGAATCTGTTATAAATGCCTTATATGGCTTATGCAGTCCTGGCTACCTTGTAATCAAGTTTGTTAGCTGTTTCTCACTGCTGAGTCTGAGGTTTCTTTCCTGCCCTTCATTCTTTGCTTGGTGGAAAAAAATGGACTTTATGAAGGCCTGGGAGCTATAACATTGTAGCGCTTGATGCGTGGGTGGTAGTAAGGAGTGAGTTTTGCTCTTCAGACTCAACATCATGTTGAAACTGAAACAAGCTCCTGCCATGGAATTCAGATCACCAGAAAACTCAAGCACGTATCTCAAGGATTGGCACCCTTTAGTAGATCCCTGTACCTGTTCCTCTGCTGTGTTTGGGGATTTTGTCCCGTTAGGGTATCAAGACTGGAGTGAGGACATTGTTAAACCACGGTGTGGCGTGCACAAGGCTCAGGTTTCAGTCGCCATGACTGAAAAGAAAAGATGCGGGAAAGGGAGGTATTTTCCTCCACTTGTTGGTCCTCTCCCAAGTGCTATATACTAAACGATTTTTCCCTCCCTTGCCCTGTGCAAACACGATGGGCAACCAGCTGCGGTGTGTCTATTACGTGCTGTGCAGTTGCGTACACATACACTGCTCTGATGTCACGCCAGCTCCAAGTGGTCCAGGCAGCCTATCACCCTGGCCTTGAGAGCGATCCTGAGACTCAAAGCATTGACAAGTCTAAGATCCTGGTCACACCCCTGTCCCTCAGATGCCAAAGCTAACAGCCCTCCCCGTACCGTTATCTTTCAGTTCAGGATCTCTTTGAGGTAAAATCTGGCCATGCCCTCTTCTTCATTCACCCTTAGGTAACAGTTGATGAAATAATGCTTATTGCAGCCACACAAGGTTCAAGCCATGTCTTCTTGTCTGTAGTGCACACCCCCACTTCTCCTTTCTTCCCAGGGAACGTGATTACTCAAATTCACTGGTTCCCAGGCCAGCCGGCGCTTCCCAGAGGGCACAGGATCCACAAGTCCTCTGTGTATTATTAGGACAACATACTTCGTTTGTTCTGCTAAGAATCAGAGCTTCTAGGTCTTATATCTAATTCCATTCGGACAGGACACAAATTCTAAATCTACCCCAGGTCTTATAAGAGGCACTGTGACAAGAACTGTCCCATTATATAGTTACAGTCTGTGCACTGATTGGTCCTCCATCCCACCACCTAGGTCCCTGGTGTCAGTTCCCCCAGGGATCCTGGGAAGATTCAAGATGAGTACATCAGACATGAATGAGGCTGCTTCCCACGCTCAGAGGAGAGCCCCTGGCCAAGGAAAATGAACTGGTTGTTTATCGGGAATCAAAGCAAAGATCTGGATGCTTATCAGGGTGGGAGGGGCCTGGGGACAGCATTCTGTGTCATGATGCTGAGCTGGACTGTCTGTGAGAGCAGACACATGGTATTATCTGCCCTTGAATACCAGCGTTTGCCAACCTGTTCTTTAAAACAATGTACCCCCAGGTAGTGCACTTCCCTTTTGTATAGCCACTGTTGTACAAATAAAACTCAGTCTTCACAGCCCAGTGCTCCTTCCACTTTCTCAGAATGTCGTGAGATAGGAACTATATGTCTTGTACTATGCCGGGGCTTTAGACATTTTATCTAGCCCTCACAGTGACTCTGTACGAGGCATTGGTGCATCCATTTTCTGAAGAAACTCCTAGAGCTCAAGTTTAAGGCTTGCTCAGCCAATATCTAGCAAGCAGCGGACCAAATATTTGAATGCAAGGTTGTCAGGCTGCAAAGCCTTTGTCCCGACAGATTTTCCACTGGAAACGGTTTCTGAGGCCGAGCACACATTGCCAGGAGCCTTGCTGGAATCAAATCTGCATTTGCCAAGCAAGGAGAGAGTGAAGCCCAGAGTCTGAAGTGTACTTAAGAGTTCAGCTTTTGTTTTTGTTTAGTTTCTGAAAGGCTATTGTTAAAGCCCAGCCCTGCTTTACAAAAACAGAAAGAGAGAGAGAGAGAGAGAGAGAGAGAGAGAGAGAGAGAGAGAGAGAAGAAAGAAAGAAAGAAAGAAAGAAAGAAAGAAAGAAAGAAAGAAAGAAAGAAGAAAAACTTGTGATGGTTGCTTGAGGATATTTTTGGTGGTGGTGGTGGGGTTTTTTTGGTGTTGTTGTTTTATTATTTTAAGAATAATTTATTTTGCACAAAGCAGCATAACCCTTAAGGGAGAATGCTTGTACTTAAAAGTGAGCAGCTCTGCTGGGCTCCGCTGTCATTCTGGGCTTTCTGAAGTGTCTCAATGGCTCCCATCGATATTTCTGGGTCAGAGAGCCAAAGCCAGCTGTTTCTATTTTAGTTTGCAGGAGAGCTGTTTGAGAACTGTGAAAAGGTTAGAAGTGTCCTTGCTTGAGATTTGTGCATATATCACTTCCCAAAGTTGACGGGTCCCAGTTTCAGCCCCTTCTGGGTCAAAGGTTAGAAGATGGTATATCGATAATGACAAACTGTTTTGCATACTGCAAGAGGGTGGGGTACCAGAGACGGCAAGAAATATATTAGTTGAGCCTTGGTGTCTACTGTAACATATAGTCTTACCCACCCAACCCCCCGCCAAAGGTGTAGATTTCCAGATCCATAGAGAAATGGGGAAATGGCTTAGTAGGCAATAAACAAACAGGTAAGTAAATTCTAAAGTCCTATCAATTTTAGACCCATGATGGTCGGCGAGCAGATGCTAGCCATGTATTGCTTCCAATGCTTCTAAGTGCTGAAAACTTTTCATGATACCATGTTAGATGGGATGCAACAATTCCTAGCTGCAGACCTGGGATGGGATCCAGAAAATGTGTCTATTGTGACAACATGAGCGAGCGATAGAGCATTTCTGCGTGCAGGTTCTTGCTGCGTGCTCACTTTGAACTCACGAACACCTATAGTTCAGTAGCTGCTCCTGAAGGAACGGAGATTGGCGGGTACGAGCCGAAGTGCTTGCACCTCCCCTGTGGTAGCATGATCGTTGTTATCATCCACACAGTCACTTCAAATACAATGTCCCTACCAAGGCACTGGTGTACGCCATGCTCCAAATGAGACACTGCCTTTAGTTTATTTCTGACGTTAATACTGCAGATTTAGGCACCGTGCTAAGAGAGAGAAATTATTAGACCTACTTTGTGCATGAAAGTCTGAGCTCAGGGAGGTCAAAGACTCAGGGTCACGTAGCTAATTAGGGAGGTATCAGATTCAGACCCGGGAGAACAACCTTGAAAGGCCCCGGCTGATCCATGTGTGCCCTAGCCAGTGGTCTCAGCCTCAGCAGGAGCTGCCAAGCAGAAACTGCATTGGCACCGCTCCCCGCCCCATCCCGCCCAAAGCTGACTCCCATGCACACAGTTCTGTCCAGTCTTCTTCCACACTCTGGAAATTCGAAGCTGCTGCAACTTTGCTTTGACTTCTGACACAGATGAGGGACACCGCTGGGTCAGTGATAATGCCCCTCGCTTTTGTCTCAGAGGTGTGAATGCAGCATTGAGCGTGTTCAGCATTGTCCGGAAGCCTCATCGTGAAACCCATGAACCAAGCGTGTCAAGCAGCCACAGCTGTGCACCGCCTCTGCTTCTGGTCATCCCTGTGGCGAACGGCACATGGATGTCTCCACTTCTACCTGCTCCACTTCATTAGTTCTGGCTCTGTTTGGCTCATACAAACAGTGCCTCTAAAAGTAAAGCAGTAGCAAGAAAAAAAATAAACCAAAAGGAAAAGCATCAGGGTGTTCTACCTCTGCTCACAGGGGAGGGTTGTCCGGCTACGAAGTTGTCATTTGCACTAACTGAAGTATGTGTGACTGATAATGATGGCTAGGTCAAGTGTTCAATGCTCAAAGTTGTAGGAATCCTCTTGCTAGGGCCCTCCCTACTTTCCCATCTATGAAGGGATTCTTCCTGGAGAGAAAAGGACACCATCAAGTCGCTGCCAACTGCGAGACCAGACGGAAGGATTCCAGCCAAGACCTCTCACTGGCTCTCGATCTGAAGTGCTATGCCGCTTCTCCACAAACACCATCACCTTTAACCCTTGCAGTAGCCCCAGGGGAAGGTATTTCCCTCACTTTACAGACAAGAAAACCGGGCACCCTGAAGAACCAAAGTGACGGGGCTGGCGAATTTTGCACCCCTGGGCCGGGAAGATGAGGCCTTCACGCCAGAGCATTTGCCTGAGAGCTGTCACATGCAAGGGTGGGATATGATCAGCTGTAGCAATTGCCTGGGACCCGAGAAAGAGAAAAGATGACAAGCCACTCATGGCTGAAATTAGTTTGTGAGGTTTTCTGTGAGCCAGAAAGCCCTTCTGGGGCCTAACACACTGTATCTGTCTTTTGTGTCTTTTGTCCCGTGAGCTGGAAAAGAAAAAGAAATGAGAGTTGACAGACCATTTTGAAAAACAGTTTAAGAAAACCCGAAATCGTCTGCAGGATGATTAAACAATGACAAGAATCTGCCTGTGATTCCATAAAACACCATTGTCTATACAGAAATGACCAGGTTTTACTTTGTATTGCAGCGCTGAGCTGTTACTTGTGAGAGCAGAGAGGCCATTGCTGACTGTGATGCCTGCAGGTGCACTTTCTAGACAGAGACTCTCTGTATCTTAGAACTCATGCCGGGTTCACTGGCACCCAGCAAAACAGAGATTGGCAGGTTTCGGAGGGCCCTGTCCCTGGTCTTTGATTGCAGGCAGCTGACTGGCTCAGGCTAACATGGCTATTACATGTGTGGATGTGAGAAGGGTGGGTCAGAGAGCATGTGGCTCTTGGTGGGGTCTCTAGGAGATAGAGGTTGGGAGTGATCACTCAGAATGCTGAATGTGTCTCCTGGAAACGCTGCGGCACATTTTAGAAGTACAGGCCTGTTTTGATAAGCTTCTGTATTAAATAGAGGCAATAATATGTCTCGTGTTATTTGTTAATTATGAACTGTTACGCAATTTCCCAAGGCCTAAAAAAGTGCCAAATAATACTCCAGTGACTGGCTATTTAACAAATATTGTGAATGAGTGCATTGGATGGGAGTGATCGCATATACAGGAGATATAATACAGAAAAAAACTGCAAGACATTGCAACCTCAAATAAACCTTAGTGCATGTGGGAGCTCCTGGGAGGGGTGACTTACGTAGCTCACTGCTATGTGGCCTGGGGAGGCTAAATGCTGACATCTCTAAACCTAAACAGCAGGTATTTTTATGATGGAGTTTGAGCATGAACCTAAGGCTTGAAAATGGAACTGACCTGGTAGAAATGAAGATATTCCAAAAAGACATGTGTGTCTCTCAGTCTTACCATCTGACTGTCGAAACTACAGACCCGGAAGGAATGGGAATTTCTCCCGGAGTCTGATCCTAGAGAGTACCAGTAGAGGAGGAGGCATGGAATTGCCCCCCCCCCCAGAAAGAGATGTCACACAGCTAACCTGTCACACCACCTCACAGGGTGAGACTGAAGCCCGGATAATGGCGGGTCAATGGCGGATGGGACTGCAAATAGACCATGGCCACTTACATGTGCATATGCTTAGCCATCCATTTAAACTTCAATATCACATCAGGTCTCAGAACACAGCTTCCTGGAGCCTAACCATCCCTCCACACTACACAGTATGGCATGTGCTTTTAGCCGCATTTTGGGGTCTGAAGAGTTATAATATCAGCGCTTGCAGGGGTTCCTCTCCTTGGCCCTTTTTCCTGTTCTATTTCGTAAGGAGTCCTTATCGAGTGTGGAAATGGAGACTATCTCCTACACCAATTAGCATATGGAGGCTTTGAGATGGAAGCTTGCCAACCACTCCAAAGGAAAGCCCAGATAACCGGCTGTAAGATCGAGCAGCCTTCATGAGAACAGTAAAGAGAACACTTTCCCTCAGTGCTTGCCACAGAAAGGGAGATAAAGGGGCTGGAGGATGGATGAAAGTCTCCAAAAAACATAAAAGATGAATTGATGGGGAAAAGGCGGGTGTGACCGCTGAAGGGGCGATGGGTGGGAAAAGTCACACTATTTAAAAAAAAAAAATGGTGAAAAAAAAAACTGGCGCAATAGTCATGGAAAAGGAGTGAGAACACATTAAAAACTTTCAAGAGTCCTCTGGAAAAAAATATAAGGCTTTATGAGCTTAACATGAGGACTCTGTCCTTCCCACCTGGGGAGAGCAGTTGGCCAAGGCTGACTAGGAGTTTGTTCTGCTTTCTTGGCAGGAGTTGAATTGTTATGTTAATATTCTGCAGGCCAAGTGCTCAGTGCTGAGTTTGAATAGAAAGAGTTTTACAGAAGGGAAAATTCCCAGCCCCAGGTCTGTTCTTGAACCTCTGAACTCTTCAGCACTTCGGCTTCCCATTCAAACGCTAAGAAATCAATAATCTTGTGGCAGACATTGCTACCCTTTTCTGGACACTAGAAAGAACTGCTAGGAAGTCCCCTGTAGGAGGATGAGGACAGATGAAGTATCCATGCTGAGGGGCTCACTGAGCTAAACAGTAGACTCATTAAATCTTTATTATTTGTATAATTTTTTTATTCCATATGAATGCGTGGTTTGCCTACATGTGTATATAATGCCCACCGAGGCCAGAAGAGGGTATCAGATCCCCTGGAACTGGAGTTGCACATGGTTATGGGCCACCATGTAGGTCCTGGGGACCAAGACCAGGTCCTCTGCAAGAGCAACAAGAGTGTTTAGCCACTCACTGGGCCATCTCCCCAGCCCTGAAAGTAGACTTCCTTTTCACTTTACCCAGCACCGCTCTGGAGCGTCTGCCTCTGCATTTATCAGACAGAGGTCCTATCCCCATGCACATGGCTTCTTCAGAAAGATCAGCCCTCTGATGTGGCTCTTCAGACAGTTTCGTTGTTCTTGAACAGAATGAGCCTCAAGCCCCAGGGAGGATGGAAGGCCTAATCACCAACATGTTACTAAAATGTATTTGTTAAATTGAAGGGTTACTGAGTCACCTAGTTTCTTTTTTTATTCATTTTTAGAAGGCAATATCTCCCCTCAATCTACAAAATGCCCTTATTGGTGATGTGTTGCTCTCACCCCCGACCCCCAACAGCGGATTGCAGGGGTGAAGAGAGGTGGAAAGGAGAGATTCTTCTAATTGGCAATTTGTGACTTACTCGTGACCTCGTAAAAGTCACAAGAGTCTCCAGGACTGCAAAAATAGATTCTTCCTTAATCCCAAGTGAGGCTGAATCTTACACCTCCCCAGCATCTCAGGCTGCCTGCCCCCAGCACCCTTCCTCACTTTCCCTCCTGAATGCACAGGTTTGTTTTTTTTTTTCCAAAACGTGTGATCATGTGGCTTTTTCATGATTTTTTTTTTGATGTAGTGGCAAAGGAACTTAATTAAAATGAAGCCTGGATGGTAACAAGGTCTATAAATATAATAAAGAAAATCTCTATAAATAATATTAAAGTTTGAAGCTAGAGGGTCTCTGGAGCCATTTATTCCTGATGAGCAGAGTAGGCAGCCAGAACGGTCCAGACTTGTTGGATCACTGAGACATCACTGGAGCGGATACTTCAGCTCCTGTGATCTTAATTGCAGCATGTAGTATAAGACCCACGTGGAGAATAAGTCATGGCCTTCCAAATGGTACTGTGGGGGACATTTCTACACCGTGGACTGAGGTGTGGCAGGGCTGCAACAGGATGGGGGCAAGACCTTTCCTTCAGAAAGATGTTCTCACTTTTGCATTTAATGACTTTCCTTTTACAATACAGTACATTCAGTGGAGACCATAAAATGCTTGTTAACTCCCATCCACACCTTAAGGGCAGTGAGTTGGCATTTGAAGCACCCACTCAGAAACCCATACTCCTAGAGAGGTTAATTAGCATGTTAAATTTCTTACCCTGAGAGGATGTCACAGAAATGGCTAAAGGCTAACCCTCTGATAATGTGTGTGTGTGTGTGTGTGTATGTGTGTGTATGTGTATATACACATATACATAGATAGATAGATAGATAGATAGATAGATAGATAGATATCTGCCCAAAAAATTAGCTTACGCCTTATTCAAGGTGATATTTAATTAAACATATGCATAATATTTGAGCAGTATGAGAGAATAGAAAAATTCATATCCTGCATCTTGTATGAGTAACCAGCCATGGACCAGCCATGGACTTGAAGTTTTGCGGGCTTGCTAGAAGGTCTGGGAAAGTGAGGGTCAGAGAAGCTGACTTGAGGAATTCCAGAAACCAGAGGTCCAGGGATGAAAAAAACCTGAGGTTCTCTAGGTAATGTGGAGGGGATGGATGTCTGGAAGACCCTCCCCAGATCTCAAGTCTGCCATCTGCAGAAAGACTTGAGGCAAATACCAGGTTACTCCTATCTCATCTTCTGAATTCCACACAGAAGTGTCTCCCTGACGCACTGTGTCACAAAGCTCCGGCTAGCAGGACAGTTTAGAGAACAAGTTTTAGAGTTGAAGTTCCCACCCTTACCTGAGAAAGAAGACTGAAGAATAGGCATGAACTTTAATTATTGCCAAAAAATACCAGGCCCTGGGTATGAGCCTGGAAAGCTGGCACCCTCGTGAAGTTTGTCCTTAGAGCAGAACTCTCCACTGGAGTTTTCTAAAGCTATGAAAATGGTCAATATTTGTACTATGCAGTACGGCAACTCTTCGGCGGCCCACCCGTCTGTAATGGGAGCGGCAGAAGCGAAGATATTCTAAAGAGGCACTTGTGGTTCTCAACCTATCGGGCTATCGAAACAACAGCCCCCAAATAAATGGGAATTTCCTCTCGGAATCTGATGCTGGCAGGAGGAAATGGCCACACCAGAGGAGGAACTCGGCTTCCAGAAAGAGATATCACATAGTTCTAACAATTTGTCACACCCCATCGTGGGACAAGACTGGAGCCAGACAGTGATGAGTCAATAGTGGGCAGGATCACGCCGGACCAGGACCCCTTAGATGGACTCATCCATGGCCCACTGTTTTAACCTCAGTCTTTCCTCGGGACGCCCAAGATAGGAGCGAGTCCCTATCTCTCTGTCTTTCAGTGTGACCACACTGAATAAGTCTAATTTTTCTTCTTTCCATAATTATTTGGCTCTTTTAATTGGTTTGTTGGGAATGGGTGACTGGACCTGCCTTGGGACATAGGCCCCAAATTCGATAACATTTACCCTGAATAGGAGATTAGTGTTGTCTGCTACGACCTGGAGTTTTCTGAGTCTCCAGTCTGATACTCGCTGTGTCAGACTGATATGTGTTGCAATACTAATAAGGTGATGGCTTTGATAGAGTTGCCAGGGTCCTTCATTGCGAGACAGAACTGGTTTCCTGACTGTTCTTGGTTCTCACCCGCTAATGCAGACATTTACTGACCACTGGTGTTCGCCTGCAGATCCTAAAATGTGCAGCCACCAGTTAGTCCCCTAAAGGTGCATACCCTTGTCTTCTAGAAACATTTCTCTTGTTTTCTAGAAACATCTACAGTGTCCTTCCTGTGAGCAGACAGTAGTAGACGGCAAAGCACAGTCTCCGTAAAGATTAATAGAAAAATTCACATGAACTTGTCCACTCCACGAAACAGCTAATTCTTAAACGTGAGCATGTGTTTGTAGTTGCTTTCTAAGGGTCCTGCTCAGGGCCGGAATGTAGCAGAGGTAGGAAGTTTGCCTAAAATTCACACACACAGTGCGAGTTTCCTGTGTATAAAATTGTTAATTTACATGACTGAGTCTACTTTTTGTGGCTTCACAAAGATAGCCCTGGATTTTGCAAAGAAACTGATTCCCAAGTGTTTGGTACTGTAGGGAACTGCTGGTCTCCTTCCTGGGTGTATAACTTAGCATGGGTCAGCTCCTTCCTGTTCAGGGCCCAAACCCTAGCGTACCGCCGGACCAAGAAAGTACTTTTTGGGAACTTCATGATTAGTAAATTAGAATATTTCTTTCCAAATTAGACAGGGAAAGCTGTTGATGGCTTACATATTACCATTTTTTTTTTAATTTGGCACTTGAACAAATTCTACCCCATTTCTGTCTTTGTTACCCTTTAAAAATCACTAACAAAATCTCAAAAATGGGTGTTACCTACTAAGAACTATCATGTAATGCTCTTACATAGATTATTTAATATGTATGGGATTAAATTTGCATAAACTCTGACATCATCAACATCTTTTTACCTAATGGTGGGGAAACGTAGCTCAAAAAAAACCTTCCCCAATCAGAAAAGCCTGAGGAAGCTGACCAGTGGGCACTTGCCCGGTCAGCAAACCCTGCCTTACTGTTTTGTGGATGGCATCCCAGCCAGAACCTGAATCCCAATTCTGCACTGCAGACGGGTCAAACTGCAGTCAATGATTTGTCCTGAGGATCCTGAACTCTCAGATCAGACCCTCTGATCACTTGGAGGAGCACCAGGGCAGGGGATGAGTATCTCACCAGGGGACTCTCTTTGTGGCTTAGCACAGCGTTTGGGGAGGGCACGGCCCATTCTGCCCTAGATGACTGTTAGAGAAATATGGTTTAACCCCTCACTGCCACTCTCTGGGGTGCAGAGCAGGACAAAGGCTGGGTGGAGAGATACAGAAAGCATTCAATGTGTCAGTGACAAAGCTCTCCTGTTAGGGCATTTCTCATCCATGTTACTGTATTGAAGGGTGTTCCCATGCGGGGCTGCTTACGTTGTGGCTGATAACTGGCATTCTCACCCATCAGACAGTGGCATTGGTAGGTGCTACTGTCTCAGCATATTTGTGTCGTGAGTGGTAATAATACTCACAGACTGGCGTGACCATATCTTACTTTCAGATTAGTACACAGAATCCAGGGGCATGGTTTTCAATTCCTTTCAGGTTCTTGTAAACCCACACATAAAATTTAAGACGCACAGAAAGCAATTAGCACTGTCTGCTGCCAAGATAGCGGATTTATATTCAAATGAAGCCGCTTTCTTTCGTCTAATTCTCAGACACTTTGGTTTTACATGCGTGTGAAGAGGATTTAGACGTCCGTGCATCTGCCTTCTAGAATATTCCTGAGCTGTGTGACTGCTGGGTGAGTCTCAGCATAGCAAGAGCAGACAGTACAGTTCACAGGCTCAAGGGATGAGCCGGCATGGCTCTTGTTTCTTCTGCTCCTGCTGAAATTTCACAACAGTGCAGCCTTCGGTGTTGATTCTTATATTGGAAACAGAAACTCCAATGAGTTATGAAGTACAACTTAGTAACATCGCTTGCTCTAGAATGAGTTCTCCATGAGATTAATGGAATTGGTTGGCTTTTGGCAAGTGGGATTAAGAGAGTCTTGATTTTACTTCCTTAACAGGATTTCCAAGGTTTTTAGTACATTTAAAAGGCAAAGTTGGAAACAAACTGAGTTGTTGCTATTTTCACTATTATTTTAAGCAGACTCAGTATTATTCTTGGAATCTGACTGACTTGAGATTGCTTAAAGGAATTTAACATGGTGTTTTCAAAGGGCAGGCACCGTGGCCTGTCATGTTCTCAATTTTGATTTGTAAAGTCTTCTTGTTTTACCTCTCCACAGGCTTGCTGATTGGCTCTGGCTGTGCCCTCTACCCGTTGGGCTGGGACAGCGAGGAAGTCCGGCAGACTTGTGGCTACATCTCTGGCCAGTTTGACTTGGGTAAGTTTGTGCCATCCTTTCTAGGAAAAGGGCTTATTGGCTGCTTCCTGGAAGGAAGACAGCATGGGGCTGCCTTCAGCTAGTCATCATGTGTGATGGTATACATACGTGCATGTGTACATACATACACACACACATACATACATTTATCTATTTGTCTAATGAGGAATCATTAATACCCTACTGTTTGCCAGCACTGTGATTAATATTTCAGACTCAAAGAAAATAAAATGGCTCTACTCACAAGAATATTTATATTCTCTGATTAATTTGTTCAAAATCATATATTTATTACTTCTTATACATGCCGAAAACATCTCTGGGGACTTCACACAAACAAAATAGTCAAGGAAATTGCAAGGAGGGCAGAGCAGTTTCTCTGTGGGGTATGGAGCACCTAGGGGAAGGAGGGAGACAGAGCTGCAGCAGGGTCCCGAGTATGGGCGTGTGTGTGATCACCTGCCGCAGATGGACGCTCCTGGTGGACAGGAAGCCCATCACAGCAGAGGGAACTGGAGGGAAGAAGAGTCCATCCAAGAATCCCACAGCAGAAGCAGTGAGCCGCCACTCCTCAGACGGAATGAGTGCGTAGGATTCTGCATGTGTGTGAAGGCCCCTTAATGGCTGTGCTTGTCTCTGTGCTAAATGCACAAGTTCGGTTGCTTTCTACTTGTAGCTAAGTGCATCCTCCCCACCCTGCAGCCTCCGTGGTTTCTAACGGTGTGCATATTACGTAGTATTCAAGATTTTCATTTGTGGCAAATAGGGTCTGCTTTACTTGGTCGATAAACTTACACCGATGTAATCACCCCCCCCCATCTCTCTTCAATTGAGAAAATAACTATGTTTACCCCACTTTCTATTGCTTTAAGGTATGTCCTAATGACATGTTTGATGAATACGGGTTGTCTTTGCTGAATTCTTTTTCTTGGAGTGTTTTATCTGGAATCAGTGTTAACAGACAAGGACTAAGGACTGTTAAGCCACTACTGCACAGGACAGGACGTGTGTTCTCCTTGCCCCCACTGGGTTCATGACTCAGGGCCCTATTGAAAAGGTAGATTAGTAAGGGGAAAGCATGTAAATGTATTTAAAATAAGTTTTACAGGATATGATGAAGTCGGAAGTTACAAAATAATCCTTAATTATTAATAATTCTGAACTGGTGTGGGATTATTTATTTAAGGGAAATTTACAGATCACTGTCCTAGATAACAGCCCTCTGCGCAAACAGGAACAGAGTCTAGCAGCCAGAAGAGAGCTGGAAGCAAGAGGGTGTGCACACATTTTACAGCTGCATTTACAGCATAGGAGACCACGCCCAGGTAGGCTGGTATCTTAAATGCTATTAGCTGAAGGAACGAAATGTGCACCTAAAGCAATATAAGGATCTTCATAAGCTGGAAAAGACATTGTATCGAGGCTAAACCCATGGCTTCCTGTCCAGGTTTAATAAGGTGTTAGGGTAGTCATGGAGAGCTGTGATTGGACAGGGCGGGGTGGGGTGTGAGCCAATCGTAATAGCTAGGCCATCTGTCTCCCATCTGTCTCCTTCACTATGTCCCTGTGTTGAAGAGACATAGATACCTTTCAGGTGCAGACACTTGTGGAGCTTATTCCTTTTTTAGAGAGGGAGTATGTAGTCTGCCTAGATTTCATGACCCTGCATCAGGGCCTCAGGGCTCAGGCAGGTCAGAGTGTCTTTGCCTGCTTCTGCAGGTCTCCCAAAGTCCAAGATGCCATATTTGGAACAGCTGTGCAGCTGTGACTGCCAAAGGCAGCCAATCTGCTCCCTCTGCCTTGTGGACTGGAAGCGTAGCCTCTGCCTGTCGGGCCATCCTCGACCCATGCAGTTTACTGTCTTAAACCCCTGCTGCTCCCATAAGACATCCAATTCCAGGAGAAACGTTCTGAGAGAACTGGCCCAAGGGTTTTGATCACATTCTAAATCAGGGGTTTTTTTTTATGTTTATGTTACAATGCTGATGACTGTTTTTTTCCCCTTGTTAATATCATGAGTTACATAGCAAAATGCTGTTTAAAGACAATAAAAGGATACGAAGAAGAAAAGTAAACAGAATTGAGAACCTGAAAGAAGTGGTTTGTATTACTGGGTGTCAAGCACCTTCGCTCTCCTCAGGAGGACACTGACTCTCTCCAAAGGACACAGTGTGCTCCCCATTTGCAGGAATAAAGCAAGCCACCCCCTGTTTCTCTTCTCCCCTCTTCAAGTACAAGCTTGCCTGAGTTTGGATTACTTCTGTAGTTACCATTCATCTAGGAAAAAGAAAAAAACAAAAAGCAAAGAAACGCTGGCACCAAGTGGACTCTACACAGCCTTTTTGCCTTTTGCTCTAACTGTGTCCTGTGTCCAAGGGAGACATTTTAATATGTTGTTTGGCTTTTCCTTTCCCTGGCCTTTGAAACATTCCTAGCTGTTTAACGCAGGCTCCAACTTGACCGGAACCCTGTCCTCAGCTGCCCTGGGTCTGGGCTGCCACGTTGAGTTAGGTAGTCAAGTACACAACAGGATTCAGATCTCGTCGCTGAGGTTTCTTTGCTGGACCCCGGTATTTTCTGTCTTTTCAACACCATTCATCAAAAAAATTGAATGTTCAATTAAAGCGTGCCTCTTCACTGTTTTTTATTTTCTATTTTTTATTCTTTAAGTTGCTTTTGCTTTATGTATATGTGTTTTTACCTCCCTTGGTGTCTGTGAACCACGCATCTGCAGTGCTCTCGAGGCCAAAAGAGGGCATCAGATTCCCTGGAGCTGGAGTTGCAGATACCTCTGCACTGCCACGTGAATGCTAGGAACTGCACCCAGGTCCTCTGAAAGAGCAACCGTGCTCTTAGCCTCTCCATCTCTTGCTTATTAATTTTATGTTATTAAAACCACATAAGCAATTCAAGAGACTCGCACAGTTTAATTTCTGCCTGGTAGTTTTTATGTTTCTCTTTGCTTGGATGATGAGGGGGAAAGACAATGGCATCTAAAGATGAGAATGGGGTCCAGATTCCCTGTGTAAATAATTTCGCTTACTGTACTGTTTTTCTGGGTTCTGCTTTGGGGGACTCTGTCATCTTCTTTCAAAAGCCCTAAGAAGAGAAGCAGAGGGCCATTGTCAGAACCGTCCCACATATCAGTCCACGCTGACTACCCTTAAAACCATTATCAAACCATCCCACATAGTAGAAGCCTGTGCTGGCTTCCCTTACGAAGCTGTTACTTCTGAACATCTCCTTGCTGGGCATTTGTGCTGCCTCCCCCTTTGCTTATCATAGTTTAAAACTGTCTTACATCATACATCATACATCATGAGCTACCTACTGTGGCAGTTTAAATGTAATTGCGCCCCCCCTCCCTAAGCTTATAGGGAGGGGCAGTGTTGGGAGGTGTGGCTTTGTTGAAGTAGGCGTGGCTTTGCTGACAGAAGTATGTCAATGTGGGGGGCGGGCTTTGAGGTCTCTTTTGTTTAAGGTTTGCCCAATGTCACAGTTTACTGCCTATTGGCTGTAAGATGTAGGACTCTCAGCTGCTTCTCCAGCATGCACCACCATGATGATAATGCCCTGGACCTCTGAACTATAAACCAGCCCCAACTAAATGTCTTCCTTTATAAGAGCTGCTGTGGTCATGGTGTCTCTTCACAGCAATAGAAATTCTAAGGCATCAAATAATAAAAAAAAAAAGATCATTTGTCTTTCCCTGGGGATGTTGTGGAGGGGCTACAGGGAGATGAAGGAGAATGGCCAAAAAGGAGCCTTCTTTGTGTTTAGTTTTTCTGTCTGATCAAGTTTTAATACCAAGTGTAAACCATGGATACAAGATACAAAGTAACTTCATTTGATTACAGGTTAGTAAGGACCCCCTAGGGAAAACATTTGAATTGGCCCAGAAAATGTATGTAATAGGCAGGAAGGCGTTTCACAGAACGTTGGCATTCGTGGTTGTAGAGTAATGTTGGGAAGATCTAACCCAGACGTCTCCACTTTTTAGACAGGAAAGGAAAGAAGGTTGTTCGTGGATGTCTGTGGCTTTTGTTCTTTGCATGCCTATGTTTTTTTCTATCACATATTTGTCAGGCATTTTCATATTAAATACAGAACTTTGAATTAGTTTTGCAGTAGTAGCTACTTGGACAAATCAGAGAATGTTACAATGCGGACCTTTGAATGAGGAATAAAGGAGAGGAGTGTTTACAAATCTATTCATTTTAAAACAGAATTAACGGTCCCAACGGGCTGGCCAGTGACTGTATGGATCACACCAGGCTTGCTTCCCCTTTGACAGTAGTTGTCAAGCATCTGAATCAGAAGTGGTCTTGTTGAGAAAGTTAGATGCTTGGTTCCCACCTCTTAGAAACCTCATTATTGTCTCAGTTGTTTTTAGAAATAGTTTTTTATGTGTATGAGTGTTTTGACTGCATGTATGTATGTGTACTTCATGTATAACTCATAACCATAGATTTCAGAAAACAGTGTCAGATCCCTGAAACCAGAGTTATAGATCATGGGTACCTTGTGGGTCCTGGGAACGAAATCCAAGTCTTCTGCAAGAACGGCGCTCTGAACTGCCTAGTCCCTTTTCAGTCTACCCTCACTGGTATTTTCAATGCTGATCATTGATGTAAATTAGTAGGCTTTGATATGTAGGTTACAAAAGTCTTGATTTAAACTGACTCAAGTAAAGAGGATATTCAGATGGCTCATCTCAAGGCCAGAGTTAAGGTGCAGACTTCACTGGGCCTGGCCTTGGAGATACAGTCTGGGGTCTGTGTTTGAGAAGAGTCATCTGTAGAGCAGCAGTAACCATCTACCATTCCCAGGTTGGCTTGTCCTGGAGCTCCTGCCCCTCATGGGCAGAGATGTGTTTGGTACCCATAGCTCTGAGCATCCTAGTTCATGTCAAACGACAGAGACAAGCTGTTCTCCAGTAATGCAATCTGCCTCTCTGTCTCTCTCTGTTGAGCTGGGCCAACCTGGCTGCACATCTGCCCTTGGACAAACGACCACTGCTGGGGATAGCATGTCTGAGCTGTCTTCTTAGGAAGACGTCATAAATTGACGGTGACAATAAGAGGAGAAAGGTCACCATTGTCGTCCTCGGTCAGGCATCAGAGTTTACCCCACCAGTGTAGCCTGTGGATGTGACAGGAACCAACAGGAGTCTCTGCTGTGTAAGTGTTAACAGTAGCGATGGGCCCGCTATTTGTTGAAAGAACAAGTGTATAAGAGATAGGAAAACTCCAGTGCACAGCAGAGCTTCTGATATACAAGGAAGGCCTGGTAGAGATTTGTCATATGGATAAGACCTATGTATGTATGTATTTATTTATTTTATATCCTGACTGCAGTTTTCCCTTCTCTTCTCCTCTCTGTCCCTCTCCCGACCTCCCGCCCCCACCCCTTCATTCCTCCTCTTTGTTTCTATTCAGCACGTGGCAGGTCTCTCGTGGAGATCACCAAAACGTGGCATATCAAGTTGTAGTTAAGACTAAGCACCTGCCCATATGTCAAGGTTGGCCCAGTATGAGGAGTAGGGTCCCAGAATTTCTTAAAGGAGTCAGAGTCAGCCCCTGCTCCTGCTGTTAGGAGTTCCACAAGAGGACCAAGCTATACGACTGTCACATGTATGCAGAGAGCTTAGTCGGTCCCATTCAGGCTCCCTGGTTTTCTGTTCAGTCTCTGTGAATCCCTATCATTCCATGTTAGTTGATTCTGTGGTTTTTCTTGGGGAGTTCTTGACCTGTCTGGTTCCTGCAATCCCTCCTTCCTCTCTTCAGCAGGACTCCCTGAGTTTAGCCTAATGTCTGGCTGTGGGTCTCTGCATCTGTTTCCATCGGTTGCTGGGTGAAGCCTCTCTGATGACTTCTGAACTGGACAGCAATCTATAAGCATAGCAGAATATCATTAGGCATTATTACATAGACTTTTTTTTCCAGTCATGTTTGATCTATCCTAGGACTCTGGGTCCTGGCTCTCCAGGGAGCATGTGGGGTGGGCTTACTCTTGTGTAGCCTTAGCTGTCCTGGAACTTGCTCTGTAGACCAGGCTGACCTCGAACTCAGGGATCTGCCTGCTTCTGCCTCCTGAGTGCTGGCATCTGAAAAAAAAATGGCACCAAAGCCATTTTTAATGTGTGCTTGTCAATCACTCGTTAGTCTTCCCTTTGTTACATATTAAACATATGGTCTCCATAATCAGGTTGTCCAATTGATTTAATTCATGCCTCAGAGTCTTTATCCTTCGAAGACTTTTATAATTATATCCTTATGATCAAAAGTAGCATTTCAATTAATTTGTCTTGCTAATTTGCCAAGTAAATCTGAGTAATTATTGCTTTCATTTTCCCTTTAATTTGATTAAGAAGCCACGTTGTTTTCTCTCCTTGAAATTGTGCAGCTGGTGTCCGAGGAACAGCACCATGGACTAAATTCGGGCATCCCAGCGGTGAGAAGATGAGGGTCTTTCTTTGCATTTTCAAGCCAAGGAAAACTTTTCCTGCTGCCATTTAAAGGATAACCACATGCCTCTAAACATGTCTCCTTCCGATGATGTCTGACCCCTGAGTCATGTGTTCCATCCTTAAATCTAACCGCATTTGTTTACAAATTACAACTTATTATACAAAAGATAACTTGCAAGTTATATTAAGGACAGTTGGGTAAAGATGAGGAGAAAACACTTCCTCCTACACCCGCCTCTCCAATCCTCTCTTAAGTTAAACAGTTTTGAGCTTTTCCCAGCCTGGTATTCCTGGCTGCCTGTTTTCTGGCTGATACACAGAAACCTCCATGAGTAGAGACAAAGACAGAAACAACTCTGTTGGCCTCTGTGACATTTACTATGACACACATCATGTTGGCTATTTTCATAAGGCTCCTGGACAGCTTTGTGGCTGTCCTGGCTGTTTCGTGTGTGCCGCTCCTGCCTCTGACTGTCTTACTGGAGTCGGGTGTTGGTTGTTTTCTCATTGTTTTTTGTTTTTGTATTTTTCTTCTCCCAAGTAGAATGAGTTTCCCATCCCTCCATTTAGCAGGAGACTCCTCTCATCCAATACACTGGGCAGGGAAAAAAAACATATAACCCCTTTGTGAGATGGCTATTTTGTGATGCTAGCGAATGGGAAGATCTGAATACACATCGGGACTTAGACAGGAAGGCTGGAAGATGGCTCAGTGGTTCAAAGTTTGTCATGCTCTTGCAGAGGCCTGGAGTTTGATTCCCAGCACCCACATATAGTGAATCGTAGCTGCCTGTAACTCCAGCTCTGAGCATTCTGACGACCTCTTCTGGCCTCTGTTAGCACCCCCATTTATGTGCTGTATGTGGCTATTCACTGGACATGTCCCCAAACTTTTGAATCTTAAGACAAAGTTACTGGATGCCATCTAATCTAAGGGGTTCCTTCATGGGCCTGGATTCTCTCAACAAAGGCTCCAGTGCAAGAGAATATTAGCATGAAGTCAGGCAGCTGCTGGGAGTTCAGCTGAGACCTAAACTGTGTATTCCAAGGAATTTTGGAGAACTCAGGAACTCTAGAAATGATACAGAGAAACTTCTGCTGGCCCAGGAAGTCCAGTTAGGCCAGTGATACCTGATTGGCCAAAGCCCTCAGTCACCACCAAGACAAAACAAAACAAAACAAACAAAAACCAACAACAACCTGCCAGCTCTCTGGTTATTCTTGCTTCCTGATGGCCTCTACATACACCCCAGAAAAGAGAAGAACTACCGATTTATTTCTGGAACATTCATGCGGCCTGCAAATTATAACCTATTACTCAAAAGATAACTTACAAGCTCTAAGAAGGACAGTGGTTCCCGTGGTTATGAAATTAGCGTGGGGACATTGCCACTTCAAGTAATCACTTAGTAAATGCCTCTAGTCTCTCTAGAAGGAAAAGTTGGAAAAGTTGCTGCACTCTGTACAGTGTGCACCTGCTTCTGTCTGGTTCCCTAAACCCACCTTTGCAAGTTCTTCTCACCTAGAACTGCAGACATGCACGTTCAATGTCGCAAGCTATGCCACACGTAGATATGGAAATATCCCATGTGCCATATGGCCGTCATGCTCAAAGCAGAAAAAGGAACCAGAGAAAGGAAGCAAAGAAGTTAAGTGGGTGGTGGGGCCAGCTGCCTGCTAATTTTGGCCAGCTACAAAAGCTGTTAGCATTCCACCTGCTTCTATAGATTCTAGTATCTGACACCCAGGTAAGAGTTACAGCCTGGCTCCCCGAGGGATTCAGGCTCAGTCACTACTCAGGGAGAAGTCAAGATCACAGTCATAGTTTAAAGACCCAGGTAATCGGTTTTGAAAAATTAATTTTTTTCCTGTTGCAGTCTTCTCTGGGCTGGAAGACTGTGGCTTTTTTTTAAAGCCTCACCCAGTTCCTTGCAGCAATTTCTGGCAATGAAATTCAGCAATTGGAAAAAAAGAAAGAAATTTTTTTTTAGCAAACCTGTGCAAAGGAAGATGTCTTGAAGTCCAGCCACCAAGCAGGTGCTTGGGTTACGCTAATCTCTACTCCAAAGGGTCTTCATTTCCTATGGCACCTGCTGGTGGTGACCCTGTCCAGCCTCCTTAAGCAGCACCTATGGAAACTGAACAGTGCTGCCCTGATTTTTTTTTTAATCCCATTGATGGTTTCCTTCTGTCTTCTGCTTGGATATTAAAGTTTGCTCAGAAAACATATTAAATTGAACTGGTCCAGGGGGCAGTGTTTTTGAGGTTTGGATTCTCACTCAGAACTTGACCTTCTTCAAGTAGCAAGAAAGGATTAACCACAGGAACATATCAGAGATTAAAGGAATTCCACTGTTCTTTCTGGTTTCGTTGTTATCTTGCTCTGCTTTTATGGCACACTGCCATCTTTATTTATTGCTGTTTATCAATTGTTTGTCATCCTTGTCCTATCATTTCTAGTAATATCGTTTCTCATCACCATAAATTGTTTTAGAATTGAGTTTCATAGGAATATCACCTTGTTTCTGTTCCTGCGTACTCTATTTCTTTAAAGTGCTATATTTTACATTCATTTATCTGTTGTGTATTGAATGCACTCATTGGGGTGAACGACTGGATATCTCAATCCATGGTGCTACAAATGAGTTCAGTGTTATAGGAGGGTTTGACCCCCAGGTGGGTCTCAGCTTGAGGTCTCGAGACAACAAGAGGCCACAGCTCATTTACATAGGTTTCAGAGAACTCCTGAAGTTTTGTGTGATTTTTACGTGTTATGTGCTTTTAAAAATTCATTTACTCATGAATTTAATATCAAGAGAGGATCATAACTTTACACTTTGGTCAAAGGCAGTCTTGATCTCTGAAGGTTTCTCACTTCTGGCAGACAGCATTGTTTATCTGACTTCAGAAAGTAGAATGACCTGAACTTAAGGCTCCTCAGGAGCCTCAGGTCTCCCCAGGAAGACTGGAATTGGACCTGATTCACGGTCTGTGGAAGTGCTTGCAAGGACTGCTGTGGGGGAAAACATCCTTACTTACAGTATGCTTTGTGCAGCCACAGCTCACTCCCAGTTCTGATCTTAAGTCCCATCTATGAAAATGCAACCTGTCTCCCCAGCGAGTTAACTATATGTCCACAGCCTGGACCTAGCCCCCTGGGTACCACAGTGCTTCCTTGTTTCTCCTGACTTGTGAGTCGAGGGACTTTATTCTTGACTGCCATCTGCCATCTCAAAGACGTCTGCCATGGTGATTTGATTGAATAGTGTCCCCTTTGTGGTCACATATTTGAGCATTTAGTCCCCAGTTGGTGGTACTTTTTAGGGAGTTTCTGTAACCTGTGGAGATGGAGGCTTGTCGGGGAAAGCATATCACTCGAGGTGGGCTTCTAACCTCACCCGCCTTCTATTCTCTCTCCTTCCTGTGTGCAGATGAAAATGCGATCCCTAACTTCCTACACCTGCTGCCACATTGTCACCATGCCCTCCCCACCATGGTGGACTTCATCACTCTGAGACCATAAGCCAAAATAAACTTTTTCTTTCTTAAACTGCTTTAGCTGTGATTTTTATCACAGCAACTGAGTGGTAACTCATACAGCTTTATCATCAACAGACTTAGGAGACATCACAGGGGAGGCTGTCATATGCCCATATAACAAAATGATTTCCCTCTGGGGTAAAAGTCAGGCATGCTTTCTTGCAGCCCAATATAGAAAGTTTAGTTTCCCTAAGCCTGGAGCTCCTCAGTCGTGACACAAACCCACTGTGTTTGCTGTATCTGTCTGTGCTACTGAGTTTCAGCCTTAGTGGTCTGTGGGAGGCAAGAGAAAACATGAAGCTCATTGTGCTTGCTATGCTGTAATATTGTCCCCATGCTGGTCTAATATGATAGCTCACAAGTAGGGTAAATCCTCAGCTCTTAGCCTCCTTTTACAATACTGTTCCAATACTTCAAAACACCTCTGCGTAGACAGTGGCATCGCTTTGCTACACAGAGAAAACCCAGCTCAAGGGCATCGTCTACACTACAGTGTAAACACCGCTGTCATACGGATCTCATCAACACCAGAAGCCTTATTAATGAGCACAGCAGTCGCCAGAGATGGGTTTTGATTGCTGAAATTTGTGTCTTCTTAACTAGCATGCTGGATCTTTTCAAATGAACTTTCACTGATGTTAAAGATGCTTGAGAGTGAACGCTGCCTACGATCGCAGAGAATCTCCCCATCCTTTCCTGAGAGGATTCTAGCATTCATCTAGGAATAGACATTATCGCAACCATGAGTGATGTTTAGAAGATGTATCAACTTGTATGGCCTAGGTTCTGAGCAGTCCAAACCCCAAACATATGCATACCACAGTGGGGAGGCAGGCTCACACGGAGACCTCCTGCTCCAAGGCTAGGAATTCCCACCATTCTCAAGGGAAGTAAGGAACAATGGAATATTTGGGGGACTTTGGCGAAGGCAGTTTCCTTACCAGGGACCATGCAGGCGTACTGTGATAACCATTCCGCATTTAGTGATGAAGTCAGGTATGGCCATCTATTTAGAATGGTATCCACCACTGGATCATTCGCAAAGGGTCTGTTTTAGCCTTTGGCTTGAAGGATGTATAAGTGGGCATTGCCAAGGGCAACACAGACCTGCTTGAGCCCGCAGTATTTGCCTGTAGTGGTCCCTTCACACATTGGTGGTCCACACGCAAAGAGAAATCTTAAACAGTTTGATATGAGTGAGCCACTTACGTATCTTTTGGTTTGATTCACAGTCTGTGTAGCACAGGCTGGCTTTGAACCTGGGATCTCCCTGCCTTTCTGCCTTCCAAACACTGGCATTTGGAACGCCACCACGTCTTGAGTTGTTTCACACCTGCTTTCTGATAACTGTTTGTTGAATAAGTATGTGTACAGCGGGATTTGGTCTGAGGCTTTTATTTATATCTTGGAAGTGAGGTCTTCGAAAAAGAGTGTCTAACCACTCACCATCTGTCATAATTTTACAGTGGGTATTGGAATTTACCAGAAGGAATCAGAAGACTGGGCTTGACTGCATTTGGCTTAACTATATTTCTTTGTTTTGCCTTCCAAGCATGGCGAGACTGTTGAGGAAAAACTCCCAGAGAGGGCCAGCTAACCAGCGTCAAAGTCCTGCCTGCGGCCACAGGGTTCCACATAGCTCAGTGTCAGCAGAGAGTGTGCAGACTCTGCTCGGTGTTCAGGGGAAATGTGACAGTGACAGACAGTGGGGTGTAGTGATGAAGAACGGTGGACTGCGGCCTGGCTCCCAGCTAGCTTTACCCAAAATAATTTTACCCAAAACTGTGTTCATTTTAAACACTGCTTGGCCCATTAGTTCCAGCCTCTTATTGGCTAATTCTCACATCTTGCTTTAACCCATATTTAGTAATCTGTGTAGCACCACGAGGTGGTAGCTTACCGGGAAAGATCCTAACCTGCGTCTGTCTCAGAGAGGAGAGTCATGGCGATGCCTCACTGCCTTCTTCCTCCCAGCATTCTGTTCTGTCTTCCCCGCCTACCTATATTCTGACCTATCAGGCCAAGCAGTTTTCTTTATTAATTAACCAATGAAAGCAACACATAGACAGATGACTCTCCTCCCTCAGTAGGGGACCAACACTATCACAGTTGAAGGCTGTCTATCTCCACACAAGCTGGGACAAAACTGCCCTGGGCCTCGCCAAGCAATAGCACTGGGAGACAGACTTGGGGTTTAGACTCTTTCTTTAGGGCCATCCAGAAATTAAAGAGCCGAGTTTCCCAGGAAGTCTTTGCCTTTATTAAAAGCAGCCCCAGATAGAAACTAACGATGACCTTGGTGGTCTTTGTGTCAGGAAACTGAATAAAGCCTTGCTGGCTATTTCAGCCATCCCCACTTAACTACCGGTTTCTGTGTCGGTTCATGAAGTGGAACCAAAGGCCACCACTGTTCGTACGACAGTGTCTCCCAAATGGCAGATATCTCTAGTAAAGCTTTTAGGTTGACTTCGGTGTTAAGAGGTAAAGACTAATGGTGCCTGGGCTGTCAGATACTCAGCTAATCGATATGACAGAGGGGAACTGATTTTCGCACAGACGATACAAAGACATATATCAATAGATGGGTCTGGTGTGTCCCAGAGAATTATGGGAGCCATTTCACCCGTCCTAATTTCACTGTATTTTTCAAAGGAACCTGGGTGTTTGGAGTTCTTTGGCATATGAACCGAGAGAAGGTTGGGTGGGTAAAAGCATCTCTAACTTCCCTCCGGTGGTTTATGTGTGTTTTCCTGCCATGCCAGGATGGAGGGATGCAGAACCTGCATTCAGTGCAAAGTGTGGAGGGAAGGCCCTGGGTCGATCTGACACCAAGGGAAAATGAATAGGTGCATTGTGATGTGAAAGAGAAAACCTCAGGGGTCAGAGACGTTTGATGGATTGAGTAGTATCGCTCTGTGCAGCCACGCCCGCAGCATTACCTGGTCACCTGGGTCCTAGATCATTCTGTGTTTCTGGGTTCTTTTGTCCTATTGGCATCTTCCTCCCACTCATGGTTTACTTCTTGTCCACGACTATCACCTGAGCCAAAATGCCACCACCATCTTCATGAATTCAGCTGTGTCAGGTTACAGAGGATTACCACAGCTGGGTATGTTGATTGTTGATGTTGCCTCCTAGGAGGGGGGATCTGGAATGGTCATAGCATTTTCATCAGAGTGTCAAGCCACTCCTCCAAAGTATATATATGCTTCTTCCCTAAGTGCACACGGCCCCAGTGAGAGGCTAGAGTATATTGCCTGGGAAGGTCCAGGAGGGGCTCCAACGGCACAGCTGTCCATGCAAATGCACGGTTCTCAGGTCAAAGGCAATGAGAGATAGTTTATTCTACAGCCAAATTTGAGTGAACTGAGGCCTAGAAAATACACAGCTACATCACCCCAGGTTCTTTACTCATACCTGGAAACAGTTTCATGAAGTTTTATAGCTGCAGAACACAGAAAGTTATGAATAAAGCGATTTGCTCTCTGATGACATTCTTGACTTTTGGGTTGGTGGAAGCTCATCGTCTGCTTTGTTAGCAGATTCCTAAAGGGTTTTGTCTATTAGCCAATGGATATTAGTCCCAACACAGAGAGATGTAGGCAAGGAATGGCTCCTTAGGGGCCTTAAATATAGCCCAAGCTAGGCAATTAGCCTCTGGTCCTGCAACCTTCCAGTCTTCCCACACCACTATGTTTCTAATTAGTCAATGCCTTTTCAGAAACAACTTTTCCCCAGGAACTTTCATTCACTTAGCTAAGAAGGAGCTAGCGTCTGTGCTGGGTTCAGACGGTCCAATGTGGCCCCTTTGAGACCATCCACACTCCTGCCTGTAACCTCCATCCACCCATTACTCTACCAGGAAGCTGTTTTAGTTAGTTTCTCTCCACAGCAATAGAAACCCTATGACCACGACAGCTTTTATAAAGGAAAACATTTCATTGTAGTGGCGCACTTACAGTGCAGAGGTTCAGTCCATTATTGTCATGGTGGGAAACACGACAGCGTGCAGGCGGACATGGTGCTGGAGAAGGAGCTGAGCGTTCTTTCAGCTTGACTCACGGGTAGCAAGAAGCGCTCTGAGGCATTGGACAGTATCTTGAGCATACATGAGGCCCCAAAGTCCACCTCCACAGTGACACACTTCCTCTAACAAGAACACAGCTACTCCAACAAAGCCACACGCCCTAATAGTGCCACTCCCTTTGGTGGCCATTTTCTTTCACACCACCACATAAGACTATAAGTAATTTATATTGACTTGACACATAGTCGTCTTTAGTGTTCAAAGGGGAATGGCTCCAGAGCTCCTTGAAGACACCAGTTTCAAAGTCTGTCCAGTTCCTTATTAAAAACACTGCAGTGTTTTCATATAGCCTCCCGATATTTTCCTCTATATCTTATTTCATCTCCAGCCGACTTTTAATACCCACTTCAATGTACATAGATATGCTAGCTCACTCTGAGGGGAGTGAGAACCAGGAATAGTGTGTATACATGTGTGTATACATGTTTGCACACTGTAGATACCATGCTGCAGAGAAGAGTACTTTGATTTTCAGCCAAGTCAAACCTGTGTTTCTAAAATCAGTCGATCCTAAAGACCTGATGATATACCCAGATATGGTAGTTTGCTGATGAAATATGATGCTGGCTTATTTTTTCCATGCAACTCTATGCTTTTTCTTTGAGCATGTGAAATTACTTTAAAGACTGAAGGTGTTCAAGAAAGAAGGGATGTCTACAGCTCTTACGGAGGACCCAAGTTCAGCTCTCAGCTCCCATGTGGTGGCTCACAACCTTCTGTAAGTCCAGTTCCAGGGAACCAGTGCCCTTTTCTGACCTCAGTAATAATCGCATACATGTGATGCCCATATGTCCATGCAGGCAAAACCCCCACACAAAAAGTAAAAACAATCCTTTTTTAAAAGAAGGCAGGTGTCATGATTCTGTTAAATGTCCCACTTCACCCCCTAACACACACGCTCGCGTGTTGGAACACATTCTTAGACTGTGTGCTGTTTTGAGAGGTTAAGATGCCTTTAGGAGGTGGGGCCTGGACAGCTGGCATGGATACGTTGCTGAAGGCAGGCATTTGAAGTTACAGCCCACCCTAATTCTAGTTTCTTTTTCTCACCTTCCTTTTCTGGCCCCTTTAAGCAGCTCTGCCATAGGCTCAGTCTGCCAAGGCACTGCTCGGCCACACCTTCCCCACCCATTGGTCGGAACGCTCCTAAAACCAGGAGCCCACATGACTCTCCTTCCTCTAGTAGTCTGTCATAGACAAAAGAATAGTAACAAACACAGCAGGTCCTAACAGGCTGTATGTAGTATATAGGCAAAGAGTCAACGTTGAATGGCTATGATTAGCAGCAACACAAGCCTTTTTTTGTATGTGAATGAGGACGTTATATATCATAAATAAATCCAGCAGACCAGTGACATGCCGAGGAGAACACTTCTGAGAGATCTGGGACAGTCACCAGTGTCCTGGACAACTCTCCTCATGTATAAAACACAGGAAATGGCCCAGATCCAGGGCTGGCAAGCTATGGGCCAAATTTGCTCTGCATGCTTCTGTAAATTAGATTTCATTGGCAGGCAGCAATGCTCACTGACATAGTTGGTATCTGTGATTGCTTTTTAACTAAAATATTTACTGTCAGGCCCTTTTCTGAATAAGATTGCCAATCTTGACCTGTGCCATTCTTTTCAAAAATTTCTCCAGTGCCGAAGTCTATGACCCTGTGATACACTCACTCAGTGGCAGGAGCAAGGGAAGACAAAAGTCAGGAAAACAGAGGAAGGACGCCATAGTTCTGGGCAAGTCCTGAATTGAAAAGAAGCTCTGTTACATTCAGGTGCAGCACCTTCACAACACCCACCCTCCCTCCTTCTGCCTTCCTGTCTTGCCTGAAGCATTGGCACTGCTGCCTGGGGACCTCTTTGGTGGCACTAAAAGCCCTATAGTCATTCTCTGTGGAACTCACCATTTCCTTGTCTTTCAACTATATTAGCTAGAAAAACCCCTTTCATTCTGCGGAAAGCATTGTCTCCCACATGGAGTATGAACCTACTTCATCTTTCCAGATTGGAGATGTTTGTTGAGGACTATGGGCCACCTGTGCCCCCGAGTGCTGCCCTGGCACACTTCATGGCTCCTCCCCGGGGTCTGGATTGACACTCTGTCCCCTCCTCCCTGGACACTGAGAGCCTGCACACAGGTCTAATTCACCTGTCGATTCCCACCCGATCACAGGACTAAAGCTAGCATGTCTTCTTAATCGTCGGTGACTTAATTCGTAGGCTGTTTGCTCAGTTGTAGTTAGCTGTGACTCCCTTAGTAGGATGCAGTCAGAGTGCCCGGACTGCAGAGCTGCCCCCGTGGTCACTCTCTTACACTGCCACACTTGCAGGTGGACTATAAAGAAGATCAATATTTTGATTCAGAAAGTTTCAGAATAAAAAGGATCAATAGGCTATAGCTATTGTTTAATTGTAGGTTATGCCGGCCACCCAAGCAAGTACTCCAAGTCCTCAGATTTGACCTTCCACTTTGGAGAGGGAGTGGTCATGATTTTACATACCATTCACGTTTATTAATGTGTGTGCGCATGCGTGCATGTGTGTGCACGTGCACATGCAAGCATGTGTGGCAGACAGAAAGTGATATCAGATATCTTCCTCAATAACTCTCCACCTATCTGGGGAGAAGGGGCTCTCCCTAAACCTGGTACTAGATTTGGCTTGACCTGCTGGGCAGTGAACTCCAGTGACCTGCCTGTCTACACTCCCTTGCTCTAATCCCAAACCTGGGGTCACAAGCACACAGTGCTTTTCGCTGCTTATAGGTGTGTGCTGGGGAGCTGAACTCAGATCTGGTATTCATGTGGCAGGGGCTTTACTGATGGAACTACCCTCCCAACCATATTATTTATTAATTTGTTTCCATAGACTTGGAAGCATGCCCCTCCATTTTTGTGTGTATATATATATATATGTATGTGTGTGTGTGTGTGTGTGTGTGTACATCTATATCTTATTTTCTTATTGAAATTTGCTTACCTTTGGTTTTGAAATTATTCTGTAGACAATAAACTTATGCTTTGGTTAACATATGTAAGAAAAGGGTCTGACTAGGAAGCTCTATGAAGGTTCACTCATGGGGAGAGAGACCTGACTTTCTGTGGTATTTAAATCTATGGAATTTGTTTCCTCTTTCTGTTGATCCTTTGCTTTCTTGCCTTTGTTCTTTGTACAGCAGAAAGAATAAGAATAAGGTCAGACATGTCTGCTTCTTCCTTATTTAAACTTTACATGTATATATTGGTATGCTAACGTGAAGACAGACACTGAAAAGAAATCCGATACTAGCTCAGAATTGGTAAAAAATAAAGAGTTATTTATTTAGGGATAGACTCACAGATCACAGTCCTGGCTCAAATGGGGAACAGCAACCAAATCCAACATCCGGAAGAGAGAGAGCACACCTGTGCGTGCTTTACATGGGCATTTATGGTATAACAGGCCACACCCGAGTGGGCTGGTAACTTAAAAGGCTACTGGCTGAAGGAGTTCCCACAGTACTAACGTTCAAAAGGTCACCTTGAAAAGTAAGTGTGCCTTGAAACAAGTCACCTTCTTAAATCCCTGCCCAGGCAGCCGTGAGAAGACATGCTGGGTGGTCAGCAGTGACCCTGTGACGAAAGAGGTCTGTTATTCATTCTCTTCTTGGAGTGAAGAGATATCTGCTGATGTTTCTTCAAGAAAACCTAGTACAGTACCTCCCTACATCAGGTTGCTGAGAGAGTGCCCAGCACCGCGTGACTGGCTCGGTGACCGGGTGCTAAATCTTCAAAATGCAGACCCTTCATATCACTAGAAACAGTCAAAGTGGACAGGGGAGAATCTTCTAAAAAAGGCTGGAGAAAAATCAAGGGGTAAGAGAAAATATGATATTTTCCCTCCGGCACATAGGTTCCAATAAAGCATCTGTGTCTCACAAGACAAGTAGACTCAACCTAGACCTTCCTTATACGATAGCTGAACCCAAAAGAAAGTTCTATGATTAATATGACCCAAGGTCATGATCAAGACCTAGAGCTATGGGACAAGTTAATCATCCTGTAGGGAGCTAGATACTTCTGAGAAGTGAGAATCAAGGTGAGCAATCAAGAAGATACAAATGGATTTGCGTATCTAATTTTCTAAAAAATATCTTACATAAAAACAACTAAATGAAGGGCCCCCTCCCCGATGAACCCCTGCCTTGCAGACGTCAGCTGGCAGCTACTAAACAATTATAGACGTTGAATGTCTACTTACAGTCCTGGCATAAGGTCTGATATCCACTCGTGGCACAAATGGTATCGATTACCATTGGGGGGTCCAGGCATTGTGTATGGTATTGAACGCTATCTTACAGAAAGAAGCAGGCCAGTGCAATGACATCTAGAGTATGAAATATGAATTGACCTAATTAATGAAAAACTGGAGGTTCTATTACAAAGTCGAAGACAAGAAGATGGGGGGTGGGGGGAGCTCCCGTGAGTTGGATCTGCTGTAGGGTCCTTTTCATTCCTCCCTGGTCTCTTATTATTTCCAAAAGCTGCACAATAAAACTAAATTGAATCACCCTCAAAAGCCAGCCACACCTCACTTCACCCTGCCCCCCCCCACCGGGTACTGTCCTGGAATACTGCCAAGGAGCCATTGTCTGCGGACTTGGCAGGTGGCTGTGGTACGCTGTTCTCTGTCCCATTAACCTCTATTTTATCTGTCAAGAATAGTATTCCCCAATGTTGAAAGCAGCAATTTGCCAAGCAGGCAGGCTTGGAGTCCTGTTTGACGAAGCGTCACGGAGTGCAAAAGGGAAAGTTTAAACAGATTTGCCTCTCTAATTTCCTGAAAGATCACAGACCAAACTCGCCCTCTGGTAAAAATGCTTTCTGTTTGCATTATAGTAACAAGCATTATTGCCCTGACATGCGAGGGGGAGGCCAAGAGAGAGGGGCCCCTATTTCCTGGTTTAATTTAGTTCCTTCACAACTCATAGCATATCTTGCTCTTTAAAACATAGGAATGTAGAGACCTCCTCTTTGCTAATGGCCTAATGTATCCTGGAAGACCTTAATCACAGAAATACAGAAAGAAGGCAGCTGTGAGACACGTTGCTAATTTTTGCATCTCTAGTATCAAGTGTTGGGTTCTAGGCAGGAAACCGAGTTCAGAGTAGATTCTTCTGCTTTTCTTTTCCTTTGAAGAAGTCTGGACTTTCTTGTCAAGTCTCTGGCCAGCAGATCCAGTCCCATCCAGTTCAGCCAGTTAAGCTCTACATTCACCTTTTCATGAGGAAATAACAACAGCAACAACAACAACAAAAATGTCCTCCTAGGTCTAGTTTGCCACCATGAGAAAGAATCGAGAATTGAGGATGTCTGAGGATATTAGTGCTTCGGTCTCCTCAGAGGGGGCTAAGTCTTGACACCTCAGGCTGATCTTGCTTCACCAAAGGGGCGTGCACACTTGCATATGTGTGTGGATATGTGGGTGCTTGTGTGTATGTATGTGCATGTGCACACATACCGTTGTGCACTTCTGTATATGTTTGCGGCTACTTTGATGAGCTGGCACATGTGTGTGTGTGTGTGTATATATCTAACTGATGTGAACACTCAACAGAAAGCAGCCTTCAGGAGACCATTTAGTGGTATTTACCATGATATTTCCAGTTCCTGATCTGTTTTAAAAAATAATTGTAGAATCAGGGTTATTTGTGAATGTAGAATATCTCATGTATCTATCTTATAGCAGAAGTAAAAATTCAGAGGCACGCTCTATAAGAGTGAAGCTCTCAAACTGAGAAGCATTCCTCTTGTCCGTCCCTGGTAGTGCAAGCACATAGTACCCATACCTCTTGTTGAACAATGTGTTCGTTCACAAGCCCTAACTCTATCCCCATTTCTCTGTGACAACCTCCTTCATGCAGACACTCTTCTCTGGCCTCCCACATGTGTGCATGGTGTGCCCTTCCTCAGCTGCCAGGACTCTGCTTCAATGTCACTTCCGAGTTAGGCCATGCATCCCTTTAGCTCACTGAGCACACTCCGCAGGTGTCTCCAGCTTTGCTGTCTCAGCATCCTGGGGTGTTTCTCCAAGCCCATTTCACACTTGCCATTACATAATTATGTGATGGGTCCTATTTAATGCTTGTCTTCTGGACTAGGCAGCTATGCCTCTGAAAGCAGAGGTTGTATTCACCATAGTCAACCAAGTCCACAGCACTTGACTTGAAACAGCCATCACTCAATAAACATCTGTTGGATCAATGAATGAGCTGATGAAAGTGAAAAAGGGCAGAAACATGAAGAAGGGAAGGGCGAGTCAGAGAGAAACAGAGCACTGAAGAGGAGGGGTCAGGAATCCCCCAGTTGGGGGTGGAGAAACTCTTCAGTGCTTGAGAGTGCTTGCAGCTCACAACTGCCTGTAACTCTAGTTCCACGGCATCGAACACCCTGTTCTGGCCTCCTCAGGACTGTTCATACTCATAGAGGCAAACAAATAAAACGAAACGGGGTCGACCAGTTAGCCTTTCTTCCGATGGGCTCATGTTCTTATTTTCACCAAGCTGATCTGGGCTATGGTTTGCTTCTCAAAAAGTGTGTGAGAACATATACATTCATGTATATGTATACACACATGCATCCATATAGTATTCAAAAATACTTGCAAGTGTTTGCATGCATCCGTGCATGCGCTTGTTCATGCATGTGCACATAAACATGTATTTGAGGCTAGTTTGACAAGATTTTGTGAGTTAGTAAATGAAGTTCTTTGTGTCTGAAATAATGGGATATTTTTCTTTTAAAGCAAACTAAATTTAAGTTGCTCATATTGACTCTTAGCCAGTTGCTGAATTTTAATCACGGAAATTGTATGGCATGTGGTTAGTCAGGGGACATATTTTCTTCCATCCTCAAACACTTTGAGAATCTTTCTTTAGTGTCCACCCACTATTCATCCACCTGGTTTCCTGGGTTGACTGTAGGTTTTAAGAAACGGCAATGGTAAGTTACAAGTACACACAGGCCAAAACAAAGAACGGTGTTTGCCCCCAGGAAACTGGTAATGCAGGCAGATACTGTACTCTCCCTACCCCAACTTCTGATATGCTCTCCTCTCTCCTTAGTCTTTCAGAGTTGGCAAGATGTGAGTGGGTGCATGGTGAGTAAGGAGGATAAGCCTTCACACAGCTGAAGACACTTCAGGGGCCTCTGATAAAGTCAGTTAAGAAAAGCCTGCTTCACCTGTAGCTGTCTTGGATCTAGGTCATCAGAACAGACATTCAAATGAAAAGTTGTGTTCAAGGGAATGTGTCAAGGTGGCCTGGGAAGATGGTTGTCAGTAGTGCTCACTGTGCAAGCATGAGGACCAGAAACCATGCCCGCCCTGGTGGAGCCACACAGATCCCTGGGGCTGGTGATGAACCTGCCCTACCTTCTCATGAGATCCAGGCAAATGAGAAAGTCACAGACAAGGTAGCCAGCTCCTGAAGAGTAACTATTAAGGCTGACCTCTGGCTTCTATATACACGTACACATGCCTGTACCAATACACATGAACACACATGTGCTCACACATGAAATGTACCTAGGAGAAACCAGGAAGGAAGGAAGACATCTGATGTGGGATTCCCCTGTATGTGCTGTGAATACCACTGGTGAATAAAGAAACTGCCTTGGCCTGTTGATAGGGCAGAACTTATGTAGGTGGGGAAAACCAAACTGAATGCTGGGAGAAAGAAGGGCAGAGTAAGAGAGAAGCCATGTAGCCCCGTTGGAGACAGATGCCTGAACTTTACCCAGTAAGCCACAGCCTCATGGTAATACACAGATTAATAGAAATGGGTTAAATTAATATGTACGAGTTAGCCAAGAAGAAGCTAGAGCTAATGGGGCCAAGCAGTGTTTTAAATAATGTAGTTTCTGCGTTATTATTTCGGGTCTGAGCTGCCAGGCGGCCGGGAAACAAACAAGCGGCCTCCTTCAACAGACATCAAGGTAGCAAACACCAAGTGGGGGGAACAGCTTGGTGTAAGGACCAGCCTGAACTCTCAAATGATCTGCAAGCTTCCTTATGCTGCAGGATATGTCCACGTAGGAGGTAAGAAGCCAACAGTGGTGACAATGGGCACACCAGTCCTAAGTCTACCATCGACTACAGCCCGGCCAGAGGCAACTGTAACTATCAGAGGGGAGGGATTAATTGTCTATAATCTCTCATGGACCCTAGGAGGGGAGAGAGCTGCAGTATAAACTGTTAGAGGTCAAATATTGTCCAGCTTCAACGTGACCAGCTTCGACATGACTAGTACGTTACTGGGCAGGAGCGTGAGGATTAGAATTAAGCAAAAGGAACAGAGATATGAGAGAAATAAGAGACAGAGACACAGAACAGCATCAGGAGGGACATTCAGTGAATACTGAACTCACCTCGTTTATTTTCTACACACTTATATACTTCACTCTGAAAGGAGAGGTGGGATGCAACAGACTTCGTTAATATGATATAAGGAATAGAGTTGAATTCTCTGACCTGCAGGGGATCCACCTTCATACCCCAAATACTAATTAACCACACCCTGGGTCAGGATCTCTCATTTATAGCCACACCTGTTGTCATCAATTTTGAAAAAGCAGAAATAAGTTCCAACTCTCTGACCTCCAGTCAAGGTGGAACAGGCTCACAACTGTAGGTCCCCCGCAAAATACAAACAGAAGCTGTGACTAGTGCCCAGAGCCAGAAAAGGGACCCAGAGGACTGGGTGGAGCGCAATGCCATCAGCTGCAGCTCTCCACAGTTAAGAGCCCCTAGACTTGAGAGTTAAGGGTCCCTAGACTTGAAACTTCTGACACCTCTGCAGTAAACAGCGCAGGTGATACCCCTCTCACCTTGGCTCTGTGATTGTCGGCCCTTCCGTAGCTCCTTTTATCATCTTTAATAGATGCAGCTACAGCGACACGTACATTCTCCAGTAATTATCCAGGACAGCTACTCTTTCTTGAGAACGCATCCAGTAATTAATATACTCTGCCTTCTGCGTTAGGTCAGGGAGCTGTGCGTAGGTCAATATCCGTTAATAATGAGCGATGGGTGGCCTTCCATGTTATGAGCCCTGTGTGGGACAGAGAGACCACACATTTTGCTGACTCTTTGAAAGGTTCTAAGCCACTGGCTACTCTTAGCTGCCTGCTAATTCGCCCTTCTAGATTTATTTAATACGGATAACGAATAATTCACAGTGGCAATGGTTCCCAAGGCTCACAGCCTGTGCTCATCAGCAAATGTGGCCATGAAACAGGAAAGCTGTCATCCTTGAACAACACTTCTCCAGCTGACCAGTACTGGGGTAGGTCATTGTGCCTGGGGACACACCCCAAGCTGGAGATGTGACCCAAATCTATTATTTTGTTAAATGCCGCGCAGCCTGTGGGAAACAGCAATGCAAACTGGGGTTGGAAAACTTCCCTCTAAAGTCCAGTGCCAAAACTAGACTAGAGTTAAACCACCAGACTCACTCTTCTGGAGTCTGGATGCCCGTTGATTTTGCTTCCTTCCTTTCTGGTTTTCTTTCACTTTGCTTCTCATTCAGTAGGGATTCACCCAGTGCCTGTGATGGGTCAAGCATTGTAGGCAGAGGTATGGGAGGGAACAAAGACCATCCCTGTGTCTTGAAGCTTCCAGCCTCCATTCTAAACAGAGACTGGTTTGGGCATACACACACAGTGTTTGCAAGCCCTGGGAAGTGCTGTGGAGAAAGCTGAGGCAGAAGAGGCAGTGGGTGCTTGGAGGAAATAGGTAGGGGTGGGTGGTCTGACCTCTGAGAGGTAGTGTTGAGAAGGAACTAGTTCCCTGAAGGTCTGGAAATAGTTTTTGCGTGGAGCTGGGAGTGTATGGAGAGCCCCAAGCCCAGAGTGCTGTAGATAAAGCTTCCCGGTGTTATGTGAAGACAAAGGGCAAGGTGGCCCCCAAGGTCTGAGAGGACAACGGAAAACAGCTCACTAAGAACCCCACAGGCCGCAGAAAGGAGATGAAGTGTTGAGAATTCAAAGATTTTAAATAATGACTTGATTTTAAAAAATATGTCAACTGTTCTACTGTTGGTCAATTCGTAATAGAGACGGAAAGGCAGGGAAGCCCTCTGGTATTCAAGGCTGGGTGCCTCAGCCATATAGAACCGGAAGTGTGTGTCCATACAGAGGCAAATGGTGAGCCTCTTTATAGGACAGGAAGTGTGTGTCCATACAGCGCCTCTAACTGTGTCATCTTCCAGCTTTTCTTGGCTTCGGTTCCCTGCCTGAATGATACCTAGGTACCCCGTGTATCACATTCTTCTGAGGACCAAACAAATTAATTATTTATTTTCATGAAGAACAAATGTGTAATGATTTTGTGCAAAAGTAATAACTGCATGGTTACTATTTCCTGTCGTCTCTGGATGGAGAAGGAGGAAATCAAGGATGGCACCAGGGACGGGGGTTGGATAGTGTGATGTCGTCTGTGTGCATCGGTCATGTCAGAGACTGCTTCTACGGTGTGCAAACTCTCCAGCCAGCTGTGCTGCTCTGGATGCCTCCTCTGTCTTTGTTTCCTCCCTAGAACTTTCTATAGCTTACAAATACCATCTATGTATGTATATTCAATTCAGCCTCTCTCTCTAGAATGGAAGTTTCAAGAAATGGGGTGATCTCTGCCTTTGTTCATTACCCCACCTCTCCCTGCAGCGACAATACAAGCCAGTAGCTCCCACGGCTGTGTCTGTCCATGGAGCAAATTAGACATGCAACTGAAAAGGTCTAGTTAAAATAGTTCCCGTGTCCTGATAGTTCTAACACTCTTGATATTTTGGTAGTGAGTATTATCATTAATAATATTATCTTACAAATGAACGAAGCAAAAATGAATAATTTGGAGAAAAAAAGGGGGCATGGTTTTCTGTGGTTGGTACGTTCAATCCCTGTTAGATACAGGTGTGTTGGTGTCTAACCTAACATGTAAGCAAGAATAAAAGAGAGGAGGAAGCTGGCTGCTGCTGTTGGAAGATGAAAAAATGAGAGGAAAGAAGTGTTAGCGTTCCGAATGTGCAGCCCAGGGGCAGAGTACTTGTCTAGCATGCTCAAGGCTCTGGAGTCCACCCCCAACACTGTCCCCCCAAAAAATGCAGAAAGAAAAAATAGGCTGTAAACAGGAATAACTAGAACTAAGGCAGAGACCAATGGGATAGACCGAGGGCTCAGGAGCCGTGCATATAAAAAAAGTAACTCGGATGTCACTGCAAAACAAGGTAGTCAGACATGGTACCTCACACCTCCAGCGCCATGGAGACTGAGGTAGAAAGGCTCTGAGCTGAGTGCTGAGTGACATTCGGGGCTGCAGACTAAGACTGTTTCATGAACAACCCTTTGCCAAAGTTCAGGAACAATAGGCGATTTAGAATTAAAGACTTCTGATTGTCATGCTGGTTTGAACCCTGCCTCCATTTCTGAATAATTACATGAACTTGAAGGACATACCAAATTCAGTAAATTTCCTTGTGAGCAACATTCCCCCTCCTGGTACTGTCAGAAGAATCAACCCAATGAGCATATGGGGGAAAAAAAATCAACTTTTTTCAAGTTTCAAGTGTGTCATTACTCTGGGCGGTTAGGACCTGTTTGGACCTGGTCATTGTGTTCTCAATTAAATGGTCTTTGAATTGAAAGTGGGTTTCAGCCTCAGGACAATCTGGGAGGTCTTGTTCTCCAGTTTAGAGCACAGAGTATGGGTCACTTGACAGGTTCCACACGTGTCAAGTTGTCCCCTACAGTGTTGTCCCTCAAACGGGTCCCCTCCGTAGGAGGACTGTTCCTGTATTTTGAATTGTGTCCTTTTATGCCTTAGCATGCATGCAAGTCTGGCGCAAAGGTGAGAACAGACGTCATCCTCTCTCATGTCCTTGAGTTTGTCATTCTTCCTTTGCTGCAGCCATGAGTGTGGGCATGCATAGAAGGGGATAAGATTCTCCGGTTCTCCTCGCTGACATGAGACAGAGACCTGGGACCTGTGGAGATGCACACAGCAGTTCTTCCATTCTTCATTCCCATGGCATTGTTCTCTGCGAGAGAGGACACTGCACTGTCGGTGGCTGTTCAAAGCGCACACACTGGAAGATGTAACCACGCCTCCTCCAGGTCATACTGATCCTTGTCTGCTTTTCTCTCCCCGCTTTGTCCCCAGGCAAGTGTGAAATCGGCTGGGCCTACTACTGCACTGGCGCAGGTGCTGCGGCCGCCATGCTGCTGTGCACGTGGCTGGCTTGCTTCTCAGGCAAGAAGCAGAAGCACTACCCCTACTGAGCCCAGGCCATCAGGAGCAAGCGGAGGAGAGGATGGACCACGAGGGATTGAAGGGGCCAAAGCATCAGCTACTTTCACAAGGTGGAATAGTGGTTCTAGCCAGTACAATGTTAATATAATTCAATTTGACTGAACCTGGAACGTTCTGTAGGAAGGGAGGGTGGTGGGGAAGTTGTCAGAAGCATGGAGAATATGGGAGTGTGGAGGAAAATGGACCAAAGGCTAAAAACACTGCAGGACATTGGGTGTTTCTATTCCACAGAGTATTGTTAATGTATATCACGCACACAGCAAATCTATATATGCAAACGAGGATCTCATTTTTGTTCTCCTTCAAAAAGACGAGGACTAGGGGAGTCAAAAGGGCTAGTAGAAACAGTATTATGTTAGGAAGCAGGGTAAGTACCCTGCAGACATTCCCTGAATGATGAGGACTGAGCCTGAAAAGCACATAAGCACATGCATACATACGCACACGTCATACACATATGCACACATAGGCGCGCGCATATACACGTCATCACACCATGGCACTGGGGGTCAGCTGTGCATCGTTGCTCCTGGTATTTTAAATATACATCAGTACACTATCATCACTTTATAAAAGCATACATTAAGCCTAGTCCATGGACCAACAAGCCACTCTAGCAGTATTTTTGATATCCTGCATAAACGCTTTATGCCGGCCACGCATCTGCAGTGTTTCTGCAGACATTTAGGGAGTAAGCCTTGTATTTCAGGCAGCCATCTGCAGTGTTTCTGCAGATCTTTAGGGGTAAGCCTTTGTATTCCAGTGCTATTCAAAGACACACCGTAGTGATCTGATTAGCTTCTGCTGCAGTACCCTTGTGAAAAAAAAAAAGGACAGCTTTTGTCCACTGTAGGTGAGAATTCAGTTGCAGGTATGAGAGCGAAGGCAGGCCTCTCTCCAGTTATTGGATCTTGTTTTCTTTTGCCCATTATTCTACCGTGCTACACCACAATTACTTCACTATTCATTTTGTAAAGGGAAAAAAAAAGTACTATTTTGTTTGTATCTGAAAAGCTCTGTGAATAAACTCTCTTTGATCAATAGCTCCCTGAGTCATCGAGCCTTATTTTCTTAAAGCCTGTCTACCATGGTGGGCAGCCCCGTTAATCAGATTATTTTCATCTAAGGCCAGGTCTTATGGTCACAGAGTTCATGAAAGGTAAGTGTCTACTTTTAAGTTAGACTCCTTGACACCTTCAGATCATTTTTAGTTCAATCGTGACAGATTCTTAGAGTTTCAGGACTGTGAGGTATGTCATGGGAAGAGAGAGTGTGCTCCAACACGATCCAGGACTACAAGACGGACCAGACCGTCACAACCGGTGTGCCAGAGGCTGCTTCCCACTGACCACAGGGTGCTGTGTGTCTTTTGGACTCCTGCGTCAGCACAGGTCACTTGAGCAGCACCTGTCCCTACAGTGGCCCTCAGCTGTAAGCCTTGATTCAAGAGAAAGGTTTGGTTCTGTCAATGTCTCCCTAAGAGAATCAGCTCTTTAGGAGCAAAAGTTGCATGCCAGATAATGGATGCATTCTATATGCAGCATTAATTATTGCGGCACATCCCTAAAGCACCACCCTCACCACGGGGATGCCGATTCACCATTCGGCTGCCCCACCCCTTTCCCACCCTGCAGGTCCTTTTCTGCTTTCCTCCTCCAGGCAGCTGCCGAGATTTACAACTTGCCTGCTCAGGGGTTCTCACTCACACTTCAGTAAAAGGTTCCTCTCTGAAGAAACTTTAGCTCGGCTTGATTTTCAGCATAAAGCAAATCCATTCAGTTTTAAAATTGCATACACATTGTATTTAGAAATGGAACATTCCTACTATATATGACTGGAACCATCTTCTGTAGTGCGCACACATTTATCAACTTAGCCTGAATAGCGTTATGCATTTTAAACTCCACATCAGCCTCCTGGCCTTTCCCCACCCAAGGTACTCATCCTCCACCCTGTGATCTTCCCACACCCCACTTGGCTGGCCCTGGCCATGCCCACTCTGTTTCTTTCTCTGTTCTAGACTCTTCCAGATGCCTCTGGATGTCTTCTCTTTCTTTTCCACTGTAAACCTTTCCCTTAATGATACGTCCATCTTGGCTGTTTCTTTTCTGCTCTCTCATACACCTGTGAGATACCCAGCAGGTAAAGCATTCCCACACAAGCCTGGACGTTTGAGTTCAATCCCCAGAAGCCATGAGAGAGAACCGGCTCCTAAAAGTTGTCCTCAGACTGCTATACACATGCAATGCTGGCACTCACCCAAACAATAGCAATAAACCAAAATAAACCTAACGAAAGCTTAATTTTGCACATTGGGCCGGGACCTGTTATCTCAGTGGTTCAACACGTGCCTGGCATGCACACTCTGCACCCCAAAATCTAGCACACACCACCCTAGAGGTTCAATCCCCAGTGTCTGGCTCACTCTTTAACACACAAAAGTATTAGGTATGCATTCTTATTTTCAAACAAAAAAAAATCATCTTTACGAGCCCACATAAAGAAAATGAGAGGGTAAGACAAAGGTAGGGGAAAGCTACATGTCTGATAAAGACCTTACCAACCACAACTATTGCGGTGAGTGATTTTTAAAATTTAGTATTTTAAATGGGCAAAAAGTTGAATAAGTTGTTTCTAAACAATTGAAAGCTGATCAGCAAGGTTGGATGACAAGAAAACGGACTCGGAACCACAATGGAATCCCATGACACACACTCGTTGAGTAAACGGAAGAATAATGTCAGCTCTAAATGTTGTGGGGTGTGTGGGTGTGTGGAGTCATAGTTAAAACACAGTATGCAAATTTCTACTATGTCAGCCACAGTAATATATATCTTCTTGGGTATCTGTACTCCGGCGGGGGGGGGGGAGCTATAACCACAGAATAACTGTAAAAGAATGTGATTCAGTTTCGCCCTAAGCTGGTATCAACTCAAATGTCTACCAGTGCATAAGCACAGCATGGTATATTAACAGCAGCATGGCACTCAGCAACAAGAGAGAGTTAACTCCTGGTATATAAAGCATTTGTTTCAATCTTACAGAAATTATGATGGAATCAGAGATAGGAGACACACAAGGTTATTTGCGGACAGAAATTACAACCGTAGCTGGGAATAGGGAGACACTCACTAAATAAGCCCCGACCCTCAGTCATTCGAGCAACCCCAATTAAAGTCACTGGGTCACATATTCAAAGAAGGCCATGAAGGTTAGAGGGGGGCTAACTGTGAAGGAGGGGGTCATCAGGAAAGATGGGGCAGAGGAGAGGGTGATGGGAGGTGAACGATCTGTGTGTGTATTGTGTGAAAAGTGATAAAAAAGGAAAATTTTTAAATATTCTGGAAAAAATAAACAGTGGTAAGTTGAGTAGTGACACCTGTAATTTCAGCTTTGGGGACATAGTTACAGGAGATCAGAAATTCAAGGCCCACTTCAGCTATATAGTAAATTCAAAACCAGCTTGAGATACAAGATTTTGTCTCAAAAATATAAGCAAACAGGAGCCGGTGAGATGGCTGGGTGGTTAAAAGCACTTGCTACTCTTACAAAGGACTGGCGTTCTAGTCCCAGCACCCACACTAGGCAGCTCACACTGCCTGTAACTCTAGGGGAATGTGATCTGACACTCTCTTCTGCCCTGTAATGCCCTCTCTTCTGTCAGGTAATGGTATGGATGTGCATGCTCACACATGTAAGCGCGTGCGCACACACACACACACACACAAAGATAAATAAAGAAAAATAAAATTGGTAAACACAAAAAGATGACAACTGATACTACACTCTATGGAGTGGAGAACAGGGTATCAAGAGTCGAGGACATGGGAAACTTCCTAGGGTGACCCTGCATTTTGTTTGGGAGGGGGTACACACACCTGCCAAAGTACATGAATTTGTGCTCCTGAGACCTGCACGTTATTGTGGAATGAACTCTAATGGGAAAGAGAGGTAGAGACAGCTTAGAGTTTACGAGGACAAAGAACCATCTAGAATGGCTGCAGTGATGGTACAGTAGGTGTGGAGAGGAGGAGGCTAGAGAAGGGTGGGAAGGGCTTTGTGTGCCACAGCTGTGAGAAATACAGTTTGACATTGACCCTGGGAGCGGTGGAAGGGTTAGAAGCGGGGAGAGTGATGCGGTCTAAACCACCTGTGTGTTTCCAGTAGACTGCTGGAGCGAGGGAGAGGGGTAAAGGAGCAAGGGAGGACAGGGAGCAGGTGCTCAGGGACTTGGGTGTGGAACCTGCAGGGTAGCAGGTGCAGGGCCCAGGGGACAGTTGAACACCAAGGCCTGAAGTCTAGGAGACTCACTGGATTCCTGTGACTAGAGAAAATACAAAGCAAATGCGGGTGAAGCCTTAGGGGACAGCATCACTGAACAAATACCATGAGCATCTTTGCTGAAGGAGCCGCGGGGGACCACAGAAGAAATCTAAACGATATGATCCCATGCCAATAGCAGGGAAGAGAAGGTTAAGGGCCCAGAACACGTACAATGTGATCATAGAGAGTGCATGAGGGGAGGTCTATTGTAGTTAGTTAATTGCCAAAGAGAAAGCAAGCAACTGCTTGAGAAGAGTTTTAGGAATGTGATGGGACAGAAATGAAATTACAGAATAATTACAAAATCATCATAGAAACGGATGGGGGAGAGGAGTGAATGAGCCCTAAAGAGACAGCGTAAAAAGTATCTTCCAAGAGCGTTTGTTGCTTTTGCAGAGGACCCAGATTTGGTTTCCAGCAACCACACGGCCACCAACAACCATTTGTTAACTCCAGTTCCAAGGCATCCAACACCTTCTGGCCTCCGTGGGCCGCTTCATGTTCATGGCACACATACATATATGCATGAAGGCAAAACACTAATACACATAAAATAAAAATAGATCCTTAAGAGGGACTATATTAGACCAGGATATCAGTAATAATAATGCTAATAATATTTGTAATACATGTTCATCTTATAGTATGTGTAGAAATAAACTTTACCAAGGAGGGATTCTTGTAACAGGCTGTTTTCCTGAATTTATCTGGGATGAGTCAGAAGTGCTTGAGGCAGGTTAAGAAGGAATCAGCTTTCAAGACACTCTACTGAAAAACGTTTTTAAGTGTTTAAGGGAACCTCTGGGTTGAGCCCAATATCAAAAGAAAGCCATGTATAGGATATGTTAGGTTATCAGCCGTGAACTCATATACAGTGAGGTCTTCAGCTTGAGAATGGGAGAACTTGAGTCTTCACTGCCTTGTTTAACAGCTCTGCAAGCTTGAACATGCTTCCTGATCATGGTTCCTTCATTTGTAGATTCTGAACAGTGAGTCTGTCCGTCCGTCCGTCCGTCCGTCCTTCCTTCCTTCCTTCCTTCCTTCCTTCCTTCCTTCCTTCCTCCCTCTCTCCCTCCCTCCCTCCCTTCTTCCCTTCTTTCCTCCCTCCCTTCCTCCCTCCCTTCTTCCCTTCTTTCCTCCCTCCCTTCCTTCCTCCCTTCTTTCCTCCCTCCCTTCCTCCCTCTCTCCTTCCCTCTCCCCTCCCCTTCCTCTCTCTTTCCCTTCCTTCCCATCTCCTCCTTTTTTTTCTAGTACTGGAGATTGACTCTAGGGCCTTGCACATCCTAAAGACTAAAGACCTAAACCACTAACCTCTTCATTTATTTTATTTTGAAACAGAGTTATACTAAGTTGCCTAGGGTGGCCACCAACTGGCGATTCTGTGGGAGCCCACGTGTGACTCAGTTTCCACCTGGAGTCATTTCTGACTTAAAGAAGTCATTTGAGTTCAAGCTTGCCTGCTCTACTTTTTCTTATAACCTTGAGGGCTGTGAGAGATTTCTGATTTAGCCCATGAGAAAGAACACTCTATCTAGTAGACAGTATACTGCTGATGACAAACTTCAGGAACATCAAGATAGAAAGTAAGGCTGCTTCCGAGCAGCAGGCACGCGTTGGAGAGGAGGCTGCTCAGTCAAGGACAGGGATGGTCTTGTGGTTAGATACTGACTGACCGTCTGTGCTGTGCTTTGTTCTGTTTTTGTATAGAAGCAAGTTCTGAAATAAACTCTGAGATGTTTGGCTGCTTTGGCATGACCAGACAGACCTCCCAAGTCTATCCTGTCTTCTGTTTCTTCTGACTTTTCTTTGGCCTCGAGGATCCCTTATCCAGGAATCCTAGCTGACCTTGTAGGAGTGGGCTCCTACACAATTCTCCTGCCTCAACCTCTTTATTACCTGGAATTACAAGCCTGGGCCACCAGGCCAGGCTCTAATATTGTTTTCCTAATGAAGTTTTAAGAGGGGATAATATAAAACAATCAACGGAGAACTCTTCATGGCACTTAACACATGATAAACATGATGCATACACTTTTCATTATTGTCATTATAGTATGGCTTCTTTAATCTGGACCCCTGAATTTTGACTTCTGCTAAAGAAGGATGCATGGCTCCAAGCATAATGCCAAGGACTGTGAGATAACCTCCCTGGGAGTATTGACCAGAGAGGTCCCAGCGGCCCCCAAAACAACACAGGCTATGGTTATTCTCTTGGATGCCCCCCAGAATGATACATTAAGACTCTATTGCTGAAGAAAGTGCCCACTTTGTCATTATTGTACTTCCCATAGCTCATGTCCCATAGCGAATGTCTTTTCTCTCCCAGTAGCCTGTGCAGCACTTTTCAGACTGTGTCCATTGGTCAGCAGGAAGAAAGCTTGCAGGTCAGGTCCACCATTGTCTTTTATGTCCTCCCACCAAGTGTGTGGTATCTTCAGCAAGAGGGTCTTACTATACAGTTGCAGCGAGCAACCAAGATTATAGACCTGGGAGAGGAGGTGGAGTACTGTAGTTTTTCTAATTTTGACATGGTAGCAAACTGCTCTCTAAATAATTCTGTTTATAGCCATGGATAAAAGCTACGTTCAGCCTTGAAGTTTCTCTTTGCGGTAAACTGGCACGAATGCAGAGATTTGCAGTTGCACGAGGTTCAGAGAATAAATGATAACTCAGAATAAATGATAACTGAGTGCTCAGCTGCTTTCCCCACCCCTCTTGGTGTTACTGGACTCCGGGCATGATTAAGGACATCTTAGCACCCCCTCTAAGACACGAGGGGCATTGCCGAAGAGAGGGCAGGGAGACAAGCTGCACAGCACTATCTTTGGAGCATCCCACAGCCATCACAACTGTGAAGTCATAGCCTTCTGGTTATCCTCACTGGGTTTGCACAAGACTGGACAGCAGCTCATTGTAAATAGGGAAGGGGCTGCTGAGTTGCCCTTCCCTAAGGGAACTCTTGAGTGTTGATAGTGACTCTCTAGCCCACACACCCATCATCAGTGATCCATCCATCTGTGAACCCGCCAGCTTCCCTGGATAGTTTTGCTTCCATGGTTGCAGGGACGACCTTGGTTAAACTCAGGGGCCAAAACAAAGAGACATGAATGTGGAAAAGGGACTTGTAGGGAGAAAGAAGAGTGAGAAGGGTGGGAGGGAGATGAGAGAGGGTAGAGAAATGAGAGTATGGGATTCATTAGATACATGCATGAAACTATCAATGAACCAATTTTATCAATTAAAACATAGTTATTATTCTAAAATAATGCCACAGGGTCATCAAAATGTATAACTTGGCTACAATGTGAGAATTATTCTTAGCCCTCAACATCTATGAAAAATGAACACAACTCATGTTCAAAACTAGCTTGCAACTTTATGCAGATTCTCAGGGGAAATGGTTTCTATGGTGCCTCCGGCCACTTCAGTTACAGAGCAACACCCTGAACAAACATAGATGAACAGACAGAACCCCTTTCCTGACCTCATTGAGACATTGGGCTAACTACTCTGTGTTCTTCTTCCCTCTGATTAGCAGCAACACAACTCTTCTCTCATGCCTAGTGTCCTGTGCCCCCATGACCCCATTTAACCACTCAGGGGTTCCCCTAGTGCACCCCTCAGAGCGTCTCCATCTCAGTTTGTATATCAAGTGTCCCCAATAAAGACAACTATCCTGACAAGACTTTTGGTGTTAGACCTTACATTTTTAAAAATCTATATAAATACTAAAATAACATCATACTCATGATTGGCTCATGTGCTCCAGTACTGAGCACTTACATCCCACAGCGTTTAGGTCCCTTCTCCATCACTCACTACCTAGACAGTCTCACAGAGGTTATGACCCTTGATGACATCATTTACCAAAGACCCCAAGGCACAAATGTAGCATCTAGACCTCGCAAACTCACACACAGCTTCTAAACCCAATCTCTCATATCACATCTAAACCAGGTGTCTCCAGTTCCTTGTCTGTCTGTCGCACTCCTGTGGAAGACATTACTAACACCAGAAACCTGTTACCCTTAGCGCTGCCCTGGTTCTCACATATTTACATGACTTTCATCCAGTGATTATAACTGATCCGAACCAAACTCAACTTCAGTCTCTTGTTGGACCTGTTGCTAGAAGGTAAAACCCCTAAGCACCGCCATCACAAATCTGCCACTTGATAGGAGCTTACAACTGAAGGCAGCCTTCAACCTGATTCTGTCATGGACAGTCATGTCTGGACAGAAGTACAAAAGCTGCTCTGTGGTCAGCTCTGTTTATGAGTACTCACGTCTTCAGAAGGCAGTTGGGGTAAAAGCAGTGCTTTCCAGCAGGGACATTCTGTCCTTCTGGGCTCAAGCCTTCTGTGAAGTTGCAAGGCGGATGATTCTAGGTTTGAATTATCCCTCCTGGAGGTGAGAGGCTTCTGGCTCCTCAGATTCTCAAAAGTCTATTCACGCAGCCCCACAAGTGTCTGCATAATGGACCAGAGTCAACTCATTAATTTTGAAAGCCACTTAGGTTACTAAGGAAACACTCTAGCTGACATTTTTTTATGCCAATCAACAAAGTAGGGGAGATTCGTTGCTAATATTTGAGGCCATTTGTTGGAGCAGTTCCAACTGATGAGTGTATATTGATCATGAAGCTACCATCTCAAAAAAGTAAAGGTTACAAAGATAGGCAAGGATTTGCATGTAGTTGTGTATACAATACCTACATATATCTATAACTACATGTATGTATGTGTCACATTTTATATTCTTTTAAGGTATGTCCCTTCTGTGCATCTTCCAGATTCACCTTTCTACCTGTTCATGTCTCCTCTAACCATATATTGGTGAAGCGTGGCTGTCATCAGGGACCCAGTTGTCTCTCCTGACTGGTCTGTCTGTGCCTTGGTTCTCCGCCATCCTATTTATGTTCCTTCAGTTGCCAGGACCTTTTGTTCATTGCGCACATGCATGCCTGTTCTTCTCCACCTCTCTTGGTCTTACTGGACTCCGTGCATGGTTAAGAGCATAGCTTAAAGACATTAAAGAAATAGGTCCCATCTCAGCCTTAGAAAGCACACCTGCCTCCCCCTCCCCTCAGACCACATAGCTTCCTAATAGAGCCTTCCTTGAACAAAATCACAAATGCTAAATTGCAAAATACCCATTTCCATACTTGGTCCTTATTTATAAGGACAAGGCTTATGTCTCTTTTACTCAGTTGGCCCGTATCCCAGCGTTCAGTATCTGCTTCATGCCTGAGTGAATTATGGCTGTGTTATATCTGAGGAATCTCAGCCACATGCATGTATTTTGTTTCCTATTGCAACAAAAACCAGGTTTCTAGTTGCATCTGCTGGGACAGACATTTAAATGATTTTCTTAGCAAATGACATGACACTTGATTACTCCAACATAGAGAAGATACATACTTTATGACCTTTGAAACATAAATCCTAAACCCTCCTCGTCTGATGGCTCCTAACAACCTTTGGAAAGTAAAAGCAACTTTCAGGACAAGAATGAAGACAGAAAACTGCTGCGTGTATCATGTCTAGAAAAAGTCTCCTTGGCCTCTCCTCAGGGTCTTCCAAGGAAGGTGTAGCAGGGGTCAAGGTGGCATAAAAAGACCTAGAAAACAGCAGCAGGAGGATTGCCCACAGCCTAAGTTGTAGACAATGCTCTGAGCTGATTCAGCGTGGGAAAATGCTACAAAGCACTGCGAGGACTTGCCAGTTTGCTCCTGCAAACCCACACTAGAAATAGGTTTGCTTAAATTGCAAGGATTGGGTTTCTTTTATGAGTTTACTTCACAATGTCTTGGGGGCAATGGGAGAGATAATTTACATACTGATGGACTATCGTTTTGCAAGGGAAAGAATAGAAAGCAGGTAATTAAGACTGGAGAAGTCACCAAGGTGTCGAGAGCACTGGCTGCCCTTGCAGAGGACCCGTGCTCAGTTCCCGGAAGACACATGGAGGCTCATGACCACTGTAACTCCAGTTCCAGGTGACTCAGTGCTTCCTTCTGACCTTCTACGGCCCTGCTTACACACACCACACATCTAGGAACACACACATACACAAAATAAAAAAGAAAAGCATCTTTAAAAATAAACAGGTAGTTTCTTTTTCATTCTTGAAGGAAAAGATACAATTCCCTTTCAGTCCTATTCATTAACACATGTAGTGTTTATGTATGTGCATGCCTCTATGCATGTGTGCATGTGCACTTATGTGTGTGTGTTCCTGCATATGTTTGTCTGAATACACAGAATGGCACATGTGTAGAAGCTCAGGGAACAACTGTTGAGAGAAAATTGATCTTGCCTTCCAGGGTAATAATGCAAAGAATATGCTTCTCTAGTACATTTGCTATGTAAATATTCCCGCAGTCTTCCCACTCAATGCTTCTCCAGGAAACCTCAGATTCACAAGAGAGCTCTCCTTAGAAATCTGCTTCCAAATAAAAAGAATGAAACCTTACTCAGTTGGCCTTTCTGGAAAATTAATATGATCTTGTGGGCGTTTCCCACCGTGTTGGTATGGAGAAGTGACACAGAAATGGAAGGTGAGTTTGGTGGGGACGTAGGCTGAGAAGAGCGGTTAGGAGCCGGCCCCATTCCCCCCCACCAAAAAATTCAAGTATCTACCTTATCAGGTATGCTTTGGAGGCTTCCAGGATGCAGCTCAGACCGCGTTGCTCTTGGCTTCTCTTCAGGATCCCATACTCTTAGAAGAACTAAGAATTCTCAGAGGAGCAGAACTATTGAGAGCAAACGGGGTGAGACTGCTCAGAGTCCCTGAGAATTCAAATGAGTCCTAGTTTCATACAATAAGATTGCAAAGAAAAGGAAATTAAGATTTTCTAAAATTTTACCTGAAGACCAATGAACTGAATGCATTTTCAGGAAGGGTAGCAAGTCAGTGATGAGAATAAGGTAATCTGAGTCAGTACTCAAATACCACCACCCCCCTTTGCAATCCAGCTGAGGCAGGAAGGGATGGCAGAGAAGTAATCATTCTACACAACTTATTCTTACAAAGATGGTGATAAAATATGGGCTAGATGTGAGCTAAGCTTCAGAACTGAATTTGGAGGTAATAATGGACCGTATACACGGTTGATGACCAGCTCTGTAGGGCTGAGAGCAAAAGCCGGTGATTTGCTGGAATTCCCGACACAAAGCTCCAGTCTCTCGGTGGATTTTCTCAGGGCAAAGAAACACCAGAAGTACCTGAGAATGGAATGACAATTTTACGAGTTTGAGTCACAAAGGCAAACCAATAATACAAAGCTGAGTGCTCGATTCTGCTTCCTATACATCCACCAGGGCCTGCAAATCTGTCAGGTTTGTTTGCTTCTTTGTGGTTTGGGATGTGGCACCAGGTTAGGGCTGGCTCTGCCTGCCATTTCTGTAGAACGTTCTTCTTTGACCCACTTGCCCTCTTGGTGAACTGTGCAGGACATCGTTGACCCTTCTTTCATTTGGCTTGTTTGGCTCTTTTTAGGATGAAATCATTCTTTTGTTCTTGTTCCCTTTGGAGCTCTAGTTCAGTTTGGAGTTTAAAGCCACAGAATATTAACTGAATCTCTCAGTGTAAAACAGGCTAAGGGTGGAGTCCCATTGTTGCCTGGACAGGGCTGCCACCTGGTAACTTAGCCTCATCTTTTAGGAAATGATAGTTCTTACCCAAGGAATACCCTCAACACAATACATGCCACATACTGAGTGCTCATTGAACGATGCCATTCTTCAATACTTTAACATTATAAAGTTCTAATGCTCTGTTATGACTTGGGGTTTCTAAAAGAATCCCTTTCTTGGTAAGAAGGGGCGTGGTCAGTATGGGTGGACTGAATCCAGAGCTTCAGGGATAGGCATGTGTTGTTACTCTGAGCTACATCCTCAACCTTAAGAACCACTCTGCCATAGGTTAAGAGTATTATTTGGTTGCCTGTGCTGTTGTCCATTCTGCTTCTGATGTGCCTGACTTCCTTGGAGAACAGGCTAAGGCCTAGGCAGTGTTCTAGACTTGTCCTGTCAGGGGTATTGAAAGTCTAGAGCCTTACACTCTTATTTAGTGAAGAACTGTATAGCACCCATATGTACCATCTCCTGTCATTATCTTATGACAATGTATCATCTTTCCTGCATCTCCCATGTGTGTAAGCAATAGCTCAGACCTAACTGCATCCAGCCAGGAGCTGGAGGAAGGACTCTGTGCACAGGGGCAGCTGCAGGACAGATGAACAGGAAATTGGAAGAGAAACCCTACACACTGTCCAAGAACCATCCACACAAAAAGTTCCCACTGTGGTTACGTGGTAGAATGTTCTAGAATGTAGACAAACCACATTCAGCACAACCCAGGAATATTCATTGCTTTTGAGATCAGAGTCGATGGCTAATGCCAGGCCTAGCCCTTCTCTGCCTCTAGATGTGACAGGCAGATGCTCCAGTCAGCCATTCCCAGGGAGCCCTGGCCACCAAGAAGAGTTTCAAGAATTCTTTCTCTTCTTTTCTCTGAATACGACCCGATATAGAGACAGACATTTTAGGATCTAGGTTTTTTGTCTGTTTTTCCCTGTCTCTAGGAATTTTTTTTGAGCTATTTAGTTAGTTTTTTAGAATAAATGGCTAAAATGTGTGGGAAGAACTAAGTGAAAAAAATATGTTTTGACCCCATAAAGTAATTAGATGGTTGTATTTTAATGATTTAAGTGTATAACATGTTGTGTGTGGATTAACTGCCAAAAGTTCTCACAAAACAGAATATCTCAGTTAATAATGTTCACTAAATAACAACACAGCATGGCTTTTGAAACATGCTATACTCAACTTCCCCCCTTCTTCTCTTTCCCTCCCTTTTCCATCAGCCCCACCCCTCCTTTTTCCTTTCTTCCTCTTGTTCTCTAGCATCTTCTTTTGAAGTGACATGATCCATCCAACTGTGCTATGTGGGAGAACACACTATGCTACAAACGAGAGCTCTCTGCCTGGTGTGGAGACGGTCATGCACCCAAGTCCAGCTATGACCACAGATGCTTGCCCGGTGGTCTGAGGGGAGGGGAGGTCTTTCTACTGGGTCTGTGAGGCAGGGTGTGTAGGGCAGCACTCACTCCATCTTTGTTCTTATTGAAGAAAAAGCAGTCATTGAATCAAATGTCGGATGTTTTATAATCGCATACATGTGCAGTAGCACACACACAGAAGTCAGCCAAGAATTTTAGAACATGACTTTAGGAGCCATAAGAACTAGTTTTCCAAGACCCAAGGCTGGATTCAGCTCTGGCAGGACGCTTGGGAATCTCAGGTTACATCGACACCTTTAGTGCCCAACTTAACCCCTTAAACACAGCTGTTTTGACGTGTTTGTTCAAAACTAGATGAAATGACACTTATGGTACTGACTAGTTGATAACATATATTGATATTACCTGAAAACTCTTTCTTGTTAATAAGCATGGGTATATGTTCACTGGATGGATGTGAGGGGACACCCAAAAGCAGGCACAGCGAGTGCAAAGACTGTGTGCTGGGACAGGAAAGCCACCATGGTAGGAGGTGGCACAGGATGGAGTAAGCAGTGCCAGCCCCCTGAGGAATGAGTCTGTGCTTCCCTCTCCTCCTTTCTCTTTCCCCTCTGCCTCTGATATCTACCATTCTTGTGTTTAACTGTGACAGTTCTGTGAGGCTGGTCCTTCTTGTCTTCATTCTTGTTCAGCCTTGCTAGTCTTCAGATTCTACTATTTCTATTGACTTCTCTCCAACTTTGATGGTCCATTCTCCACCTCATATATATTGAACTCCTAAAGTAAATGCTAATTTGCTTTCTCCATGGATAGATGGAGATACATAGATACATAGATATAGTCAGAACATGGTCTTAGAAATCAAATCCAGAAACTCACATATGCTTGGCAAAATTTCACCAATGAATCATGTTCCACTGACCCACATTTGTACTCTTATTTTCAAAAAAACGATTTGTTTTATGTGTATGAGTATTTTTCTGTGTGCGTGTGTGCGTGTGTGTGTGTGTGTGTGTGTGTGTGTGTGTGTGTGTGTGTGTGTGCATGTGTATCACTGTATATTAATGCTTGGGGCTGGCAGAGGTCACAAGAAGAGTTTGAAGGTCATAAGAAGACTTTAACTCTCCTGGAACTAGATTTGCACATAGTTCTGAGCTGTGACTTGCAGGCACTCTGCAAAAGCAATAAATACTCGTAAATGCTAAACTGTTTATCCAATCCCCATTTGTGCTTTTTCAATATCATAATGTCCTCTTAGTTTCTTTCTGAACAAATGGCTGCTCTGGTGTGTGTGTGTGTGTGTGTGTGTGTGTGTGTGAGAGAGAGAGAGAGAGAGAGAGAGAGAGAGAGAGAGAGAAAGAGAGAGAGAGAGAGAGAGAGAGAGAGAGAGAGAGAGAGAGAGAGTTCAGACACTCCAGATAAACAGAATCCATAGGGATCTGTGACTATGAAAAGGTTCAGTTCACACTTAGGGCTGGGAAGCCCTAAGATCTGCCACCTGCACAAAGGCCCAGGGTAGAGTTCTGGTCTTCAACCAAAGGCCAGAGAACCATGGGTGCAATGCCTTAAGAAGGAAAAGTCAAGATAAAGCAAAGCAACCTTCTCTGCCTCTCCATCCTATCCATCCACACTAGTGAGGGAGACTTCCTACACGGTCCTGTTCCATGTGATAATCTCCTCCAAAACACCTGCCCAGGACTAGTGCATCTTAGCTATCTAGGCATCACCTAGCCTAGTCGTGTCAACACAGACAGAGCTGACCACTCTCGTGTCTGTATATACTCTCTTTGTTGAACCCTCATTATTAGACCCTCCTTTTATCCTTTCACCATGATTCCCTTCTGTTCTCGGATCATATTTGATAGCTGCTTTTATTCTATTCACAAATATTTTTCTGCCTTTCCTGTATAGGAGTTGTATGCTTTTCCTCTGTGTATCTGCTCAGTTTTATTAAATACTAGGCATTTAGCTAATATATTATCACGGTATTGACCTCGGTGCCATTTCTAAGTCTGTGAAGGATTCTGTCTCTGATGTCTTGCTCAGATGTTTTCTGATTTTCACCTGCTGCTCTGTTTCCTAGGGATCCCCTCTGAGTCTTCATGAAGCTGTTTTTCTGTCCAACCCATGGGGAAGCCCTTTCTAGGTACCCCTCAGTCTGTCCACACAAACTTCTTGTTTGAAGAGCAGTTACACATTTATGGGAACTTAGAGTTGCGTTCTTCACCCATCTAGGGTTGAACCCTGGCTCTTTCCAGCCTCTCCGGATGGGGCATGCTGTTGCTTACCCATTCACACCCAGGTATACTGGGATGGCAATGTTTCTTTGAAGCCTTACCCATAGAAGGTCCTCTAGGTCAGAGAAGCCTATTTTCAAGCAGCATTTGATCAGAAGTTGTGTTAAACCTTTTGCTTCATAAAGCTTGGCTCCTTTTGCTGATGGATGGAATCTCCATTAGTCCTTTAATTGATCCTGAGTTGGTACAGACAAGAGCACTCACATGGTCTTGCAGACACCCAGAAGTAACTTTTTAAAAATATCACATCAAGGCTGACCCTGATCCCAACCAAACTCATTTTGTCCCTTGGATGCTCTACAACCATGGAGTGACATGGAGCTACCTCTCAATTATTTGTCCCAATATCAGCATCACTCTTCACAATACCAGACAACGACTACTCCATGTTCATACAGAACTGTTGATGTCTTCATTCTTATTCTGTATGTCTTGGCCTGGGAGAAGACTCAGAGCTCCTGTACCAGAGTCGGGAGTGAGATAGCACCTTGCAGCTAACCATGTTTCACCCCATCTCTATTAATACAGCCATCAAGATAACAGCATCTTGCTGTATTGGCTTGCCTCACTGAAGTAGAAACTGTTCCTATGAGCAGGCCACAGTTGAGACCATCAGTGCTCAGCTTACAGAACATGGGCCTCAGCTCTCACCCTGCAAATGTGAGACGGGATGATGGGGAAAGGCGTCCCAGCTCCCACTGTTACTCCTATTCAGAGCAGAGGTTTTACAATATGAGGTTGTGCTGAAGAATTGATATGGGATTCCCCTCTGTATGCTGTGACTATGTTTTATTACCAATGGCCAATAAAGAAGCTGCTTTGGGCCTATGGCAGGGTAGAATAAAGCCAGGTAGGAAATCTGAACAGTGATATAGAGAGAAAGTAGGTAAAGTTAAAGAGATGCCATGTAGCTGCCAAAGGTGACAGACACCGGAGAACCTTACCAGTAAACCATGACCTCTGTAGCGATACAGAGGTGAATAGAAAGGGGTTAATTTAAGATGTAAGAGCTAGCCAAAAGGAAGCCAGAGCTAATAGGCCAAACAGTGGTGTAATTAATATGGTTTCTGTGTTATTATTCAGGTCTGGGCAGCTGGGAAATGCCCAGTCTCCGCCTACAAAACTTGGTGCCCTAGTGGCCTGTTCTCTGAGAGGTGAAATTGCAGAGGAGAGCTGCAGACACCATCTTTTTGCGTGTGTCCCCTGGAGTTGTTCTCTGATCAGCTGGAACTAGAATCAGAGTGGAGTGTTGGAGACAGCCATGACTCAAATGCTAAAGTATTCATATCAAGATTTAGTAATTAGATTAAATATTTTCCACTTGTTTTTTACTCTTGAAGAAATACCCAGGAATATAAAATGGTTGTTTTTGTATTTCATACCAATTATTTTTTCCAAAGATCATCCACTTAGCCTTATGTTGCCCTTGGCCAAGCCTTATTCAGCGAAGAATTACGATTTTGAAATTTGAAGCTAAGTTAATTAGCATCCAGCAAACAGACCATCAGGAATACTGTTACTCTTGGTAAGGAAAACAGTTCTGGATGATGTTAAAAGAATAAACAAATATCAGTTAAATACAGTATTTTCCAAGTTACTCCAACTGGTCTCATGGGGATACCATTAGCTGCCAGTCAGTCTCAACAACTGCGCAGTAGGAGTAAACTAGGAGCCCGAAGCTGAGGAGATGCAAGCAGTTGGTGTCTGCTTGCTAATTGGCAGGGTAAAGCTGGGCCGTGGAATTCTGGAATGGTTCCTCGCCGAAGACTCAATACTCTGTCAAATGCAAAGTAGAGGATCATCAGGGCTTGAGTCTGTGATAAAATAGCTTGAGGTTTCTCATCACATCCCATTCTAGAAGGGCCTTGCCCAGTTCTGGTTCCCCTGTTAAAATATATCCAACCCATGGCTTTTAGTAATTTCCCTGTCAAGAGAAGCATTTTATATACTTCTGGGAGATAGTCAAATTCTTAAAAAAAAAAATAGCTTTGAATGCATTTGTACTTTTGGCCAATCTGCAGACATCATGACTACCATCACCAGCAGGTTACCTGATACCCACTGCTGCCCCCAAGGAAAGAACTTACTGGATGGGACAGTGAGCTTTTCTCCCGGAACTCCCAGCTCAGTTTTGTCCCTGGCAACGTCAACGTTGTTTTTCTAGTCTATTGCAAGATGAATAATGTAGTCCTCAAGTTCAAATTTTGTCTCGTGTGTGTGTGTGTGTGTGTGTGTGATATATGCACATGTATGTATAGGCCATGGGATCTGAACACAGGTCCTCATGTGAGAATGGCCAGTGATTTACTGACTGAGCTATCTCCCAGGCCCCCTACACGTTTTTTTTTTTTCCTGAATTACAATTTCTGTGCTGAGAATGCCCAAGTGTCATCAAAGCCCTTCAACTCAGTACACCAATACACAAGCCTCAAGCTGAGTCTATGGTATAATTCTGCAATTCAATTCTGTAAAAATGCCACACAGGCTTAAGGCATGGAGCCCAACAAGATCACACTTACAGGGCTGGAGAGATGGCTCAGAGGGTAAGAGCATTGACTGCTCTTCCAGAAAACCTGGATTTGGTTTCCAGCACTCATTCACATGGGAGCTTATACTGTCTATAACTCCAGTTCCAGGGGATCTGATGCCCTCTTCTGGCCTCCTCTGGCACTGCACACATGTGGTGCACAGATAAACATGCAGGCAAAACACCCATTTACATAGACATTTAAGGAAAAAAAAACATTTGGGAAAAAAAGGATTTCACTTTCTTCTGATGATGGCTATGACCCATGGCCACCTGGACTTCTAAATGAGAGGCCAAATATTGAGGAGTTCTTATTATATAAACCCCTAAACACTGATAAACAATGAGAACGACACATAGAAATCATCAAAAATATTATATATTCCAGTTTACATTGTATTTTATCAGAAGGAATACAAATCAGAGCCATCTTACATAAAAGACACAGAGAGCAAGATGCAGGACAGCCAGTCAGGAATGCACAGTTTCCACTCCCTACCCGTGAAGTTGGTCCACATCATTCTTCCCCAGTATCGGCGTGGTCACCGGGTTTGGCTGAGCTTCATTATCAGTGCTTTCTAGGATTTAATTACTGGACACAATTGATTGAATCGCTTGACAAGTGAATTCAGTCTCCACTTATCCAATCCTTCCAGAAGATTGTAGAGGCGTTTCGCTTGTATTTTAAAAAATAAAACTTATCCAAGGATCAGAAAAGTGAAACAGCCATAATCACCAGCCTTATAGACCAGGCAACAATAACTCGCACCTTTAATTCCAGTAGCCAAACTACTTTGCCATAGAAACCAGGTGGTAGTAGTGCATGCCTTTAATCCCAAAACTGGAGAGTATTATAAGATGCAAGGAGACAGCTCTCAGGCTTAGTCTCATTCTAAGATTCCTGGAGGCAGGATCGCCATTTTGGGACTGAGAGCAAGGTAGTAGCCAGTGGAGAGCTACTTTGCTTTTCAGGTGTTTAGGCTGAAGTCCAATGTCTCTCTCTGAGTATTTATTAATCGTGCTTCAGAAGGCATATCTGAAAATGTTACATGGTTCAAAGCCCTACCATTTGTGTTCCCAGAGCAGACCTTTCTAACATGGCTATCCCCCATCCTAAACTATCTAGAGAGCTCTATGAGTCTCTTCACTAGCAAAAAAAAAAGAAAAGAAAGAAAGAAAAAAGTTCACCAAGAGTAGCAAAAATACTCTAACTTTTCAGTATTCCAAGTATGTAGAAGCTCCATTGCAGCAGCCTAAGACAAAAACTAGACAGTAGCAACAAGGAAGTGACCACCAAGGGAGCAGGCCTGAGCTGGAGACCTCTGTGGGAATGGGTGTGAGTCAGGGAACTCTGAGGGAGCAGGCCCAAGTCAGAGACATCTGTGCGGGCAATGAAAATAACCACACAACATACCCAAATTTATGAGATACAATGAAAGCAATGTTAAGAGGAAAGTTCATATCGCCAAATGCCTACATGAAGAAGCTGGAAAAAAAAATCCCACACTGGTGAATTAACAGAACATTTGAAAACTCTAGAACAAAAAGAAACAAACTCACCCAGGAGGACTAGAGGGAGGAAATAATCAAATTGAGAGCTGAAATCAACAAAATAGAAATAAAGAAAACAATACAAAGAATCAATGAGACAAAGAGTTGGTTCTTGGAGAAAATCAACAAAATAGACAAATCTTTATCCAAACTAACCAAAAGGCAAAGACAGAATATCCAAATTAACAAAATCAGAAATGAAAAGGGGGACATAACAACGAACATAGAGGAAATCCAGAGAATCATTAAGTTATATTTCAAAAGCCTGTACTCCACAAAATTGGAAAACTTAACGGAAATGGACAACTCTCTGGATAAACATCTCTTAACCCTGGCCTTGCCACGCTTGCACCATTTGTTCCAAGAGATGCCCATTGCTCAGGGCTGGCTGGAGAGAGCAGTTGTATTTTTCAACCTGTCTCCTCTTACTAAACTAGCAAGAGGACAAAATATCCGATTCCTTTTTACTACTGTACCCTTCAGCACAGCACCATGGATAACAAATATCTGAATCAACACAATTTTCTGGATAAATATCTTTTGTCTTCAGCTAGACATCTGTGTCTGCCTGCTTTGACTTATCTGACTGTTACAATTCAGAAACCTCAGTGGCTTAATCCTCCCGAGCTGTGGACATGTAGAAGAAACAACCCCAGCTCTTCAGACCGTGCAGAGGAGACATGGCAAGGCCCGCCTGCAGATTTGTAACTATATTTAGGTCATAAAGAGAAAAGGAAAAGAAAACTCCTCATTGGAACTAAAGCCATGCGTAGCCAGCAGTTCATGGATGTCTACAATATAGACCTTCTTTCCACTCTGTCTGTGGTGTAGCTGTTTGTGATGTAGATGTACAGTTAACAGAGTGAATTGGTTTTGAACCACTTAAAGCCCCCAGCTGTCTTGCTCCTGCCACTTCTAACCCATTTATTTTCTTTGACGATTTCTGCTTATTTCTTGTCCTCTTTTTGGGTGTCTAGAGTTTTGCTTTGCTTTGCTTTGTTTCCATCTCAGAGGACCAAAATTTGTACTTTCAAGGGTTGGGGGATAATGTAATAGTAGACTATACTGATTTTAGACTAGACCACAGGTCTCCCTTTACAGCCTGTGTTAGCACAAGACATTACTTAACTTCTCTTGGCCTTGATTTCTCTACCTGTAAAATAGTAATAATCTTATTTCTTATGTATAACTGTTAAGTAAACAAATTAAAAATAAGCAGAAAGCTTTAAAGGAAGGTCTGGTACCCACTGGAGGCTAGTAGCTTTTATAATAACAATTATTTTTCTGTACCCACTAATGCAAGAGCTCTTTTTGTAAACCTATGGAGCTATTTCCCGACCAGTGTCCCATGTTGCCTGACAAGACAGATGTCACCAGATGGACATTCTCCATCGTACACAGGGTTAGAGCTAAGAGTTCTGGTTCATACTCCTTTCCACGTTCCTTCCTCCTTCAGTGCTGTCCGTTACTGCAATATCATATGTGATTCAACTCAGCCAGCACACCCAAGCACTCTGCAGAACCCCTATTCCGGTCTTTCAAATAACCACTGATTGGCAATTTTGTAAGAGTGCAGTGGCCTTTCCTTTAGCTGCTGTGACAACGGCATGAGCCTTTAGAATTCCCACCAGGAACTTCTATGCTCCCAGGTAGCTGGGGCTGCAGTTTAGAAGCATGGCATTCATGGGTACCTTGGAATTCCCCATTAGGAGAGCAGTAGCAGGAGAAAGACCAGATCAAGGGGATCCAAAAGCAGGGAGATCAGAGCCCCATTTCTTTTGGTTTCTCTAGGCATCTGGAGTCTCTTCTCTCTGTCCAATCACAGCAATGCCAGTGTTTCCAAACATAGGTGCTGAATCCTCCCACCAAGGCCTTGGAAATTACCAGGATATCTAATAGCTTCTGCTTGACACATCAGAGCTTGCTACCTCAGCCTCAACTTAAGCAAACTGCCTGGAGTACCCAGACCTTACATACCTACTAGACGCCCATCACAGCTTTTCCCCTTTGCTAACATCTCATTCCCTTAGCATTTGCTAAGTGGACATTCAATAAATGCTGATATCCACTAAGCACTGGGGACCAGAGGAGAATCTTAGGTATAACAAAAGGGGATGGTCCAGTATCTTCAGATTAAACCCTTGTGATCAACATCCTCCTCCTTCCTGCAGGACAGAGTCTACGGTTCATCGACTCCTTTAAAATCTACAACTTGAGCTCCAGCAGCTGGTCATCAGGTAAGACTCCTGTGGGCAGGCTGCTCCACCACCCCTGCCACCAATAGGACCCAGTGACCTACAAGTCCCACTCTGCCCCACAAATCTATGGAATCCACCCCCTAACCATGCCCTGTGGCATCGGCAGTCCCTGTGGAGGTACAGGCACCAATCACCTGCACCCACTGGAGGAAGAATCAACACCTGTACCTATAATCACCCCAAACCCAGATGGGTAGACGACAGCGTAGGAACATATTCAACAACATTAAGAGCAATATGGCACCACTAGAACCTAGTGGTTCTACGGCAGGAAGACCTGAACTCCCAATGCAGATGAAGCAGAAGAAAATGACCATAAAATTAACTTTATGAAGACTCTAGAAGCCCCTAAAGAAGAAATGAAAATTTTATTTAAAGAGATCAATAAAAAGGAAAACAAAAAATGGAAGAAATCAATAAATCTCTCAAAGAAAGGCAAGGAAAAACAACCAAACTGGGGGAGGAAACAGTTCAAAACTTGAAAATTGAAAGAGTGGCAATAAAGAAACACAAACCGAGAGAATTCAGGAAATGGGAAATCTGGGAAAATGAACAGGAACTTCAGATACAAGCATAACCAATGGAATGCAAGAGATGGAAAATCTAAAATAAATGGATAATTTTCTAGATAGGTACCACATACCAAACTTAAATCAAGACCATATAAACAATTTAGATAGGCCTATAACCCTTAAGGAAATAGAAACAGTCATTAAAATTAAAAGTCTCCCAATCAGAAAACGCTCAGGGCCAGATGGTTTTATTCTTCAGAATACTACCAGAATCCAAAGAAGAGCTAATATCAATACCCCTCATATTGTTCTACATAATAGAAGGAACATTGCCAAACTCTTTTTTATGAGGTTACTATTTCCCTGATACCCAAACCACACAAAGATGCAACAAAGAAAAAAAAATTAAAGACCAATCTCCCTCGTTAACACTGATGCAAAAATTTTCAATAAAATACTGACAAACCAAATCTAAGAACATATCAAAAAATCATCTACCATTACCAAGTAGGCTTCATTCCATAGGTGCAGGGTTGGTTAAACATACAGAAATCTGTCTATGTAATCTACCATATAAACAAACTGAAAGAAAAAGCCCCCACATAATCATCTCATTAGATGCTGAAAAAGTAATTGATAAGATCCAACACCCCTTCAAGATAAAGGTCTTAGAGAAATAAGGAATACAAGAAACATACCTAAACATAATAAAAGCAATATACAGCAAGCCAAAAGCCAATATGAAATTAAATGGAGAGAAATTCAAAGGGATTCCACTAATACCAGGAACAAGACAAGGCTGCCCACTCTCTCAGTATCTATTCAACATAGTTCTTGAAGGTTTAGCTAGAGCAATAAGACAACAAAAAAAAAAGATCAAGGGTATACAAATTGGAAAGGAAGAAACTAAACTTTTGCTATTTGTAGATGTTATGATAGTATACATAAGTGACCCCCAAAATTCTACCAGAGAACTCCTACAGCTAATAAACACCTTAAGTAATGTGGCAGGATACAAGACTAACCATCTCTCCCCAAAAAACTCAGTGACTCTCTTAAATACAAATAATAAATTGGATGAGAAAAAAAATCAGAGAAACATCACCTTTCACAATAGCCACAAACAACATAAAATATCTTAAGGTAACTCTAACTAAATCAATGGAAAACCTGTATGAGAAGAACTTTAAATTTTTAAAGAAAGAAATTGAAGAAGGTATTAGAAAATGGCAAAATATGCTCTTTGACAGGTAAGATCAACATAGTAAAAATGGCGATCTTACCAAAAGCAATCTACAGATTCAATGCAATTCCCATCAAAATTTGAACACAATTCTCCACAGACCTCAAAAGAACAATACTCAACTTCATATAGAAAAACAAAAAAACCCAGGAGAGCTAAAACAATCTTATAGAATAAAGAAACTTCTGGAGGTATCCCCATTGCTGACTTGAAGCTCTATTATAGGGTCATAGTAATCAAAACAGCTTGGAATCAGCATAAAAAACAGACATCTGGATCAATAGAATCAAATCAAAGACCCTGACATTAATCCACACATCTATGAACACCTGATTTTTGACAAAGAAGCCAAAAGTGTATAGTGGAAAAAGAAAGCATCTTCAACAAATGGTGCTGGCATAATTGGATGTTGACATGTAGAAGAATGAAAATAAATCCATATGTATTGCCATGCACAAAACTCATGTCCAAGTGTATCAAAGACCTCAACATAAATCCAATTACACTGAACCTGACAGAAGAGAAAGTGGAAAGTAACCTTGACTGCATTGGCACAGGAGACCACTTCATAAATATAACACCAGTGGCACAGACACTGAGAGCAACAATCAATAAATGGGACCTCCTGAAACTGAAAAGCTTCTGTAAAGCAGAGGACATGGTCAATAAGACAAAACAACAGCCTAAAGAATAGGAAAAGGTCTTTACCAACCCTACATCTGACAGAGGGCTGACAGAGTAAATAAAGAATTCTACAGACTAGACATCAAAGTACCAAAAATCCAATTAAAAATGGGATAGATCTAAACAAAGAATTCTCAACAGAAAAATCTCAAATGGACAAAAGACATTTAAGGAAATGCTCAACATCTTTAGTCATCAGGGAAAAGCAAATCAAAACGACTCAGAGATACCATCTTACACCTGTCAGAATGGTTAAGATCAAAAATACTGATGACAGCTTATGTTGGAGAGGATGTGGAGTGAGGGGAACACTCTTCCACTGCTGGTGGGAGTTCAAACTTGTACAGCCACTTTGGAAATCAGCATGAAAATTTCTGAGAAAATTTGGGATCAATCTATCTCAAGACCCAGCAATACCACTCTTGGGCATATACCCAAAGAATACACAATCATACCATAATAACATTTACTCAACTCTGTTTATAGCAGCATTGTTCATAATAGCCAGAATCTGAAAACAACCTAGATGCCCCTCAACTTAAGAATGTATAAAAAAAATGTGGTACATTTACACAATGGAGTATTACTCAGCTGTAAACTATTATTCCTTGCTCAGCCTAGATGTAGTAGGGAGGGCCTTGGACCTTCCACAAAGCAAAGTACCTTACCCTTTCTTAGGATTAGATGGGGTAGGGTGGGAAAGTGTATGGAGGGAATGGGAGAAGGGAAAGGAGTAGGAATTTGGATTGGTATTTTTTTTAAAAAAAATCTAATACATTTAAAAAATAAAAAATTATAACATCATGAAATTTGCAGATAAATGGATGGAGCTAGAAAAAACATCCTGAGTGAAGTAACCCAGACTCAGAAAGACAAACACAGTATGTACTTACTCATAAGTGGGTATTAGTGGTAAAATAAAAGATAACCAGACTGCAATACACAGCCCCAGAGAAGCGAGGTCACAAGGAGGACCATAAGAGGGATACATGAATTGCCCTAGGAAGGGGAAATAGATAATATCTTCTGGTGGATGTAGGGATGAGAATGGGATGGTTGAGTTGGGGGAGGGAGAGAGAGGGAGAACAATGAAAGAGAGATCTTAAGAGAGGGAGCCATTATGAGACTGAGGAGAAACCTGGTGCTAGGGAAATTCCCAGGAATCCACAAGCAAGACCCAAGCCAAGACTTGTAGCAATAGTAAAGAACTGGCCTTTTCTTGTAATCAGATTGATGACTACCCTAACTGTCATAATAGAACCTTCATCCAGTAACCGATGGAAGCAGATGCAGAGATCCATAGCCAAGCACTGGGCTGAGCTCTGGGAGTCCAGTCAAAGAGAGGGAGGAATAATTATATGAGCAAGGGTGGTCAGGAGCATAATGGGTAAACCCACAGAGGCAGCTGACCCAGGGTAGTGGTAGCTCACAGACTCTGGATGGACAGCCGGTAAGCATGCATGGGATGGACCTAGAACCTCTGCACTTGAGTGACAATCATGTGGCTTGGTCTGTTTGTGGACAGCGCTGGCAGTGGAACCTAGGATCTATCCGTGCTGCATGAGCTGGATTTTTGGAACCTATTTCCTATGGTGTGATGCCGTGTTTAGCCTTGATGCAGGGGGAAGGACTTGGTCCTGCCTCGCCTTAATGGACCAGGCTTTGTTGATTCCTCATGGGAGTCCTTACCCTTTCTGAGGAGTGGATGGGGCAGTGAGGTGGGGGAAGGGGGGAAAGTGGAAGGAAGGGAGGGAGGGTGGAACTGTGGTTGGTACATAAAATGAATAAAAAATTTAAATTAAATAATAAATATAAGATCTACAGATTTCCTCACAATAGCTGTGCCTCTTTGATTGCTAAAAGTATGGTGTCCACATGTTCTGCACATGACTTCTGAGATTGGGCATGAAGGGGTAACTTGGTGAGACTTTTCTTAAAGAAATAATTTGGCAAGAAAAATAGCCATGGGCATAATTCAATAAGCAAATACACGGCAAAGATGAAGCACAGGGAGAAGGGTCATAAAACCTCCCAGCAAAGGACATCAATGTCTTTGAGTATGATTTGTCACTTGAAATTTGGAGTCTAGGCCACAGTGCCATCCCTGGAGTGCTGGCATTTAGTTCTAGATGTAGGATCCTAGCTTTCTTTCCTACAGAACAGAAGTGTGTTGTTCTGGTGAGCCCAGCAATGCAGATCTATACAATGGCCTCACTAATCAGCCAGCTCAGTTGGGCTGGTGCAGTACTCTTCTATATAACAGTACACATGAAAGAGAAACGTTGGGTTATTCTCTGCCAAAACAAGTAAGCAACAACAAAAGACCACAGTTGACTGACATTACAATAAGTGGGCCACAACATCAAATTAAATGGAGAGAATGGTAAAGAATTCCACTGAAAACAGGGACAAGATATGGTTGTCCACTCTCTCTGTACTTACTCAATATAGCACTTGAGGTCTTAGCTAGAACAATAAAACAACTGAAGTAGATGAAGGGGGTACAAATAGGAAAAGAAGAAGTCCAAGTATCTTTATTTGCAGGTGATGTGGCAGTATATCTACATAACTGGCCACATAAAAAAAATCCACTAGGGAACTCCTGTAGCTAATAAACGCTTTCGCTTTCAGCAAAGTAGCTGATTACATGATTTACTCCCAAAGTCAGTATACCTACTATATACAAATAACAGATGGACTGAGAAGGAAATCAGGGAAGCAACACCACTCCCTATAGCCTCAAATAATATAAACATCTTGGGGCAACTCTAACCAAGCAAGTGAAAAAATTATTTAACAAAACTTCAAGTCTTTGACGAAAGAAATTGAAGAAGATATCAGAAGATGGAAAGATTTCCCATGCTCATGGATCAGTAGAATTACTGTAGTAAAACATGACCATCCTACCAAAAGCAATCTACAAATTCAATACAATCCTCATGAAAATCACAACACAATTCTTTACAGACCTTGTCAGGACAATCCTCAACTTCCTATGAAAAAACAAAAAGCCCAGGGCAACTAAAAGAATTTTGAACAATAAAAGAATTGCTGGAGATCTCATCATTTCCAATTTCAAGTTGCACTATAAAACTATTGCAACGAAATCCGAAAGATATTGGCATAAAAACAGATATTTGGTCAATGAAAAGCCAGACATAAATCCATATACCTCTGTATGGCCAATTCTTGGTGAAGAAACCAGAAATCCACTTCATTCTAGTTCTGGTCAAGTTAAATATTTGTGTGTTGTAGATGAATGTAAATAGATTCATATTTATCACCTTCATAAAACCCAAGTCCAAGTGGGTCAAAGACCTCAGCATAAAAGCAGATGCTTTGAACCTGATAGAAGAGAAAGTGGGGAGCGAACAGCCTTGAACTTGCTGACCGTTTGAAGAGAACACTGATCGTGCAGACACTAAGATCAACAATTACTACAGGAGACTTCACGAAACTGAAAAGTTTCTATAAGATGAAGGACACGGTTAATTTGACAAAGCAGCAGCCTGAGAAATAGAAAAGATTTTTTACCTAGTTCATATCTGAGAGAGGACTCTCCAAAATATATATATATAAAAACCTCAAGAAACTAGATATCAAAAAGCAAATAATCCAATTAAAATGGGTTACAGGTCTAAACAGAGAATTCTCAATAGAGGAATCTCAAATGGCCAAGAAATCCTAAAAGTATTCAATATCCTTAGCCGTCAGGGAAATGTAAACCAAAACTACTTTGAGAATCCATCTTACACTTGTCAGAACGGTTACAATCAATAACACAATTGACTGTGTTGGTGAGAATATGGAGCATCCCTTATGGGTGGGAGTGCAAACTTGTAAAGCCAGTATGAAAATCAATATGGCAGTTCCTCAGAAAATCTACACCGAGATCCAGATGATGTGGGATTCCCCTCTGTATGCTGTGAACACCATTGGTTAGCAAAGAAGCTGTTTTGAGCCTGTGATAGGGTAGAGCAGAGCTAGCTGGGTAAAACTAAACTGGATGCTGGGAGAAAGGAGGAGGAATCAGGAGAAGCCATGTAGGCCCGCTGGAGACAGATGCTGGAACTTTACCTGGTTAGCCACAGTCTCAAGGTGATACACAGATTAGAGGAGATGAGTTCATGTAAGATGTAAGAGTTAGCCAGAAATACACCTAAGCTATTGGCCAAATAGTATTGCAAATAATATATAGTTTCAGTGTGGTTATTTCAGGAGTCTGGGCAGCTGGGAATACACAAACGGACTCCCACAACAAACTGGCGCTGCCGGGCAGTCGGAAAACAAACTAGCAGCCTTCTTAAAATATCTAGCCATACCCCTCTCTTAGATGTATACCCAAAGGACACTCCATCCTATCACAATGACACTCACTCAGCCATGCTTATTGTGGTTTTACTCATAATAGCCAGAACCTGTAGATAACCTAGACATCCCTCGACAGAAGAATAGAGAAAGAAAATGTGGTACATTTACACAATGGAGTATTGCTCAGCTATTAAAAAAAAAAAAACTCCACAAATTTGTAGGCAAATGGGTGGAAATAGAAAAAATCATTTTGAGTGAGATAGCTCAGATCCAGAAAGATAAATACGGTATGTACTCACTTATAAGTGGACAATAGCTGTTAAGTAAATGATAACCAAGCCACAGCTGGTGGACCCAGAGAGGTTCGGTAGAGAGGAGGCGTCTAAGGTTGGAGAAATAGAAGAGATTTTATAGGTTGATAGCGGCAGGTGGGGAGAGGAGTGTGGAGATCAGGTTAGAGGGAGACAGGGTAGAGGGAGAAAGGGCAGAGAGAGGTGACTGGCATTGGGGGCAGCATTTCGGGGTGGTGGGAAAACCTAGTGTGTAACATGGTGGGCTGGCTTGATGGGGTTTCTGTCCCTCCCAGTACCCCAACAGCCGGCAAGCAACAAAGAAAATCACACACAAGACTCCATAAGGTTATAAACTGATTGGCTCATTAGGTCAGGCTTCTTGTTAACTCTTATAACTTATATTAACCCATTATTCTCATCTATGTTAGCCATAATGGCTCCGTACCTTTCTCTGCTGGGCAAGTTACATGCTGCCTCTTCGGTGGTCTGTACAGGAATGCCTGAGAGAGAGCTTCTGCTTCCAGAATACTCCCAGTCTCTTTGCTCCACCCCTACTTCCTGTCTGGCTTTCCCGCCTATACTGCCTGCCTGGCCAATCAGCGTTTTATTAAAATATGATTGACAGAATACAGATAATTCTCCCGCACCATTTCCCTCTTTTTTTTTTAAACAAAGGAAAATACCCATAATCCATTTGTTGGGAATGTGGGCGTAGTATTTCAGGCTACTTCCTGCTGGTTGGGGGCGCTGATAGTCTGAAAGGGACCTAAAGAAAATTTAGAGTTATAATCAAGTCATGACTGGAGTATCCTGTGAGTCTTGATCATCTCAGGCAGCAGTCTTGAATCTGTTCTGGATGTAGAACTCTGTCATCTGGGCCATCTGTTCCTATCGGAGATTTTTCAGGTGGCCTCCCTTGGTCAAAGGTGATTATTCTTAACTCTGAATAAATCCAGAGTCTCTCGTTTTCTGTGGAAACAAAAGCAAAATCTCTTCTCCAAAGTAACATACCTTTTGACTTCAGTTTTGAAGCCAAGGTATTTTCAAAATTCCTATCTTGGGTTAGTTCAGCAGCATTTATAAACAAAAGTCTTTTAGCAGTTGTTGCTCCTTCCTCAGCAATCAAACAATTTAAAGAGAGCATAATAGCATACAGTATCAAGATTCTCTTTGTATTTTCCATCTTTGTGTGGCTTTACTTTAACCTCTATTTCTTTTATTTTTACTTTTACTTTTTAAGACAGGTTCTCTGTACATCTTTGTCCTGGAATAACACTGTAGACCAGGCTGTCCTTGAATTCACAGAGATCCTTCTGTCTCTGCCTCCCCAGTACTGGCCTCAAAGGTGTTTGCTACCACACCTTGAACTCACAGAGATCCACGTGTCTCTGCTTCTCCAGTGCTAGGATTAAAAGTGTGTGCTACCACACCTTGAACTCAGAGATCTGTCTGTCTCTGCCTCCCAGGCATTGGGATTAAAGGTGTGTACTACCACACCTTGAAGTCACAGAGGTCAATCTCTACCTCTGTCCCTTGAAGTCACAGAGGTCAATATGCCTCTGCCTCCCAGGCATTGGGATTTAAGGTGTGTACCACCACACCCAACTACTCTCTTTCTTCCTTTTTTTTACATTAAGAACTTTAACTTTTAGCCTGCATATACTTTTAACACACTGTAAAATATTTAGAGGTTTTCTTCCTCTTTGAATCTCTCTTTACTGTATATCTCTCTTTTTCTGACCTCATGAGCCTCTAATTTACTAAGCAATATGGAGAGCAGTGGCTTTGACGGCTAGATCCAACCCACTCCCCAGCTCTCCAGTCTCATAGCTGAGATACCAGCCAGAGCTGTGTTCACTGCCACAACTCTATGGCGTTTCAAGGTCCTTGCCAGCAAGCTGCAGCATTCTGCTCACATACCACACTCAGTCGGACTGCCTGTCCCAGTCCGAAAGAGTCAGAGTTTGCCCTGGCAGGACAGCCCAGAAAGATGGCTATTTAAAACAGCGCAGCTTTTATCCTGCTATGACTGAGAGCTGAAAAGCATGCGGTCAGCTTTTCATCAACACAGTTTAAGTGCTTCGTGGCAGGACCTCTTAAAAGAGCTGAAAGGTTTTGCAGCTAAAGCTGAGTCAGGAAGCCTCCCTTAGATGAGAGCACTTGCTTGCCTCTAGCAAGCAGAGCAGACCCGAGAAATTGCTGCTACCAAGAAACCATGCATAATGCTGTTATTTTGTTCTAGAATTACTTCCCAAGCTGTCTCAGGCTTTATGTGGATACAGTTATCCACGTCTGGGCGCCATATGTAACATGGCGGGCTGGCTTGATGGGGTTTCTGTCCCTCCCAGTACCCCAACAGCCGGCAAGCAACAAAGAAAATCACACACAAGACTCCATAAGGTTATAAACTGATTGGCTCATTAGGTCAGGCTTCTTGTTAACTCTTATAACTTATATTAACCCATTATTCTCATCTATGTTAGCCATAATGGCTCCGTACCTTTCTCTGCTGGGCAAGTTACATGCTGCCTCTTCGGTGGTCTGTACAGGAATGCCTGAGAGAGAGCTTCTGCTTCCAGAATACTCCCAGTCTCTTTGCTCCACCCCTACTTCCTGTCTGGCTTTCCCGCCTATACTGCCTGCCTGGCCAATCAGCGTTTTATTAAAATATGATTGACAGAATACAGATAATTCTCCCGCACCACTAGTGCAGTGGAAACTTCCTGGAACGTATGAAGATGATCCTGGTGAGAATTCTAATAATGGGGGAGATAGAGTCTCAACTAGCTGGCCTTCTCTTGTCGCCAGGCAAGTCTTCCAGTGGTGGGACTGGGTTCCATTCAAAAGAGTTGTTAGCCAAGGAGGTCCCATGGAAATTCAACAACCCAGGCTGTTGCCAGGACAAAGGGTTGCTCTCTGCAAACCTACAGTGTAGCCCCATTACCAGTTTGACTTCTTTGTGTTCAGTGAGTTGTACAAGTGTTGTCCTTGGCAATGGGGCTACGCTGTGGGTTTGTAGAGAGTCCCTTTTGCCATGGTAAGAAAGTGTGACCTAGATAGTCCTCACCCTGGTGTTGGGCTTCAGTCTGCACGGCTATGAGAAATGCATTCCCGTTCTTTTGATTCACAAAGACAGACCATGTAAACAGGACCCCAGTGATCAAAAGTTGGGGAAAGACCGAATGAAAACCAGATGCAAAAGTCTTTGCTTGTGCAGCAGGGGCTCTCAGAGCTCCTGGTAGACTTGAATGCAGTGTTCTTTCAAATGAGAAATGGTGAAGTGTTTTCTCCAAAAACAGCAAGCTAGAAGCAGCTGGTGTGGATCACTTTTATTCCTTGGTCTTTCCCTTTTTAGATGTCTAAGTTTAAGAATGATACTGCTTTGGAGACATGGTAATTAAATACACGCTGTGGCCTGAAAATGGTTGATTTATGGGTATTTGGGGTTGAATATCACCACAAATCATCCACCTGATAAAAAAGCAGGCACCTCCCGTGATGCTCCTGTGAGGATTCGGAGGCAGGGAAGCCACTTCTGGCCACAGGCACTGACTACTGTGTCTCTTGGGTGCCTCACAATCTCCCTGTTGGGTAATAGTTACCCAGGACAGCTATACCTACACCCCATAATCTTCCCCTGCATGTAGCCCCTCCATTCTCAGACCATTCACCCTGAGACTCCCGTTAGGAAGGGACTGAGGTTTGCTGATAGTGCAGCAAGTTCTGCATATAGGGCCTCATTTAGTTTCCAAGTATTTATGCTTCCATTTTCTCCTTTAAAATATTTTAAATGGATATATAAACTTTCTATATTTTCCAAACAAAACAGTGGCCTTCAGTATGAGATTTTCATATATAAATACCACCGTACTTTTTTCTTAGTCTCCCTCCCCTGACTCCCCTCCCCTCTTCTTGCTGACCCCCAAATTACCCTCAATTTTCATCATTCATGTGTGTGTGTGTAATTTATACGTTTGGATCTCTTCTTTACATATGAGTGTATATGCATACACATGTCTGTTTAAATTACATTCCACATGCAAAAGAAAGCGTATTTTTCCTACATCTACCCTTACACTCTCAGCTCCTCCTTCTCCAGTTCGTGCTCCATTATAGCCTCACTTTAATTTTCATGTCATGTGCATATATGTGCCGTGCACACACACATACAATTGATTTTGTTTATAAGGAAACAGGATGTTTGTCTTTGAATATATGTCTGATTTCAAATAATGTGATCTCAAGTTCAACTCAATTTCTCCAAGACACATTTCATCTTTTCTTATGGATGTATAAGAGTCTACCTTGTACATACACATATATGTGTGCATTATAAACATGTATGTGAATAAGATTCTACAGTGTAGTGCACACATATACATACACATATATATGTACACTACACTGTAGAATCTTATCTCAATAGAGAATATATATATATATATATATACACACACACACACACATCTTATTTATACTAATCCCATTTCTTTATTCATCTGTAGATAAGAATCCATATCTCAGGTATTATAAACAACGTAGCAGGAAGCACAGAATACCTCTGTGGTGTTCACTTAGAGTCCTAGTCTAGGTGTCCACTCAGGAGTGGTGCAGCTAGATCATACGGTAGTTCTAATTTTAGGGGCTTGTAGGTTTTTTGAATTGTTTTTGTTTTGCTTTATCCTACCGGCAGCCCTAAGTGTCCCCTTCCCCAACATTCTTGCCAACCTTGGTTACTATGTGTTGTCTTGCTAATAGCTGTTCTGACTCCAGTAAGATAGAGTATCAGGGCTATTTTAGTCTGCATTTCCCTAATGGGAAAGACGCTGAACGCCTTTTCACACTTTATCCATCACTTGTGTTTCTTCTTTAGAAAGCTAAAGCTATCTGTTCCATTCGTTTGCCCGTGTATTGATGGAATAATTTGGTGTTTGGGGTATTTAATTTCTGCCATAATTTGTGGATTGGGTATGCTAATTTCAGTGTAGAGATTTTTTATCCACTGGGTTATATTTATTGCTAGGTATTTTTAGAGGTTGTTTTCATAGGGATTTTTTCCATCTGATTTCTTTCTAGCATGCTTGTTATTCATATATGGAACATGGGGTCAAATAGCCAGGCTATCAGTATATCTCATGGAATTGTATTCTCTAGATCTCAGGTTGGGATACATTACCTGAATAAAGGAATTTTTAGGTTGTGATTTGTAAAGCTACTTACTCCTTATGAGAGAGGTATCTTTACAAGATAATAAGAAACTCAATCAATCATTGATGCCAACAGATGCAATTCCAATCTGTGTTCACAGTGCATACCACCAACAGTGACATCCCCTGCATGTCTTTCTTCTGTTTGAAAAAAAAGGACTGCTTTGCCTTTCCTTTGTGAACCAAACTTAGTTTGTTCCACTTTTTTAAAATAATTTTTCACTCATGTAAGTGGGTGAATTTGAAAGTTTTTCCATCCTAAAACAGTCAGTTTTACGCTTGAAACATTATGCCCAGTGACGGAGAGTGTGGTGACGTATGTCTCAGACTCGCAGGACTCTCCTTGGTGGCCCAACATCCAAAGCCCTGTGTGCTTTTGGTTACTAGTAAATTGTTAAATATAGTTTCAGGTTTGGGGTTTTTATTTGTGAGCCAATTACCATGAACAAAAGGGGCAAGTATATGGTGTGGGAGGTTTCCATATTTGGATGTGAATTAGCCTGACGTTGTTTTCTAAAGTACAGTTGAGTCTCAGTTAATGTAAGAGATTTCTCCCAGCAGATCCGTGTACTTTGTCTATCCCCACCCCATCCAGAGTAAATACCAGACTCCAGGTCCTTAAACTTTCCATCCCACAAGAATTTTTCATTTTCCTTGCTTTTCAAATATCTGTTCAATTGCTCCCTTAAGTCTTTAATTTTTCCCTTCACTAGGGTAAAGTGCTGAGATTGCCAACTTAGGAACTGAGTGTCCACCAGTACTCAATGGGGAATTTTAGCAAAAATAATTTATCTAAAACAGTTTCAATAAAAAATAAAAGATGAGAAGCTCAAATTTCTTAGTTAGAAAGAGCTGGTAAGCCACAGACAATGACTACACCACTGCCACTACTGATCTAGAGCCCAATAAGAGTACCATTGGGAACACACCGACTTCATTGGCTCTTTTTTTTCTTTTTTTTCAAAGTTTATTAAATTATAAAAGTTTCCATTTCTGCCCCTCCTCCCAACACCCTCTCACTCCCCCCCCACTTCCCCCCTCCTCCCTCTCCATTCCTAAGAGCAGTCAGGGTTTCCTGCCCTGTGGGAAGTTCAAGTTCCTCCCCGCTCCCTCCAGGTCCAGGAAGGTGAGTATCCAAACAGACTGGATCCCAAAAAAACAGTGTATGCAGAGGAAACAAGTCCCAGTGTCATTGTCAATGGCTTTTCAGAAAGACTCCGGGCCAGCCACATTCAGAGAATTCGGCCACATTCAGAGAATCTGGTTGGATCACGTCCTTGTTCAGTCCCAGTCCAACTGGCCTTGGTGAACTCTCATTAGATCAGTCCCCTTGTATCAGTGGTTGATCGCAACCCTCGGGCTCCTGATTTCCTTTTTCATGTTCTTCCTCCTTCTGCTCCTCAATTGGACCTTGGGGGGCTCAGTCCGGTGCTCCAATGTGGGTCTCCGTCTCATACCTAAATATAATAAAAGCTGTTTACAGCAAGCCGACAGCTAACATCAAACTGAACGGAGAGAAACTCAAAGCCATTCCATTGAAATCAGGAACAAGACAAGGCTGTCCACTCTCCCCATACCTCTTCAATACAGTGCTAGAAGTTCTTGCAATAGCAATACGACAACATAAGGGGATCAAGGGGATTCGAATTGGAAAGGAAGAAGTTAAACTCTCGTTATTTGCAGACGATATGATAGTATACATGAACGACCCCAAAAACTCTACCAAAGAACTCATTGGCTCTTGAAAGTCAGTAGAAGCCAGAGTCAGTGGCGCCCACCCCACCCCGCCCAGAATCTAACCTTCTAGACTACTGTTTCCAACTTTCGAATGGGAATCTTTAATGGAAAAGCGCAGAGGTTCATTCAGAGTCTCTTGGGCTGAGGGTGAAATACAGCACTGTATTAGTGACCTTTCTGTCGTGATGCAACATTATCACCAAAAGCAACTTAGAGAAGACGGAGCTCATTTTCACTAGTTTCAGAGGCGACTCCATGATGGTAGCATGGCAGCAGGCGGCCAGAGCAGGAAGCTGGGGTGGGGGGGTCGCATCTCAAGTGCACGCACAAAGAAAGGCACGTGAAGTAGAAGTGGAGCCCGTCTTTAACTTCTCAACCCTCCCCCAGGGCTGTGCTTCCTCCAGCAAGGCGCCGCCCCTTAAACCTCCTCAAACTACACCGTCTTGCCACTGGCGCTCAAACCTTCAAAACTATACCGCCAACTGGAGATCAAGCCTTCAAGCGCCTACACCTCAGGGGATGTTTCTCTTTAGAACCACCACCACCATCTCTCTACGTAGCTACGTTTTCCCCAGGTGGTCTTGGTTCTGTCATTAGAGCCCTCCCTCCTATACTCATTTCTGGGCAAGTCCATGCCACATACGTAGCATTTGTCTCGCAGATGAAAGACTCAGAATGCTTTTTAGCACCATCGAAGCCACTAAGCTATCATTAAAACGGAGTAAATTTACTGAGATGTAATTAAAATAGATTCTAATGCTCAAGATGAGTAATGATCCCGCAGTCGCTTTCATATAAGAATCTATATTCAGCTCATTACTTTTCATTATCCCGAATGTAAAACAGGCTACAGAAAGCCAGGATTCATATACTTTAGAAATTAGACGAAATCTTCACGCGGCACAGGGCTCCTCTGAGCGCGGTGGGAATATTTACATCTTGTTTTCCTCCTGCAAAGATGCACGCACCAGTTTTCCCTGTTTCCTGCAACAGGGCTGTGCCAGCTACACTGGGAATGTAATGACTTGTTTGTGACAAATTAAATAAATAAGTAAGCAAATAAATAAATAAACAAATCCAGCCCATAAAGATTCTCTGAAAATGTTTGGGTGATTTTCAAGTGTTCTGCGAGATAAGTTTGTTAGTTTCTTCCTCTGTGGTGATGAATGTCACTCCACCACTTCCCACCAAGACATGCTCCCTGCCCGGAGCAGTTTGTGATCTAAAGGTGGTTTTAAGAACTACCTGGTAATCCCAGCACTTGGGAGGCAGGGGCAGGAGGATCTCTGTGAGTTCCAGGCCAGCCTGGTCTATAAGAGCTAGTTCCAGAAGAGGCTTCAAAGCTACAGAGAAACCCTATCTCGAGAAAAGAACTACCTGGACAACAATCACACAAGAGTGTGAAGGCATGGAGGTGTTTGGAGCTGGGGCTAGGACAGTAGTGATCGCTGCTTCTGCTTCCTGGATGTCAGGCGGCTGAGACAGACACGCAACCAGCACACAAGTGACAAATATTGGGAGACACCATGAAGGTTTCCTGGTGTCTCAGAACACCTTCCCAAAGGAGGTGTCATGGGGGCCTGAAACTAAGAAATAATTCTGACTCAAGATGGGGAGCAGTCAGGACCTTTCAGGCCAGGGGGTGAAGCCCCGGCAGTGTGTGAGGTTTAGAGCAGAGATTTTTGCGGTTTCCCTCTGAACTGTCACAAGGCCGCCTGCTGCAGAAGGCGAGCGAGTGGTGTAGACCCTGCCCATAATACTAGCGCTGGATAGACGGGGAGTGCACCAAACGCCCCACTCGCTGCATATTTGTTTTGGATACTGAGAACAGGTGAATCAGTGCAGACTGGTTGCTTGCAGAAGTCTTCCTGGTTAAAGGCACTCAGGCAAGCAAAGCAGCATTTAAACAGAGCAACCTGCTGCGAGACACAGAAACACGTGTGCGGAATAGAGAAGGTGGTGAGCCTGTGGAGGGCAGAAGAAGCCATGGGAGGTGAATTCAGTGTCCTGACTCGGCTCTGGACTGGTCAAGAATTTGAAAGGAAGAAGAAAAGCCTTATCTCTTTAGCCTTTTAGTTTAGCTAAAGAACAGAGAGGGACTTCTTGACTCACTTGCCTGTGAGGACAAGTGGCCACTTCATGTGTGTTATGTGCACATACTGTCTTCCCTGCATAAGGGGTATGAATAGTATTCTTGCATAATTAATCCTGTCTAAGAAGCGCCAAGTTCAGCCTTTGATATCTGTTATGCCATATTTGATGTTTTCCCCACAAGATTAACAACCTCAGAACCAAAATTTGTCTGATTCAATAATCCTATTTATAAAAAAAAACAACAAAACAAAGTTTGGTTGACTTCTATGTTATTACATTTTAAGTGGCAGATTCTTAGTTTTTAAAGTATTTTAATTATCGCTTCTCGGCCTTTTGGCTAAGATCAAGTGTAAAGTATTTTAATTTGCACTTCTGAATATGTGCCTGTGCACATAAGTGAAGATCCCCGTGGAGCCCAGAAGAGGGTGCTGGATACCTTGGACCAGAGTGACAGGTGGAACTCAGGTTCTAGGAACCAAACTTACGTCCCTTGCAAGAGCAATATGGGGTCATAACCAACGAGCTATCTCTCCAATCTTTAAATGACAAATTCTTAACAACTACTGTGTGTTGCAGAAGATTTTTTGTGTTGTCCATGGAGTCAGACCTTGGTTCGGAGGACGGAGTCCACATTCAGTTTGCCAGAGTGGACCATGGGGCTTTTCTGTTGGACTCAGAGGAAGCTGGAGGGACACACAGCAGGAATAATGGAGGGCAATGGAGATGCTCGGGGCTTTGGATTGAGGAAGGTGGCAAAGAGAGCAGGTGACCATTTCTCTGTAACTCCACGGATCTCTCAGGTTTAGTCCCTAATATTTAACTACCAAGTTTTATTTTTTAATAAAAGAAGTCACAATAACTGTGGTTTATATTTTAAAACATAGGACTAGAAAGGTAGCTCAGTGGTTAAGAGCTCTTGCTACCCTTGTGGAGGACCCAAGTTCAGTTCCCAGCACCCACATCTAGCAGCTCACAATCAGATATAAGTCCAGCTCCTGCAGTCCTAGCACCCTCTTCTAGACTCTAAGGACACATAACTTGTGCGTGTGCACATGCGCACGTGTGTGTGCACATGCACGCACGTTCACACACATATCCATATACACACATATAAACATAAGATAAAAATAAAAAAATGTGTTATGGAACATCAGATTTCCAAACAGATCATTATTATAAAGAATATGTATATTCAGAAAGTTTACATATATTAAATTGAGAATTGTCATATTGATTACTAGTCTGAATATTGTTTTAGGAAACACGCTTTTGAAATGAAGACAATACTGTTTATTTTAAGGTAGCCCCAGGTGAACTTGTTGAGTCAAGCACATCAGACTAAGATAAATGAGCCTGATTCCACACCTAGACCTCGACAAGGATTTTCCAGATCCATTCTCTCATCCTGCAACCCAGCCACATCTACTGAAATGACATTCATTCAACTCACACTGTTCAAAAATCTCTTCTTGACATTTTAAAATGGAAACCAGAAAGTCTAAAAACACAATTTTCTACGTATTTGCACAAAAATAAGTATCTGAAATAGGTTTCAGTTATGTCCTCACTTGGATAATTGCGTTCTTTCTCATTGCTAACTTTCTAAGTTTCCCTCTTGACCCGGGTGCTGACCTGTCTGCAGATGGCTTCGTGAGACACGCAGTTCCTTCTGTGACCTCCTGCCTCAGCCCCGCTAAGAGACGTTTATTTCACATCTCACATCTGTTTGGCACATGAGGACGAAGAGAATTCTGTTGTACGTTTCATTACATTTCTTGGTACAACCACCCACTTGGAACTGACAAAGAACCTGCTATTAAAAATCCCCCCCACACTGTGGGCTTTCCCACACATCTGGAGTAAATATAACTTAAACACATAGGCTGGGGAGATGGCTCAATGGTTAAAAGCACTTGCTGCTCTTGCGGAGGATGTACATTGGGTCCCAGAATTCATGAACAATTCACAATTGCCTGTAACTGCGGCCCCATTGGCCTCCACACTCACATACACACAGGTACAACTGCATACACACAATAATAAAGTCTTCAGAATGTTGAAAACACAAATTATATTTCTAATTGAAGAGGAAACAAAAGATAGCAGTTGTAAGAAAGGGGCTGCTTATTGGTCTTAGCCAACCAGCCACGAAATAATCACACAAAAGCAGTATTAATTAAATCACTGTTTGGCCCAACTCTAACTTCTTATTGGCTAACTCTTACATCTTAGTTTAACCCATTTCTATTAATCTGTGTATCACAATGAGGTGGCGGCCTACCAGCAAAGTTTCAGCATGTCTATCTCCGGCAATGGATCCATGGCATCTCATCTCCACCTTCCTTTTCCCAGCATTCAGTCCAGTTTTCCCCACCTACCTAAGTTCTGCCCTATCAACAGGCCAAGGTAGTTTCTTTATTCATTGACCAATCAAAGCAACACATAGACAGAAGGACCTCCCACACCAGATAGCATACAGCTGTCACGTTCTATTTCAAATTGCTCAAACTACTTCTCATATATAGCTACAATCTTTTCTGTGTTTAGAGACATTATTCCCCATGGAAACAACACTGACTTTCTTTGGGCCACTCCCTGTCAGTGTGACAAGGTGATGTGAGGGGCTAGAGACCTGGCTCAGCAGTTAAGAGCACTTGATGCTCTTCCAGAGCCCTGGGTTCAGTTCCCAGCACCCAGAGGACACCTCACAACCAACTACACCCCAGTTTCAGGGAATCCAATGCCCTCTTCTGACCTTTGAGACCACCAGCCATGCATGTGGTGCACAGACATCCATATAGGTAAAATACTCATATGCATAAAAGAAATGTTTTTGTTTTGTTTTGCTTTTTAAAAAAATGATGGCTTGGGTCATCTGATACTTCTGCAAAATAAAAATGGAAGTACTGAAAATTCCAACTTCATAGGTCATGAGAATAAACACGTGTGTTAAAATGCAAAGTGAGAACTTAATGTAATTAATTTTCATGTAACCTTAAAAGCACAAATTATTTGGTTTGATTCAGTTATGGTTGCCTTGACTTATAAGAAGCTATGTTATGGACATAATACAGAGCAAGGGAGATGGCTGATGGATGCAGATCTCTGCATCTTCTCCCCTGGAGAGGTGGAGTCTGACTTCAGAAACTTCTTTGAACAGCCTATGTGGTAGAAGAGGTCTGGCCACAAGGAGGGGTCTTAAGAACCCCTGCTGCTAATGTTGCTTTGTTGCCTGAAACTCCTGAAACTCCGTGTCTTGAGTTCCTGTTCCCGGGGCTGCCACACTGAAGCATCACAGGTCGATCCTCCAGTTGGCAGCTGTGGATGAGCCCAGTCTTTCTTGCCGCTGCATCGAGACACAGGGGAATATAGAGTGACCACATGCAGCCTCACAGCTCACTCTGGTCCCTCAGCGGGACTCTAAATCACTTCTGATGCAATCGTATAACTAATAAGATAAAGTTGCTTTATATTTTCGGATTCCGATTCCATGAATCTCAGCTAGAAGTTAGCAACCCCTCATATTTTGTCTCAAGAAAAAACGTTATGAAAATACATTTCATGTGTAAAATCCACCCACTTAAAATACACAAGTCAGCTGTTTGGGGTATATTCACAGGATTTTTCCTTTTTTTTTTTTTTTTGATCAACTTTCAAGCTTGAGATCATTTCATTGAAATCAAACAGCAACAAAACCCACTGTGTCAATGACAGCGACTCATAGTTTTTCAAATCCCCAGTCTTGAAGCCATTGTTATTGTGCCGACTCCGTAGGTTTGCTCACACCATAAACGTATACAGGGAACTGGGGTATCTGGTCCACTGAGAATGGCTTCTTTCACTTAGCAAAACGCCCTTTCGTGTTGCTACCTACACCAAGACTTTCAATTCACAAATTTCTTTTTCTCACACAGGAAGTACATATTTTGTATTTTACATTATGGGCTGTTTTGTTGCTAGGACAGTTACAGTACTTAGCAGCTATAGTGCTAATGCAGCCATTGACAATATGGAAGCAGATGGCAGAGGCCATATTTAAAAAAAATCACCTTTATTTACAGAACAATTGGGGAGAAGTAGATATGACTCCTGGTCTCGTTTGCGGACCCTGATCTACACATCTGGGAGGACTATTTTTGATTTTTTTTTTAATAAAGAACTTCAAGTCTTAACTATTGACCATATTTCTTTATAATTCAAATTTTAAGCCACAGCTGAAGATTTTATTCAATTTCAAGAGTCAGCAGAGTAGGTATAAATCAATGTAGAACGTAGCGAGCACTGTGCACCAGGGAACATTATTTCAGAGAGTCCTTTGATCTGCTGACTTACAAATCTTAAGACTTATTACACATAAAAAGAAGTTAAAATGGTGGGGATCTCTCTCCTGCTGGGCTCTTCCTGCCAGGATACTTTTGTCAGGGGTTGTTTTCCCTCGACTTTGGGAGTTTGAGATAGATGGTTTTTGATGACACCTGCCTCTCTCATGAAGCGTTTTAGAGGCTACGTGTGCTCTCCCCCTATCCCCGTAAGTCCTTCATCATCCTTCCAGTATTTACTTTTTCATATTCTACAACACAATATCTGACAAATGGGACTCAATGAGGAAGCTTTATTTTGCCTCAGGGTTTGAGGGTACAACCCACCATGGCAGGGAAGCCACAGCAGCAGGGAGTGTGAAGTAGCTGATCACACTGCGCCTATAGTCAGGATGCTGAGAGAGGTGAAAGTTGGGATGAGTCTGACTTTTCCTTTTGCCCATTCCAGGAGGGCAGCCCATAAGAACACGGTGCCCGCTGCCCCACACTCAGGGAGAGTCTTCCCTCTGCGGTGAAACCTCTCTGGAAACAGCCTCACAAACACGTCCAGAGATGTGTCTCCTAGGTGACTCTAAGTTTGGTCAAGGTGAAGCACGACTCAACACAGCAGTCCATCTGGCTGAGTGCTGGCCATTTGACAACAGCGATGGCATGCATTCTGGGTGGGAACAGAATGTTCCCACTATGCTCCAAGTCTGTAGCCACTGTGGGTGGCTGAGAGCGGGAATGAGAAGAGCTTCTTCCTCCTGTGGGAGTTATTAGCATCAGAAAGGGTCAAAACCTTAATTATCTTTTCACTTCTGAAAGATCTCAGTGTAATAGCCTCACAGGAGGGGAGCCAAACCACATCATTTTGATCTGTAATGCTTTATTAATTTTTTCTCTCCTGCTACCCCGGATTAACTTATGCTACTAAGTTTTAAGTGGTTTGAAGATAGGAAATAATTTCCTTTGTAGTATCATCCCCGTTGCTTAATACGTGACTGTGTTTAGTATTCTTTTCAAAGTGCTTAACATTTTCTTCAGTTTTTTTTCATTTTGCATAAACACACATATGAAATCTTTTTGTATCAAGTAAGCCTTTAGCTAATAATGCTATTAACAGAATATGCAATATTATCACTGATTTCTAACTCTATGAATTCATTTTATTATTTGTTTTTTTTTCGAAGTAGGTACCTTTCACACCTGCAGTGATTTTGGACATATTATTAAATTAGAATTGGTAATATGTTACCTCTTTGTTTTGCCCCATAGTTTTAAAAACAAAATGGTATATTCTAGGGGAATGTTCACATTTCTCCCCATGTAGACCACTGTTCCAGGGTGCTCATCACCCCACTCAGATACACTGCACCTCTGCCCCACATGTGCAGTCCAGTCACCCCTTTTTATGGAAAGATCTTTTCTGTCTTTAAAAAAAAAAATCATACTACCTAACAAAACCCCCAGTGCCAGTTGAAGAGATCCCCACAATATAGGTTGCTTCCTTCCCAGAAGTTTGCATAGCATCTTCCAGCACCGTGAAAGTTGGTCCCTAGGGAGGAGGCTCCCAGGTCAGATCCAGCTTCAATTCTGAGTCCTGTGTTAGAAGTGCGTGGTGTCTTCAACAATAAGGACATACCTTCAACCTCAGGAACGCAACCATGGGCAGCATCAATAGCCTATAATGTGTGGGGAGTCTTTTGAATTCCCTTGACTAAAAACATGCCTGGTGCTGGTTGTTTGTTTTTGAGATGGATCCGTGGATAAAGTACTTGTCACACGGCATGAGGGCATGAGGAGCAGGGTTCATGCCCCTAGCAGCCATCACCAGATGCCTCTAATCCCAGCAGTTCAGGGCAAACTGACTAGCCAGATCAGCCAGAGGACCAGAACGTGTTCAGCAAGAGGACCTGCTTCAGTGATTAAAGTAAAGACACCCAATGTCAATCTCTGACCTCCATATGCGTGCGAACACACACAATCATGTCCATCCACATACATGTAGCACATATGTATACATGCATACACATACATATAAACATATATTGCATGTAAATAAATTTCTGACTAGAATAAATTCTAACGGTTTTGTGGCTTCTGAATTTTGTTATGTCTGGTTTATTCTGCAGGCTGATGGGTACAAAGCCAGTCTTCTCAATAGGAAGTGGCAGTCTGTTCCTTGTGAGAATCCCCTTCGCTAGGCAGCATCACCTCCCCTGATAGCGCATTTTCACAGCCTAACACCTCCGCAGTCACGGATTTTCTCATTCTTGCCTCCTCCGGCAGCCCCAGAGGTCTGAACCAGTTCCTTTCTGTCCCTTTCTCTGCCTATCTACTGGACTGTCCTCTGGACCTTTGAAAACAAGCTCCTTGGCTGAATTCTGCAGAGCCCCCAAGTCTGAAGCCTGCCCTGGCAAACTTTCCTCTGCTACTGCTTTGGTTGTAATGCCTTAGAAAGGGCGCGAAGCTTGCGATGCCTTAAAAAACGTGCGTCTAAACCGACATCTGATAGTTACCTATGGACATAAACATGAAGAGTTTCTCACAGGCAGGAGCTTTTTCCCCATTAGTTTTAACTAATTCAAAAACATAGACGCTATTATTTAGACATGCCAGGTGATGTGTAAATCAGGTCAAACACACGGAGAGAGAGGAAGAGAGAGATCTGTGAACATGTTTCTGTGTGCGCACAAGTCCATGTAGCTACACATGAGTGTGAGTGGGTGTGGAGGCCAGGAGAACATCAATTAGCCATTATCCTCATTTGCTGTCTGCCTTACTTACTCGTCACTCACACACACACACACACACACACACACACACACACACACGTCCTAGTTTGAACGGAACGAAAGTCAAGACCGTGGAAGAACGCTACTTACTGACTTGCTTCCTCACTTCCTCTGTCTTGCTTGGCTACCATCCTCATACAGTCCACACCCTCCTGTCTAGGGAGGGAGGAAAAGAGAGAGAGAGAGAGAGAACTGGGGGGAGAGAAGAGCTGGGGAGAGAGAGGAGAGAGAGAGAGAGAGAGAGAGAGAGAGAGAGAGAGAGAGAGAGAGAGAGCACTTTGGGGAGAGAGACTAACCAAAAAGAGAGAGAGCTCAGGCTGGAAGCAGAAAGAAGATCCCTTTGGATTAAGGGAGGGGAGTGGGCGGGGCTTGTTTCTTAAAGGGACAGGACAAACCATTACAGTTGTGAACCACAGGTTGAGAACTGCTGATCTATGTGAAGTTTTTAGCCTCTCTAAGACTTCCTATTGTGGAGGTAGAAAGGAACTAGGTATTAGGGTATCAGGGGCATTGTAAAACAGCAGTTGTTTGTAGGCTTGTGGATGGCATTGCCGTTGGGGTTCGCAGTCAATGCTCTCACTTCCACAATCAGCCCAAACTATGTCAAGCTTGGCCACTAGTCACATAACTAAGGTATCATCCTGATCACACAGAAAAATACTTCAGGTCCTCTGATGATGGACAGACAACAAACCATGATTTACACACACGTCTTCCCAGACTCTTTGTTTCCATGTAAACTCAGATTTTATTTTGTTTTTTCACCTGATGAAAAAGGTGCTTTGGAGGATGAGCCAAGTAGCCCTCGACAGGACAGTGGAGATGCTGGTCGGACACCAGTGAATTGTCCAATATACTCAGCTCAGTGTAGCCTCCGAGCCTGCCAGGCTAACCAGCGAGTACCTATTTCAGAGGATTAGACAGCTTGCCCTTGGAAATGCCTTCCTGTTTTCTTTTAGAAAAAGAATTCTTTAATTTTTATTTTATGTTATGAGTGTTTCCCTGCATGTATGTATGTGTACTGTGTGTGAGTGCCTGCAGAGGCCAGAAGAGGGTGCTGGGTCCCCTGGAGTTGGAGCTAAATGATTTTGAGCTTCCATGTGGGTGCTGGGAGCCAAATCTGGGTCCTCTGCAAGAGTGGCCAGGGCTCTTACCTGCTGAGCTATTGCCCCAGCCGCGCCTTCATGTCTTTTAAAAATCTGTGAAACATCCTTAACATTTTATTTTATAGAAAGCCTATTTTTATTTTCCATTTATTATATAAGTCCTTATTGTTTTCTCTTTATTTTAACCAACTCACTCACAGAAAAGCTGTCAGCAAAGAATTGAAGAAGAACATATCTGCTTGGTTTGGGAATATGTGGAAATTTTTCTTTTACTATATTTTTTTCTACAAAATAATGCAAATTACTTGGAAATACTTTGTAAAGGAAACCACTCATATGCAGATGGTTTCTATTAAAACCACTTAAGGTGGAAGGATTCACTTGTCCTTCTATCGGAAACACACGGTTTGACATCAGTGTTTCTCAGGTCTTTTGCGACCCCAGGGAGCAGATCCCAGTGCCTGTGGAGTCAGGCCAGAATGGCTTAAGCTGCTCCACAGACTTCTCACTGAGCATCTGCTATCTCTTCTTTATTTCCCCATGGAAGGAAAATTTCACCCAGAAGAAGAAACAGACTTTTGAAAACAAAACCAAAAGAAAGCTTATTGAGAAGTAAATTAGCATGGTCTCTTCACAGAAGCCAAGAGGAACATCTGAAATAAATAAGCACAGGAAGAATTAAGAGGCCATGGAGCTACTTGAGCAACTTCTGGCAAACCAGGGCTGGAGAGATGGCTCAGCTATGAAAAGCACCAGCTGCTGTTGCAGAGGACCTGGGTTCAGTCCCCCAGCACCCACACCGTGGATCACATCTGGCTGCAACTCCAGTTCCATTTGATTCCTTCTTCTGTGGACACCTACCTGGTGTCCTATACATGTGTATAGTCAGGCACACCCACGGGTCAAACCAAATCAAATAAATCTTCAGAAAATAACTCCACAAGCCTCTTAAAGCCCAGGATTTGTTTCAGATGAGAAGAAAATAGAATTAAGGATGCTCACCATTTTTCGTTGACATTTTGTACAGTTCAAAGCTTTTCCTCAACACAGCTTCTCACTGTTAGCTCAGCGTTGCAAGCATGGGCATCTGAAAGACTTCCTCACCAAGGCAACAGCCATCTGATGAAAAGAACCAATAGTTCTAAGACTAATACTAATTGACATGAAAGCAAGCATTCTGTTTCCATACTGGCATGCTGGAGATATTTTCAGTGACATATTCTGGGATGCCTTTGTATCTGGAGTTCAGAGGGAATTTCCCCAGGAGGCGAATTTATTATTCATAATAATCCAGTAAAGTAAGCAAAATAAGTGCAACATCTCTTAAAATTGAAACAACAAGCTTCAAATGCCCACAGCATACAGATGGGACAGTAGTCACCCATGTCACTGTCCTGTATCGTTACATCCTGCCACAGAGGAAGAAGAAGTGCATGCCAGGTTCCATTGAAAGATTCAAGTTTAAAACTTGCAAGAATAGTGTCAGGTTTTTTGTTTGGGAGGGGGAAGAACTGTGTTAAAAACACTTAGATCGTCACACTGATTACCATGGCTCCTCAGCAGGACTCCTAAATAACTTGTCAATATATCAGAGAGCCCACTCAAATTCCTCCAAGCCATGAGAACATGGGAGTCAGAAGGTCTTTCATTCCAATGCTAACTCATTCATTCATCCACTCATTCATTCACCAAATATTAGCTATCAGTCTACTGAGACACTGGACCATCTCTTCATATTTATGTCACATGGTGCCACAAATGCTACAGGTATTATAGTGGTTTTGCAGAGAGCCTCAGAAAGATGAAATTCCCGAGCCACACAGTGAAGCAAAAAGCAGAGCTGTTATTTCAAACAATGCTCAGCCTTCAAATTCTGAAGATCTCTCCTTATCATATGCCTGACATATGTTAAAAAAATTGCTTTCTTAGTCATGTCCCTGAAATATGAATGCTATAAGGTGTTAGCAGCTGTGATTTTAAAAAGGGCTTCAAACCTGAGCAGATACCCCCTGCTCAACCACACGTAAAGTCTGCCCTAGCCAGGTAGGCTGCCCAGGGACACCCTCCACAGTCTATTTCTCCAGCTTAATTCTCAGGGTCACCCCCAAATGCTGCGACAGAACACCAGGGGCAGGCAGCTCTCCGGCCCAGTCCATGCCTCCTGTGGATCGCTCAGACCATCTTCCCTGCCCCTTCCCCTTCCCCCAGATGGCAATTCCCCTGTGAGCACATTAGCCAAGCCGGCCAGTCAGCCACCACACTCTGAAAATCTGAAGGGGACACAGAAACCAAGCATTTACCCAACCAAGACAAACCCAGAAATCAGAACCTAGACCTATAATCAGCCCAAACTCAGATGCCTAGGTGTCAGCATAAGAACACAAGCAATAATAGCCAGGGCAACACCACAGCAGGCCAAGAATATTCCAACATAATCGAAGCACAAGAAAAAAAATACCACTTAAAACTAAGTATATGAAGATGATAGAGGCCCTTAAAAAGGAAATAAATAAATCCCTTAAAGAAATACAGGAAAACACAAATAATTGGAGAAAATTAACAAATTCCTTAGAAAAATCTAGGAAAAAAACCAAACAATTAAAGGAATAAATAAAACTGAATAATTATGGGGTCAAGACAGACAAAGAAAATTATGGGGGTCAAGACAGACATAAAGAAAATAATTCAAGACTTTTTAAAATACAATGAAAATGAATACACAGCATACCCAAACTCATGGACAACAATGAAAGCAGGGCTAGAAGGAAAGTTCACAGCACTAAATGCCTACATAAAAAAATTGGAGGTGGACATGATGGTTCCTGCCTTTAATCCCAGCACTCAGCAGGCAGAGGCAGGCAGATCTCTGTGAGTTAGAGACCAACTTGGTCTACATAGTGAATTTCAGGACAACCAGGGCTACACAGAGAAACCATATATTGAAAAACCAACCAATCAACCAACAAAAAAAATGGAGAGGTCTCATACTAGCAACTAACAGCTCTCCTGAAAGCTCTAGAACAACAAGAATTAAGGACACACAAGAGTGGAAGGCAAGGAATTATCAAACTGAGGGCTGAAATCAATAAAAAAGAAACAAAGAACAATACAAAGAATCAATGAAATGAAGAGTTGGTTCTTTGAGAAAATCAACAAGACAGACAAACTCTTATCTAAAATAACTAAAAGACAGAAAAGGAATATCCAAGTTAATAAAAATTAGAAACAGAAAGAGGGATATAACAATAGACAATAGAGAAACTCAGAGAATCATAAGGACATGGTTTAAAAAACCTGTACTCCAAATGGAAAATATAAAAGAAATGGATAATTTTCTTGATAAGAATCATTTACTAAAGTTAAATCAAGAGCATATAAACAATTCAATAGACCTATAACCCCTAGTGAAACAGAACCAGTCATTAAAAGTCTCCCAAGGGAAAAAAAAAGCCCAGGAACAGCTGGTTTTAGCATAGAATTCTAACTGGCAAAGAAGAGTTAATACCAATACTCCTCATATGATTCCACAAAATAGAAACAGAAGGAACAACGCCCAATCCATTTTATGAGGCCACAGTTACCTTGATATCCAAACCTCAGAAATACTCCACAAAGAAGAGAATTATAGACAAATTTCCTTTATGAACATAGATGCAAAAATATCCAATAAAATACTTGCAAGTCAAATCCAAGAACACATCAAAAAGAGCAACTGCCATGATCAAGTAGGCTTCATCCCAGAGATTCAGGGATGGTTCAGCATGTGAAAAATCAGTAACTCATTATATAAACAAACTGAAAAGAAAAAAAAACACACATGATCATCTCATTGAAGCCAAAAAAAAACCTTTGACAAAATCCTTCATCATAAAAGTCCTGGAAAGATTACAGATACAAGAGGCCATTTAACACAAAAAGGGAAATTCACAGCAAATGTGTAGTCGACATCAAATTAAATGGAGAGAAGCTCAAAGCAATTCCACCAAAATCCCAAGACATAACTGTCCACTCTACCCATTTTATTGAATATAGAACTTAAAGTTATAGCTAGAGAAATAAACAACTAAAGGAGATAAAGGGGATAGAAACTGGAAAGGAAGAAGTCAAAATATTGTTATTTTCAGATGATATTATAGAATATGTAAGTGACCCTAAAATCTTTACTAGGGAACTCCTACAACTGATAAACATGTTCTGCAAAGTGGCTGGATACGAGGTTAACAAAAAAAAAAAAAAAGCAGTATCCCTCCTAGATACAAATGACAGACAGACTGAGAAAGGAATCAGGGAAATAATACCATTCACAGTAGCCTCAAACTATATAAAATATCTTGATGTAACTCTAAGAAAGTGAAAGACATGTATGACAAGAACTTCCAGTCATTTGAAGAAGAAAAAAATCTCCCATGTTCATGGATTTGTAGGATAAACATAGCAAAAATGGCCATCCTACCAAAAGCAATCTTCAGATTCAATGTAATCCCCATCAAAATTCCAACAGAATTCTTTACAGACATTGACAGAACAATCTTCAACTTCATATAGAAAAATGAAAAACTCAAGATAGTTAAAACAATCCTGTACAATAAAAGAACTGCAGGAGGTATCACCATCCCTGATTTCAAGTTGTACAACAGCTGCAGTAATAAAAGCCACAGGATATTGGCATGAAAATAGACATATGGATCAAAAGAATCAATCTGAAGGTCCAGACATAAATTCACACACATATGGATACCTGGTTTTTGATAAATAAACCATAAATACACACTGGAAAAAAGAAAGCATCTTCAACAAATAGTGCTGAACAAACTGGATGTCGTCATGTAGAAGAATACAAATAGATCCATATTTATCACCCTGCACAAAACTCAAGCACAAGTGAGTCAAAGACCTCAATGCAAAACCAGACCCACTGAATCTGATAGAAGAGAAAGTGGGGAACACTCTTGAATGCATTGGCACAGAAATAACTTTCTTAACAGAACACTGATAGCATAGGCATTAAGATAAACAAGTAATAAATTATACTTTATGAAACTGAAAATCTTCTGTAAGGCAATGGATACTATCAATCAGACAAAGAGGCAGCCTACAGAATGGAAAAAGATTTTTTTACCCACTCCACATCAGATAGAGGTCTAATATCCAAAATATATAAAGAACTCAAGAAACTGATTAAAAATTAAAAAAACAAACAATCCAATTTTAAAAATGGGGTACAGATCTAGTCAGAGAATTCTCAATAGAGGAATCTCACATGATTGAGAAGCACTTGAAATATTCAGTATCTTTAGCCATCAGGTAAATGCAAACAAAAACTTCTTGGAGATTCCAGTTTGCACCTGTCAGAATGGCGATGATCAATATAACACAAATGACAGCTCATGCTGGAGAGGATGTGGAGCAAGGGGAATACTCTTTGTTGGTGGGAGTGCAATCTTGTACAGCCATTATGGAAATACATCAGTTCCTCAAAAAATTGGGAATTGATCTACCTCAAGGCCTAGCAATACCACTCTTGGGCATCCACTCAAAAGATGCTCCATTCTACCAAAATAACACTTGTTCAACCACATATGTTGCAGCTTTAGTCATTAATAGCCAGAAACTGGAAACAACCTGGATGTTCCTCAACAGAAGAATAGATAAAGAAAATGTAGTACATTCACACACTGGAGTATTTATTACTCAGCTATTTTTTAAAGGTGCTAGCATAAAATTTGCAGTCAAATGAATGGAACTAGAAAAAAACCATCCTGATTGAGGTAACCTAGACCCGGAAAGACAAATATGGTATGTATTCAATTATTAGTGGATATTAGCTGTTAAGTAAAATGAAAATCAAATTACAATTCACAGACCCAGAAAGGTTAGGTAAAGAGGAAGTCTTGCTTGGTACAAAAGATAGCCAGTTCACTCTCCTTATCCTTCATTACTACAAGTCCTCCCTGGGGTCACCCTAATGGGTTCCAGAAGTTTCCACTGTGCTAGGTTTCCACACCAACCCCCAAATTCCAATTCCAGATGTTTCTCCATTCACTCTAGCCCTCCATCCCTCCCCTCTACATCTGATCCCTCCGGTTCCCATCCCCACCCTTCCTCAGTCCACCCAAAAGATTGATTCAGCTCACATGGGCTCACAGAGACTGAAACAGCAAGCAAGGGGCCCAGATGGGTCTGCACCGGGTCCTCTGCATATATTATGGCTGCAAATTTTATGATATCATATTTTAAAAATAGCTAAGTAATACTCCATTGTGTAAATGTACTACATTTTCTTCTGTTGGTTTAGATGTTTCCCTCTTTCTCTGGTTTATATTTGCCACAAGAACAACACAGGAAGGAGAAGACACGTGAGTCAGAGCCATGCTGGTTCAAAGCCAGCTGCAGGTATTACAGGAGACAGGCACCCACCATGCTGTCAACTAAGGAAAATTAGAGATTGCTTGTAATAACAGCAATGCCAGCCCAAAAGAGGAAATCCCCCAAGAGCTTGGGTTGGAGATAGCCCTTATCCCAAGGACTCATAAGTTAGAGATAGCCCTTAGAGTGGTGGTGTTGAAATGCTAGATTACTGGAGGTGGGGTCTAGTTGAGATGTAGTTAGTGAAGAAAATTAGTGCAATACTTGGTAAATTTTCATCACCTCACACAAGAATGGGTTGTTATTTTAAAAGGTTAGCCTGACTCCTGAGTCTCTTTGAAATTTATTGTCTGACCTTGTGATTTATTCTCATCCTCTCTCTCTCTCTCTCTCTCTCTCTCTCTCTCTCTCTCTCTCTCTCTCTCTCTCTCCCTCTCTCCCTCCCTCCCTCCCTCTACACACACACACACACACACACACACACACACACACACACACCATGTATATAGCCTACTATGAAAGGTTGATCCTTCAGAGCCAGGACTATGTTATTTGGACTTTCCACCCTGCAAACTGTGAGCTATGTAAACCCTAAACCCCCTTTGTTCATAAAGTACCAAGCTTCAAGTATTTCAATATAGCACTGAGAAAAAAAGTAAATAAATCATTCTCAGATTTTTCACAAAGAAATTGAGTGCAGTTTAGGTTCTGGGAAGTTGACTGCAAAGCAAAAACAAACAAAAACCATTTAGAAAGCAGAACAGATTGAACATGCATGCAGTTGCGTCTGCTTATTGTGAATTATATTGAAATTTTGCCATGTAAAGCTTTGTAAAAGACAAAGGACAAGGTCAGGAGGGAACTAAGGAGCTGGCATGAAATGGCATCAACAGTTTGGAAGCTACAAAACAGAGAAATTAGTGATTTCTAAGTCTTCTGGGCCAACAGAAGTAGAAATATAAGTCAGCAATAGGGAGGGGATAGTGATAGAATGATTGGAGACCTCAGTTTCCCAAAGAAAACGTGTGCGTCTTTAAGATTGGTGTAACAGTTAACTGTGAAATCAGGAAGCAGCCCTTCACCTTAATGTGAAGAGCAGTTACACCAATGAGCCCTCCTTTGACCAATCTGATAGAGAACTGATTTTTTTGGCAGGAGATGGGAGTTTAATCCTGGGAGAAACGGAACCAGGAAGATTGGATCTTGGAGAATTAGGAACAGCAGAGAGTGTAGGTGACATATGGAGAAAGGGGGGTTATGTGGAAGTTGATGGGGTGAGTGAGCAGCAGCAGGGCCCCTTGGGTGCGGCTGCCTGGATACTGCCAGTCAGGCTCACGTGCCCCCAGCAGCAGATGGGAAGATCCATTTCTGGGAAAGTTTGTCCGACCGCAGGAAAGAGCTGGGCCAAGAGTCTGAAACACACAACTAAAACAGCCATCATGTTTGGAGAGTGAAGCTCCCAGTGGACCAATCCTCTCTGCTCACCAACAAAAATCACGGCCTGTGACATGAGAAGAGGTACCAAGTGTCAGAACAGCCATCTCAAAGTGTGAGCCACAGAGAGGCCTTCTCAGACGCGAAGGAAAAATAATTCTCGATTTTTTTATTTTATCGCCATAAAAGTCTTTCAAATGTGAGCTTAGAATGAGACACGATCAAACGTTTAAGGCCCCAAGACACTGTCTCCTAGGTCACAAGGTATCCTGCAACACCTCCTCCAGCAAAATAAACAAAGTGAGCCAAACAAGAAAGTAAATAATTCCGGGAAGCCAAGAGGATTCTGGGACTTTGAGGTGGTGAGAGTGTAACCTCTCTAGCTGCTGAGCAGTCCCTGAGAGAAGCAAGACTGGGCAAGAGAAGAGATTATTCTGGAAAGAAATATCTTCAGAAAGCTACATAACCGAGTAACGTTAGAACTAGTTCAGAGTGTGTTACATTAGCCCTTTCGGATACAGCATTGACTGACATGGAAAATTAAGCAAACAAAACCAACCACCTAAAACTCCAGGTAATAAAAGCTGTCGTTAAGGAGTACGCTTGTCAGTGTTCTCCGACTATACCAAATACCTAAGGCCTAGTTATAGAGAAGAAAGGTTCAGTGTAGGGTTTGTGATTTAGTCCATATCGATTGGCTTGTCACTCTGACCCTGTGACATACCTCACAGTAGGAGTCTGTGAGAGGAGCAAACCTTCTATGTAGTGATCAGAGGGCAAGCAAGAGAGGGAATGGCTGAGTTCCCATTATTGAAGCCCTCCCAATAGGTTCCACCTCAAGTAACCCACCACATCCTCCCAGTGCCACTTCCAAGGACAACCCTGTGACAGGGGACATTTACAATCAAAGCCAGAGAGGAGACTGGGGATTGGGACTCGGCACTACTGCATAGCTCTAACGAGACGACATGACTATAGTGACTCACACCAAACACAGCCAGAGAAACAGCCAGAGTGCAGAAGGACATGAGCTGAAAAGGTGCATGACGTCACACCTCACGGAGGGGAACACACTGCCAAGAGTTTACAGTACCTGGTGTATTAGCCAGAAAAGTAAGATCAGTATCGTAGCAGGATGTGGAATTTGCAGATGTCAGGAACAAAAAGAAATCCCCGAAGCTTCCAGAAATGACGTCAGGAGTGTCTGTGCCTGTAATTCCAGCACTATAGAGGTTGAAGCAGAAAGAGCACCACAATATTGAGGCAGGAGGATTGCCATGAGTTCAAGGCCAGTCTAGCTTAACAAAGTGCCTGAGCCACAGAGTGAAGCTTTATCTTGAGAAGTCAAAATTAATTAATAGCTCTAGGGATAATCTTAAAAAAAAAATAAAGGAAATTAACCCAAAGAAGGGGATTGGCCCGAGGAAGAACTGGGTAGAGAACCATTTTTTATGCCTTTAGTAATGACTGACTTTAAAATTATGTTTTTAAACTTAATAAATTTCAATTTAAAAGTCAGAATGTCAGTATTAATTCAGTGTTACCTTTCTTTTTCCCGCAGACCAAATGTGCTGTAGTTTCTGCTCTGAGACCGCAGAAAACAAAGAAAAACTGTTCAAAGGGATCAACGCCCAATCTCATTTCTTGCTTTTCTATCCCCATCAATGCTGCCTCATGGGTCCCCAGCACTGTCTATTTGGGGTACATACTGCTATCCCAGCCCCAGATAGCATTCTGCGGGTTTTGAGGTGTGTGTGTCTGTGGGTTTTGAGGTGCGTGTGTCTGTGTCTGTATGTGTTTGTGGGGGGGGGGGGGCTCAGAGGTATGTGTGTTCGCAGGCATGTGCGCATGCATGCAGGGCAGGGAGGGGTGCAAGGGGGTCTCTAAATTCCATCTTGCCGATTGCATCACCAGCTTGCCTTTAATAGTAGGATTCCACAGACACAAGTCATCCCTCATCTAGGACGCTACCCATCCACATTTCTTCACTGTGGGACTCATGTTGCCCTTGGAGTTCTCCATTGCTTCGAGGTTTCTACAGTTTCTGATGACATCCCACACTTTGGTGGGTAATATGGGGTTACAGGAAGTAATAAATCTGATGTCCCAAGTACCTTTGGTCAGCTCCATCCTCTGTTTAATATATTGCATAATGCTTTTATAAAAATGGCTACGTGAACTATGAGAAACCTCACTCACATGGCTGCTTCATATGATTCATCCTCAGCTTAGATGTAAAAGATTTAACCCACTTCACTCACTGTTGCTAAGCCCGGCATTTTTAGTTTTTTTGCTTTAAAAAGAAAATTGGACTCAAACCCCTGACTTTACTCATCCGGGATAATATCTGAATAATTATTATTCAAATAATATTTTGAATCCCATTCCATCATTCAGCATGTATTCAATCTCATTTAGCATTATTTCTATATTTTTATCTGAGTCATTGTTTAAAGCGGCAAGTCACCTGGGGACCAAGACAATGAATAGGTAGACTTAGCAACCTTTAGGTAAACAGCTTTAAAAGAAGACAATTGTGGTTCTATTCAGCCCCCATGTGTCCAGCACGTCCATCCGGGGCTTGTTATGTCTAACAGCTTGTTGAACTCCAGAATCATCTATCACTTTCTGTTTTGCTGGTCTAGTGATCCTCTCACTAAGAGAAAACGTAGATAATTTTATTTGGCATTTCAAATGAACACATCCTGGCTTGGCAATCGCCGTTTATTTTTCCTGAAGATTGCCTTACAAGCCATTCTTTCTAAGACATTAATTTCAGAATTTCCCCCAACACTGGTGTCAAGAGGAAAATAACGCACATTCTTCCTCTGAAAAAATCAAAGCCATATGTGGTCGTGTGCGTCACTTCTCGTCGCTCTTTAAAAAAATTGCTGCCACATGGACCTTTCAAAACGTAATCTCATTAGAAGGCGTCATGATTTTCCTAGACCATACGGTTTTTGTGCATCTTAGTCTTCACCCCTACTTCGTTTCCTCCTGGAGAGTTTAGCCTGCTGCCTACAAATCAATTCAAAGGAGGAGCAAAGCAAATTCATTAGACAGCAAATGCACAGGGACAGGACAGCAAGTACAGCCACAGAAGATGCTGTCTTTAACCTTATAGATATGTAATTCCATTAAATGTCAACCAACGCTAAAAAGACAGACAGGTGTGATGATTAAAAACAAAACCCAATTAATGCCTGCTTATAACCTGACAGTTAAAATGTAAGCATATGAAAATATTGACAGTTGTATAAAAATCTAATTAAAAAGGCTAGTGTGTTAATATAAAAGAAGACTGTAGTATTTATGTGGCAGTCATTCCCAGCTAAAAAGAAAAGTCGTTTATGATAATCAAATCGTGCATAACTTCAAAATACACAAAACAAAAACTAAACAAATTAAAAGGATATATCCAATATCACAATCAGACTATTTGACATAATTGTTTCTCACTAATAAAGAGTTCCTGATGAAATGTCAGTAAGAATATACATGCAAAGACCAATTACAGCGTCTGTCAAATGGACATGTAGAATGCACATGCAAAGATCCAATTACAAAGCTTGTCAAATGGATACGCAGGAAGCAGTGGACCTATAATTTCCCAATAAGCATTCTTTGTAGACACAAACAACACACTAACAAAGGGATGTGCCAGGCCATAAAGTTAATCACACTAAAGTGAGTAGTTTTAATAACGCAGAGTGTTCTGCATCCTTTGACTACACCGCAATTAAGACTGCTTCCAATAAGATAAAGCTGATTGAAATTTCCCTCTATCTCTGAAAATTGGAGACATTTAATTCTAAATAACCCATGGGTCAAGGGAGAATGGTTTCCGTAAAAGACTTTTAAGTAAATTATAATGAAAAGGAACTTATCAGCTCTTCTGGGATGGATTACTGCCATGCTTAATTTACATCCTTAAATGCACAGATTAAAACAAAAAAAGCCACTTCTGACCCTCAGCTACCTGAGCACACAAGAGGTAAGAGGGGACTGAACAGACGGCTCAGCAGTTAAGAGCAGTGGCTCATCTTCTAGAAGACCTCGGTTAAATTGCCAGCACCTGCATGCCTGCTCGCAACCCCCTGTAACTCCAACTCCAGGGAATATGGTGCCCTCTTCTGGCCTCCGCAAGTACTGCACACATGTGGTTGGCAGACATACATTGTGGTCAAGACTCATACACTTAAAAATAAAAATCTCAAAAAAATTAAAAAGAATAAAATTTAAATTTAAAGAAAGCAGAGGGGAAGGACGGGAGAGACGGAACAGAAAGGAGTAACACTAGTCATTAGACACAAATAATGAGAGCGACAGAACCCAGGTGCAGCTTTTAATGAACAAATATATTCCTGATGTTTGAAATTAGAAGGCATAGATTATGAAAATGAACAAAAGTACGAATATAAAGCTATTAAAAGTCTATACCTACTAAGTAACTTGAATCTACACATTTAGAATTTCTCTCAACAAAAATGTTAGTCTTATATGGCTTCATAAATTCTTCTAAATATTTGAAGTCTACACGAAATTTTCCAGAGAGAAGAAAAGAATGTAATATATCCTGGATCGTTTAATGAAGTCACTAAAAATTTGATGTTAAAACATGAAGAAAATAATAAGCAATAGTGCTCAGCTTTCCTTGTTAGCTGTGTGAGTTAACTTTTCTGCCGCTGTAATGAAATGCCATGACCGGAAGCAATTTACAGAAGAAAGTGCCTTGGGGCAGAAGGTTTCAGAGAGCTAGATCTTCTTGTGGCGGGGAAGGCACTGTGCCGGGAGAAAACTGAGCGATCGTATCTTAACTACACTCACAGGAAGCAGAAACAGTGAACTAAAAGTGGGGTTAGGTTATAAACCCTAAAAACCTACCCCCAGCCACTACTTCCTCCAGCAAGGCTCCACATCCCCAAAATTCTAAGACCTCCCCCAACAGCGCCACCTCGTGGGGACCGAGAATTCAAATACAGACCACGTCTCATTTTGCCATCGCACCAATTACCGCCATTAACAATGGGTAAATCGAGAAGCCCCTGTCTCTCCCTTGAAGGCACTACTTAGTCCAAAGATTCACTACAGATTCCCCGGACTTCTTCCCAATTCTGTTAACTGGCCCAGTAAATTCTCATTATTCCTTCAGAAATCATGTCCGTAATAACCCTCCATGTCCGTTGCTAAAATGCCAAGGACTACAGAAGTTCTGAGACTGTCTTCTGCATGCAAGCTTTACAAATACTGCAAAAAGAGAAGACTCCTGGGTCAGATGAAAGCAACAATTTGTTGCCGACCACACGACAAAGGCAGTCGCTGAAATACTGTCCTTTTGCATTGATTGCCAGAGTCCCATTCATCACAAAGTGACACGCAGAGCCAGCGGCACTTGGTTACAGAAGTTAGCTGCATTATGAGAGACATCTTAAGCTTAGGGGCCTCAGCCTGGGTCGTGAGCAAGCACGCCCGACCTTTGCCATGGAAGGTAAAGCGTTCTGATAGTCAGTGTTCTGTGGGCGTGGTAAAACAAAGACTGAGATAAATCAACCTAAAAGAGGAAAGTTTATTTTGTGTCGCAGGCGCTGCTGTTTTGGTTTTTGGTCACCAGGTCCCATTGCCCCTGGGTGTCTGGTGAGGCAGAATGTCAAAGGGAGAGAACAGTGAGGAGCAAAACTGTTCATGAACTCACGTCATCTGGGCATCAGAAGAAAAGGAGGCAACCGGCTTCTCAATATCCCTGCTGGGGGACATGATCCAAGTGATCTCATCTCCTTCCTAGACTCTACAGAATATGGATCCAATTTCTCCCCACTAGGTCCCTCCTCCTACGGATGCCACGACCTCCCAGAGTACCATAGGCTGGTGGCCAAACCTTTAGGACATAGGGTATTAGAGGACATCTAAGGACTAAATCATGTTATTTTTATTATATTGGACAAGAAATAAATCTACTTTTTGGCATGGATGGAGATAGCAACTCTCGCTTCCATGGTGTTATGATATCAATAACCTTGAAAATATAACTCAGAATAAAGAGGCCAGTATCTCTGCTCATAAAATATACAGAAATCCAGAGACCTGGGATGAAGCATCTCTGAATAGACATTCCTTCACAAAATTTAATATAAAATTTTGTCTTCAGATCCCTTTTTCTTGATTCAACACACTGAAATCAAAAATGAAAGGCCAAGAGGTCAAATCTGAAGCTACCATCATGGTTTTCTGGTGAAATTACACAATTTGGCAGATGATGCAGCTGAATGCCAGCAAGAAGGAATTTCCAGTCACGTGTGCTTGGCTCTTTCTCTTGGCGCTGCAGATGATGAATTCTTGCTATTGAGAGGAAATTAGCATTTGCCAAGACACGAATGCCAATAGCAACATTTCCAAACGCAAACATGCAGATGAGATGTTTAATTCAACTGACTTTTCAGACTACAGTATTAGCACAAATTGCCCAAAGACCTCTCCAGGTTTCTCTTTCTAGTTCAATTCACTGGTCTTCCCCTTCCTCTTCCTCCACACCCCATCCATCTCTCTCTTCCTCTGTTCCTGCTGTATCTCTCCTTTTCCCTCTCCCTTTCTCCCTCATCATTAAAATTCAGATTCAATTTCTTATTTGAAATATTATTCTCCTGTAAAAATCACCCATATAACGTGGAAAACAGAGTACTTTGCGTTATAGAGTATATATAGAGTTATAACGTAAGTTATAGAGCAAAATTAACTCGCAGAAATCTGATACGCGTGCAGGACACAGAGACGTGCGTGTTTTTAAAAGTCAGTTCTGTGGTCCACCTGGAGTTGCAGGCATAGTTTCCACTCTTGCTTGCCAGCAATTCTTGTCTTTCTTGGAAGTGTAAATTGGAACCATCTGTCCCAGGCCATGTCAAAGTGTGATGACTGTTACCGCTCTTTGAGCACCCAGAAAATCAAGCGTGCAACAGGGTTAGCAAGAAAATCATCCTTGGCCGTTATGTTTGTGTGCATGTGTGTTTGTACATGTATGGGCAGGTGTGCATGCATGTGAATATATATGCACAACGTTGGGTGTCTTTCTTCAGGAATAGTCCACTATTTCTGAGACAAGGCCTCTCTTTGGCCCGAAGTTCACCAAGTAGGCTATGTGATGGCCAGGGAACGCCACGGGGTCACCTGATTCCACCTTCCCAGTGCTGGGACTACAGGTGTGCCACCATGCCCAGATTTTAAAAGCACACATTTTAATTTGATCTTTGAGTACATTATACTTGTATGCAATGCATTATTATATCCATCCCTCACTCCCTTGTACAACTCCTTCCAGACCCCCCACATTCCCCTCTCATCTTCATGTTCTCTTTACCCTTAAAAAAGAAACCATCCACTGAGTATAGTTGTGTTTCCCATACGCATTTGGTGTTGGACCCTTCGCTGGAGCATGGACTCTACCATGGCCCATTCGCCCGAAGAAAATTGACTCTCCCTTCACCTGCAGCCACTGGTTGCCTCCTCAAGGGCTCCATCTAGTACAGGTCTTCACAGCTGCTGTGAGTTCCTGAGCATGTGACCACAGTGGTTCCCCCGCTACCACCACCTTAAACTCATAATCTTCCTGTCTCCCAAGACTGCAATGGTCCTCAACCTTCCTGACGCTGCGATCCTTTAATACAGTTCCTCGCATTGTGGTGACCCCCCAACCATAAAATTACTTTTGTTGCTACTTCATAATTGTAATTTTTGTTACTGTTATGACTTGTAAACATCCGGTATTCAGAATATCTGTTTTCCCCATGAGACGTTCATGCGATGCCCAAAGGGGTCGTGACCCACAAGCTGAGAACCACTGATCCACTGTAATTTTTCGAGTCTTGTGGGGAGAAGTGTGATATAGATGTCCCGTTTGAAG